>NC_091815.1:37431677-38762511 GCF_041296235.1 Equus asinus
GGTATAACTTGAACTTCTTCAGCTCCACGGCCTCAAGCTCTTCCAGGTAGGCGGAGAGGCGACAGAGGCCATCCCTGACCGGGATTCGGGGCATCGGGGCGTCGTGAACCCCCAAAGAGAGAAGTCGGAGACTAGGATGTTTCTATACACAGGACGAGGGCTGCCGACATGCCCCCCACCTGCTCATTGTCGGGCAGAGGCTGTAGGAATGAAAGAGAGGAAAGTCCTTCTGTTGAAATGGTGCTTCCTCACTCTTCAGTTCTCGCCCGCCCTGCCCCAATCTCCAACCGGTGTCCACGTTGAAGAAGGGGAAGTTGGGAGAGATTACAAAATCGCGGGAGCCATTTGACGCATGAGAAAGACTTTCGCTTCTGCTCCCTCTTCCTGGCTCCCGTGACCAGTCACTCTCTTTCCCCTTTCCTTCCTGCTGTTTCCGTCGCCTACTAGTGTTTCTGGTCGACGGGATTATTATCAAAATAACGACCGCCCCTTCTTGTGGGAGGATTAGACATCTTTTCTGTGGATATCAGACTCAGACGTGTCACTTGCATTGGCTGATGGATTATGAGCCAATGTGACTGTGAAATGTGGATAAACGTGAGCAAATTTCTCTTCCAGGTAGAAGCATTAAGGACTTTGCATAGGTCTGCTATTTTCTCTTTTCTCTCAGCCACAAGATTGTGATATCCTAGATAGGGACTCTGTGGTGGGCAGAATAATGGTCCCCCAAAGACGTCCATGTGCCATTCCCTACAACCTGCGATATGTTATCTTAAATAGCAAAAGAGACTTTGCGGATGTGATTAGATTGAAGGCTCTTGAGATGAGGAGATTACCCTGGACTATCCAGGTGGGCTCGATGTAATCACAAGGATCCTTATAAAAGGGAGACAGGAAGACTAGAGTTGGAGAAGGCGGTCTGATGATGGGAGCAGAGGTAGGAGTGATGTGATTGCTGGCAGGGGGCCACAATCCAAGAAATGAGGGAAGCTTCTAGAATCTGGAAATGGCAAGGAAATAGATTCTTGCCTAGAGCCTCCAAGAGGAACAGCCTGGGGGCACCTTGATTTTAGCCCCGTTTTGAACTTCTGACCTCCCAAACTGTAACATCATAAATGTGTGTGATGGTAATTTGATAGAGCAGCAATAAGAAACGGATGCAGGCTCTCTTCTCAGCGTTGGACCAGGAATGAAAAGAATACAGATGGAGCCATAGCTGAGTGGCTCACAATGAACTTGTGTGTAAACAATGTTGCAGTAAGTCGCTAAGATGTAGGCATTGTTTATTACTGCGGTTTACCTCAGCCCAAACGGGCTGATACAATGATGTAATGATTTCTGGAAAACAGTGAAGGCAGGATTGCCTCATTTACGATGCTTTGGCTGGAATTAGCAATCCCAATTCTAATGCCTTCAAGAATAAGGAGAAATTGGGGCCAGCCCCATGGCCGAGTGGTTAAGTTCGCGAGCTCCGCTTCCACGGCCCAGGGTTTTGCCGGTTCAGATCCCGGGCGCGGACACGGCACCGCTCAACAGGCTATGTTGAGGCGGCGTGCCACATGCCACAACTAGAAAGACCCACAACTAAAAACACACAACTATGTACTGGGGGGCTTTGGGAGAAAAATGAAAAATAAAATCTTTTTTTAAAAAAAAAAGAATGAGAAATAAACCACAACTACAGGAAACAATAGGGATAAATCTCATAAGCGTAATGTTAAGCCAGATATAAAAAAGTGCATTCTGTATAATTATATTTATATGAAGTTCAAAAACAGGCTAAAGGACAGCGTTGGGAGTTAAGATGTTGGAAGGGGGTACAATTCAGCCCATCACAGTTTTGATTACATTTTTCTCCCCAGCAAGTGGAACAGTGGCTCACATACCGTGAGTGCCTCATTTCGTTTGATGAGTTATGTAATGAATGAATCACACATACGAGTAACATTTTATGTGCCCCAAGATGGAGAAAATTTATTTACCAGAAATTATCTAGGAGAGAGCACAGTGTTTGTTTGGGGCAAAAATATATATTTTGTTAAACTACTTGGCATGGAAAACGAGGTCTTAAATCTAGTCTAAACGACGGACGAGTGGTGCTGGCTTGATTATTTTGCATGAGCAAAGAAACACAGAGAAAAATTGGGAAGAGAGGGGGAAAGGGCAGGTGGTGGAGAGATTCTGTGAGACGATAATGCCTTCTCTGGATGCGATCTCCCACTTTCATATGAAAGTCAGGAAATGCTTGATGTAGGACAATGTCTCATGAAAAGTTGTGAAGAATTGATTATTATTATTATTATTGGTCTGGATTGATTAGGGGTATAAAACTATTGGCATTAAGCAGGAGACAGAGGGAATCATGAACATGTTATTCCACCAGAATTCATAAAAACGGGAGACTCCCATAGGTAGCAGGGAGTTGATGAATGTTTGTTGGGTTTTCTTCCTGAGGAAGATTGGCCCTGAGCTAACATCTGTGCCAATCTGCCTCTATTTCATGTGGGATGCCGCCACAGCATGGCTTGATGAGTGGTGTTAGGTCCTTGCCTGCAATCCAAACCTGTGAACCTCAGGCTGCCAAAGTGGAACACACAAACTTAACCACAGCACCACTGGGCCAGCCCCCGATGAATGTTTCTGAGTGCTGTAGCAATGGGAAGAAGGCATTTTGGGGGCAATGACTGAGTTTCTGCTTCTTTCCAGGGACAGCATGGTGCAACATGGAGATCCTCCAGACATTACACACTCCTCTCGTCCCCACTCCATGCCTTACCACTTTACTAGCTGTGAGACCCTGGAAAAGTCACCTCCCCTTCACGCTGTGTCTAAAGGCTTGGCAAAGGAATGCAGAAATAGAACACGGGGTCAGTCCTTACATGACCTTCGCAAAATGGGAATCTCCAAGGGGAGGTATTTGCCTCTGACTCTCCAATGTAATATCCTTGAATTTCCCTACTCTCACTTTCCTCTTACACATCCAACTGCCATTGCTACTGGAAGTACCTATTCAACTGCTGTTGCTACTAGGAGCAGGGGCAGGACAGATACAGCCACACCTTGGTTAACGATGGGGATACATTCTGAGAAGTGTGTTGCTAGTTGAATTCATTGTTGTGCGATCCTCATAGACTGTATTTACACAAACCTAGATGGTACACCTGCCACGCACCTAGGCTATATGGTACTAATCTTATGGGACCACTGTCCTAGATGTGGTCTGTCATTGACCGAAACGTCGTTATGTGGTGCATGACTGTACACTCCAAGGAAAGGGGAGGAATTTGTGAGGGCCAATAATGTTCCCTGGACTCACAATATAGCTGGATTCAGAATATAGCTGGATTCAGAACACACAAAGAATATAGCTTTAGAGGTTATTTAAGGAACGGAATTGAGGTTAGCGACCATTTCTCGGGACAATCTCAAAAGCATGTCCTAGTGTTTCTCAAACTTTAATGTGCACGCGAATCGCCTGGGGATCTGATTAAAATAAAGGTTCTGACTTAGTGAGTCTGAGATTGGACATTTTTAACAAGCTCCCAGTTGGTGCCAATGCTGTTGGTCCAAGACCACATTTGCAAGAAGCCAGACTTCTGTAAAATTCAAACCTCTGTAAGCTGTCTTCAGAAGGGCTTAATATAGAGCAAATGTGAAGAAATAAATAAAAAGCACTTATATAAATGGAAAAAAATTTTATGAGATAACTTCAGATTTTCCAAAGCCTTGGAGTTGAGAGTTATAGATGCCAAAGATGCCCCCAGCTGCTATCTGGGTGACATTAATTAAAAAATTATTTAGGAGCCAGCCCTGATGGCCTAGTGGTTAATGTTCAGTGCTCACTGCCTCGGCAGCCCAGGTTCGCTTCCTGGTCACGGAACCACACCACCCATCTGTCAGTAGCCATGCTGTGGCGGCAGCTCACATAGAAGAACTAGCACAACTTACAGCCGGGATAAACAACCATGCACTGAGGCTTCGGAGAGGGGGAAAAAAAGAGGAAGACTGGCAACAGATGTTGGCTCAGGGTGAATCTTTCTCTGCAAAAAAAATAATATATATATACTTATTAAGCATCCATTGTGTGCTGCTGTGAAAGAAACAAACTGTGAAAGATAAAACAAATTCTCTGCCTTTGTGGGACTTACGATCTAGTGGAGAAAACAGACAGACACACATAAACAAATACAGAAGCATCTGTATTTCAAAGCAAAGAAAAACTTAAGGGGTGGAGAGGTGGGGGGGACTTCCAGAGGACGCGATGTGTGAAGTGGGTCTTGAAGGAAGAGCGAGTTTCAATAGAGGAGGGGAGGGGAATCCACCTTTGTAGGTGGAGGGAATGGACCGACATGGTGGGGAGGTGAGAAATGGCTGAGTGATTGGAAGGGTCTAGGGTGTAGAGGGAGAAGAGGAAAATATCAGGAGATGAAGTGGGTGAGATGATCAGAAGACAGGTCAGAAATGCCTTGAGTGAGGCTGGGACTTTATCCCGAGGGCAATGGGGAGCCATGGAGTGTTTTGTGTTTTTTTAAATTAAGATAAAGTACACAGTACATAAAATTTACTATTTTAACTATTTTATTTTTTATTTATTTATTTAAAAGATTTTATTTTTCCTTTTTCTCCCCAAAGACCCCCGGGGCATAGTTGTGTGCTTTTTTTTTCTTTTTGAGGAAGATTAGCCCTGAGCTAACTCTTGCCAATCCTCCTCTTTATTTGCTGAGGAAGACTGGCCCTGAGCTAACACCCATGCCCATCTTCCTCTACTTTCTATGTGGGACAGCTGGCACAGCATGGCTTGACAAGCAGTGCCGTGTCTGCACCTGGGATCCGAACTGTCGAACCCCAGGCCACCGAGAAGCGGAACGTGCGCACTTAACCACTGCGCCACCGGGCCAGCCCCACAGTTGTGTATTTTTAGTTGTGGGTCCTTCTAATTGTGGCATGTGGAACGCCACCTCAGCATGGCTTGATGAGCGGTGCCATGTCCGAGCCAGGGATCCGAACCGGCGAAACCCTGGGCTGCTGAAGCAGAGCACATGAACTTAACCACTCGGCCACAGGGGCCAGCTCCTATTTTATCTATTTCAAAATGTAAAATTCAGAGAGATTAAATATATTGGCTGTGTTGTGCAACCATCACCACTATCCAATTTCTAGAACTTTTTCATCATCCCAAAAGGAAATGCCAGGGGCTGGCCTGGTGGCACAGCGGTTAAGTTCACACATTCCACTTCAGTGGCCTGGGGTTCACTGGTTCAGATCCTGGGTGGGGACATGGCACCGCTTGACAAGCCATACTATGCCAGCCGTCCCACATATAAAGCAGAGGAAGATGGGCACGGATGTTAGCTCAGGGCCAGTCTTCCTCAGCAAAAAGAGGAGGATTGGCAGCAGATGTTCGCTCAGGGCTATTCTTCCTCAAAAAAAAAAAAAGGAAACCCCATACCCATCAAGCAGTCACTTTCCATTTTCCCCTCCCCTTCCCCCTGGCACCCACCAATCTACTTTCTCTCTCTATGAATTTCCTTCTTCTGGATATTTCATACAAATGGAATCATATATGATGCGACCTTCTAGGTCTCGCTTATTTCACTTAGTATAATGTTTTCAAGGTTCATCCACGTTGTGGCACATATCAGTACTTCCTTCCTTTTCATGGCTGAATAATATTCCATTGTATGGCATGGAGTGGTTTTGGTAAGAGAAGGATGGAGTCAGATTCAGATTAAGGAAAACTCTCAGGGCCCTTGTGGAGGGTGAACCAAGAGAGGAAGCATGGGGTCTGAGAAAACAAGGAGGAGGCTGAAGTCATGCTTCAGGGGTCTGAGTGGGGGCAGTGGATGTGTTTGCAGGAGATGAGGTGAGCAGGAAAAGTTCTAAAGCAGAGGGAGAGGAAGAAGATGCTGCTAACCTGGGTTCTTTACGGGTTAGATCTGAGCTTCCCCAATGACTCATGGTCTGACCTCCTTCCACACTCGTCTCACAAGAGGAGAAAGAAAAATTTCTAGGAATTCAGAGGGGAGGGTGGAGGGACGCTGAGTCAGTAACCGTCTATTTCTTACATCCCCTTTTGTGAAAGCCCTTCTTTCTCACGGAAAGACAGAGACTTGGCAATTTCTGGGGACTTCTGTAGCTCAGGACCATTTCTGGAAACACAGCAGTGAATCCACCTCAGCCCCTGACCTCAAGGGCCTCAAGATCTAAAGACAAGGAGAGACCATTTTTCATGAGAGTCAATTCAAGAAACACTGAAAATGTTTCCTAAGACCTTTTTCTCTCACCAAGGAAATATGATTTTCTGATTATAAAAATGCCATATCTTTATTGTAAAATATTCTAGTGTGCTAATAAGTGGAAGGAAATATAATGAAGTCAAAGAATTTTTATTATTGCAATGACTGGCACCAGGATTTATGTTAAGGGCAGTTGTGTATGTTTGGAAGAGAATCTTTTTCTTTTTCTTTTTTTTTTTTTTGAAAGATTGGCACCTGGGCTAACAACCATTGCCAATCTATTTTTTTTTTCTGCTTTATCTCCCCAAACCCCCCCTGTACACAGTTGTATATCTTAGTTGCACGTCCTTCTAGTTGTGGGATGTGGGACGCCTCCTCAACGTGGCCTGACGAGCAGCGCCATGTCCGCACCCAGGATCCCAACCCTGGGCCGCCGCAGCGGAGCGTGCGAACTTAACCACTCGGCCACGGAGCCGGCCCCGAGAATCTTTTTATTTTTATTTATTTATTTGAGGAAGATTAGCCCTGCGCTAACATCTGCTGCCAGTCCTCCTCTTTCTGCTGAGGAAGACTGGCCCTGAGCTAACATCTGTGTCCATCTTCCTCTACTTTATACGTGGGACGCCTACCACAGCATGGCTTGCCAAGCGGTGCCATGTCCGCACCCGGGATCCGAACTGGCGAACCCCAGGCCGCTGAAGTGGAACATGAGAACTTAACTGCTGTGCCGTTGGGCTGGCCCTGGAAGAGAATCTTGATGAGCAGGTTGGAAGAGAAAGATGAGCATTAAGAATTATAAGGAGGGAGAAAGTTGATCTTCATGATATGGGTAAAAAATAATGTGTTATTTTGCTCCTGCAAGTGACAGTACACTAGTCAAAAGCTCTTACTATTGAGACATAAAACTCAGCTCAATCTAAAGAATCTAGATATTATGCAAAATCATGTACCACTGACTTTCCATACAGTGGGAAAATAGTTTGGCAGTTCCTCAGAAAGTTAAACATAGTTACTATTTGATCCATTTCCATTCCTAGGTACATACACAAAAGAATTAAAAACATATGTCCAGGGGCTGGCCTGGTGGCGCAGCGGTTAAGTTCGCATGTTCTGCTTCTCTGCGGCCCAAGGTTTGCTGGTTCGGATCCCGGGTGCAGGCATGGCACTGCTTGGCAAAAGCCATGCTGTGGCAGGCGTCCCACATATAAAGTAGAGGAAGATGAGTATGGACGTTAGCTCAGGGCCAGGCTTCCTCAGCAAAAAGAGGAGGATTGGCAGCAGATGTTAGCTCAGGGCTAATCTTCCTCAAAAAAAAGAAAAAAAACCAAACAAACAAAAATATATCCGCACAAAAACTTGTACATGAATGTTCATAGCAGCATTATTCATAATATCCAAAAAAGTAGAAAAAATCCCAATATCCATTAATGGATGAATGGATAAACAAACTGTGGCACATCCACACACTGGGATACTATTCAGCCACAAAAAGGAATGAATTACTGACACATGCCACAACATAGATGAACCTTAAAAACATTATGCTAAGTGAAGGAAGCCAGACACAAAAGGCCACATGTTGTATGATTCAATTTATGTGAAATGTCTGTAATAGACAAATCGATAAAGACAGAAAATAGATTAGTCTGGGAGGATGGGGGAGTGAATGGAGAGCGACAGGTAATGAATATGCCATGTCTTTTTGGGAGATGAAAATGTTCTGGAATTAGATAGTAGTGATGGTAACACAACTTTGCAAATATACAAAAAGACCAAATTGAACTGTGCTTTTTTTTTTTTTTTTTTTGCTGGGAAAGATTTGCTCTGAGCTAACAACTGCTGACAATCTTCCTCTCCTTTTTTTTTCCCCCTCCTCAAAGCCCCAGTACCTAGTTGTATATTTTAGTTGTAAGTCCTTCTGTCTCTTCTACGTGAGCTGCCGCCACAGCATGGCTACTGACGGGTGAGTGGTGTGGTTCACGCCCAGGAAGTGAACCCCCGTGGCCAAAATGGAGCATGACGAACTTTAACCCTAGGTCATCAGGACTGGCTCACGAATTGCACATTTCAAAAGGTTGAATTTATGGTATGTGAGTTACATCTCAATAGAAAAAAACTGTATGAGAAAAAGAAAACTGTCCTAGCTCCAGGCACAGCTCATCTGGGTAAACAACCTACGCCGTTCAGAGTCTCTTTGCCCTGGTTTCTTCTGCGTTTGCTTCATTTCATACAGACTCTCCCCACCTGATGGAAGCTCCAGGCCGTTGGCATGTCCAGATTTAAACTTTACGAGCTAAGCCTCCCAGAGGGAAAGCGCCACCCTCCCAGAGCTCTCATTGGCCGGCTTCTGTCAGGTGCCCATTTCCGTGACTCTGATTGGTCAGCCAAAGCCGGGCGCCGAAGGCTGTACTCCACACAGCGCACGTGGACTAAACAGAAGGGAGGGGTCGTTTCCCAAGAGAAGAACACTTCTGTAACCAAAAGAGTAGGATACAGATGCTGAGCAGATGTCACACGATAGAAAGGAGAGTGAAAAGAGAGAAGGGGAGGCTGGAGCAAGTTGAGGCAACCGGAAGAGTCCTAGAGGTGGGGTATCTTGCAAACATTTTTAAAAGTGATGGATAGGGGCCCAACTGGCGGTGCACAGGTTAAGTTCGCACATTCTGCTTCACTGGCCTGGGGTTCCCCAGTTTGGATCCCAGGTGTGGAAATGGTGCCACTTGGCATGCCATGCTGTGGTGGGCAACCCACATATAAAGGAGAGGAAGATGGGCACAGATGTTAGCTCAGGGCCAGTCTTCCTCAGCAAAAGGAGAAGGATTGGCAGCAGTTGGCTCAGGGCTAATCTTCCTGGAAAAAAAAAAAAAAGAAGCGACGGATATTCTGCAAACTCTATTATTTTTTTTAATTTTTAAAACTTATTGTTTTTTATATATCTTTGTCATTTCTACGATATAAATCTCTCCTCTGTCTCTCCATGAAATCAGTAAAATCTACCGTTTGTGGGAATATTTTGTGTGAGTGGATTTCCCTTGCATTTCGTCTTGGGGAAACACGGAATGCACATGGGAAATCAAGCCACCAAGAGGCAAAGAAGGCCCTAGAACAGGTCATTAGACTTCTTCAGCAGTTTGTAGAAATCTTGATAGCAATGCAATTGGCAGAGGTGGAAGAGAAATTTCTTAGATCATCAGGGTCAAGGAAGGACCTAGCTAACATTAAGGTTAAAAATACCTACCTTGGGGGCTGGCCCATGGCTGAGCAGTTAAGTTCGCGTGCTCCGCTTCAGCGGCCCAGGGTTTCGTGGGTTCAGATCCTGGGCGCGGACATGGCACCGCTCATCAGGCCACGTTGAGGCAACATCCCACATGCCACAACCAGAAGGACCCACAACTAAAAAGAATATGTATACAACTATGTCCTGGGGGGATTTGGGGAGAAAAAGCAGAAAAAAAAAAAAAGAAGATTGGCAACCGTGGTTAGCTCAGGTGCCAATCTTTAAAACAAAAACGAAAACAAAAACCCAAAAGACTCTTCAAGTGATTCTCCTGAGAAATGCTTCTCTATGTTGATACCGTAAGGGCACAGAGAAATTTTAATTTTTCTAGCAGCAGAATTCCCTTTTTCCCATCCCAGAAGAGACCCGTTTCTGTGGAGGGCACACTTTGAAAAGTCACTTGGGCATCTGTTCACTGCAGACTTTGCAGTGTGAGGCGTGCTTGTTAGCAGACACAGCTAAGTCATTCAAGACGACAAGCAATTTTAGAAGGCACCTGGGGAAAGTCGGAGCGAAAAGAAACAAGAGGTGTCAGGTGCCTGGGGAGAACTTTTGGCGGTTTATGGAGGTGACCAATGGGAATTTTAATTGTTTACTCTCTGGTGTATCACGGAAACTGTCTCTGCCCCGTTTGCGTCCATCATCAATATAATCTATGTTACTCACAAACATGTCACAAGCTGGATTTGCTTTCACGTGAGATGGGACAAGATGCTGAATCCTTTGGTGGCATTGGATAAGAACAGCGGCTGCCCCATGGGAGGGCACATCGGAGGTTTACACACACCCTTGTTGTCTTGGAGAGGCTACCAAGGGCTACCCCTTCAAAGACACGCACCACTGCCATCACCACCAGCATCAACAGCTGGTAGACAAGAGGCCACAAAATGGAAATCATCATTCCAGCGGACAATGGGGAAACCGAGACAGAGACGGAGGCCCAGAGAGTGTAACCTACTAGCAGGGCTAGAAAATGATGGAGATGACTTTCAAATTCAGGTCTGTCGGACTCCAAGTTCAAGTTTTTATGCCCTTATCAGCTGGAAGGACACTTACTGACCCACCCTTGAAAGAGGGGTAAACTGAGGCCCAAAGAAGTGAAGTCACCAGGGGCCAGCCCAGTGGCGTAGTGGTTAAGTTTGCATGCTCTGCTTTGGTGACCTGGGGTTCACTGGTTCGGATCCCAGGCATGGACCTATGTCAAGCCATGCTGTGGCAGGCATCGCACATATAAAGCAGAGGAAGAGGGGCACCAATGTCAGCTCAGGGCCAGTCTTCCTCAGCAAAAAGAGGAGGATTGATGACAGATGTTAGCTCAGGGCTAATCAACCTCAAAAAAATAATAAAAAATGAAAAAAGAGTGAAGTCACCAGCAGACCACTATATAGCATCCCAAAGTTGCCAACGACAGCCAGTCACCACTCCCACTGCCCAGGGCCCCACTGTCGCATGGTCACAGTCATGCCCTCACTGGGACCTGCGCACAGGAATTGTGAAACTTCCTCCATCGCTGTGTCCTCACTCTCTCTGACCGCAGACCCTGGCAGGAAGCTCCCAGCCTGGCTGGCCCCTCCCCCATTGGGTTTTAGGGATAGCCACATACATCCTAGCCCTCCACGCTCCCACCGTTTCTGTCCTCACCAACGAGGAAGACTCAGTCACTTGATATAATATAACATAAAAACATAATAGTGTGAGGGCCAAGTGTATGGCATTAAAATTTGTTAAGTTCCGGTCGGCCGGGTGGCGCAGCGGTTAAGTGCGCACGTTACGCTTCGGCGGCCCAGGGTTCACAGTTCGGATCCCGGGTGCGGACATGGCACCGCTTGGCACACCATGCTGTGGTAGGCATCCCACGTATAAAATAGAGGAAGATGGGCCCAGATGTTAGCTCAGGGCCAGTCTTCCTCAGCAAAAAGAGGAAGATTGGCAGTACTTCGCTCAGGGCTAATCTTCCTCAAAAGAAAAAAATTTTGTTAAGTTCTTAACATCTCAGACCAGGTCATGTTGCCCTGTTTCAAGCTCTCCTAGAACCCCAGACTTGTCCTTCACAGAATTTAGCATGGAATGGAATTATATGTTGCCCTTGCCCAATTAGCCTATGACCATCAGCAGCAAACCTGTAGGCTAACAAAATCAGGCTCATTCCAGGAGAACCAGGGACAGGCTGGAGTTGGGACAGGGGCTCTGGCAATGGAGAGGATGGAGATCCCCCATCTCCCCTCCCCAAGTTTCAGGGATCCCCAAACAACTGCTGTCTCTGGAACCAGCCCATTTGCACTGGGACACCCTCTCCACCCAGAGGGGACACCTTGCACCGCAGTTCTGACCCTTTGTCTTGACTTCGCCCCTCCAGGCCATGCTCTGGGAATTTCCTCTTGCAGCTGTAATAGTGGGAAAAGCTGTGCTCAGCAGGTGTGACAAAGATCCCCCAAATCACAGTGGCTGGACGAGACACACCTGTGTTTCTCTCTCACAAAAGAGGTCTGTGGTGACGCAAGGCCAGCAGGTGGCTCTGTTCCCCGAACTCACCCAGGGACCCAGGCTGACGGGATGTCTCTCCTGTCCTCTACAGATGGCATCCACACCTTGTCCTGAGGTGGCCGCCACAGTCGTCACCAAACCCCAGGCAGCAGGAAGATGGAAGAAATAAATATGGAGAGCAAGCAGGTTTCTTACAAAACCAAGATCCATAAATCACACAGATCATTCCCTCATACCCCATCCTCCAAAACTTAGTCACCTGACCAAGGTAGTTGCAAGGGAGGATGGGAAATGTTGTCTCCGACTGGCCATCACGGCCCAGATAAATTCAAGGTGCTGTATTGCTAACACGGAGACTGGAAAAGCAGAGCGATCAGCGGTGTCCACCGTTACTGCCAGAGGCTGTGTTTCCTAAGGAGAAAGCAGTTCATTCCGTATTCCATTTTCCTAGAATGCACTACCGTAACCACAATCGGCTTTTAACTTGTTTCCCCTTCTTCTCCCCAAAGCCCCCCAGTACGTAGTTGTATATTTTAGTTGTGGATCCTCCTCATTGGGGCATGTGGGACACCGCCTCAACGTGGCTGGATGAGCGGTGCCAGGTCTGCACCCAGGATCCAAACCATGGAAACCCTGAGCCAGCAAAGGAGAACCCAGGAACTTAACCACTTGGCCAAAAGGCCAGCCCCTCACAATCAGCTTTGGAACTAGCATTTTTTTCCTCCCTCCTCAAGCGGGAAATAATTGCATTCATTGAAAAAATTAAAAAGAAGCAGATAAGCAGCTCTCAGGAAAGCTTCTGCCCTGGGCTTCTCAGAAGAACACCCTCTCCCCTTGGACAGCACACCCCGGCCAGCTTTCTGGACCAGCTCATTCCCGAGGCAGGAGATGAAGGGGTTCAGCAGGGGCCACACGGTGGTGTTGAGGAAGGCAAGTCCTTTCTTGAGCTGCAGCCGCCCGGTCTGCGTGGGGCTCAGGTACATGACGGCGCAGCTCCCGTAGGTGAGGGACACCACCAGGATGTGGGAGGAGCAGGCGGAGAAGGCCTTGCTGCGACCCCCCGAGGAAGGCAGGTGCAGGGCGGTGGCGACCAAGCAGCCGTGGGACGGGCCGGTCACCAGCACGGCGCTGGCCGGGGTGCGCACGGCCACCAGGAAGCGCACGGGCTGCAGGAGGCCGGTGTGGGCGCAGGCCAGCGCCAGCAAGGGCGCGCTGTCGCGGAAGAAGTGATGGAGGACGTCGGGGCCGCAGAAGGGGACGGAGAGCACCCAGACGCCGGGCCCGGTGAGGAAGAGCAGGCGGCCCCCCCGCAGGCCAGCTCGAGCGCGGGCACACGCGCGTGCTCACGAGGGCTGGGGGCCGCAGCGGGCGGCGGACGGCCAGGGAGCGGTGGGCGGCCGTCACCGCAGCAGCAGGGGCTCCGCCGGGCCCAGGAGGAAGGAGAGCCCCGTCTGCGCGGAGCATCCGGCCCGGGGGATGGTCCCGCGTCCCTTGAGGAGGTGGGCCGGCATCTGCGGTGGACGGCGGAGGGGAAGCCCAGCTCCAGCAGCGCGAAGTGCCGCAGGAAGTAGTACACGGGGGCGGCGAGGCGGCGGTCGGCCACCGGCAAGGTGACGATGAGCAGGTCCCCCGGGAGGAGGGTCGCGACTAAGTGGGGAGGAGCGCGGCGAAGAGCAGCAGCCGCAGCGCGCGCACGTCGGTGACCCCCGGGAGCACCAAGGCCAGCGCCTCGGTGCGGTTGGCTGCGCGGCCCGGCCCGGGGGCGCCCATCTGTGAGGCAGGAGAGCCTGGTGGTTAGAGACGCGGCCCGAGGAGGCCGCCTGCGCCTGATCCTGCCTCTGTCTCTTAGCTTCTCCGGGTCTCAGTGGCTCCATCAATACTGCGGGGACAATATGTGTGCCCGCCCCATAGGTGGTTGTGAAGATGAAATGAGTGACAGCCTAGAACAGGGCTTGGCACATAATGCACACCATCCCCGATGCTACCTATTATCTGTAAATACGGGAAAAAGCATCATTTCCTTTCATCAGAAGAGTTTGCCTCTTGTCCCTTTGGAACTCTATTTGCTGAGTAAATGCTTTGCCCTGAGACCTGTTCCTCGCAGGGCTTTACTTCATACAGACTGAGTTCATACAGTTTGGGACCAGAAGGGATAATATAGAGAATTTTGGTTTTGCTTTGTACAACTGTTTATTTATCTGTTTGCTTATATCTTTGAATGGTAGTATCGTACCCATTTGGAGAAGTGCATATGTCATTACTGTACCATTTCCTCAAATAGAACATCCAACTGCAGCCAGCACCCAGATCAAAAAGCAGAATACGGGGGCCAGCCCAGTGGTGTGGCGGTTAAGTTCCCCATGCTCCTCTGCTTCCATGGCCTAGGCTTGGTGGGTTTGGATCCCTCCTGGTTGCCGACCTATGTACTGCTTATCAAGCCATGTTGTGGCAGGCATCCCACATATGAAATAGAAGAGAATGGGCATGGATGTTAGCTCAGGGCCAATCTTCTTCAGGAAAAAGGAGGAGGGAGGATTGGTGGTGGACGTTCGCTCAGAGCTAATCTTCCTCAAAGAAAAAAAAAAGGCAGAGTACGACCAGCCCCGCCATGTCTCTCTAGTCACAACCCCTCTCCCAGAGGAAACCAGACAGAAGGATTTGGAGAGAGGAGAGACGGATGAGGTGTTTGCCAGCTGGAGAAGAACTCTTGAAAATTCAGAGCTACTGTGGTCTATTCTACCACGTCAATTCGCTCTGCAGAACATGGGTAGCGAATGCCGCCCTTGTCCTCGTCTGAAATGCCATACTCATTCCTCTAGGTCATCATCACCCAACTAGAAATATAATGTGAGCCACAAATGCGAGCCACATATGGGATTTCAAATTTTCTAGTAATCTCATGAAAAGACATAAAAGGAAGTGATACTAGTGATACAAGTGATACTAAAGTAACATAAAGTAACATTTTATCTAACCCAGTATATCCGAAACATTGTCATTTCAACATGTAATCAATATGAAAGTTATACATGAGTTGCTTTACGTTCTTTTATTTGGACTAAGTCTTCAATCTGGTGAGTATTTCACACTTTCAGCACATCTCATTGCAGACCATCCACATTTCAAGTGCTCGATAGCCATGCGGGGCTCACGGCTACCATATTGGATAGACGTGGTGGTTCTAGACCGTTATCCAGGCCCTGGTCATTCGGTGGCCATTCTTGTGCCCTCCATTCCATCTTCCGTTTCAGCTTCAGAGAGATCCGTCTAGCACTCAGAGATGACACTACTTCTTCTCCTCTCAGGACTCTCCCATGGCTCCCCATTGCCCTCAGGATAAAGTCCCAGCTCCTCAGCTTGGCATTCAAGGCCCTTCATGGTGGGCCTCCAGCTGACGTCTACAAACTCATTGCCGACCCACCCCGCCTGAGCCCTCTACCCTCCCTCATGTTGCACATGCACTTCCCTCTGTCTAAAACACAGTTCGTTTCCACCACTTCTCTGCCAAGAAATGTCAACTCAGGCATCACCTACTTGGGCATAATTGAAGTAGACTAGTGGGAGGGGGACAGGAAAGAAGACAAAAGACTTGGTGGGCACTATCCTTGATCACCAAGCTAAAGATCCTGGACTTAATCCAGAAAGCAATAGAGGACCAGCTGAGGCTGGCCAATGGCGAGTGAGAGCCCATATTCTCTGCCATAACCTGAACAAGTGGAGACAGTGGGGAGGCGGGGAACTCTACACACCCCTCGCAGGACTGAAGGTTGGATGCTCTGAGTGACTTAAGGGAGGAGAGAAAAGTCCCCACTGTAACAATAGCAAGAGTAGTGAAACCACTGCTAATTATTTAGTGTGCTAGGGGACAGCCACTCAGTCAAGTTCTCTGTGTACATTCCATGCTATAAACTTCATTACTATTCTGTGAGGTAGGCTCTCTTGTTACCCATTTTACAGATGAGAAAATAGGTTGAGAGGCAAAGCGATTTGCCTGCGTTCACAAAAGTTGTAAAGCTAGTATGAGTCACCAACAGTATCTGAATTCCAAGCTTCCCCACCTCCCCGCCAGGGGAGTGTTTTCTTCCCCAGTTTCTCAGCTCCCAGAACTCCCCCGTTCACTTCCATACAAGAGCTGACGGAACAAGTGATTCCAAGCCTTTACTGTCCTTCTGCTGGGACCACTCTTTCTACTTAGGAACTGTTAGCCATGCATTTGAGATCCACATTCCATATGGCGCATGGTTTAGCATTTGTTGATTAAAGTCATCAATCAGTATTGAGCATCTCTCTGGTAGGAGAGATCCTGAAGGCACAGAAATGAAAAACAGGGGCCGGCCTGGTGGTGCAGCAGTTAAGTTCGTGCACTCTGCTTCTGCTGCCCAGGGTTCGCTGGTTTGGATCCCAGATGCGGACCGACGTGCCACTTGCCAAGCCACGCTGCGGCAGGCGTCCCACATATAAAGTAGAGGAAGATGGGCACGGATCTGAGCTCAGGGCCAGTCTTCCTCAGCAAAAAGAGGAGGATTGGTGGAAGATGTTATAATGCTCAGGGCCAAGCTTCCTCAAAAAAAAAAATGAAAAACATACTCATAGTCAAGTAGAAGAGAAAGGCAAGCATGTGAAAAATGGCAAAGGGTGCGCTGGAAGAGAAAAATGTCCAAAGCACAGCTGTCCCTCAAAAGAGAGCAAATGATCTCTATTAGGGGATTAATGCATACCTCACAGAGAGGGGAGCTCTCCAAGCAGAGAGAAGAGCCTGCGCAAAGATCCAGAGGCCACGAATGGCATCAGATGTTGATGGGATAGCAAAGTGTTCCATGTCATCCTGGTGCTCAGAAAGGTAACTGTGGGGACTGAGCTGGAGAAGTCTTGACTTCAGGGAAAGGACAGAATTAGATAAGCTTTTGGAACATTATTGGTGGCCAGTGAGGGAAAGGAACTAGAGGGACGGAGGCTGAGAGACGGGGTCAGGCTTTGAGGAGTCTGACGACACGTGATGAATGGTAGAAATTAAGAAGAGGAGGATACAGGTGTGAGAGGTACCCAGAAATCAAATCACAAGGATCGTGTCGGGGGGATGAGGGATCGGGAGGAATCCAGTTTACGTTTGTCCTTCTGTCCTTGCCTTTGGGTGGGGTCCCGATGAAGACAGGGAAAAGGAAGGGAGCAAGATCGAGACAATGACAAAGAGTCTAGTGTGAGACACTGTGAGCAGGAGGGTCCTGGGGCAAGGGGCAGCTGGAGCCCTGGAAAGAGGTCAGTGTGACGAGACCAAGATTTGGGACCGGAGCGAGTACAAATGCTGGATATTTCCCAGACTGTTTTGTATGTTTTTTTGTTTGCACTGTTTTTCTTATGATAACAAAAAAATGTTGTCTGTCTTGAATTCTCTCAGATTGAATTATTGTTCCTGTCTTCTGTGTTCTGTACCCAGAACACTCTTCTGTCATCTCATGTCGCTTTGTATTAAAAGTGTACGCCTGTGAAGCAACCCAAGTGTCCATCGATGGACGAAGAGATAAACAAAATGTGGTGTCTACATACAATGGAATATTATTCAACTCTAAAAAGGAAGGAAATCCTGTCACATGCTACAACATGGACGAGGACATTATGCTGAGTGAAACAAGCCAGTCACAGAAAGACAAATATTTAATGATTCACTTACATGAAGCATCTAAAATAGTCAAATTCATAGAAATAGAAGGGAGAATGGCAGTTATCAAGGGTTGGGGGAGGGGAGAAAAGTGAGTTACTGTGTGATGGGACAAAGTTTCAGTTTACAAGATGAAACAGTTCTGGGGTTGGCCCCGTGGCCGAGCGGTTAAGTTCGCGCGCTCCGCTGCAGGCGGCCCAGTGTTTCGTTGGTTCGAATCCTGGGCGCGGACATGGCACTGCTCATCAGACCGCGCTGAGGCAGCGTCCCACATGCCACAACTGGAAGAACCCACAACGAAGAATATACAACTATGTACTGGGGGGCTTTGGGAGAAAAAGGAAAAAAATAAAATCTTTAAAAAAAAAAAAAGATGAAACAGTTCTGGAGATTGGTTACACAACAGTGTGAAGGTACCTAACACTGTTGAACTGTACTCTAAAAAATGGTTAAGATGGTAAATTTTATGTTGTTTTTCTACCACAATAAAAAAAAGTATGTGTGTGTATGTATGGGTAGGTAGATATAAATATAGATATAGATATGTAGATATATCCCGTCAAGCCTGATTGTCCCATCAGGTTAAGGGCGTCTCTGAGTTGTCTTGATGCCTCTAGTACTAAGCACAGAGTCTGGCGGGCTGCAGTTCATAAGTAAATGATGATGAGTTCTCTGAATAGGGAGTGAATGAGAATGTGAATGAATGGTGACTCAGTGATTCAATGACATTGTAATTGAGACATCCTGGTTAATGTTAATTGAGGGATCCTTCTTAACTGGAGGGTTAGACAAAGCTGAATTGGAAACTTGGCTCTGCCATTTGTCATGTGTGTGGTTGGGAGCAAGTAGGTTCACCTTTCTGAGTCTGTTTTTCCCTCTCTAAAATGGGATAATACCCGCCTTGCCTTTTCCATCGATTTTCTGTGAGACTCAAATATGGATATGAAAATATTTCATACTTATAACATGTGATGCAAACATGAGAGTTATTAAAAGAATCGTGTCTCCTCCGTCTGTTAGCATGTGTCACTTCCACGGGTTCTATCCAGCTAAAGATTCATCATCCGAACCTGATCTGGGGTTTAGATGCCACCTCGTCTCTGCAGGTGACCAGGCTGCCCTCTCCCGACTCTTCAGGCCAGGCCGCTGAGGGAATCTCATGGCCTCAAAACTGCACAAGGAAGGAATCACTATCCATCCACCCCGAGTCCCATTCCGGTCCCATTAGCATCAGGGAGGTCTCCCCAAACTCGGCCCCTTCTTCTGCCTCTTCAGCCGTCTCCTCCCGCTCTGTCCGTCCTAGACGGTGACGTGAGTGGTGCCCGTGCAATGGGTAATGGCAGTCATTCTACCTGGAACTTACACGGTCTTCTTCATCACCGAAGGTCAGGGTTCTGACTCTCGATTTTTCCCAGAGAGGCATATGGCATGAAACAGAGACAAAGGAGAAGGTAATCAACAAAAGCAACAGGGGTGACAGAGACGAGGAGAGGCACTGGGAGGAAGAGAGACAGACAGACATGGAAAGAAAGAACCAGGGGGAGAGCAGAGGTACAGAGTGGGGAGGACAGGCAGACGAAGAGAGACAAAGCAAGAAAGAGTCAGAGAGCTAGAGACAAAGGGAAAGAAGCAGACAGGGAAGGAGAGAGAAAGGCAGCGAGAAAAATAAGATGAAGACAGAACAGGGAAAGAAAGACAGAAAGAGAGAAAGTCGGAGACTCAAGAGAGACTCTGAGCAAACAAAGAGACAGAAAATGATGAGGACAAGTCTTTGAGACCCTTGGAGAAAACAGCTCTCCTCATGCCAGAGGTCACTGTTATTCCAGACATTACGTCCGCCCCAAATGGGAAGGTGGGAATCCTTTCCCCTCTCTACTCCCCCAACACCTCCTGCCCTTGGGTTCCCAGTGGGAGATGGGTCAGTCCACAGGGACCCAGAAAACTTTGAAAACTTCTAATCATCCTTAAGGGACTGGTTAACTCAACTTCCCTCAAACTCTTCTCAAGAGAACTTGTTTGGGGGTGAGAGTTTCGGGGCCCATTTCCTTTTTGTTTCTTGTTTACTTTTCCCCAAGAGTAGAATGTGATTGGGGCCGGCCCCGTGGCCGAGTGGTTAAGTTCACGTGCTCTGTTTGGCGGCCCAGGGTTTCACAGGTTCGGATCCTGGATACGGACATGGCACCGCTCATCAGGCCATGCTGAGGCGGCGTCCCACGTGCCACAACTAGAAGGACCCACAACTAAAAACTACTCAGCTATGTACTGGGGGGATTTGGGGAGAAAAAGCAGGAAAAAAAAAATGTGACCAGTCTCCATTCACTTCATTTTCTATTCTCTTACTTGCTTTTCAGTAGTGACAAAAGTAAAAAAAAAATCACTAGACTTGGGGGCCAGCCCGGTGGCACAGCAGTTAAGTTCTCACATTCTGTTTCAGCAGCTGGGGTTCGCCAGTTCAGATCCCAGGTGAGGGCATGGCACCACTTGTCAAGCCATGCTGTGGTAGGCATCTCACATATAAAGTGGAAGAAGATGGGCATGGATGTTAGCTCAGGGCCAGTCTTCCTCAGCAAAAAAAAAGAAAAAAAAAGTCACTGGACTTGGAGAGTTGGTTATTATCTATTCCTCTCCAAGTGTTAGTCCTGTAATAATCACCAGAATGATTACCATTGATTAAATATCCACTCTAGTGGTTATACGTAAATATGTCAAGCCACATCTTCTTTTCCTAAAAACGTCTCAATCAATCATCATTTTGGGGAACTGACTCTTACCGATATTTGACAGAGACTGTGGGTTGTCCTTCTCTAGCTATTCTCCTCTTCCAGAACATTCTATAGTAGGTGGATACATGGCTGACCAGAATAAAGACTACATTTCCCAGCACCCTTTGCAGATAAGTATGGCCACATGATCAGGTTCTAGCTAATTGGATGAAGGCATCAGTGACATGACTACTTCCAGGTCAAGCCCTTAAAGGGATAGACTCCTCTTCCCTTTTTTTCTACTTCCTCCACCTTGCGGATTGGAATGTGGTCATGGTTGGTGAGTCATCATGGATCACATTTGTCCATATTCCTTTCTTCACCTCCCATTTAGAACTCACTACATGGTATCTGATAAGGAATCAAAATCATAAGCATAAGAAAAAATTATTAAAGACTTTGAAATGGACCAAAAATATGACTGGGTGTCTTAAGTGGAAAACCAGCACATCCTTTTCGGTTGTCTGACCATACAGATGTCTGGAACCTTCATTATCTTTGAGCTATTTACAGTTCTGTTACGTCGTAGGCAACTAATAATAACGTGAGTAATTTTTACCCATATCAATGCAAATGAATTGTGTTGGTAGAATGCAAGGGATTATTTTCCTGTGGTTAGACCAGTTTTGCATGTATTTGTAAATTCGTTTATAGATGTGGATATAGATAAAGACTCCTTGGAACTGATGATGGCACTTTACTAGTTCCCTCATTAATAAGTTAAATAAAATCTTCGACAGATTTTCTTTTTGAATTTGTACGGGTGTCATGACTTCACATTTAAAAAAAGATAATCCTTTAATATAAACCTTAAAAATACGAATTAGCTTTGGTTAAAATGAGTAGAAACCCTCCATCACAATGGGATCTGATGAGAGTCTTGAAAGGAAGGTATGTGTGTTGTCAGAGGTGCTCTGAGAACTTAACTGCCGTGCTGTTTGTTTATTGCACTTCTTAGCTGGATGAGGAGATTTAGGGGAGGGAATTTACAGTCCAGTGTCTGGAGAAGCACAGTGAAGAAGGAGTCCTATGGAAGACTTGTCTGTGAAGTCAAGTGTTTTTTTTTTTTTTTGAGGAAGATTAGCCTTGAGGTAACGTCTGCCACTAATCCTCCTCTTTTTGCTGAGGAAGACTGGCCCTGAGCTAACATCTGTGCCCATCTTCCTCTACTTTATGTGTGGGATGCCTGCCACAGCATGGCTTGATGAGCAGTGCGTAGGTCCATGCCTGGGATCCGAACCGGTGAGCCCCAGGCCGCCGAAGCAAAATGTGTGAACTTAACTGCTGCCCCACCAGGCCAGCCCCTGTGAAGTCAAGTCTTATTAATGTTCATATCATACATGCCCTAAGCACCAGTTAAGACATGCCCCATGGCATGTAATAGAAAATCCATAGACAATAGAAAATCCATCTGACGGTGCCCAGTCTCCCTGGAGAAGCCACTTTCCCTAGGATGCAGTACAGAGTCTGAAGCAGAGTAAAGGTCTGAAGGTTGCAAGTTCCTGACCCAGTTTCAGAGGGACTGTGCTGGGAAAGGGCAGGGCCAGGGTGTAGAGCCCAGCTAGAGGGAAAAATGGGACTTGCGCGAGTGGGGAGAGATGGAGGCAGAGGGGACGGGAAGCCAGAGCTGGAGAGGGAAGGTCAGGTTGTGAGGAAGGACTGGGAATCGGCACACGAAGATGTGCCATCAAGTGCGGCAATATCTAAGATGGGGAGGACAGAGAGAGTTCTGGGGGCGGGCAGAGAAAGTGGCCAAGAGGGTAAGTGGATAACGCGTCCACAAGGAGGAAGTGTGGAGTATAGGGAAGAGAGTAAGCCTGCAAGGGAAGAAGGAAAGTATTGAGGGGGGAGAAAGAGTTAGTACGAGGACGAAGGACGCACAGGGAAAGAAGTGGCAGTGGGATGGGGAACAAGGGTGGAGTGGGGAGAGGTGGTGGGAGAAAGAGGGTCTGGCTAGAAAGAGAGAACGCAAAATGAGACAGAGAGCCTGATGGGGGAGGAAGAAAGCGGCTGTGTGCGGGACTGCACAGCTGTGTATAAAAGTTTGCCTCGAGGGAAGAAAAAGCCAGGTGGGAGTGTGGGAGAGACCGTGAGGGTGTCCATTGAAAGCACCAAGCAGACGGAGAAAGAAGATTGGGCTAAAAGATCCAGGAAGAAGCATAGGGATGGAGATGCAGATTTACAGCACAGGTGGAGAGGAAAAAACCAACTTGGATGAGAAACCGCCCAGGGGCTGATGCACGTGTGTGTGAGGCGGGGAGGGGGGCGCATTGGATGTTTCTTAAAGAAATTGTTGTTCCTTTTGAATAAAGTAGAACAAATTATTATTTTTTAAAGGATTTTGTTTATTTATTTTTTTTTAAGTGTGGTTTTTTGGTGAGGAAGATTGACCTTGAGCTAACATCTGTTTCTAATCTTCCTCTTTTTCCCCCACAAAGCCCCAGGACATAGTGTTTATCCTAGTTGTAGGTCATTCTAGTTCTGTGCGGGACACCGCCACAGCATGGCTTGATGAGCGGTATGTAGGCGCACCCAGGATCCGAACCGGCAAACGCTAGGCCGCCGAAGCAGAGCACGCAAAATGAACCACTTGGCCATGGGGCCAGCCCCCAAAATAAATTATTTTTGAGCAGAGCACTGGGAAGAAGCAGACATGAGCTCTAAACCAGGTGCACTTACATTTGGGTTCCACGACTACTATTTTCCCCACCCCAATACTGGGGTAAAATTGGCCTAGACTTGGGCTGTCTTATCTGATAGCCACCAGTCACATGAGGCTATTAAGCCCTCGAAATATGGCAATTCTGCATAAAGATGTGCTGTTAGTGTAAAATACACCCCAGATTTCAAAGACTTAGGGTAAACAAAAGTTAAATGTTTCCTTAATACATTTTTGCATCAGTTACATGTTGACATGATAATATTTTGGAGAGGTTAAGTTAAACATGTTATTAAAATTACTATTACTATTATTTTTAAAGATTGGCACCTGAGCTAACAACTGTTGCCAATCTTTGTTTGTTTGTTTGTTTCTGCCTTTTCTCCCCAAATGCCCCCAGTACATAGTTGTACATTCTTAGCTGTGGGTCCTTCTAGTTGTGGCGCATGGGACACTGCCTCAGCGTGGTCTGGTGCGCAGTGCCATGTCCGCACCCAGGATCTGAACCAGCAAAACCCTGGGCCACCTAAGGGAGAAAGTGTACTTAACCACTTGGCCACGGGGCTGGCCCCTAAAATTACTTTTCTCTCTTTCTTTTTACCTTTTTTTTTTAAAGATTGGCACCTGAGCTAACAACTGTTGCCAATCTCCTTTTTTTTCCCCCTGCTTTTTCTCCCCAAATCCCCTCAGTAAATAGTTGCATATTTTTAGTTGTGGGTCCTTCTAGTTGTGGCATGTGGGACGCTGCCTCAGCATGGCCTGATGAGTGGTGCCATGTCCGCGCCCAGGATCTGAACCAGCAAAACCCTGGGCCACTGAAGCAGAGAACGTGAACTTAATCACTCGGCCATGGGACCGGCCCCTCTTTTTACTTTTTCTAATGTGGCTACTAGAAAATTTAAAATGACCTGTGTGGCTTGCATCATATTCTGTTGGAAAACACTGGTTTAAACAGCAATGAGATGTAATCAGATTTGATGCCAGCAATGCAAAAATATAAACAGCTGTTACCAAGACCACCCATGCACAGGTGGTGACAACTACAATACGGCCACTCCGGGGCGAACACCAATGTGCCGTCAATGGTAAGATGCACCCCGATTTCAGAAGTGCTAAAGTGTGAAGACATGTGCACTTTGGAGTGGATGATGTATGGTAATGAAAGAGTTAACACGTAAAATTCCTGAAAGAAAACAGTCAACGCTGTGGTCTGAATGTTCGTGTCCCCCCAAATTCATATGTTGAAAACCTGGCCCCCAACATGATGGTGTTAGGAGGTGGGGCCTCTGGGAGGAGCTCAGGTCATGAAGGTGGAGCCCTCATGGATGGGATTAGGGACTTATCAGGACACCCCAGAAAGCTCACTCGCCCTCTGCACCGTGTGAGGATACAGCAAGAAGTCAGGAGTCTGCAGCCTGGAAGAGGGTCTTCCCAGGACCTGACCGTGATCTTGGGCTTCCCAGCCACCAGAATGGGAGAAATAAATTGCTGTTGTTTCTAAGCGACCCAGCCCGTGGTATGATGTTACAGAGGTCCAAACGGACTAAGACAGTCAGCATTCAGTTCGAGCTTACTGTATGAAGCCTGAGATCCCTACTCTAACTCCTGTACTAAATCCATCCGAATTTTTCGGTTTGCAAAAGATAGAAAATCTGAGTCAAAGTGGCTTAACAACAAAAAAATGAAGGCTCACATCATTGGAGCCAACAGACAAGAAAAAATTCAGTTGATTCTATAAACCTGTCTTCTAGACCCTTCTAAAAGCATCATCTTATGCAAAATGTAGTACCACTGTTTCAGGTTTCAAATAGAAAGTACCCTCGTTTTATTGCCAAGCGGAGACATGATGTCTAGAGAATAACTCTCCCATTCAGCTAGTTTTAGAAACAATTCTGCCGATCAAAGTCAGTATATGAAATTATTCAGACCAGTGCTAGTTGTCCCAGTGAGGGTCCTTGGCCCCATGTATGAGTGTGTTCAAGAAAGTTAATGAGAGAGGTTGTGGAGAAAAGGGAACCCTCATCCACTGCTGGTGGAGTGCAAACTGGGGCAGCCACTGTGGAAAACAGTATGGAGATTTCTCAAAAAATTAAAAATAGAACTACCGTACGACCCAGCTATCCCACTACTGGGTATTTATCCAAAGTACTTGAAATCAACAATTCAAAGAGACTCATGCACCCTTATGTTCACTGCAGCATTGTTCACAACAGCCAAGATGTGGAAGCAACCCACGTGCCCAGCGACTGATGAGTGGATAAAGAAGATGTGGTATATATGTATTTACAATGGAATACTACTCAGCCATAAAAAAAGATGAAATTGTCCCATTTGCAACCACATGGATGGACCTCAAGGGCCTTATGTTAAGTGAAATAAACCAGAGAGAGAAAGACAAACGTCATATGACTTCACTCATATATGAAATATAAACAAACTTACAGACAAAGAGAACAAATTAGTGGTTACCGGGGGAAAGGGGATGGAGGGTGGGCACAGGGAGTGAAGGGACAGACTTATATGGTGTCTGACAAATAATAACGCAGAACTGAAATTTCACAACGTTAAAAACAAACAAACAAAAAAATGTTAGTGAACATACCAGGGAATCTAGGACTCATCTTTTACACATAGGCAAATTGAGGCTCAAGTTAGTGGTAAATGGTAACTGAAAATCTTGAATGATTTTGTCTTAAGATAATTGACCAGCAGTCAATTAGGGCAAGAGAAATTTTTTTTTTAAATTGGTACTTCCGTGGATGGTGGTAATCAAATTTGGAATTATCTTCCTAGGGGACAATGAAAAGTGACCTTTTTCTATTGTATAGGCTGGCCTCTGAGCTCCGACCTCTGACTCAGAGAGCGACCCAGGACCGGCCTGTGACTGCAGAGGATTTTCACCACCGGCAGAGGGCGCTAGGATGCAGCAACGGCACACACAGAGAGCCCCGCGGGAGGAAGTGAAACTAGTTGTGTTGCCCCCAAAACTCTTAAATGACTCACCGCTGGGTACGGCTGAGCGAGTGAGAGCAAATAGAAATAATCTCAATGAACAATGGTGTGAGGTGCCAATTAGCCAAGTGGCAAAGTTCAGATAACTTTATAAAACACTAAGAGATGGAAGTGAAAGGATGCCATTGTTCTCTGAGGAAAAAAAAAAATCTCAATTTTTCTTTTTTAAATTCTCAACCTACCTCTGTGTGTATTATTTTTTTATCTTATTTTATTTTTTTTAATTTTTATTTTTTGAGGAAGATTAGACCTGAGCTAACATCTGCTGCCAATCCTCCTCTTTTTGCTGAGGAAGACTGGCCCTGAGCTAACATCCATGCCCATCTTCCTCTACTTTATATGAGGGACGCCTGCCACAGCATGGCATGCCGAGTGGTATGTAGGTCCACACCTGGGATCCAAACCGGTGAACCCCAGGCCGCCGAATCAGAACATGTGAACTTAATCACTGTGCCACAGGGCTGGCCCCCTTTTTTCTTTTTTCCCTCAGGAAAGTTCACCCTGAGCTAACATCTATAGCCAATCTTCCTCTCTCTTTTCTTTTCCTCTCCCCAAAGCCCCAGTGCATAGTTGTACATTCTAGTTATTACGTCCTTCTAGCTCTTCTCCATGAACCACTGCCACAGGGTGGCTACTGATAGACGAGTGGTAAGGTTCTGTGCCCAGGAGCCAGCTCAGGCCAGCAAAGCAAAGTGTGCCAAACGTTAACCGCTAGACCATCAGGGCTGGCTCAAAATTCTCTCGTTTTTTTCTTTTCTTTTTTTCAGGAAGATTAGCCCTGAGCTAACATCTGCTGCTAATCCTCCTCTTCTTTGCTGAGGAAGACTGGCCCTGAGCTAACATCTGTGTCCATCTTCCTCCGCTTTATCTGTGGAACGCCTGCCACAGCATGGCTTGCTAAGCAGTGCCATGTCCATACCTAGGCTCCGAACTGGCGAACCCCGGGCCGCTGAAGTGGAACGCGCAAACTTAACCACTGTGCCTCTGGGCCGGCCCTCAAAATTCTCTTAATTTTTTAAAACTCAGTGATTACCAGCAGAGACTAAAGCCAGTTGACAAGGTCCGCTCACAGCTTTGGAAATTAATAGGGTCACAGGTATTAAGCTCCTGAGCCTCCATTCCACACCTTTATTCAGCAAAACATTTGTGGAGGTGATTCTGAAAGATGATTCAACTCTGACGAAGACGACGGCTGATTTCAATGCCACCGGATGAAACGGGTATTTAAAGGCAGGGCAAGCAACGAACTTCTTTAGTTAGGAAGGAAGGAAGGAAGGCAGGCAGGCCACCTTGAGACCGATCACCCAGGAGTCACTCATGGCCAGAGAAAGTTACAGACTTAGTCTCCCGGGATGGTTTTGCCCAGTTAGAGACAATCCCAGTTGGAGTCAGTTAGGAAGAAAGGAGCCGCTGTCTACCCTTGCAGAACCCTTTAAGGAAGTAAAATAAAACCGATGGTAGAGTGGCAACGTGCCCAGACGGTCCTTACCCACCCTGGTTCACCGTGACATCACTCGGACCTAAGAGATTGCCTAACAACTGTAAACAGGCAAAGAATATTCGGAAGATGACTGTGCCTAGTCATATAAAACCGGATTCCTTTCACTTGTCGGTTCTATGAAACGTGGGAAATCCCCGTGGCAGATCAGTGGGGTCTCGATAGATTTCCTCAAACGGTGATCATCAAACACAGACGTCCTCCTCCGGGACACAGAGGAAAACGCGTTCTCCAACGTGAAACAGCGGCGAAGGTTGTGGGCATCCCTGTCTTGTTTCAGATTCAAATTTAACTTCCAGTGTTATCTTTATTACAGCCTCTAATATTTGCTCACCAAGTGAGATCCTGAGTTTTAGGCTAAGAGATCTATCTATCTACCTACCTAATATTTTTAAGAGCTACCACTTCCTGTTTAATTGCATGCTAATGTTAATAAATAATAAGTCTTGTCAAATGCCCTCTTAGCATAGCTGCAGATGACCATATGATATTTTCCTACTTAGCTCTTGCTGGGGCCCAGGGCAGGACACCCTAAAATATCCCACAATAGCATATTGATTATTCCAACCTGCAAACCGTGGGCCGCTGAGGCGGAGTGCGCTACCTCAGCCACTACACCACTGGGCTGGCCCCTCCTGTTGTTTTCTTACTGTGATATTGTGGCTTAGAATAAGAAATATGCATTTGGTTGAGCCCATCTACCTGTATTCTAGAGTTCTTTGGCACTCTCGCTCACCTAGTTTAACTGAAGATATTGTCTGTAGGTATTCTATTTTGCCGTGTTTGTTTTTCTGGATTTTTTTTTTTTATGGAGGAATTAGGGAGATTCAAAAATAAGCCATTCTTGTCTATCTCTAAATGTGTCCATTATTCCTTGAAAACGTATTCATGATTGTCTGGCTGCACATCCAGCTGGGTGAGTAGTGTGGGGTAGGGTGTGGAGAGACAGAAGACAAGACCTGGAGATGGTGAACGAGACGTGTAGGTTCATTGGGAGTTACTCACAGGGATGTCCAGTGGAGGCCGGCTGGGCAGAAATGTGCACCCTCAACCGAGGGTTGGGAAGGAGTTGCTCATATAGGGAGGGGCACAGAGACTATGTGCTTGCCAGGCGGGGCTGTCCCTGGTACGTCCAGCATTCCCGGGAACAGCAGTTCACGTGGAGGGGCTCTGTTTCCCTTCAAGGGGTGATGTTCTTTGAGTGAGATAAGGTAAGATCAGGGCTGGCCAGGTTCTGGATGGTTACGAATCCCAGCAGGTGGGCGTCCTGCTCCAAAGGGAGCCAGCAGCACCCATGGTTGCAATGGGCTTGTGGGCTCTTGCTGAGCAAGCAAGACCCAGGCTGTACAACCATGTCCATTCATTTATTCACTCAATCATTTATTCATTGAATACTCATGCCCCCAATGAATGCATAGCCACACATATATGCATATATGATTCAACGAACAATTATGTATGGAATGCTTACAAGATCGAAGCAGGAGCTAGGAACACACAGCAGACGCCACCTATGCATTGCAGAGCAAAACAATTACTCATGTTTTCTCACCAAATCAAAGACTCAGGAAGAGGCATATAAACAGTTGGCATGC
This sequence comes from Equus asinus, assembly GCF_041296235.1. Lineage (NCBI taxonomy): Eukaryota > Metazoa > Chordata > Mammalia > Perissodactyla > Equidae > Equus > Equus asinus. The sequence continues at coordinate 37,460,857 of NC_091815.1, forward strand.
AGAACTCTCACTTCATGCCAGTCTTTCTAGAACTTTTGTCACGGTGCATTTTGAACATCTGGGTCTTGGGTCAACCAGTTATATCTGGCTTATGGCTCACTGCAAGGCAGGACCCAAGCTATTCAGTTTGTATCTGCCACCATGTTGCAGCACAAAGTCTGGAACACAGGGGGTCTCAAGAAAAGTCTGCTGAATTCAGAAGCTATTTAATAAGTCAACTGCGGAAAAGCAAGGTTTTGCATTTTGTTCTCAACCAGGGTTCCTCAACGTTGACACAATTGACATTTGGGGCTGGGTCATTCTTTGTGACGGGGGCCGATCTGAGCATTACGGGATGTTGCAGCATTCCTGGCCTCTACGCACTAGATGTCAATGCACCGCTCCTCCCTCCTCTAATCATATCAACCAAAAATGTCTCAAAGAGACCCTTGGGGGGAGGGGTAGATTAAACATCTCCATTTGTTCTGTGTTTTTGATGCCTTGATGTGTTGGGGTCTTGCTGACCCTGGATGGAGTGCCCCTTCCAGCACTAGCCAATTCCTAGAGATAGCCAACAACTAGCCTGTGAGCGATACCGTCTCAACACAGATTTGACATAAGGGAAGCCATATTATGGAAAAGAAACATATTGTAACTTTAAATGACCTCTGACTAACTAGCCCAGGGGTGCTCTCTAGATTATGTGGCCCCTTCCAGCTGCTTAAGATGATAACTTTGTTCTTTGAGTTCCTTAGGAAGGTGATGACCCCTGGGCAAAGAGCCCATGCTGATGGCCATCATCAACAACCACTGAAAGATCAGGGAATAGGGCGCGGCTCCATTCTCTGATGCATGTCCAGTAAAACAAAGGGCTATCAGGAACTGGGACCGGATGTCTGCCCGCCCAGAGACCTGCCACCTCCCCTACCTGGAGACCAGCTCCATATATAACTGGCCTATAGTCTTTGTTCTGTGAGATCGTTCTTCTGGAACGACCAACTTCCCTCTTGCTAGCAAGCTGTAACAAAGTCCTTTCTCTCCTACCACCTCGCCTCCTGACTAGTGGCATGTCTTGTGGCTAGCAGACAACCTCTCTTGGGCGGTAACATGAGCACGCCTTCCATATGCAAACCATCCAATCTAATCCAGCTATTAAGTACACTCTGGACTACTATTTCCCCACCCTAATCACCCCAGGGCCAGGAACCAGACAGCTAGGGGCAGCCGCTGTGCTCTAGAGCCTGCTAAAATTATTCAAACAAGCGCATCCTAGATCTGCTCACCCTGCCTCACCACAGAAACCTCAATAAAGTCTGCTGCCCCCGTCTCCCCCTAACTCCTCTGCCTCCTGACTGACCCTGGTGCTTCCCCTTAGCATGGCGAGCCCCCTCCCCTGAGGATTGCGAGTATAATTGTGCTGTTTTTACTACCAGTGATATTGGCTCAACACAAGGTTGACATAAGGGAAGCCATATTGTAGAAAAGAAACTATATTGTAACTTAGACTTTTGATTAACTAAGCCTGACTCACCAGCCCCTTTGAATCTTTGCTTTAGTTGGCCTAGATGAATAAGGGTCTGTCTCTGGGGAATTTGTGGGCTCTGAAGATTTTGTGGCCCCTGCCAGCTGTGATAAGATGATAACTTTGTTCTTGTGAGTTCCTTAGGAATGTGATGACCCTGGGCAGAGAGCCTATGCTGATGGCCATCACCCAGGACAACTGAAAGATCAAAGTACAGCGTGTTGCTCCAGTCTCTGATGCATAGCCAGTAGAACGAAAGACTATCAAGAACTAAGACCAAATGATCGCTCCCGTGGAGATCAGATAGATGCCCCCACCTGGAGACCAGATGCCTCCCCCACCTGGAGACCAACCCCCTATGTAACTGGCCTGCAGTCTTTGTTCTGTAGGATGTTTCTTTCAGACATTAGTCTACCATCTTCTCTCTTGCTAGCAAGCTGTAATAAAAACCCTTTCTCTCCCACCACTTTCCTCCTGACTATTGGCATGTCCTGCGGCTGGTGGACGATGCCTCTTGGGCAATATCACCAGCGCTTCTGATGCCAAGAGTGTGTAGGATTTTCCACACCAACAACCAGTTCTCCAACTCTCTGTATCTCAACTGAGGGTCCAGTGGTTCAGTTTGACTCTGACGCTATCTGCCCAGAGTTAGTGTCGAGTCCCGCAAATTAAGCGCTCAGTCCCACAAGACTCAGACCTCAGACGCCAGTTTCAAGTCCCAAATTCCTGCCTGTACTTCTGACCAACTGGCTATGAATATAGGGTTCCCAGGACCCCCTCCTCAGGGTTGACAATTTGCTAGAATGGCTCACAGAACTCAGGAAAGCACTTTACTGATTACTGGATTATTTTATAAAGGCTACAATTTAGGAACAGCTGAATGGAAGAGAGGCATAGGGCAAGGAATGGGGGGACATGTCTGCCCAGAGATTCCATGCCCTTTCTGAGTACACTACCCTCCTAACACCTTGATGGGTTTACCAATCCAGAGGCTCTCCAAACCCCACCATGTAGGGGTTTTTGAGGACATTTCATTACATAGGCGTGATTGATTACATCATTGGCCACTGATAGTCTCCAATCTCCAGCCCTTCTCCCCTCGCTGGGGGTGTGGTTGACAGTTCCAACCCTCTAATCATGCCTGGATCTTTCAGGGGACTAGACCCTATCCTGAGGCTCACTAGGGGCCCCCAGCCACCAGTTGTCTCATTAGTATACAAAAGACATTCTTATCACTCCGGAGATTCTAAGGGTTTTAGGAACTGTGTGCCAGGAACTGCGAGCAAAGACCAAACACTAAAACAAAAGATGCTCCTATCACCCGGATCACTCAGGAAATTACAGCGGGTTTTAGAAGCTCTGTGTCAAGACCTGGGGACAAAGACGAAATATATACGTCTTACTATATTACAGTAACGGACCATGTTTTCTGTTGCACGTCTTCTCATGTGTTGGCCTCACCCTACCTGAGTAATAATAAAACCTGTATTTTAAAACAGGAAGCCAAACGGCCCCCAGTTGAGAACCATTGTTCTAAACTTATCTGTTACACTCATTTACTAATTTTATGCACAGAATAACTTTGCAAGGAAGAAGGACCTTATATTTGTTCCAAATTCTAGAATAATCTGTGCAATCTTCTATACAGGTTAAGATGCTTAAAACTTTGTCAGCGAGGTTATAGCCAGCGGTTAATTATCACAAGTTTTTTAGCAAACTCGCCTTTGCTGTACAAACATGGTTCACAGCTTTGGATTGGCAGAATTTTTCACAACAAACATGGCGAATGTTACTAACATTATAGTTTCAAGGTTTCAAATTTATAGTCTTTGAGACTATTATAAAAATATATAAATGTTATAAAAGTATTGCCTTTTGTGATGGCAAGTTATGTAATAAATGTATTTTTTGCTCTAATTTTAAGACATTTGGTATCTAAATATTTGCTAACCCAGTGCTCAACCACTCCTTAAAGATTGTCTGAAGGTTTTCTCACTGACTGCAAGTTGAAACTCGTGTGGCCTCTGGTGTCAGTGTTAATTTTGTTACCGAAACCGAAGCGGGTTCCCTCCTGGCGAGTTAAATCAGGCTCTCCACCAGAAGTAGTTGTCTCACAAAGTAAAGTGTATTTCTGGCAAATAGGAGACCATGGGGAATCGTTTCCAGAGTCATGGTGCCCCAAACAAAGGGAAGCAAGGACATTTATTTTGCATGGGAAATGAATATTCAAAAGGTAGAGGTGGGTATTACCTTGCAAAGGCTCAGTTGGAAAACAGGCTTCCACACACACTGCAGGTTATGGTAATAAGGCCTCCTCCCAGAGAGATCTTAGCATTAAAAATAAGGCAAAGGTCACAGGCATTGCTCTTGTGGTGAGTCTTGGTCTGATTCAGAGAGGTTGGTGACGGCATCTCTTTAGCATAACAAAAGGAAAAAGAACAATTTGGAAAAACAGTTAAAATATCCAAACCCACCTTTGAGTTCCTTGGAGTAACAAGTTGGTGACAATCTTGACCAAAGATAGGGCTTATCATCCTTATTTCATATTTCCACAGAATTAATAAGCCCTGAGGTGACAACTGGAAACCTGCTTCTGACAGAGACTAGCCTTGCCTGCTGCGTCTCATATCCATCAACCTTGAGTAACCATAACAGGTAACATTTAGTGAGCACTTGCTATGCATTAGGCAATGATCTAAGTACTTTTCATGCTTTCAATCATTTCATCATCCAGTCGCCCTGTGGGGGGTGTGTTCCCCTTGAGAGCTGATACACCGAGGATACACCTAGTTACGTCTTGCTGTGTAACAACCTTCTCAAAATCTGAATAGCTTAGACCATAACGACTTACTTCCCATGATTCCCTGGGTGGTTTGGGCTCAACTGGGTGGTTCTTCAGCTCCGTGTGGTGTTGGACAGAACACTCATGCAGCTGCCTTCTGTTGGTGGATAAGTTGAGCTGGAAAGTCCAAGACGTCCACAACCATCTTTCCAGAAACCATGTACCAGGCATTTTGCATGTAATAGTGGAACCAGGATTTGAACCTCAGCTGTCTCCAGCAGTGGCCTTGCTCCTGATCATGGTGCAATTCAGCCTCTCCCTGTATACTTCCAAAGACAGGTATCAAGGGAGATTCAGGAGCAGAGCGACCTCCTCTGAAGCTCAGAATAAAGGCAGTGTGTGATGGTTAATTTTATGTGTCAACTTGACTGAACCATGGGGTGCCCAGATATTTAGTCAGACATTATTCTGGGTGTGTCCGTGAGGGCGAATCTGTGGACTGAGTAAAGCAGACGGCATTCCCCAAGGTGGGTGTGCTTCATCCAATCACTGGAAGGCCTGAACAGGACAAGGCTGAGAAAGAAAGAAATCCTTCCGCCTCACTGCCTTCCAGCTGGGACATTGGTCTCTTTCCTGCCTTTGGACTCAAACTAAAACACTGGCTCTTCCTGAGTCCGGAGCCTGCTGGCCTTTGGACAAGAATTACACCATCGGCTCTTCTGGATGTCCCATTTACCAAAGGTAGACCTTGGCACTTGTCAGCCTCCATAATCACATGAGGCAATTCCTTATAATAAACACTCTCTTTCTCTCCATTGTGCAAGTATATATGCATATATATACACATATGCACAAATAACCATGCTTATCATCATCCTATTAGCTATGACCACTGGATGAACAACTCTTCTAAGTGTGGGAGACCAAACTCCCAAATGTATTCATTTGCTTCCCAGAATGCCTTAGCCCAAATCCCCTGGATATATTCATTTACTTCCCAGAATATCCCCAGATGAGCCCTTCTTCCTCTTAAAATATGTATCTGCATGCCTCCATAACAACAATTTAATAATTCTGAGAAGAACAGCTCCTTTCTTTTAAACTTTTTACTATGTTCCAGGCATTCTTCCAAATCCTTTGAGAGACTGAATGCTTAACTCTGAATGGCAACCATGACTCTTTCACTCACAGTCTGGAATTTAGAGCGTCTGAACCCACATCCACCGGTGAACCTCTCGGAGTGACTGGCACTCCACTCCTCAAAGGCACGTTTATCAGTGTTTGAGATTTTATAATACTTTCAAACTAATAAATTATCTTGTTCTTGTTTCGTGGGTGCTGGCAGAAGACATGAGACTCCTGGATCAGAGACAAAAGATTTTATTACTTGTAGCACAGCAGGTAGCATGAGCACCATGTTTGTGTTGGTTCCCTTTGTCCCCCAGGTCCCACCTGAGCAGCACAGAGGGGCCCAGATGGATTCTGCACGTGCAGCGGTTTGCATCATAGCGCAAGAGTACTAACCTTGGGGAAACCCACCCCTTTTATAGGAAGACTGCTCTTTATCCCAGAAGGAGACATTGCCTCATTCCTCAAGGTTGCTTGTGGCAAACTAAACCCTAAGAAACGGCCAGGTAAAGAGTGGCAGGGCCTTGCATTCTTGGCTTACCCAACAATAACACACAGAAATGTTCAGGGTCCATGATGGATTGCCTCTCCCAACAGTATTGCCTTATATACCTGACTCAGTGACTAGCCTACCTTGTCTTGAACAGATGTCTCCAAGTCATCAAAAGAATGAGTGAGCATTACCTGGAACTAGTAAAGCCCTCAGATCATCTCAGCCCATAATCCCTAGATAGATTTATCCCTAACAGAGTGAGTCTATAATCCCCCCAATATTAATTGCCTCTAATAAGACTATCTATCCTTTTTCTTTCTTTCTTTTTTTGTTTTTGAGGAAGATTAGCCCTGAACTAACTACTGCCAATCTTCCTCTTTTTGCTGAGGAAGACTGGCCCTGAGCTAACATCCGTGCCCATCTTCCTCTATTTTATACGTGGGACGCCTACCACAGCATGGCTTTTGCCAAGCGGTGCCATGTCTGCATATGGGATCCGAACCAACGAACCCCAGGCCGCCAAGAAGCAGAACATGCGAACTTCGCTGCGCCACCAGGCCTGCCCCAAGACTATCTATCCTTGAGTGTCTCTGAATATTTAAGCTTACATTTCTCCAAAACACCTTATAAGCTGGGGACTTGCCAGATACAGGGGACCACAAGATTGAAAACATGAGTGACAGCTGTCGATCAGCCTGCCCAAGTCACACAGTTGTTCATAGATAGCCCCAATAGGACCTATAACCAAGTACTCTGGGATCTGTTTTCCACATGCACCTCCCTCCAACTTTGCCAGTTCTTAGATCTTATTTCTTACTCATCTTGCTCTCTTTCACTCTCCTCTAGCCACATCATTCATCTCACTCTTTTTAGAACAAGCCAAACACACTCCCACCTCCACACATCTGAACTTGCTATTCCCTCTTCTGGGAAGGCCCCTCTTTGAGGCATTCAGGCTCAGGTCAAGTGTTATCTAGAATTGCACTAAGTCACTCCTACTCCCTAGGCTGCTTCATTTTTCTTCATTGCATATATCTGATGTCACATGATCTGTCTATGTGCTCGTGTGGTTAATTATCAGTCTCCCCTTGTTAGACATGAGGACAGGGACTTCATTTTCTTCATGGCTTTGCCTGCAGTGCCCATAGCAAGGCACAACACACTCTATGGATATTTGCTGAGTGAATGAATGTCCACAGCTCCCTCCATGTCCCCTGCAACCACCCAGTGAAGACCACCAGAACCTTTCCCGAAGACCCCCGTCTGCTCTGGCCTCCTCACTTTGCTTCCTGTCTGTACTGTCACCACTTTGCTGTCTTTTCTCTGCCCAGCAAGATTCTTTCCAATGCAGAAATCAGGTTATGTCATTTCCAGTTTTAAAAGCCTCTAATTGCTTCCCTTTCCGCTTTATACAAAAGCCAGAGTCTTTGTCTTGTCCTAAAAATGCCTCTGTCACATGATCTGGCTCCTGGCAACCTCAGCTGCTTCATTTCCTACCTTCCGGTCCATCATCACTCTCCAATCCACTACATTAGCCTTAGGGCTCTTTTCAGACGGTTAGATTGCATCCCTTTTAGGTAGAGTCCTTATGCTAACTCTGTCCTGTGTTTGAAATGTCCAGGCTCCCTTAGGATCTTTAGGTAGCTGGTTCCTCCTCATCCTTCAGTTCTTAGCTCAGATGTTATCATCTTAGACGTGGCCCATTCCTGCCTGGTCAGTCTAAAGGGGCCCCTCCTCCCTCCCAGGACCCTCGTGTGTCCTACGCACATTGTACTTTTCATATTCGGTAGCGTCTTATTCACTTCTTTGCCTATTTATTGTCTGCTCTCCCCCTAGAACGTGGCCTTTGAGGCAACTGTGCCTCTCTTATTCACAGCCATGTCCCCGGTGCCCGTGACCATTATACACAGTCCATAAATAACTGCTGAAGGAAAAATCGAAGGAATCATTACCTTCTTTAGCAATATCTGGGATAAATGCATTTTTCCCATCACAGCCCCCTAGAGGGAGATCTCAGCATGCGGGAGCCCTCATGGGACCCAGATTCACAGGTAGAACTGTCAGTGCAAAGAATTCATAACCAGTCTATAAATGAAAATTGGGGTGAGTTTATTCTGAGCCGAATGTGAGGACCATATAGCCCTGGGCCTTCCTTCCCCGGGGAAGGAAGGGTGCCAAAGAAGTGGGGTGTACAGAGTGGTTATATACTCTCAAAGGGCATGTTTCTCATATGATTGAAAAGTCCCTTTTACAAGAGTCACTTGACTGCTGTCAGTACAGTGATTGATGGACATAGCAGGTAGTGGGTCTGCTGTCTCAAGCTGGGTGGTCACAGGTGGGCACAGCAATCAGTTCCTAGCCTAGGGAAGATGCTTATCCTTAAGGAAATGCCATGTGGGGGAAGTTGCACCTGTATCGTAAGGGCCTTTGTTCTTGTCTTTGGGACATAGTAAATGTTTAAAGCAGATAGACAATGCACGCTCAACGGCCATGTCAGGCCCTTTTAGAAAAACAAACTCAGGCCAAATTAGGTTTACACCAAATGACTTCCTCATATACCTCAATATATCCTATTGCTTGCCATTTTTATTTGTCAGACTTTGCCCGGTGTCTGTCCTGAAACACCCCACCCCAGACTCGTGTCTACGAATCTACAGAGAGATCACGAGGGACGAGAAGCCAGGCCAGCCCTCTCTCTCACTCTCCAAGTGTAAGTTTATCTGGGAAACGAGACGAGGTTCTGGAACCCTCTTAGGACTCTTGTTGCAGGAGAGGATCTGATTGTGGTGCCAGCCCCGGAGCAGCTCCCACTCTGCTTGGATGGACACAGCCTGACTCATAGAACCTAGAGCCCGGCGGTAGGTGCTGGGAGCGAGCCCAGATCTGTCGATCAGGGACCCTTGGGTTCAGACTCTGGCCTTCCTTCCAGCTGCCTGCTTGAAGGCATGTCAACAATCGCTATTTGTCTATCACTATCTTTATCTGTGGGGTGAGGCATGTGTCTTCTCCCCTGGGGCAAGCTCCCTAAGTCTCCTTCAGACACCGCGTGACAGATAGGTATCCGCCTTCACTCAAGATCATAAGGCTCCTTGCTGGCCAGATGAAATTACGTGCCCAGCCTCTGATCAGTGATAATTTACGTGGTAAGCTGCAAAGTATAAACCACTTTTGCACGAAGGACAAAATGGTGGACATGCAAGAAGAAAGATTACAAACTGGTACAAACTTCCAGTTAAAAATAAATGAGTCCTGGGGATGGAATGTCCAGTATGATGACCATAGATAATAATACTATATTGTCTATTTGAAAGCTGCTAAGAGAGTAGATCTTAAAAGTTCTCATCGCAAGGAGAAAAATATGTAACTATGTGCCATGATGGATGTTGACTAGATCTATTGTGTTGATCATGTCACAATATACACAAATATCGAATCCTTAGGTTGTTACGCCTGAAGCTAATATAATGTTATATGTCAGTTATACCTCAACTAAAAAAAAAGAAAAGAAGATTGCGACAACATGGATGGGCCTTGAGGGTATTATGCTAAGAGAGATGTCAGACAGAGAAAGATGAGTCCTGTATGATACCATGTACACGTGGAATCTAAAAAAGCTGAACTTGTAAAAACAGAGTAGACTGATGGTTATTAGGGCAAGGAGTCGGGGAATTAGGGAGATGATATTAAGGGAACAAGTAAATAAATAAGTGCTGGATCTAATGCACGGCATGGTGATTATAACCAACAATACTGTATCATAAATTTCAAAGTTGCCAAGAGACTAGATCTTAATTGTTCCCACCATAAAAAGGAAATAATTGTGTGATGTGATAGAGGGGCCAGCCTAGCTGAGGCTACAATGGCGATCATATTGCAATATATAAATGCATCAAATCAACAGGTTGTACACCTTAAACTTACACAATGTTAAATATCCATTATTTGTTGTTACGTGCAGTCAAGTTGGCTCCGACTCTTGGTGACACTGTGAATGAGTGCTGTGCACGGTGTCCTGTCCTCAGCAGCCCTCCTCAGCTCGTATAGACTCGGGCTATGGCTTCCTCTACGGAGTCAGTCCGTCTCACATTTTCTCTTCCTCTTTTCCCGCCGCCTCCTACTTTTCCCAGCATTATTGTCTTCTCCAAAGAACCTGCCTTCTCACAATGCGCCCAAAGTAGGAGGGCCTCTGCTTTGTCATCTTTGTCTCCAGCGATAGTTCAGGCTTCATTTGCTCCAGGACCTACTGGTTCGTCTTTCTGACAGTCCAGGATATCTGCAGAGCTCTCCTCCAACGTCATATTTCAAACAGATCCATTTTTCTCCTGTCAGACTTCTTCGCTGTCCAGCTTTCACACCCGAAGATAGTAACTGGGAGTATGAGGGGGTGGATGATCTTGGCCTTGGTCTCTAAAGACACTTCCTTACGCTGGATGATCTTTCCTAATTCTTCCATTGCTGCCTTTCCAAGTCAGTCTTCTCTCCATTTCTTGGCTGCAGTCTCCATTTAAATCGATGACTGAGGGGCCAGCCTGGTGGTGCAGTGGTTAAGTGCGCACGTTCCACTTCTCAGCGGCCTGGGGTTCGCCGGTTCGGATCCCAGGTGCGGACATGGCACCACTTGGCAAGCTGTGTTGCGGTAGCCGTCCCACATATAAAGTGGAGGAAGATGGGCACCGATGTTAGCTCAGGACCAGTCTTCCTCAGCAAAAAGAGGAAGATTGGCAGCAGTTAGCTCAGGGCTAATCGTCCTCAAAAAAAAAAATAAGTAAATAAAATAAAATAAATCGATGACTGAACCAAGGGAAACAAACTCTTCAACAATTTCAACGTCTTCGTTGTCTACGTTAAAGCTGCGTAGTTCTTCTGTAGTCACGACCTTTGTCTTCTTGATGTTCAAACGCAGTCCTGTTTGGGCACTTTCTTCTTTCACTTTTGTCAGAAATCATTCCAAGTCATTGCTGCTTTCTGCCAGGAAGATGGTGTCATCTGCATATCTTACATTGCTGATATTTTTTCCACCGATTTTCACTCCTCCTTCATCTAAGCCTTGCCCAGTTTTTTGTACATGTTCTGCATACAGATTAAACAGAGAGGGAGATAAAACGCACCCTTATCTGACACTTTGCCTATTGGAAACCATTCTGTCTCTCCATATTCTGTCTTGACAGTGGCTTCTTGTCCATAATACAGATCACGTGTCAGGACAACCACGCGCTGAGGCACACCCAGTTCTTTCAGAGCAACTCGGAGCTTTTCATGACCCACACATCAAAGGCTTTACTGTAGCCTATGAAACACAGTAACCTTGTGAAATTCTTTGGAGTGCTGTAGTAGCCAGTGACTAATTGCATTCAAATCTCATGTGTCTCTCCTTTTTCAAAATCCAGCTCGGTCATCCAGCTGGGTCATCAGGCATTTCTTGCTTTATATAAGGTAAAAGCCTTTGTTGCAGCACCTTGAACTTTTTTTTACTTGCACGGGAACTTAGAGCCATGGTCCTATAGCTACTGCACCCCTTGGCATCTCCTTTCCTGGGGATGGGATGTATATTGAGCATTTCCAGTCTGTAAGCCATTATTTTGTTTCCCCTATTTGTTGTCATATTTGTTTTTTCCTGAGGAAGATTAGCCCTGAGTTAACATCTGCCATCAATCCTCCTGTTTTTGCTGAGGAAGACTGGCCCTGAGCTAACATCTGTGCCCATCTTCCTCCACTTTATATGTGGGACTCCTGCCACAGCATGGCTTGACAAGCTGTGCATAAGTCTCTATTCAGGATCCGAACTGGTGAACCCCAGGCCGCCACAGCAGAACGTGCGCACTTAACCGCTGCGCCCCTGGGCCAGCCCCATGTTGGCATCTTCTTGTTAGGATTTTAACAGATTCCGCTTCTGTGGCTTGAAATAATTCTATCGATATCCCACCTACCCCTGGTAATTTTTTTCTTCCCAGGACTCTTAGGGCAGCCTTCATTTCACTTTCTAAAATTATGGATTCAGGGGCCGGCCCCGTGGCCGAGTGGTTAATTTCGCGAGCTCTGCTTCAGCGGTCCAGGGTTCCGCTGGTTCGGATCCTGGGCATGGACACGGCGCCGCTCATCAGGGCATGTTGAGGCGGCATCCCACACGCCACAACTAGAAGGACCCACAACTAAAAATACACAACTATGTACCAGGGGGCTTTGGGGAGAAAAAGGAAAAATAAAATCTTTAAAATTACGGGTTCATCCTCATGCGCATCTCCTTCAAAGGAATCTGTCATCCTTTTGTCTCTTCTGTATAGATCTTCAGAAGATCTATATCCATTATATGTCAATAAAAATAAATTTTTAGGAGCCGGCCCCATGGCGGAGTGGTTAAGTTACACGCTCTGCTTCAGTGGCCCAGGGTTCCACTGGTTTGGATCCTGGGCTCGGACATGGCACTGCTCCTCAGGCCATGTTGAGGTGGTATTCCACATGCCACAACTAGAAAGACCCACAACTAAAAATATACAACCATGTTCCGGGGGGGTTTGGGGAGAAAAAGCAGAGGAAAAAAAGAAGATTGGCAACAATTGTTAGCTCAGGTGCCAATCTTTAAAAAATTAATTAATTAATTAAATTTTTTTTTTTGAGGACGATTAGCCCTGAGCTAACTGCTGCCAATCCTCCTCTTTTTGCTGAGGAAGACTGGCCCTGAGCTAACATTCGTGCCTATCTTCCTCTACTTCATATGTGGGATGCCTACCACAGCATGGCATGCCAAGTGGTGCCATGTCTGTATCCGGGATCTGAACCAGCGAACCCTGGGCCGCCGAATGAAAACATGCAAACTTAACTGCTGAGTCACCAGGCCGGCCCCTAAAATAAATGTTTAAAAAGTCCAATAAGTCCACCACCCATCCTAGTTTTCCAGTTTCTCAATCCCCCTCCCCTCTTACCACTTTCTTATACTTTTTTTTTGCAGAAATTCACCATATACACAAGAATGTATTTGATGGTTAGCAAGTACCAAGATGGCCCAATTTTGAGGCACTGTTGTAAATGCTTTACTGGATTTGAGCCTCACAATAAACACATAGCTGTTAGACGGGTGACACATTTACGAGGTTAAGAAATCCAAATAATATGAAAAGATATTGTTGGGCCCAGGGCAGGCCACCCCAAAACATCCCACGGTAGCATATTGATTCTTTTGAACTAAAGTTGCTTGAGAAGCGTGAAAGGCCTTCTGAGCCTCCTGTCTCGGTTTCCCCGGAAAGCAGGAAAGAAATCTCTCCTCTGAAAGGTGCTCTCTCTGCATCCTGATCACCAGAACCAGGGACCAGAAAGCTGTATAGACAAACCTGGCTAATTTATTACCTCGAGCCTAACCTCTGTCAATTCCTCACTAATTTCCTACCTCAAGTCTAAGTTTCTTCGTCCTGTCGTTCCTCACGGATTGACTGTTTCTTTGTGTAAAAGATGTATATATATCTGTACCACCTGCTTTGTTTGGTCTCTGAGCATCATTGTTCTATGATCTCCAATACGTATGTATCGAACTGGGTTTTTTCTTCCGTTTATCTGGTCTTGTGTCAATTTTATTATTAGCCCGGCCACAAGAACACAAGAAGGGAAGAAAGGGGATTTTCCCCGCCCTGCCAATGTACATTAAAAGTCCCGTCCCAGGGGCCAGCCCGGTGGTGCAGCGGTTAAGTGCACATGCTCCGCTTCTGCAGCCCAGGGTTCGCTGGCTCGGATCCCGGGTGCGGACACGGCACCGCTTGGCAAGCCATGCTGTGGCAGGCGTCCCACATATAAAGTGGAGGAAGATGGGCACGGATGTTAGCTCAGGGCCAGTCTTCCTCAGCAAAAAGAGGAGGATTGGCATCAGATGTTAGCTCAGGGCTAATCTTCCTCAAAAATACTTAAAAAAATAAAAATAATAAAAAAAAATTTAAAAAGTCCCATCCCAGCTGCTGCCTAAATACTTCATCTCCCTCCCTCACAAGCCAAGACTTTGAAGGATTTCTTACATGTGCTTCCAGTGTTTATGCAAAATCCAGGAAACAGGAAAATATATTCCCATTTTTTAACCTTTCCTCGCACAAATGATGGCGTGATCCTAATCTGTTCTGCGTCTTGCGTATTTTGCTTGACAAGAGATCCTGAAGATTTTCCTGTGTGCTACCCACCTTTGTAAATACCTCAGTTCTCCTCCCATTAGCCATTTGAGTGTGCCGTTTGCTGACTCCAAAGGTGACTGGTACATTTCGACATCTGAAATCCTCGCCGGCGTGGAAGGGCCGTGTGGGATACGTATACCCCGGGGGCCAGACCTATGTAGGCAAAACATATGTTCCCTCAGGAATGAGAAGGCCTAGAAAAATCTGTGCAGGGGAATTGGACATGAGAAGTCATTTATAACTCACAGTCACCACCCCCACGTTCCTGTCAACAGTTTTCTCCATCTCGGCATTCCTCTGAATCCCTCCAGATGCCCCTTGTCACTGTCACATACTCTGTTAGTTCTCAGCTTTTTCTCATCTCGGGAGAGACTCAACTTCAGTGTGCACCTCACTTTCACGGAACCTGCGGGTGAATCCTAATTAGCGAGCACACTCCAGCGACAAAGGGGGTCCTGGTCTCCTTTCGTTGCTTCTCATTTCCTCCTCAACAATTCCTTTTGTGCCAAACAATTTCCTGTCCCTTATCATAAGTAACTTTTGACGAACAGATGTCTGAATCTGTTTGGGCGACTATAACAAAATACCACAGACTGGATGGCTTGTAAGCAACAGACATTTATTTCTCACAGTTCTGGAGGTTGGAAGTCTAAGATCGATCACAGCACTGGCAGATTCTGTGTCTGGTGAGAGGGCGCTTTCTGGTCCATGGGTGACATCTTCTCACCGTGTCCTCTCCTGGCAGGAAGGACCAAAGAGCTCTCGGGGGTCTCTTCTTATAAGGGCACTAATCCCATTCATGACAGCTCCACTTTGACTATCTAAGCATGTCCCAAAGGCCCCACCTTCAAATACCATCACATTTTGGACTAAGTTTCAACGTATGAATTTGTGGGGGTGGGTGGGGCACAAACGTTCAGTCCATAGCAACAGAAGTTCTCCGTTTCAAGATAGCCCAGTTTACCACTTTCCACGTACACAATGCTTCTGCATCCTAAGAAATCGTCGCCAATCCCAGGATCCTGACGATGTTTTCCAATGTCTTATTCTTTTTCTTTTTTTTCTTTTTCCTTCTTCTCTCCAAAGCCCTCCAGTACATGTTGTATATTGTAGTTGTGGGTCCTTCTAGTTGTGGCATGTGGGACACCACCTCAGCATGGCCTGATGAGCAGTGCCATGTCCGTGCCCAGGATCTGAACCGGTAAAACCCTGGGCTGCCAAAGTGGAGTGTGCAAACTTAACCACTCAGCCACGGGGCCAGCCCCCAATGTCTTATTCTTGAATATGTATGGTTTTATCATTCACAGTTAGACCTAAGAACCATCTAGAAATTTATTTGGGGGTATGGTGTGGGGTAGGCATCATTGGCTCAACACAACACACACACACACACATACACACAATCCATTCTCTCTCCTCAGCATCATGCTGTGCCTTTGTTCATAAATCAAGTGGCTTTCTATGTGTGTATCTGTTTCTGAAATCTGTATTCTGCTACATCCGTCTATGTATCTGTCTTTGTGACGATCCCACGTTATCGGCCTCCTCTCCCACCACAGTTCCTCTGTCTCTCTGGGTTCAGCCACGTTATCCTTCTTGCTCTTCCACAAACACATCCGTTCCATCCCTCTCTCTCGGGGCATTTGCTCCTTCCAGGGTCTGGAATGTTCAGCCTTCTTTAGACTCTCTGGTTCCTCCTGATCCTTCAGGTCTCAGGTCACATGTCACCCCCTCAAAAGGCCCTTCTCTGACCACTCGGTGTCAACAGAGCCTCAATATCCTCCGTACCCTTTTATTTCGCTGCTCATCAACAACTGTGTATGTGCCTGCTTATTCGTTGCCTCCTTCTTGAATATACGTGCAGAGTAAGAGTGATCCTGTCTGTCTTGTTCACTTGCTGTGTCCCCTGTGCTTAACACGCCACGCAGCACTCACTCTGAATGTGTGAGAAAGAAGGGAGAGAAATGTCCCCCTTCCACGCCTACGATGAATGCATGTTTACCCTCCCGGTGGTCTAGAGGGCAACCTAACGTGGATGGGCCCCCACTGGGCCCAGCTCCGCAGACCATCTTGATCTGTTTTTTTGTGTTTTCACTGGTCTAGCCTGTTAACTGCAGATTTAGAGAGACTGGCCCTGTGGCTAAGTGGTTAAGTTCGTGTGCTCCACTTTGGCGCCCCAGGGTTTCGCGGGTTCAGATCTTGGGTGAGGACATGGCACCGCTCATCAGGCCATGCCGAGGTGGGACCCCACATAGCACCACCAAAGGGACCACAACTAGAATATACACCTATGTACTGGGGGGCTTTGGGGAGAAAAAGAAAGATTGGCAATGGATGTTAGCTTGGGTGCCAATCTTTAAAAAAAAGACAAAGGAAAGAAAGAGACCACACGCGGTGAAAGCCTGGGGTCAGCCCTCGATTCCCCGAATTGAGGTATTTTTACCGAAGTCTCCTGTGTCCTGGGCCCCAGGCTAGATCCCAGAGGGCATGCAGAGGTTATCCTAGCTAGGTGGCCATCCTGGAGGTGACCCCAGTCCCCTGGCCACACTCTGGCTCGCAGAACCTTGATACCCCACAATAGGTGTGGGATAAATCCCATGCATGTAGATCACAGACACTGGGATGAATTCATCTTGGCCTTCAAGCCTTCAGACTCTGTGTCTGTGATCTTATCTATTTCAGTCTGTGAAAGGGAATTGCGACATTTGCCCAGTGATCGGCTCCCTCAGAGCTTGGTAGGAAAAGGCATCTGCATTCATTTGTCATCATAAGGCTCCTTGCCTGGCAAATTATAAATAGCTCGTTAAAATACATGCATACTTATGTGTTTTGACTTGGTAATATATTTGCCATGGTAGAAGATTCAGAAAATACAAAAAGAAGGGTGGATAGTGAAAGTAAGTCTCTCATCCATACCAGTGCTCCAATTGCCCAGTTCTTCCCTTCTGATCTGAACCAAGTTCTTCTGTATCTTTCCAGAACTTTCCATTGCATATTTTATATAATTTTAGTATATATTATATAGTGCATAATTAGCATGTACTGGCATGAAGCCATTGTTCTAAGTATTTTACATGCATTGAGTCATATAATCTAAACATAGATATAATTTTAAATAAATAATGCATTAATGTTTAAAATTAAAAATTTAAATATATACATGAAATTTCATTTCCACACCTGTACTCTACATCTCACATTTTGCCCTACCTTAGAGGTCACCACTTTTATGAGTCTCTAGTGTATTCTTCCAGTGTTTAGGCAAACAAACATAATAAAATAGGAATACCTATTCTTACCTTTTTTAAAAAATTTTTGGTGAGGAAGATTGGCCCCGAGCTAACATCTGTTGCCAATCTTCCTCTTTTTGCTTGAGGAGGATTGTCACTGAGCTAACATCTATGCCAGTCTTCTTCTATTTTGTCTGTGGGACACCGCCACAGCATGGCTTGATAAGCCATGTCTAGGTCCACACCTGGGATCCAAACTGGCAAAGCCCTGGCTGCTGAAGCAGAGCCCATAAACTTAACCACTATGCCACCGGGCCAGCCCCTACCTATTCTTATTTTTATATTTTCTCACACAAAATGTTTCATCCTCATACCCCATTCTGCATCTTGCCTTTTTCACTTGAGACAATACCCTGGAAAATTTTCCATTTAGGTAAAAAGAGCTTTCTCGTTCTTTTTTTTTTTTTTTTTTAGCTATGCACATTGTTGCATTATCTGAAGGTACTGCGATTTATTTATCTAGCCCCCTATAGATGGAGTCTTGATTTACTTCCAATCGGATAAGTGCATTTGGCAGAGGAGTTTTACAAATCAAATAGATTTCCTTCCTTGTTCCCTCAAAAATACAGCCTACGACTTCCAAAGTGAAGACTTCAGTCTATTTTGCTTGAGGACGACGAGAGTCGCCATCTGTTCATCCAATCTGCCTCGCAAGGAAAAGGAAGATTGTCTCCTGGGCATGAAACCTTCTCTCAGGCCTCGTGAAGGGGAATTCCTGAGTTTCCAGCACCAGGGCCGTGACAGCGCCTACCTATCGTGCTCTGGTTTGCAAATGACAGACATCACTTTCGGATCTCAGAAGCAGAGGAGGAACTTACCGGAAGGACACTGAGTCCATCACAGAACGCATGGGAAATCTGGGGACCCAGGCTCGGGAATGTGGAGGGAAGCCAAGAAGAGGCCTCGGAGAGAATGTTCCGACCACAGCTGGGGTGGGAAGCCGCCTCGGCCGCCAGATCCACTGGACACGCCCCACTCAACGCTTGACCAATGATGTCTTTTTCCCCTTGCTGCTGCCCTCTTAATTTTCCTCTGTCCTTACCTCTTTCCTGCCTAATTCGAAGTCCCAGGGGCAAGCCTTCAATGGCCTATGCCCGCCTTCCAGGGAGTAAGAAGAAGGCAGGTCTAGCTCATTTAGTCTTCCCAATAAGTCAGAAGCCAGCTCCCTCCTTGTGCCCACAGTGGGGAATTACCCCCTCCCAAAATAAGTTGGGGGTTTAGATATTAGGAAGACCCCAAAATATCAGACATTGTCTACGGTGTTTATATATGCTGAATTCCTGCAAAGAGCAAAGAGCGCGCTGAGAAGTAGGGGCCTTAGACACCAGCCCTGTCACCAGGGACCAGAGAAATCCCTTCCCAGAGAAGGAGGCCTGGAGAGTCACAGATGGCTAACAGCTTCAGGAACTATAACTTCCTATTTATTCAGTGTTTTTCTTTTCTTTTTCTTTTTTTTTAAAGATTGGTATCTGAGCTAACATCTGTTGCCAATCTTCTTTTTTTTCTTCTTCTTCTTCTCCCCAAAGTCCCCCAGTACATAGCTGTATATTCCAGTTGTGGGTCCTTCAGGATCTGCTATGTGGGATGCTGGCTCAGCATGGCCTGATGAGCGGTGCCATGTCCTCGCCCAGGATCCGAACTGACGAAACCCTGGGCCACCGAAGCAGAGCGCGTGAACTGAACCACTCGGCCACAGGGCCAGACCCTCAGTGTTTTTCTTAAAAAAAAAAAAATTAACAGATATTAAATTTTGTCAAATACTCTTTTAGCATATTGGGAATGGTCATATTTTTTTTTCCTACTTGGCTCTGTTAATATGACAAATTTTACTAATGGTCTCCAAATATGAGTCATTCTGGCATTCCTGGAATAAATCGCGCTTGGTCACAATGTATTATTTTTGTGAAATACTGCTGCGGTCTGTATGCTAGTACAGATTGACCCACTCCAAGACACCGTTCCATTCCGAGCCTGGAGAACTCAGGACTTCAAGGCTGTGCTGTGCAATGTGGTCGCCGTGCTGAGAGCCCGAAATGGAGCTAGTGAGACTGAGGAACTGAATTTTAAATTTTATTTACATTTAACTAATTTAAATCTAAAGGCTGATACTTGCTCAGCTATTAGATAACTTTTAGTATGTTTGGATAGCTCGGGCTTGTGAATTTAGTTTTTCAACTGTGTATTTTATGAATTTCACCTACAGAGGAAGCAGTTCCCTTTGAAAACTTAACATCTGAAATGAGATATTAGGAAGTGCAAAATACACACCAGATTTTAAAGAGAGTTCAGGCCACCGTCCTCTTCATGACCAACAACTGGGGCTCATTGAGAAATTTTTCTTCATATTATGCAAAACATATTAATAATTTGGGTTAAATATAATAGGCTTTTAAAGTTAACTTCACCTATCTTTTCACTTTTTAAAAATGTGGGGGCTGGCCCCGTGGCCAAGTGGTTAAGTTCAAGCGCTCTGCTGCAGGTGGTCCAGTGTTTCGTTGGTTCGAATCCTGGGCGCGGACATGGCACTGCTCATCAAACCACGCTGAGGCAGCGTCCCACATGCCACAACTAGAAGGACCCACACAGAAGAATATACAACTATGTACCGGGGGGTTTGGGGAGAAAAAGGAAAAAAATAAAATCTTTAAAAAAAAAAAGATGAAATTAAAAAAAAAATGTGGCTACTAGAAATGTTTAAGTTCTATTTACAGCTCCCACTATTTTTCTATTGGACAGCCCGGCTCTAAGGGAAGCGGAAATCCATTCACAGGCTTTGGTGATAGACGGTCTAAGCACAGGAGAAGCTCCTCAGAGGGGAGGGGTTGCTTAGAAACTGAAAATTCTAGAGATGCCCTTTGGAGGATGGTCATGGTCATTGATGCTCTCAGTCACTGTGAGGCATGGAGGACATATGGAACTGGGTGCCTGTGAGGATTCCTTCAGCCCAACCCAGTCCAGCAAGTGTGGATCTGCCAACAGTCCACTCCAGGGATATTTGGATAATTCTATTTATGACACTCAATCATTCTTTAAAAAGGGCGGGTGCTCAGGGTATTAACTATCTTCCATTTTCTTCTCCTGTTCCATTCTGAACTCTCCAGTCTGCTCCATTATTCTATTTGTCTAGCTTTGTGCCAATATCACACTCACTTAATTACTTGGCTTCATAAATCAGTCTTTATACCCAGTAGCATAAGTTTTTGAGCTTTGTTATTCCTCTTCAAGATTGGCCAGGCTATTCTTTTTTTTTTTTTCTTTTTAACTATTGTGGTAAAATACACGTAACATAAAATTTACCATTTTAACCATTTTTTTTTTAAGATTTTATTTTATTTTTTCTCCCCAAAGCCCCCCAGTACACAGTTGTATATTCTTCGTTGTGGGTCCTTGTAGTTGTGGCATGTGGGACGCTGCCTCAGCGTGGTTTGATGAGCAGTGCCATGTCCGCGCCCAGGATTCGAACCGACGAAACACTGGGCCGCCTGCAGCGGAGCGCGCGAACTTAACCACTCGGCCACGGGGCCAGCCCCCCGTTTTAACCATTTTTGAGTGTATAATTTACTGTCACTAAGGTCATTCTCATTCTTGCGCAACCGACACCACTACACATGGCCAGAACTCTCTCATTATCCCAAACTGAAACTCTGTATCCAGTAAACACTAACTCCTATTTCCCCTCCCCCGGCCCCTGGTCATTACCGTTCTACTTTCTGTCCCTGTGAATTTGACCACTGGGTGCTTCATATGAGTGGACTCATACAGTATTTGTCCTTTTGTGTCTGGCTTCTTTCACTCTGCATAATGTTCTGAAGGTTCATCCATGCTGTAGCATGTGTCAGCACCTCATTCCTTTAAAACACTAAGTTTGGGGGAAGTTATTACCCAGCAGTTGGTGACTAATCCAGAGATGTACAGAAGTTGATGAATTTGAGAGAGAATATAGGAGG
Organism: Equus asinus; assembly: GCF_041296235.1. Classification (NCBI taxonomy): domain Eukaryota; kingdom Metazoa; phylum Chordata; class Mammalia; order Perissodactyla; family Equidae; genus Equus; species Equus asinus. Next base: position 37,482,145 of record NC_091815.1, read on the forward strand.
TAAAAGTGACAGGACCTGGCGTTGAGCTGGACGTGGGAAGATATGGGAGATGACAATATCAACGATGACTCTTGGAATTTTGGCTTGTACAACAGGATGAAGGGTGGTGAAATTTACCGGTGAGATATGGTGCACTGGAAGGGACCAGGATTTGGAGCAAAGATCATGTGCTAATTTTGGATGTATTGAGTTTGGGCTTTTGCGATATCCAAGTAGAGGCTAATTGAGCACCTGGATACACATGTCTGGAGCTCAGAGGACAAATCTGGGTTGCACTATATTCCTGTGAGTTGTAGCAGAGGTTACCAGTAATTTCCCCAATTTTTTTCCTCTATAATAAAAGATTTATCTGGGTATATGTTTCCCCCACTGAAGATTCTATTTCCTGGTCTCCCTTACAGCTATATGTGGCCATGTAACTAAGTCCTGGGCAAAGGCATATGTATAGAAGTGACCTGTGCAATTTCAGGATCACACACTTAAAAAGAAACACACCAACCCCTTGCCATTCTTTTCCTGCTGGCCACAATGCCAACACAGTGGTATGACCTAGATCATATGTTAGATCCCAAAAGGAAGCCCTTGTTGAAGATGACAGGGCAACAAGGGAGAATGACTCCTTGAGACCGTGGAGGTATCATGTCAACCTTGGATTGCTAGCTCTTGGACTGCTACAAGAGACAGAAACATACCATTAACTTGTATGCGCTTATATTGTCCAATATGGTAGACATTAGCCACATGTGGCTACTGAGTATTTGAAATGTGGCTAGTGTCACAGGTTGATAATATTTTTGATATATAGTCATGCGTTTCTTAACAACTGGGATACCTTCTGAGAAACCTGTCACTAGGCAATTTCATCACTGTGCAAACATCAGAGAGATACTTACACAAACCTAGATGGTAGGGCCTGCTACACACCTAGGCAATACGGCACTAATCTAATGGGACCACCGTTGCATCTGTAGTCTGTTGTTGACAGAAACATTGTTAGGCAATGGACAACTACACTGGATTAAATAAGATAAGTTGTTAAAATTAACTCAACCCTTTCCTTTGACCTCTTTTCAATGCGGCTACCAGAAAATTTAAAATTGCACGTGTGGCTCACATTATTTTTCTATTGATCAGCACTGGTTGAGGCTGTTGATATTTCACCTTTACTGTAGCAGCTGAACTATCATCTTCACTAATGCTGGGTCATTTACACATTGGTGCTACCTGAAGCCGGTATGTAGGGAATTCCTTCATAAGAGTGTGTCATGAGGGGCTGCCGGCCCAGTGGCATCGTGGTTGAGTTCATGAACTCCGCTTCAGTGGGCCGGGGTTTGCTGGTTCAGATCCTGGGCATGGACCTACACACCGCTCATCAGGCCACGCTGTGGTGGTGTCCCACATAGATGAGCTAGAAGGACTCACAACTAGGATATAAACTATGTGCTGGGGCTTTGGGGAGAAAAAAAAGAGGGAAGATTGGCAACAGATGTTAGCTCAGGGCCAATCTTCTAGAAAAAGAAATTAAAAGATTTACACAGCATTTACAAGGTTGTTTAAAAAAAAAAAAAAAAAAAGAGTGGCTGGCCCCATGGCCGAGTGTTAAATTCGAGCGCTCCGCTTCAGCAACCCAGGGTTTCACCGGTTCAGATCCTGGGTGTGGACATGGCACCGCTCATCAAGCCATGCTGAGGCGGCATCCCACATGCCACAACTAGAAGGACCCACAACTAAAATATACAACTATGTATGGGGGGCTTTGGGGAGAAAAAGGAAAAATAAAATCTTTTAAAAAAAAAAAAAAGAGTGTGTCACAAGAAGAGCAGGGGCCCAGGAAAGAGCCTTGAGGAACGCTAGTATTTAAAGGAGCATGAGCTTGCAAAGGCGAGAGGGAACCTAACGGAGCAGAAGGAAAACCAAGAGAATGATGTGTGATACAATCCTAGAGGACAGGGTTTCAAGTTGGAAGGAGACGCTAACAGCATCAGTTACTTGAGAGACCAGAAAGTTAAGAACTGAGAAAAGATTGCCCAAAGTGGTAAGAAACTGTATTAATAAAGTACCACAGATGGGATGGCTCAAAAAGAAATTGATTCTCTCACAATTCTGGAAGCTAGAAATCCAAGTTCAAAGTGTCGGCAGGGTTGGTTTCTTCTGAGATCTCTCTCCTTGGCTTGTAAATGGTTGTCTTTTCCCTGCGTCTTCACATGGTCCCAGTGTGAATGTACCTAATGCCACTGAACTGTACACCTAAAAATGGTTAAAAAGGTAAATTTTATGTTACGTGTATTTTACCACAGTTAAAAATATCTATTATTTCTTTAAAAGCTGATGAAAGGTTCTTTAAGTGGAAGATGCTGAGGATCCCAAGAGAAGAAGATGAGTAATAGCAATAGTGAGATTATGAGAAGGAGGTATTTAAGGATCAAAAAAATAAGAAAAAGGATTGGCATGAGATGAGACGAACAACTTCACTATTGTTAGAAGAGAATGGTCCTAGAAGTACAGTCAGGTTTATGGTCATAGCATAGGGAAATTGAGGGACTTCCCAGTTGACAGCTTCTGTTATTTCTGTAAATAAAGAAGGCAGGTCACAGGCTGAGAACGGGGGGCAGGAGGTGTAAAGGGTGTCGCAGACTGAAGGGGATAAAAATAGTGTGCTTGTCACTGTGGAGATGAGAAAGAGTTGACCGGTTGATTGCAATGGGATTGTGGGCAATGTTGAGGGTATATTTGAATTTGGTGATCATGTATTTATGGTGGAACTGCTCTGTCCTGTAATGTGACTTTCTCCAGGAATGTCCAATTGCTTAGGGACAAACACAGAAAAAAAGAAACCGTGTTAGATGGGCTTTTTTGTCTCCAAGACTGGGGTGATGCAAAGACAGAAGGGCAAAGGAGTGTTCAATCCCTAACCTGAGAGTGTTATTGAAATGATGGATGGGGAATCGTAGCTGAAGAAGGAGGAAAGGGAAGGAAAGAGAGGGCTGATGGACTGCGGGGTTCCTATCAGGTTAAGAAAAGGTCATAGTGAAAATTGCTGAGAAAGTGAGATGGAAGGAGAAGTGATTGATGCCTGAGAGGCATGGACAACTGAGTGGATCGATGACTGCTGTGGAGTGGAGGGTAATGTCAATGTGAGGGTCTTCTAAGTCAATGACTCTCACACATTTTCACACCATGGGGTAAACAGAAACAGAATATTCTGACAGCTCAATGAGGTAAACAAATGAGTCTGCCACAGTCAGAGGCACCCAGGTCGCTCCGAGGGCCAAGAGAATCAACATCTCACAGCCAACCTGTGCCCTGTTCACGGCACATCAGTTGAGAAGCTCTTTAGAGAATTTCAGGAAACCACATGAAAATGAAGGTAAGTAACCAGGAAGTCCGCAGATAACAAAAAGGTGTTATAGCCAGAGAAAAGGCTAGGGGGATATCCATTTCCATGAAGACCAGGGAAGAAAGAACACTTAACGACGAAGTGGCTTTCATAGGGGAATTTGCTGGTTCTGGAACAGTTCCACAGGACACAGAGCAAGGGTTCTGAGGTCCTGAGCGGAGAAGAATGGAGCAGGGTGGTGATAACTGACAATGTCAGTGTCTAGAAGGAGTCTTCCTCCTGCATGGCGCTGGAGGCACAGGTCTCCATCATCCCAAGAAACCCAACCTCCCTGGGAAAAAGTGAGATCTGGACACGCGGGATCCTGTTCCCCCTCCTTCTTCCCCACTTCCACAAGGCTCACTGCTGTGTAGACAGGACGCCAGCAGGGGAACTCTAATTGCAGCCGTGCAATTGTGATCTTGCCGGATGAAACCAACCCAGCCCTAGGCATCTAGAATGGCCAATCCATTTACCTCTAGCACAGTAAACAGAAGATCTAGAAGCAGTGTGGCTTCACCGGGGATGATATAGTGGGCTGAATAGCAGCCCTCAAGATGTGGCCACACCCTGACCCCTGGAACCTGTAAATGTGACCTTATTTGCAAACAGGGGCTGTTCGGATATGACGAAGTTAAGGATCTTGTGAAGAGGAAATCATCCTGGGTGACCCAGGTGGGCCCTAAAACCAATGATAAATGTCTTAACTGGACAGAGATGGAGATTTCAGACAGAAGAGAAGACACAGACACACACAGAGGCGAAGGTGACAGGAAAACAGGAGGCAGAGATTGGATGTGGAGGCCACTAGACCAGGAACACCCACCGTCACCAGAAGCTGGCAGAGGCAAGGAACTCGTTTCCCCCTAGAGCCTTTAAAGTGAGTGGGGCCCTACTGACACCTCTGTTTCAGACTTCTGGCCTGCAGGACTGTGAGAGAATAAATCTCTGTTGTTTTGAGGCACCAAGATTGTAATGATTGGTTCCAGCAGCCCCAGGAAATTCATACAGGTGTAGCGCAGGACGGTCACACCTTCTCCCGGGTTACGTGAATTCTTCAACCCCGTTCCACAGCTTATTCTTCAGGAAACTCCATCTTTCAATAGCCCTTAGATTCCATTCTGGTCAACTGCATTGATGACCTAAAAAAGCAGGAAGGAGCAGATAGACACACCGTCTTGACTTAAGACACACACATGGGGGCCGGCCCCGTGGCCAAGTGGTTAAGTTCGCGCACTCTGCTTCGGTGGCCTGGATTCACTGGTTCGGATCCTGGGCACAGATATGGCACCGCTCATCAAGCCATGCTGAGGCGGCATCCCACATAGCACCAGAAGGACCAGAATCAGAAGGACCTACAACTAGAATATGCAACTATGTACTGGGGAGCTTTGGGGAGAAGAAGAAGAAAAAGAAAAAAAAAAAAAGAGATTGGCAACAGATGTTAGCTCAGGGCCAATCTTAAAAAAAAAATTGTGATGAAAAATTTATTAAAAAATAAAAAGACACACATATGCCAGAACATGTGAGAAAAAAACTCCTGAAAACTGGGGAGCCTGTCACATCAGGGAAGTTACTGAGAATCTAATAATCTGAGGACAGTGGGAATGTCCCCTCCAAATGAAGCAGTTACTGTATCTCGAACGTTTTGCCATCAACAAATAAGATAAAATCTCCATTAAGGCAGGAAGTAGCCTGTTTTCTTCTCAGTAGGAGGCTCATCAATACTGATGGATGGACGAATGAAACTTTCCAATGGACCCACAGTATGGAAAGATCTGTGTGTTACTGTGATGGAATAAGATATTTAATTTGGTCTTTGTCCCCAGTTCCTGGCACTGAGCTCCTGAAACCCTTGTAATTTCCTGGGTGATGGGGGTGAGGGGAGTGTATTTATAATACACCCCTTTCGGTGGGCTGGCCCCGTGGCCGAGTGGTTAAGTTCGTGTGCTCCACTTTGGCGGCCCAGGGTTCGCCGGTTTGGATCCTGGGCCTGGACCTAGCACCGGGCGTCAAGCCATGCTGAGGCAGCGTCCCACGGAGAACTAGAAGGACTTACAGCTAGGATATACGAGTACGCACTGGGGCTTTGGGGAGGAAAAAAAAAGAGGAAGATTGGCAACAGATGTGAACTCAGGGCCAATATTCCTCACCAAAAAGCATACCTTTAAAAAAATAAAAGAAAATAATAACCCTCTTTCAACCACACCTGAGTTTATGCTAATGAGATGACTCTTGGCAGGCTCCTACGTAACTTCTGAATGGGGGCTGGTTGTCACAGGAGCCAATCAGATGACTAAAAGATTGGAACTTTCAACCCCACCCCTGACCTCCTGAGAGGAGAAGACTGAGCTTCAACACCGATGGGTAATGGCTTAATCAATCATGCCTGCGTAATAGAATCTTCATAAAAACCCTAAATAATGGGGTTCAAAGAGCTTCCACACCAGTAGAAGCATCAAGGTGCTGGGAGGGTGGTGCACCTGGAGGGGGCACAGCATCTTCCCCACGTCCAGCCCCCCCAAGCCCTATGCATCCTTTCCTCTATTTGGTTGTTTCTGAGTTGTATCTTTTGTAATAAACCAGTAATACTGAGTAAAGGGCCTTCTTGAATTCTGTGAGCCATTCTAGCAAATTACAGAACAAGAGGAGGGGGTCGTGGGAACCCCCGATTTCGAGCCAGTGGGTCAGAAGTCCAGGAGCCCAGGGACTCGTGATTAGTGTCTGAAGTGGGGGCGGTCTAGCAGGACTGAGCCCTTCTCCTGTGGGGTCTGACAATAATCGCAGGTCATTACTGCACCCAGATTCAGAATCGCATTGAATCACTGGACACTCAGTATCCAGAGCTGGACAACTGCTTGTTGGCGTGGGGGGGAAAAAAAAAAGAAAGAAACTCACATACTTGGTGTCAGAAGCGTCAGGAGTGGAAAACATTTCATAATCCGTATCCAGGTGAACTCTCCCTCAAAAACCTCTGTTACAGAGAATGCTTTAAGCCACCCCGCAGAGCAGATGACCGTTCTGTGGCTCTCCGTCAGCTTCTTTCCCCAGTCTCCCCCATGCTTGCTCAATGGGCTCACGAACAAAGTGGCCATGGTGGGCTATCCATGCATTTAAATGCCTCACCAAGGCTTAGCCAGCCATGTCACTGACCAGTGCCCACCTGTTGGTAGCAGCAAGTGGCGCTGAGCCCCCAGTGTGGCACGGTTTCTCAGAGAGACCAGCCAAATACCTGGTCACCTGAGGATTACATTGGGCCCCTTCCATCACGGATTGGGCAACGACTGTTTCCTCCTTGAAATAATTAACTCTGGGTTGTTACTCGCTTCCCTTCCCTTTCGTCCTCCTGCCAACAGCCGCATCTGTGCATGCACTGAATGGTCCTATTCACCGACCCGTTAACCCACACAATATTACTTCTGATTAAGAAACAGTATTAGGAAGTCAGTGGGCAGGTCCATGTACCCCATCACCCCAACGTAGCCAGCCTCACAGAACAGAGGCAGGGCCTGTTTGAGACTGGGTTACAGTGCCATGTTGGAGAGGACATCTTTGGGGTCGGAGCAGGGCCCTACAGGATGAGTAAACACTCTGAACCAGTAGGCACATACGAGATCACAGATTATACAGACCCGGGAACCACACGGTGTCACTTCTCCAGGTCACACCCGATGACTCACTCTTTAAATGTTTGCTTCCTGTTCCTGCTACCCTGAACTCTGCTGGTTTGTGGTTTTAGCGCCTAACGGGGGGGGGAACGCTTCCACCAGGGAGCACAACATAGAAAGCTGTGTGAGTGAAGGCCGCCCCTGGACTATTTGGGGTATCTCAGGTGTGCGACTAGAGGGTCCGGCGAAGAGAGAGAATGATTTGGGAAGGAAGGCGGGAAGAGATGCGGCTACACTGGGGTCCAAGGAGGTGTGTGAATAGAACCTGGGGACCTCCAATTAATACCATGTCTTGACTCGCTATGGGTCCTGATGCGGGGCTCCTTGAGACCCCTTCTCTGCAGGGCACAGAATGGCAAAGAGGATCTGCGCCTACCCCCTTTGCAGGGACACAAAAGTGGGCATACACGCTCCACATCCCTCCCACCCCCACCCCTACCCCTACCCCCCACTTCTGCAGAGCACAGAGCGTCCAGGGCCCCTCTCCAGCCCCTCCTTCCTCTGCAGGGCACGCAGCCGGGTATACAGAGCTCCCGGACCCCTTCGGACCCCTCCCTGGGCGACTCGCGCGGCTTCCACCCCGGGGCTCGGCCTCAAAGCCTCCTCAGTTGTCGGCCTGGAAGGCACCCAGCGGCAGCAGCGGAGGCAGTGCGCCGTTAGCTCAGCTTCGGGAAGCATCCGCAGCCGCCAGCAGGCCCCGCCCAGCCGCCGCGGCGAGCAAGGCCGCGCCAGGGACGACTGCAGAGCGCGGTGAGTGAGCACGGCCAGCAGGGAGGGACCCAGGCGTCCCGGTCCCCGCCCGGCTCCGACCCCGGGCCCGGCATCCCCACCTTCAGCTTCCGCTTGCTTCTTGGCTTTATCAATCCGTTTCAGGGCCCCAGAGCCGCCCTTAAAAAAGGACCCCGCAGCCCCTCCCTGCTCTGGGGCCCGGGCAAACCGGCCCCTTGGGCCCCTCCCCTCTTGCAGGAATCTGGCGCCCCCAGCCCCCAGCCCCGTCCTCATTCGGCTTCTGAGCCCCTCCCTTTATCCAGGAGCCAGGAATACAGGCCAAAAATATCTCTCCCTTCCAGACCTAGGAGGCTCGGCTTCCAACCACATCTGCTCTGAAAACCCAGGAGTCTGAGCTCTGATTGCTTTTTGAGCCAAGATCTGGGCCCCCAGCCTAGGCGTCATGTGGAACCCGGGAGTCCGTGCCCCCAGCTCCTACTGCCCTAGATCCCAGGAATACTGCTACCCTCGCCCTCTTCCCCTGCCTCCATCCACCCTGACATCTGGGGCCCAGGGGTCCGGTCACCCAGTCCCTTACACCGCGAGTCCCAGTGTAAATAAGGATTAGGGAACTCAGGAGTCCCGGACCTCAGCTCAGAAGGCTCTTAAAGCCTAGGGATCACCACCTTCAACTCCTTCCTCTTTCAGGGACCCAGGAGACAGAGACCCTAGCCCACAGACCCCATGAACTGAAAGGCCCGATTCCCCCAACCCGCTGCGACCCAGATGTCCAAGGTTTCATCCATCCTGGAAGAGGGGGCTGGAGCAGAAGGGGACGGAGGGGGAAGGAAGGGAGAGGGAGAATTGAGTGAGGTGAGACTGGGGTGGGGACCTGGGCTGGGGGGCTCCGTGCTAAACAAATTCTAAACAGGCGGGTTGCCACGGCAGCGGCCTTCCCGGGCCTCCCCTAGAGACTTCGTTAGGGCTGTGTCGGGGAGGGCAACCCCCAGGAGCCCCCACTCCGCCAGCTGTTGTGTCTTCCTGTTTTGTCACCACGGCAACAGTGACCTCAGTCCTCCACCCCCTCCACTGGAGGGGCGCGAGGGCCGCCGTATATTTATCGCTCGGGGGCGTGGTCTTTCCTTGTCCCCGCCCTCGGGGCGGGGCTGGGATAGCCCTGGCTCCGGGGGTGTCCCTTCCCCAGGCTGAGTCTGGCGCTCTCGCCCAGTCTCCAGCCCCGCCCCCGGCCCCGCCCGCACTCACTCTCCAGCCCGCCAACCCCACCCAGGCCTCAGACCCTTCCAGTCCGCAGCTGTCGCCTCTGCTTCAGCCGCAGCCACCACAAGCCCGTGAGGTGAGGCTGCGGGGACCCCAGGGGGTGGGAGCAGCGGTCCAAGATTCTTGGGTGCAGAAGGATGAATGAACTAGGATTCAGACTATCTGAGTCCCTAGAAAGACCGGATCTAGGCCAGGACTCAGGTTCTGGAAAGGAAAGGGCTGGGGACCTGGACTCATACAAGTCATACATCTGAAAGAAGAGGGGTTGGGTGCCCAGACTGCGGGGTCTCAGGGAGGAGACTGGGGACTCGGATTCTTGGGTCTGAGAGAGGAAGGGACTAGGTGCTTGGACTTCTGGTCTGATGGACCAGGAGACTGCGGTCCTGGATTCCTGGGTCTGAGGAGGGAGGAGGGGGCTAGAGGCCTGGACTCCTGGCCTGATGGAGGAGGGTCTGGGACCTGGACTCCTGGGTCTGATGGAGGAGGGGCTGGGGCCTGGACTCCTGGGTCTGAGGGAGGAGGGTCTGGGACCTGGACTCCTGGGTCTGAGGGAGGAGGGGCTGGAGGCCTGGATTCCTGGGTCTGAGGGAGGAGGGGCTGGAGGCCTGGACTCCTGGCCTGATGGAGGAGGGTCTGGGACCTGGACTCCTGGGTCTGAGGGAGGAGGGGCGGGGGGCCTGGACTCCTGGGTCTGAGGGAGGAGGGGCTGGGGGCCTGGACTCCTGGGTCTGAGGGAGGAGGGGCTGGGGGCCTGGATTCCTGGGTCTGAGGGAGGAGGGGCTGGAGGCCTGGACTCCTGGCCTGATGGAGGAGGGTCTGGGACCTGGACTCCTGGGTCTGAGGGAGGAGGGGCTGGGGCCTGGACCCCTGGATCTGAGGGAGGAGGGGCTGGGGGCCTGGACTCCCGGGTCTGAGGGAGGAGGGGCTGGGGGCCTGGACCCCTGGATCTGAGGGAGGAGGGGCTGGGGGCCTGGACTCCCGGGTCTGAGGGAGGAGGGGCTGGGGGCCTGGACCCCTGGGTCTGAGGGAGGAGGGGCTGTGGGCCTGGACTTCTGGGTCTGAAGGAGGAGGGGCTGGGGGCCTGGACTCCTGGGTCTGAGGGCACAGAGGGATGGGGTCTCCTATGTGTCTGGGTTGAATGGGGTTGGAATCAAGGTCCTCAGGAGGGGAGGAGCTTGGAGCAGGGAGTCCTGGGTTTGGGAAAGAGAGTGGCTGAGGTTCAGAATTACTGACCTCGTCCCCATGCAGGGGACAAAATCCGAACTTTGGACTCTGAAAGGCCGGGGACTGAGATCCAGCAGCTGTCGTCCCAAAGTGAGGAGGGAGCTGGGAAGCGGATGTCCTAAGACCGAGAGAGGGCAAGGCTGAGTCCAGCGTCCCTGGGTGTTGACAGCAGAGGCTGAGTTTCAGAGGCGCGATTCTGAGTCCGTTTAGAAATAGGGTATGGCGTTCGGAGAGAGGTGGGGAGAGGACTGGGGCGTGGCCAGGAGTCCTGAGCCTCGCGAAGAAGCCAAAGGGGTGTTTCTTCTCCCTCTTCTGGTCCTTGGTAGTGCATTCCTGAGCTCTGACCTCAGGCGACGGCTGAGGTCCCTGAGGGTGGCGATGGACCCCTCCCGTCGGGGTCTCAGCGCGAACGCACCTTCCGCGGGAGACCTCAGGAGCTCTGCCCCGCCCTCCTCCTCCTGGGCCAGCCTCCACTTCCTCCTAACGGGTTCTGGAGGGGCGTGGGGGGAAGGAGGAGGTGGCCGACTCCGCCGTAACACCTCCCAGGTGGCGCAGTCCTGGCGGAGAGACCTGCCTTGCTGGAGGTGGTGGGAGGTGTGGCTCCTTACGTCTGGACCGGATTCCAATACGCTGCGCAGTTTCCGGGCTCCAGGCAAGGGGCGCCCGCGAGGCGGTTCCCAGCCACTCTGCTCTTAGAGACCCTCTTGAGGGGTTCCAGTCTCCCAGACCATCCTTATAGCGACCCAGAACTCACATTTTGAAGGTCTCAGAAACTCTGACTTCCAGGCCTCCCCTCCTAGGACCTGGAGTCCCAGTTCCCAACCCCCGCCCCACCCCCTGAAATCCACCATCGGGGCGGGCCATCCTGGAGGCCGGCGCGGGGCGGGGGTCCCGGCACCGCCTCCCGGTCCCCGTCACATTCCAGATGGCTGCACCGACTTGAAGTCCTTATAAGGCCCGGAGACGCGGCGCCGGCCGGGGCCGCCCGCCCCCGCAGCCACCGCCCAGGGTCCGCCCGCCCGGCGGCCCGCAGCCCGCGGCCCTCGCGACCCGGGCAGGGTTAGGCTCCCCCACGCCCACGCCGGCCCGCGGGGCGTGCCCTTCCGTCCGGGTCGCTCCCTTCCCGCCCCAGCTGTTTGGGGAAGGAGGGGGAGGGGGCGTGGCTTCCCTGGGGTCACCTCCCGGACCCCTCCGGGGCTCGTGGCCAGACCCCACCCTAGGTCCGGGCTGGGAGTCGCGCCCGGGCTGCAGAGCCTCAGCGGGTGTTCTGGGCGAGCCCCTGGCGGGCCGGCTCGTCTCCTGGGCCCCGGGAGGACAGAGGCAAGTCTGAGCTGGACGCTGACGTTCTCTCTTCCTCCCCGTGCTCTGACTAGCCTTTTCCAGGTGTCTGACCTCATCCGCCTCCAGAGCCGGACCTTTCTCCATCGGGGTCTTCAGCTAAGACCGCTGGTGAGTGGGCTGGAGGCCAGGACTCCCAGGTCTGAGGGAGGAGGGCTTGTGGGTCCGGACCCCTGGGTCTGGGGGAGGACGGGCTGGGGGCCCGGAATCCCAGGTCTGAGGAGGAGAGGCTGGGGGCCTGGACCCCTGGGTCTGAGGGAGGAGGGGCTGGGGGCCCGGAATCCCAGGTCTGAGGGAGGAGGGGCTGGGGGCCTGGACCCCTGGGTCTGAGGGAGGAGGGGCTGGGGGCCTGAACTCCCAGGTCTGAGAGAGGAGGGGCTGGGGGCCTGGACTCCTGGGTCAGAGGGAGGAGGGGACTAGAGGCCTGGACTCCTGGATCCTGAGAGAAGGACCTGGAAGCTTAGGTTCCAAGGAGAGGCCCAGACACCTGTGCATCTGAGGAAGAAATGTGTCTGGAAACTGGACTCCTGTGTGCTCAGGGAGCTATTGTTCGGGTATGGTGGGCCCCAGAGGAGCTCAAAGCCTGTTAGACTGCCCTCCTCTGTGTCCCACACTAGAAGGAGGAAGTTTTGTTTCCTTGTGGCTGAGTGAGGCCTTTTGAGCTGTTGAAGGGCAGCAGCTGAGAGATGAGACATTTTAGGGCCTGAGGCACGATCTGGACACCTGGTCAGGAATCGAGGCTGGGCCCTGGATTCCTAAATGTCTTTAGGACAAAAAGGTCTCGGAGGGACGGAAGAAAGAAGTTGATTTTTCAGAGTATAGGTGTCTGGCGTGCTCAGGGCTGAGGGCCCGGCCGGAGTCCTGAGGTCTGAAGCTGTTTAACGGAGCAGGAGAGGCCCAGAGATTTCAGTGCAAAGGGCCTGGGCACTGCACAGTCCAGCTGGGGAGCTGACTTTCCTGGAAGTTGGAGAACTAGCTGGCTGGGTTCCTGAGGGGCGCTGGACCCCATGTGGAGGAGCGGGATAGTCAGGAGGAAGCTCAGCTTCCCGTGGGGTGGAGTACTAAAGACGTAAATCCCAGGTGGAGGTAGACTGAGAACGAAGGCTCCTGTCTCTGAGGTGGGAGGGTGGGCATGGGAGGGGGGTGCCGCCGAGAGGTAAGGCCCGCTTCCAGAAGGGAGGGGAAGCTCCTGGTCTTCCAGGAGCTGGGAGCGGACACCTGCTCCGTGAGAGGAGACAGATTGGGAAGTTGGAAGCTCAGATCAGATGTGGTCCCTGAGAACATACGCATGTGGAGGTTGGGGTCTTGAATGTTTGTAGGTTAGAAATGCCTAGGCCTATTAGGTGAGGGAGGGGGTCCCAGGGGCTTGGAGGCAGAGCCCTGGGTACTGCAACAGAGGAAGTAGAGAGATGGGATTTTTTTGTTTGTTTGGTTGTTTTAATGTTGAAAGCTTTCTCTCTCTCTTCTTTCTTTTTTTTTGGTGAGGAAGATTGGTCCTGAGCTAACGTCTGTTACCAATCTTCCTCTTTTTTTTTTTTCCTCCCCAAAGTCCCAGTACATAGTTGTATATCCTAGTTGTAAGTCATTCTAGTTCTTCTGTGATGGATGCTGCCACAGCATGGCCCGATGAATGGTGTGTAGGTTGGCGCCCAGGATCTGAACTGGGGAACCCTGGGCCGCTGAAGCAGAATGCGGGCCGCTGAAGCAGAACGCCCGAATTTAACCACTCGACCACGGGGCTGGCCCCCTGAGAGATGGGCTTTTAAGAGCTCATGAAGACAGGGCCTCTTGTTCGACAGGGGCAGTGGGGGCAGGCTGGGGAGAGGGACGCTTTAGAGCAGAGTCTTGAGTGGCTGGGTTGCTGAGACCCTGGGGAATGGAGGGCAGCTCTGAGTGTCTAGAGTAGGAAGAAAAGTATGTGGTTTTATAGTAGGTGGGTTGCGGAGGGAAGAAAGGAGTGTCTTGGAAAGGAGAGAGATTGGGGCCTAGATTCCTAGCTTCGGACATGGGAGGTGGGAAACCTGAGTCCAGAGGGAGGAGGGGGCTGGGACCTGGGTGACCAACTCATCCGTGTAGGCCTGGGACTGTCAATTTGAAAACAGAAAGGCCCACATCCTGGGTCCCCCCCATGTTCCTTCATCCCCAGGGGGAGGCAAGGGCTGGGGGCCTGGATCCCCGGGTTTGGAACCTTCTTAGGGCACTTTCTTTCCCCTCCCCAGCCATGCCGGTTACAGTAACCCGCACGACCATCACGACCACCACCACGTCATCCTCAGGCCTGGGTTCCTCAACCATTGTGGGGTCCCCTCGGGCACTGACCCAGCCCCTGGGCCTCCTGCGCCTGCTGCAGCTGGTCTCCACCTGTGTGGCCTTCTCGCTGGTGGCCAGTGTGGGCGCCTGGACGGGACCCATGGGTAACTGGTCCATGTTCACCTGGTGCTTCTGCTTTGCCGTGACCCTCATCATCCTCATCGTGGAGTTAGCCGGGCTCCAGGCCCGCTTCCCCCTCTCCTGGCGCAACTTCCCCATCACCTTTGCCTGCTATGCTGCCCTCTTCTGCCTCTCGTCTTCCATCATCTACCCCACCACCTACGTCCAGTTCTTACCTCACGGCCGCTCCCGGGACCACGCAATCGCCGCCACCGCCTTCTCCTGCATTGCCTGCGTGGCTTACGCCACCGAAGTGGCCTGGACCCGGGCCCGGCCCGGCGAGATCACCGGCTACATGGCCACGGTGCCAGGGCTGCTCAAGGTGCTGGAGACCTTCGTGGCCTGCATCATCTTCGCCTTCATCAGCAGCACCCAGCTGTACCAGCACAAGCCGGCCCTGGAGTGGTGCGTGGCCGTGTATGCCATCTGCTTCATCCTGGCGGCCGTGGCCATCCTGCTGAACCTGGGCGACTGCACCAACATGCTGCCCATCCCCTTCCCCAGCTTCCTGTCGGGGCTGGCCCTGCTCTCCGTCCTCCTCTACGCCACTGCTCTTGTCCTCTGGCCACTCTACCAGTTCGATGAGAAGTATGGTGGCCAGCCCCAGCGGTCGAAGGAGCACGGCTGCAGCACCAGCCACGCCCACTATGTGTGCGATTGGGACCGCCGCCTGGCCGTGGCCATCTTGACGGCCATCAACCTGCTGGCCTATGTGGCCGACCTGGTGTACTCGGCCCGCCTGGTTTTTGTCAGGGTCTGAGGCTCTGACCTGGGGCTCCTGATACCCTGTTCTCTCCCATGATGCCCGGTTCCTGGCTCCATGCTTTCTCACCCTGCTCATTTCCTCGTCAGTTCATCTCGCTCTCTTTTCTGTTTCCTTCCCTCCCTCTCTCCCTTCCAGGTTGCCATCTCTTTTCCTTCCTGCTTTGTTTGGTTGCCCACATCCTGTTTTGCCTCCTGTTGGCCTCTTTTTTTGCTGTCTTCCTTTCTACCTGTCCTGCTTTTCGGCTCTTTTCCGGGCATCCTGTTGGTTTTCTCATGTGCGTGCTTCCTCACCACCTCTTCCCATTTTCCTTCTGCCCGTTTTCCTCGGGAGCCCTGAGACTTCTTTCTTCTCTTGCCCCACCTCCAAAGGTGCTGAGCTCCACATCCCACACACCCCTCTTCACAGCTGTTCATACCCTGGGCCTCCCGAGGGGCCTCATTGCCAAAGCATGCCTGCCCGCCCTGGCTGTGCCTTAGTCGGTGTGTGTTTGTGTCTGTGTTTGAGGGGTGGGGGTGGGAAGCTAGGGTTTGGGCCCCATTCTCCCGGTGGAGGGGGGTGCACACTGCACCTCCCCTTTAAGTTAAAAAAAAAAAATCTCTCGAGGTCAATCATTTCCTCTAGTGGGTAGAGGCTTAAAGCACAGACCCTGGGTCCCTAGGCCTCGCCTGGTGCTCAGCCTCCCCTTGAGATTGGCTCCAGAATTTTTGCGACGCTTACTAAAAACCCACTGCCTAGAGGCCATCTTAAAAGTAAAGGGTGGATACCTTCCATTCCAGCTACCCTCTAGGTATCAAAAAGGAGCTGGCGAAGAAGAACTGCATTGTCTTGAGACAATGGTCTGAAGTATTAGAGGGAGAGGCAGTCATGTCGCCCTCCAGCCTCAGTGTTAAAAATAGCATGCCCTGCCTTGGCAGGGAGGAGAAGAAAATGGCCACTGCCAGCCTTACAGGCAGTGTTAGCCTGGGTATTTTTCTTTTCTTTTTCCTGGTCGCAAGGGCAAAAATTATTGGGTAGCTCTATTCTTAAAGGGGACGTTTCTTTTCAATTTTTTTTTGGGGGGGTGGGTTGGAGGGTTGGGTGGGTGGGGATTGCTGCTGCCATAGCCAGAGAATTGTATTGCTCGAGTGTGTGGTGCACACACACGTGTGTTTCTGTGTGCTAGTTGCTTCCTGCTGCTGCTTCATGCTTTTCTGGGACTCACAAACATAACGTGATATATAAATGTATAAATATATATTTTATTTTTTTTTAATTCCCTGGAGCTTCTGGTTTCCATCAGCCCCTGCTGCCAATCATAGAGCCTTGTCCCCTCCCCCAGTCCCACATCCATAATGTTCATTTTTTTTTTTACCTTAATATAAAGATAAAAGAAAGACTTGCGCTTGCTTTATTATTGGGGAGGGCTCCAGGAGAGACAGCAACGTCCAGATTCCTGGGTCTGGTAGGAGAAGCAGAACTGGGGCCAAGACAACTCTGGCCTCATCAGAAAATACTAACTGAGTCTGCATCTTCCAAATTACTCTGTCAAACCAGGAGAAGTAGTTAGGACAGAAATGAACAAGATTTCTCCCTCCTTGGAGTCCCACGAGCACCTCAGAAACACAATGTCCCAATCTGAGCACAGCATCTTTACTCCAAAATCAACTCCTCAAGGTTCCCCATCTCAGTAATAACCTCTCAGGGCTAAGAGCCCGGGCACTTGGTCTGTCAGTCTCCTCTCTGTCAGCCAGTCGCTCATCAAACACTGTCTATTCTTTCTCCTGAATACTGTTTATATCTGTCCCCATTCTCCAGGTTCCTGACACAGCTCAGGTTTCATTTTGTTTCACCTCAGTTATTGCCCCAGTCACCTCCTTGAGCATCCTTACCTCCAGCCCGCCCTGGCCCCAGGGGGATGCTTCCAACATCCAGGGCTGACACGCCCTCCCCTGTTCAAATCTTTCCACACCCCACTCCACCCTGGCTATAGGTAATACCAGTCTGGCATTCAAGGCCTTCAGGATCTGACCCTGCCTACGATCCCACTCTCAGCTCCCTGACACCCCTGCTGCATAGAAGACCTCGGTAAAGAGCAAACGAATTACTCCCATAACGAATCTCGCTGTCCCACCGACGGTCATCCTGCTCCAGCCTGAGGAGAATCACAAATACATAAAGACATAACCCCTGGGAAATCCCAGCATCGTGCAACCCATTTCCTGCACCTACACCCGCAAAAGCAATCGGGAAGAGATTGTAAGGGAGGGAACGGTCCCTCCGGAAGAGGGGCAAGGGCTAACCAGAACAGACGCACTCCTTGTCGGTGGGGAAAAGCCTTTTTGATCTCTGCAGTGTCCACCCCAGAATTCTGACCCACACCAATCCCTGCTTCCTCAAAGGGCGTCTCGGCCCCCTTTCCCTCCCCCATCCGATGCTTGCATCCCTCCTGGAAGGCATCCGAGAGAACAGCTCTAGAACCCGGAGGTGATACAATGGTGACTCGAGAAAGAACCCAAGCAGAGCAGGAATAGAGCGCGGCGGGATTCCTAGGCCACCCCGCCCCCTATCCTCTGCCCTGGGGCACGGCGGCCGCCTGGAGGTGGCTGGAAGGCTGGAGGACCCCACGTTTGGGGGGTTAGGAGAGAAACCGGATCTCTCACCTCCCCTTCGGCTTCGGGAAGCCGGACCTGACCCCCAAAATTCCCAGAGAAAGTGTAGCGGGCGCCCGGAGTCCCAGCCGCCGCCGCAGCGCCCCGCCCCGCCTCGCGCGGCACGCCGGGAGTGGAAGTTCTCGGCCGCGTCGCGAGAACAGGCGGCCCGCGGGCTCAGACTACAACTCCCAGGATGCATTGCACCTCACAGCCCCGGGCGGGCCGTGGTTGCCCTAGGCAACAGAGTGGGTCTCCCCAGGGCGGGACTGGGAAGCGCTCGCCAGCTCGGGGAGGGACGGAGTGCGGCCAGAGAGGCGGAGACGCTGGTGGAGCGACGCAGGGGGGAAAGCGGGGGAGAAGGACAGGCCGGCGTTCCGAGAGACCCTCGCAAACCCGGAGAGATGCGCAGAGATTTCCAGAGCCAGAGAGACACGTGGGGAGAAGGACAGAGACTGAGTCGCAGAGAGACGTGGAGGGAGGGAGAGACCCCCAGATATAGAGAGAGATTCATAGAGCCAGAGAGAGTGGGAGAGAAGGGGACAAAGATGGGGGTGGGGGAGACGGAGCAACTCGAACATTGAGAGAAACCCCCGCGACGGAGGGAGAGATTGACAGAGCCAGAGAGCGGATCAGAGACAGGGACACAGGGAGAGAGAGAGGGAGAGACAGGAAGGATTTAGAGAGACCCGCAGAGAGAGAGACATAGAAGAGGAGAGACGGGGAGAGAGACAAACAGAGACTGAGTTTCAAAGAGAAAGACACAGAGAGAGGGACAGATAGAGACCCACAGAGTCACAGCCTGATTGAGCGAGAGAAATAGAGAGAGTCACAGAGCTAGAGAGACAAATAGAGAGGGAGAGATTTAGGGGGGCGGAAGCACAAGAATTTATAAGACATACAGGGAGAAACAGGGAGACTGATTCACGGTGAGACAGATATCCAATGAGAAAGAGAGACACCAAGACCCCAGAGGGTCGCCGGATGAGTGACAGATGGAGACACACAGCGAAGAAAACAGAGAAATAGAAACAGAAATTTCCAGAGACAAGGAAAGGAATGCAGATCTACCCAGAGACAGAAACAGAGACACAGAGAGCAAGCCAGGAACACAGGGAATGAAACAGAGACCGGGACAAAGAGATGCTCCCAGAGGGAGACAGAGACATACACATTCACAGAGGTCCAGAGAGAGAAGTCAAGACTCGGAGGGCATCAGAGAAAGGGAGACACCAAGCCCCCCTGGGGGTCGCCACTGGATCCCCAGCAGTGAATACAAAGTTTGTGGAATGAAACAGAGTGACACAGTCAGAGACACAGACATCCGAGAGGGGTCGCAATGGGCTAACAGGACCCACTGGGGCACCCTAGTGGGGAAGGAAGACGGGCCCGGGCGACAGATTGCGGTGGGGGGAGGGCACGGCTCAGAGGATGCCCCCTCCCTCCAGCCAGCCCCCGGAGTGGGTGTGCGCACGTGTGCTGGGGGGGAGGGCATTTGTCCCGTGTTCAGGGAGGGGGACGCCTTTAAGCCGAAACCCCGCCCTTCGGTCGTCATGGCAACGCCTCCCCCCAGCCGGGGCTCCCACATTTCAGCAGGTGCCGGAGCTGGAGCTCCCAACGCCGCCGCCCGTGCCTCCGGCTCTCCGCCCCACTTGCCCGCTCCCCCTGGCGGAGCGGGCGCGCCCCGGGCTGCCGCTCCCTGGCCCGCGCGCTCCGCTCCTGGAGGTGCCTCGCCCCTCTCCTTCCCACCCCGGAATCTCCCGGGGGCTCATTCGCTCTCCCGAGTCTCCGGCTCCTTCGTCCTTCCACCTGTTCCCTGAGAAAGGCAGGATCCTGGTCCCTGCGACGTTCCTGGGGCCATGTCAGGCCTCGGCCCTGGCGGAGGCGATTCGGAGGGGGGACCCCGACCCCTGTTTTGCAGAAAGGGGGCTCTGAGGCAGAAGGTGGTCCACGAAGTCAAGAGCCACAAGTTCACCGCTCGCTTCTTCAAGCAGCCAACCTTCTGCAGCCACTGCACCGACTTCATCTGGTGAGGGAACGGGGCTGGGGGCCTGAGGGACGACGGGACGATGGGTAGAGACCCCTGTCATGCCAGACCCCTGAGTGATGAGGGAAGAGGGGGCTGCAGCCCTGGCTCCTGGTTCTAGGGTAGGAGGGGGCTGGGGACCTGGACTCCTGAGTCAGAGGGAGGAGGGGCTGGGGTCCAGGGCTCCTGGGTCTGAGGGAGGAGGGGCTGGGGGGCCCCTTTCTGGGTTCTAGAAGGAAGAGGCAGCTGGGTCTCAGACTGCCAGGTCCTGTGGGACGAGTGTTGAAGGACACTTGCCTCCTACGGCTGGCAGAGGTGAGGGGTCCAGGTACCCTTTTTCCCACTGACCTCAGATCCTTGACTCTTGCAGGGGCATTGGAAAACAGGGCCTGCAATGTCAAGGTAAGAGCTGGGGACCTGGACTCCTGGGACCCTGAGGAGGGGGGAGGCTGGGGCCCCACAGCTGGGGAGGCTTGACACACGTGTTCTCTGGTCCCCAGAGAGGCGCGGGGGAGCCCTGGGCGGGGGGTGTGGCAGAGACACAGCCTGTGGTGGGGAGGGAGCTCTGACGGCGGGGCCACCGCGGAGGTGGTGCTGGGGGCCCCTCCCTCGGCCGGCTCCAGGTGGGGACAGATATTTGGAGAATCTGTTGCCATGGGAACAGGGAGATTTGGAAAAGGGGAGCTGAAGGGGGGGGCTGGAGATGCAAAGTCAGAGCCCCCCCCACCCCAGGCTCCTGTCGCCATGACAACACCGACTGTCCTAGGCAGGGGCAGGCCAGGGCGGGGTCACCAATGGGCAGGTGGGGGCCAGGCAGGGTGGCAGTTATGGGGGGCGGGAGAGGGGGGCGACTCCTAAAGCAACAGCTGCTACTGCTGAGAACAGAGTGAGTCAGGGAGGAAGGCGGGCCGGCAGGGCGCCCCCAGGCTCACTTCTGCCCAAGTTGCTGCTCTCTCTCGCTTCTGTCAGAGGACATCTCTCTGTGTTTTGTCTCTGCAAGTCTGCCTGCCTCTCTCCTTCTCGCTTTCTTATCTCTGTCTGTGGATCTGCATTTGTCAATGGGATCCTGTTTTCTCTCTGTCTCTCTGTCTCTGTCTCTGTTTCTCTCTCTCTCTCTCTTTCTCTGTCTCGCTCGCTCTGTCTCTCTGTCTCTTTGTCTTTCTCTGTCTCTGCTTCTTTCTCTCTGTCTCCCTTTGGCTGTGTGTATGCATTGAGCTCTCTGTGCTCTGTGTTTCTCTCTGTTTCTCTGCGTCTCTGTTTCTGTCTTTCTTTGGGTCTGTCTCTTGAATTCCTGTCCCCTGGTCTCTCTCTCTCTCTCTCTGTGTTGAGGTCTCTCCTTTGATTTTCTGTCTATTGAACTCTGTCTGTGTCAGGGTCCCTCTATTTCTGCTTTTCTGTCTGTTGGGGTTTCTCTCTTTCTTTCTGATTTTCTGTCTGTTGGGGTCTCTCTCTGTCTCTGCTTCTCTATGATTCTCACCTTCAGTCTGCAGCTTTGTGGTTCATCGACGATGCCACGAATTTGTGACCTTCGAGTGTCCAGGCGCTGGGAAGGGCCCCCAGACGGACGTGAGTGCTCGGACACCTGGTTCTTCCTCCTCGGGCCGCGCCCCCGCCCTCACCCCCTCGGCGTCCGTCCCAATTTCTCCTGCTATTTTTAAGGCTGGGAGGGGAGGGGGGCTGGAGAGATAGGGGGAGCTAGGCTGGCCCAGATTCCCTGCCCTTGGCCTGGAAAGGGGGAGTGAGAGGGGACTGAGGCAGGCTGGGGCCGCAGGTGGGGGACAGAGAGGAGGCAGGGATGAGGGGACCAAAGACCGGCACTGGAGGGGGTGCTCTGTGATCCAGAAGTCAAGAGATTTAAAAAACAGAGAGCTGAGGGACAGAGAGAGAGAGAGAGAAATATTGATGTAGGCAATGAGATCTCGAGATAAGATGGGAAAAAAATCTCAGAGATGCAGAGAAAGATAGAGACACAGGCAGAGAGATCAAAGCAGAGAGAGAGGAATGGAACAGAGACAGTGACACAAGAGGAAGGAAAAAGGGACCCGGAGACACTGAGAGAGAGATAGAGAAACTCAGAGAGACAGAGGTGCAGATTCCCGGAGAGAGAGACTAGAATAGAAAATGGTGGATCTGGAAAAAGGCTTAGGAGGTGCTGAGAAGGGGGGGCCCAGAGAGATCCTGCAATGCACATGCACACACACATGTGCATATAGAGATCTCCGTTCACACACACACCCATGTGCATATACAGACCCCATTCATGCACACACACGTGCATTTACAGACCCCCATGCATGCACACGTGTGTATATATACAGGTCCCCATGCACACACGCGGGCACATACAGATTCCATGTGCACACACACACCCATGTGCATATACAGACCCCCATGCATGCACACACATGCATATATACAGACCCATGTGCACACACGTGTGCACATAGATTCCATGTGCACACACACATGCATATACAGATCCCCCATGTGCACACATACAGATACACTCAATCCCCCCCACATCAGGGGATTATAAGAACAGTCAACCCTGGGTGTGCAGCCCTGATCCCTCCTTCACTTTCTCTCTGGCCCTAGGACTCTTCTCTCTGAGCCTCAGTTTCCCCCTCTGTAAAATGGGGCTGACCGTCTAGCATTGACCAATAGAACTTTCTGCAATGATGGAACATAGTCTCTATCTGCACCCTCCCATAGGGCAGCCACCAGCCACACGTAGCAGGGCCCTTGAGAGAGGGCTCCTGTGACTGAGGATGAAAATCTAAATTCCATTTAATTTGAACTGATTTCAATGTCAATAGCACATGTGGTGAGTGGCTACTGTATGGGCCGGAGCAGCATCTATCTAGACATCCCCAGGCTTGTTTTGACAGTTCAGTGAAGTCAGGCAGGCTAAGCGGCTTTGAGTCAGGGGTTGCGCACAGGGTTGGAGATGGCTTGATTAGAAGCAGATGGAGAAAGAGGCAGAGAGAGAAATCGCGTCAGAGAGACAGAGAGAGGAGAGAGAGATCCACAGAGTCCTTGAGGCATTTTGACAGCTTGACAGGTGAAGAAAATTGAAGTTTACATAGAGGAGGTGTCTTCATAGAACATACATTGAGCACCACTGTCTACCAGCGCCTATATATGTTACCGATTGGCCGTCTCAGCTGCCCGCCTCCACCACCAACGCTCCTTCCCACTTAGCCAGCGCGCATTGCGCACAGTCATCAGATATCTTGTATCCAATACAAGATTGAATCGCACAACAGTGTATAAGGTTGGGTATCGTTCCTGTCCCTATCTGAGCCGAGGCTCCCGACCCAGGACACTTGTGCTTGAACCCCAGCTGCACCACGCCTGGGTTCTGTGACCTTCAGGAAGTTAACTTACCTCTCTGTGCTTCTTGAGTTCCTCATCTGCAAAATGGGGTTGATAACCATGCCCGTCTTATAGGACTGACTTCAGGACTAAATGAGTCAAATACTTGGGACGGTACCTGGTACATAGCAAGAGACAAAATATTAATGATTATCATTGTAAAAGTATTCATATTCTGATGAGGAGACAGAGGTGAATGATGCGGAGGGGGGCTTTCCTCCACATCACTCTGGCTCTTTTTTTTCTTCCTAATGCTTTTTTTTTTTTTTTGAGGAAGATTAGCCCTGAGCTAACATCTGCCGCCGATCCTCCTCTTTTTGCTGAGGAAGATTGCCCTGAGCTAACATCTGTGCCCATCTTCCTCTATTTTATATATGGGACTCCTGCCACAGCATGGCTTGCCAAGTGGTGTGTAGGGCTGCACCTGGGATCTGAACTGGCCAACCCCAGGCCGCCAAAGCGGAACGTGCGAACTTAACTGCTGCGCCACTGGGCCGTCCCCTTTCCTAATGCTTTTGATCTTGTTGTAAGGAACATGGATCAAGAGCTTAAGAAGGGTAAGGGCTTGGGGACTGCCCCGTGGTGTAGCAGTTAAGTTCGCACCTTCTGCTTTGGCGGCCTGGGGTTGGCCAGTTCAGATCCCAGGTGTGGACCTACACACTGCTTGGCAAGCCATGCTGTGGCAGGAGTCCCACATATAAAGTAGAGGAAGGTGGGCACAAATGTTAGCTCAGGGCCAATCTTCCTCAGCAAAAAGAGGAAGATTGCTGGCGGATGTTAGCTCAGGGCTAATCTTCCTCAAAAAAAAAAAAAGAAGAAGAAGAAGAAGGGTAAGGGCTCGACAAGCCTGATTTCATTTCGTCTTTGCAAGATACTTTCAGGGAGGGCTCATGGCCCCATTTGATAGGGAGGAAGCTGGAGTCTCTGAAAGGGATGGTGTCTGGGAGGCCACACAGCTCAGTAGTGGGCAGAGTCAAAACGTGGACCCTGGTCTATCTAATGGGAGCCCCAGTACTGTCTCCTTTTTGATAGTGACTTTCACCTTGAGAATAATAATGTCAGCCTCTCATCGTGGAGCGCTTGTGTGTCAGGCTCCCCGCTGCCGGCCTTCACACACAGTATCTCATTTAGACGGCAGGCACCCTGTGCGTTAGGGTCAGCTGACGATCTTTAGGGGCCCAGAGCACTGAAAGAGATCATGGCAATGGCCAACACCTGCCCCCACCCAAGTATAATTCGAAACGGAATACCCACTAAACTGCAAAATAAGTAAAAGTCCAAGGATGTCCTGAATGTTCACCCCAGCATGACTCTTGCAAGGCATTCTTCGAAAAAGGCAAATGTCAAATTATTTGACAATCAGACATTGCAGGAGGCGGGGGTGTGGAGAGAGGAATGCTTTGCTGGTGTCCTAAATTCATGCTTAGTTGCACTCTGGACATTTCACATTGCTTCAAGATATAGATTGTTTATTTCCACTGGGCAGAGGAGGATGCCGAGGCTCAAAACTAGGCGCTAACTTGCCCCAAGTCACACAGCTGGGAAATGGCCTAACTCTTATTTAAACCCGGGGCTATGTGGGGACTGCAATAAAATCACTAATAGTAACCACAGCAGTAGGAGTAACAGCACTAAGCACATTTAACATGCCAGGCCCTGCTATTCGGTTTACACTTAAAACTTTCCTTTAGGACTCCTCGGGCCCTCTAACTGAGACATTAGATTCTCCATCCCACAAGGGGCTCAGAGAAGGCAGATCATCAAGAGGCAGATATGGACGGAGGCTGACAGTAAACGATCTGGGGTTCATAGTGGCCCACAACAAGTTCTGGGAGAACAGCTTATGGGAAGTGGGTAGGAGTAGGGACTATGGGACCTTAGAAGCCCCCACCTCCTTCAGGTTCTTCCCAAATGCCACCTTGTTAGTGATGCCTCCCTGATCACTCTATTTCAAACTAGAAACTAAAATTCATGTGGATGGGAGTTTTTATTTGTTCTGTTCACGGCTGGTCCCAGCACCAAGCACAGTGCCTGGCACACAGCAGGTGCTCAATCAATACTGTAGCGTGAGTGAGGTGGAACAGCAGGAAGACTGGGAGAGCAAGGTGGAAGGAGGAAGAGTTCAAGGGTTGCTCTCCCAGGGTTCTAGGACTTCCCTCCCGACTCCCTCTGACCCACGCTTCTCTGCCCCCAGGATCCCCGCAACAAGCACAAGTTCCGTCTGCACAGCTACAGCAGCCCCACCTTCTGCGACCACTGTGGCTCCCTGCTTTACGGGCTGGTGCACCAGGGCATGAAATGCTCCTGTGAGTCTGCGCTTGCCGCTCGAGCCAGAACTCGGTGCTTCTGGGGTCCCTTCAAAAGCGCAGTGTCTGGGTTTCGGGCAATGCTGGGAGATGGAATCTGGGGTCGGGGCCGGGGCCTGAAGCACTACCCTCAGTTTTATCCGCCCAGGCTGCGAGATGAACGTGCACCGGCGCTGTGTGCGCAGCGTGCCCTCTCTGTGCGGCGTAGACCACACGGAGCGCCGCGGGCGCCTGCAGCTGGAAATCCGGGCTCCGACTGCCGATGAGATTCACGTCACGGGTGAGGCCCCGCCCTTTCACCCCAGAGCGCTGGGCTGATTGAATTCCCCCGCGCGACCCTGCCCCGCCCCTCAAGACGGGAAGGCCACGCCCCTCTTGGAGGTCACGCCCACATCCCTGACCCCACCTGCAAAGACTGAGCACCACCTGGCCACGCCCCTTCTAACTCGAAGCCCCGGCCTGGCCCCCTTGCAACTAGCAGCGCCTCTTAATGGCCATTCTAGGCATCTAGGTCCTTGAGAGGGAGGGACGAGGGAAGACCTGCTTCGGGGTTACTACGGGTGATATGGCCAGGATCCTGACTCCTGGGTCCTAACGGAGGAAGGGGCTGTGGGTCTGGGTCGCTGAGGAAAGGGCTGTATGCCCTGTCTTCCGGGTCCTGGAGAGGGTCTCATGACCTGGGTCGTAAGAAAGGAGGCTGAGAGCTTGGAATTCTTGATTGCTGCCTGGGGAAGGATGGGGGGCGTCTTCCTGGATCTCTAACCCCATCCGCCCTCCTTCGCCTCCCTCCCTTCAGTTGGTGAGGCCCGTAACCTCATCCCCATGGACCCCAATGGTCTGTCTGATCCCTATGTGAAACTGAAGCTCATCCCAGACCCTCGGAACTTGACAAAACAGAAGACCCGGACGGTGAAAGCCACGCTAAACCCCGTGTGGAACGAGACCTTTGTGTTGTGAGCCTCGGGTGCAGGGGAGGCTGTGATGGCTGACAGAGAATGATCTGAGGGTCCTGGCGGCCCACAAGACCTCAGAGAGCAGCTGGTGGGAGGGGTTAGGATAGAGAGAACTCAAAAAAGGGCAGAAAAGGGTAGTGGGAGAAGGGAATGGAGTGACTGAGGGAGAGGAACAGAGATACAGAAGCTGAGAGACAGACAGACTGGTCTGTATTTAATCTCCATCAAAGCCCACCACTTCAGAGTAAGAGAGATGGAAGAGAGAGTCTCAGAAGAAGAGACACAAAGGAAATGGGGGTGGGGGGAGGCGGTTGCGAGCAGAAGGGTGGTGGTGTGGCGGATGGGTGGCAGTGAGAGAAAGAGAAGCCAACTGACAGGAAGACAGAAGGACAGAGACCCGGAGGAAGGAGAGGGACATAGTTTCAGAGTGGGAGAGAGATCTGGAGAGAAGACAGGGATGGGAAGGGGCCAAGAAAGTGGGAGGAAGAGAGAGAGACAGAGAGCGAGCTATCTCGGTTTCCTTAGGGCCGGATATCGGGGAGGCTCAGAGGTGGGAAGCCACCTTACAGAGCAGGAAGCAGACCCCAAGTCCCGGGGTTTGCCTCCTCCTCCAGCACCAAGGATGGGGAGGTGGGGGGAGCCAGAAGCCGAGCCCCTCACTGCGCCCCACCCTTCCCGCAGCAACCTGAAGCCGGGGGATGTGGAGCGCCGGCTCAGCGTCGAGGTGTGGGACTGGGACCGGACTTCCCGCAACGACTTCATGGGTGCCATGTCCTTCGGCGTCTCGGAGCTGCTCAAGGCGCCGGTGGACGGCTGGTGGGGGCGGGGACGGGGCGGGGGCGGGGCCGGGCGTCTCCATCCCCGTCTGCGTGTGGTCTCTCTCCTCTAGGCCACTGTCATTCTCTCTGCCTCCCTGCGCTTCTTTCTCCCCGGACCCTCTGTCTCTCCTCCCCCTCCTCCCCCTCCTTATCTCACTTTTTCTCTCTCCGTCTCTGTGTCTGTCTCTCTGTGTCTCTTTCCCTGCTTCTGATGTCTTTGCTTGTCCGACGGGTACCCCCCCCCACCCCCCCCACCCCGCACATCTCCCCCACTCTTGCCCTGCTCTGGTCTCCGTCTGTATGTCAGGTACAAGTTACTGAACCAGGAGGAGGGCGAATATTACAATGTGCCGGTGGCTGATGCTGACAACTGCAGCCTCCTCCAGAAGTTTGAGGTACTCAGACCCCAGCTTCCCCAAGGGGAGCCCAGCCCAGCCTCTCACAGTTCAGAGCTGGTCTTTCCCTACACTCTGGCTGCCCCCTGGTCCTAGGACTACAATTCCCAGAAAACCCTGGGGCCCCTTCCTTTGCATTTCTAGGGGACTCCTGTCCCAAGGTCTGATGGGAATTAGAGTTCCTAACCATCCCCATGGCTTGGCGGGGATTGTGGGTGCCCACCCTGCGCTCCAGGGCAATCTCCTACCCCTCCAGGGGCTCTGACTCTGGCTTTCTTCTCTGCCAGGCCTGTAACTACCCCCTGGAACTGTATGAGGTGAGTAGCGATGAGGCCTGGAATGGAGACACATTCCTGTGATCTCTCTCTCTCCACATCTCCCTCCCCTGATGTTTGTCTTCATCCCCACACACATGGGCTGAGCACACACTTGGCAGCTGGTCTTGTGAATCTGACCCTCAGGCAACTCCCCAAGGTAGGGACGCAGTCACGGATACTTGAATTCCAGGATGATGTGCTGAATTAGAGGTAGCCCGGGACACTGAAGAAGCATAGAGGAGGCACTAACCAGCCTGTGGGGGAGGTAGTCAGGGAGGACTTCCCTGAGGAGGTGGCACCTGAATTGCTCTCTGAGTTTTTCTGTCTACGTATCACCGTGGCCTTTCTCTCCTCCATTCATTTTCTCACTCACGGAACAGTTGTTTCCTGAGGTGTCACAGAAACCATGCCCTGTTCTGGGAGTGGAAACAGGCCATTCCCCAGGGAGCTTCTCTCTCACCGTAGGAGAGAGTTACAGATAAAGACTTTCACCTCCAGAAGAAATGTGTTTGATAATGGAGGTTGCCTCAGGCAGGAAGGAGTCCCGAAGCACCTGGCAGAGCCTGGGGGAGTCAGAGAAAGCTTCCCACAGATGGGAGCCATGGAGGAAGGCCAGGATTCCTCAGGCAGAGGAGACGGAGGCTGGATTTTCAGGCCAAAACAAGGCATGCTCTCTCCCTCACTTATTCTTTCCAAAACTGTTCTGTGGAGCCCCTCTGTGTGCAAGGCATGGTTCTAATTACTGGGGATGTTGCAGCGAACAAGACAGAAAAAAAAAATTCCCACCCTCATGGGGCTTACCTTCAGGGGGAGACGTTAAACAAAGTGAAGTCAATGATAATATGTTAGAGGGTGATGAGCGATATGGAGAAAAATAAATATTAAAGAGGACAGGGAGTGCTGTTGGGGAAGTGTTTGCTGTTTTAACTGCAGTAAGCAGGGAAGGCTTCACTGACAAAGCAACCACGGGGCAAAGACATAAAGGAGGTGAGAGAGTGAGCCATGAGGATAGTGGAGGAGAGACTTCCAGGCAGAGGGAAGAGCACGTGCAAAGGCCCTGAGGTGGGAGCAGGCTGGGAGTATCTGCGGCACAGCAGGAGGACAGTGAGGCTGGAACTGAGGGGCATGGTGTGGGGAGAAGTAGGAGATGAAGTCTGAGAGGGAAGAGGGTGCCTTGTCAGTTATTGGAAGGATTATGGCTTTTAAGGGTGTGAGGTGGGAGGGTGTCAGAGGTGGCCTGCGATGATTATATTTGAACGAGACGACTCCTCTGTAGAGAATAGATGGTAGACAGTGGAAAAGGAAGAAGGCCATTGTGAAGACTCAGGTGGGAGTAGCTTGTGGCTTGGCCCAGGAGGACAATGGTAGTAAAGGTGTTCATATTCTGGAATGCTCTGAAGGTTGAGCATTAGTAAGTGCATTCAGCACTTGAGACCTTCATGCATTAAGCACCCTTTTGCTGAGATCTGTTGTGTTCCAAGTCATGTGCTGGGTGATGGTGGAGAAACAGAAAGGAGGGAGACACAGTCTCTGGCTTTAAACAATTTTTTATTTCTGGCTCTGCTTTTTACCTGCTGTGTGACTTTGGGCAAGTTACTTAATGTCTCTGTGCCAATTTCCTCTTCTCTAGCACAGGAGGTGATAACAGGGTTTTTCAGAAGATTAGTGGCATATAGTAAGCTATCTAAGTTATATAATAAATAAACCCTCCAAGCTTTGGGAAGTCACAGAAAGTTCTCGAGCCAAGGAGAGGGGCAGGGACAATATCTTTTTCCTCCCCATCTCCCCATCTCTCGTCTCGCCCCATCCCTTTGATTCTTGGACGCTGTCTCTCTGAGGGGCATCTCCTAATCCCTGGCTGGGGTGTGACTGTCTCGGATCTTTCCTCTTTCTCACAGCGGGTGCGGATGGGGCCGTCCTCCTCTCCCATCCCCTCCCCATCCCCTAGTCCCACGGACTCCAAGCGCTGTTTCTTCGGGGCAAGCCCTGGACGTCTGCACATCTCCGACTTCAGCTTCCTCATGGTTCTAGGAAAAGGCAGTTTTGGGAAGGTTGGATTGCGGGCCTCTGGGGGAAGGGGAGGATGTCTAGGGGGAGATCAGGTTTCTGGTCCTTAGGGAAGAGGTGCGGAGGGAGGGGCACAGGGCCACTGAGTCCCCAAAGAGGGTTTGATGGGGCCGCTGGGCTCCCAGGGGAGGAGAGGCATAAAGATGCGGATACTTTCCCCTAGGGGCTGGTTGGCAAAGTCAGGGCGTCTGGTCCCCTGAGAAAGAGAGGAAGGACCTGCGATTCTGTTTCTCTGTGTCCCCGAAAGGGAGGGGCAGGGACCTGCATCCTGGGTTCCCCAGACGGACCAGGCCTTTCGGGCCCCTGTCCTAGGTGATGCTGGCTGAGCGCAGGGGCTCTGATGAGCTCTACGCCATCAAGATCCTGAAGAAAGACGTGATCGTCCAGGATGACGACGTGGACTGCACCCTGGTGGAGAAACGCGTGCTGGCCCTCGGGGGCCGAGGCCCGGGAGGCCGACCCCACTTTCTCACCCAGCTCCACTCCACCTTCCAGACCCCGGTAAGGCTCTGGAGCCCTGTCTCCACGCCCACCCCACCCCCCCCCCCAACCTCCATCCCGACCCCCGCGATGGATGAGGCATCTGCTTCGAAATTCCGAGTTTATGGCAAAGCAAAAGAACCATATGCACTCTGATTGGGCGTGGCCAGAGGGACGGGCGCCTCAGTGGGCGTGGCCACAATGCAGGTGCTCTGGAGGGGCGTGGCCACAAGGCTGGGATCCTGAGTGGGCGTGGCTCGAAACAGCTTGGTCTTGAGTGGGTGTTTTTCGAGTAAAGGATTTTTGCGTAAAGGAGGGCGTGGAGGAGAATGTCTCCTGAGTGGGCGTGCCTACAATTGGGCTCCGAGTGACAAGGTCGTCACTCGGATTCTGAGTGAAGAACGGGGCGTTTCCCCAAGATTGTGGAACGGAACAAGGAGTCAGAAGCGTCAAGGGTTTGAGAGGGCGTGACGACTTCCAAGAGCTCTGAAAGGGCGTCACCAGCTTCCTGGATTTTAAAAAAATTACTGTTATCAATTGCACGTGAGGCCTGAACAGCTGTCTCTTTCCTAATAGGTGGCTAGGATAGCATATGTGTGAGCGAGTGTGGAAAGAGGTTTTGGTATTCCCGGGATTTCGAATGCATGGTGGGTGGGCCTCAGTGTTCAATTCAGAGAGGGGGGCACCAGAACGCTTGATAGTTTGTACTAACGGGGGATGGAGCCAGTCGAGATTCTGAGATGGCCAGGTGAGAATCTTTGGGGCTTCCAGGTGGGCATGGCCAGTTGCTCTGGATTGGTGTTTGGGTCGATCTGGAGCCTTCCACGTTTGTCTGGAGTGGGCAGAAATGGATGGTTCCTACGCCCTGGTGGGCGTGTCCTCTCCTCTAAGCCCCGCCCACTCCTCTGCAGGATCGCCTGTATTTTGTGATGGAGTATGTCACCGGGGGCGACTTGATGTACCACATCCAGCAGCTGGGCAAGTTTAAGGAGCCCCACGCGGCGTGAGTCTCGGCCGAGAGTGGAGGCTGGAAGGTGGAAGGGGATGGGGTCCATCCTTGCACCTTCTGACTCGCCACGCCCTCTTCCAGGTTCTATGCAGCGGAAATTGCCATCGGCCTCTTCTTCCTTCACAATCAGGGCATCATTTACCGGTGAGCAGTCCCAGGCCTTTCAATTCAGAGAATCAGGTCCTTAGAGGGCAAGGGATTTGAACTGATGGCTCCAGCAGGCTGAACTCAATCCTTCCTGCAATTCCTACCCACCCGACCCCACCTCACCCCCAGGGACCTGAAACTGGACAACGTGATGCTGGATGCCGAAGGACATATCAAAATCACTGACTTTGGCATGTGTAAGGAGAATGTCTTCCCCGGGACCACCACCCGCACCTTCTGCGGGACCCCAGACTACATAGCCCCCGAGGTAACCCTAACTTCGCTGCTCTTGGCACGCTCCAAGTTCGCTGAGTGGGTATAGTTGGTTGTTTAGTATTCACAATGGGGGTGCGGGGCTGACCCTGGGGTCTTTACGTGAGTCGTGGGCGTTCTAAAGGCGAGCAGCGCAGAGAGGCCCCTGCGCAGAGCGTTGCAAGTGGGCGGAGCTGGGTCTCTAAATAGGCAAAGTGGGCGGGACTTGTGGGTGAACGTTCTAAAGAGACGGACCACATCGTAGGAATTCGAAGAGAACAGGGCCTGTTGTGGGACTATTCTAAGAAGATGGAGAACGATTTCCAGGGTACTCTGAGTGGGTGGGGCCCGTCCTTCGAGAACATTAAGCGTGTGGAGGCTGTCTCCTGAATTTTCCAAGTAGGCGGAGTATGCGCTTGACTTTAAGTAGATAGAGCTAATGATCTGACTGTATCTAAGTAGAGAGAGAATGTGTCCCGACTTGTCTCAGTTGAAGGAGGAGGTGGTGGTGGTGATGCCGTCCTGGATCTTTCCAGGTGGTACAATGGTAGTGCCCGAGTAATCAATGTCAATGGTTTCAAAACCTGGCTGGGACTCAGAATCACCTGGGGAGATTTTGAAAAATATACACATTTTCCTGACTCTGACTCTGGCCTATTGAGGCTGGAATTCTTCTGGGCTGGGAACATCTATTTTTAAACAGCACCCTAGCTGAATCTGAAATGCATCCAGATTCAAGAATCTCTGGTCTCTGAAATTTTGCCCTATGCACCCGATATTATTAGGAGAGGGTCCAGTTACCTAAATATTATAGATGGGTGGAACTTGTGACTTGGCCCTTAGATAGTCTTTATATTAGGGACCAAAAGAATGTTCTAAGCAGGTAAAAGTTTGTTTCCATAATTTTCTAAAGGATGGAGCTCTGACCAAAGTATTCTGAGTGGGAAGAGTTTGTGCTGAGAACACTTGAAATGGGTAGGGCTCCCAGTGGGTTAGGCCAGAGGGGCCTTAGGCTTCTTAAAGCACAAATCATGATTCCTTGCCTTCCATCCTCCCCGGCCAGATCATTGCCTACCAGCCCTATGGGAAGTCTGTGGATTGGTGGTCCTTTGGGGTTCTGTTGTATGAGATGTTGGCGGGACAGGTAAGGGAAGCTGAGAAGCTGTATTGGCTCAAGGCAATGCGGAGCGGGGCGCCACCTGTTAGGTGGCTTGTATATGGGGAGGAGCTGTCTAGGAAGGAAAGTCTATAGTCTATTGAGATGTGCTAAGCGGTGGGAGATCCCCCCCCCCCCACTGGATAGCACTGTCCGTGGTCCTGAAGCATTATCTTCGCACAGGCCAGAAGTTCTTCATCTTTTTTTTGCGCCACGGACCCCTTCTCAGAACAATATTTTCAAATGCACGAAATAAAATACTAAGATTACAAAAGAAATCAATCATATTGAAATATGGTTATCAAACCTTTAAAATTTTAATTGAATTAACTTAACCAACTAAAATTTAACTTCACTGTATACAGTTGTCTAAATATTAAACATTGGGATGTGGACATATATGTGACTTCCTATTAATAAATTAAATAGTAACACTTCACAGTATTAGGAAGTAAATAGGAAGGTCTGCCAGGAATTCTGAAGCAGAGATGACTGATCTTTTGAGATATCTGCAACTCTAATGTGATAAGAAAATATCTGTGATTTCTATTGGTGTTGAAGCCACAAGTCCCGTTATTGTGGTTTGTTGCCTCCATTCATAACCGAAGAGAATGCTAAATTTAAGTTAGAGGTTTTTAAGAACAATCAGATGCATTTTTTTCCCCATCCAAGTTCATGGACCCCCTCAGTTGTATGAACAGACTCCCTCTACAGACGCCACATTGAGAATCCTTGCCTTGGTATTGCTTTTCCTAATCCCAGAAGACTAGAGGCCACTCCTCTAACCAGAATGCTTTCACAGTTTTCCTGCAGTTTTTTTCTCTCTTCTATTTAAACGACATATTGCCTAATTAACACCCTACTGATTTACATAGCAGATAAAGAAAGACGGAATAGCAAAGAGGTACAGAGAGCTGAAGCATCTGAGATAGGAAACAAGAGAGTCTGAGAGGGAGGAAGATAAAGCTTTAGTGGCTTGGCCAAATTTTTCCCTTGGAAGTTGCAGAGTTGGGAGGGGAGGGTGGGCGTTGTGTTTATGGTGGGAAGGTCAGGAGAGGCAGTTAGTCAAGTCTCTGACTCTTTATCCCTTCCACTTCCTTAGCCCCCCTTCGATGGGGAGGATGAGGAGGAGCTGTTTCAGGCCATCATGGAACAAACTGTCACCTACCCCAAGTCGCTTTCCCGGGAAGCCGTGGCCATCTGCAAGGGGGTAAGACCCCCGCTGACGCCCAGATTCTCCAGACTCCTAACTCATGCCCCCAGGCCTTCCCACACAGTGTCTCTGTGCACAGTAGAAAAAGGCTTCCACTCCTCAAGTCACCTTACTTCCATCTGCTGGAAAAATTTATATAATACAGAGATTTTGTTAGAACAATAATTTACTGCCCTGCTGCCACCTCCCGTCCAAGGGTGGCCTCTATCTCATCCTCCTCTGCTGGCCCCTCTCCCTGGCTCACTGCAGGAAGTGCTGGGAGGCCAGGGCCACCCCTCCCAAATGGGGCAGGTCCTGCGGAAGTCCTGGGGTTACGGAGTAAGTGCGGGAGAAAGAGCCTAGCCAACAGCAGCTTTTCAACAGATGTTAGCGCACTTCTGCTTCTAGCGCCTGTCTCCATGTCTCTCTGACTGTCTCTCTCTGGGTTTCTGTCTCATCTCTCTGCCTCCATCTACATATGATGGGGCTTTCTGTGTCTCGACCTTCTCTCTGTGTAATTCGGGGTCTCTGCCCACCTTTGGCATCTTTGTCCCTCTCTCTCTGGGTCTCTGTTACTTTCCCCCACCACTCCCATATACATGCTCTCTGGATCTGTCCTCCGCTCTGGGGATTTCTCTCCTCCTTTCTTTCTGGGTGTCTGTCTTCCCCTTTCTCTGAGTTTCTGTCTACACATTTGGTCTCTATCCTTTTCTCTGGGTGTTGGTCTTCTGGGTCTTCCTCCTCTTTCTGGGCTCTGTCTGTCCCTGACCGCCCAATCTCCTCCTCTCTCTGGATCTCTATTCCCCTTTTTCTCTGGGTCTCCAACCTCTCAATCTCTGTCTGTCTCTCTCTTTCAATTTCCCTCCCTCCCTCCATCCCACTCTGGGATTCTGCCCTTGTCCTCTTCCTCTCTTTCTGGGTTTCTTTGCCCCTCTTACCCTCTCACTCTGATTTTCTCTTTCTCGATCCGTCCCTGGGTCTCTGGGTTTGGATTTCATCCATCCCATCTCATTTATCTTCCCTATTCCTCTCTCCCTTCCTTCTTCCCCCTCCCTCCCCCTCGCTCTTCCCCCTGCCATTCTTCTCTCTGCATCTCTATGCTCGTGTCCCTCTGTTCTTGTCTTTCCCTCTCTTTCTCGTTCTCTGGGCCTCCCTGTCCGGGGCTCTGTCTGTCCGTCTGTCTCTCTCTGTGTTTCTCACAGTTCCTAACCAAGCACCCCGCCAAGCGCCTGGGCTCAGGCCCAGACGGGGAACCCACCATCCGTGCTCACGGCTTTTTCCGCTGGATCGACTGGGAGCGGCTGGAACGATTGGAGATCGCGCCTCCATTCAGACCCCGCCCGGTCAGTCACCTTTCGGAACAAAACCTGGGTCCCTACGGGGTGGGACTCAGAAGCTCCAATCCCAGTGTGTGGAGGTGGGAGGGGTCCCTCTGCGGAAGGAGACACCCTCAGGGGAGGTGCCGAGGCCACGAAGGATGTGCAGAGGTTCTAAGGCAGACGGGAGATGGATACAGGCTAGGCGCACACCGAAGGAGCGGGCAGAATTTCATGTCTTCCTCCCGGTGTTTCCCACAGTGCGGCCGCAGCGGGGAGAACTTCGACAAGTTCTTCACACGGGCCGCGCCAGCGCTGACCCCTCCAGACCGCCTAGTTCTGGCCAGCATTGACCAGGCAGATTTCCAAGGCTTCACCTACGTTAACCCGGATTTTGTGCACCCGGATGCGCGCAGCCCCATCAGCCCGACGCCGGTGCCAGTCATGTAATCTCACCTGCCGCCACTAGGTGTCCCCAT
Organism: Equus asinus; assembly: GCF_041296235.1. Classification (NCBI taxonomy): domain Eukaryota; kingdom Metazoa; phylum Chordata; class Mammalia; order Perissodactyla; family Equidae; genus Equus; species Equus asinus. Next base: position 37,517,848 of record NC_091815.1, read on the forward strand.
GGCTCCCTCCGCCGCGCCAGCCTCGGCCCCGACTCACTACCCCCTTCCCAGATCTTGCTCCCCAGCCTTCTGGCCTCTGCCCCGTGGGCGCTAGATGCCCCCCTCGCCCTCAAGCGTTCCTGGCAGTCTAACCTCCGTACAGTCTCTAGAGCCTTACCGTGTTCTAGATTCTGCTGCTCTGAGCCCTAGATTCTCACCCATCTCGGAGTTCTGGACTCCGCCTCCACCAGCTTCCAGAACCACCACCACCACCACCTCACCTCCATGGGGTTCTAGACACCATCTTGGTAGAATCTATACTTCTCCTTCTTTTTTCTTCCTGGGAAACAGTCTCCTGGGGTGGGCTTTTCCAGACTCGGATTCCAGAACAACCCTCCACCTTCGAGGGCCCGCCCATCCCCGAGGCCCCGCGCACCCCACTCCTTTCTGGAGTAAGTGGGAGGCTGTGCCCCCGTGCTCCAGTGCCCCTCTTCCACGCTCTGGGGATTCCTGGGATGTATGGAGGGTTCTTCCCCAATTGTTCTCGTCAGCTTTTGTCCTACACTCCATCCTGAACCCATTGCTGCTCGCCTGCCAGGTGCATGGCTCCAGTCCTGCTCCAACCCCACCCCCAACTGAACGCTGCCGCTCTCGGGACTCCCTCCCCCCCCCCCCCCCCCCCGCCTCCTCCCCCCCGCCCCCCCCATCCTCTTCTCTTTGCCTCTCCCATCCGACCACAGCTGCTGGAGAATAAATTTGGGATGCTGATGCTGAAGTGTTTGGATGTTTTCTTCTAAGCTTGGAGCATGAAGGGGGTGCGGAGGTGGGACAATGACCGTACATAGAAACAAACAGAGAAAGAGAGAGACAGGGGCTGGGAGGGGGCAGCAGAGAGAGAGGGAGAGCACAGAGGCTCCTAAAGGGAGAGAATACCCGCAGCATGAGAGCGAAAGAACAGAGACCCCAAGAGAGCAGATACCCCGGGAGGAAGACAGACAGATCCACAGAGAGAGACAGGCAAACGAGAGCCACAAAGAGGACTGAAGTGACACACGCTCAGAAGGTAGAGATGTACACAGAGACCACTGAGCGTATCGGTAGATACCCCGGGTAGAGAGACACAAGCACACACATATTCACCCAGAGCAACACACAAGCTCACAGACACATAAATAAATACACACACTGAGACCCAGAGCCTGGGAAGTCCTGAGAGGCAAGATGAAAGGCAAGCCTCCTGTTGAGAGACGTGGAGACTTGATCAGAGGGAGACACCCCACGACAGAGAAGCCAAAACAACCAGAACCTATGAGCTTAGGAATCAGCGACGGAGGCAGAAAGCAGGCCGACGCGCCCTGGGGCCTCTTTCCTTTGACCCACTTGCGAGTGGGGGGAGTGGGGAGGACAGCCCAAATAGACCACAATTCCCAGCTGACACAGCGACGGACCCTTCCCCCCCAAGTGCAGCCCCCAGCCGCCAGGGCTGATGGGAAATGTAGTCCCTGGACATGGGCAGGCCAGTCGAATGGTGTGCCCATGTCTGTGTTTTTGGAGGGGACTGAGCCCCAGATCTTCGCAGGCTCCCTCCGGGGGGCCCGGCGTCTCTTCTTCCCTAGAGGCTGTTGGGTTTCCGGGACTGGGTCCAGTTGGATGCTGGAGCTTCCCCCATCTTCCCCAACAACGCCGCGATACCCCCATCTGGTGCCTGCGGCCCCCAGCCCCCTCTCCGACCCTCGGCGGGCGGCCTGGCCCTTTAAGAGTGGCCCCGCTGACATCACGGCGGGGGGGGGGGGGTGGCTGGCCCGGCTCCCGGCTCCGCGGCGGCTGCAGGACCCGGCTCCGCTCTGCGCCCGCCTGCTGCTCTAGGGACCCCGGCCCGGGACGCCCCCTCCCGCCTCCTCCAGCTGCCCAGACCCCAGGCTCTGCCCCAGGCCTGGCCAGAGCCCCAGTCCTCATCAGGGGACCCCCCAGGATTGCCCCTGCTGTCTCTCCTCCTCAGGGTCTCTCTCTCTCATTCCCCCTCTGTCTCTTTCGCCAGCTCAAGGTCTCTGGATCTCAGCATCTCTCAGCCCGAGGCCTCTGAGCATCTCCCTGTCTCTTTCTGCCTCTGTCTCTCTGACCTCTCCACTTCCAGGGCCCCAGAATCTCTGAGCCTGGGGGAAGGCGGGGGGTCCTAGACCCAATCTCTGTCTCTCCTTTTCTCTCTCTGTCTCTTTTAGGCTCTCTCTGTGTCTCCTCCAGTCTGCAGACCTGTGAGTCTCAGAATTTCTCGGCCTCCAGGTCTCGGCGTGCTTCTAGATTCTCTGCTCTGTCTCCCCGCCTCTCTGTGTGCCCCTGCCCCTCTCGGGCTCTCTGCCTCTGTTTCTATTCTCTCTCGCTCTGCCTCCCCCATTCTCAAGGCCCATATCCCTCCCTCCCTGCATCCTTTCCCCCCTCCCTCCCCGCCCCTCCCCTCCTCCGCAGTAGCCAATGAGCGGCCGCCGGTCCCAGCTCCCGGCGTCGTCCGCCGAGTGAGGCCGCGGGCGCGGGGGGTGGGGGGTGGGAGGCCGGGAGGGGGCCGGGACGCCGGGCTCCGGGGCGGGGGCGGGGGGCGCGGGCACCGGCGACCCCGGTGGCGGCGGCGGCGGCCGGGGGAAGCCGCGGGGCCGGTCATGCGGCTGCGGGGCCCGCGGCCCGGAGCGTCCGCCCAGCCCTGAGCGAGGTGAGCTCGAGGGGAGGGTCCTGGAAGGAGTGGGGGCTCCCCCTAGGTGGCTGGGAGCCGGGGTTGGGGCTACAAGGGCCCAGAGTGACTCTGGAGGGGGTGGGATTCCAGCGGTCAGAGCGGCCCAGTTCGAGAAGCGGTGGGGGATGGAGAGACATTTGGGCCTAGGGAATCCGGGAGAAGGGGGTCCGAGGGTCCCGGAGTGGGGCAGCTGTATTCTCAATGTCCCAGTCTTAGAGACTGTGGGCACTGAAGAGGGTGCAGGCCGGATCCTTGAGGGAGGCGGTCCTGGATGAGGGGGCAGGGCCCAGACCCGATTAGAGGTGAATGTGAGTCTGAGAAGGGGTCCCCAGAAAGGGGAGTACGTATCCCAAGAGATTGAAGCGAGATGGAGTTTGGACTTGGGGCTTGGAGGATGGGACCCCGGAGATCCGAATGCCTGAATCCAGGGGAGGCTGAAATAAAGGAGGATAAGAAGGAGGCTCCAGGCCTGGAGGGAGGGTACCAAAGGAGGAAGGGCTGGAGGCTGGAGGAGAATGAGGCGATCCATTTAGAGTGAGGAGGAATCAGAGCAAGGAAGGAGGGGGTACCAAAGGGAAAGTGAGAAGGGTGACAATGGGCAAGGTCCCAGCTGGGAGTCTGAGGAGCCAATGAGGGATCTGAGGCCCGCTACCTGGGACCAAGGTGGTCAGGGTGACAGGGTTCATCATGCTTGTTTCTGAGTTGAGCAGACAGGAAGGGGAGCAGGCAGCTGGCGGTCAAACCCTGGAGCCATGGGACGGACAGGGGGAGGGGAGGAAAGGCCGGTGGGAGCTCTGCCAGACTCCATCCCCAAGTTCTCTAGGAGGCTGGGGACCAGGCAGGGTGGGGTGGGGGCATTGGATGCTGGGAGGGGAGAGGGTGAAGTTTGTCTCAGACTCCAGGGTCCTTGTGGGGTGGGGCAGAGTTACAAAGCCACAAGAATTCTGGTTAAGGAATGTCGGGTCTCAAGTCTTGGCTGCACTGATGAGGGGAGTGTTTAGGAGTCTTAATCTTCACAGTTAAAAAAATGATGGGGATCACTGGTATTCAGGGATGTAGAGGTCTCTGGTTGAGATAAGATGGGGATCCCTGGGTGAGTTCCCCAAATTATGGGATTGTGTGGTTTAGGGAAAAGTTCTTGGTGGGGGGGGGGGAGGGTGAGGGTGATGGATAAGAGATTAGAAGCTCCCTATTTGGAATCTCCAGATTCCTGATAGGAATTTGGGAGGCCACAGCTATGAACTAGGGATCTCTTGTTTTGAGGGTCCAGCATTAGAAGGATCAGGGTTCTGAGCTGGATGTTGAAGAGGGCCTGTAATTGGAAGTCCTAGCATGGGAGTTGGAGTCCAGACTCTCTGGTAGGGAATTTGGGAATCTTGTGATGGGGGCCTGGGGCGGGGAGGGGTTGGGATCCTGGACTTCTTGATTGGGATTTGAGAGTTCAGAGCACTGATCCCTTGTTTCACTGATGTGCTCCGGTTAGGGTGCTGAGTTGGGGGCTTCTGAGATTGTGGTTTTGACATTCTGGTGTCTCTAACTAAAATCTTGGCTCTGGGTCTCTGGGTCCCAATGTTCTGGGACCCAGCAGCCTAGGATGGAGTTCCAGCATCTTAGGTTCAGGGACATGCCTGGATCTCGGACAAGGGGAATTAGGGTTCTGGAAGCTTGAATCTAGGTCGTGGGCCACCATCTCAGATTGGGGTACCAAATTGAGGTCAAGGCATGGGAGCAGAGTTGGAAGGTCGTGGGTCAAGGTCTTGGTGTCAGGATTGGTTGGTAAGGGTCAAGATAAGAGGCCGAGTGTTTAAACATGGGCGGGAGCCTCTGCTCAAGGTCTTAGGTAGACCTGAAGTCAAGGGGCTGAGGCCAGGGTATGGGGTTACAGTCCTTGGCTAGTGATCCACTTTGGGGATTTGTGGTTGCTATTCAGAGAAACAGAGTCCAAAGGAAAGGGGTCAGGGCGCCAGGTCAGGACATGGAGTCAGGATTGGGTAGCCAAGGTTAGGGTTTCTAGATAGGTCATGTTGCTCAGCATCCAGTGACCAACTGGATGGGCTCAGAGTCTAGAGATCTAGGCCCTGGCTCAGCGTTGAGGCCATGGGCCCTCGCTAGAGTCTGGTATTCAGGGTTGAGGGCTTGGATCAGGGCACAGAGTCAAGGTCAGGGGTGGGGGTGCTGCCTAGTCCTAGTGTTGAAGTGCCTGATCGGCATAATTGTTTGTGAATCATGAGCTCAGGCTCAAGGTTAGTGATTCTGGTGGGAGTCTGGTGTCTTGGGTTAGGGTCTTGGGTCAGGACGTGAGGTTAGGGTCGGAGGGCCTGGTCCTGGGGTTGAGAATCTGGAAATTGAGTTTCTAATCAGAGTCAGGGTCATTTGGGACCCATATCCACACACATTGTTGGAGTCAAGTTTCAACCTCTGGATCTGGGCCAAAGGTTGTGGTTGGAAATCCTATCCTGGGGTTGAGAGTCTGGCACTGGCATCTCTGACCAGGATCTAGAGCCAGAGCACAAGTCTCAGGTTTGGGAAGCCCAGTCCTGAAGTTGAAGGTCAACAGCCGGTGTCACTCGTTCAAATCCAGGGATGAGGTCCTAGGTCAGGACACAGAGGTCAGATTTGAGAAACCTCCGTTTGGAAATTGATGTTTCTGGCCCAGCTGCAGGGTCGCAGGAGGCTGCATGGGGTTGGGGACTCGAGTCGGTCCCACCGGGGCTCTCCACGGCAGCTTTCGGCCCCTCAGGCCCCGCAGGGCGCCCCCCGCCGCTGAGGATGAGTCACTGCAGCAGCCGCGCCCTGACCCTGCTGAGCAGCGTGTTCGGCGCGTGCGGCCTGCTGCTCGTGGGCATCGCGGTCAGCACTGACTATTGGCTGTACATGGAGGAGGGAACGGTGCTGCCGCAGAACCAGACCACGGAGGTCAAGATGGCGCTGCATGCTGGCCTCTGGCGCGTCTGCTTCTTCGCAGGTACGGACCTCACCTACCCTCCTCTCAGCTGGGGCATGACAGTCCTTATCCATCATCCTACGCCTTGGGTTCCAGAAATCCAGAAACGGATCCTGTTTCTCTCCTGGAGAGTCAAATTTCTACCCGGAGAGCCCATTTGTAGGCCCTTATTCTCTGGACCCAAGAGCCCCAATGATCACACAATCTCCAGGTCCCTAATCCCCAGAGAACCCCAAAGTCTCCCCCTTAGAAGCGGTAGTCTAGGTTCAGAACTTGTCCTCCGGACAGCTCCAGTGTTGAATGGGCAACATGAAAAAATCCACGCCTCCCAGCGACCTAGAAGGAGACTCTTCCTTTGAGGAGTCCTGCCCCCCACCCCCACACCCCCGACTTTATCCTGGCCCACAGCCCCTCCTCATTTGGGGCCCAGGGTTCCAGCCCTGTGCTCCTCTATCCATGGGTCTCTAGGGCATCTCACAAGAGGAGCTCCGAGACCTCTTGCCCGCCCCTTCCGCCATCCCCTAAGAGCAGGACAGGTGGTAACCCTTGGACTAAGCCTCATATCCCCATCCCGGGGTCTCCCCGCTGTGTGTCCTGTCCCTGACTGCCTCTCCAGAATTGAGGAGCCTCTCTTCTAGTCCTACCTTCTTATCTTCCCTCCAGGCCGAGAGAAGGGTCGGTGCGTGGCCTCGGAATATTTCCTTGAACCGGAGATCAACCTGGTGACGGAAAACACAGAGAACATTCTGAGTGAGGAGAAACGGAGGGCCTAGTCAACGACAGGGCGGGATCACAGAGCAGGTCCTGGGAGAAAGGGCAGGACCGGGGAAGGGATGGGGTGGAAGGGCAGGAGGGAGGCATGAAAGAAGGTGGGGTGGTTGGGTGTGGAGGAGGGGGCCAAGCTGAAGGGGCGGGGCCCAGGGGTTGGGTGGAGTCAGCAGGAAAGTGGGTGGAGTTAAACCAGAGGAGGTGTCGCCTGGTAGTGAGTGGAAGTTTCAAAAAGGGAGGAGTCTGTGGAAAGGGGAGAAGCCACATAAAGGGGCTGGGGTGGTGGAAGTGAAGTCAGGGGAATGGGCAGGTGTCCTCCTGGAGACTCCCCCCTCACCCCTTGTCTCTCCCGTTACTCCTCCCCCAGAGACAGTGCGCACAGCCACCCCCTTCCCCATGGTCAGTCTCTTCCTGGTGTTCACGGCCTTCGTCATCAGCAACATTGGCCACATCCGCCCGCAGAGGACAATTCTGGCCTTCGTTTCTGGCATCTTCTTCATCCTATCGGGTGAGCCCAAGGAAGGGACTTACGGGCCGGGGGACTATTTTAGGTTCCAGGAACCTGTGGTCCCTCTTCCGCTAAGAAAGCCCTTTCCTTGCTGTGTAATCCTGGAGGAGTTGCAGAACCTCTCTGAGCCCCATTTTGTTTCTCTGTGAAATGGAAGTAGCTAGCGGCGCCCGTTCCACAGCGCTGGTTGGAGGACCAAATCATAGCGAATGCTTATTGGGTGCTAATTAGCTTCCAGGCTCTGGTCTGATACTCACAACAACCCTGTGAGGCAAATGCTATTAATAGTCCCATTTTACAGACGCGTACCAAACACTCAGCGAGAAGAAGTCATTTGCTCGAGGCCATACAACCAATAAGAGGCAGAGCTAGGACTCAAACTCATGCAGGTCACCTCCAGAGACTGCATTTTTAACCACTCCTGCTATTGTAGCAATCAACAGATTCCGAGGCTCTCTATTTTCCGTGCGACATTTTATTTGAAAAAATTTCAAGGAAAAGTCAAAGGAATTTTGGAGTGAACATCCATGTACCTGCCACTTAGAGTCAACCTGCAACATGTTACTAGACTTGCTTTATCCTCTATCTGTCCATCTATCTATATTCCTAACCATCTATCCATCTATCTTTTTTTAAAAATGTGTTTCAGAGTAAGTTGCGGGCATCAGTAAACTTTACCCAAATACTTGACCACGCATGCCATCAGGCAGAGTTCAGTCTTGGCTTACAGTTCTTTTTTTCTTTTGAGATACGAGGCTGTTTTGCATGCGTGATCTGACACCCTTCTCATAACATCTCTGCCTGCGAATTATTATTAGCATTCACTTGATAAAATGGGGGTACTGAGGCCTGGAATTGTACCGGGAGTTGCCCAAGATACCAGCGTAAGCTGGTGCGCAGGGACTTGAGAGTCCTGAGTTCCAGAGTAGAATTCTTTCTGAAATGTTACCCTGCTCCAAATTTCACCTCACTCCAGTCCCCTTCAGTCCAAGTCAGCTGAGGTCAGCCCGGATCAACTCGGCTCTAAAACGTTTAATTCCATCCATCAGGTCCAACCAACCCCGATCCATTGTGACTCAGTTCTTCAATTCAATTCAAATTAATTCAACATAATTTAATTAAACTCCGCTCAGGTCTTTTGAACTCGGTTGATATTTTATGAACAAATCCCGCTGTATGTCTCATTTCCGTTCCATCCCCTGGGACCTGCACTCGGCTCCCTCTTTCCAGCCGACTCTGAAAATAGTTGAAGGTGGATCTTCAAATACCCCCTCCCCCAGTCTCCTTGTGGCTCCTCACCCAGCGTTCCGTAGGCTAAACCTCCCCCGTGCCTCCAACCTAACCTGACAAGACCTTTTCCAGGGAAACCAGGGTGCAACCTCTGTGCAGAGTTAAATCATGGCATGTGGAGCCAGACACCGAACTAAAATAAGACGCGTAGAATATCACCATCCCAGAGTGTCAGAGCAGAAAGTTCTCATCATTTTTCAGATGGAAAAATAGTGGCCTAGAGAGAGAGAAAGGGGGGCAAGGGTAGGAAGCAGGAAGACTTTTTCTTTAACCCACCCAAACATTTGAAGGAAAATCCCATTTTTTGCAGTTCCCAGAAGTGGAAACAGAAGAGGCAAAATAGCTAGTCAATGGCAGAGCTGGGATTAGAATCAAAGGTATTCTAATCACAAAATCCGTGTTCACACCACTGTGCCAGGACCTGACTTCCCAAGGTCAAGCTGAGGATCGATGGTGCTATCAGGGCTGGATGTCAGGCCTCTGATGTAACAATAGAGTAATTTGGGGGGATTGGACCCCTTCCTCAAGGATGTACCCCACCCCAAGGTATCCAGTCATGCAGTTTCAAGGTTGTGGGGTGCAGTGGCTGAAGGAACATGTTGTGAACCTAGAAAGATCTGTGTTCAAATCCTACCAATTACCCACTGTGTGAGCTGCAGCCTTCCTTTGTGGAGTTGTTGAGAGGACAAACCTTGGTCAGGGTTGGGAAACTTCTTCTGCTTAAGGTCAGATAGTAAATATTTCAGGCTTTGTGTGCTATAGGGCCTTTGACCAATGACCTAACTCTGCCGCTGTGCAGCTCTGTCCGTTGAAGCATCAGAGCAGCCAGAGGTGAGCAGGTAGGCGTGGCTGTGTTCTGATAACCCTTTATTTACAGACCCTGAAATTTGAATTCAATGTAATTTTTATGGCTTATGAAATACTATTCTTTTGTTTTTTCCCACTGTTAAAAAATGTAAAAACCAGGCTTAACTGGCAAACCATACAAAAACCAGGCAGCAGGTCAAATCATGGTTCGCTGACCCATGGTCTAGACAGTGGATGTAGAGGGTCCGACCCAGTGCCGTGTCTATAACAATAAGTGCTCAACACGTGGTAGTATTATAAATACATACATAAATAAATAGTACTAGTAACAACCACCACCATAATAGTAAACACTATATTGAGGGCTGTGGTTTAGCGAAGTGCTTCACGCAAATTATTTCTTTTTCTTCACTTTGTAAGGCAGATGCCATTATTATTCTCACTTTCCAGTTGAGGAGGCAGAAGCATTCAGAGGTTAAGCTGCTCCAGAGTGGAAGCGGGATTCCAATCCAGGCTTTCACCATGGCACTCTACTGCCCCATCACAATTAAAAATCATAAAAACAAAGGAGATTTGAAAGGATGGAAATAGTACTGATATCTTAGATCTTGGAATGGAATGGTCTAGTCCAATCACCTCATGTTCCCAATGAGGAAACCAAGACTTAGAAAGAGAGACAGGAGTTTCCTGAGGTCTGGTAAATCGTGGAGTTAGCATTCAGTTCTGCAGACAGTGGTGGGACGGTTGGGACAAATGAGGGACACGTCCCCCATGGGTGTTAAACATTTCTCAGGGGCCTGTGTTTGGAATAGACTAGAGGGAAAGAGACTGGAAATGGGCAAACCAACCACCAAATGCAGTGGTCCAGGCAATAGCAGACAAGGCTTGATCTGGGGCTGGGGCAGGGAGGATAAAGGTGACTGGATGACTTTGAGAGAGAAGGATATTGACAGAAGAATCAATAGGACCAGATGACTGACTGGATATGGTTGGTGAGAGAAGAGGGGAGGAGGCTGGAGTGACATTGATTTTCTTTTTCCAGGTCATAAGAGGCACGCTTCTCAATCATGGCCCATATTAACCCCTGATCCTTAAACATGCTGTATGCATCTGTTCATTCATTCACTCCTCAAACATTTAGAGACAGCCTACATGCCAGGCCCTGTGCTGGGCACTAGAGACATGGCTGAATCCTAAATGAGAGGCTACATGCTGTCAATCACAAAACAGCCCCCAACTATACGTCAGTCAAAGCTTGTCACACATCTGCTTAAATGCTTCAGTGGATTCCCAGTGCATTAAGAATGCATCCAAACTCCTCATCCTGGCCTACAGGTCTTCCACAATTTGGCTATTGCTCAAGTCTCTGACCTCATTTCATAACCCACTAACACTCTCTCCATTGCTTATAACTTCAGCCACACTGGCTTCCTTCTATTCCTTGAAAATGTGGATCTCAACCCCACCTGGGGACTTTTACACTCATTATTCCTGCCTGCATGGAAGTCTGTCTCCCCTGATTCTCAAAGGGCTAAACCTTTCCCTTTCCAGAGTTTCTTTCTCTGACAACAGTACATAATGTTGCCTTGCCCCAACAATACTATCACATTCCCTATTTTACATTTGTTTCATAGCATTTGTTGCTTTTGTCAGTCATCTTACTTGTTTTGTGACCTCTCCTACAAGAATGTAAATTCAAAAAGGCAGAGACCTTTACAAATATTTTCTCATTTGTGTCTGCAAAATCTAAATGAGTTGCTGGTACAAAGTGCATATTGATATAGTTGGAGAATGGATGAATGATAAGGACAGCTCAGGGCACTCTGGGCAAAGGGAAGACGCATTAACTTGACACAGTAGGGTGTTGGGGAGTGGGAGTGACCAGGATTCTGGGAGGAGGTGACATCTAAGTTGATGATGTGGAAAGGGCGATGGCGATGGAATTCACAGCTAGTGTTAAGACCCTGGGAAGCTTCTAAGACAGAGGTAGATGCATGTGCAGCTCTCCATGGTCCTGAAAACCTATTGTTCTAAAGCCGGGTTATTTCTGTTCAACTTGGAATGTAGGCGATCCTTGCCGACTGTGCTCTAAGAATTCTGGAGCAGATGTAGTGGAGGGGGGAGGGAGACAATTGGATTACAGAGAAAGAGAGGAGGAAGGGAAGGAGAAAAAGAAGGTTATTTTTGGAGAAGCAGAGCCACTGTAAAATGGCCGGGAAGGAGAAAGAATGACAAGAATAACTTACCTTCTCACGTTGTATTTAGATAGTTTTAAATTACTGAAGACAAAAACAAAAGCAACAACAACAACAAAACGTCTTTCTATTTGGAAATATTTGTTTCCTTCACACCCCCTCCCCCCAACTCCTGACTCCTCTTAGGGAGAATGTTTGTTATGTAGAACTGTAATGTGAAACATGGCACTTACAGTGAGGCAGGAATGGTGAGCAGAAGTCAGCTCTTAAAGCACCTGGGATGTCAGGCTGCAGAATGAATACCTTCTTCTGTGGATAATAGAGAGGAAGAATTTTGACAAGAGAAGGATAGAGTCCAGTCTGAGTTTTAGAAAGAACCAGTATCTAAAACAGGGAGATAAGGATTTGAGGGCAATGGTACAGGCATAGGGAATAAGCCTTAGCTGAGTCAGAGGACTTGGAGGTGCAAAAATGGGTTTAGATTTGTGAGAGATTCAGGAAGTAAAGTGGACATGATGTGATGGCTGACCATCCTTGATAGATGAGAGAGAGAGAGAGAGAGAAATCAAGATGATGCCCCTGCATTTGACTAGGGTACCCAAATGAGTGAGGTTTCTGGGCTTCCTTTGGTATTCCTTCCCTATAAATCTGCTCATCTTTCAAGACCTATCTCAAAAACTTTTCCACCATGTAACACTTCGTGGGCTTCCTGTTCTTGAATGTCAAAATTGTGAAATACCAGAAGTTGAAAGTGCTATGGAAGTTCAAAGTAAGAAAAGGTTAATTCTTAGAGGAGATGGAGAAATGGTGGGATTTAGAGTGGATTTAATAAGGGGAGAGAAAGTGATGAGCTTTTCTAGAAGTTCCAGTGGTGTAGTGAGTATACTCATCCATTCAACTAGCATTTATTATGTGCTGGATCTTGTGATGGATGCTAAGAATGCAGTTGGGAACAAGGTAGTCTAGTTCCAAGCATCCTAGTGAAGGTAAGGGAGATGTATGACAAAAAAAAATTGCAAATAGATGGAAAATATAATGTTAGGTGGTGATTAGTGCTACAAAGAAAAATAGGGCAGGTTAAGGGGAAGGAGAGTGATGAAGGGGGGTCGTTATTTTATCTCATCTCAATCACTCCAATTTTTTAAAGAAAATTTTGAAATCTTTAGAATACCACAATGAACACATGTATACTTTCCTCTATCTAGATCCAACCAGATCCTGCATTTTGCTAATGTTTTGCCATATTCTCTCTTTCTTTCTCTCTCTTTCTCTCTCTCTCCATGCACACACACACAACACACACACATACACACGCTTTTTTGGCTTTACGATATGGAAGTATGTTGCAGGCATCATGATAGCTCATCTCTAAACCCTTTAGTGTGCCTCTCTTAGGAGTAAGCACATTCTTCTACATAACTACAACATCATTTTCACACCTAGAAATTTTACAATAATTCCATAGTATAATTTATTCCATTTTCAAACTGTCCCAGTTGTTTCAAGAATGCCTTTTATAGCTTTTCCCCCAGAACCAGGATTCAATCTAGGTTCATGCATAGCATTTAGTTAATGTCTTTTTTAGTCTAGACTAGTTACACTATTTTTTTCTACAACACTGACTTTTAAAATATAGTTCATTTAAAAATATAGAAAGGATAGAATAACAAAATCCCATGTACTCTTCACTCAGTTTCAACAATTATCAACATACGGCGAATCTTTTTTCAGCCGTACTGCCATATCTCTCTTCTACACTGCACTACACTATTTGAAAGCCAGTTTTAGATTTTAAATTGTTTTCTCCACAAATATTTCAGTATACTTCTGAGAAATAAGTACTTTGTTATTTAGCATAGCCACAGTGCCATTATCACACCCAAATAATTAAGAATGGCTGCTTAATATCATTTACTATTTAGTCAGTGTTAAACTTCCTCGCTTGTCTCATAAATGCCTTTTTACAGTTAATTTGGTGTGAATCAGGATCCAAATTCCACTTGCGCATTTAGTTGATAGATCTCCAAAGCATCTTTAAATCTGTAACAGTTCCTCTTCCGTTTTTTTCTTGCCACTTATTTGTTGAAGAAATCTGGTCATTGTCTTGTAGAACTCCCACATTCTGGATTTTTCCAAATGTGTTCGTGTGTTGTGGTTTAATATATTCATTCATCCCTATGTTTTCCTGTAAAACTGTTATTGATGGGATCCAGTTTTTTTTTTTTTTTTGGCAAAAACATTTCGTAGATAGTTCGTGCTGTTTATATCATAGTGCATTACTTCAGGAACATAATCGTGTCTAGTTGTCTCTGTTTGAGGTGTTGAGATTGGTCACTGGCTCAGGTGTTGTCAGCTTGAGCCATGCCATTGTCCTTTTGAAGACTGCAGGATGGGGTGTCTCGTAGGATATCTCGCATCCTGGATTCGTTTGATTGTTTTCTCATGGCATCATTTAATTTGTTCCTCTTTGTATTTTCTGTAACCTGGACATTATATCTAGACTAGAGGTTTCGCTAGATTCAAGTTAAACATGCTTGGCAAGAATGTTCAGAGGTGGTGCTGTCTTCTTCGTATGCCATCACTTCAGGCAGCAAATAATGTCAGGTTATTCCAGCACGAGTGGAAGTTTGAACCCTCGGGCAAGGTCGTGGTCAGCAGAGCTCTCCACGGAAAAAGTACATTTTTCTCTTGACAACGAGTAAGTAACTTGCAGAGTGATGCATTGGCAACTTGTGGGGGAAATCTCATTTGGGGATACCTATTTTATTTAAAATTTTTCACTTTGGAAAAACTTTAAACCTACAGAAAAGTTGCAAAAATAATCCAGTGAACTCTCCTATCCTTCACTTGAACCAATTTTTAACATTTTGCCACATCTTCCTTTCTCTTTCTCCCTCTTCCTCTATGTAGCTGTGTATGTATATGTTAGATCTGTTTTATATATACGTATATTGGTGGAACCTCTTGAACCTAAGTTGCGAACAGTTTACCACTAAATATTTCAGCAAGTGTCTCCTAAGAACAACTGAATTCTCTTTCTGGGGCCAGCCCCGTGGCCGAGTGATTAAGTTCATGCGCTCTGCTGTGGTGGCCCAGGGTTTCACCGGTTCGGATCCTGGGCACGGACATGGCACCACTCGTTAGGTGAGGTTGAGGCAGCGTCCCACATGCCACAACTAGTAGGACCTGCAGCTAAGACATACAACTATGTACGGGGGGATTTGGGGAGATAAAGCAGAATTCTCTTTTCTAACCACAGTATAATAATCAAATACAGAGAGTTTAACATTTGTACAGCACTATAGCTAATACACAGTCCGTATTCAAATTTCACCAATTGTCTCAATACTTTTTATTTATTTATTTATTTATTTATTTATTTTGAGGAAGATTAGCCCTGAGCTAACATCTGCTGCCAATCCTTCTCTTTTTGCTGAGGAAGATTGGCCCTGAGTTCACATCCATGCCCATCTTCCTCTACTTTATAGGTGGGACACCTACCACAGCATGGCCTTTTTTGCCAAGCGGTGCCATTTCCGAACCCTGGATCCAAACCGGCGAACCCTGGGCGACCGAAAAACGGAACGTGTGCACTTAACTGCTGCGCCACTGGGCAGGCCCCCCAATACTATCTTTTACAGTCATTTTCCCACTGATTTTGAGATCCAGTCTAGGATCATGCCTTCTATCTTCTTGTTGCATCTCTTTTGTCTCCTTTCATCTTTTATATAGTTCCTCTGCCTTTCTAAAAAAAATCTTTCATGTAGAAGTTTTTTGAAGAGTGCAGCCAGTTGTTCTGAAGAATGCCCCAGAGTTTTCTCTCGAGTGGGTTCAGGTTACACATTTTCAGCAGGAGCCCTACATAAATGAAGCCGTCGCTCGCTCGCATCAGGAGGTATTGGTGTCAGTGGGCCCCGTTACTGGCGATATTTGCTTTGATCACTTGGGTGAAGTTGTATCTGCCAGGTTCCTTTACAATAAGGGAAGTTGTTGGTTTTTTAAAAAATCTCTTTGTAGTTAATAGATATTCCATGGGGAGATTCTGTCATCCAGCGATTTAACACCCACTGATGATGCTTGCCTCAGTCCCGATATTACCACTAGGATTGCAAATGGTGTTTTCTAACTCTGTCTTTCCATCTACGTGTATACACCTGAAAAGAAGAGATTTCTCTTTTGGTTGATTTATTTATTTATTTAAAAATATATCAGTATGGATTCACATGTTTTTAAATTCAATGTGTTACATGCCATTATATTATTACTCGTTTTGATGTTCAAATTGTCCCAAACTGGACTATCAGGAACGCCCCTCAAACTAGTTTCTGTGTCTTTTTCTGAACACTTCCTCACTTTGTGGCACAAGGACACTTTTTTTCCCCAAGTAATTTTATTTGGGTTATAATGGTTTATAACATTGTGTAATTTCGGGTGTACATTATTGTTTGTCAATTCCTGAATACACTTCATCATGCTCACCCCTAGTAGTCTAATTTTTATCCATCACCATACATATGTGCCTGTTTATCCCTTTCATTCACAACCCCAACCCCCTCCCCCTCTGGTAACCACTAGTCTGTTCTCTTTATCCATGTATTATCTTCCACACACGAGTGAAATCATGCAGTATTTGTCTTTCTCTGTCTGGCTTATTTAGCTCAACATCATGTTCTCAAGCTCCATCCATGTTATCGCTAGTGGGACTATTTTGTCTTTTTTATGGTTGAGTAGTATTCCACTGTATATATACACCACATCTTCTTTATCCAATCATCCATTCCTGGGCACTTGTATTGCTTCCAAGTCTTGGGTATTGTGAATAATGCTGCAATGAACATAGGGGTGCGTAAGTCTGTTTGGATCATTAATTTCAAGTTCTTTGGATAAAAACCCAGTAGTGGGATAGCTGGATAGTATGGTATTTCTATTTTTAATTTTTTGAGAAATCTCCACACTGTTTTCCACAGTGGCTGCACCAGTTTGCATTCCCACCAGCAGAGCATGAGGATTCTCTTTTCTCTACATCCTCTCCAACATTTGTTGTGTTTTGCCTTGGTAATTATAGCCATTCTGACTGGTGTAACGTGATCTCTCATTGTAGTTTTGATTTGCATTTTCCTAATAATTAGTGATGTCGGGCATCGTTTCATGTGTCTGTTGGCCATCTGTGTATCTTCCACAAGGACACTTTTATGCTCCTGCTGCAGGCTTCAAATCAGCTATTTCTCCTGGGAGCCCTAGTTCCTTGTTTAGTCGGGGGTGATATTAGAGATGAAACTCTGGGCGCTAGGTGTGCTCATTGTTGCTGAGATGTCACTGCTTCTTGAATATTTCACGACACAAAGTTGGGAAATGATATGTATTTGTAAAACAGGAGTTTGTACACCTAGACACCACAGGATTCTTCCTTGTTTTACCCCATTCTGATCTGTATCTTCCTTCTTTCAGAATGAGAACTCCAGTTCCCCAAAACATCAGTATACTTACAGATTTGCTCAACCCTACAATGCACACAGAATAATTGCAGAACTGTTAGTCTTAGCCCACTCCCAACAAAAAACCTGCTCGGTAAGGTTCAAGATTTCTCTGCAGAAATCTTTTTTGTCTTTAGACTGAGATATATAATCAAAGTACCATCTTCAAAAGTTACTTGAATTACTCCTGTGGCTATATTGTTCATTTGATATAAAGTTAGCTTCATTTATTTTTGTTCGTATCAATTTTAGTTTTTTCCCCGTCCTCCTTGATCTTATTTTTTGCACATATAAAATACTAGCGTAGTTCCAAAGGTCAGAATCAAGCAAAAATACGTACTAAGGGGAATGCCACTTCTTTCCTCTCTCTCCTTCCTATTCTCACCTCCCTCCTGTAGGTGATCAACTTCTTTTGTTTATTTTCCTTCCTATGTCTCTTTTTGGAAAAATAATCAGATGCACGTTTGTATTTTTATGTATCCTTTCTTTTTGCTTAAAATGTAGCATCCTGTGTGCATTACTTTTTTATTTAGTCATATCGTTTGGAACCATCACTGAACTCCACATCAATTCATAGAGATCTCCCTCATTGCCATTTCACAGTGGCACAATACTTTGTCATGGGATGTTTTCTAGTTTATTCCATTAATCCTCTGTGTAAGGGCATCGAGGTCATTTCCAGTATTGTGCAATCACAAGTAATGCTCCAGTGCATTAACCTGCGCATATGTGCTTTCACATCCTTGAACAGATATCTTCAGGGTGAATTTCTAGAAGTGGGATTGCTGGGTCAAAGGGTAAAGACGTGTGTGGTTTTGTTAGATATAGCCAATTCCCCTCCATAGGGGTTGTGCCATTTTGCATTCCAACCAGCAATGTGTGAGAGCTGCTGTGTCCCCCGGCCTCGCCAGAAAAGTATGTTATGAAGCTTTTAAACTTTTTTGGATGATCTGATGCACGAGAGATGGTATCTCCTCATAGTTTTCATCTGCATTTCTGTTATTTTGAGTGAGGGAGCATTTTTCTCTCTCTCTGTTTTTATTGAGTTCATAGTAGTTTACATCATCGTGAAATTTCGGTTGTACATTATTTCTTGATGTCACCACACAAGTGCTCCCCTTCACCCTCTGCGCCCACTCCCCACCCTCCTTCCCCTGGTAACCCTGAACTAACTAACCCTGACCTGTTTTCTTTGTCCATGTGTTTGTTTATATTCCACATGTGAGTGAAGTCATATGACGTTTGTCTTTCTCAGTCTGCCTTATTTCGTTTACCATAATTCCCTCCAGGTCCATCCATGTTATTGCAAATGGGATGATTTTGTCTTTTTTCTGGCTGAGTAGTATTCCATTGTATATATACACCACATCTTCTTTATCCAATCATCAGTCGATGGGCACTTGGATTGTTTCCACGTCTCAGCTATTGTGAATAGTGCTGCAATGAACATAGAGGTGCATATGTTACTTTGGATTCTTGATTTCAAGTTGTTTAGATAAATACCCAGTAGTGGGATAGCTGGGTCATGTGGTATTTCTTTCTTTCTTTCTTTCTTTCTTTTTTTTTTGAGGAAGATTAGCCCTGAGCTAACTACTGCCAATCCTCCACTTTTTGCTGAGGAAGACTGGCCCTGAGCTAACATCCACGCCCATCTTCCTCTATTTTATACGTGGGACGCCTACCACAGCATGGCTTTTGCCAAGCGATGCCATGTCCGCACCTGGGATCCGAATCGGCAAACCCCGGGCCACCTAATCGGAATGTGCGCACTTAACCACTGCACCTCCAGGCTGGCCCTGGTATTTCTATTTTTAGTCTTTTGAGGAATCTCCATACTGTTTTCCATAGTGGCTGCACCAATTTGCATTCCACCAGCAGTGTATGAGGGTTCCCTTCTCTCCACACCCTCTCCAACATTTGTTATTTTTAGTCTTAGTGATTATAGCCATTTTAACAGGTATAAGGTGGTATCTTGTTGTAGTTTTGATTTGCATTTTGAGGGAGTATATAAAAAAAAAAGCAGGGAGATGATAGAAGTCCTTTCTAAAGAGGTCACAAGGGAGGAAAGATCTAAATAAAGTGACAGAGAGAGACATGGAGAAATCTGGAGGGAGAGCATTCCAGGCCGAGGAAACAGTGAGAGCAAAGGTCCTGAGGCGCAAAGGAGCTTGATGTGTTCAAGGAAGAGTGGGGGAGTTCACATGGTCTAAGCAGAGGAAGAAATGAGGGATGAGGCTGACAGGCACCAGGCCGTGTAGGCATTGTAGTCCAGGGGTCAGGAAGTTTTTTCTGTAAAAGGTCAGATAACAAATATTTTCAGCTTTCCTGGCCATCCAGTCTCTGTGCAACTACTCAACGTTGCCGTTGCAGCCACAGGCATGATGTAAACAAACAGATGTGGCTGCATTCCCTTAAAATCTGATTTATGGACCCTGAAATTTGAAATGCATGTACTTTTCAAATTGAGACATTATAATTCACATAAGCTGAAGTTCATATAATTCAGTGTTTTTTAGTATAGTCACAAGGTTGTGCAACCATCTCCGTTACCCAATTTCACAACCTTTTCATCACCCCAAAAGGAAACTTCACACCCTTTAATAGCCAGTCACAATCCCCCTTCATTCTATTCCCTGGCAACCACTAACATACATTTTATCCCTGTGGATTTGCCTATTTTGGACGTTTCACATAAATGGAACCTGCAATATGTGGTCTTTTGCCTCTGGCTTCTTTCATTTAGTGTATTCTCTAGCTCCATCCATGTGGAAGCATAAATCAGTGCTTCATTCCTTTTTTTGGCTGAATAATATTCCTTTATATGGCTATACCACATTTTGTTTATCCCTTCAGTTGGTAGACATTTGGGTTGTTTCCACTTTTTGGCTGCTATAAATAACGCTGCTACAAACATTCCTGCATAAGTTTTTGTGTGAACATATGTTTCCAATTCTCTTGGGCAGATACCTAGGAGTGGAATCACCGGGTCATGTGGTAATTCTATCTTTAACACTTTGAGGAACTGCCAAATGAAATTCACATACCTTTTAAAAGCATCATTCTTCTTTCCATTTTTTTTTTCAACCATTTAATTACGGAAAAACTGTTCTCAGCTATGAGGCCATACAAAAACAGGAGGTGGGCTGGATTCCGGCCTCAGGCCGTAATTTGCTGACCGCTGTTGTAGCGATGGAAGGAATGTAGATCTATTCAGAGTGTGATGGGCACACAGATGATTATTTGTAGGATGCCAGGGGAAGATGCTGATAAGGGTTACTTGGATTAATTTAGAGCAGGGGGACTTTACAGCCTCCTTAAGCCACCCTTGGCATGGCTACTGATTAAGAGAAAATTCATCTTGAGGAGGTGGTATTTGCCTCTTAAAATTTCTCAAACCAGGGCCAGCTCAGTGGCATAGTGGCTAAGTTTGCGCACTCTGTTTCGGCGGCCGGGGGTTCATGGGTTCGGATCCTGGACACAGACCCACACACGGCTCATCAAGCCCTGCTGTGGTGGTGCCCCACATCGAAAATGGAGGAGCATTGGCACAGATGTTAACTCAGCGAGAATCTTTTTCAAACAAAATGAGGAGGATTGGCAACAGATGTTAGCTCAGAGCCAAGGTTCCTCATCTAAAAAAAAAAAAATTTCAAACCAGACCTCTCTTCTTCACCTTCTCCATGTGCCTCGATTTCTTCAATCATAAATGGAGATAAAGTTGGTACCTACTTGAAAGGGTTGTTGTGAGACTTGAATGAGTTAGTATATATATAAGACCAAGAATGGTGCCTGGCACAGAGCAAGACCTATATAAGCAGTTGCTATTATTATTGTTGATGCTGTTGTTGCTATTATTATCCATACAGCCTCAGCTCAGGTTCATCCTCTCCACCTGGAATATCACAACTCCAGTTTCTCCCCTCTAATCTCTTCCCAGAACAAACCAGCCCTAAAAGGACCTTCCAACACTCCTACTCAGCCCTGTCCTTCCTCTGCTCTACACCTTCCATGGCTCCCTACTGCCCTGGGCATCGATGCCAAGCTCCTCCACTTGGCGTTTGAGGCTCATCATGGCCATGTCCCTCCTGGATTCTCTGGCCTCATTTCTTGTGGCTGCGGTCCATGTTTTAGCTACATGGACGGATTAGCTCAATGTTTCCCCTCCAAGCCTTTGCCCAAGCTGGTCCCTGTGTCTGGAGGCCTCATCCTTTAGACCATGGACAAAGTCATAAAGTCATTCTTCCAGGAAGCCTTCCTGGACTGCCCCCACCCGCGCCCCTGCCCCAGGTGGGTTTGGTGCCTCTCCTGGATCCACAGAGCTCGGTGCTACGGCTTCCTTTACAGTACGTGTCACCATGTATGTGACTGTCCACCAGTGTCCAGATTTGCCTTCTTCAATTGCACTGTTAGCTCCTGGACGGCAGATCTGGAGCAGGAAGCTTCCTGACTCAGCTGGGGGTTCCCTGCACCCAGCCAAGGCCCAGCACACAGCGGGCTTCACAAGGTGGAAGTTGGTCCAAGACAGAGCCCGGAGGAGAGGGGAGAGGATGGCAGTGAGATGGGGAGGCGGTGGGGCTGGGGAGAGGGGTCCACTGCTAATGCAGCGGGGCACCCCTCTGCTCCTCCAGGCCTCTCCTTGGTGGTGGGCTTGGTTCTTTACATTTCCAGCATCAATGACGAGGTCATGAACAGGCCCAGCAGCTCTGAGCAGTATTTTCACTATCGCTACGGGTGGTCTTTTGCCTTCGCTGCTTCCTCCTTCTTACTCAAAGAGGTGATGTCTGTGGGGCCCAGACTCTAGGGTTTTGAATGGGGGAAGGAGGGTTCTGGGGGGCCTGATTCTTGGGTCCAGGAGGAAGAGGAGGCTGGGGGTGTAGACTCTGGATTAAGAGGGAGGTGGCGGCTGGGGCCTAACGTTTGGGTCCCAGGGAGGAGGGGCTGGGGGCCTGGACCCCTGGGTCTGAGGGAGGAGGGGCTGGGGGCCCGGACCCCTGGGTCTGAGGGAGGAGGGGCTGGGGGTCTAATTCCTGGATTCCGAGGGAGGACGAAGCTGGAGGCCTGGAATCTTGGGTCCTATGAGAAGAGGGGCTGGGGGTCTTGAGTTTCGGGGTAAGAGGAGCCCGGGGCCAGCCTCTGGGACTCTGACCATGCCTCGCCACAGGGGGCTGGCGTGATGTCCGTGTACTTGTTCACCAAGCGGTACGCGGAGGAGGAGATGTATCGTCCGCACCCGGCCTTCTACCGCCCGCGTCTCAGCGACTGCTCCGACTACTCGGGCCAGTTCCTGCAGCCCGAGGCCTGGCGCCGCGGCCGCAGCCCCTCCGACATCTCCAGCGATGTATCCATCCAGATGACGCAGAACTACCCTCCCGCCATCAAGTACCCGGACCACCTGCACATCTCCACCTCGCCTTGCTGAGGCCCCGCGCCTAGGAGCTCCCCTCCTCCTCCTCTTGACGGGTGTCTCCGCCACGCAGCTCCCTTTCCTTCCTCGGGACTCCTCGCTCCCACCTGGAGGACGCTGCGCAAGCTTTAGGCCCCGCCCTCTTCCCGATGGCCCCGCCCACCGTCCTAACCCCTCCCTCGTTCCAATGGCTCCTCCTCCCTTTCCTGACCTGTCCACTTCATTGGTCCCTTCCACTTCCAGATGACTCCTCCCCCTCGATGCCCCGCCCCCTTTCCCTTAAGGCCCACCCCTTTCCTCTGGCCCCGCCCCTCCCAACCTATTACCTCTCCGAGTTCCGCTGCGCTGCGCGCCTGCGTCGGAGCGGTGGTCTGTGCAGCCGCCCCCCTCCCCTGAGCCCCGCGGTCTTCCGTCTCTCCGCAGGAGCGCTGGGCTGAAGAGTAGGTTCCGGCAGCCGTCAGGAATGCCAACCATCCTCTTCTCTCTGCCCTGACTCCTCTCTTTCCTGGCCTAATC
Source organism: Equus asinus (assembly GCF_041296235.1). Lineage (NCBI taxonomy): Eukaryota > Metazoa > Chordata > Mammalia > Perissodactyla > Equidae > Equus > Equus asinus. The sequence goes on from NC_091815.1 coordinate 37,540,455, forward strand.
TGACCTCCGGACCTTCGGGGTCCTCAGGTGCAGCTGGGGGACCTCCTTGCTCCGCCCACAGCTCCAGGGTGGGATGGGGGGCTGGAGGCCGCGGGTGTGGTTAACCTGGCCTCCCCGCCCTTACACATACACGCACACTTCTCTGCCCCCCCCTTCAGAGACCCCATTCTTTCTCCCTGGCTGGGCTCTTCTCGGCCTCCTGAAGGATCCCTGCCTTTTAGGGGGCGCTGTCTAACGGATCTTCTTGCTTTCTCAGCTGTCCTGGGCTTCTTTTTTCTTCCTCCTCCAACTCTGTCTCCTTTCCTCCTTCCCACCCGCTCATCTCAAGCCCCTAGGTGCATCCAGCCCGCACACCACACAGGGACGGAGACCCTGGGGGTGGAGAGGATTCCTCCAGCCAATTCCACACCTGTGCCCGCCTCTTCTCCCCGAGGCCCCGTCGGGGGAGGGAGAGGCAGTAGCGGGGGTCGACACCCCCCAAACCTCGAAGTCTTCCATTTTCTGGCACTCCTCATTGAAGTCCCCCTTCCCATCTCAGACCCCCAACTCTGGCCTCTTTCGAGGGTCCGTCCGCCCCCTTGGACAGATCGGCTGGGGGCACCAGGAACTCGCCCACCTCCCTTGTTAGAGGAGGAGGGGCAAGGTAGCACAGTGTCGTACGCGGAACCAGGAAGGCCCCCGGGGTGGGGGGAGGGGGGCAGGGGAGGGACGGGGCCTTTTAGTTTGCATCTTAGGGGGGAGGGGGGAGCGCAGCAGTTAACCTGTCATTACGCAGCGATTTTTAACGAGGCTGGGGGGAGGGGGGCTCTGGGGGTGGGAAAGGGGTGGGGTGGGGGGGCCTGGCTCTTATTTACCGTGTATCATATGTAAATACCGACAGAAACTTCAATAAACTTTATTTCAAACACGTCTCCGCCTGCCCGGGGTTGGGGGGGGGGGGCATCGGGTCCAGAGGGCTGGATCCACATCTCCACCCCTAGGGTCGGGGTGCCTAGGGTGCTGCGGAATAGAGATGAGATTGGTGTTCGTTAAATGGCTTCATCCTCATAATTCTTAACTCCAGCGCTTTATAATTCGGTCCGTGTAAAGCATGTAGGACAGCAAACGACATGGGTCAGGATCAATAAAAAACAACTCCCAGTGTGACTCTGACCACTTAGAGTGGGCTACTATTACTCGCCGTCCTTCTTCATTCGTTGCTTCATTTAATTTTCTCCCCAAGCCTGCGCGTTGAGTTTACTGGACTGGCTTTGCAGATAGGGCCATGGAGGTGAAATGACTCGCCCAGGGTCACACAGGTAGAAACTGGCAGAGCCGTGAGCTGAAACTAGGTTCACCTGGTTCCAAAACTTGGGCTTCCTTCTCCTCACACCGGGGAGCGGTGGATGCTCCTAGTGCCTGGCTCCGTCACCCCGTGGAGAAATAACTGCTACCGTTTATCACACACCTACTATGAGCCACACTTTCCTCCCTTGCAGGATCTCGTGAGACGTTCCCAGCAGCACTGATGTAGGAATTATTACACACACACACACACACACACACACACGCTTCTGTCGCGGGTGAGGGATGGAGGCCCCACAGAGGCCTCTCAAATCTATAATCTCACCCACGGCCCGAGGGACTGAAAACAGCCTAAATGTTTGTTATGCTTATTCCTGAAATGGATTGAAGAGGGAACACAGGGCTGGCTGTCCGTTTCTCTGCCTCGTCTACCTGTAGCCTCTTCAGGGGCCATCAGAACTTCTGCAACCACAGCCACAGCTGGTAAAGGCCACGACCCCATTTATCATCCTGTCTTAGATGTCCGGCTTGGTGCTGAGCACTGCTCGTTCATTAGCTCATCCGATTCTCCCCACCATCCTGCCAACTGAGCATTCCAAATAGCCCCATTTTGTAGATGAAGAAACTGAGGCTCAGGAGCATAATGTCACCTAGCTGGTACCATGCAAAGGAGGATTCATGCCCAGGATCTCTGAGCTCAGAGTCTGCTCCTTCCGCTGCTGTATTTTACTACTCTGAATCTGATGCAAACTCATTCTGTGACCTTGAGCAGGTCTTTCAATCTCTGGGGCCTCCGTTTCTTTTTCTGTAAAAAAGGAGGGAGATGTGCTAAAAGGCCTCCAAATCCCTCTGGAGCAGGGAGAGTCATGGGGGTAGTTTAGGAGGAAAGAAATAAGATTCAGCAGGATCAGACTCCCTGGGGGAAATCTCCTGAGTCATCTTCAATGATTTCAAGAATTTCTGGAGGTCATGCTTGAGATTTGGGATGGCAAATATGTTTTTAGCTTCTTTGTCAAGATTAATCGATTCCTAGTGGCTGCCCGGAACACAGTGTGGAGAAGGATTTTGGACATCTGGTCAGTGGGAGAGGATGTCCTCATTGATTGGTGCTGTCTGCCATCCTGATCAATTGGTGCTGTCTGCCTTGCCTTCGGGATGGCCGGTTGTGGTGCGAGTGCTGGATATTTGCTGATTTGTCCAGAACTTAACAACCTACAATTTATGTTCTTTTAAAAAATTGAGCTAGTTTTTTGGGTGGTTGTTTTGTTTTTTACATTTTAGAAAGTGGAATGGGATTCCATAGTTAAAGATTTATCTTTTTAAAAATTATATATTCAATATTTTTTGGCTTTTTGCTTTTTTCTTGGAAGACTGGCTCTGAGCTAACATCTGTTGTCAATCTTCCTCTTTTTTTTTTTTCTTTCTCTCTGCAGAGTCCAGTACATAGTTGTATATGCTAGTTGTAGGTCATTCTAGCTCCTCTATGTGGGATGCCGCCACAGCGTGGCTTGATGAGTGGTGCGTAGGTCCTCAGCCAGGATCTGAACCAGCAAACCCTGGGCCATGGAAGTGGAGTGCGCAAACTTACCCACTTAGCCATGGGGCCGGCCCCTGTTTACCTTTTTTTTGAAGGAATGCTGTGAAAAGTCAGTCCACTCCTGACCTCTTGACATCCAGAAATCCCCCTCCCCCTGGGGTACTACCATCTTTTAACGTATAATTTCAAGGATACTATATGCATATGGAAACATATATGCAGTGTTTCAATCCACACACAGGAGACTATGTAGCATATCCATGTTAATTTGACACAGTGTTTATCATAGAGTGCACTAGTTCTCTACCTTCCAAATTCACACGACAATGTATTATGGAGACCATTTACTACCAGTTATATAACTGTTCCTTATTGTTTTTCAAGGCTGCTTGATAACAATAGTTTGCATAAATTAATTGTGTAATATGTGCCAGTCACTTTGAATTCAAGTCCTAAGCACTTTACATTCAGTAACCCAAGAAGACTGGTGCTTTTTATTATCATCTCCATTTTATAAATGAGATCCTGAGGCACAGAGAGGTTAATCAACCTTTTCCTAGTCACACAGCTAGTAAATGGTCAGGGTAAGACTTGAATCCTGGGAGTCTCCTGAGCTGTTTACCTTCATGTATATGGACGTCACATAATGCCATCTACTTATCTGTCACTGCTTTTACACAGTGTCATGCACCCATTTCATTTACAGAACAATACTACACATTAGTGTTTCTCAAAGTGTGGCCCAGGGACCCTAGGCATCCCTGAGACCTGCTTAATGGGTCCATGAGGCCAAAACCACTTTGATAATAACACTAAGATAGAATTTGCCTTTTTCACTCCTAGTCTGTCATCAATGGATAGAGTCCAGGGTCTTGGTGACTCCCACAGGTGATAAAACAATAGAATGAATGCCAAGCAGATATGAGAACCCAACCTTTTTCTCTTAGGCCAAACGTTGAATGGATTTTCAAGAATATAAACCAATGCCACTATATTTTTTTTATTTGGGAAAATATAGCTATTTTTCCCTAAAATAAGTTTTTTATGTAAGCATGCAATGAGTTCATTACTTTTTACTTAAATTAATACATATTTTAAAATATTCTGTGTTTGAATTGTGAATATGTTAAATATTGATAGATATAACACATGTAAACAAAAGCTTTTGGGGTCCTCTACAATTTTTAAGCACATGGAGGGATCCTGAGACCAAAAGCTTTAAACGTTGCTGCTGTCTGTCATGGAGGCAATCTATCAGATGGAGACATTTGCCTCATTTTCTTCAATGGCTTTGGATGGGTCCATCGAATGGAGGTAATTTATTTCAACAATAAACTCATTTTTAGTATAAATTTAATACCTGGTCATGATTTTTAAATTTAAGCAGCAGAGAAGGGCCGAAAGAATAAAGGAACTTTCTTCTTCTCATTCTTCTCAATGCCAGTCTCACTTCCCAGAGGAAAGGATTGCCATCAGTTTCTTCTTCTAGAGCAGAGGTTCTCCACTTGGGGTGATTATCCTCAAGGAGCATCGGGCAGTGTCTGGGGGGCATGTTTGGTTGTCACAGCTGGGGAGGGGGCGCTACTGGCATCTATGGAGCAGAGTCCAGGGACGTTGCTGAGCATCCTGCAGTGCACAGGACGACCCCCGCAGCAAGGAACGATCTGGTCCAGGATGTGACGGGTGCTGAAAATCTGCTTTAGACACTGTCTATGCATTTATATACTCTCCCTTTTTTTTTTTTGCCTTTATTTTTATTAACACGAATGAGATTTTGCCAAATTGGATTATAAGCAGTGACTCTTATAAGCAGTGTATGGGTTTAGGGACCCCTTTGAGCATCAGATAAAAGCTATAGATCCCCAGGAAAGAATACCCATATTCACAAAATTTTGTACATAATCTCGGGGGCTTCACAGACACCCAAAAGCCCTGCCAGAACTCCCTGGATGTGCGCTGGTGAATCATAGTCCCGAAAGATCCCATCCAGAGCGAGATTCTTCACTGCACCTCCCCGCTCCCCTTTACAGACAAGAGGATGAAGATGCAGACAGAACAAGAGTTTGATTCTGGGTCCCTTCAGGAGATGAAGAAAAGCCAGGATTGGAACTCAGGCCACCTGACTCCCCAGTGCTGGAATCTTTCCACTTCACCCTGAATGAGGACGTTTTAGAAATGCTGATTTCTCTTCCGGGTACAGTGAGAAAACACGCCGACACCACTCTGTTCCTCTTGAGGAAACACAAAGGCCCCAGCTGTTGTTGATGAGAAACACTCAAGCACCTGGGAAAAAGCACATTCAGGATATGAGGCGGGGAGAGAGGTTGGACAAGGACGGGAGTTTGTGATTGGCTGCTAGAGGGTAGGGACTCCAGAATAGGCATCCACTCATTCCCTGAGTATTTCATTCATTCCTTCATCCACCCATCCATCCATCCATCCATTCAGTGCCTGTGGACAGGGGCTTCTCGTCTACCAGGGCTGGGCTCTGGGGGACCCCAAAGTGAACCTGACCTGTGCCTGTCTTGAGCAGCTCCCATTCTGCTGGAGGAGACTGGTGGACATGTCAATCAGAATGCAGGGTGACTGTGCTGTAATGGGGGCACCATAGGACAAGGTGGAAGCACAGCTGAAACCCCTGGTTCAGACTTTCGAGGTCAGGGAAGGCTTCCTGGAGGAAGGAGCATGTACCTTGAATCTTCAAGAACAGAGAGAGGGTTTGGAATATGGAGGAGAGGCGGAAGGGGATTCTAGGCAAGGGAGTCACACTCAGACATCTCAAAAGTGTGAAGGAGCTGGGCATAGTAGGGAAAATGATCCCAGCTGGCAGGAGGCAGCAGTGGAGATGGCATAAGATGAGACTGGTGCTCTTGGCAAAAGGACATAGGTGAGGAGCTTAGATTTTCCCCTGAGGGCAATAGGGAGCTATAGGAGAATTTTAAACAGAGGAAGGACAGGGTTAGCTCTGAATGTTAGAAAGAGCCCTTGGGGGACAAGTGAAAATTGGACTGGAGGGAGACCAGTGAGCTAGGCTGGTGGCATAGCTCAGACAAGAACAGGACAGAGCAGGGAATGGTATGAAAGGGATCCAGGAGGGAGAAGGGTCTGCACATTGGGACTGACTGGTCATCAGGAGTGAGGGGGAGGCACGAGGCACGAGGAGGCATTAATGCAACATTGGCTGACTGGCCCCTGTGTGACCTGCACAGAGCAATGTGATTTACAGGATGTATTAGTTATTTACTGCTGTGTAACCAAATGCCACAAATGCAGGGGCTTAAAAAAGCACGTATTTATTATCTCATAGTTACTGTAGGTCAGAATCCAGCCCAGTGTAACTGGGTCCTCTGCTGGGGTTCTCACAAGACTGAAATTAAGATGTCTGCTGGCTGGGTCCTCATCCAGAGATTCAGTTAGGGATCCACTTCCAAGCTCCCTTGGATTGAGCAGAATTCATTTCCTTGTGGTTGTATGACTGAGGTCCCTGTTTTCTTGCTACTACTTGTCCTTCTCAGGTCCTCACCGTGTGGCCCCCTCTATAACAGGGCAATTTGTTCCTTCAAGGACAGCAGGAGACGCTCTCAAGTTGAACCTCTCTGACTTCTTGACCCTGTCTAAGAGATCACCTGATTAGGTCAGGCCCACCCAGATAATCTTCCTTTTTATTAACTTCAAGTCAACTGATTCCATGTGCAAAATCCCTTCACCTTGCCATATTGTGTAACCTAATCATGGGAGTGACACCTCACTCTTTTCACAAATCTTGCCCACTCAAGGTGGGTGGGGGTGGGATTCGAGAGGATGAGTATCCAGGGGATGGGAAACTTGGGTGTCATTTTAGAATTCTGCCTACCACATGGGATCAAGGGGAGTGAGGGTGGAGGACTTTCTCAAGGGTAGAGGCTTAGCCGACTTATCTCTGAGCCTACAGTCTCTAGGTCTCCAGCTCATACCCACTGAAAGCCTTGGTTAATGTGAGGTGAATTCATGAGCAAATTTAGGAATGAAATCTAAGAGGGCCCATAACCTGAATCTTCTGAGACACCCCTTTTGAAGGGTCCTTCCAGGGGCTGAAGGGTTGATCAGTGGGTCTAATATTCCTAACTTACAACATGAGGTTCAGAGATGCTATCTCATTTCTCAAAAGGGTAAAGATCTGATGTAGGAATTCCACTCCCAGATATACACCCCAGAGATGAAAGCGCAGGTCTGAGCAACAACTTGTACACGAATGTTCACAGCAGTATTACTCATGATAGCTCAAGTGTGAAAATAACACGAATGCCCATCAATGGGTGAATGGATACATAAAATGTGGCGTATCCATGGAATGGAATATCATTCAGCAATAAACGGAAATGGAGGACCGATACAGGCTACAACGTGAATGAATCTTGAAAACATTATGCTAAGTGAAAGAAGCCAGTCACAAACAAACATACATTGTGTGATTCCATTTATATGAAATGTCCAGAATAGGCAAATCTATACAAACAGGAAGCAGATTAGTGGTTGGGATGCTAGGGCTGGGATATATGTGTGTGTGTGTGGGGGGGGGGTTGACGGCTGGCTAAGCAGTGTGTGGTATCTCCTTGAGCTAAAGAAGATGCTCTAAAATGGATCTAAAGTTGCCGGTTGCGCTGTTCTATGATTATAGTTAAAAGTCATTGAATTGCACACTTTAAGTGGTTGAATTGTATGGTATGTGCATTCTACCTCAATAAAGCTGCCAAAAAAAAAAAAAAAGAAGAAGAGAGATGCCCTCAGAAACAAGAAATCATAATGTAAAGCTATTATTTTATGTCATAAAATTAACCAGGAGAAGAATTACAAATATTTATGTAGAAGGAAAGGCAGAAAAGTGAGGTCTACATGAGTTAAGACCCTTATCTATCAGAGAAAAAAAAATCCTTAATGTATAACGCTGACACATGCGGAAGATAACTGTTATTCAAGCACGTAAAGGCAAGTAAGAGAAGAAACAGTTAAAAATGTTAAAAGTCTTTTCCAATAGGGATTTGAGGTAGAACCAAGTGAATTCTTCTTGTCATAATCCCTTGCTACTGGCATCTAGCGGGTAGAGTCCAGCGATGCTCCTGGACTTCCTACAAAAGCACAGGACCGTCCCCACCACAGAGAATTAGCCAGCCCAGATGGCAATCGTTCCGAGGTTTAGAAACTCTGGCTTATTTTATCTTCCTATTTGTTTTCACTCGTGAAAACTACCTGTTTTTGTTGTTGTTTATTTTTAGTTTCCTCATTTAGGATGTAAACACCCCTCGCCCTCCCCCCTAAAGAACAGAGAAACAGTGAAAAGCAGTGCAGGCTCTGGAATCTGAAGCCTGGACCCTGATGTCCACCACTACCACCTCTTACCTGCGGGATGTGCTTACCTCTCTCAGCCTCCGTCTTCACATCTTTAAAATGGGGGCTAATAACAGAACCTGGAAGACCGAGTCGATGCCTGCAGATCACTTAGCGTCTGCAATATTCAGCACTTTATTTACATCGGTTGCTGTTACCGTCTGAGGCTGTGTCGCACGCTCCCTGGCAAAAGAGCAGAGGTCGAACAAATATTTCTCAAATGAGTGAATTCCAGGCCCCTTCCCGAGAGGCTGGTGTTTCTTTGCTTCTACCCCAGGAGCGTCAGAATGCTGCTACGAACTCCTTTCCCCAGGGGGCACAGTAAGAATTAAGTGAACTGATCTGTCCAAATTCCGGTGGAAATTTGAGATGCTGGGTACAGAAAAAGATAGGGCTCCTCCAGGGGGAGGTAATTGGGTGTGTGGGGAACACAGGTTTTCTGGGGATTTTTTTGCCAGCCCCCAAAAGGGAGCAGCTGGCCCAGGAATGTTAAGTGGCTCTGAAGGTTACCCATTGCTAACCAGCCTTGGCAACCCACCACAAAGAGGCTGCTTCATCTCCAGCTCTGCCTTTCATCCCTTGAGTGATTTGGGCAAATCATTATACGTCTGCAAGCTTCTGTTTAGCCATCTATAATAGGGGAACACCAGTGCCCACATTGCAAAGATTCTGTAAGAATCCCACAAGACAATGAAGCACGCAAACTGCCCACCCCAAGTCCACGGTCATGGCTGGCTTTTAGCTTTCGAGAGCATTTGCACAGTCCTGAAATAACTGCTTGTCTAGAGCAGTGTGCGAAGACCTTTTCTCACCAATGTTCTCATTTAATGGGAGGCAGGTTTTGTCCCCATTGTAACTGAGTCTGCCAGTTATAAGTTCTACAACTAGAAGAGAAGAAATGTTTTGCCCAAGGTCACACGGTGGCTATGGGCATCTCTGAGATTTGAACCCAGGATCAAACTTTCTGATTCTCCTCTCAGATTTTCTACCTCGAGTTGTCCCACCCGCTCCTGACTGGCTAGTTCTAGAACTCACATATCCATTCTTTTCAAAACTGTTGCACAGCCGTCCTACCCAACCCCAGATAGATTCTTAAGACTTATTTCCACCCAAGCTATTCACATCCTACTTTTCTCCTGACTCCCATCTCCATCTTGAAAGAATCTACCCCTTCTTCCCCATCAGGTTTGAGCTAGGGGTGGGTAGGGGGTAAAAAGAAAAAAAATATATTTGTTGCTGGAACTCAAAAAGGCTTGCTACTGTGTTAATTAAATATAATATAATTTCATTTACAGAGGATCTTTGCTCTCATCACTTGTTCGTGTGTGTCGGGGGGGAGGTTGGGGAGACCCGGGATGTTGAGTTTTCCCTTGGATTTTGGGAAAGGGGAGAGCTCCCGGAGTCCTTTCTAAAAGGCCCTCCCCTCATTTCCGGCCGCTGCTGCCAGCCTTGGCTGAGCGCCTGGATCCTGTTGCTATGACGACAGGAAGAGGCGGTGGCGGTGGCAAGCGATGCTGTGGAGAGATGGAGGCTAGTGGGGGTGGGGGTGGTGGCTTTAAAATGGGGATGGGGGTAGGGATCAGGGGCTGGGGATGTGGTCGGGGGAGGAGGCAGGGGTCTCCATCTCTGACCTCCCTCATTCATCTGAGCCTGGCCCCTCTCCTATTTTCCCCCAGCTTCCTTTCCATGCCTCCTCAGTCTCTTTCTCTGTCTCTCCTTCCCTGGGTCTCTTTCTCTCCTAGCCTCAGTTTCGCTCCATCTGTCTCTCTCTTTGGGTCTCTCTCTTCCCTTCTGCACCTGCCTTTCTGTCTCCAGGCACCTTCTACCACTCTGATCCCACTCCCCTAAATTTCTCTCATTATTTACTCTCTTGGTGTCTCTCTCTGTCTCTTTCTCTCTGTATCTTCTTCTCTCTCTAAAGCATCTTTCTCTCTTTTCAGACCTTGCCCCATCCCCAATTTCTCTCCTCTCTTTATTTCCTTTGCTCTCCCCCATCCTCTCTGTCTCTCCCTGTCTGTCTCTCCCCATCTGTCTCTCCTCCCCCTCTCTGGATGACTCTCTTCCATCTCTTCTTTCCTTCTGTCACCCAGATCCTGACCCCCACCCCCTCCTCTCCTTCACTCCAGTCCTGCCCCCTCCCCCACCGCTCCCCCTCTCTTGGATTCTCTCTTTGGGTCTCTGTCTCTCTGGATATTTCTCTCTGTGTGTGTCTGTCTCTCCCTAACTTCCTTCTGCTACCAGCCGCTGCCTCCCCCAAATTTCTCCTCCCCCATTTCTGTTTCCCGTCTCTGGGTCTCTCTTTCCGCTTCTCCTTGTCTCTCTCCATCTCTCTTCCTCCCTCTCCGGGTCTCTCTCGCTCTTTCTCTCCAGCTTCCTTCTGCCACCCAGACCCTGCCCCCCCCATCATTTCCCTCCCCCCCATCCATCTCCTCTCCGTGGCTCCCCCATCCTCAGCAGCTCCCCCTCCCCCCGCTCCCTCCTCCCTCCCTCTCTCGTCCTCCAGCTCCGCACTTTACCCAGCGACACGAGAACCAAATTGTCTCCTCACCTTTTTTTTTCCCCCCATCCCGACCCCCACTCCCTTGGGGCCAGAGCTCAGAGCTCCCCTCGGCCTCCCCTCCCACCCCAACACCCCCATTCCCCATACGCCTCCTCATCTCCACCTCCCAACCAGGTCGGACGCCTGGGTCCCTCGCTGCTGGGGGAGGGGGAGCAGTGAGAATTGGGAGCCACAAGGGTTTTTCTGGGGGGGGCTCACCGTTCCCTCCCCAGTGCATCGGAGAGTTGACCTATCCGTAACAGAGGTGAGACAGATCTTCTTATTAATCGGAGGTGGGTGGATGTGGAATGAAGGTTCTGTGAGCCCCTAATTCTGGAGGAAGGAGCTGGACCCCTTCAGGGGGAGAAGGGAGGGTGACCCCTCTCATATCCAGAAGCTTTAGAATTGGGGGTCCCCTGCTCCCTCCTCCTTTGCTGCCGCTGACAGATGGATTGAGGGGAGAGTCCCTATAACCATTGCCCCCCAAACTGACAAAATGAAAAGATCTTCAAATCTTTTTTTGATGGAGAATTTCCCTCCTTTATCCCCTCTCTCCATCCCCTCCTTATTCCCGGGGTTGTAAGGGGCCCAGCAGGAGGAGGGGTGCATCCTGGGGTCACAGGCTCAGCCCCGGTGGAAGCAGAAATTTGCTAGGACAGTGGAGGTGGTGGTGTTGGTGGTGAGGGGGCACAGATATGGGGAGAGGAGGCCGAGAGATAGAGAGGAGACAAACTCAGCTGTCTGTCTGGAGAGGAAAGAGAGGAAGGGGCCAGAAGGGGCGGGGAGGGAGGCTGGGGGCTGTCAGTGTCCGGCGCTGATGAATGGGGCTGGGGGAGGGGCTGCGTGTGTGGGCAGGCAGGAGTCGAGGTGGGGGAGGGAACACGTGTGGGGCACTAGGCCCAGTTGCCATGGAGACACCCCCCATAGACAACCTTCTTCAAAAGCCCCTCTTCGGAGCAGACCCAGTGGGGGCCAGCTGATGGGGGCGGAGGAGGCCAAGGTCACCCCGGTCCTGGGACCTGGGGTGTTATTTTCCCCTCCTCTGAGGCTTCCAGGCTCTTAATTATAATAAGGGGTTTGGGGGAAGAAGTCTAGGAAAAAGTGAGTGTTGGAAACAGCCAGGGGCCAGTGCCAGCAGGGAAGGTTTTGGGAGGGTGGGAAGGCAGGGCTGGGGGCTCGTAGTGGAACTCTGTGGAAGAGGGAGATGAATGGACACTGAGGGCGGGGGGGGGGGGGGGGGGGGGGGGGGGGGGGGGGGGGGGCCGGTGCAGAGTGGGAAATTATTCCTAATTGAAAGAGAGTTGTAATCTCGAAAGCCGAATTTTTCTGAGGGGCACCGTTTGTGAAGGGGGGCCTTTTTTAAACTTGGAAGAAAATGGGGGTACTGTGTATGTTTCTCCACAGGTGAAATAGTAGGGGGAGTTCTGGGGGTGTACCCAAGAAGGGAAGTTGGTGGGAGCCAGGAAGTGGGTTTTCCTGAGTGGAGGAGATCCTGGGAGCTGGAGAGGGTGGAGGAAGGGGGTGAAAGTGAAGGGAGTTCTTCAGGATCTAAGAGAAGTCAGGGGAGGGGGTGGAGGGGGGTTCTTGTCAGTTGAAGAAAGAGTGGAGATCCAAGTGAGTTGTGGAGATCTAGGGTTTGGGGGTTCATCCTTATGATGACGATGAGAAGGGCTCCAGTGGGGGAATCTGGAGGCAGAGGGGGATGGCGGAAGGGCAGAGGAATGGGGTGGGGGGATGCCGGGCAGGCTTGGGGGGGTTCCTTTGACAGCAGCGGGTGTACAGGTCAGAGCTTGGGAGGTTTCTGAATGGAGAGGAATTTGGGGTCTGGAGGAAGGGATTCCTGTGAGTAGAAAATGCCGTGGAGCTCATGGAAGAAATTTTTCTTAATGGAGGAGAAAGTGATGGTTATGATGAGTTTGTCTAAGTTGTAAAGAGTGGGGGCCAGATTCCAAAGACTTCTTGAAGTACAGGGAAGAATGGGGGATTTTCCTTGAGTCAAAGACATAGTAGGGGATGCGGAGGGGTTGTCTAAGGGAGCTGGTGGGGACTGTGAGAGGGGATGTGATGGAGATGGGAAACATTCTCCCAAACCAGGGGATCCAAGGGGTCCAATGGGTTGGTTGCCGTGAGAACCCCCCAGGGAGCTTTTAAAAACCTAGATGCTCAGGGCCACACCCCAGACGATTGAATTCGGAATTTCTCAGGTGGGACTCAGGTATTAGTATCTTGAAAGGTCCTCTGGTGATTTCAAGGTGCCTTGGAGGTTGAGAACCTTGGTCCAGAGACAGGGGTCTGAGGGAGGAAGCGGGTTCACACACAGAGGAGACCGTGGGGTGGGGGTGGCAGGGGTGGGAACCGTGTGGTTTCTCTGAGTTGTGAAAACTGAGGATTCATTGGAAGATTTTTTTCTTTTTAGCTGAGGTGAGATTGAGAGATTTATTTTTCTTGAGTAGAGGACATCGTAGGTGAAGAGAGGGGACTTGTAGGGGGAGATGGAGAGGGGGTGGACTATGAGAGAATGGTGATGGGGGTCTCGTAGGAAATGAGGAAGAAGTTCCTGGGGAGGAGGAAGCAGTGGGGCTACATGAGAAATGGCTTTCCCTGTGCTGAGGACAGAGGACAGGGGGAGGAGCTGGAAGAGGCTGGAGGAACGTCCTACCAGGGCTGGTGGGGGTGTTTCTGGAGCGGCGTTAGTGGAAAGACTTCTCTGGGCAGAGGGAGATTTTTTTCAGAGACAGGGAGGCAGTGAGGACCAGAGTGGAAGGAGTTCCTTCAACCGGGGAAACAGCGGGGGTTCTTTCTGAAGTGGGGGGGGGGGGCAGTGGGGAGATCGGGGGAGGTACTGGTGCCTTCTTGTCTAATTCCCTACCTCACTCCCTGCCCTCCACCAGCTGGCGACCATGGCCGCTCTCTGACCGGCTCCCCGCCGAGCCTCCTCCTCGCCGCCCCCTCCCCAGCCCCGCCGGCCCCGGGCCCCCGACTTCTGCCTGCGCTGTGCCCACCCCACCGCCGGCACGGCCCCGCCCCCGCTGCCCCGGTGGTGGCCCACGGCCCCCCGGCTGCCCGTGGTCAAACTGGAGTCGCTGAAACGCTGGAACGAAGAGAGGGGCCTTTGGTGCGAGAAGGGGGTGCAGGTGCTGCTGACGACGGTGGGCGCCTTCGCCGCCTTCGGCCTCATGACCATCGCCATCAGCACCGACTACTGGCTCTACACTCGCGCCTTCATCTGTAACACCACCAACCTCACGGCCGGCGACGACGGGCCGCCCCACCGCGGGGGCAGTGGCTCCTCCGAGAAGAAGGACCCCGGCGGCCTCACTCACTCGGGCCTCTGGAGGATCTGCTGCCTGGAAGGTAGGGTGCGGAGGACCCCGCCTCCAGATCTGAGCCTCCCCTCTCTGGAATCTGCCGGTTTGCCCTCATCCCCATTAGTGGTCTCCCTCTCCTCCTGCTCTTTCCCACCATGCTCACCCCCTGCCACTCCTCTCTCCTACTATATCAACCCCTCTCTGCATCCTGGCCCTCCTCTGTCGGTGCACCCTATTCATGCCCCCACTCCATCTCTCCGCACATGGGTGCCCGGGTGCCTCCTCCGCTCTGTACCCCTTTATCTTTCCTTCATTTGTGTCTCCTTCCCCCCCTCATCCCTCCCTCTTACCTCTCCCTACACATGGGGCTCCCCCTGCCTCACTTCCCCCTTCCTTCCCCCCTCACCATTTATTTTGACCCTCCTCCTCCAGAGCTGCCCCATCTCGCCTCCTTCCTGCCCACTGCATCTCCTCTCTCCCCACATCCTGCCTCAGCCTCTGAGTGTTCCTGCCTCTCTGGCCCCATTCAGAGCCCCCTCCTCGTCACCTCCATCCCTTCGTCTCGCTTTGGCTGTTTCCCCCCTCTAACATCATGCCTCCTCCGGCCATCACTCGGGACCCTCTCGTCTTTCCTGCCTTGCCTCTGTTCCTCCTGTAGACTGTCTTGTCTTGCTTACCTCTCCCCTCCAGGCCTCCCATCAGGATCTCTTCCCACCTCCCATCCTGGTCCTCGTCCCCCTTTGTTCTTCACACGGCTCTGCTTTGCCCTCCCTCCACTCATGCCTTCCTTCCACTTCTTCCTCCTTCCACACCTCACTTCTTCTCTCTAAGTCTTCTCTCTTCTGAGTCCACTGCCACTTCTAACATCCGCCTTCCTTCTTTCCCTCAGTCCTGCTCTCCTTCTCGCAGTTTCCCTCCATGCCAGATCCCTCTGCCTCCCCCTCCTCGTCTCCCAGACTCCTGCCCTCTCCTCTCCAGCACCTCCTCTCTCCCACTCTCAACCTGGTTATTTTATTGACGCATAACATGGAGGCGCTGGGGGGAAGCAGGAGACGGGGTGCCAGTGCATCTGTCCCCCTGTGTGACCCTGACCTTGCACCTTCCTGAGCCTCACAGCCCTCATCTGCAACAGGGAGTGGGACTAGCCAATCCTGAGGCTCTCCCTCCCGCACCAGAAAGATGGAAATCCTTTCACTTCTTTTTATCTCTCTCTTTTCCTATTCTTTCCTCCTCTGAGCACTCTCAATGAGCAAGGAATGTTATCATCTCCTTCTGATCCTATGAGGTGGGTGCCAGCCTCCTGTCAGGGATGAGGAAACTGAGGCCCAGAGAGGTTAAGCCACTTGCCCAAGGTCACCCGGCTGTGACTGGGGCAGAGCCAAGAGAACTCAGGTCTGATGGATGGGACTTGCAGATGTGCTTTGTATGGTTTGCAGAGTGGTTAAAACCAAAACCAAAATCTGAATCAGTTGCCAAATTTAAAAATAGGAAGACTTCACACTGAAAATCTGATTTCCGGCTTCTTTTGAACTAGCGGAAGATGTGACAACATGGGGCCTGCATCCTGCAATGGCCACAAGTGGCCAGATCTGAGTAGCAACTGCTTCTTCAGATCGGGCATGGAGATTTCCATTTCCCCACAGTCACCTCCACTCCCTATCACCTCACATCCATCCACTTCTCTCATTATGTTACTTTCTTCTTCCTGTGGGCATTCGAGTTCATGTGCATTCGTTGGTCTGACCAAGCATCAGGCACAGAGCCAAGGGTGGGGGCTTCCCTTGTGAATCCCCTATGACAGAGTACAGCATATAGCAAGAATGCCACTCATCCAGTCATTCATTTAACAACCAACATTTATTGAGTTTATACTATATGCCAGGAATTGTTCTTGATTCCAGGGCTACAGCAATGGGAAAAAAAAAAAGATAGACAAAAAAAAATCCCTGTTTTTATATGTCTTATATTCTAAAGGGAGAGACAAATAATAAGAGACATAAGTAAGTAAAACATTTAGGGTATTAGAGCTAAGTGCTAAGGAGGAAAAAGAGCAAAGGGCATGGAAAGCGTCAGGGTATGTGTGTGAAATTGTAGATAAGGGGACTGGGAAAAGCTTCACTGAGGAGGTGACATCGAGTGGAGGGCTGAAGGAAGTGAGAGATGGAGCCACGTGGCCGACTGGAGGAACTGCTTCAGGCTGTAGAAACAGGGAACGCAGACACCCTGAGGTGGGAGCCTGCGCGGTTGATGACCAGGGGGAGCCAGTGAGGCTTGGGGACACGGTCTGAGCTGCGGTCAAAGAGATGACAGCGCCCTGATCTCGCTCGTTCTTCTGGTCCCTGCAATGTATTTTGCTTTTCACATCAGAGGCTTTTGAGCAGAGGAGTGACATGAGCTGCCTTAAACGTTACCGGGATCACTCCTGCTGCTGTGTTGAGAAACCAAGAAGACCGGAGGGAAACAGGAAGTGGCTTGTCCCGGGTGGGAGCTGTGGAGTCCGGGAGGTGAATTCAGAATATGTCGGAAGCTGCAGCGGGCAGGAATTGCTGACGGAGCAGTTGTGGGGTATGAGAGAGAGAAGAGGCCGCATGTCTCCGACGCAGTGTTTCTCAGCCTCAGTGCCGTGGACATTTGGGATGGATAATTCTGTGTTCTGGGGAGCTGTCCTGTGCATTGTAGGACGTCTACCAGCATCCTTGGCCTCTGTCTTCTAAATGCCAGTAGCAACTTCCCAGTCGTGACAACCCATT
This sequence comes from Equus asinus, assembly GCF_041296235.1. NCBI lineage: Eukaryota > Metazoa > Chordata > Mammalia > Perissodactyla > Equidae > Equus > Equus asinus. The sequence goes on from NC_091815.1 coordinate 37,557,237, forward strand.
GCCACCCCTTGTCACTGCTCTAAGACTGTGACCTGAGCACCTGAGAATGGGGCTCCGAGGGCATTCATCAGATTGAACAGGAGGTATTTTATTTCATTTATTTTATTTTCTCTTATCTAGTTTATTATAAGAGGGGCTATCAAGAGCTCAGTTTTGGACACGTTAAGCTTAGGATGCCTGTTAGAGACGTCATCTGGGACAGGGATCAGCACAGGAAAGGCCCTATAAAGCGGCATACGTTCGATATTTTAGGCTTTGTGGAGTGTACTCCTGAAAACAGCCTGGGACACGCCGGGAGTGAATGAGGGCGGCTGTGTTCCAATCAAACTTCATTCATGGACACTGACATTGGAACCTTATATCATTTTCACCTACCGCAAAATGGTCTTTGACAGTTTTTCAATCATTTAAAGGATGTGAAACCCATTCTTGGCTGGATTTGGCAGGCTGGGTTTGGCCCGGGGGCCGGAGTTTGCTGACTTCTGGTCCCGGCTGTTAGCGATCTGATAGATTAGATGAGGCCAGAGTTCAGGGGAGAGTCTGGGCTGAGATAAAAATTGGGGGGGTCATTGCATGTGGATGGATGAGGTCACCGAGAGAGTGAGATGAGACAGAGATGAGTCAAAAAATCAGTTGAAGGACTGCAGCCTGAGCTCGTCCACTATGAAAAGACAATCAGAGACGAGAAGGAGCCATCAAAGGGAGCAGAGAAAGGAGTGGCCACAGAGGTTGGGGGAAAATGAAGTAAGTGGGTGCTCTGGAAGCCAAAGGAAGTAAGTGTTTTAAGGCGGGGGTAAATGAAGGCTGGCTTTATTGTTGCTATAATCGTCATTTGTTTGTCACCGAATGCTCACAATAACCCTGTGAAGGATGTACTGTTATCCCCAGCTTCTAGAAATGGAGGCAAAGGCTCGGAGAAGTGGAATGCCTTTCCCAAAGTCACACAGCTAATAGGCAGCATCCGGATTCGAATCCAGGTCTGTTTTGTTTCCTAGGAGAACAAAGCAACACGTCCACTAGCCTTCAGCCCATCGGGGATCCAGGAGTGGAGAAACTGGTCCCCTGAGCTATTGCCTCCTGAAGGCGCTGTGTCCCTGGGGAATTCTTGGGTTCCATCCCATCTCCCCTTGAGTCTCTGGGAGATGCAGTAGAATGTAGTCATTTGGACACAAACTTTGGAGCACGAGCGTTGGGTTTACCTCCTGCCTGCCACACACAGCGGGGTGAGCTTGGGCCATATACGCTTTAACCTCTCTGTGCCTCATTTCCTTCATTGGTGAAATGGAGATCATCATAGCCCCGAGCCACAGGGTTATAACAGCCACAACCACAGCCCCTAGCTCATTGAGAGGGACTCGATGAGCTGGCAGGTGTAAAGCATTTTAAAGGCTGGCAGGCACAGAGTAAGGGATCGACTATGTAGTTTATACTTTGTTGTTGTTCTTATCCTTATTATTGTCCTTATTATTAGGAATTCAGGTGACCGAGCCCTGAGTCTCTCTTCCTTGATAACCCAGAAGCCCCAGCCTCTCTCCCAGCACAGCCCAATAGAAACACCAAACGAGCTGCAATATGATTTAAATTTTTCTAGTAGCTACGTTAAAAGAAGTAAAAAGTAGGGGCCGGCCGGTGGCGCAGCAGTTAAGTGTGCATGTTCTGCTTCAGCGGCCCGGGGTTCGCCAGTTCCAATCCCGGGTGCAGACATGGCACCGCTTGGCATGCCATGCTGTGGTAGGCATCCCACGTATAAAGCAGAGGAAGATGGGCATGGATGTTAGCTCAGGGCCAGGCTTCCTCAGCAAAAAGGGGAGGATTGGCAGTAATTAGCTCAGGGCTAATCTTCCTCAAAAAAAAAAAAAAAGGAGAAATTTGGGTGAATACAATGCAATAAACATAATTTACACAATATAATGAATTAATATAAAAGTTAATATCTTTTATTTAACCAAACATAGCCAAACTATTATCATTTTAACAAGTAATTAATATAAAAATTATTAGTGATATCTTATGTATGCTTTTCATACCAAGTCTGAAACTGGGGATGTATCTTATGCTCACAGCTCATCTCAATTGCCATGATTCAAGTGCCCAAGAGCCAGCTGGGGCTGATGGCATCCCTATGGGTCTAGAACCCATACCCCCACCCCCACCCCTGAATCTCAGCTGCCGTCCTAGGTCCTCTCTCAGGACTCAAGAACCTGGACCCACAGCCGCATTTATGCGACCTGACTGTGTAAAGACCCCACACTCAGCACTTTGCATGTCTTATTATCTCACGGAATCCTTGCAGAAGGTATTATTACCACTCTTGAGTTTGTCAAAGCAGGAGGCTGATGGCCAGAAAGGGGAAGTGAGTCAGCCACATGTCCACTCAATATGTGAGGGGCAGAGCCATCTGGAACCCACTTCTCCATGTGTCCTCGCCACAGCATCCTCCCCCTTCACCCTCGCCTACCCAGGTCTGTGCTAGGCAGGCCTGCGGGAGACTCAGGGACACGTCACTGCCATCCCTTCACACAAAAAGCTCCTGGCCCAGTAGGGTGGCATAACCCACACAGGCATGCTGCATAACCCCTGTGGATTCTGCCCTTGACTGTGGGTCTCATTGAACCCTTATCAAATCCTATAAGGTCATATCATTGCCCTCATTTTCCAAATGAGGAAGCTGAGGCTCAGGGGCATTCAAGCCCCAAAAGCCACAGAGATGGGAAGTGGCAGCCCTGACATGTGAGTCCAGAGCACTCTGGACTCATGTTCTGGGGCACCATATTCCACTGCCCCATCTATGCTCACCTCTGAAGCCCAGCCACACTGGACTCTCCTCCCCTTGACTTACCATCCACATGAGATTGAGCAACTCCTTCAACTCTCTGCCTCAGTTTCCTCATCTGTAAAGCAGGGACACTATTATTGCTTGGTATCCCTAGGGTTTGTCTTAAGTATTGAGTGCGTTGATGTCTGTCAAATGCTTGGAGCGGTGCCTGGTGCGTGGTTAGCCCTCAGTAAGTACTAGTTATCATGACTGCTGTCACCACTGATCTGTCGAGCATCTGCGTGGTGTGAGCTTTACATGCTCAATCTCATTTAATTATCATTCATGTTTTGAGAGAAATACTATGATCCCCTTCAAGAGAGGAGAACTTGAACCCACAGGCTTACCTGCCACACCATAATGGATGTGCTGATGGGTAAGAATTTGCACTTGAGAGGTGTAGATTCATTCATTCATTCATTCATTCAATCATTCTTTTTTTAAAATTGTGGTAAAACAGCCGTAACATAAAATTTATCATCTTAACCACTGTTAGGTGTGCAGCTCAGTGGTGTTAAGTACATTCACATTGTTGTGCACCCAATCTCCAGAACTCTTCTCATCTTGCAAAACTTAGACTCTGTCCCCATTGAACAACTCCCCACCCGCCCTCCTCCCAGCCCCTAGCAACCATCGGTCTGCTTTCTGTCTCTATGAATTGGATTATTCTAGATACCTCACATAAGTAGAATCATACAGTATTTGTATTTTTATGACTGGCTTACTTCACTTAACGTCCTCAGGGTTCATCTACATTGTGGCATGTGTCAGAATTCGCTTACTTTTTAAGGCTGAATAATATTCCACTGTATGTATATACCACATTTCATTTATCCATTCATTTGTTGATAGACACGTGTGTTGCTTTTGGCTGTTGTGAATAATGCTGCTATAAAAATGTATGTAAAAATATTTCTTAGAGACCCTGCTTTTAATTGTTTTGGGTATGTACCCAGAAGTGGAATTGCTGGATCCTATGATAATTCCGTTTTTAATTTTTTGAGGAGCCTCCATATTATTTTCCATAGCGACTGCACCATTTTACATTCCCACCAACAGCGCACAAAGGTTCCAATTTCTCCATATCGCAAACACTTGTTGTCTTCTGGTTTGTTTTTTAATCATTTTTTGTAGTAGCCTTCCTAGTGGGATGGTATCTCATATCTATGAGAGTATCTCGTGGTTTTGACTTGCATTTTTCTAATGATTAAGGATGTTGAGCATCTTTTCATGTGCTTGTTGGCCCAGTCAATCATTCTTTCATAAAAATATTTATTAAGCTCCTACTGTGTGCTAAGCATTGTTCTAGATGCTAGGAATACAGTGGTGAACCACCCAGATGCTTACATTACAGTGGAGCAAATTGCTGTGTGTTTGAATTCTGCTTCCACTACCCATCAGCTGTGAATTGATGAACCCTTTCTGTGCCTCTGTTTCCTCATTCGGACAATGGGTATATTGACTAATGCCAACTGAGCACTTAATTTTGTTCCAGGCAAAGTGCTAAATCTCTTTACTTGGATTCAATCCTCACAACAAACCTGTGAGGTCCATCCAATTATCCACTTCCTATAGGAGAAGAGATTGAAGCAAATTGGCATGAGTAATGCCAGCAAGGTCACAGAATAAGGACGTGATGGAGTCGGACTTCATTATCAAGCAGTGTGACTCCAATTCCCAATGTTTGGCCACTGCAGGACACCAATAACATTATCTTTTTCACAGGACAATTGGGAGCTCCAGAGGAGTTAATCCTCCTAGGAAGCCCTTAAAAAATGTTAGCTCTTAGTGGAATTATTCACTCCTTACATTCTTTCTTCTCAATCCTTTCCCTTATCCCATTCCTTCTCCTATCATCTTCTGCCTTGATTCTCCCCTTCTGCTATCCTTATAATCATTCATAATTTCATTCATGCATTCATTTATTCTTTCATTCAACACCCATTTCTTGAAGCATCCTTTGTGCCAGGCAATGCTAGGGACACACAGCGGAATCAGACTGCATGCCTTCCCCCTGCAGGAACTCTGAGCTTGCTCAGAAAGAAGATCATAAATCAACCCAATGCATGCCAGAAAGGGGGGGGTAGCACAGGGAGCTGCTGGACCCCGGGCGGGGGCGGAGAACTGACCCAACTTTGGTGGGAGGCGTGCATGTGCACACACACACACACACGCACCCGGAAAGCTTCCTCAAGCAGATGCCCCGTGAGGTGCCCACTTGCAGGGTAAGTTTTTCGTCAGTGAAGAATGTGAGCGGAATGTTCCACAGCATGGGCAAGTGCCTGGAGGTTGGAAGGAGCCTGGAGAATTGAGGAAACTAAATGTATTTATATTTGTACTTACTTATAATCAGTCTCCAGCTAGGTGAGGAGAATTCTGGGAGGAAGGCAGGGGGTGAGAGTGCATGACCCCTAGAGGCATACTTCATCTCCTCACATGCCTCTGCTTGCTCCAACCACTCCATCTCCTTTCAGAGGATTCCACGTTCAGTGCGGAAAGACACCGAGAAGCTCGCTCCCTATATTGAAGAGACTACAACTCCCATGATCCACTGGGGCTGGTCTCTCCTCACCATTGGACTCAAGACCTCATAGGGCCTCATGGGAAATGTAGTCCTCGCCCTGCGTAGCCCCTTTCTTCGTTTCCTACCCATTTTCAGACTTGTCCGCAAGTTCAGAGTTAGAAGGGCGCTCTGACACTGCTGAAACCAATGCCTTCTTCCTTGCAGGGTGGAAACAGAAGGCCAGAGAAGCTGAGTGTACTCGAAGAGTTTCCAGGGCAAAGGTCCTTGTGGCCTTTTAATGGTGTTGGATGGGTTTTTTTTCTTTCTTTTCCTTTTAACAGGTGGGGAAACTGAGGCCAGAGGGGTTGAAAGTTTGTCCCAGATGCCGAGACAGGCTCAGGAGCAAGGACTTCCTTTCCCCCAATCAGCCCAGAGAGAGAAGGGATTTGGGGAGGGGGAGGGTCTTCTCTCACCGGAGATTCCCCCCAACTCTTAAATACTGCCACCACCACTCCCATCCCCCTCCAGGGTTGAAAAGAGGCGTCTGCGTGAAGATCAACCATTTCCCGGAGGACACGGACTACGACCATGACAGCGCGGAGTATCTGCTCCGTACGTGTGGGTCTGGGTCTGAATGGCGGGACTGCCGGTCCGGGGCGGGTCGGGGGTGTAGAGAGGGGGCCCGGCACTTAGAGCGACAAGCAGAGATGGGCTTGCCAGCCAATCCACGTCCGGACACTGAGATCCTCTGGTCCCCGATTGGCTCAGTGGTCTCTCTCCCGCCCCCACCTCTCACCTTGGGGCGGGCTGAGGGGGGATCCCGGGAGCTGATTGGCCGCTGTGCTGTACTGGGCACTCGCGGCAACTCCGCGCCGTGACTGGTTGTTGCTCCCTGGGCTGGGATTGGCCACTGAGCCCAGCGCTGTGAGGCAATCTGCGGCGCGGACTGGCCACTCTCGGGAGCTGGCTGGGGAAGCCCGTGGTGCGATTGGTGGCTACCCCGAGAACGCGGCAAATCCTGAATTATGATTGGCTGCGGCCTCAGCCTGGCTCAGAAATCGCAAAATCTGGTTGCCTGAGGTTTGGGGGGAGGGTGGTGGTGGGGTGGTGGAAATGACTGCAAAAAGAGAGAGAGAGAGAAAGAGAGAGAAAGAGAGAGACAGAGAGAGAGAGAGACAGAGAAAGGGAAAGAGAGATGAGAGGAAGAGGGAGAGAGGAAGGGAAGCCTAGAGCAATAGACGAAGCCAGGCAGAAGCGGGGTGGGGGCAGAGAGAGAGAGTCAGAGAGGGAGAGAGAGGGAAAAGGAAGGAGGGAGGGAAAGATGAAGGAAGAGGGAGGGGGAGAGAGAGAAGGAGGAGGAATCCAGAGAGGTAGATGAAGCCAGGCAGAAAGGGGGTCTGGTGGGGAGCGATATTAAGAAATTTGATAGAAAGAGGCATCTGGAGAAAGGAAAGAAATGCGCAGAAGAGAGGAAGGAAAGGAGCGTGCGAGAAGGAAAAAGAGTAAGAGAGAGGGTCCACAGAGAAAGGGAGAAGTTCAGAGAAAAAGAGGAGAGTGATTTAGAGAAATAAAAAGAAAAAAAAAATGCCACCAGAGAAAAATAGACTGAGGAAGAAAGAAAGGGACGAAGAAAAAGAGGCAGAGGAAATCAGACCGAGAAATAGAGAAAATTTAAAGAAGAGCGAGAATGAGGCAAAAAGTAAAGTAACCAGAATACAGGCAGAGAGGGAGAGTTGGAGAACCAGCGAGGGACGGAAGAGAGAGACGCAGAGACGGAAGCAGGCAGGGGACACGAGGCGCGGGGCGTGCAGGCGGCCGCGGCTGACTGCCCCGGCTCCCACCCCCTCTCTCTCCCACTCCCCCCGTCTCCTTTCTCCCTCGCAGGAGTCGTCCGAGCCTCCAGCATCTTCCCCATCCTCAGCGCCATCCTGCTGCTGCTCGGGGGCGTGTGCGTGGCGGCCTCCCGGGTCTACAAGTCCAAGAGAAACATCATTCTGGGCGCAGGGATCCTGTTCGTGGCAGCAGGTGAGAGGCAGAGGGGAGGGGGTGGCCGGCCGGGGCGGCCCACCTGCGCGCGCGCACGTGTGTGTGTGTGTGTATGTGTGTGTCCGCGCGCGCGTCTGCAAAGCGACCCTGCCCCCGGCGCCCCCTGGGGCCCGGAGCCTTCTTAGGCTCTTCCCAAGCTCCATCGTCACCCGCTGGGAAAGGTAGGTGTCGCCTTCGCGCCGTCTTCGGGGGAGTGAACCCAGCGCAGACAGGTGTCTAGCTCGTAATCTGGAAAGCAGGGAGTTGAGGTTCCAAAACCCGCGGTTCTGGAGACGGAAGGGGAGGAGCTTGGGTGAAGGGGTGGGACTTCTAGGCAGAACTGGGGTCTTGAAGATAGAGAGGTGAGGCTGGCGTAGGAGGACCAGGCCTGAGAATGAGAGAGTGAATCGGCTGCAGATGGGGAGAAACCTACTCTAGGGGGCGGGGCCTCCTGGACCCCGGTGGATCCAAGAAGGGGCCGGTCCTGGGAAACCATCCGGAGCAACTCCGAGCGAGGCATGTCATTAAGGGGCAAGACCCCCTTTCTACCCGCAATGAGTAGTGCTGGGAAATTCCAGGGAGCAGAGCTTTTCCGAAGGGGTGGAAGCCAGGGGAGGAGAGGGAGGATTTAGCATAAAGAGCAGGGTGTGCTTTGGCGATGGGTCGAGATCTGCAGGGGGCGGGCTGCCTGAACCCGGGACAGTGGGCGGGGCTTGACCTAGACCTGCCGCGGGCGGGGTTTGGAGTAGAGGGGCACCTGCTCTAATAAAGACGAACTTTACACCAACAGAGGAAGGGCCTAGAATGTATAACCAGGCTGCGATGGCATCATGAAAGGAAGAGTTTAGGTCAGCAGGAGTCAGGGCCTAGAGAGTCAGAGCGGGATATCCTCATTAACAGTTTAAACGAATAGAGGCTGGGACCTCGGGGAGACCCAGGCTGATAACGTTAGGGGCGGAGTTTAGACCACCCGGGGCAGGGCCTGGGCCAGCTGGGGCGGGGTTTAGACTAGACCAGTGGAGGTGGGGCCTGCACTAGCTGACAGTGGGGCTTTGGTCATTTGGGGTGGGGCCTAGATCAGGTGGGGCGGGGCTTGGCGGCTGGAGCGGACTTTAGACCACCTGGGACCTGGCTTGGATCATCCGAGGTAGTGTCTGGACCCTTTGGGGCGGGGCCTAGGCCATCTCGGGGTGGAGTTTAGACCAGCACAGGGCAGGGCCCTGGGCCAGCTGGGCAGGAGTTTCGGCCATCTGGGAAAGGCTGGGACCATCCAGGCGGGGTCTGGGCCCCTCGGGGCGAGGCCCAGGCCACCAGGGGGTGGAGCTTAGACCAGCGCGAGGTGGGGTCTGGGCCAGGCAAGGAGGAGTGTAGACAATTTGGGAGGGAGCTTGGACCATCCGGGGCGGGGTCTGGACCCCTCGAGGCGGGGCCCAGGCCATCAAGGAGATGGAGCCTAGGTGCCCCCACACCCCCCACCCCGGGCGAGCTGCGCGGGACCTCCGGGCGGGGCCGGGGACAGGGCCGGGGTGGCCTCGAGGCTCCCGTCTGACCGTCCCCGCCCAGGCCTGAGCAACATCATCGGCGTGATCGTGTACATCTCGGCCAACGCGGGCGAGCCGGGCCCGAAGCGGGACGAGGAGAAGAAGAACCACTACTCGTACGGCTGGTCCTTCTACTTCGGCGGGCTGTCGTTCATCCTGGCCGAGGTGATCGGCGTGCTGGCCGTCAACATCTACATCGAGCGCAGCCGCGAGGCGCACTGCCAGTCTCGCTCGGACCTGCTCAAGGCCGGCGGGGGCGCGGGCGGCAGTGGCGGGAGCGGCCCCTCGGCCATCCTCCGTCTGCCCAGTTACCGCTTCCGCTACCGCCGCCGCTCCCGCTCTAGCTCCCGCTCCAGCGAGCCGTCGCCGTCGCGGGACGCGTCTCCCGGCGGCGCCGGGGGCCCGGGCTTCGCCTCCACGGACATCTCCATGTACACGCTCAGCCGCGACCCGTCCAAGGGCAGCGTGGCCGCGGGGCTGGCGGGGGCCGGCGGCGGCGGCGGCGCGTACGGCGGCGCGGCGGGGGGCGCGGGGGGCGGCGGCGGCGGCGGCGGCGGCGGCGGGGCGGGCGCCGAGCGGGACCGCGGGGGGGCGCCCGGCTTCCTCACGCTGCACAACGCCTTCCCCAAGGAGGCGGGCGGCGGCGTCACGGTCACGGTCACCGGGCCGCCCGCCGCGCCCGCCCCCGCGCCGCCCGCGCCCGCCGCGCCCGCCCCCGGGACCCTGGCCAAGGAGGCCGCCGCCTCCAACACCAACACGCTCAACAGGAAAACCACGCCCGTGTAGGGGCGCGACGGGGGGCGCCGAGGGGGGCGTGTCCGGGGCGCGTGCGCGGGCGCGCGTGCAACGAGGCTGCCGGGGGTCGGGGGCGCCCCCCTCCCTCCCCGCGAGCGCGCTGGAGACTGCTTGGCCTTTCCCCCCCTCACCCCGGCGTGGGGGGGCGCCCCCGACCCTCCGAATCAGGGACCCCGAGGGAGGGGGAAGGGAAGGGAAAGGAGGGGGCCGTTGTGAGGGAGCGTCGTGTTTTATTTTTTTGTGGGATTGGGGGGGAGGGGGGAGGGCTGTGGTGTTTTTTGCAGTTTCGAGATGTTTTCTTTTTAATGTTTTGCTGTGTGCATGTGGGGGCGGGGCGGTGGGGAGGGAGGGACTCCCAGCCCAGCCCAACTCCTGGAGAGGGGCCCAAAACACACGAATATATAGTTATATCTACAAACTATATAGACGCTTTATCTGAAGAGACCAAGGTAAAGAGAAGGGAAGCAGAAAGGCAAGGGACAAGGGGTGGACGTGGGCATTCATTCATTCATTTTTCATTCATTATTCCACAAGGGTTTATTAAGCACCTGCTGTGTACTGGGTTGGCGGGGGTGCTGGACAGGGAAAATCAACAGGCACAGAGAGGAACTCATTCATTCATTACTGGCAATTTTATTTGTGTACCTAAGTGCTCAGCAATGTGCTGAATGCTGAGCTACACAAGAGAGCAAGACGGACAGGGTCCCCAACGTCCTCACAGAGCGTACATCTTATGCATGAGACAGACATTAATCAAAGAATTGTGTACACAAACAGTAAGTTACAATTAGGACATAAGAAAAATCTGGAGGGCTACGAAATGCTTCGTCAGGGAGGCTTAACCTAGTTTGAAAGAAAGGGTTATTTTAGCTGACACTGAAAGGATGACAGAAAGCCATCCAGGGGAAGCTGGGGGATGTGTCTCAGCTAGAGAACAGCATATGCAAAGGCCCTGGGGCAGGAAGAGTTTCCAGAGAGAGCTAAAGTGTAGAGAGCCAGGTGTAGATGGAGCGAGATGAGGCTGGCGATGTAGACAGGACCAGACTGCCCAGGGACTTGTAGTTTAGTCCAGAGTTTAGATTTTATTCTAAGGGCAGCAGGAAGCCACGGAATGACTTTAAGCAGGAGCCTCCCTACCGTGAATGGTGTACAAAGGGAGGCAGGAACTCAGAAGGGAGAGCAAGAGGCAGACACACGCTGAAATTCGGCATCAAACACGGGCACTGGCCCTTGAAACTCACCCTGGTGGGAGGAAGCACACAATTACACAAGTACTGAAGTGCAGGCATGGCGTCTGGTGCTCTGGAGAAACACTGGGACTCAGAGATTCGTGCTTCACTCGTTAATTCAGCCAAGCACTCGTTGACATTTTTGCGCCTCTGCCAACACACCAGGCAGTGTGTTAGAATCAGCATCCCCCGAGGTGACACAGGGAAACAGACCCTACTCTGCTCTCAAGGAGGAGCCATCGAGAAACGCAATATCGAGGCAGGGTGATGGGTACTGTAACAGGGCCCACGATGGGCACCTCAGGCAGAGGACAGAGTGACCAGCTGCCAGGAGTGGGCAGTAATTTCGGGGGAGACTTCTTGGAGAATGGCATGCCCGGCCTGGGCTTTAGAAGGATGAGTAGGAGCCTGCCAGGTGATGAAGGGGGTGAGGAAGGCTTTCACGGGGCAGGGGGACAAGCTGGGCAAAGGCCCTGGGGGGCGTGAAACAGCGGGCTGTACTGGGGACAGTGCTCACGGTTCCGGGAGCTGAAGGGCAGGGGACAGGAGGTAAGGAAGAGAAGCAGCTAGAAGCGAGTGGAAAGGTGCTGCAGTCCCAGGCTGAGGAGTCTGGACTTTATTCTAAGGGTAGCGAGGAGATACAGGAGAATTCTGAGCAGCAGAAGAGCAGGATCAGATGTGAGTGTTAGAAGGAGCCCCTGGGGTGTGGGATAGGGCTGAACACGAGGCAGATGCTCTGGGATAATGAGAGGATGGCAGTTGAGCTGGGCCGGGGCTGTGAGGGGTGGGGGGGGGGGAGGGCAGGCGGGGATGGATTTGAAGAACACTGAGGACCATGCTTAGTGGCCTTCCCTTCATTTGCTCAGCAAATATTTCCCAAGGTCTCCTGTGTGTCAGGCCCTGCACTCTTGATGCTGGGAGTGGGAGATGCTTCAGATCCTGCCCCCCCCCCACCTTCTCCAGGGGCTCCCAATCTGGTGGGAAGATGGACTGGGACACAGACAGGAGAGAAGTGGTTAGTTGATGGTGCCACACTGCCAGGGGCTTCACCAGCTTCTCTCTTCATAAGATGGAGCAGCAGAAAGGGGTGGAATGGGAGGTGGGACGGGATCAGAACTGGGTGTTGGGAATTTCCTTCTGGGGCCCATGTGGACTAGGAAGGGAGAGAGACTGGAGGGCAGGGCACCAGAGAGGAATTGCAAGGGGGCAGCGTCAGAGAGAGATGCTGGAAAATGCCTGGAAAGGCATACAAATGAGCAAGACAGAGGAGAACTTAGTGTAGGGATGACAAAATGGAGAGAAGAGGGACAGAGAGAGGTGGAGTGAAAAGAGACAAATTTGGTGGGGGAGGGGGTTCTGTAGTGGAGGAGGACAGAACTGGTTAGGAGTTGGTGGATTCTGGGGTCCAAATGCCAAATTGGAAGGAAGAAAGAGGTGGAGGATGGGCAGAAGGGAGAGATGGGGAGGAGGGGAGATGGGGGAGAGAGAGATGGGGAGGAGGGGAGATGCGGGAGAGAGAGATAGAGGAGAGAGGAGATGGAGAGAGAAGGGGAGATGGAGAGAGAGAGATGGGGAGGAGGGGAGATGGGGGAGAGAGAGATGGGGAGGAGGGGAGATGGAGAAAGAGAGATGGGGAGGAGGGGAGATGGGGGAGAGAGATGGAGAGGAGGGGAGATGGAGGGAGAGAGATGGGGAGGAGGGGAGATGGAGAGAGAGATGGGGAGGAGGGGAGATGGAGAAAGAGAGATGGGGAGGAGGGGAGATGGAGAGAGAGATGGAGAGGAGGGGAGATGGAGGGAGAGAGATGGGGAGGAGGGGAGATGGAGAGAGAGATGGGGAGGAGGGGAGATGGAGAAAGAGAGATGGGGAGGAGAGGAGATGGAGAAAGAGAGATGGGGAGGAGGGGAGATGGAGAGAGAGATGGGGAGGAGGGGAGATGGAGAAAGAGAGATGGGGAGGAGGGGAGATGGAGAAAGAGAGATGGGGAGGAGGGGAGATGGAGAAAGAGATGGGGAGGAGGGGAGATGGGGGAGAGAGATGGGGAGGAGGGGAGATGGGGGAGAGAGAGAGGGGGAGGAGGGAAGATGGAGAGAGAGAGATGGGGAGGAGGGGAGATGGGGGAGAGAGAGATGGGGGAGAGAGGAGATGGAGAGAGAGAGATGGGGAGGAGGGGAGATGGAGAGAGAGATGGAGAGGAGGGGAGATGGAGAGAGAGATGGAGAGGAGGGGAGATGGAGGGAGAGAGATGGGGAGATGGGGAAGAAAGAGATGGGGAGAAGGGGAGATGAGGGAGAGAGAGATGGGGGAGAGAGGATATGGAGAGAGAGAGATGGGGAGGAGGGGAGATGGAGGGAGGAAGGATGAGGAGAGAAGAGGCCAAAGCTAGGTGAGTCACAGAGAGAGAGAGAGGAAAAGTCTAAGATGTGGGAAGGTGATCCAGAGAGGAAAGAAAAAGAGACAGGAGAGAGACTGACACAAAGATGCACAAATGAGAAGAGAGAAGTCTCAGAGATACAAAAAATATACACATACACAGAGATGGAGAGATGGAACCTCAGAAAAAGATCCAGGGATATGCCCAGAGGAAATGTGGCAACTTAGAAGCAAGTATCGTGTACAGGAATGATCCATTTCATTTGTTCGTCTCCAGTGTTCGAGAAATATTTAGTGAGTGCCAATCCCTTCTAGATTATATCAAGGCCCGAGGCATGTGGTGGTTAACAGACCGTCAAGGTCTTGCTCTCCTGGAACTCACAGGAGAGACAAACAAGAAATATTAAGAGAATTCCAGTTATGGAGAAGTGCTTTAAAAACTAAGGATGTGGTGACAGTGGTGGGGTGGGGGGGGGTGGGGGGTGGGCAGGACAGACTCTAGATGACTCCAGAAGACCTGGCTGCAGAGGTAACCTTTGAGCAGAGATGCGGGTTATGAGAAGGAAAGGGACGGGCCACCAAAAGCAGCACAAAAGCCCTGAGGAGTCACAGGTTTGCAAGGAGGCTCCACGGCGGGCAGGTTAACAAGGGTGAGCACATCAGGGTGAAGTCAGAAGCGAAGGCTGGGGACAGCTCATGTAGGGCCTTGTAGCCCTGGGAAGAAATTTGAATTTTATTCTAGATTCCAAGGGAAGCCCTTGGAGGGTGTGAGCACAGGCATGACATGATCATATTTTTATTTGAAAACAAAACAAGAGAATCCCATTGCCGTGCCGAGAATAGATTTAGGAGTGAAAAGTGGAAGTAAGGAGGTAGGGGCTGTTGTCCTTGTCTAGTTGAGGCTGAGGGTGGCCTGGACCAATGTGGAAGCTGTGAGGATGGAGAGAAATGGAACAACAAGGCATGAGATTTTGGAGGCAGAGCCCAGAGTGGTGGTGAACTCGATGTAGCAGGAGACGGAATGTGAAACCAAAGTGAGAGAAAGAGGAATTCTTTATTTGGGCATGCATGACTTGAGCGGGTGCTGATGTGTGTTGCCTGAAAGGAGGCCACCAGGGAAGGAATCAGGATTTGAGTGGGAAGGTTCAAGCATCCTTCTCTGGACATGTCAAGGTGGGGATGCTTGTGAGAAACCCAAGTCGGGGTATCAGGTAACCAGAGGGATACGTGAGACTGGAGCTTGGGGAAGAGGTCATGACTGGAAATACAGCATATAGGAGACATTTAAAGCCACTGGACTGGATGAGGTTACCTAGGAGGTGAGTGTGGACAGAGAAGGGACCCCGGCCAGAGCCTCAGGGGGCATCTGCATCAGAGAGAGGAGAGGAGGTAGTAAAGGGGGCAAAGGGTGACCATGAGGTGAGAGGAAACCAGGAGCAAATGGCCAGTGGTGCCAAACCTGCTGAGAACTGAGAAAGAACCAAAGACTATTGGGTTTGACCCTGATTGGAGGTCACTGCAGTGCAATGGTGGGGACAGGAGCCCTGCTGCATGGGAGGAAGAAAGAATGTGGGAGGGTGGAAGGAAAAGGAGACCAGGCCATCCTTTTGATATGAAAGTGACAAGAACTTTCATACCAAAGAGAGTTCTTACCCTTTCTGTGAAAGGAGAGAAAGGGAGACTGTCAGACAGGGAGATGGAAGCCAGAAAAATACACTCTGATGTGAGGGAGCTGTTACAGCAGGCGAGATTGAGAAAGATGGGAGGCCCAGGGCCAGGAGGGGAGGGTGGATTCCAGGGGGGCAGGGCAGAGGTGCTGTAGGAGCGTGTGTGTGTCTGATCGCTAGGAACCAAGGCACTGCTGGACCGGACCCAAGGCTGCTTTGCTCAGCTCCCATCTCATGCTGCTGCCAGCGCCTCGCATACTCTCGGATTCCCCTCTGGATCCTGCCCGAGGCCTGGAAAGACCCAGTGAAGAGAAGGGCAAGAACAGATTTCACTCATTCATTTAAGAACTATTGCCTGAGGCCTTCCAGGCACCAGGGCCTGACATCTGAGAGCCGCCTTGGTCAGGAGACAGGAAGGGCGGCCAATTAGAATTCGAAGGGATGTGTGCTCTGATGGGGGCATTGAGGAAAGGCAGCGGGCACCATCCCTAGCTTGGGAGGGGATGTCTGTGTGTCACCATCTCACTTCATCCATTCATCTGGTTGCTCATTCATTCATTCATTCTTTCATGTCACCTAATGCACATTTCCTAAGGCCTTCTGTGTACACGGCCCTGGGCTGGGTGGTACTGGGGTATACTGGGGACACTGAGCTGAGACCCTCGTGTACCTGGGCCCTGGTGGGAGAGCAGGAAGCAGACACACACAGTCACATCCCAGGGCAATGCATGCTCTAATGGAAGCGGCACAGGGGACTGTGGGCATCCGGAGCAGGGTGGGCAGAGAGCGCCAGGGTGCACCAGGCCCCACTGGAGCCACCACCACGGAGAAGGAGTTGGTGAAAGGTGGGTCCCACCTGGGCCATCCGCAGAAGGGCTAAGGGAGGGGAGGAGGGGTGAAGATCTGGCCCCGCTGCCATTCCACACGGCTGTCCCCGTCCCTGCCCCTGGGGGAGCTGAAACTGCATGGATGGTCCCCCAGGGGTGCCCCGTCTAATAAACTCGATGAAGAGGACTGCGGCTCTGGTTCCCACGCCCCTCACACCCAGCCCTCCCCAAGGAGCTGAGGACCCCAGCATGAATCTGTCCTTTCATCCTTCAAGGCCCCGGGATCTGGGCCCCAGTCTTCTCTTCCCTCAGACCCAGGAGTCTGTGTCCCCGGATCGCTCCTCCGGATTCCCTGTCTCCAGTCCCCTCCACTCTGAGGCCCAGGAAGTGAGTCCCTGGGCTCCTCCTCACGCAGACCCAGGAGTCCAGGCCCCCAGCCCCTCCTCTCTCAGACCCAAGGGTCGGACTCCAAGCCCCTCCTCCCGCAGACCCTCCTGCCTCAGATCCCGGAGCCCGGATCCCCAGCCCCCTCCTTCCTCAGACCCGGGAGTCCAGGCCCCCAGCTCCTCCTCCCTGAGACCCATCAGTGCAGGTTCCCAGCCTGGCCAGCTCCGGACCAAAAGTCCAGCTTCCCTGCCCTGCCCCCTCCCCTGCCACCTCGGTGATCCGACCCTCAGTTCACGCCCTTGCCCCTTAAGGAAATAAAAGTCCCCTCAGGCTCCACCCGGGTCAGGACCTGGCCCCCAGCCCCTCCTCCCTGGGGGGCCTCCGTCTTCCCCAGCCTTGTCCCCTTAAAATACCCGGGATCCCTATGGCAACAGGCGCCAGGCGACAGGTGCGGGTGTTATTTACGGGTCGAGCCCGAAATAGCCCTGGAGGGTGAGGGGAGGGCGATGGGGGCGAGGCCGGAGGGAGCGGAGCGGCCGGCCTGGGGGCCGAGCGCGGTGGCCGCGGCGTGCAGAAGCCGACGGATTGGAGGCATCGCGGAGCTGGGGTCGGCGCGGCGCCGAGGCAGGAGAGCGAGAGGGGTCCCTGCCCAGGAGACCGGGGTGGGAGGCCTGAGGGAGGCGCCGGGGCTGGCGCTGAGCCTGGAGCCTTCTCGGCCTGGCAGGCCCTGGGAGCCCGGGGGAGGGGGAGCCCAGTGATCTCCAGGGGACACAGAGTCTCTTCTGGGTCCCAGTTGTCCTTTGATCCCTGGGGGGACTTTGTCCCCGTTTCCTGAGCCGCAGTGCGGACCACAGCCCCTTCATCTGAGCCCCACTGGGGACCCCAGGTCCCCCTCCTGAGCCCTGGGGGCTTCCCTCAGCCCCCTTCTCTGAACGGCCACTTGTCTCTCAGCCTCAGTGCAGACCTCTGATCTCCCTTTTTTAAATGGCCAAAGAGACCCCGATCCCCTTTCCCTGAATTCCAGCAGGCCCCCAGCCCCCCTTCTCTGAACCCCAGGCGGGACTCAGCTGGTCCCCTTCTGTGACTGTTGGTGGATCCTCCTGACCCTCTGAGACTCAGAAATAATTCTGGTCTCCCCTTCAGAGCCCCCCCTAGGGACCCAGCTCTTCCTCTTCTGAACCCCAGAGGGG
Source organism: Equus asinus (assembly GCF_041296235.1). Classification (NCBI taxonomy): domain Eukaryota; kingdom Metazoa; phylum Chordata; class Mammalia; order Perissodactyla; family Equidae; genus Equus; species Equus asinus. The sequence continues at coordinate 37,574,589 of NC_091815.1, forward strand.
ACCCAACTCCTCCCTCCGCAGACTCTGAGCCCAAAAGAAGCCAGAAGGCGTCTCCTCTCAAACACACAGAGGACCTCAGCTCCCCGTCCTGGGTACCCCAAACTCTGAGTCCTAGTGGGGAGCTCAGATCCCTTCCTTCAGGAAATCTGGTTTCCCTTTGGCGATTCCTTCCAGTGGGCATCCCAGAGCAGCCCGGGCCTCAGAGGTCCAGCTGCCACTCAGTTCTCCTTCCTCTGGAGCCTCCAGACCCCTGGCCTGGGCACCCAGGTTCTAGCTCTGAGCCTCGAGGGGACCACAGCTTTCCTGTGGGTCCCATCTTCTTTGCTGAGTTTCTGTGGGTACCCCAGGCCCTCCTCTGAACCTCAGAGGGTTCCCCAGCCAGAAGATCTAGTTTTTTCTCTTCCAAGCCCCAGAGGCAACCTTGACACCCCCATTTGAGGTTCTAGGGACGATTCAGATCTTCCCTCTCAATATTCCAGTGGAAACTGAGCCCCTCACCCCCTTCCAGACCCCAGGCGCTTCCCTCCCCACCCCAGGAGACCTCCTCGGCTCTGCCTCCTTCGCACCTGAGCCCCGTCACTGGCTGTAAAGATGATGATGTGGTCCAACTTCTTCATGCAAGAGGAGGACCGGCGGCGAGCGGCCGCGGGCCGGCGACGGGCTCAAGCACAGCACAAGTCCTGGCTGACCCCGGAGCAGGAGGGGAAGATCAAGCTGGTGCTGCTGCTGACCACCGTGGGCGCCACGCTGGCCGTGCTGGCCGTGGGCACTGAGTTCTGGGTGGAACTCAACACCTACAAGGTCAACGGCAGTGCCGTCTGCGACGCTGCCCACCTGGGGCTGTGGAAGATGTGCACCAAGCGACTGTGGCAGGCCGACGTGCCCGCGGGCAGAGAGACCTGCGGCCCCGCAGAGCTGCCCGGAGGTGAGAGGCCACTGCCCCAGTGCAGGGCTTGTACCCCACAGACAGTGAGAGAGCCCCGTGTCTGAGAAAACTGAGCCCTAGAAACAGCCTGTGCCCCAGAAAGAGCCTGAGCCCCAAGGACAGAGCTTGCATCCTCAAAAGAGCCCATGCCCACATCAACCTGTGCTCCTGAGTGACTTTTGTCCCAGGCAGAAACTGTGTGGAGAAAGAGAGAAAGCCTGTACCCCTAGCCTAGCCCATACTTCTAGCCCAGCCTGTGCCCCAAGACCAACCTATGACCTCCAAAGTTCCTAGAACCCCAACACAGCCTGTGACCTCAGACATTTCTGTGTCCCCAGACCAGGCTGTACCCCCAGAGAGAGCCCATGTTCCTAGAGAAAATTTGTGCATCCTCCCACAGCCTGTGCCCCGAGACCCAGCCTGTGACTCCAGACACAGCTGGTGCCCTTAGACCGCCTGAGTCCCCCTCAAACACCTGTCCCTGCCCGAGTCAGCCTGTGCCCCCTGTGCATGCCCACAGACAGCCTGTGCCCCCGTGTGCATGCCCACAGACAGCCTGTGCCCCCGTGTGCATGCCCACAGACAGCCTGTGCCCCCGTGTGCATGCCCACAGACAGCCTGTGCCCCCTGTGTGCATGCCCAAAGACAACCTGTGCCCCTGTGCACATGCACAGCCTGTGCCTCTGTGGGCATGTCCACAGACAGCATGTGCCTCCATGCGCATGGCCAGAGACAGCCTGTTCCTCTGTGTGCACATCGAGCACAGACAGCCTGTGCTCCCCGTGCACACGCACAGACAGCCTTTGCCCCCTGTGCGCATGCCCAAAGATGGCCTGTGCCCCTGTGCGCATGCCCAAATACAGCCTGTGCCCCTGTGCAGATGCAGTCCGTGCCTCCATGTGCATGTCCACAGACAGTGTCTCCGTGTGCATGTCCACAGACAGCCTGTGCCCTTTGTGTGCATGTCCAAAGACAGCCTGTGCCCTTGTGCAGATGCAGTCTGTGCCTCCGTGTGCATGTCCACAGACAGCGTGTCTCCATGTGCATGTCCACAGACAGCCTGTGCCCTTTGTGTGCATGTCCAAAGACAGCCTGTGCCCCTGTGCAGATGCAGTCTGTGCTTCCGTGTGCATGTCCACAGACAGCGTGTTCCTCCGTGTGCCTGCACAGACAGCCTGTGCCTCTGTGCGCATGGCCACAGCAGCCTGTGCCTCCGTGCGCATGCCCACAACCTGTGCCCCTATGCACAAGCACAGCCGGCCTGTTCCCACCTACTGATTCTGCCAAATGAAGCTCCCTTCAAGCACTTCCCCACGTCCCAGGGCAGACCTCGTGCTTTCCGGGAAATGTTCTTCTTCATTTCCTGTCCCTCTCACCGATGAACGCCCACACTGGATGCTCCAGCCCTTCTCATTTTCTCTTAGACACCCCACACCCCTCACCTTCCCAGAGAGTGGCTGTTTCACCCCTAGCTATGCCAGAGAGCTATCCTATACCTCTCACTCTCCCTGACAGGGCACACCATGCCCTTTGGGACATACCAGTGGGATATCCTATACCCCTTGGGAACGGGAAAGGGATCTCACTCCACCTCTATTGACCCAAGGGAACTATCTGACACCCCTCAGGGCCCTTCAGGTTGTCTTAAGCTTGATCACCCATATGAAATCTCCAACACTCTTTACTCTCCAAAGGATATCCTACAATCTCAGTATCCCCCTGGGCTCCAGATGGGATTTCCCTGCTTCGTTTCTCCGGATGTGATTCTTATATCCATAGGGTCCAAAATAGGATGTCCCAAGCCCTCAACAGCAAAGTGGGATGCCAAGTACTCTTTGTTCTCTGAGGCACCTATCCACTCAGCATCCAGATTACATTTCACTTCTGCAAATGAGCTCGTTCTCATCCCTCAGGACCTCAAGCAAGAGTTCCCAAACTTTTGCAAAGTGGGATACTCCGGTAATAAAAATATCAGGTACTTATGTAGTGCCTGGGTCTGTTTTAAGTATTTCACATACATTAACTCATTAATCTTCATAGCAATCCTACAAATAGTTATTATCTTCCTCATTCTACAAAAGAGGAAAATGAGGAGCAAGAAATGTAAGTGGCTCAGTCTATGCATCCAGGCGAGTCATGTGGGCTTTGAACCCTGGTTATGTCTGTTCTTAGCAACTATGCTATATTGCATCTCACTAGTCCATGAAGGTGTTCCAAAGGTCCTCGCTGCACTGGGGGGGATGTCGCGCCCCACCTCACTGGGTAATATGGGGTCTGTCACATTCCTGGATGTCCCCCTATTGGTCAGAAAGGACTTCAACTTCTTTACAGGACCATCACCATCATCCCACAATCCCGACCCTTCAGAAGACATTTCCCAATTTTTATTATCTCAGAAATATCCCACTGCCCATCAAAGGACATCCAAAGGGGCTGCAAGGGGATGACCCATGTCCTACTCTTTTCCAAATGGGATATACCATATCCTCTGTGGTCAGGAACAAGATGTCCTAAATCAGTAGTAGCCAAAATGGGATGCCAGACACCCCACACTCTCCCAGAAAGATGTACCACATCTTCTTACTCACTAGATGGGACTTCACGTTTCCCTCGTGGACGAAGACGACATTTCCCACACTGACTGCTACAGATAGCATCCTCACCCTTCGCTCTGCTGCATGACGCTTCATTTACTTCTTGCCGGTGCAAGATGGCTGCCCCGGGATAAGGACTCACATCTTCTGCTGCTCCTAACCGGACATTTCATGCCCTCTCCTTCCCAGACAATACCAGGTGGAGTGTCCCACACCACCTCACCTGACTCAGCAGTTTATCTCTAGTCCCTCCACATCCTGCTTCAATTTGGAAAACTCTTTTTCACTTCCCCAGACTGTCTGGCCCCTCCTCTATTTCTTTCACCCCTCTTATTTTCTATGTCTCTCCTCCCTTTCTGTGCCTCAGTTTCCCCATCTGTAGAATGAGAAAGTTGGACTAGGTGAATTCTGTGGGAAATTCTGGCTTTAAAATGCAGTTTAGAAGTGCTTTTTAAATATTTTTTAGTTCAGGATTTCTTGGACCTCACGTACACAAAGTTGGACGAATCATACCCTTCAGTTTATCTGTCTTATCTCTTCTTGTCTCTGACCCCAGCCTTTGCAAGATCCTTCTTGTGCTTTATTTTACATTATTATTCTTTTTTTTTTATTCCTTCCTAACTCATCTCTTTAATGTGCTTGATATGCCTCCATGAATATGTATTTTAACTCGGAAAATATGTAGTGTTACTTTATATATATGTGTGTTGTTAATTTACATAAATGACATCATGCTATAGATTTTTCCTTGTTTTTGATTTTTAAAACTTTTTTTTGCTCAATACTGTGTTTCTCAAATCTTGCCATGCTGCTTTCTGTTATTCTAGTTTGTGGCTATCATGTACTGCAGAGATTTGCACAGGGAGCATCCATCACATCTACTTGTCTGTTCCCCTAGAGATGGACACCTAGGTTGGTTCCAACTCCCTGTTGTTATAAACAATGCTGCAATGAACATCCACATATACATTCCTGTATGTAATTTTTTTTCTAGATGTATACCCAGAAGTGAAATTGTTGGGTTATAGGGAGTAAACATACTTCATTTCATGAAGTATGTCAGAGTGCTTTCCAAAAAGATTGGTACCAGTTTATGCTCCCAGCTGTTTCCTCTTATCCTGCCAGTGCTTGATATCGTCCTTTTAATATTTACCAATCTAATTGATGTAAAGTGGCACCACCCCGCTGACTTAAGTTGCATTTCTGTGATCCCTGGTGAGGTGGAGCATCTCTTCTTGTACTTGTGAGTCATCCAGGCTTCCTCTTCTAGGAATTGACTATTCATAGCCTTTGCCCATTTTTCAATTGGATTACCTCTCTTTTCTTGCTGATCCGCAGGAGTTCTTTGTGTATTCCAGGCAGGAATCCTTTCTGAGATAAGAATCTCTTCTGAGTCTGTTGGCCTTCTGTTGCTTGTATCTTGGTGTCCTTTGTTGAATAGAGTAATTGTCCATTTCTAATTCCACTTGACCCTCAACAAACCCATATGACCGAGCCGAGAAAGAGACTATTCTCTCATTTTATAGAGGGAGAATCAGAGGCCCAGAGAGGTCAACAGCCCACTCCCAGCAGCAGATCTGGACCTCAGAGCTCTGCCTTAGAATCCCAGCCCCTGGATAGCTGTGTGGTGGCCGGTGGCTTTTACTTCTCTGAGCATATTTCTCTCCTCTGTATATCAGGGGTGCTAATGTCATATTTTTAGGCTATGTGAGGTATGTTTGATGTCCCACCCTGAGCTTACACTAGAGAGCTCCCAGTATTACCTCCCTTTCTCTCTCTCCTGCTCCCACAGAAGCAAACTGCAGCTACTTTAAATTCTTCACCACGGGGGAGAATGCACACGTTTTCCAGAGAACCACAAAGAAAGGTGAGAACTTTTCACCCCTCAATGAGGTGGTGGTGGGGATACACTGACCATGCCAGAGGAGTTCCTGATAGCGTTGTCATCCTCTCTGCTTTGTCCTGGGGAGGCCTCATCTTTGAGAGGTGTTGGCATTAGGGTTATGGTTCTCCAGAGCCCGGTGCTCAGCACCCCTACCCGAGCTTTGCCTTTGCCATCTGCTGTGTGACTTTGGGCAAGCCACAGCCCCTCTCTGTGGATAGTGCTTTAACATCTCACAAAGGTGCATCTACTACATGCTAAGCCTAGCGCTGGATTTTTCATTTATAAGAGCTCTGGTCCTTGCGTGACCCTGCCAGGAAGGGGCTTTATCTTAATCTTCCAACTGAGACAACGAAAGTCCATAAATGGTTAAATTTGTTTTTCCCAGGAAGTGGCAGAGGCAGAGACAGGATTCAAACCTAAATAATTCTGACTCTAAAGCAGCGCTCTCCTACAGAATCTTCTGTGGAAAGGGAAATAAATGTTTTATGTCTGCGCTGACTGATATGGTAGCCACTGGCCTCATGTGGCTGCTGAGCACTTGGAGTATGGCTGGTGTAATTGAGAAACTAAGTTCTTAATTTTGTTTAATTTAAATCCATTTAAAATTAAAAGGCCACATATGACTCATGGCGACCACACTGGACGACACAACCCTTGAGACTCTACCCTTTCTGCTCTAACCGCAGCCTCTCCATCACCCTGGTATCTCCATATCCCCGCCAGGAAAAGAATTGTGATCAATCTTACCTGGTCTTTGTAAGGATTAAGTGAGATAATGCAGCTAAAACATAGTGTGTAGCCTGGCACGTAGTAGGTTCTCAACAAACAGTGGTTCTTACCCTGCCCACTGTTTTCTCTCTTGTCTTTGTGCTAAGTGAGCTTGGGCAAGACACTCTGCCCCTTTGGGAGAGTAAAATAATCTTAGTGCACACGTTTGGAGCAACTGCTGTGTGCCAATCACTGCACTCGGCACTTTACATATGTGATTTCTAATCCTCACAATGGCCCAGTCCAATAGGAATTTTGATCCTGATTTTCTAGAGGAGGGAATTAAGGCTCAGAGAGGTTCACTGGCTTTACTAAAATGTTCCCGCTAGGAAGTGGCTGGGGGGAATTCTGACTTGGATCATCCCACTGTAACATACCACCTTCCCTGTTGTTGCCCACACAGCCACTGCCTCAGTTTCCTCACCTGCAAACAAACGGTGAGCAGCTCATAAGTAATAATTGGTAGTTCCCATCTCCTTCTAATCCTGGCTCGGTCCCCTTATTGCTCTGTGACCTTAGGCAAATAACTGACCTTCTCTGAGTCTTAGTTCCTTCAACAGTATAAGTAAAATATTGGACAGGATGACCTTCTACTTGAAAGTTCTTCTCTAGTTCTGCATCTTCCATCTTCCTGGTTCTGGGTCCCTATAGGGGAGTTCTTTCTGCTTCTGCATCCCATGCTCTCTACTTCTTCCCCTTCCCCCCCTCGCAGAGGTGAGTCTGGCGGCTGCAGTGATAGCGGTGCTAGGCCTGGCAGTCATGGCCCTGGGCTGCCTCTGTATCATCATGGTGCTCAGTAAAGGTGCAGAGTTCCTGCTCCGAGTTGGAGCCATCTGCTTTGGCCTCTCAGGTGAGGGTTGAGAGCCTGGAGACTGAGGACACTGCATGCTGGGAAGTCGGATCTCCAGGCACTGTTGCATGCTGGGAGGTCGGATCTTCAAGCACTGTTGCATGCTGGGAGTTAGAGGAAGCCCAGGGATTATAGTGGGTTATAGTGGGCTCAAAAGATGGGAGAATTCCAAGCTCTATTGTTGCTTGGGGATTGGAGGGTCTCCAAACACTGTTTTAGATTTAGACTGAGGATCTCCAAGGATTGTTGCATGCTGGGAGGTGGGGTCTCCAAGCACAGTTGCATGCTGGGAAGTAGGATCTCCAAGTACTGTTGCATGCTGGGAGGTCAGATCTCCAACCACAGTGGCACACTGGGAGTTGGGAGAAGCCCAAGGTAGGCTCAAAGATGGGAGAAATCCAAGCTCTGTTGTTGCTTGGGGATTGGAGGGTCTCCAAACACTGTTTTAGATTTGGACCCAGGGTCTCCAAGGATTGTTGCATGCTGGGAGGTGGGCTCTTCAAGCACTGTTGCATGCTGGGAGGCAGGGCCTGCAAGCACTGTTGAATGCTGGGATTGGAGGAAGCCCAAGGGCTAGTCTCAAAGATGAGAGAGTTATAAACCCTGTTGTTCATTGGGAATTTAAATTTGAACCTGGGGTCCCCAAGCACTATTGCATGCTGGGAAGCACAAAGGCTGTAGTAGGCTCAAATATGAGAGAGTTCCAAGCCCTGTTGCTGGCTGTGGACTGGAAGATCTCCAAACTTTCTTTTAGATTTAGAGCTGGGGTCTGCAAGAACTGCTGCATTATTGGAATTGAAGGTCCAAAAATATGATACATCTTGTGAAATGTAGTTCTCACTGGATAAGTTGTTTTCTAAGGTGGACATAGAGGTCACTGATTATATAAACTTCAGTTATTTAGCCTTTGTGTATTTACTAAGCACCTACTATGTTCCAGGCACTGCACTAAGGGCTGGAGATATGAGATTAATAAGACAGACACTGTGTCTGCACTGCACATGTATATACAGAGCCTAGATTATGGCAGAGATAGACAATAACTAGTAATTACAATATAATAATTCAACAATAATTGTGATGAGAGTTATGATAAAGTACATTAAGGGTACACAATGTGGTGTGGGGGCATGCCAGAGAGACTCCCCAAGAAAGTGACACTTAAGTTGATAATTGAAGGATAAATAGGAATTATCCAGTCAGAGTATGGTGGTGACAGTGGTGGTGGCAACATTATGATGTTAGTTGTAGTGGCAGTGGTGGTGATGCTGGTGCTGGTGGTGGTAGTAATGCTGGTGATGGTGGTGGTGGTCGTGATGGTAGTGATGATGGTGATGATGCTGGTGATGATAGTAATGGTGGTACTGATGATAATGGTAGTGGTAATAGTGGTGATGGAACAGCATGTATGAAGGCTGTAAAAGAGTTGGAAACTCTGAGGAACAGAACAAAGATCAGGGTGTAAATCAGGGCAAGGCTTGCACAAATGTACATGGTAGCATTAATTAACAAATGAAGTAGAGGCCAGGCGCAAGATAAGGCTGGGAGACATATGAGTGTTCAAGAGCACACGTGAATGGGAAAGAATAATGATCACATTCTTACTATGGTTTTGTTGCCTTAGAGATCTTCCTAAATAAAGGGGAAAATTCAGTCATCCTCTTACCTTTCATTCATTTATTCATTAGTTCATTTAATTCACTGATACACACACAGACACATTACACCCAATACATATATGCATGGTATACGTGCATGTATATGTAATATTGTAAGAGTGTACAAGACAGAAAAGTGCCTTCCCTTATGGACATTATTATCTAGTTAAGGATACAGAAATAGCACAAATCTTCCCACAATTACAAGCTGCAGTAAGTGCTATGAAGGAAAAGTAGAGTTCTATGAGAGTGTATGATGAGAGCACTTGATTTAAAGCAGAGAATTAAAGAGGGCTTCCTAGAGGAGGTGACACTTAAAGTCAAAGTATAAGTAGCCAAGCCAGAAAGAGCTTGGTGACTTTGAGAACCAGAAATAAAGCCAGTGCAGCTGGAGCATGGAGCGTAAGGAGGGTACTGGTGTAAAAGATGGACCAGGGAATCAAAAGATCTGGGTTGGAGTCCCAACTTCTTAAGAGCTGTGTAATCATGGGCAAATCTTTTTCTCTATCTCTGGGCTTAAATCTTTTCATATCCATGAACTCACTCATTCAAGCATCCATTTATCAAGTATCCATCCCATCTATCCATCCATCCATCCATCCATCCTGCCATCCTGTCATCCATACATACATATATACATCCTATCATCCATGTATCCTATTCATGCATCTATCCATCCATCCATACATACATATAACCATCCACTAATCCATCCATCCATCCATCCATTCACCCATCCATCCATCCATGCTTCCATTGATCCATCAATTCCCTCCCTTCCTCCTTCCCTCCTCCTTCTCTTCCCTTTTACCTTTCTTTTTTTCCATCCGTCTTCCCTTCCTCCCTCTCTCCCTCTATCCATCTATTTTTCTATCTGTCTGTCCACCCATTCATTCAATAAGTCTGTCTCTAATATCTAGTAAGTGTTAGATGCTATGCTAGGGACCACTGGGGATAGAATGATGAGTAAAGTTAAGAGGATTCCCGTTCTCATGGAATTTACGGCTTGGTAGGAATTTGGTGCTGGTGTTAATATTGAACTCATGCCTGTGTGATTCCTGGGGTTGCCATGAAGGTGTGGATGTAAAAGTGTTTGAGGAAAGTCTTGTGCCTGAAAATGTTCTGCAAACTGCAAAACGAGATGAAAGTGAGGGGTAGATGCAATGCCCTAATTACTAGGATTATACTGGGCATCAGGGACTGGCCAGGTTAGGTTTTTGAGGTCTCCCCAGATAAAAGGTTGTGTTCAGCATATATTGCTTCTTTCCATAAAATACATATGTCAGATGTTGTTCTATTTTTTAGAGATATGAGAAAGACAACTTTCCTACCCTCATGGACTTATGGTCCGGAGTGGGGAGATAGAAATTAGACAAATAAACAGTATGTATGTAAATTAACATAAATTAGTAATTACCAACTGTGATAAATGCTATAAATGAAAAGAAAAGAGTAAGAGGAAAATGTATTAACAGGGAGACCCCATGTGGACTTAAGTGGTGGCAGTCAGGGGAGGCTCTCAGAAGAAGTGTAAATTAAGGAGTGATGCAAAGAATGAGGATCTGTAAGGCAGGCTCAGGGAGGGGCAAGAAGAAAATTATTCCAAGGAGCATAGAGGTCTCCAGGCTTGAAAGAATTCGGTGCCTTTAAAGACCTGAAAGAGGTGCTTGCCTGGTGGTATAGTGGTTGGGTTCACTCACTTCACTTTGGCGGCCCAGGATTTGCAGGTTTGGATCTGGGGCGCAAACCTACACACTGCTCCTCAAGCCGTGCTGTCCCATAGGCAAAGTAGAGGAAGATTGGCACAGATGTTAGCTCAGGGACAATCTTCCTCAAGCAAAAAGAGGAAGATTGGCAACAGACGTTAGATCAGGGACAATCTTCCTCACCAAAAAAAAAAAAGACACAAAAGAAGTCTTTCTCCATACTACTACGGGATAGGAAATGCAGCTTGATAGGAGGCTGAAGAAGTAGACAGGGGCCAGATCACTGGTCTCTTCTGGTCACTCATGGATGCTTCTAGGTCATACAAAGGAAGTCAGGCTCGATCGAGGAGGAGGTATAGTGAGGTGCCTACAAGAATAGTCTATGGAGTGGAGCTGGCTGGGCTCAAACCCAGCTCCACCTCTCTAGGCTTCAATTTTCCCATTGTAAAGTGAGGATAATAATAACATCTACCTCATAAGATCTCATGGAAGAGATGGGACGTGAGAGCATTTGGTTAGATTCTTGGCACAAAGCTAGTATGTCAAGGCCCGGGATCGCCAACTACAGCCCACGGCCAAATCCTACCTGCCCCTTGTTTTGAGGTTAATGATATTTTTAAACCATAAATCATTCCTATGTGGTTCCTATATGGATCAAAAGCCACCAATTAATTGCTACCACTAGGATAACACGGCTCCAAGGTCTTACGTGGCCTGGCTCCCTGCTACATGAGACTTCGTCTCTTACTACTTGCTCTCTTTCTTCTGGCCACATTGGCCTCTTTGCTGTTCCTCAGACATTCCAGGCTCATTCCTGCCTCATGGCATTTGGCACTGCTCTCCCCTCAGCATGGAACGTTCTTCCACAAGGTCTTCTCCTGTCTTATTTCTTCATACCATTTAAGTCTCTGATTCGGTATCACCTCCTCAGAGAGACCAGGGTTGACCACCTTGTCTGATGTAGACCCATTACCCGCTGTGTCTCTACTTTGCCTTATTTTTCTTCGTAGAATGGATTACTACCTGCAATTATGTATTTATGTATGCTTTTGTTCGCCAAGGCTGCCGTAACAAAGTCCCACAGACCGGGAGGCTGATAAACAACAAAAATTTGTTGTCTCACGGTTCTGGAGGCTGGAAGTCTCAGACCAGCACGTTGGCAGAGTTAGTTTCTTCTGAGGCCTCTCTCCTTGGCTTGTGGATGGCCGTCTTCCCCCTGTGTCCTCTCATAGTCGTCCCTCTGTCTGTGTCTACCTAACCTCCTCTTCTCGTGAGGGCACCAGACATATTGGATTAGGGCCCATCCTATGACATCATTTATATTTAATTATCTCTTTAAAGACCCTATCTCCAAATATAGTCAAATTCCAAGGCACTGAGGGTCAGAACCCCAACATATGAACTTTTGGGGGCACAGAGTTCAGGCCACAATATATTTACCTGATTATTGTCCATCTCCCCTTCTGGGATAAAGCCCCAAGAGGACAGGGACTTTGTTAGACCCCTTTATATAGTTTATAATGAGAGCTTAATTAAGATCTGTTGGAGGAATGGAAGGAGGCATGAATTAGCAGAGGAATGAAGGGACTGGACAATATCTCTTCCTCCTTTTCCACCTCTAGTGCCCTAATGTTGGGCTGGTGGGGCCGAGATGGGCTTATGGGGGCCATTGAGCCACAGTACACAGACTCCAGGCTGCATTCTCCAGGTCCCTGATTAAAATCCATGGGGGAACTGGAGTGCAAGGAGGAAGGAGGGGCATGGATTCGTTGAGATTGAGGCCAGACTCCAGGTTCTGACAGGGGAGGCAGCTTGGACCCATGCCTTGTGTATGACCATCAGATTGTCCTATATGATCTGACCCTGCCCACCTCTGTATGTCCACTGCCCACTGTTCTCCCCCTCTCCAACCCTCTTTGTTGTGGTCACACTGACCATCTTACTTTTCCTCATGCTCACTGTACTCCATTCTACCACTGGGCCTTTGCACCAGCCATTCCTTCTGCTTGGAACAGCCATTGCTCAGTTTTGTGCATGGCTGGCGTCTTCTTGTCCTTTGGGTCTCAGCTCAAATAGCTTTTTCTGATGATACCATCTAAAGTCCCTGCTCCGCCCCTGGATGTCACTCCCTTTCCCATCCTAGTGTGCATCACTCTCTGAAATTACCTCATCTTCTCATGTGTTCACTCTGGAAGTTGCAACCTGGCAGCCCTCAGGCCAACAATGGCCCATAGGTGTGTTTTGTTTGGCTGACAGTGTATAAAGATTTCTCTGAGTCAATACCTAAAGATTAGGAGAATTCCCATAAAAATAATAATCATTTTTAAAAAAGTTCTAGCTATTCTTGAAAAATCAGAAAATCTGGTAAATTAGGTCTCCATTTCTGACGGGCTGCAGTTGGCTGAAACTGAGTTCTGGCTGCTCTTTGTCATTGTCCCTGCCACACATGCCTGCGTTATTTATATTTTCTCATCATCGTCCCCTACAGGCATCTGAGTTTTGCAAGCCTGGGTTTTGTTTGTTGACCCTCTGTCCTCTCCAAGTGGAATAGAAGCTCCACCAGGTTGGCGTCTTCGTCTGTCTTGTTTCTTCTTTCTTTTCTCTTGTTTTCTTTTTCCTTTTTTTTTTTATTAATGTTATGCTAGATTACAACCTTGTGAGATTTCAGTTGTACATTTTTGTTAGTCATGTTGTGGGTACACCACTTCCCCCTTTGTGCCCTCCCCACAACCCCCCTTTTCCCTGGTAACCACCGATCAGATCTCCTTGTCAATATACTAACTTCCACCTATGAGTGGAGTCATATAGAGTTCGTCTTTCTCTGACTGGCTTATTTCGCTTAACATAATACCCTCGAGGTCCATCCACGTTGCTGTGAATGGGCCAATTTTGTCTTTTTTTATGGCTGAGTAGTATTCCATTGTGTATATATACCACATCTTCTTTATCCAATCATCAGTTTCTGGGCATGTAGGCTGGTTCCACGTCTTGGCTATTGTAAATAATGCTGCGATGAACATAGGGGTGCAAGGGACTCTTGAGATTTCTGATTTCAGGTTCTTAGGATAGATACCCAGTAATGGGATGGCTGGGTCATAGGGTATTCCTATTTTTAACTTTCTGAGAAATCTCCATACTGTTTTCCATAGTGGCTGTACCAGTTTGCATTCCCACCAACAGTGTATGAGGGTTCCTTTTTCTCCACAACCTCTCCAACATTTGTCGCTGTTGGTTTTGGATGTTTTTGCCAATCTAACGGGTGTAAGGTGATATCTTAGTGTAGTTTTGATTTGCATTTCGCTGATGATTAGCGATGATGAACATCTTTTCATGTGTCTATTGGCCATATTCATATTTTGTTTTGAGAAATGTCTGTTCATGTCCTCTGCCCATTTGTTGATCGGGTTGTTTGTTTTTTTGTTGTTAAGCCATGTGAGTTCTTTGTATATTATGGAGATTAACCCTTTGTCGGATAAGTGGCTTGTAAATATTTTTTCCCAATTAGTGAGCTGTTTTTTTGTTTCAATCCTGTTTTCCCTTGCCTTAAAGAAGCTCTTTAGTCTGATGAAGTCCCATTTGTTTATTCTTTCTATTGTTTCCCTCAACTGAGTAGTTATAGTGTCTGAAAAGATTCTTTTGAAACTGATGTCAAAGAGTGTGCTGCCTATATTCTCTTCCAGAGGACTTATTGTTTCAGGCCTAGTCTTTAGGTCTTTGATCCATTTTGAGTTTATTTTGGTGTGTGGTGAAAAAGAATGGTCAATTTTCAATCTTTTGCATGTGGCTGTCCAGTTTTCCCAGCACCATTTGTTGAAGAGACTTTCTTTCCTCCATTGTAGACCCCCTGCTCCTTTGTCGAAGATTGACTGTCCATAGATGTGTGGTTTTATCTCTGGGCTTTCAATTCTGTTCCGTTGATCTGTGGACCTGTTTTTGTACCAGTACCATGCTGTTTTGATCACTGTAGCTTTGTAGTATGTTTTGAAATCGGGGATTGTGATTCCGCCGGCTTTGTTTTTCTTTCTCAGGATTGCTTTAGCAATTCGCGGTCTTTTGTTGCCCCATATGAGTTTTAGGATTCTTTGTTCAATTTCTGTGAAGAATGTTCTTGGGATTCTGATTGGGATCGCATTGAATCTGTAGATTGCTTTAGGTAGTATGGACATTTTAACTATGTTTATTCTTCCAATCCATGTGCATGGAATGTCTTTCCATCTCTTTATGTCGTCGTCAATTTCTTTCAAGAAAGTCTTGTAGTTTTCATTGTATAGATCCTTCACTTCCTTGGTTAAGTTATCCCAAGGTATTTTATTCTTTTCGTTGCGATTGTGAATGGGATTGAGTTCTTGAGTTCTTTTTCTGTTAGTTCATTGTTAGTGTATAGAAATGCTACTGATTTTTGTAAGTTGATTTTATACCCTGCTACTTTGCTGTAGTTGTTGATTATTTCTAATAGTTTTTCTATGGATTCTTTGGGGTTTTCTATATATAAGATCATGTCGTCTGCAAACAGCGAGAGTTTTACTTCTTCGTTACCTATTTGGATTCCTTTTATTTCTTTTTCCTGCCGAATTGCTCTGGCCAGCACCTCCAGTACTATGTTGAATAGGAGTGGTGAAAGTGGGCACCCTTGTCTTGTTCCTGTCCTCAGAGGGATGGCTTTCAGTTTTTGTCCATTGAGTATGATGTTGGCTGTGGGTCTGTCATATATGGCCTTTATTATGTTGAGGTACTTTCCTTCTATACCCATTTTATTGAGGGTTTTTATCATAAATGGGTGTTGGATCTTGTCGAATGCTTTCTCTGCATCTATTGAGATGATCATGTGGTTTTTGCTTTTCATTTTGTTGATGTAGTGTATCACGTTGATTGACTTGCGGATGTTGAACCATCCCTGTGTCCCTGGTATAAATCCCACTTGATCATGGTGTATAATCTTTTTGATGTATTGCTGTATTCAGTTTGCCAAAATTTTGTTGAGGATTTTTGCATCTATGTTCATCAGTGATATCGGCCTGTAGTTCTCCTTCTTTGTGTTGTCCTTGTCAGGTTTGGGGATCAGAGTGATGTTGGCTTCATAGAATGTGTTAGGGAGTACTCCATCTTTCTCAATTTTTTGGAACAGTTTGAGAAGAATAGATATTAAGTCTTCTTTGAATGTTTGATAGAATTCTCCAGAGAAGCCGTCTGGTCCTGGACTCTTATTTTTGGGGAGGTTTTTGATTACCGTTTCTATTTCCTGACTTGTGATTGGCCTATTCAGATTCTCCATTTCTTCCTGATTCAGTTTGGGGAGATTGTAGGAGTCTAGGAATTTGTCCATTTCTTCCAGGTTGTTCAATTTGTTGGCATATAGTTTTTCATAGTATTCTCTTATGATCCCTTGTATTTCATTGGTATCTGTTGTGATTTCTCCTCTCTCATTCCTAATTTTATTTATTTGCGATTTCTCTCTTCTTTTCTTGGTGAGTCTGGCTAAAGGTTTGTCGATTTTGTTAATTTTTTCAAAGAACCAACTCTTTGTTTCATTGATCCTTTCTATTGTCTTTTTTGTTTCAATATCGTTTATTTCTGCTCTTATTTTTATTATTTCCCTCCTTCTACTGACTCTGGGCTTTGTTTGTTTTTCTTTTCGTAGTTCTGTTAGGTGCCGTTTGAGGTTGCTTATGTGAGCTTTTTCTTGTTTAGTGAGGTGAGCCTGTATTGTGATGAATTTCCCTCTTAGGACTGCTTTTGCTGCATCCCAAATGATTTGGTATGTCGTGTTCTCATTTTCATTTGTCTCCAGATAATATTTGATTTCTTCTTTAATTTCTTCAATGATACATTGTTTGTTCAGAAGCGTGTTGTTTAGTCTCCACATTTTTGCACCTTTCTCTGCTTTTTTCTTGTAGTTGATTTCTAGTTTCATAGCATTATGATCAGAAAAGATGCTTGATATTATTTCAACTCTCTTGTATTTATTGATGTTTGCTTTGTTTCCCAAAATATGGTCAATCCTTGAGAATGTTCCATGTGCACTTGAGAAGAATGTGTAACCTGCTGTTTTTGGATGAAGTGTTCTATATATATCTCTTAAGTCCATCTGGTCTAATTTTTCATTTAATTCTATTATTTCCTTGTTGATTTTCTGTCTGGATGTTCTGTCCATTGGTGTTAATGGTGTGTTGAGGTCTCCTACTATTATTGTATTGTTGTTGATGTCTTCTTTTAGTTCTATTAAGAGTTGCTTTACAAATTTTGGTGCTCCTGTGTTGGGTGCGTATATATTTATAAGTGTTATGTCTTCTTGGTGGAGAGTCCCTTTTATCATTATATACTGTCCCTCTTTGTCTTTCTTTATCTGTTTTGCTTTGAAGTCTACCTTGTCTGATATTAGTATAGCGACACCTGCTTTCTTTTGTTCATTATTAGCTTGGAGTATTGTTCTCCATCCCTTCACTCTGAGTCTGTGTTTGTCTTTGGGGCTGAGGTGTGTTTCCTGGAGGCAGCATATTGTTGGGTCTTGTTCTTTGATCCATCCTGCCACTCTGTGTCTTTTGATTGGGGAGTTCAATCCATTTACATTTAGAGTGATTATTGAGATGTGGGGGCCTACCACTACCATTTTATGTCTTGTTTTCTGGTTTTCTTCAATTTCCTTTGTTTCTCGTCCCATGGTTTAATCTGTTCTGATGAAGAGCTGCTACTCTCTGTTGTTGTCCTTCTACTTATCTCCTCTGCTCTTGGTTTTGTAGCCCCTTTCCTTTTTTTGATTTTTCAGGAATGAGGGTTTTCCTGAGGATTTCCTGAAGAGGAGGTTTTGTGGCAATGAACTCCCTTAATTTTTGTTTATCTGAGAAAGTTTTTATTTCTCCATCGTATTTGAAGGATATTTTCGCTGGGTAGAGAATTCTCGGCTGTAGGTTTTTGTCCTTCAGATTCTTGAATATATCATTCCACTCTCTTCTAGCCTGTAAAGTTTCTGCTGAGAAATCTGCTGATAGCCTGATGGGGGTTCCTTTGTAGGTTAGTTTCTTTTGCCTGGCTGTCCTTAGTATTTTCCCCTTGTCGTTGACTTTTGCTAGCTTCACTACTATATGCTGTGGCGTTGGTCTTCTTGCATTGATAAAGTTTGGAGATCTATTGGCTTCTGTAACCTGAAGATCCATCTCTCTCACCAGATTTGGGAAGTTCTCAGCCATTATTTCTTTGAATAGGCTTTCTGCCCCTTTCTCCTTCTCTTCTCCCTCTGGTATACCTATAATCCTTACGTTGCATCTCCTAATTGTGTCTGATAATTCTCAGAGAGTTTCTTCATTTCTTTTTAGTCTTACTTCTCTCTCCTCCTCTGCCTGCAGCATTTCTATATTCCTATCTTCCAAATTGCTAATTCTTTCCTCCATATTATCGGCCCTACTGTTCAGAGCATCTAGATTTTTCTTAATCTCCTCTATTGTGTTCTTCATTTCCAATATTTCTGTTTGGTTCTTCTTTATTGTATCAAACTCTTTTGTGACATAGCTCCTGAACTCGTTGAGTTGTCTATCTGAATTCTCTCTTAACTCATTGAGTATTTTAATGATGGCTGTTTTGAAGTCATCATCATTTAGGTTATATATCTCATTTTCTTTGGGATTGTTTTCTGTGTGTTATTTTCCTTCTGTTCTGGAGATTTAATGTATTTTTTCATATTGCTTGATGTTGTTGATTTGTGCCTCCGCATAGAGATAGAGTTTAGTTGCTCCTTCCACTTGTTTCTGCTGCTGTGGTGGGGGAGCAGCTGTTTATACTGCACCAACCAGGAACCCTCTCCGCAGTTGCTAACTGGGCCTGGGCCCCTCCTCGTAGTCACAGTGGTCCTTTGGGTTACCTCTTCTGCCGTGGGAGCTGTCACGGGGGGGCTTCAGGCTGCTGGTGCCTACTGTTGCAGCCCACCTAGATGTGCTCCCTCCTTGGGGTCTGCAATGGTGTTATGGGCTTTTCCAGCGGCCAAGGGTAGGATCACCTATATTTGCTGCTCAATCACTGTTGGCACCCACAAAATCTCACTTGTCCACTATGGGTCACAGCAGAGCTATTGGCATCTTCTACAGTCTGTGGTTAGCTCACCTAACTATGCTACTTTTGTCCCGGGGTCTTCCAGCCTTGTGGCTGCCGGATGGGTGCTCTCTACTAGTGCTGTGCAGAGGCTTTCCCTGAGGCTGCTGTGAGCCTGTAGGGTTTCCCCCTAGGCTATGGAGCTGGGTCGCTGGAACTCCACCCAGCCCCAGTCCTGTCCCCAGGAACTCAGGGAGCCCTTTGCCCTGTCTGGGGGATAGCCGGAGATCCTGATTTCAGTGGTAGCTGGTCAGCTGCTGCCCTGCCTGATATTCTCCTCTCCGGGACCCTCCCGGTGTTGTGGATGCTGGGTGTAGCCCCTCCGCTAATAGCTGACAGAGAGTTTTGTCTGCTGCCCGGGCAGAGCTCTGGATCTTCCCCTCTGGGGCGCGGAGCGGGCCTCTGGAGCTTCACCCAGCCCCAGTCCTCTCCAAGATCTCCGGCAATCCCTAGCCCCACGGGGCGGGCAACGGCAGCTGGGGGGTCGCCCCGCCCTCTGGGATTCTCTCCGGGACTTTCCCGGAGTTGAATGCTGGGCGTGGCCCCTCTGCTAATAGCAGACAGAGAGTTTTGTCTGCTGCCCTGGCAGAACTCTGGAGCTTCCCCTCCCGGCTGCAGGGCCGGCCTCTGGAGCTCCCCCCAGCTCCAGTCCTCTCTGAGATCTCCAGCAATCCCTTACCCCACGGGGTGGGCAACGGCAGCTGGGGGTCACCTCGCCCTCTGGGAGTCTCTCCGGGACTTTCCCGGAGCCGTGAATGCTGGGCATGGCCCCTCCGCTAATGGCAGACAGAGAGTTTTGTCTGCTGCCCGGGTGGAACTCTGGAGCTTCCCCTCCGGGGCACGGAGCCAGCCTCTGGGGCTTCACCCAGCCCCAGTCCTCTCTGAGATCTCCGGCAATCCCTTGCCCCACCGTGCAGGCAGTGGCAGCTGGGGGGCCGCCATGCCCTCTGTGATTCTCTCTGGGACCCCCCGGGCGCTGTGGACACCAGGCGGGATCTCCCCACCAATGGCGGGGCGAGACTCTCCCCACGGGCTCAGGTTTTCCCTCTGCATTTAGGAGTAATTGCGGGGAGTTTAGGTAGGGTTCTGGTCACCTGTTTCCACCATCACTCCTCTGGTGTGTGCTCGCTCCTGCCCTAGGTGTGTGTTGATCTTCTGGGCGCGTCCATTGGAAGAAAGCTGCTTGCAGGTACTAGGCTGTTCGGTCGGGGTTGGAGAGTTTTCACCTATCTCCACATCATCCTGGAGGGAAGTCCGTCCGCCTTCCAATGTATAGTCGCGTGGGTCTCTCAGACGTCCTGAGATACTGTCTGGATATCCTTTGTTAAGCAATGAGTGTCCAAATAATTGTAGACTCGAAGGGGGAGAGACAAAGAGGACTACTCATGGCGCCATCTTGGATCCCAATCTCTTTTCTCTTGTTTTCTTAAAAATCAAATTGTATTACAACTGGATTGCCTTTCTTTTCATTTTGTGATCCACCATCCCTCTTTTTTCTAGCTTTATTGGGTATGATCGACAAGTAGAAATTGTATATATTTATGGTGTACAAACTTGATGTTTTGATACATGTATACATCGTGAAATGATCAGCAGAATCAAACTAGCTAACATATTCGTCACCTTGCATGGCTGTCTTCTTTGGTGTGTGGTCAGAACATTTAAGATCTAATCTCTTAGCAACATTCAAGTATGCAACACAGTATTGTTAACTATAGTCACCATGTTGTATATTAGATCGCCAGAACTCATTCATCTGCATAAGTGAAACTTTGTACCCTTGACCAACATCGTCCGTTTCCCTCCCCCCACCCAGCCCCTGACAACCACCATTTGGCTCTCTGCTTCTGTGAGTTTGACTGTTTTAGGTTCCACCATCACTCTTTACAAAAGCCTTGATGGAGTCTTCATTTGACTTTTGGGATTCCTGTTTTTTTTTTTGAGGAAGATTAGCCCTGACCTAATATCTGCTGCCAATCCTCCTCCTTTTGCTGAGGAAGATTAGCCCTGAGCTAACATCCGTGCCCATCTTCCTCTACTTTATACGTGGGACGCCTGCCACAGCATGGCTTGCCAAGCAGTGCCATGTCCGCACCCGGCATCCGAACTGGTGAACTCCAGGTCGCCAAAGTGGAACATGCACGCTTAACTGCTGCGCCACTGGGCCAGTCCCTGACTTTCGTGATTCTTGATTCCTGGGTTTGCTTCTTTCTTTTTTAAAGCGATAAAATACACATAATGTAAAATTTACCGTCTAACCCTTTTTGAGTGTCCAGTTCAGCGGCATTAAGTATCTTCACACTGTTATGCAACCATCACCACCATCCGTCTCCAGAACTTTTTCATCTTCCCCAACTGAAACTCCGTCCTTGTTAAACACCAACTCTCAGCCCCTGGCAACCGCCATTCTACTTTCCGTCTCTATCAATCTGTGTCTTGTTCCTGCCTTATCTCCAGCTTCCAAAACTGTGCCTGCTACATAGTAGGTGTTTAGTAGGTAGCTGCTGTTGAAAGAATGAGTGCTAGGGGGTCTCCCAGGTTTCTTGTTTGAGCAAGCATGTGATGGGGTCTATGGGGGAGATGCTCAGACCCAGATTGGGGTCCCCAGGGGCCTGAGCATCACGCTCTGTCCTTCTCTCCCCACAGGTCTGCTGCTGCTGGTCAGCCTGGAGGTGTTCCGGCATTCCGTGCATGCCCTGGTGCAGAGAGTCAGTCCTGAGCCTCCCCGACCCCCAGCCCTGACCTACGAGTACTCCTGGTCTCTGGGCTGTGGTGTGGGGGCCAGCCTGGTCTTGCTGCTAGGGGGCGGCTGCTTTCTCCTGCTCACCCTGCCTCCCAGGCCCTGGGCCTCACTCTGTCCCAAGTGGGGACACAGGGCCACCTAGAGCCACCCCATTGTGCCTTCTCTTAGCTCCTTCCAAATTCTTTTCCTTTCTCCATCGTCCTCACTCGAAATCTTTTGCCCCGTGTCCTGGAGAAACTGTGTTCTTCCTGCTCCAGGACCCAGACTGTTTGCACAAACCTGCCTCCCATGCCCTCATCTTTTCCCTCTGTAAATGTGTTTTTCTCAGTGGCTGAATTTGGGATGCTCGGGGCTGGGGTGGGCAGAGGCTTTTTGCAAACGAGGGTCCCCAGGGAAGGCTGGCAGGGACCTGATGGGGTAACTGGGGAGTGAGGGGGCGGGGGTCTTGGGAGGGAGTTGGACCTCGTCATTTCCTACATCTGGATGAGTTCCCTCGTGGGAGAGACTTATTCCGACTAATCTGAGACTCTGGGAAGCAGGGGACGGGGAGGGGAGGGAAGAATATCTGAGTCTGACCTCGCTGGGGTCTGATTTGGGATTAAAGGTTTGGAAACGTAACAACTTTGGTTTGGAGTCCATTTGTGATGTGGCTGGAGGTTCTGGGATAGAGAAAAGTGACCCCTTGTCCTCTCCAGAAACCCACTGCATGCTTCTCAGCCTCAAAATCGCATGTCAGTGAACCCACAGGCAGCGATGGAAAACTCAACAGATTGGAACATGAGTACCGTTGTGGGTTGAATTGTGTCCTTCCCAAAAGTACATGCTGGAGTCCCAGCTCCCAGGACCTCAGAATGTGACCTTATTCCGAGAAGGGTCTTCACAGAGGTGATCGAGTGAAAGTGAGGTCATTAGAGTGGACCCTAATCCAACATGACTGTAGTCCTTATGAGAAAGAGCCATTGGGACAGAAAGGTGGACAGGTACAGAGGAAGACAAGGTGAAGAGACACGGGGAGAAGACCCCATCTTCAAGCCCAGGAGAGAGGCCTGGAACAGTCTCCTTCATAGCCCCTGAAGGAACCAACCCAGTGACACCTTGATCTCGGACTTCCAGCCTCCAGAACCTTGAGACAATGTATTTCCATTGTTTAAGTCACCCAGTCTTGGTATTTTGTTATGGCAGGCCTAGAAACTGATAGAGATTTTATTTTACTTTTTGTTTCTTTTTTGCAGGGGAAGATTAGCCCTAAGCTAACATCTGTTGCCAATCTCCCCTCTTTTTTCTTGCATTTTCCCCCCCAAAGCCCCAGCACATAGTTGTGTATAGTTGTGGGTTCTTCTACCTGAGCTGCTGCTACAGCATGGCTTACTGACAGACGAGTGATGCGGTTCCGTGCCGAGGAATCGAACCCAGGCTGCCAAAGCAAAGCGCACTGAACTTTAACCGCTAGGCCATCAGAGATTTTAGTACCTGGTAATGGGGTGCTGCTGTAACAGAAACCTAAAAAGGTGGATGTGGCTTTGGAGTTGGGGAATAGATAGAGACTGGAGGCGTTTTGAGGTGCATGATAGAAAAAGCCAAATTGCCTTGACGAGACTGTTGACAGGAATATAGACAGGAAAGGGAATTCTGAGGACTCAGGAAGAAGCAAGGGGAGCTGCAGAGAAAGCTTCTATCGTCTTGGAGAACACGTTTATCATTGTGAGCAGAAGGTTGGTAGAAGCTGGAGTAACAACACCACCAACAGATACCAGCGAATGAAGACCTTCGAGTCAAGCGTTCGAGTCCCTCGGGCCGAAGGGCCAGACCCCTCCCTTATGAAGATCCATCTGTGTGTTTCAACCCAAAATCACAGCTTGAATGAGTTCTTCAGTTACATGGGAATTGCCGAACATGATCTGTTACCTCCAAAGGCCGACGTCTCTTAAATGTTTTAAAATATTTAACTTACAACTAGGATATATGACCATATACTGGGGCTTTGAGGAGGAAAAAAAAAATGTTTAATACAGAATTTGTACTGGATCATGAATACAAATGTACTGGTATTCTGAGTTTGATTCTCTTAAATGTTTCTATATTTAATTATAAATTATAATTGTATAGAATAATATATATTATATATTATACTAGTATTATGTATAGTATATGATTATATTATAATCAACAGATTATATTAATAATATTATAGATATTATTATATTATGATATATTAATATGTTCTCAAACATGTCTATATTTAATTATAAATTATAAATACAATTAGATACATAAGTATATATAATTATCGCATGTAATAAATTATAACATTTACATAAATATATTAATATATTATATATACAACATTCATAATATTACATATATGTAACATAATATTTATACGATATATGTTATATCGTATAAATATTGCAATTTTTATAATATAACATATATGTAACAATATTTATATAATACAACATATTATATTATATATAAATATTATAACATTATCATTGGGATAATAATTATAAATTGTAATTGTATTTTGACAGGGGGCTGGCCCTGAGGCAGTGTGGTTAAAGTTTCGTGCACTCCGCTTTGGCAGCAGGAGTTCGTGGGTTCAGATCCCGGGTGTGGACTGACTCCACTCATCAGCTGTGCTGTGGAGGCATCCCACACACAAAGGGGAGGAAGATTGGCATGGATGTTAGCTCAGGGCTAATCTTCCTCAAGCAAAAAAAAAGGAGGGTTGGCAACGGATGTTAAATCAGGGCAAATCTTCCACACACACACACAAACACAAAATTGTAACTATATTTTGACAATGATAAATTGTCCCAGGGTTGAAAGCAGTTCCCCTGAGGAGATCATTTTACCAGTTGAGGAAACGTGGGGATAAGCCTTTCTTGATTAGCTGGGGTGGAGCCCTATCTCAGATTCAGTAGTGCATATGTAGGCAGTCTATTCTTTTCATATCTTTTGTGTGTGTATGAGGAAGATTGGCCCTACTTGAGGAAGGTTAGCCCTGAGCTAACATCTGTGCCCATCTTCCTCTATTTTGTATGTGAGATGCCGCCACAGCATGGCTTGACAAGCAGTGTGTAGGTCCGCGCCTGGGTTCTGAACCCACAAACCCTGGCCGCCAAAGCAGAGCTTGCGAACTTAATCACCATGCCACCAGCCCGCCCCTCTCTTCATTTCTTTATGCACTGAACTTAGCATCGTGAGACGGCTGGGGATGGGCATTCGCTTCTTCATCCAAGTAGGGGAAGTGTCATTCGTGGTTGAGAATGTGAGCTCTGAGCACGGACTTCCGGTGTGAAACCCTGGCTCCATCTTTTGTAGCTTGAGCAACTTGCTTGACCTCTCTGTGCCTCCGTGTGTTCAACCCTCACAAGAGCTCATGGCAGTATTTACTTCCTCGAGTCATCACGGGGAGTAAATGCGGTAATAATCCTTGCAAAGCCCTGGAAGACCGTCTGGCACACAGTCATAACTAGATCAGTCTTGTTGTTGTTATTATTTATCGAGTGGCACTTTGGGCCTGGCATACAGTAGAGAGTAAAACGGGACCCCCGATGAGCTGACAGTCTGGTGATGGAAACAGATATTAATCACATCATCACACTAATGAATGTGTAATTATAAACTGAGATAAGTGCTAGGAAAAGGGATCATGAGCAATTTTTTTTCCCACTTGACTTTGTGCCCTGCTAGCTCAGAGAAGCCCCAAGAGACAGCTGCCTCGGGGGAGGGGTTCTCTGGTCTTTGTCCAGTGGGGTCTTTACTCTGTGCCCTCTTTCTTACTGGGGGGTCTTCATGAAATCCCTAGAAGTGGGAAAAGGAAATAGAGACTCCCTCAAAGATGAATAACGGGAATCACAAAATACTAAGGGATGATTTCTCAAAGCATTAATTGCATCTCATCATCATATTTTTTCAAGTGAAGGAAAATAGAAGCTTCTTGAAATCCACAGCCCTTCCTGTCTTTTTTGTACACATTTTAAAACTTTTTTGAACATAATTTCAAACTTCAGAAAAGTTGCAAGAATCTAAATAATTTGCAGAAGACCCGCATGCTCTTTTCTCAGCTTCACCTGTTGTTAACTTTTCACCTTACATCCAAATGTGTCTTTTAAAAACCCAACAAACATTTATTTTTAAATGGGAAATGCCTCATATATGCAAAAGAGTGTATAAAACTCTAACATCCCAATTAAAGAACTAAAATTTAAAAACTCTCATTTTCTCAGAACGTAGGATAAGAAACGGAGCTGGGATCTTGGAAGCTACTGGTCTGATCCTTGCTGGAACCATCCTCACCACGCCCAACACTCACAGATAATCAACCACCAACCTGAATTTTAAAGAAATCATCCCCTTGCTTTTCCTTATAGTTTTGCAAACTATAATTCTATTCTTTTAAAAAAGTGTTGTTACATTTTGCATATTTTTGAAGTTCATGTAAATGGAATCTTACCGTACATATTTTCCTGTGTAATGTTTCTCTCTCTCTCTTTTTTTTTTTTTTGGTGAGGAAGATTGGCCCTGAGCTAACATCTGTTGCCAATCTTCCTCTTTTTGCTTGAGGAAGATTGTCAGTGAGCTAACATCTTTGCCAACCTTCCTCTATTTTATGTGGGGTGCTGCCACAGTGTGGCTTGACAAAGGGTGCTAGTTCCACACCCAGGATCTGAACCTGCAAACCCCAGGCCTCCGAAGCGGAATGCCTGAATTGAACAACTACGCCACCAGGCTGGCCCCAGTTTGTCTTTTTTTTTTAAGGCCAAAGAAGAGGATTCAGACTCATAGCCAGAGGGTCAGATAAGACCCACAGACATGTTTTGGTAGCCTTCATGATGTTTACAAAATTATTTATTTCATTGAGGTAAAATTCACATAACATAAAATTAACCACTGACCACTCTAAGTGAACAATCCAGTGGCAACTAGTGCATTCTCAAGGTTGTGCAACCATCACCTCTATCTAGTTCCAAGACATTTTCCTCACCCCAAAAAGGAAATCCTATACCCATCAAGCAGTTACTCCCCATTTTCCCCTTCTCCCACCCCTGAAAACCAGTCATTTGATTTCTGTCTCTAAGGATTTATCTATTCTGGATGTTTCATACGAAAACAGACGTTCAGACAAATACTTGCACACGAGTGTTCCTGGCAGCGCTATTCACAACAGCCCAAATGTCCATCAGCAGAGGGATGGACGGACCAAATGTGGTGTATCCATAAAATGGAATACTATTCATTCACAGAAAGGAAGGAGGTACATGCCTCAACACGAATGAACCTCAAAAACAAATTTACTTTTGAGTTACTTTCCCATCTTTAAACATCAGAAGATTTTACATCAAAATCTGGGTTTCCAGGTTCTGTTGAGAAACGGAAGCTGGCAGCGTGGTGACCATAACATGGTATTTACACTTGTGGTTTTATTTCTTTATGTGAGTAGTCAATTTACCTGCACGTTGGAGGGAACCCTTGATGCCTTAGAACTTTGTTACATGCCCCCTGAAATTTGCACAGCTCTAGCAGAGGCCCAATAACGTGTCACACCAAATTTCCCACCAGCCCTGCCTGCCTGGGATGGGTTCATAATATGTTCTGTTTCCTACATTGCTTTTTTACTTAAGTGTGTATTAAAAATTATTCCATGTCAGTTGTGGTAGGTCAGCCCCCGAGATGGCCCATGTGAGTCTTGACTCTTGTTTATTCACACCTGTTATGGTTAATTTTATGTGTCAACTCGGCTGGACCATGGTGCCAAAGATTATTCTGGGTGTTTCTGTGAGGGCATTTCTAGAAGAGATTAACACTGAAAACAGTGCTCTGTGAGTAAAGCAGATTGCTCTCCATAATGTGGGTGGGCCATATCTAATCAGTTGAAGGACTGAATAGAATAAAAAGACTGGCCTCCCTGAACAAGAGAGAATTCCTCAGCAGCCTGCCTTCAGACATCATCTTCCACATTGGCTCTTCCAGGTACAGCAGACTGCCTTCACACCAGAACTGCAGCATTGGCTCTCCCGAGTCTCTAGCCAACTGGCATGGATTTGACTTGCCAGCCTCGATAATCACGTGAGCCCATTTCTTACCATAAATCTTCTTCTATATACACCACACATCTTATTGGTTCTGTTTCCCTGGAGAGCCCTGACTAACACAGCACCCTGTATAGTCCCTCCTATGCTGCGTTAGGATTGATCTGTGTGACCGATAGCATATGGCAGAAATGATGGTGCGTCCGTTCCAAGATTAGGTTGTAAAAGATATCGTGGGTCTCATCTTGGTCGCTGTTTTATATTTCTCTCTCTCTCAGACTCTGGGGAGAAATGTATCTTGAGCAGCCCTCTGGAGAGGCCCAGGTGATAGGAAACTGAGGCCTCCTGCCAACAGCCATGGGAGTGACCTCAGGAGCCCATCCTCCAGCTCCCGTCACAGCCCTGGCCAACAGCTTGAGAGGTCCTGAGCCAGAGCCGCCCAGCTAAGCCCCATTTAAAGGTGTACAAAACAGTCCTAGCTTGTGGACTGCACAAGAAGAGTTTGCAGGATGGGTTGGGTGAGGTTTGTTGACCTCTGGTCTTGTTCACGGGGACTGGCTCCTGGGACAATAGCCTTCAAGGACTCTTCTCAGTCCCAGCCCTTGTTGGGTCAGGCCTGGCTCCGTCTCTGTCGCCTCTGCAATTGTCTGGAATAGCAGTCTGAGCTGACTGATACATATGTATATACCACATTTTATTCAATACTCTGTAACAGCAGTCTGAGCTGATTCATGCGTATGTATAGAACATGTCTTATTTATCCATTCATCTGTTGGTGCACACTTGGGTTGCTTCTACCTTTTGGTTATTGTGAATAATGCTGATGTGAACACAGGTGTATAAATATCTGATGCAAATAGACACATTCGAGTCCCTGCCTTCAATTCTTTGGGGTTATACCCAGAAGTGGAATTCCTGGATCACATAGTAATTCTATTTCATGAGTTCGAATCTGCTGGTCTGGATTTCTGTGGTGTCAGCTGAGGACTCCCAGCAAGAGAAGTTCAGCAAGGAATGGCTTTTAAGACGTCACAAGAGACACCATCTCATTTCCTGAAGGGTCAGCAGAACACAAACTGTGGGGCAGAAGACAGAGCCGGGGAGAGCACGTGACCTCCCCAGCTTTGCTCCGGTTCTCAAACTGCGGAACTGAACGAGGGTCTTTGGAATAGGGCAAAGGGGCGCCCATGTGCCTAGACCCCGCTCTGCTTTGGGGAGCCTCGTGGGGCTGGGCAAACGGCTTGAGGCTGGAAATGAGGGTATTTGTGTGGACACATGTAGGAGGAGATTGGGTTTCGGTAAGGAAATAATGATTACAGTCCTAAGTGATGTTGTATTAGACACCCGACTTAGGGCAGGAGCAGCTCAGTCTTAATTCTTCTCCATCTCCCTTTGGCTGGAGACAATCATTGGCCGCCACCTAGCTGCAAAAAATGGCAGCAACGACCTAGAGCAGAGACCACAGGAATAAAGGCTTTTGCCACTTCATTCCTTCAAATTGGGACAATTGCTCCTCGCAATGCTGCTTCTGTGTTCTGGTTATCTATTGATTTATACCAAACCACCCCAAACTTAGTGACATAAAACTACCATCATTTTATTACGCTTATAGATCCTATGGGTCAGGAATTTGGACAGAGCACACTGAGGATGGCTGTATCTGCTCCACGATATCTTCAGCTTCAGCTGAAGACACGGATGGTTGAGGGAGACATGAGCGGTAGGGCCCTGGAATCATCTAGAATCATCTGGAAGCTTCTTCACCTACATGTCTGGTGCCTAGGCTGGGATGACTCCAAAGCTCGGCTCAGCTGGGGGACAGTTGACTGGAGTCCCCACACATGGCCTCTCTGTGTGGCTTGGGCTTCCTCACAGTACAGTGGCCTCAGGATAGCTGGACTTCTTGCACGGTGGCTCAGCAAACAGGACAGAAATCAAATCACATTTCATGAATGACCTGGATTCAGA
The DNA here is from genome assembly GCF_041296235.1 of Equus asinus. Taxonomy (NCBI): domain Eukaryota; kingdom Metazoa; phylum Chordata; class Mammalia; order Perissodactyla; family Equidae; genus Equus; species Equus asinus. The sequence goes on from NC_091815.1 coordinate 37,603,800, forward strand.
AATTGCATGAGATCATGTCTGCCAAACTCTGCTGGCCGGATCCACCAACATCTGAGGGGACAGGGTCATGGACCCCACCTCTTGAAGGATTGGGTGTCAAGTAATGTGCAGCGATGTTATAAAACTGTCACATTCTCCCTGAGGGTTTGATTGTAAAGAATAATTGCTTCATGGGGTGAAGCCAAATGGGAGTGATGATAGGGGGAAGGGGTGTCAGATGGACCAAGAATTCAAAATATGCATAAGACATATACTAAAAGAGATAAGGAAATATGTTAGCAATGTGAAACAAGAACAGTAATCCATAAAGCAAGAGTGTCATGGAAATGATAGATATGAAAATATGTGATGGTAAAATAAAGGATATAATATTCCCCTGTAACAGGATATACAGTAGAATGGATACAGGTGAAGAACAAATTAGTGAGAAAATCTGATTGAGGAACTTTTCCAAAAAGCGGGTATAATGATAATAATAGCCGAAAAAACAAAGCGATAAAGCCCATCGTGAGGTATAGGAGACAGCTCTATATCTAACAAGCTTCTTTGCTAAGAGAACCCTGAATTTTTTCAGATGTCAAGTGACCATCCACCAACATCTTGATGATACTTGGCCCTTTTCTGGTCCCAGGTGTGAATCTTGATTAGTCTAAGGCTTAGGAAGCCGGTGGTTCTCAAAGTGTGGGCCCCAGATCAGCAACACCAGCATCACCTGGGAACTGGTCAGAAACGCAACATCAGCGTCACCTGGGAACTGGTCAGAAATGCAACACCAGCATCACCTGGGAACTGGTCAGAAACACAACATCAGCGTCACCTGGGAACTGGTCAGAAACGCATCAGCATCACCTGGGAAGTGGTCAGAAACGCAACATCAGCATCACCTGGGAACTGGTCAGAAACGCAACATCAGCGTCACCTGGGAACTGGTCAGAAATGCAACATCAGCATCACCTGGGAACTTGGGCCCTTCCCCCCCCGCCGGGCCTGCTGAATCAGACACTCTGAGGGTGAGGTCCAATAATCTATGAGCCCTCCAGGTGATTCTGATACACATGAAATTTTAACACTGTTCTTAGCCCATTGTGTTAATCCCTCACCTACTGCCAGAGGTTACTTGAGGAAGGCGCTGGATGCGAGTGTGCTTTATGGGATGTGGGCAGAAATCTTATGAAGTCTTCAGCACGTTAGAAAGGGTCTCAGTGCTGAGATATGCCCTTCATTGGCTTCTTTATCTCGTCCTTTAAAGAAATAAACTCTGTTTTAGAATCGTTTTAGATTTACAGGAATATTGCAAAGATAAATCAGAGATGCTCATTTACTCCATTATCTATTCCAGTTTCCTCTGTCTTTAACGTTTTACATTAGTGTAGCACATTTGCCACAATTAATGAACAATATTGATGCATTATTACTAACTAAAGGCCATACTTATTCAGATTTCCTTAGTTTTTGCTTAGTGTCCTTTGTTCTGATCCAAGATGCATTACATTTATACGTCACGTCTCCTCTTGATTGCAGCTCTCAGACTTTCCTTGTTTTGAATGACCTTGACGATTTTGAAAAGTACTGGTTAGGTATTTTGTAGACTGTCCCTCAATTGAATGCTCACCTTGGAGTGCATCTTTTTAAACTTGTCATCTGTTATGTTTTGGGGGGTGGGGGGGTGGGTGTTTGTGTGTGCGTGCTGGGGGGTTCAGCTGAAGCGTTTTAATGTAGTTCTCAGTTGGAGAGACCAGTGGCTAACGGCTCTGAAGACATTCTGGGACAGCCAGGAGAGGGAGGAGAGAAAGAGAGAAAAATGAGCGAGTCAGGGGGTGTCTTATATGCTTTCCGCGAGCGCCACCTGGAGGTCGGACGCGAACCCCGCAGAGAGAAGCTGGAGACGTACTGATGGACCCCCCACCGGGGAAGTTTCCTTGCCTGACCTACGGAGGAGATGCATTTAAGGCTTGGGGGAATTGCAGGTGAGAAAATTGCAGCCTTGAGAGAGAGTAGGAGGAGGAGAAGAAGCTCTAGATGCGGAAACAAAGACAAAGCTGACCATGCCCACTGCAGCTACAGGCGACCTGCCAAAAGCATTTCAATTGCTGAACAGACACTGTCTTTTCCCTGCATGTGACTAAAAAAACCCCCTAGTGACTGGAAGTCTTTATTACTTAAGATGACTATAAAGGTCATGGAACTCGCCTTAGACGTCCCCCAAGGGCACAGGTAAAGATTAGACTTATGAAGTGAGTGTAATAGGGGAATGGGGAAAAGGAAAAAGTTCTTGGAAGCAATGTAATTATCACACTGACGTCTTTATAACTCATATGCTTGCAGCTAGGGCAACCGAGCCATTCCGCTTTGCCCAGGACTTTCATTTTAGCCCTGAAATTTTCTAGTCTTGGGAAAAATTGTTAAAATTAATTAAACCCTGCACTTCTGAATGTGCACCTTTATGCACATTTATGTTTAACTCCAAAATAGTTCAAACATTGCTCTGGAAGTAAAGGAAAATATCAGTGGACACATTTGGAAATAGAATGTACACGCTGGAAGAGATCATTGGGGAACTGGAATATAGGTCAGAACAAAACACCTATAATGTAGAATAAAGACAAAAAACGGTGAAATGTACGAAGAGAGGGTGAGAGATGTAAGGATGCAGTGAGAAGGGCAGCATGAATTTGATTGTCATTTTAGAGGAGAGGAGAGAGAATGGGGCAGAGGCAATATTTAAAAGATGATGGTTGAGAATTTTCCATAACTGATAAAAGATACCCATCCCCAGGTTCAAGAGACCCAGAAAATATCCCAGGACATATCAACAGATTCCAAACTGGGTATATCATAGTGAAACTGCAGAATACCAAAAACAGTGAAAAAATATTCAAAGGAATAGGAGTTCTAGAGACTATAAAAATAATAGCAGAAAATGTGATTTTCACTTCAATCTACGGAAAGAGAACATCTTCTTGACCTAGAGTTTTGAACTCATTGAAAATTTCAAATATTCTTATATGTAAATGAACAAAACGATCCAGTTAGAAGGAAATGTTTGATGGAACTGAGAAAATTAACATTCTGTTTCGAAGATACACATCAAAAACATAAAGATGTACAAGGCTAAAAGTAAATAAATAGAGACAAGATATATGATGCAAAGACTAAGCAAAAGAAAACCAGTAGGTGTCAAGACTCACTGTAGTGTTTGCTAAGAGGGGAGATCTTCTGCTAAGTGCTCTCACCACAAAACAAAACAAAACAAGAAAGGGGGCAGGAGGAAACTTTTGGTGGTGGGCATAAGCATTGATTGTGGTGCTGGCTTCATGGATGTGTACTTATCTGCAAACACATTAAGTTGTATACATCAAGGGGGAGCAAAATAGCCCACCTCAAAATATGCCACTTTGGTGTATTCATTATTTTGAATTAAAGTAACTTAAGAAACAGCAGAAACAAGAAGCACACTCTGACCCTCCTTTGTCCCCTTGAAAACAGGGAATAAATCTCCCATGTGAAATTTACCCTCCCTGTACCAGCAGAAAGAGACACATCCTTATCACTGGACATGGAAATTCAGGGCCAAGAAGGCTGTATGAACAAACCTTGTTACTTCCTCACTAATTAGCTACCTTAAGCCCAAACTTCTTTGTCTTGTCAATTCTTCACAAATTTACTATATCTTTGTCTACAAGGCATAAAAGCTTCTGGCTCTGGTAACTTCTGAGAGGCTCATATCGTTGGGGCTCCTGTATGTACAAAATTAAATTTGTTTTTCTCCTCTTCATCTGTCTCATGTCAATTTAATCATTAGACCAGCCAAAGAACCTAGAAGGGAAGAAGGAAAAATTTTTCTTCCCCTACAACATTAAATATCTACAGCTTATTGTATGTAAAAAAAAAAAATGTGTGCAAAAAACAAAAAAAACCCCAAAAACCAGGCATACTATGGCAATTAAAGGAGGAAGAACACCAGAGTGGATGTCCATAAATGTTTTCTATTAGGGTCATCGATTTTAACGAGGTTCGTCAAGACTGTTTGACCAAAACAAAATCCCTTCTCGGACTAGGTTAGATTCAAAGGTATTTTGTGTATTTTGTTGTTGCTGTTGTTCAGAGAGTTCCAAGAATGATTGAACAAGAAAGCTACAAGGAGGGAAAGGATGCTGAGTTTTGGAAGCAGTTAGAACCAGGAAAACCAAAGCTGAAGGCACTGTCACTCTGTCTCCTTTTCGGATACTCCCTGAGTCATCTTTGTGTTTCTCATTAAAGACCAGCTTCCTCCACATGGTGAGACAGATGGTCGCCAAGAGCTCCCAAGTTTTAGAGCGAATGACTTCTGTAGCGGGAGGAACAGAGAGATACTCCTCCACGCTGCTGCTCCCCATATGACTTCAGCACCTTGTCAACCAGGGACTGTGTGGTGAGGGGAGGGGAGCAAAGCAGATGCTCCCTCAGATGCACCATTCCTGGGAGCTTCTGGTTGAAGCTGGGATGCAAGCCTGGTCCCGACTGGATGCAACTGGTCCCGACAGGACCTCGCACTCAGAATGGGACCCCATGCTTTGGGTTGAATGCTCTGTGGTCGCCATCTTGAAGTTCTTAATCATTTCTCTTCCAATCTGTTTTGTTAATGAATTCCCACGGGACGATAGAGCATATGCCAGGGCTTGGAGCTGTGGCTTATACAGATCTTTGCTGCCTGCTGCCTCCCTACCTCCCTGTATTAATCCATTCAGGCTGCTACAGCAAAATGCCACAGCCTGGGCAGCTTGAACAGCAGAAATCTATTCTTTTGCAGTTCTGGAGGCCAGAAGTCCAAGATCAAGGTGTCGGCAGGGTTGGTTTCTGCGGTTCTATGGCTCATTCCTGGCTTCTGGTGTTTCGCTGACAGTTGTTGGCGTTTCTTGGCTTGTAGACAAATCCCTCCAACCTCTGCCTTCATGTTGACATGGGGTTCTCCCTGTGTGTGTGTCTCTGTGCCCAAATGTCCTGTCGTATTGGGTGAGGGGCCCACCCCACCAGGGTAAAAAGATGACCTCATCTTTTTAACTAATTACATTGGCAATGACCCTATCTCCAAATTAGGCCACATTCTGAGATACTAGGGGGTTAGGACTTAAACATATAAATTTTGGGGGTGGACAAAATTTGGCCCATAAGAGTGTGGGTTGGTGTGTGATTGTGTGTGTGTAGAGGCTCTGTGTAGCTCTCTCTTTGGGTATCTGCATAGAATAGTGTGTATGTGTGTGTGTGTGTGTGTTATGGACTCAATGTGTCCCCCCACAATTCATTATGTTGAAGTCTTAAAACACTGCGTGGCTGTATTTAGAGATGGGGCCTCTGAGGAAGTAATTAAGGTTAAGTGAGGTCATAAGAATGGGGCCCTGATCTGATAGGATTAGTGTCCTTATGAGAAGAGACACCAGAGAGCTTTCTTCTCCCCTCGAGAGTGCGGAGGAAAGGTCATGTGAAGACGCAGCGAGAAGGCAGCCATCTGTAAGGCAGGAAGAGCGCTCTCAACAGAAACTGAATTGGTTGGCACCTTGATCTTGGATTTCCAGCCTCCAGAACTGAGAAAATAAATGTCTGCTGTTTAAATCACACAGTCTATGGTATTTTATTGTGGTAGTCAGAGGAGACTAATGTGGTCTGTGAGGGTGAGAGAGAGAGAGAGGGAGGGAGAGAGAGAGTCTTTGTAGAGCAGAGAAACAGATACACCTGGGGGAGACATAAAGAAGGTGAAAGAATCAGGGACAGACCAGGACCCTGAGATTCAGAAGGCCTCTCTGCTCTTGGCCCCTTCACCCCCTTCCCAACATGGTGTCTTTTGCTGTACCCCCCCCCCTTTTTTCTTTTGCTGAGGAAGATTGGCCCTGAGCTAACATCTGTGCTCATCTTCCTCTATTTTATATGTGGGACGCCACCACAGCATGGCATATTGTGTGGTGCATAGGTTTGTGCCCAGGATCTGAACCTGCGAACCTCAGGCCACCGAAGCGGAGTGCATGAACTTAACCACTTCGCCACCAGGCCAGCCCCCTTCCCTGTATTTTTGATGTGACTTAGGCTATAAAGGCAAAGCCACAAGCTGCAATGCTTCCTAGGAAACAGGCTCCATCCTAGCTGCAGAACCAGTTGGGTCTGTTTGCAAAGAGGTGTTGGTTTCCCACTTTTACAGATCCAAAAACTGAGAAAGGGGCAAAAAAGTGATTCCTGGCACTCTAGAACACATATTTCCTGGCTTAATTCAATTCTCATTCTGGCAATTCATTCAGATTTCAAAGAGCGTTGGTTTGGACAGGGGTTGGCAAACTACAGCCCACCAGTTGTGTTTGTAAATAAATTTTAATTAGAACACAGCCATATCTATTTGTTGACATATCAGCTGTGGTTGCCTTCATGCTGCAACAGCAGAGATGAGTAGTCCCGACAGAGACCCTACAGCCCACAAAAGCTGAAAATATTACTTTCTGGTCGTTTTCAGAAGAATTTTGTTGACCTCTGGTCTAGGAGTTAGCAGGCATGAATTTTAGATTGGATCTGCTGCTGTTGGGTATGATTTCAGAAAAATAAATGCCTTTGATTCTGACCATCTGATGTCCCTTCTGCTTTTTCTCTGGATGGTCTAACTATCATGTGCGTACAGTTTCTGGGTGGAAAGAAACTAAACCACATCCTCTGTTATTATCCCTATGAAGCGGGCATGCAGTAGCCACAGACAAGACTTGGAGGTTTTCTTCTTTATGTGTTGGTTGTAGTAATTGTATGAGGAGAAACTTCGCCTCCTCAACTCTTTGGTTGAGGTACAGGTTATAAATGAAAGGCAGGATAAACGCTTGGGTTTTTTTCCTCTGTGTTTAACACTGTGAGTTGGCTTTCTAGCATCTACCATCTTCCAAAGGTAGCCAATAATATCTTTTTCTAAATTGATCCAGTAAGTAAAAGCCTCTTTTACATTTTTGGCTAAAATTCTGCAAGGCAGGCTGTATGTCTAGAATTGTCACCATCAGTTCCAGATTCACAGGGACAGCTGGTCTGAATAATATTGATCACACAGAAATAAAAATAAAGATTAAAGACATAGAGAAGAAGAGCCTAAATGATATTTAAGTCTACGGATATGGTTGTCTGAGGATATCTCTAGCTCTGTCTTTTCCTTCATTTGGTTACATGACTCAATTCCTTCCTTCCTTCCTCCTTTATTGTTTTTAAGTTTCTTCATGTTACACTTTTCCTTTTGGCATTTCCATCCAAGAGTCTGAACTACTCTAATAATGGAAGGCGGTGTAGGTGGAATAGATGTGATCCTATTGCATCAAACTGGAGACCCAGTTTGAATGAAAAAGAACAGGCCTTTCAATAAAGGGTACTGGGACAATTGATTACCCAAATGGAAATATTAGATCTCCACCTCACACCTTAGACAAAAATTAATTTAAAAAATTTTAAATTTAGAAGAACATATCGGAGAGTATATTTCTCATGTTAAGCTCATCAAGGCACAAAAAAATATACCTTCAAATATAAGTTAAAAGATGAATCACTTTGAGTAGCTCACATTAAAAGATACAAAAAGAATGAAAATATGAGTCATAGACACACAGGAGATATTTGCAACATGTAGCTTACAAGAGAAAGGTGTGCCTACTGTATAAATATACCCTCCAAATCAGTAAGGAAAAGACAGAAATTTGACAGAGAAGTGAACAGTGAATAGAAACCATCAATTCTATTCATCCATGATCAATTCATCATCCAATTCAAGAAGAGGTACCCCAAATAGTCAATAAACCTCACTCCTAACCAGGACAATGCAAATTAATGCAACAATGAGATATCTTTATATAGGTTATGATATATTTATATCTTTATCTTTATATAGGTTATCTCTATATAGGTTATCTTTAAAATGGGTTATGAGTTCACATATTTTAATCAGCAAAAATTATAAAGTTTGATATATTTGTGAATTGGCAAGGATGTGGGGAATTGGAAACACATACACTTATCCATGGAAGTATAAATAGATGAATGCACCTTAGTTATCAGTCTGCCTCTCTGAGTGGGATTAAAGATGTGGACCTCACAGAAGACAGGTTTTACTTCTAAATATATGCCCCAGAGAGATCACACAGGTGAACAAGCAGGCAGACACAGGATGTTTATTGCAGCATTTTGCTAATGGCACAACACTGGAGAAAACCCAAACATCTAGAGGCAAGGAAAGAATAAAGAGAAACCATGGTTTGTGCAGACAACCAAGTTCTTTTTTAAAATTTATTTTATATTGAGATGGAATTCACATAGCATAAAATCTATGCTTCTGAAGTGCACAATTCAGTTTTTTGTAGTATATTCTCAAGGTTGTACCACCATCACCATAATCTAATTCTACAACATTTTCAACACTCCAAAAAGAAACTCATACTTATGTGCAGCCACTCCTCGTTCCCCCCTCCCCAGGCCGCCTGGAAACCATTAATCTGCATTCTGTCTCGAAAGATTTGTCCGTTCTGGATATTCCATATAAATGGAATCCTACATTCTGTGGCTTTTTGTGCCTGTCTTCTTGCACTGAACATCATGTTTTCAAGGTTCATCCATGTTGTGGCATGTGACAGTGCTTCATTCCATTTTATGGCTGAATAGTATTCCATGATGTGGTTAATAACTGAATTCTCTGCAGTAAACAATGAGCTAGACCCACAAAAACCACCTGGATGAATTTCAAAAAGCATAATGTTTAGGGCAATTTAAAAAGCCACAGAATTGTAATATATAATATAATTCCAAATATATATACTTTAATAACACTATATATTGACCATCAATAGATGCTTATATAGTGAAACTATGGAAACATACATAAGCATAATATACACTACCTCGGATAATGTTTACCTCTAGGGGAGGGAGAAAGGAGAACAGATTGGGAGGGCAGAAATAAAAACACAGCAAAATGTTGATGTCTAGAAAACAAGGTCAGTGTGCACATTTCCATTTATATTATTTGGTGTTTTCCTTTATGATCAAATTATTTCATAATTAAAAAGAGAAAAGTTATCCAGCATATACTTATGATTTGAGGATATTTATATATACATTCCAAATCTTTACGCTTTCATTTATTCATATATTAAAAAATAGCTTTCAAACCTGATTGAGCGTTATAACTTTGGAAGCAAAGCTCGTATATTGGTGGTGTGCATAAGTGATCATTTGGTGCCTCTGTCACAGAAAAAAGACCACACTCAGAAAAATCCTTACAATGATGTATTAACGTAAATTAGTTAAGCTATGGGCACCAAGTGTCAAAATCTACATATATTTTGTAAGTCTAACTTCACTGCATATTTTGATTTTAATAATAAAAATAATAATCTAAACAGAAATATGATGGCACTAAGGAAACTCATTTATGTCAGAGAGAAAACTGGGCTTGACTCGGGTCCAGATGGCTGCCCGGCACAGCACGAGAGAATCATGAACTAAATACATCTAGCTGTTTACCTGGGTGAATACTACGTAAGGATGCTTTTGTTAGTTCACAACTGAATGTCTTGTATTTTGTGCTCCTCTTCAAAAATCACTGTGTCTATAGGATGCCTCACCCGACAGCAATCACATGGGCTTCTCTGGGAAATCATTTTCTACTTACGTGGTGTCGTCCAGAACTCCCTAAGTGAGTATTAAGAGTACCACCAGCCCACAGGACGTATTCTTAGCCTGTGTTTTCAGTCAAACCATACTAAAGTCAAACCCCAAATTCTGGGAAACCCATCCAGTAATTTTTGAGAGGTGTGGAAGCAAAAAGAGAGAAACTTAATTTTACGATTATGGATTAGGAGCCAAGAACACAGCGTGACCTGGATTTCCAAATGTCCAGTCATCTCAGCCGTCTTCGTCCAAACTCTCCTTCCTAGGGAAGAAGCTCTTCCTGCAGTGGCTCCTGCTACCCCCCTTCTATGCCTTCGGCGTTGCGCATTCACAAGATCCTGCGGGCTCCTCGGCGGGGACAGACGCTGCCTCAGATGGCACTTTGGTGTTTAGCTCAGCACAGGTCACTTCCTGAGGTTCTTCGGTCTTTGGGGAAAAGAGGTGGGCATTTAGAGCTTAGCTGTCCAATATGGTAGCCATGAGTCACATACGGCTATTTAAATTTAAATTAAATTAAATTAAAATTTAATTTAGTTTAAAATTCAGATCCTCAGTTGCACCAGACACACTTTAAATCTGCAGCCGCCACATGTGGCCGGTGGCTGTTGTGTTGGACAACGCAGCTATAGAACATTTCCACCCTCATGGAAAGTTCTGTTGGACTGAGCCATCCTAGAACGGCCGTGTTTCCGAGAGGATGAGGGCTTTGACTCTCAAATTAATAAAACAAAACTAACAATCAATAATAACTGACGTGTATGAAGATCAGTGCAAATGTATGGTTTTGAAATAAGAACTACCATCCTATGAGAATACCTACTGGTTATGTAATATATTATTTTTAAACAATTTTATTGAGATATAATTTGTATATCATAAAACTCCCTTATTATAAGTGTAAAATTTGATGACTTTTAGTGAGATTTTTAGAATGATGCAGCCATCACGACAATACAGTTTTAGAGCAAAAATTCCCTTGTTCCTGTTGGTGCCTAAACCTTATGCTCCGCTCCCCTAATCCCCATCCTGGCTTTTTTTTTTTTTTTTGGAGATTTTATATAAATGGAACAATACTATATATAGTCTTTTGTATGCAGCTTTTTTCACTGAGCAAAACGTTTTTGAAGTATATCCATTTATCACATGTATAGGTAATTTCTTCCCTTTTTTACTGCTAAATAGTATTGCATTGTATGGAGGTACCACGTCATAATATTATATTATTATACTCATTATTCTCAACAATTTGCTAATCAATGCCATTAATCCAACATTTAAAATAGACAAGATTTGTTAATTGTTGCTTAATTTGTGAATCTGTGAACTATGCTTTTTCATATCTTTAAAAAATATCTATGTCTAAATGAATGCAATATGCATACATATTTTTTAAATGCAACAGTGAACTATTTGCACCTTTTGGTAATGCCTCTATTTACTTGCTTTGGCATAAGGAATGAGCCAACGGGGCTGGCCCCGTGGCCAAGTGGTTAAGTTTGCGGATCTGCTTGGGCAGCCCAGGGTTTCGCCAGTTCGGATTCTGGGCATGGACATGGTGCCACTCATCAGGCCATGTTGAGGTGGCATCCCACATGCCACAACTAGAAGGACCCACAACTAAAAAAAAAAACATATATACAACTATGTACTTGGGGGATTTAGGGTGAAAAAGCAATAAAAAAATTTATTATTAAAAAAAAAGAATGAGCCAATGAACCTCTGTGTCGTATGGAAAAATGTATGAATGTTATCTGATATTGCTCTTAGATACAATGTTAAATCACAAATAAACAGTATTTTAAATGGAAAAATTGATTGATGTAAATTGATTAACATTTGTTATTTGATGCTCTCATACCATCCACCTGACATTTAAAATTTGCTTGAAACTCCAATAAACTCTTTATGTTTATGACATTGCCAGATGCACCCAAGCTGTTCCAATGGAGATGTTGATTCCCATTAGATATGGAAAGAAATGAAGGGTACAGATTAGTGGGAATGTCATGATTTGTCTCAGAGCACACTGGTGATAAATAATGGGCACTGGGAGCTGGAATCCAGCTACTTTGGAATTCAAAGCACATGGCTTGTTTGTTTGTTTTTTATTATTAAGATACAATTGACATGTAACATTTAAGAACTGTGTAAGTTTAAGGTGTACAAAATATTGATTTGATACATTTATATATTGCAATGTGATTACCATCATAGCTTTAGCTAAGGCCTCTATCACAGTTACATAATTATCCTTTCTTTTTTTGCAGTGAGAACAATTAAGATCTAGTCTCTTAGCAACTTTGAAGTTTTATAGTACAGTATGTTGACTATAATCACTATGCTGTGCATTAGGTATCCAGCACTTATTTATCTACTAGTTGCAAATCTGTACCCTTAACATCTCCCAAATTCCCCCACCTGCCAGACCCTGGTTACCACCATTCTACTCGTTTTTACAAGTTCACTCAAAGCACTTGTTTTTAAACATGCAGTTAATTGGCCTCCTGTCAGTTGTGTGAGTTGGGAGCATCCTTATGACCAGAGCACCGTGTGGGCTAAACCAGGAGGCAGACGTGAGTAGCCTGTGATAGTCCGTGAGCTCTTGGGGAATCCCAAAGGGGAGAACTCACCAAGATAGATATCCTTTCCATCTTGGATAAATCTGCATCTGAGTGAGAAAAAAAAGATTCAGTTCTCAGATTGCAGGAGTCACACAGTCTTTCTATCCCATCTCTTCTGGTTTCTTCTCTTGTCACTTACCTGTAGCCTCCTGTTCGGGAAATTTGGGATGGCTGGTCCTGCAAGAGAAACACCTCAAAGTATGGGATCTGAAGATCTGGGGGAGAGGATAAGGGCTTTGGAGAGGATGGAGGAAGAAGATCACAGCTCAGGCCGAGAGGTGGTGCTGGGCATGGGAATCATTGACGTGCACGTGGGGTCCCTGAAGAGCGGAGTGAAAGTTAAGGGGGACACGAGATATGTTAGGTATGTTTACCTCTTGGTAGGTTCTTCATGTGATGAACCTATTAAAAAAAAAAAAACCCAGGGAGGAATTTATCTAAGGAGAAAATCCTTCCCTTTACGCCCCTTCCCCACCATTTTTAACAGGTGCTTCTCTGAACTCACCATGCCTAGTGCATCTGTAGATGAAGAGGACTGAGATGAAGAGGAGAAAGATGGAGAGAAGGCTGAAGGTGGTGAGAATGATGATGCTGGTGTCTGGAGAGAGAGAAGCAGGTCAGAGAGTCGGTTTGGCTCCTGATACACACTGATAGAGTTAAGAAGAGCAGCTACGAGGAGTCAGACCACCTGGCTTCAAAACTTGGAGCTGCTGCTTCAAACTGGCACTTCCGATTGCTTTAGGGAATTTGCTTAGTCTCTCTGAGCTTTCATTTCCCCATTCAAAGTGAGGATAACAACAGTAGATACTCCACTTGGATGGCAGGGAGATGAAACGGGTCAGTAACTATAGAGAGGGTTAGCACAGGGCTTCACACATGGGAAGTTCCCAATCGATGTTTCACCCATAGCAATAATACTGATCATCTGTTGTGAGCCACTCGGTGCTAGGTGCTTCATATATGTTGTTCCTCATCTTGACGACACGTGCAAGAGATAGGTTTACTGTTTCCATTTCATTCAAACGTAAACAAAGTATGAGGAAGTAAAGAATTGCCCAAAGTCAGACGGACGGGATGGGCTGTGGATCCTGATATGTCTAGCCTTGTAGGCAAGTCAGGCACAAAGTCAGGGCAGCTCTATGCTGGCCACTGGGTATGGAAATACGAGAGAGATGGTATTCCAGGGAATTTATAATCTGGCGAGAAACACATTTCCCCAACGAACTGTAATGCTACAGAGGCAACAAGTCCAACCACGGATGAATGAAAGTCCAAACTCTCACCAAGTTCAAGAATAATTTTCTATGTAGTGTGTATGGTGGAATATTATTCAGCCATAAAAAGGTGGAAATCCTGCCATTTTTGACAACATGCATGAACCTGCAGGGCTTTATGCTAAGTGAGACAAGCCAGATAGAGAAAGACAAATACTGCATGATTTCACTTATAGGTGTAATCTAAAAAAAAAAAAAAAAACGAACTCATGGAAACAGAAAGTAGAATGCTGGTTGCCAGGGGCTGGGGGTGGAGGAAGTGGGGAGATGTTGGTCAAAGGTTACAAACTTCCACTTCCACTTATAAGATGAATATGGTCTGGGGATCTCATGTGTAACAAGGTGACTATAGTTGATACCACAGTTTTGTATAACTGAAATTTGCAATTTCAGTTTGAAATTAATTTGAAATTTAAGAGAGTAGATCTTAAGCATACTCACCACAGGAAAAAAAAAAACAGGATAAATAGGTGAAGTAAGGGATATGTTAATCAACTCAATACGGGGATCCTTTCACAATGTACATGTATATCAAATCATCACATTGTACACTTTAAATATCTTGTCATTTGTCAATTATCCCTCAATAAAGCTGGGGGGAAAAGGAGGGAGGAAGATGGTAGTAATACCTAACTTGAAGAGACAGGTAATGAGGAAAGATACTGGCTTTAAAGAGCTCAGTCTGGAATCTGACTCACTGTGTAGGATTCATTATCCTGCAGCGATAATGATTATTTTCTCACCCAATATTCCACCCACACCATCTCCCCCTGTGGCAGATGCTGTCATGCTCCTCCCTCCGTGTTCCCCAGATCCCTCTGCCATTTTTACACGCTCCAGATGATGGCTTCTTTCCCTTTCCAACGTGAACACTTGCATCTCTGCCAGGGGACTGCCTGGAAGGATCTGAAATCCCTTGGGATTACGTGCCCCAAGGGCACCCCTTTACCAATGACTGCCATTCGTGGGAAAATGGATGCCCTAGCTATGGCTTCCTATATTGGTGACTTTCTCCATCTCTTGTACTTTCCTGCAGGGTTGAGCAAAAGATACCAGCTGAGGGACCTGAATATCCCACCTTTGTTTGGTCTCTTTTCCTCCTAACCCTTCTTCCCCACTCTCCTAAGATGTCACTGTCACACTAATACTTATTTAAGAGTCTGCTTCTGGTGGCACCGAATCCAAGAGACCCTCAAAAGCACCAATGATATCGGTGCATCTCCACGGACGTATGAAAGCAGGGCAGGAAGGTTGTTCCTGGACCATGAGGGGCCTTCCATGGAAGAAGAGAAACGTCAGCCTTCCTTATCCTTTCAACTCTCTCTTTGCCCAACCTGCGGTTTCTCTCATGCAGAAATTCCCCAGAAATGAGAAGTAAATTATTACAAAATTGTGCTCTTCACAGGGCCCCACAACCTGCCTATCTGGGTTCACCCTGAGATGTCCACATATCCTGGTCAAATTTCATATCACTGTTTACAAATTGTCATAGTAAATTACAAAGGGTCTATGATATTGATCTGAAGGAATCTGACTGAGCCATGGGATATAGCTTGACATGGGACATAAATGAAGTCACAGGCACCAGAAAGAAAGCCTGGCCTTGTGTCAAAGTTAGGTGATGAAATTCATTGTCAGTCTCTGCACAGTATTGGAGCAGAGGGTCCTTTTCTGGTAGCTGTGAGGCTGGGGACAGCATATCCGTGCTTAAAAATATTTTATTCTGTTTACAATTGTTGTGATATAAATTTGAACTCAGAAAGTACATCTTAAGAAATTATATACACATCCCCTAGGATAGCTGTAATAAAATAAAAGGAAAAAGTGTAGGCAAGGGTGTGCAGATATTGGAAGCCATTTTTATTACTGGTGGGACTACAAAACGGTACAACCACATTGGAAAACAATTTGGCATTTCCCCAAAAAGTTAAACATGCAGTCACCATATTCTCAGCTATTCTGCTTCTAGGTAGATACCCAAGAGAATTGAAAGCAGGAACTGAGATACTTGCACACCCATGTTCATAGCAGCATGACTTGCAATAGCCAAAAGGTACAAACGACCCCAATGTTCATCAACTGAAGAATGGACAAACACAGTGTGGTCTATCCACACGGTGGGATATTTGTTAGCCATGAAAAGAAATGAAGTGCTGATACACATTAAAACATGGATGAACCTTGAAAAGATCACGCTAAGTGAAAAAAGCCAGTCTCAAAAAAGAGCCTATATTGTGTGAATCCATTTATAGGAAATGTCCAGAATAGGATATTTGTCAATTATATGTATGTCTCTCTCCTACATCACTACATTTCCCACTTCATTTCTGATACTCCCATGCTCCTTCACCCTATCAGATCTCAGATCTCCCCAAGAAAACATTCCTAGTATGAACTATGCTCATAACTGGAGTAGAAATCATTTCCCAAGCCTGCTAATACTGAATGAAACATTTTCAAAGCCTATTACTTATTTGCAAGGACATTTTGGAGGATACCTTTTTAAAAAAAAACGGATTATACCAACATAGATTCTAATGACAACCTTGAACAATTTTGGCTCTTTGGGGTAGATTACAGGGAAGTCATGAGTTGCTGAAAGAAAGGATGATTAAGCATCTTGCTGCCAATTTATATGCTTGGCCATTAAAGTCCAGATGAGCTCCTGTTTCAGTCTAAAGGTGCTGAAAGCTCTAACTTTTATGAGAATCTCTGAGGACAAAATCTTAGTCAATTCTTCATGGAAAAGCAACATCAAAGAAAAAGAATTTAATATTCATCTATTTTTGAGAACTTTAAACTCTTAGCAACATATTCCCAAAGAACCTGGACTCCACGGGTCTCAGTCTTGCTCCCCAAACCAGTCACACAAACTCACCTCCATTCTTCATGAAATTCTACTGCAGTTTTTCGTTACATGAAATGGCAGACGATGCTCCCTGTGCTGTTTTACTCATTAGCTTTTTCAGAACCCAGGAGTGGCTTGGAGGTCATCTCCCTCCAAAAGGAAGTCGTTCCTCCAATAACATTGAGAAAGTGGGCATTAAGATTCTTCTTGTGCCTCTTAAATGAAGAGGATCCCTGCCCCATGAGGTGGATGTAATTGAAAAAACAACTCCTCTCTAATTATTTTACCTGTTTTTATTGAAGGAGCTACACGTCCATCGTGGTAATCTACAAAACAGAATGCAAAAGAAGGAATCACAATGATTATATGGAAACTTTGGGGACATAAGTGCTCATGCTCTACTTAGGGACCCTATGCCCTCTTTGAGAAGCAGAGAAGAGAAGGTATTTTCCATTCTCTAGATGCTCGCTGTGTCCCCAAACTAGGGCCAGCATTGGATTACTCTTCTTAGTACTCCTGGAGTTTGATGTTATTTTTAGTAAAAATATTTATGAATGACACCATTAATTTCCCCCCTTCCAATCCTATTCCTTGCCAATCTTCCCTATCTCAGGAATATTTTCTCTCATTTGGTAGGTTGCCTTTGTATTTTGTAGCTTGTTTCCTTTGCTGTGAAAAAGTCTCTTAGTTTGATATTGTCCCATTTATTTATTTTTCCTTTTGTTTCTTGTGCTTTTGGTGTCATATCCAAAAAGTCGTTGTCAAGACCAATATCAAGGAGATTTTTCGCTGTTTTCTTCTAGAAGTTTTATGGATTTGGGTCTTATGTTTAAGTCTTTAATCCACTTTGAGTTAATTTTTGTGAGTGGTGTAAGATAGAGGTCCAATTTCATTTTTCTGCATTTGAATATCCAGTTTTCCCAGCACCATTTGTTAAAGAGATCATCCTTTCCCATTGAGTATTCTTGGCTCCCTTGTCAAATATTAGTTGACCATATATACTTGGGTTTATTTCTGGGCTCTTAATTCTGTTTCATTGGTCGATGTGTCTATTTTTATGCCAGTATCATACTGTTTTTTTTTTTTTTGAGGAAGATTAGCCCCCTGAGCTCGATGCCTGATCAGCCCCCTGAGCTAACATCTGCTACCAATCCTCCTCTTTTTTCTAAGATTTTATTTTTTTCCTTTTTCTCCCCAAAGCCCCCCCAGTACATAGTTGTATATTCTTCATTGTGGGTCCTTCTAGTCGTGGCATGTGGGACGCTGCCTCAGCGTGGTTTGATGAGCAGTGCCATGTCCGTGCCCAGGATTCGAACCAATGAAACACTGGGCTGCCTGCAGCAGAGCACGTGAACTTAACCACTCGGCCGCAGGGCCAGCCCCAATCCTCCTCTTTTTTGCTGAGGAAGACTGGCCCTGAGCTAACATCAGTGCCCATCTTCCTCTGTTTTATATGTGGGACGCCTACCACAGCATGGCTTGACAAGCCGTGTGTAGGTCAGCACCTGGTATCTGAACAGGCAAACCCCGGGCCACTGAAGTGGAACGTGCAAACTTAACCACTGTACCACTGGGCCAGCCCCATACTGTTTTGATTACTATAGCTTTGTAGTATATTTTGAAATCATGCAATGTGATGTCTTCAGCTTTTTTCTTCTTTCTCAGTATTGTTTTGGGTAGTCAGGATCTTTTGTGGTTCCATAAATATTTTAGGGTTGTTTATTCTCTTTCTGCAAAAATGCCATGGGAATTTTGATAGAGACTGCACTGAATCTATAGATGGCTTTGGGTAATATGGACATTTTAACAATATTAATTGTTCTGATCCACGAACATGAGATATCTTTCCATTATTTGTGTCTGCTTCAACGTCTTTCATCAGTCCTGTAGTTTTTGACACATAGATCTTTCACTTCCTTCGTTGACTTTATTCCTAAGTATCTCGTTGTTTATGATGATATTGTGAATGGGATTGTTTTCTTGATTTCTTTTTCAGACATTTTGTTGTTAATGTATAGAAACAGAACTGATTTTTATATGTTGATTTTATATCCTGCAACTTTACTGAATTTGTTGGTTAGTTCTCACAGTTTTTTGGTTGAGTCTTGAGGATTTTTTTATATGTAAGGTCATATCATCTGCAAAGGCAGCTTTACTTCTTTCTTTCCAATTTGGATGGCTTGTATTTCTTTGTCCTTCCTGACTGCTTTGGTTAGGAATTCCGGTATTATGTTTATTAGGAGTGGTGGAGAGTGGGTATCCTTGTCTTCTTCCTGATCTTAGAGGAAAAGCTTTTAGCTATTCACCATCAAGTATGATTATAACATTGGGCTTGTTGTATATGGCCTTTGTTGTGTTAAGGTATGTTCCCTCTTTACCCAATTTGTTAAGAGTTTTTATCTTGAAAGGATGTTGTATTTCATCAAATTCTTTTTCTGCATCTGTTGAGATAATCACACAATTTTTATTTTTCATTCTATTGATATGATGTATCATATTTTTTGATTTGTGTATATTGAACCATACTTTCATCCCAAAGATAAATCTGAGTTGATCATGTTGCATGATTCTTTTAAGGTATCGTTGAATTTGGCTTGCTAACATTTTGTTGAGGATTTTTGCATCTATTTTCATCAGGATATTGGCTGTAGTTTTCTTTCCTTTTAGTATCCTTATCTGGGCTTGGTGTCAGGGTAGTACTGGCCTTGTAAGATGAGTATGGGAGTGTTCCCTCCTCATCAGTTTTTTGGAAGAATTTGAGAAGGATTGGATTTATTTCTTCTTGAAACATTTGGTAAAATTTACCAGTGAAACCATCTAGTCTTGGGCTTTTCTTTCTTGGGAGGTTTTTGATTACTGATTTGATCTCCTTATCCATCATTGATCTGGTCAGATTTTCTATTTCTTCCTGATCCAGTCTTGGTTTGTAGACTTCCACAAAGGCTTTCTCATCCATAGGTGATTACCCAAGTCCGTGTTCTCCAGATGCTCGTGGACCACAGCCAAGAGAGGCCAGAACTGGTTTACGGTCTCCTACAGGTTCCACAGCCGACGTCTGTTGCCCATTACCCAGTGCACAGCTGGGCAAGACTCCTAGTTGCCTTGGTGTATGGTGCTGGATCCCACAACTCCCAAAGAGGCACTTTTGTTCGTGGATGGATGCCGAAATTTGTTGCTGGAGTGGAGGACAAAAACAAGGGATGTCTTATGCTGCCATGATGCTCAGTTTGGTTTCTTCCTATGTTCTTGACTTGTAATGGTTCTGGGATCCCCATTTTCAGCAGAGCAATAATGATGCATTCAGTTCCATTGTGTGGAATCAGACATCAGAGTGTGATACTGCAAACTGGAGTCATCTCAGCCTCTACGTTGACTGAGAGGGAAGGTTTTCGGACTGATCCTGAAGAGGAAAAGGCACTAAGGATAAAGGGAAGGGCAGAGCTTCTAGTATTTCACTGCACCTGGGGAAGTTCTCACCCACCTCTCTGTATTAACCCTGTCTTTTATTTTCTGCATTTGATGCTTTGATATCTTGGAACTTTGCTGAGCTTGAAGGGATTCCCCTTCCGGGGTTATCCAATTCCCAGAGATGGGAAATAATTCTCCCTGGAGCACACCTTTCAAATGCAGACCAACCCATCCAGAGCCCACACTCCCAACCACCTCCTTCACTGGGCTCTCACACTCAGGGCCACTATTCCCCTGGCCTAATCACTCCAGGGTCATGTCCTGGACAACCAGGGACAGCCTCTATAGCCAAGAGCCAATCTTAAGCCTCTTTCTTCTCACAGAAACCACAATAAAGGCTCTTGCCCACAGTTCTTGCCCCCTGCCTTCTGCTTCCTGACCGACCCTGGTGCTTCTCTGTGTGGTCCTGCATGGCACAGCATGTCCCCTCTTCTTGGAAACTGTAACAAACTATCTTTTCAATGACAAGCATCTCTCCATCTTTGGCCTTACTGTATGTCAAATTTTCTATTAATGCCTCTCTTCTAAAACATTCTCCCACATCTACATCATTGAGACCTCCTCAGAATCCCCAATAAGAGCCTTATCCCCACACTCGGTCTCTATTCCCCAGTTCCCTACACTGAAAGTGTTGCGTCTGTCCTTTTGTTTCCTGAATTCCTTCTTCCCCAGCCAGATCTCGTCACAAGAAAAGAAACATGTACATCAAAGAGTAAACCTGAGTCTGCCCTTCTCACCTGTGACCATCAGCTGCAGGTGTTCACTCTTCTCTGAACACTCATGGGAGGCCATTGTTTTGTAGGAACAAAAGTAAGTTCCAGCATCCTTAAGCTTCAGGTCAGTGAGGAGGAATTCAACATGGTGTCCTGCTGATCTCTGCTCCCGCTTGTACCCAGAATCCTGCAACTTCTCCAATATGAATGTCACATTCTGGATGCGAGACTGGCACTTCAGGGTCACGTTACTACTGCGTTCAACCATTGAGCTGGGCAAGGCGATGAGGGAGGGTTTAGGAAGCTTCTCTGGAAAGAATTCAGAGTTAGTTTGACTCTTCACCACGCCCTCCTAGAATTCAATGGTTTAAAGGGAATAGGTCATGAAACTTGGGATGCAGAAACAAATAGAGTTTACGTAGGAGACAACTCACCATTCTTTTTCTCATCTTCATGGCCCAGACAAAGTCCTGGAAGAGAAAACCTCATGACAGATGAATGATGTGCTTGTCTTTGAGTACAAGTCAGCAGAGAACACATGACAAATTTGTTAAAGATCTGTCCTAATCCTTCTGGCTATTTCCCTGGGTTTATTTTTTACCTTTGATTTTCGTCCCATTGTATGTCCTTCAGAAGTCATGTTTATGTAGAAAAAAAACAGCAATCTTTTCTGATTTATTGTGTTGCTTTCATGATTAGTCCTTCTTTTGCCATCTAGCAATTGTTGAATGTTTACCTATATTTTCCTCGAATGCAGTTTTTACTCTTATCACTTAAATAATGCAAGGGTTATTTTACTGTGGAGTGTCGAGGGAATATTTCCTCCCTCATTGAAACAGAGAGAACTTGCTCTCCCTGACCAGGTCATTCTCTTCACAAAGAATTCAAGACGTTTTCTCGTCTCAAAGGCTCTCCTCACGTGTGGCTTAGCTCTTTACATATTTTATCCCCTATGTCTTCTGTGCTCTGTTCTATATATTTCTTTCTATGGGATGAGAACATCATCCCATAGATGGAAATATGGGATCCCAGCCTCATTTTGTGGGGGAAATGGGACACTGGTCTCGGAGTCTGTTTATAAGTGAAGTTAGAATTTCTTTAGACACAAGAAATTTGATTCAGGAATCAACTCACAGCACAGACCCCTAAGCTTCACTGAGAAGGAAAGAGTGGAGGCTTGACAATGGACCGAGGCTGCATTGACAGTGAGAATGGTTGGGATGAACAGGTAAGGAATTGGCCTCTGAGTGGTCAAAGGGTCTTAGGTCTCATGGTCTCTTTTCAGTCCCTTCCCAAATCCTGCCCTCAGACTCATGTCATCTCAGCTCTGTGATCAGTCAATCTTCTGTTCAAATAGTGATTTCTATTTCTTTTTTTTTTTAAATAAGCACACAGTTGCCTTTAGCTCGTTTTACATCATGAAACCCTATGGGGCCATAGGCTGTAAGAATTGGGGGAGTGGTTCTATTTTTTGACAAATAAAATTGTAATATATTTAAAGTGTACAACGTGATGATTTGATATACATATACGTGGTGAAATGATTATTGCAATCAAGCTGTTTAACACATCCATCGCCTCGCATAGTTACCTTTTTTGTGTGTGAGAATGCTGAAAATCTACTCTCTTAGCATATTTCAAGTGTAAGATACAGAATTATTAACTCTAGTCACCATGCTGTACACTGTGCTGATCCTCAGAACTTATTCACCTTTCTTAGTAAGGGGCCACACTTGATTAAGACAGAGAATTGGCTGCAATGGAGAAGTCTGTCATTAATGAGAAGAGACCCATTGTCATCCAGGATAACTTGAAAAAGTGAAGAATAAAGGTAGGTGTATGGATAGTTTTTGGAGTATTACTAGAATTCCCAGGAAGGGAGGAATGGGCAACATCAGAAAGCACATTTTTCGGGAGATAATTACAATAAAAAATTACCAAAGCGGAGGTCAAGATGGCCACATGGGAAGATCCTGAGTTCACCTCCTCCCCCGGACACAACAAATCTACAACTACATTTGGAATAATTCCCTCTGAAAGGGACCTAAAAATTGGATGAACAGAGCTTCTATGACAAATAGTAAAAGGACAGCACTGAGAAGGGTCCAGAGGCAGAGTCATGGGCTCACCAAGAAAAAAACCACCCCTCAGCCACAGTGATCCACAGTTGGGAGTGATCTCAAAGGAATGAAACCCTTCCCTGAGGAGTGAAAGATTCGAGCTCCACATCAGGTACCCAGACCCTTAGATTCTGCACAGGAAAGATGAGCCCTCAAAACACAGTTGGAGGCATCACACTTCTTGAATTCAAAATATACTACAAATCTCTAGTAACCAAAGCAGTATGGTACTGGCACAAAAACAGACTCCCAGATCAATGGAACAGAATTGAGAGGCCAGAAATAAACCCACACATCTGCGGACAGCTAATTTTCGACAAAGGAGCCAAGAACACACAACGGAGAAAGGAATGTCTCTTCAATAAATAGTGTTGGGAAAACTGGACAGCCATACCCAAAAGAATGAAAGTAGACCAATATCTTACAACATACACAAAAATTAATTCAAATTGGATTAAAAACTTGGATGTAAGACCTGAAACCATAAAACTCCTAGAAGAACAGATAAGCAGTACACTCTTTGACACCAGTCTTAGCAGCATCTTTTTGAATATCACGTCTCATCAAGCACAGGAAACAGAAGAAAAAATAAACAAATGGAACTACATCAGACTAAAAAGCATTTGCACAGTGAAGGAAACCAGCAAAATGAAACGGCAATCTACTGAATGAGAGAAGATATTTTCAAATCATATATCCAATAAGGGGTCAATATCCAAAGTATATAAAGAACCCATACAACTCAATATAAAAAAATAAACAATCTGATTAAAAAGTGGACAGAGGATCTGAACAGACATATTTCCAAAGAAGACATATGGATGGCCAATAGGCACATGATAAGATGCTCAACATCACTAATCACCAGGGAAATGAAAATTAAAACCACAATGAAATATCACCTCCCACTTGTTAGAATGGTTATTACCAAAGAGGCAAAAAATAAGTGTTGGTAAGGGTGTGGAGAAAAGAGAATTCTCACACACTGTTGGTAGGAATGTAAATTTGTACAGCCACCATGGAAAACAGTATGGAGGCTGCTCAAAAAAATTAAAAATAGAAATACTACATGATCCAGCAATTCTACTTCTGCATATTTACCTGAAGAAAATGAAAACACTAATTTGAACAGATATCTGCATCCCTGTGTTCATTGCAGCATTATTTACAAAAGTCAAGCTATGGAAGCAACCTAAGTGTCCGTCTGTAGACGAATGGATAAAAAGATTGTGGTATACTGTATATATACAATGGAATATTACTCAGCCATAAAAGAGAATGAAATATTGCTGTTTGCTACAACATGGATGGACCTAGAGGGTATATAATGCTAAGTGAAATAATCAGACAGAGAAAGACAAATACTGTCTGATTTCACTTATATGTAGAATCTAAAAAATGAAACAAACAAAACAAAGCAGAAACAGACTCATAGATACAGAGAACAAACTGGTGGTTGCCAGATGGAAGAGGAGTGGGGGGTTGGGTGAAATAGGTGAAGGGGATTAGAGGTGCCAGTTATAAAATAAATAAGCCATAAAGATGTGATATACAGCATAGGAAATATAGTCAATAATATTGTAACAATTTTATAGTGAGACAGATGGTATCTAGGTTTATCATGGTGATCACTTCATAACGTTTATAAATATTGAAATGTTGTACACCTGAAACTAACATAATGTATGGGAATAATGTAACAGCAGGCCCTCCAGGACCGGTTCAACTAACCCCATCTCTTATCAGCAGAGTGGCTAAGAATTGCCTTTCAGAAAATCTGCAAAGTCACGTAGCCAGAGCATGCGCAAATGAAGAAATCTTGACTTGAAATGACCGTGGAACCAAAGATCCTCCTTCCCATAGAACCCAAGGACTGGACGTGACCAGAACTTGAGAGTTGGACTCTGATCAGAAGGAAGGAGTCCCTCAGTCAGGGAGACCTGGTGTTAAAATTCCTTCCTTCCCTCATCAGAAATGTTTAGAACCCTACTATAAAAGTTTAGAATCTCATCATCAATGTTTAGAACCCTGTCATAAATGTTTAAAACCTTATCATAAATGCTTGAAGCCCACCAATTAAAACGTGTCTCACCAGCATCTCTCCATGTCAGCCTGTTCTCCCTAACCTCTTAAATTTAACCTCAAATCCCGAATCAGGGAGACAGATCTGAGGGTGCATGCCCCCTGTTCTCCATGCAGATTGATCTCACAGAATAAAGCTGATCTCTTTTCCCAAAGGCTGATGCTGTACTTGTTTATGCACGTCAAGCAGAGCACCCCAATTTTCTGCAGTAGCAGTAGTAGTTCAATTGGAAAAAGTAAAAAGAAAAAAAATACCAGATATCCAGTATCTATTATTTGGCAGACTCTTTATGTACATCCACCATTTGCACGCACATTATTTAGCAGGTCCTTTACAGACAGCTATCATTTATGGTGCAGCTACCATCTTTGCTTTTCTCTGCCACTTGTCATACATCTAACATTTAGTAAGGTCTTTACATGCATCAAATGGAGATGTGTACAATCTCCATGCTGGTTAGATGCTATTACCTTCAACTGAGATAGGGAGGAGTGGGAGAGAACAGAAATCACATTCCCCTAGAAAAGATGACAATAAAAACTGCTGTGATATTGTGATTTGTAATAAGAAATATATATTTGGTGTTAGTCCCCATTCCTGGCACAGAGCTCCTAAAACCCTCGGAAATTCCTAAGAGATGAGAGCAGTAAAGGTGTGTTTTGCTATGTTAATGAGTTGACTGTTGGAAAGCACCTAAGGATGGGGCCTGGTTGACATTGGAGCCAATCACGTGATTAGCGGCTGTAAACTTTCAGTCCCACCACCTCATCCTAGGTGGTGAGAGCGGCTGGAAATTGAGTTCAATTACCAACGGCCAATGATTTAATCAATTATGCCTATGTAATGAAGCCTCCATAAAAACCCAAAAGGACGGCTTTTCGGTTGGTGAACATGTGGAGATTTGGGGAGAGTGGTACACCCAGAGAGGGCGTGGAAGCTCCTTGCCCTTCCCCCATGCCTTGTCCTATGCATCGCTTCCTTTTGGCTGTTCCCTGAGTTATACCCTTTTATGATAAACTGATAACCTGGTAAGTAAAATGTTTCTCTGAGTTCTGAGAACTGCTCTAGCAAATTAATTAAACCCAAGGAGAGGGTCAGTGGAACCTTCCATCTGTAGCCAGTTGGTCAGAAACACAGATGACAACCTGGGCTTGAGATTGGTGTTAGAAGGGAGAGTAGTCTGGTGGGACTGAGCCCTCAACCTGTGGGATCTGACACTATCTTCAGGTAAATATTGTCAGAATTGAGCTGAACTGTAAGATACCCAGTTTGTCTCAGACAATTGCTTGGTGGTGTGGGAATGCCCCTCTCTCTCCACATCAGAATTGGGTGCAGAACCCTGCTTGATGTCAAGATTGGAACTACTAATAACTGGATACCTACAATTTCACAGATCCTTTGAATACTTTATCAGAAAGCTTAAAATTTTTGTGTAGAATATTATTCAGCCATGGAAAAGAACATAGCACTGATAAGTGCTACATCAGGGATGAACCTTGAAAGCATTATGCTAAGGGAAAGAAGTCAGACACAAAAGGTCACATATTATACAATTCCATTCATAGGACATATCCAGAATAAATCTAGAGAGACAGAAAGCAGAGGAGTGGTTTCCAGGGGAGGGGGGAAGGGGGCATGGAGAGTGACTGCTTAGTGGGTACAGCGTTTCCTTTAGGGGGGATGAAAACATTTTAGGACTATGTAGTGGTGATGGTTGCACAACATTGTGAATGTACTAAATGCCTCTGAATTGTATACTTTAAAATTGTTAATCTTATGTGAAGTTTACCTCAATACATTTTTTAAATTTTATGTAAGCTGGGTATTTTTACCATCTCTAATAAAGATTCATACAAATTCAAATATCACAAGTCCACCCAAAATAAGATTAAGTCTAAGAATAATTAGTTGTTTTAGTTCATGCAAGCAACCTCAATAAGGACAGTGGTGGATGTGGTGTCCAGAGCAGCCTGATCCAGAGGTTCGATTCTGTTAGGCTCTTTTCTCTTAGCTCTCATCTCTAGCTCCCTCTGGATATTGTCTGGATAGGACCAAGAGCCTGGAAGCAGGACCATGGGCTGCTACAGTCTTGCATCTTTGGAAAGTTGCTCTTGTAGAGGAAAGAAGTTCAAATCTCAATGCCAATTTGAGAAATTCCTGACAGAATTGGACTGGCTTGTCTTGCATCATAGACCCATCCCTGGAAAGTGATTATAGCCAGAAGGAAGGTGTTATGGGTTGATTTGTGCCCCTTCAAAAGATCTGTTCAAGTCCTAACCCCCAGTACCTGTGAATGTGATCTTATTTGGAAATAGCATTATTTGATCTTCATAGATGTAATTAGTTAAGTTAACATGAGGTCACAGTGGAGTAGGCTGGGCATCTAATCCAATATGACTGATGTCCTTATATAAAGAGGAGAAGAGACATGGAGAGAGAACACACAGAGGGAAGATGGGCATGTGAAGATGTGAGGGACTGGAGTGATGCATCTACAAGCCAAGGAACGCCAAGGATTGCCTACTGTCCCCTAGAATTGAGGAGAAAGGCTTGGAACAGACTCTCCGTCAGAGACCTCTGGAGGAACCAATCCTGCTGGCACCTTAATTTTGGATTTGTGGCCTCCAGAACTGTGAGAGAATAGATTTCTGTTGTTTTAAGCATCCCAGTTTGTGGTAATTTTTTACCGCAGCCCTCAGAAATGACTACGGCAAGGATGAAGTCAGTCTCTTCACTTCCTGGCTTATACTCCCTTGAAGCTGGAGGTTTGGGGTATGGTGACCGACAGCCACCTCTAAAGCTCAAACGTGTGTGGAAGAGGTGCATACCCCAAAGAGAAGGGCTGTACCCAGAAGAAGGAGGAAGGAACTGGGGCAGATGGTGAGTCCTGATGTCCTCCACAACCCCCACTCATGAAGGAGGAACTGGGGGCTTAGTGAGGTGGAACTGAGTCAACCCTGGAGCTCTTATGAGACTGAGCCAAGAATATAATCCAGGTCTTCCTTTTTACAGGCTGAGGTCTGTTTGATTACATGACGTTCAAGTTGAGGATGGTAAAAATTAGGCTAAGGATAGTGCTGGCCAGAAAATTTTCTTCTTACTTATCATCCCCATGCATAGGACTTTTCTATATTCTTCATTTATACCTAAACTCACAGCTTTTCACACCCTGTAGACCCCGCCCCCTTATATGCCAATGGAACATGCATGACAAGACTGAGGTATTTAGACGATACAGACGAGGAGATCCCATCTGAGCTCTGCATTTCTCAGCCGAGTAAACAGAGGGTATTATTACACATCTCTGAACTTCAGGTTCCTCATCTCTTATGCGCCAGCACCAGAAGGGAGGCATGTTGATACAATAGCCCACAAAACTCTGACAGTTAGCATGTATCCAACACACAAAGCCATCATATCTGTATTTTCCATGTTTCCCCTGTTCACCCCCACTCCACCGTGAATTTTTCTCACCCATCCTAACCCATCTGCCACAGTCCCAGTCTGGAGACTCACCGAGGCAAAACAGGGACAGAAATTCTACGATCATAGCGTCCCTTCTGCCAGGACCAAGATCCCGTCTTCAGTTTTACAGTTCAGAGGAAGAAGTGAGCCGGGGACAATTGCAGCTCCCTCCTGCCTGCTTTGTCCCCAAGATGTGTGAGGTGAGGTTTTGTCCTGACACTTTGGTTCACCATCACCTGGTGTAATTTCCTTCTTGCAACCGACTCAGGAAACAAGAAGTCATCAATGATGACATCTTCCCCACAAATCCGGTGTGTGTGGCTCTGGCTCCAACCACCCTGAGATCCATCCTATCCCATCTGAAGTCTGGCCCAAGACATTTTCTTTGAAAAAGCTACTTTGAAATAGTTTTAGAGTCACAAAAAATAGTACAGAGTTCCCACGTACCCCTGAACCAACTTCCCCCAATGGTAATATAACTACAGTACATTATCAAAACCAAAAAATTGGCATTGGCACAACACAATGGCTGGGCAAGAACACAGTAACATCTAAAGTGCAGGGATCTCTGGTAAAAGCTGGACACTCATTGCCCCTGAGAGCGGGTAGGTCAACAAGGAAACAGAAATGGATGTTTCTGCCTTTGAGACTGAGTAAACTTGTCCCCCAGTAAACCTTGAAAAATAGGTCACAAAACAGTCAGATTTTTAATGTGCTTTCTTTTACAGGGGAGAAAGTGGTTAAGGGAAATTGGAAAGCTTCCACTCAACTATCTTCCCAAGTACCAGAGAGTAATCTCATCTTCTAGGAGCTAAGGAAGAAACATTGATGAATTAAGGGAGGAGATTCCTCTCTCAAACTACAACATCCATTCATCTTTCCTTCCCAGCTACTGATTGCTTCCTAAGTTAGTTGAGGCTTTTGTTGACTGATGATTGCCCCTCATAACTGAAAACACTAGAGTTGTATTGAGTTCAAGCATGGGTGGGCCCAGATGCTCAAATTATGGCATTGAGGATCTGTCTTTCTCCATGTCTAGGTGCCACTTTCTACTGTGTAGACTTTGTTCTCAAGTAGATTCTCTTCCTGTGCTGGGAGGATACCCATCGGTATCTCCAGGAAGAAATAGTGTGCTTTTTCCAGACGCTTGCAACAAAATTCCTGAAGCCGATTCACATTGCTTGAGCTTGGTTTATGTGTCCATTCCTACATGGACAGATGTAGCCGGAGTGATGGATTACAGTGGGGTGCCTCTCTGGGGCACATGAGCACACTAGGAACTAGGAAGCTGGATCAGTCCCAGTTAGCCACAGAGAGTGGATGACAGATAGTTGGTTAATGTCCCAATCAAGATAGTCTTCCCAGGATACATGGGGTATTAGTAGGTGGATATACAAAAATCAATAGTGTTCACTATGTGCCTTTTTCTGCCCATATCGGGCTGTGGCCCAGCCAAGAGTTGTGCCTCATTTCAAGAACTAGTCTACAATTCTTCTATCCTTTAACCACAAGGGCACTGAAATCATGTGCAGGTGCCATCATGTTATAATACCTACACATGAATTTCCTAGAATTATTAGATCCCATGCCTGAAGATTTGAGGGGAGGAAATATGGTTCTCTACTGATACACAATGTTATAAGGCTTGAAAATCTTACAGCACATCTCAAAGCAGATGCCAACACTTCAGATGCACAATACCCTAAAAGAGGCAACACACAGCTGAGGAACAATCTAGGAGCAGATTCTCATACACTCGATAAGAGCAAAATTGACTGAGTCCCCCTGATTGGAATGAAATTATTGAGGAGATTGAGATTGAAAGAGAAGACAGATAAGTGGATAAAATCCCCTATTCTAGGTCACTCCATGCCTATAAAAGACACTTTATTTGAGGCTCATATAGCCTCGTCACTCTCTGATTCAACCTCAACTTTGTCCTGCAATTGACATTTTTTTAAGTGCAATTTCTCTAGAGTTAAGCTTCCAATAAATTACCAATGAAAAATGAGTTCTGATTTTTATGAAGATTTGAAGTCACAAAGGTTCAGTCCTAACTAGTAATAGGAGTGTGAGAATGCACATATGCACCCATGCCCTCCATCTCTCTCAGATCAGCTTATTTCTGTCCAGCTCTACCTGCATTTAGTTGGCACAACTTGGCTCTTGCTCACATGTCCCTCATCTTCCTCCTGGGAACAGTGTGCTAGCCCTCACATGTTCTTCTCATGGAAATGGAAGACGCACAAGAGGGTGAATCAAAATATTCGATGCATCTAAAGACCTACATGGGAACTAATATATTGCCGCTTGCACCTTATCCTATTGACTAAGGCAAATAACATGGATGAATCTATAGTCAAGGGCTATTAATGCAATCTATTGTATTATGACTTCTTGACCACAATTATTC
Source organism: Equus asinus (assembly GCF_041296235.1). Classification (NCBI taxonomy): domain Eukaryota; kingdom Metazoa; phylum Chordata; class Mammalia; order Perissodactyla; family Equidae; genus Equus; species Equus asinus. The sequence goes on from NC_091815.1 coordinate 37,634,453, forward strand.
ATATCTGCCTCATGTACAAAATATGCTCATCCCCATCCCAGGATCCCCAAAATTTTTCACCCAATAATGGCATCAGTCTCTAAATTCAGGATCTAGTGATCATTATCAAGTCTGGCTGGGGGTCCTTTTGATCCAAGACTCATGAACTAAAAGGACAAGTTGGCTGCCCCATGCATCTGCCATGTCATGGTGAAACAGAGACAGGATAACCACAATACTCCCATTTGAAAGGGGGAAGAATGGGAGGCACAGAGCAATCACTGGTTCACAGCAATCTTGAAATCACGCTGTCTTAAATCTGAAGTGAGTGTCTTGTAGGTAGCATATATATGGTTCTTGTTTTTTTTATCTGTTCAGACACCCTATGTCTTTTGATTGGAACATTTACTCCTTTTACATTTAAAGTAATTACTGATGGGTAAGTACTTTTTGCCATTTTGTTAACTTTTCTGGTTGTTTTCATGGTTCTTCTCTGTTCCTTTCTTCTCTTGCTCTCTTCCCTTGTGGTTTGATGACTTTCCTCAGTGTTATGTTTGGATTCCTTTCCCTTTATTTTTTGTGCATCTGTTATAGGTTTTCATTTTGTGGTTACCTTGAGGTTCATAGATATCTACCTATGAATATAACAGTCTATTTTAAGTTGATGGTCTCTTAAGTTTGAGGGTGTCCTAAAAGCTCTACATTTTTACGCCCTCCCCCCAATGTTTTACATTTTTGACGTCATATTTTACGTCTTTTTACTTTGTGTATCCCTTAACTAATTCTTGTAGATATAGATGACTTTGTTACTTTTGTATTTTAACCTTCAAACTAGCTGGATAGATGCTTGGCTCAGTACCTTGACTATATGTTTGCCATTGCCAGTGAGATTTTTTCTTTCATAATTTTATTTCAAGTTATAGCCTTTTCTTTTCCACTTAAAGATGGAACTTTAGTATTTCTTGTAAGGTCAGCTTAGTGGTAATCAACTCCTTTAGTTTTTCCTTGTCTGGGAAACTCTTTTATCTCTCCTTCCATTCTGAATGATAACCTTGCTGGCTGGAGTACTCTTGATTGTGAAATTTTTCCTTTCAGCACTTTGAATATATTGTTCCACTCCCTTCTGGCCTGTAAGGTTTCTGCTGAAATATCCACTGATGGTCTTATGGGGCTCCCTTGTATGTAACTAGCTGTTTTTCTCTTTCTGCTTTTAAGATTCTCTCTTTATCTTTCACTTTTGACATTTTAATCATAATGTGTTTTGGTGTAGGCCTGTTTGGGTTCATCTTATTACGGAATCTCTCTCTTCTCTGAACTTGGATGTCCCTTTTCTGCCCCAGGTTGGAGAAGTTTTCAGCCATTGTTTCTTCAAATCGTTTTTCTGTCCCTTTCACTCTGTCTTTTCCTTCTGGGACCCCTATAATGAGAATGTTAGTATGCTTGATGTCTTCCCAGAGGCTCCTTAAGCTACCCTCATGTTTTTTATTAAGATTATGATAGTTAACAACCTTGTGAAATTACAGTTGTATATCATTATTAGTCATGTTGCAGTACCCTCATTTTTTTTATTAGCTTTCTTTCCGCTGTTCCAACTGGGGGATTTCTACCATCCTGTCTTCCACATGACTGATCCATTCTTGCGCATCATCTAACCTGCTGTTGATTCCCTCTAGTGTATTTGTCACTCCAATTATTGTATTCTTCGTTTTTAATGAATTTTATTTTATTTTTTAATGATTTTTGGTGAGGAATATTGGCCCTCACTCACCTATGGCTGAGTGGTTAAGTTTGTGCACTCTACTTTGGCAGCCTGGGGTTCACCAGTTCGGATCCTGGGTGCGGACCTATGCACCGCTCATCAAACCATGCAGGGGCGGCATCTCATGTAGAAGATCTAGAATGACCTACAACTGGCATATACAACTATGTAGTGGGACTTTGAGGAGAAAAAAACAAAGAGGAAGACTGGCAACAGATGTTAGCTCAGGGGCAATCGTCCTCACCAAAAAGTGTAAAAAAAAAAAAAAAAAGACTTAGTGGAACATTTTACGGCTTCTTGTTTCCTAAATGTAGTTGTGAGAAAAACCCCGTGGGTCACATATGAGGAAGGAAGGGAAGGGCTAGAGGAAAGACGTCATGGCTTACATCGAGTTTTCTTCCCTTCTGTGGTTGAAAATTGAAGAAGGTTCCTAGAGCAAGCTACAGGGCCGGTATGATCCTTGAACTCCTTTCCTTCATCTGCTTTGGTAAGTTTCTTGGGCCTGTATGTTAGGATTAGAGGTGAGGGTAGGTTGAGAGAAATGTGACTAATATAATTGGAAAGAGATGTGACAGCATCAGCTTTTCATAATGACTGTTTCATGGGTGTTAGGGACCCTGCAGGAAGCTTTAGATACATCTTACCAATCAAGGGTTTTTCAGCATGCCAATATTTCCTTTCCATATCCATGATCTGTCCTACATGCCTGTACTCTATTTATTTCAATTTTCATTTTTATTGACTCAATATCTTTATTTTAAATAAGTATATTCATTTGAAGATAGAAACTGTATGCCAATAGCTTAATAAAAAATAAACTTTAAAAGAAAATCCAATGTCGCTTACCAAAAATAGGAGGTTAATGTAAACATACATACAATGAAAAGGAAGAAAACATGACATTCTAATCAGGCACTGTTGCCCGTCAAGTTCCTGAGCCCTTGGCTGGCTGCTTCCTTATTACAAAGGGTGATAAGACAGACATAGCTGTGTGCAAACGCTGATCTTTAGTTTGAAAAATTCTCCTCGTTGTGATCAAAGAGATGAAAGTGATTTGAAAGGACAATAACTTGCTGATCCCTTGATCAATCCTATAGGATACTGGGTCACGGCATCATCTAAAATGATCCCATATAACACCTGTGGTTCATGTTCCACACTGTGAGAAATAGGACTCTGATCCTTCCAAACAACCCTGCCTGATGAGAATTAGGTCCAAATGGATAAATGAAGACTCTGACATGGAGAGCTGAGGATTTCTGCCCTGGGTCATACAGAGAATGAACAGAAAAGTCAAAATTCAAACCCATGCCTGCCTGGCTTCAAAGTCGTTGCTATTTCCACTTGGTCATAATAGTATATGAAGAGTGACACATGCACGGGATCTTCTGAATGGAAAGGTTGTGGGGGATAAGTGAGCAGATGCCAGGTTGGAGAAATTCTAAGGTGATAAATGAGGAAAGATTCAAAACGTCCCTGAGTGTGGAGCTGGGGGCATCTCAGGATGTCTGTTTGCAGGAGCCAAGAAAACCCGTTTTCCACACACAGGGACAGTGTGTGGGTCTTAGCTTGATGAGGTCACAGTGCTATAATTTAGTCTTCACCATATTTTCTAATCTCTAGATTCTAGGATATTCCATGGGGCTCTCAACCTCTTCATGCTGGTCTATCTGATGGGATGAAGAAAGGACATTATTATAAGTTTGCATCTTTTTTTCATCCTTGAAAATCTCTCTGAGTGATGCTTAAACCAGGGCATCTCATCAATTAGTCAAGGTGCATTTGTTGAATCTTACAATGTGCCAGGATATGTGTAGACACTGGAGATGCTGGGATGAATAACGCAGAGTAGCTCCTCCAAGATGTTCACAGGCTAGTGACATCTTGTGTGTCCCACGGCATGAGGTACATAAACTCTCTTAAGATTTTACAACCAAATGATTTGGTCTTAATTTATGTTATCCAGAGCACCAAGTAGCTTTTACTATGGGGGATGGTTCCTGGTTGCTCTATCCCAGATGACACTCTCAGGGGAAACTAACGGTCACTTAGGAGCTTAGACAACTTCAAGAGATAAGATAGGGTTACACCCAGTCACGGGCTTCCCCAATTCCCTCATGGTTAGTGCCTCCCACCCAAGATTGAGAGATCCAGAAAACACCACAGACTCTAATAGAAATGGTAAGACTGAATGGTTCAGGATGGAGGCTGAGAATGAGAGGGCCTGTGGGTTTTTCTGAAACCAAGAAAGGTCCTGGAGCCTTGGGAGGTGATAGCTGCACAGGAGAACCTCTGTGAAAAGTGACGGAGGAGCTGAGTGCAGAGCTGAAGCCAGAGTCTTGCATAGAGACAATGAGAACTCCCAAATGCATGACCTCCAAGGGTTCCTTCTCAGCAAGAGCCCCTGGGAGGGTCCCTCAGGGATGAGGGCAAGTGATGGTGTCAGCTCCAGGCTGATGCCTACGTGTCATGGACCGTTCTTTTGCAGGGCTTTGTGTTGGCCAAGGATACAGGAGAAGGGATGGTGAGTGTTTCTTCAATTAAACCCTCCTTGATCCTTCAGCCCCAAAGGCCCCATTTTCCTTTCCCTTCTTTAAATGGGCTCCCTGAGAGCAGGTGAGAGAACCAAACCCAACCCTCCACTCTGCTTCCTTCCAGGCTCACTTCCCAAGCCCTCTCTCAGTACCTGGCCTAGCTCGGTGGTACCGGCCAAAAGTAATGTGACGCTGCGATGCTGGACTCCTACCAAGGGTGTAAACTTTGATCTCAGAAAGGGAGGACACCTCATTGAGTCCTCACAATCACCTGATTCTGCAGAGGGCCTGGCTGAATTTCACCTCACTGATCTGGAAATCAGTGATGCTGGAGAGTACACGTGTCAATACTACAGAAGACGGAGACCCTACGTAAGTTCACAGTCCAGTGATGTCCTTCTGCTGCTGGTGACAGGTGAGGACGGGGCCTCAGCATGGCACGTGGTCTTCCTAGAGACAGAGGATGGTGGAGGCACCAGAGCAAGAGGGGCCGGGGGTCTCACCTCTAGTGCAGTTGGGGAGGAGGAGATGGAGACAGACAGGAAGGGAGCTGACAAACTTGGCTTTATCCAGGGCTGACAGGAGGGAGAATCTCCTGCCTGGAGTCAGAGCAGAAAGAAGGTGAGATGAGGCATCTGTCATTCCCCACACTCCATGGGAACCCCCAGCCAGGAGAGCACGGGTGAATGGGGGACCTCAGGCTTCTCCCCACAACCTCAGAGCCTCCCTTCTCTTACAGGTGGTTTGTCTAAACCTTCCCTCCAAACCCACCAAAGTGGTAATGTGACCACAGGAGAAAAGGTGACCCTGCAGTGCCGGCTGCCAGATGTTTTTCAGGGGGCTGTAAAGTTTGCTCTGCTGAAGGCAGGAACTTCAATGCCCGTCCAGACCCGGGGTCCAAAATGGAAGGAGACAGACTTCTCCCTTCAGAATGTGACAGTCAACGACACTGGAAACTACAGCTGTGTGTACTACTGGACAGCGGGTCCTTTCCACGCCTCAGACCCCAGTGATCACCTTGTGATCTGGGTGACAGGTGAGGTTTTGCACAATTTTTAAGTGTTTTTTTTTAAATGAAAGAGTATTTGTTCTATTACTTTCTCTTTTTCTAAATTGTGACAGGTAAGGTTTTGCACAATTTTTAAGAAGTGTTTTTTTAAAATCAAAGAGTATTTGTTCTATTACTTTCTCTTTTTTTAAATAATTTTATTTATTTATTTATTTATTTATTTATTTATTTGAGGAAGATTAGCCCTGAGCTAACATCTGCCACCAACCCTCCTCTTTTTTTTTTAAAGATTTTATTTTTTTTATTTTTTCTCCCCAAAGCCCCCAAGTACACAGTTGTATATTCTTCATTGTGGGTCCTTGTAGTTGTAGCATGTGGGACGCTGCCTCAGCGTGGTTTGATGAGCAGTGCCATGTCCGCGCCCAGGATTCGAACTGACGAAACACTGGGCTGCCTGCAGTGGAGCACGCGAACTTAACCACTCGGCCACGGGGCCAGCCCCGCCAATCCTCCTCTTTTTGCAGAGGAAGACTGGCCCTGAGCTAACATCCATGCCCATCTTCATCTGCTTTGTATGTGGGACACTTGGCAGGGCATGGCTTGACAAGCAGTGTGTAGGTCCTCACCCGGGATCTGAACCGGCGAACCCCGGGCTGCCAAAGTGGAACGTGTGAACTTAACCACTGTGCCACCTGTTCCATTACTTTCTGAATCTTGTTTCTCCATCAATTTCACTACCACCTCCTTTTTAAATCTTTCGTTTCATAATTTCTACTCCTTTGCCTTTTTTGTTCTACACTCTAGGATAATTTCTCTAGCTGTTCTTCAAAATCATTAATCCTGCTGTCATCAGAATCCTTTCTACCATTCTCTGCATCTCCTAAAGTGTTGGTTTATCTTGGCGATATTGATTTCATTCCTAGTGGCTCTTTTTCTTCAACCGCGGTGTTTCCACAGCCTCTTGCTCTTGTGTCACAGATGCAGTTTCTTCTAAAATTATCTTCTGTTTTCTGCCAGAATTCTGCTTCATTGGATGCTATACCCTCTGCTTCCGCAGCGTTGTGAGTTTTCTTTAATGCTCTTCAGTCTTACTATGTAGTCAGCGAACGTTTTATAATTAGAATCAATGTCTGTATAGTCAGTGTTGAGAAGTGGAGAGAGCATCCTGGTCTGGGAGCATCCTTATAAAACTCTCCCTGTGGCTTTTGTCTCCAAGGAACATGGTTGGGTTCAGAGAGGATCTTTGCAGTAATTGGGATGCAAGAGGTAGGATGATGCAAATACGGGCTTCTCTTCAGGAACCAGGGCCAATGCCAAGCTTGAGCCCTTCTTGAGTGAAGCTGAAATGCACAGTGGCCCAAATGCTTAGCTGAGAAGCTCAAACTTTTGAAAAACTCACTGCCTGCATAAAATTAAGGTTTCCTTCGAGGATGCTAAGCCAGCCATTGAATTTCACCATTCTGTGGTGTTCCTTAGGTCTTTAATGTTGCTCCTAAGCCTGATTCCTAATATGCATTGGGAGACAGAGAAGAAGAAATACAGGAACGTGGAAATGAGATAAAGGGCAAATAAATGAAAGAAGAGCGATAAGGCAGAGTGAATACGAAGGGAAGAAGATGCAGGAAATCCCACTAGAACTCTCATGAAATCCCGTCTTATTTTCAGTGATTAAAACTTCAATGAAGGTACAACTGACCACCAGCCAGGAAATACAAGTGGGAGTGTGAGAGTCGCATTTGGAAGATCCATTTGAGAAGGAGAGAGACTCTTTTATGGCTGGTGCTGACCCTCTTCTCTCTCTTATTTTCCCCAGATGCCACATCAAGAGACTATACCACGGGGAACCTCATCCGACTGGGCCTGGGTGCCATAATTATGGCTATTATGGGGGTTTTCCTGGTTGAAGCCTGGTATAGCCAGAAGGAGTCTCAAAGTGGATCCAGGTGAAACAACTGAGCACTCCTTCTTTTCGTGGGATGTTGTAGTGATGGGGTTCTTTAAACGCCAGGCTCTACCATGCGGACTTCTTATGCTTCTCAAAATGGGCACAAACGGCATTTTAGGTGGGATATTTCTTTCCCATATGGGACTGTCCTGTTCATTGCGGGGGCATTTAGCATCAATTTCCCTTTCCCATTAAATAGCCATCGAAGGCTCAATCATTGCGGAACAAGAAAAAAAGGAAGTACTATCATACTTTCTCAAACATGCCCTGATATAGAGGATGGGGCATGGGGGTGGTATTCTTCTGGGGGAGAACCTGTGTTTGGCAGCCAGCAGAAATATTCCTCCTCTTCCCCCCTCCCTTGATCTCAAGTCAGTCCTTCTCTACCCACAGGCCCACAGCTGCCCAAAGGAACGAGTCCTTGATTGAGTTAACAGCGTGTTAGATTTTCTGGTTCTCTTCCACCCCGGGAGTGAAGGTACCAAACATGGGGGAAGTTTGGGAGGCCTGGAGATGGAACGTGATCTCATTTATTTTCTTTAATTTTTGAGGAAGATTAGCCCTGAGCTAACTACTGCCAATCCTCCTCTTTTTGCTGAGGAAGACTGGCCCTGAGCTAACATGCATGCCCATCTTCCTCTACTTTTTATATGTGGGATGCCTACCACAGCATGGCTTGCCATGGACCCGGGATCCCAACCGACGAACCCCAGGCTGCCGAGAAGCAGAACGTGCCAACTTAAACGCTGCGCCACCGGGCCGGCCCCTCATTTATTTTCTGACGTTATCTAAGACCCAAAGTGGCCACTGAGGTCTCCTAAGAGAGTCATCTGGGATCAAGTGACCAGGAACTGCCCCCCATATTAAAGGCTTCTAGGTGATCTGGATGACAAAGTAAAATAGAATAAATTAAAATACAATCATTTGCTTGCAAAATCTTTTTTGTCAAAATCAAAACTCATCAAACATATGGCACCAGCTATCCTTTACTGGTACTAGGATATGGAAAAGGGACTTTAACCCTCAGATTTTAGAATTAGTTAAGTGTGATATAGCATTATTTCACAGCGTTTTATGAAAAGCATCATGACTTGCAGGTGTTTCATTACCTGACAAGTTCAAAAATTAATACCTTTTACTTAACTATAATCTTATTTTCTGAAAGCAAAAAGTAGGCACAAGTGGGCTGACAAAGGATTTTCTGATCTTTGAATTTATATGAGACATATATATGTCTTATATGAAGACATATATGAAGTCGCATATGAAGACATATATTGAGGTCATATATATGTCTTTGAAAAGCATCAAACCGTCCAGTGCTCTCAGGACTAAGCCCCAAAGCATCATAACCTGCTCCTGTAGGTCAAGAAAATTGGAGTTCACTTCTCGTGAGACTTCTGCTTCATAAAAACTGAATAAGTGTAAAAACAGTTTAGAAAAACTGTAGTATGTTTTGAAAGTTTGTGTCTAACACATACACAATGCAATGTAATCGCGCTACTCACAAGTTAATTACAAGATTTACAAAAATGGATTCATGTAGCAACACAGGCCATGAGGTCCAGATACTGGACACAAGGAAGTCCTGTGATGTCTTTTATTTCTAGCTGAAGATGTGTCTCCACACCTGTACTTAAGTTTCCATTGGAGAAAAACTCAAAACAGAGGCCCTTCTGAAACTGAGGCCAAAAGACCCTCGGGTCCACTTCCCCACCTGAGCCCTGCTCACCACGCTCCAACATAAACCTGCCACTGTAGCCAGATCAGACTCTTTATACTCCCTGCCACTTCCAATCCTTTCACTTTTGCAGTTTCCATCTAATCTAAGCATTTCACATTTCAAAGCCTGATTCAAGCCCCACATCTTCCAGGAAGTTTTTTCTGACCTCCAATAGTACATGTAATTCATAATTTTTGTTCACCACATTCTATCTTGCAAGTTCATCTGGTTTTTTTTTATTGAGGTCATATTGGTGTATAACATTGTGTCTATTGCAAGTTTACATTATTATATTTTGGCTTCTATATAGACTGCATCGTGTACAACATCAAAAGTCTAGTTTCCATCCATCACCATACATATGTGCTCCTTTCCTCCTTTCACCCTGCCCCCACTCCCATCCCCTCTGGTAACCACCCATCCATTCTCCATATCCACGTGTTATCTTCCACATATGAGTGAAATTATACCATAATTATGTTTCTCCATCTGACTTAGTTTACTTACCGTAACACCCTCAAGGTCCATCTATGTTGTCACAAATGGCACAATTTTGTCTTTTTTATGGCTGAGTAGTATTCCATTGTATATGTATATACACCACATCTTCTTTATCCAATCATCTGTTGATGGGCACTTGGGTTGCTTCCACATCTTGGTTATTGTGAATAACACTGCAAAGAACATAGGGGTGAATAAGTCACTTTGAGTTGTTGATTTCAAGTTCTTTGGATACACACACAGTAGTGGGATAGCTGGGTCATATAGTATTTGTATTTTTAGTTTTTTGAGAACTCTCCATACTGTTTTCTATAGTGGCTGCACCTGTTTGCATTCCCACCAGCAGTGTATAAGGGTTCCCTTTTCTCCATATCTTCTCCAACATTTGTTATTTTTCGTCCCAGTGACTATAGCCATTTTAACAGGTGTAAGGTAGTATCTTAGTATACTTTTGATTTGCATTTCCCTTTGATTAGTGATGTTGAGCCTCTTTTCATGTGTCTATTGGCCATCTGTATATCTTCTTTGGAGAAATGTCTGTTATTAACCCCTGCCCAGTTTTTGATCAGATTGTTTGTTTTTTTGTTGTTCAGTTCTGTGAGTTCTTTACATATAATGGAAATTAACCCCTTGTTGGATATCTGATTTGCAAATATTTTCTCCCAACTAGTGGGTTGTCTGTTTATTTTGATCCTGGTTTCCTTTGCGTTGCAGAAGCTCCTTAGTCTGATAACATCCCACTTGTTTATTTTTTCTTTTGTATCCCTTGTCTGAGTCACCTCTTTCACATAAATTTCCATCTCCTTCTCCAGGATTGGGAAGTTCTCCACTATTATTTCTTTGGACATGCTTTCTGCTCCATTTTCCCTCCTTTCTTTCTCTGGAATACCTATAATCCTTATGTTGCATTTCCTAACTGAGTAGGATAATTTTCAGAGACTTTCTCCATTTCTTTTCAGTCTTACTTCTTTCTCCTCCTCCATCTGAAGCATTTCTATATTTCTGTCCTCAATCATGCTGATTCGTTCCTCTATATCAGCTCTACTGTTCAGAGAATCTATATTCTACTTTACCTCATCTATTGTGGTTTTCATCTCCAATATTTCTGATTGGTTCTTCTTTATAGTTTCAATCTCTTTTGTGAAGTACCTCCTGAACTCATTGTCTATCTGCATTCTCTTTTAACTTAGCGAGTTTTTTAATGACAGCTATTTCAAATTCTCTGTCATTTAGATTATAGATTTCCGTGTCTTCAGGATTGATTTCCGGGTACTTGCCATTTTCCTTCTGGTCTGGAGATTTAATATATTTTTTCATACTGTGATATAGCATGGATTTGTACTTCCGCATTGTGGTAGTATTTGATTGCCGCTTCTACCTTTCGCCACTGGGTGGGGGTCAAGAGCTCTGTATTCTGAGCCTGCTGCAAATCACTGGGACAGCTCCAAGGTGCTGGGCTGGGGCTGAGTCTGGGGCACCAGATGGTGGGGTGGGGCACTTTCTTCTCCTGTGCAATCTCAGAGGCTTCTCGCTCTGCCCTTGCTATCCGCTTTCCTGGTGTTGGCTTGAAGGAGACACCCCTGAGACAGCTGGTCCCCTCTGTGAGGGGCTTTCTCCTGGTCTGTGAGGGACCTCAGAGATCTATGGTGTTCCCTCCGAGGGCTGCTACTCCCTCTCTGCTTTCCTCCCTGAGGCTGCAGGTAATCCCTGGGTCGCTCTCCTTCAGGGAGGAAGAGAAACATTCTCTTATCTCGTTCCACCTACTGGGGTGGGAGGGGCGTACTCCAGCACCTCCACCTCCTGACCTATGTCTGTGTGGGTCTCTTAGACATCTTTTGTGTTGTGTGGACATCCTCTGTTGGAATATGAATGTCCTTTTCCTTGTATTTTTGGGGGGAGAGTTTACTGGGAGAGCTCACTCTGCCTTGCTGCTGACGTCACCAGCAAAGTTCATCTCATTCATGGTCATTACATTCTATCTTGCAAGTTCACCTTTCTGCTCAACCTGAAGTGAAGCTGACGATTGGAGCATGAACTCATCTACTGTCCCCAATCCTAGCAAGGTGTTCAGCATGCAGAAGGCACTCAATAAATAATGTGAACCTGGATTTGATGCAAATCAAGCACCGCTCTCCAATCCTGTAAAATGGAGTGTTTCTCAACCCTGTTAATTCACAAAGGGGATGGCTAATAGGTCAACCAGGCCCTGGGGACTACAAGTCCCAGTGGCCCCTGCGGGTCTGGCCCTGGTTACTGGGGGGCGAGGGGACACGGGGGCTGGGGTACTGGATTTTTGCACAGAGCAGGGCTCCAACCAGCTCAAATACTGGGGTGCCTGAGAGGGACAGGTTGGGGGACCTTAACGGGCAGGACAACAGTCACCTGGATGGACAGTGCACTTTTGCTGTCTCTGGGCAGTGAAGGCAGGACGCATCATTTACTGTGCACTAGGAGAGGTCACCAACCAGCCCGCACTGATCCAGATGCTTGCACCCCACAACTGCCGCCTGCCTCATGCTCTCTCCCCAGGCTTGACCGCCAGGTGGTCCACAGGCCCGCACAATGTGCGCCTCAGCCAGTGGGTTCTGAGCATGCTCAGTGTGTGCCTTCGGGAAGCCGTGGGTTCCATCTGTATACTCGCAGCCTGGGTGAGCATCCCAGTGGCTGCAGTTGCCATGGCGTCTGTTCCGTATGAGGCTTTAGAGCAGAGTTCCTGGGTCATGGGATCCCCACGCCTCTCGTGTCACAGAAAGGAAGAACAGTATTCCCAATGGGTGAGTATCGGCTGCAAGCTCCCGGCTGGCGCGACCCCACGGCGACAACCACAGTCTCCAAATGACCACGTGTTCCGGGGGGAGATGCTCCTGTGGGCAGCCGCCTGGCGCAGAGGGGCGCGCAGGCCAGGGGGGCTGGAGGGGCTGGCAGTGTGGGTTGGGGCACTTGGTGCAACTGCTGGACCTGCCTCCGCTTTTCCACCACCTCTGCCTTGCCAGGAGGAGAGGGGATCTTTGATTTCTGGTGCTTTGGGTGTGGCATCCCAAAGAAGAGTCTAAATGTGCAAGGAGTTGTTTTTCTTTTCAGAGCTTGCTATTAGTTTAACCAATTTAATATTTTTTTTTTTTGAGGAAGATTAGCTGTGGCCTAACATCTGCTGCCAATCCTCCTCTTTTTGCTGAGGAAGACTGGCCCTGAGCTAACATCTGTGCCCGTCTTCCTCTACTTTATATGTGAGACACCTGCCACAGCATGGCTTGCCAAGCAGTGCCGTGTCCGCACCTGGGATCTGAACTGGCGAACCCAGGGCTGCTGAAGCAGAATGTGGGAGCTTAACCACCATGCCACCCCAATTTAATACTTTTTGAAGACTTGAAATAGGGCATACTAGACATGCTTACTCATGTCATGTCATCTTTTTAAAAAAATTAATTTAAGGCGCTGGCCCCTTAGCGGAGTGGTTGTTTGGGTACTCTGCTTTGGGCCCAGGATTCCCCAGTTCGTATCCTGGATGGGCACCTACACACCACTCATCAAGCCATGCTGTGGCGCCTGCCCACACAGAAAAACTAGTATGATTTACAAGTAGGATATACAACTGTGTATTGGGGCTCTGAGGAGGAAAAAAAGAGAGAGAAAGATTGGCAATAGATGTTAGCTCAGGGCCAATTTTCCTCACCAAAAGAAAAGAAGAAAAAAGTGTACCTTTAAAAACAAATAAATAAATAAACTTGATATGTAGCATTATGTAAATTTAGGATGTACAGCATGTCACTTTGACACATTTATATATCATAATATGATTGCCTTTGTAGCAATATTTATCACATTACATAATTACAGTATAATATTATCGTATATATTCATTATACTGTGGATTAGATCTCTATGGCTTATTTACTACTCGCTGTAAGTTTGTACCCTTAAACAACGTCAATTTTGTTCCCCATCCCCCATTCCCTGGTAACCACCATTTTACTCTCTGTTTTTTACAGATTTAGATTCCACATATAGGTGATATCATATAGTATTTGTCTTTCTCTATCTGACATCTCACTTAGCATAATGTGCTCAGGATCCATGCCTGTTGTTGTAAATGGTAAGATATACTCCTTTCTCTTGGCTGAATAATCTTCCATTGTATGTATGTACCACATCTTTTTTATCCACTCATCTGTTGATGGGCACTTAGGTTGACTCCACGTCTTGGCTATTGTGAATAATGCTGTGATAAACACGGGAGTGCATATATCTTGTCAAAATCCTGTTTTCATTTCCTTCAGGTATATACCCAGAATTGGAATTCCTGGGTCGTGTGGTAGATCTATTTTTAATTTTTTGAGGATCCTGCATATATTGTTTTCCATAGTGGATGGATCAATTTACATTCCCACCAACAATTTATAAGGGTTCTCTCTTTGCCAGCACCTGTGGTCTCCTGTCTTCTTAATGGTAAACATCCTAACAGGTGTGAGGCGATATCTCGTTGTGGTTTTGATTTGATGGTTAGTGATGTTGAACATCTGTTCATGTGCCTTTGGGCCATTTTGGTTTCCTCTTTGGAAAAATGTCTATTTAGTTCTTCTGCCCGTTTTCTAATGGGATTGCTTTGTCATTGCTGTTGTTGTCAAGTTTTATGAGCTCTTTATGTATTTTGGATATTAACCCCTTATCTGATATATGCTTTGCAAAAATATTCTGTCCTACAGGTTGTCTTTTCATTTTTTTTTATTCTTTCTTTTGCTGTGCAGAAGCTTTTGAGTTTGGTGTAGTCCCATCTGTTGATTTTTGCTTTTGTCGTTTGTGCTTTTGGCATCATGTCCAAAAACTCACTCCCAAGACCAATATTGATGAGCTTCTTCTGTTTTCTTCTAGGAGTTTTATGATGTCAGGTCTTATGTTTAAGTCTTAGATTCACAGCTTGGTGCCACCACAACTCCCTTGGCTCCATGGCCTTCTCCAAGGTCCTGGCCCCCCACCTTTGGATGCACAGATGGATGGACCTCTCAGGTGTCCTGGTGTGCTGTGCAGAGGAGCTAGTGTTTCGTTATGGATGCCCAACTAGTTGTAAATTGAAGGGGAGAGGAAAAAAAAAGAATGACTCATGCCACCATGATTCTGATGTCAATCTGGTTGTAAAATCTTAAGAGAGTTTATGGATGTATATGTACCTCTAGCCATGGGAAACGCAAGAGGTAACCCACTACCTGTGAGCACCTGGAAGGCAGGGACTCTGTGCTATTCACCTCAGCATCCCAAGTGTCTACGCAGGTCCTGGCACATAGTAGGGCTTCTACAAATGCATGTTGACCAACTGCTGAGATGCCCCCTTTTAAGTATGACTGAGAAATTGTACCAGGATGTGAAATGATGCTGCCTTACAATATCGTCCTTCCTTCCTCCCAGCAGCTCGACCCATCCCTGCCTCGTACCGTAATGAGCCACACCCATTTGATGAGGTAAGGAATTGCTGAGACTGAGGAAGCCCTATCATGGGAAAGTACTAGCTGGACAACCTTAGCTTTAATCCTTAAAGGTTTCTGATCCAATCTTTGTTGTTATGTGTTTTCACCCCTTGATAGCCAAATGGTACCAACTTCACTGCTTGGTGCTCTAAAACAAGTCTCAAAAAATCCAAACGGATATTTTAGAAAGGCGAAAACATACGTTAGCCCTTGTCCCACATACAGTTGCATTTATTGGATACTCCAACTACTTGTTCTCAATCTGCTGTTGGCAGATCAGGGCAGAGGGAAGCATTGAGGTGTGAAGATCCAGCTTAACGTATAAATTAAGCTTAGTTAAGAAAAGATAGTATCATGAAATGGAAACCTGGTGATGTCAAATAAGACATTCTGAAAATGACAAAATTATAGAGGTAGAGAACAAACGAGTGGTGGCCAGGGTCGAAGAATGGTGTTGGAAAGAGGTGGGTGTAAAGGAACAGCATGAGAAACGTCTTTACGGTGATAGACTAGATCAGTATGTAGATTGATTGTGCTTGAGGCTATATGACTCTAAACATGTGATAAAATAATGTCAAACTGTACACACACATTGTACTAATGTCTACTTCTTGGTTTTGATATTGTAATGGATGTAGAATGGAACCATTGGGAGAAACTGGCTGAAGGGCACAAGTATCTGACTATTTTTGCATCTTCTTGTGAATCTATAAGGATTTCAAAATAAGAAGTTTAAAAGTGGGATCCGATTAAAGAGGAAAAACACAATGTAAAATAGATGTGGACAGTCATGCATTACAGAGTGGGAACATCACCGAAGCTGTTCCATGAGTGGCCAAGGTGGAGACTGAGGCAAGAGGTCATTGTAGAGGGAGCAGTTGGTGTCCGTCTGATGTTCCACACCCATACTGGCTATAAATTCAGAGTTCTGTTCATTTGACTCCTCTTGACCAGATAGCAGCCAAAAGGGTCTATTCTCAGTAGGAAACATAGTTTTACTAATTGGGTGGGAGGGATAGAAAAATTCTCCTGGTATCTGAGGCTACCAGGAGCCACCACATTGAGAATGCCAGTCACAAGATACGCAGCCCAGTCTTCTCCCCCAACACCCTGAGGAGTGCAGAGGACAAAAACAGGCTGCCCTCACCTAATCTTATCCACAACTGCAGCGGCTATGAAAGGAAGATCTCAACTTCAATGATGAGAAAACAAGCAAAACTCATCCGTGGGGCCGGCTCCGTGGCCGAGTGGTTAAGTTCGCTCGCTCCGCTGTGGCGGCCCAGGGTTCGGATTCTGGGCGCGGTCATGGCACCGCTCATCAGGCCACGTTGAGGCGGCGTCCCACATCCCACAACTAGAGGGACCTGCAACTAAGATATACAACTATGTACGGGGGGAGGGTTGGGAAATAAAGCAGAAAAAAAAAAAACTCATCCATGATCTGATGAAAGTTGACACAATGAAAGGAAGCAGATGAAATGAAGAACTTAGATCTGAGACAATCTTTTCTATTACAATCAGAACTTGGTTTTCATAAGTATATCTCATGAACTATAATGGAGGAGATAATAGTTCTAAAATAAGAATGAGTATTAATGAAAAAAAAAACAAGATTATTAACAAGAAACGACCACAGATCTTGAAAGTAAAAATATAATGGATGACTTTTTACACCTGTGCCAGAAATACTGGATATAACTGGGCGGAACTGGATGCCAGGGAATACAGTGGAATTCTCCCAAAATGAGGTAAAATGTTGGGAATATATGAAATAAAATTTAAAAGACATCTGTGGTAAATACAGAAATTTCAATGGCTAATTGCTGGTCCAAAAGTACAAAACAGTGAGAATGGAGGGGAGCAATAATAAATATACAGGAAGCAATGTTTTCTTCACTTTTCAGTGGAAGAATGGTTCCTGCCCCTTCAACCAAACATGCCACCCAGCCTGACTCTGAAGTTTTCAGTATTTTTTCCAATCATCCACATCAAAACGTGTTAGGTGAGTCTTTATGCTCAGTCCTGTTGTTGGCCCCAGGTGAACAGTACAGGAAGAAGAAAGCCATCCTCTTGCCTTGCAGTGGCTCTCAAGAGAGCTGAGAATGCAGGATCCACAGAACTGTTAAGAATCAGCAGGTCTAGCTTGATCAAGCACTTGTCTTCCCCACCCCAGCAGTTGTGGGACCTATGGGTAGAGGACAGACTTAAGATCAAGGAAAGGAGGAAGAGGAAGAATATAATTTCTCAGCAGCCTCCAAACACAGGTTCTCAACCAAGAATACCACCCCTCTCCCCATCCTCCATATCCAGGGATGTTTGAAGAGGTGTGGTAGTACCTGCTTTTTTTCTTCTTCCACAGTGATTGAGGCTTCAACTGCTGTTTAATGGGAAAGGAAAAGAGATACTAAACGTTCCTACAGTGAACAGAAGAGTCATACGTGATGAAGAAAAATCCCACCTGAAACGCCGTTTGTGGCCATACTGCAAAACGTAAGGTCCCATGGTGAAGTATGATGTTTAAAGACCCCCGCTTCTACAACAGCCCGTGAAAAAGAGAAATGCTCAGTTGTTTTACCTGGATCCACTTTGAGACTCCTTCTGGCTACACCAGGCTTCAACCAAGAGAGCCCCCATAATAGCCAAAATTATGGCACCCAGACCCAGTCGGATGAGGTTCCCCGTGGTGTAATCTCTTGATGTGGCATCTGGGGAAAATGAAACAGAGAAGAGGGTCAGCACCAGCCATAAAAAGATATCCCTTCTTCTCAAATGGATCTGCCAAGTGCAACTCTCACACACCCACTTATATTTCCTGGCCAGTGGTCAGCTGTACCTTCACTGAAGTTTTAATCACTGAAAACAAGATATTGGATTTTGTGAGAATGGTACTGGCTCTTCCTTCATCTTCTTCCCTTCATATTCCTCCACATTATCACCCTTCTTTCATTTATTTGCTCTTTATCTCATTTCCATCTTCCTGCATTTCCTTTTTCCTTTCTCCATCCATATATTAGGAATTCATCTTAGGGAGCTATGCAAAAAAATCAAAATTGCCCCACAGAGCCCTGAAATAATTCAGTGGCTCCATCTGCGTCTCTCTTCATAGAATGAAACCTTTTGCAGGTAATGAGCTTAAGAAAGTTTGAGCTGAGGAGCTAAGCTCCTGGACCATTGTGCGTGTAATTGCAGCTTCACTCAACAGGGGCTGAAGGTTGGCATTGGCCCTGGTTCCTAAAGAGAAGCCCGCATTTATATCATCCCACCTCGTGCATCCCAATTAGTGCAAAAGTCATCTCCGAACCCATCAATAACAATGTTCCCTGAAGACAAAATCCAGAGGGAGAAATACATAATGAAACCACCGTGATCAGGAAACCCTCTCCACCTCACAGTACACACCACACTGACTTTTGTTTCTAACCATAAAACATTCACTGAAATCATGGGAACTCAACAGCATAAAAGAAAACGTACAAAGCTGAAAACGTAGAGTGTGTAGCAGCCAGTGGAGCAAAATTCTGGCAGGAAACAAGATAATGTCAGAAGAATTTTAACAGTAAGTGCTGTGAGATGTGAAAAGATATGGCATCCATCACCCCAAAGCAGGAGGCTGTGGGAATGCCACATTCTGGGAACAAAAAAGAGCTGTTGGGAATGAAATCACTATCACCAAGATCAACCAACACTGAGAGATGCAGAAAGTAGTAGAAGGGATTCTAATGAAGGCAGGATTGATCATTTTGAAGAACAGCTTGAGAAATTATCCAAACATGCGGAACACAAAAAGGCAGAAGAGTGAAAATTAGGAAACAAAAGATGTTAAAAAGAGATGATAGTGCAAGTGGTGTAGAAATGAGAATCCAAGGATAACAGATCAAGGATCTCTTGTTTAAATTTTTTTTTAATTCCTAAAAATCATGTAAAACTTTACCTGTCACCCAGATCACAAGGTGATCACTGGGATGTGAGGCCCAGAAAGGACCTGTTGTCTGGTAGTAGACACAGCTGTACTGCCCAGTGTCATTGACTGTCACATTCTGAAGAGAGAAGTTTGTCTCCCGCTCTGCTGGACCCTGGAGCAGGATGGGCATTGGACTTCCTGCCTTCAGTAGGGCAAACATTTTAGGCCCAGTCTCAGAGTCTGGCTTCTGGCACTGCAGGGTCACCTTTTCTCCTTCAGTCACCTTACCCCTTTGGTGGGCTTGGAGGGAAGGTTTAGGAAAATTTCCTGGAAGAAAAGGGAGGCTCCAAGGTCATGGGGAGAAGCCTGGCGTCCCCCACTCACTTATGTTCTTCTGGCTGGGGGTTCCCATGGAGTGTGGGGAATGACAGATGCCTCATCTCACCCTCTTTCTGCTCTGACTCCAGGAAGGAGATTCTCCCTCCTGTCAGCCCTGAATAAAGCCAAGTTTGTCAGCTCCCTGCCTGTCTTTCTCCATCTCCCCCTCCCCAACGGCACTGGAGGTGAGAACCCCCGCCCCCTCTTGCTCTGGTTCCTCCACCATCTCCTGTCTCTAGGAAGACTATGTGCCATGCTGAGGCCCCGTCCTCACCTGTCACCAGCAGTAGAAGGACATCACTGGACTGTGAACTTACGTAGGGTCTCCGTCTTCTGTAGTATTGACACGTGTACTCTCCAGCATCACTGATTTCCAGATCAGTGAGGTGAAATTCAGCCAGGCCCTCTGCAGAATCAGGTGATTGTGAGGACTCAATAAGGTGTCCTCCCTTTCTGAGATCAAAGTTTACACCCTTGGTAGGAGTCCTGCATCGCAGTGTCACATTACTTTTAGCCGGTACCACCGAGCTAGGCCAGGCACTGAGAGAGGGCTTGGGAAGTGAGCCTGGAAGGAAGCAGAGTGGAGGGTTGGGTTTGGTTCTCTCACCTGCTCTCAGGGAGCCCATTTAAAGAAGGGAAAGGAAAATGGGGCCTTTGGGGCTGAAGGATCAAGGAGGGTTTAATAGAAGAAACACTCACCATCCCTTCTCCTGTCTCCTTGGCCAACACGCAGCCTTGAAAAAGAATGGTCCATGAGACATATGCACCTGTCTGGAACCTACACCATCACCTGCCTCATCACTGAGGGACTTTCCCAGGGCCTCTTGCTGAGAAGGGACCTCTGGAGGTCATGCGTTTGGGAGTTCTCGTTTTCTCCATGCTGGACTCTGGCTTCAGCTCTGCCCTCAGCTCCTCCATCATTTCTCACAGAGATTGTCCTGTGCAGCTGTCACCTCCCAAGGCTCCAAGACCTTTCTTGGCTCCATCAAATTCTACAAATCCTCCTCCTCTTGGCTTCTATCCTGAGCCACTCTTAATCTTATATTTCTATTAGAACTTGTGCTATAGTTTCTAATTCCCCCTCCTCTGAGCCGGGGGTAGGAGGCATGAACCACGAAGGAGGTTGGGGAAGCTGGGGACATGAGTGTGGCCCTCACCACCTCTGATGTTATAAGGCCCTAATTAAGCCTGAGCATCTCCTGACAGTCTCATCTCTGGTAGAAGAACCACCATAAAAAAGCTTCCTTGGTACCTTGGATGACATAAATTTAGACAGAACCATTTGGTTGTAATTTCTTAAAAGACTTCATAGGAGTTTATGTAACTCATACCATGGGAGAGACAAGATGTCACTACCTGTGAGGACCTGGATGACATGAATTCTATGCTATTCACCTCAGCATCCCCAGGGTCTGTGCAGGTCCTGGCACACAGTAGGACCTCTACAAATGCACATTGACCTACTGCTGGGTTGCCCCTAGTTAAACGATTGAGACATTTTACCAGGATGTGAAAAGATGCAAACTTACAATATCTTCCTTTCTTCTTCCCACCGGGTTGACCCATCCCTACCTCACAACATAGTGACCCCTGCCCATTTGGTGGGGTAAGAAGTTGCTTGAGAGACAGAGGAAGCCCTATCATGGGAAAGTGCTAGCTGGACGTCCTTAGCCTTCGTCCTTAAAGGTTTCTGATCCAATCTCTGCCATTATGTATTTTCATAATGAGATAATGTCAGAAGAATTCTAACAGTAAGTGCTGTGAGATACGAAAAGCTTTTGTCTCCATCACCCTAAAGCAGGAGGCTGTGGGAATGCCACATTCTGAGAACAAAAAAGCATTGTTGGGAATGAAACCACTATTGGCAAGGTAAACCAACACTTTAAGAGATGCAGAGAATGGTAGAAGGGATTCTGATGATGGCAGGATTGATCATTTTGAAGAACAACTTGAGAAATTATCCACGGATGTGGAACAAAAAAGGGCAAAAGAATGAAAATTAAGAAACAAAAGATGTTAAAAAGAGATGGTAGTGCAAGTGATGTAGAAATGAGAATCAGAGGATGACGGATCAATGATTTCTTATTTAGTTAAAAAGAAATTTCTCAAAATCATGCCAAGCGTTACCTGTCACCTGGATGTCAACGCGATTGCTGGGCTCTGAGGCCCAGAAAGGAGCCTTTGTCTGGTAGTACACACAGCTGTACTGCCCAGTGTCGTTGACTGTCACACTCTGAAGGGAGAAGTCTGTCTCCTTCCCTACTGGACTCCGGAGTTGGATGGGCTTTGGACTTCCTGCCTTCAGTAGGGCAAACATCACAGGCACGATCCCGAAGTCTGGCTTCTGGCACTGCAGGGTCACCTTTTCTCCTTCAGTCACCTTACCCCTTTGGTGGGCTTGGAGGGAAGGTTTAGGAAAATTTCCTGGAAGAAAAGGGAGGCTCCAAGGTCATGGGGAGAAGCCTGGCGTCCCCCACTCACTTATGTTCTTCTGGCTGGGGGTTCCCATGGAGTGTGGGGAATGACAGATGCCTCATCTCACCCTCTTTCTGCTCTGACTCCAGGAAGGAGATTCTCCCTCCTGTCAGCCCTGAATAAAGCCAAGTTTGTCAGCTCCCTGCCTGTCTTTCTCCATCTCCCCCTCCCCAACGGCACTGGAGGTGAGACCCCCCTGCCCTCTCTTGCTCTTGTTCCTCCACCATCCCCTGTCTCTAGGAAGACCACGTGTTATGCTGAGGCCCCCTCCTCACCTGTCACCAGCAGCAGAAGGACATCACTGGACTGTGAACTTACGTAGGGTCTCCCTCTTCTGTAGTATTCACACGTGTACTCTCCAGCATCACTGATTTTCAGATCAGTGAGGTGAAATTCAGCCAGGCCCTCTGCAGAATCAGGTGATTGTGAGGACTCAATGAGGTGTCCTCCCTTTCTGAGATCAAAGTTTACACCCTTGGTAGGAGTCCAGCATCGCAGCGTCACATTACTTTTAGCCGGTACCACCGAGCTAGGCCAGGCACTGAGAGAGGGCTTGGGAAGTGAGCCTGGAAGGAAGCAGAGTGGAGGGTTGGGTTTGGTTCTCTCACCTGCTCTCAGGGAGCCCATTTAAAGAAGGGAAAGGAAAATGGGGCCCTTGGGGGCTGAAGGATCAAGGAGGGTTTAATAGAAGAAACACTCACCATCTCTTCTCCTGTCTCCTTGGCCAACACACAGCCCTGCAAAAGAATGGTCCATGAGACATAGGCACCTACCTGGAGCCCACACCATCACCTGCCCTCATCCCTGAGGGACCCTCCCTGGGGCTCTTGTTGAGGATGGACCCCTGGAGGTCATGCATTTTGGAGTTCTCATTGTCTCTATGCAAGACTTTGGCTTCAGCTCTGCCCTCAGCTCCTCCATCACTTCTAACAGAACTTCTTCTGTGCAGCTGTCACCTCCCAAGGCCCCAGGACCTTTCTTGGTTCCACCAAATGCCACAAATCCTCCTAGTCTCATTTTCTCTCCTGAACCACTGTTAGTCTTACATTTCTATTAGAACCTGTCTTATACTTCCTAGATCTCTCAGTCTTGTATAAGAGGCATGAACCATGAGGGAGATTGGGGAAGCCAGGGACACGAGTGTGGCCTTCGCCCACTTCTGATGTTCTGAGGCTCTATGTAGGCCTAAGTATCTCCTGACAGTCTCATCTGTAGACAGAAGAACCACCATAAGAACGGATCCTTGGTGCCTTCAGTGACATAAATTAAGATAGAACCATTTTATTGTAATTTCTTAAAAGAGTTCATAGAAGTTTATGTAACTCATAATGTGGGTGACATAAGATGTCACTACAATGAGCACCTGGAGAGAAGCAACTCTGTGTTATTGGCCTCAACATTCCCCGTGTCTGTGCGTGTTCTGGCACATAGTAGGACTTCTACAAATGCACGTTGACTTACTGATGTGATGACCCCGTTTAAGCATGATTGAGAAATTTTACCAGGATGTGAAAAGTTGCAACCTCTCCATAGCTCCCTTTCTTCCTCCCACCAGATTAATTCCATTTCTGGACCTCACCATCATCACCAACATCCATTTGGTAAGTAGGGGTTTTCTCAGAGATGGAGCAAGTCCTATCACTGAGAAGAGCTAGTTAAGTCAATCTCAGTGTTTAATCTGAAAAGTTTCTGACCCAATCTTAGCTATTATCTCTTTTCATCTCTTGATACTCCAGATGGGACAAAGGTTACTGCTTGGTACCATGAAGCAAGCCTCAAAAAATCCAAATGGATGTTCCAGAAAGGAGAAAACATATGCACCTCCCCTCCCTTGTCCCATGTGCAGGTGCATTTGTAGGGTACTCCAACTCATTTGTTCTTAATCTCAGCTACTCATTTTGCTCCCGTTGAGGGCAGGGCGTTGTTGAAAATTCCAGTGCATAGACCAAGCCACACACAGGCTTTGAGTCAGAATCACTTGCAATAGGACTCAGGCCCCAAACTTTCAAAATCTCCCCACATTGGGACCGGCCTGGTGGTGCAGTGGCTAAGTTCGCACGTTCCGCTTCTCAGTGGCCCAGGGTTTGCCGGTTCGGATCCCGGGTGCGAACATGGTACCACTTGGCAAAAAGCCATGCTGTGGCAGGCGTCCTGCATGTAAAGCAGAGGAAGATGGGCATGGATGTTAGCTCAGGGCCAGTCTTCCTCAGCAAAAAGAGGATGATTGGTAGTAGTTAGCTCAGGACTAATCTTCCTCAAAAAAAAAAAAATCAAAATCTCCCCACAAATATTCAGCCACGGTGGAGAACCACTGCTGTATCTGAACCCGGAAAAACCTTTCTCAAGACTGAAACTTAGGTATTCAAAGTCAACCGGCTTAGAAAGAAACTTCCAAGTGAAAGTAATTACATGCATCTCTGACTGTTCACGACCATCCTGCCATTAATGCCCAGTGGTGGTAGATACAGTTTTGCCTGAGTGCCCAGATCTCTTTGAAATTAACATCATGCCTGTTTGTGAATATTATGGCAAGAAAGAGATTGATCTAACTCAACAGATGTTGGTTAGGCCTGTGTTTCTAAGCAATTTCCTCTTTTTCCCCCATGTGAACTAAACGGTTTTGTGTCTTCGTGAAAAGGAGAAGTTACCAGGCTTTTGCACTAAAATTGTGTGGGCCAATCAAAAATATTATATTTCACTTTTTGAAAACAGTGATAGTAAATTGCCAAAATTTGAAGAGATCCAGTGTCCAGCAAAGGATGAATGAATGAGCAAAAAGTGGGCTATACATACTATGGAATACTATTCAGCCATGAAAAAGAATTAAATTCTGATACATGCTACGAGGTCCAAGGATAGACCTTGAAAACATTATGCTCAGTGAAATTACCCAGACACAAAAGGACAAATATTGTGTGATTCCACTTACACGACGTGGAATAGGCAAATTCATGGAGACAGAAAGTAGAATAGAGGTTACCAGGGGCTGAGGAGAAAGAGAGAAACTGGGTTATTGGTTCACGAGTACGGAGTTTATGTCTGGGATGATGAAAAAGTTTTGAGTGATGGTTGCACAGCATTGTGAACATATTTAATGCCGCTGAACTCTACATTTGCAAATAGTTAAAAGGATAAATAGTATTTATATATATTTTACCATAATAAAAAAAAGGAATATAATGGATATGTTTAAGGTATTGAAAAGGAAACTGTCTTACAGTCTGTGGATCCACAGAGAATGGAAAAAAGAAGGGTTGAGAGAGCAGACACCTGTGGACACCTGAACCCACTGGAAGCTACACCTGGGAAGCACATGACCGTGAGCTCTGGGTAGAGAGCCTGGTCTCTGAGCATCAAAGTCCTGGGAGCTGCCCTGCTTTGCAAAGAAGTGGGACCCACAGCACAGACCCTCTCCCCTTCTAATGGATCATGCTGAGTGTGCAAGGTAGGCGCCACTCTGCATAACAGGTGGAAGATTATCAGTAAATATCAGCCTTGTGTCCTGGCAAAGCACTAAGGGAATGGAGAGAACTCCAGCACCTCTCTGCAAGAGGTTGTAAAGTCTCAGGGACTTAGAAAGTCTGTAGGCTGTATGTGATGCCCAGAGAAAGTGGGAGTCTAATCTGACAAAGTAAAATTAAGAAAAATAAATAAATTCTGGATGGTTTGGAGCAACTCATGAGGGAATTGTGATTGGGACTGAGAAGTCGGGATGTGCTGCTGTCTTGGCTCATGGGACATTCTGGGGTCTATGGAAATTTAGGGTCTTTGCAATCCTAGTCCCTTCTCCATCAACCCCCACCTGTACGCCTCAAGACACTCAGATCCTGAACACCTTTGAGGGAGGACAGGTACCTCTTCAGAGGCCTCCTGTGCTCTGTTAGCCTGGAAGGGTTGAGAGCTTTGTGGAGCTGGGTAGACAATGGTCGGACACTCCATCAGGTCGTGTGGGATTTACCATACACTCCCAGGCCCCAGAACATCTCATCTGATGTCATCTCTGTCTTCAGCAGGACATGCCTGAGTGACAGCAGGAAGACTGCTCAGAGGCCTCATTACTTGGAGAGCAGCAGGAAGTCCATTAAGAGAGACTCACTGTCTCTCAAAGACAAAATGGGAAGGAAAATGTTAACCTTCTCATTGAAGGAGGGAAGATAAGGAATAGCTGAAAGGTGGAAACAACCCAGGTGTCCATCAACAGATGGATGGATAAATAAAATGTGGTCTATATCGAAATAGAATGTATAGACACATGCATACCTAAGTGGAATACTATTCAGCCATAAAAAAGATTGAAGTGTTTCATACTTGCATCTAGGGAAGACCTCTGGAAGGAATTGCTGTGGAATCAATGTCTAACCAAGTAAGAGGAGAATGAATGATAAAAAAGAATAACAAACTTAAAAAAAATCATTTATCGATGGGGCCAGGCCCGTGGATAAGTAATGGTTAAGTGGATAAGTAGTGGTTAAGTTTGCACACTCTGCTTCAGTGGCCCAGGGTTCACTGGTTCGGATCCTGGGCACAGACGTATATACCACTTATCAAGCCATGCTGTGGCAGGTGTCCCACATATAAAGTGGAGGAAGATGGGCACGGATGTTAGCTCAGGGCCAGTCTTTCTCAGCAAAAAGAGGAGGATTGATGGCAGCAGGTGTTAGTTCAGTGCTAATCTTCCTCAAAAAAAAGAATTCTAAAAAATGTCATTTATTGAGCTTGAATAATGTGCCTCAAGTCATGCATACTTGAACCTAATTGTGAAGCTAACCCTCAAAGATGAGGAAACTTTTAAATATTGACATGTGTTTCCCAAGGCCCCACAAATAGTGTGTGCAGGAGCTGAGTCTCCAGAACATATGCTGTATTCACTACATCCATCCAGTTCCCTCCAAAAACACAACTAGATGTGTCTTCCTAAGACAAGCCTCTGACGTAAGGAGTGCTCTGGGGTGTAGCCTAAACTCTTGGGATCAGAGACTAGCGGCGATAGGAGAAAGCCAGGTGCAAATAATCACGCCAAGGCAAGTGCTCCTCCTCTGATATTTTGTGAATGTCAAGCTCTATTGGTTTCTGGAAACCAATTTGTTTTGAGTTTGCATTCTAGCTCCATAGCTGGGAACATTCTGAACCACTCGTCTTTGCCTCCTCAAGCTTTTTCCAATCCCAAGTCCTTTCATACTGTCCTAGATGCTTCCATACAAAGGAGTCCATGCAAGTGACCCTCTTACGTTAACATCGTGGCTGAGAGGAACAGCATTTTTAGAGCTAAGAAGTTGTGGGTTAAAACTTTGGCTTCCTTGCGTACCACTTGCGCAATCTGAGGCAAGTCACTTCACTTTTCAAACTTAGATTAATTTCTAATCTGGAAAGG
Source organism: Equus asinus (assembly GCF_041296235.1). Lineage (NCBI taxonomy): Eukaryota > Metazoa > Chordata > Mammalia > Perissodactyla > Equidae > Equus > Equus asinus. The sequence goes on from NC_091815.1 coordinate 37,661,487, forward strand.
TGGACCGAATTTCCTCTTACTGGGTTTTGGGTTTTTTTTTTTTTTTTTTGAATGATCAGGGTGGTATTTTCCAAATGTGGAAATGTGGAATACATCCCATTGGTGTGATGTATGATGATTTTAGGTGGAAGGAAGGATGATTAAAGCATTGCATGACAGCGTGCAATCAACGCTCTCATAGCGCCTTGGATTAAATCAACAAGGAGGCCTATTTGAAGCTAGCCTCTGATGTATCTTGATCATGGCAATTGCCTGGATGGCAAAGAAATAGCAAGTTTCAGGCTCAGAAGCTTGACAAGGAACAGTATATTGTTAGACTATCCTAACATTGTTTCCCCATATTCCTCATATAAAGTAAATTGCATCTACTTTATAGTTCCCTACGATTCAACACTGGATTTTTATTCATAGTATCGATACAAAGTTTCTATCTTAAATACTTTTATTTAAGAAAAAAGCCTGAGTCGCTATTAAGAAAAACATTAAGCCAATAAAGTACCGGTGGTAGAGGCATTCATCAAAAGTCGTGATGTTGGAAGAAGAATAATTGAAATTTGGAAAACATTGGTTTAGAGGTCACGTGTGTGCTGCAAGATTTCTGTTACATAATATGCACTCAATAAACCAAAGTTGATGTTACTCTTTCTCTTTCCATCCCCAATCCAAACCACACACCAGTTATATTATTTTCTATGGTCCCAGTGTACTGCCCCATGAGACTTACTGAAACAGAGGAGGAAAAGGAGTCTAGGGATCATAGTAGCATGTCCACCTGTTCAAGGGTCCTTCGGTTTTGCAGTCCACAGGAGGGAGAAAAGCCAGAATGGTCACAGCATCACCCCAGACTCCAGAGTGTGAGAAGTAATGACTTTTCTCTGAACTTCCAGTTCCCTCCTCCCACAGCCACTTTCCGTAAACGTGTTGATGCTGCTGATTGCAACATGTTCCTGCCGTGCCAGTCTTTAAGAACTTGCCTCACAGAAAATCTTCATCTGTCTCAGTCACATTTCAGCCATCAATCATGTAACCCCTCAAATGCTTACAGCTTGGATCTGAAGGATTCCTACTGAGAAGATGAAGGCACTCCAATGTTGAGAACATTGGAAATCCTGGGCAAACCTTCAGGTCACTAGACGTTGCCCACCGGCTATGAACTAAGGATGTTGCCAAATGGTTTCTTTACTAACTGTGGCAGTCAGAGTTCAATTGCTAAAGAAGACTCATAGAACCCAAAAGGGTAATGCTGATGAATCTACTGTGTGTTACAGGACAAAGATCAATGTATCAGCAATATACATATAGCATTAAAATGAGGATACACATCTCTGGCAAAAAGGATCCCCAGACATAAGACATGAGCCCCAATTTTCTCCACTTTCCAAGGGCTGCATGGATGGGCTTTCTCTCTTGGATCAGAAACCACTGCTGTGTTCACAAAACACAGAAGCAGGAAACTGAAGCCTTGACTGGAGTTTCTTATTCCATGATGGTGATCTTGGTGTATTGTTGCTACATTGCCAGTCCCGATGGCACAACCCTCTGGGATCTCACAGGACCAAGTGTGAATTATCACTTTCACACATACCAATAAACAATGCCAACAAGCTGATAGAAACCTTGCCAGAACTCCTGGGACCCATGGTTACAAAGCAACACCATGAACCAGTATGTTCCAGTGCATGACCAGGGGTCAGCGTCATGGGGGTGCATTTTTACATCAGCGAAATATCTTAGACCAGTTCCTACTGGAATCAACCCTCACAGCACAGTCCTCAAATAACTGTCACGCATGGGAGTTGCGCTAAGTTCTTTGGGCTTTGCAGTGATTTTGTGAGACCCTGGTCTCCTCACTTAAAACCATTTTAGACTCCTAGAAAATCTGCGTGTGGCTCACAGGCTCTTACTGAGCCAGTGGGTCCCCCAGAACTGAAATTATCAGAAGGTCTGAAACTGCAAACTTTTGTTTCCTTTTTTTTCCTCTATGAGCTTATATGAGCCACCCTCACTGATTTTTGTCTCTAGGTTGAAAAATACTTGTGTCTCTGCAACTTAAAAATGTAAATCCCAATTTATCTACCTTTTGACCAATTTTCCAACTTCACCATACAGGTGAAATAGGGTGCCTCCTACCAAGTTGTATTTGGTAAAATTTCTTTGGGCCAAATTAACTGGAGAAATGTAAACTGAGCTGCAACAAGAAGAGATTCTCTTGCTCAAAGATACAGAAGTAGGAAAGACAGGTGCAGGAATTGGAACCCAGCTCTGTTTGTCTCAAAAGCCCCATTTTCTTTCCAGAGAATCTTTTGAAACTTCCCCCATCTCACCCCACAGTGGTGAAGACGTTTCCATCTCAGGCATCATTCTGTGGAAGGATACCCAGAAATGTCTAAGTGACGCCATTAGTTATCTGTTGCTGTGGTAGCAATATTACCACAAACTTAGTGGCTTAAGCAACACATATTTATTATCTTATAGTTTCTGTGGGCCAGGAATCCCAGCACAACCTAGCAGGATCCTCTAGGGGCTGTAATCAGGGTGTTGACCAGGGCTGGGGTCTCATCTGAAAGATCAATTTGGGAAGGATCCACTTCTGAGCTGCAATATAATTCTGACACTAACTACCCAGAGTTAGCACAGACTTCCCAGGTCAATGGCACAGTATCCGCAGGACTGTCCTCACTTTAGACACCAGCTGTGAGCACAGATGTTCCCAGGCCGCCTGCAGTTCTGAACAACTCCCTAAAAATTCGGAGCTTCCCACTACCCCCCTCAAATTCAATAATTTTTGCTAGAACAACTCAAAGAATTCAAGAAAGTGCCATACTCATTATTACAATTTTATTGTGAAGGATACAAACCAGAACCAGCTAAACAAAGAGACACATAGGGTGAGGTCTGGGCCAGCCCCCAAAGGGAAGCTTCCTATATTCTCAGACTGTGTCACCCACCCTTTCAGAACATCAATGTGTGTCACCACTCAGGGAACTCCCCCGAGCCTCAGTGTCCAGAGTTTTCATTGGGGTTTCATCACATAGGTGTAATTGATTGAACCACTGTCCACATGATTGAATCTATCTCCAGCCTCCCTTTTTCCCCCAGAGGTTGGGCTGATATCTCCTGGCTCAAAGTCCTAACCCTCTAATCACATGGTTGGTTTGCCTGGCATGACCAGCACCCCCATCTTGAGTTATCTCATTGTCATATTACTCTAGGTAAATGGTACCTCTCACTTTAAAAAAAATAAATTTTTTAGAGAGGGAAACCAAAAAAAAGAGAAATAAACAAGTCTTCATTAGAGATTTGATGAAAGGGATCCCCATGTCCCTAGTCTTCCAAGAGACCTCTTCCCCATCATCCATTCCCTTTCCAGCAGTTCTTTCTTTCAGGCTCCAGATCTTCTCCTGGCTATGTCTTAAGGGCTGAGTACACACAGGTTTCCAGAGACTGCTTCTTCTTGCTGGAAGGGCCCTCGCGTAGGGCTCTGGTGTCTAGCTCAGCATAAGTCACTCCATGGAGCTCTTCAGCTCTTGAGACCTGAGATCCCTCATCCTGAAGGTAAGCAAGGAGAAAAGGATCAGGTATTCCAGGGAGGACTATTGGATTATGAAGATTTAACAATCATAATAACAATGTGGCAGACAGCTTTCCAAGATAACTCCCAAGAGCCTCCTACTCTTCGAGCCTTTGTGAGGTCCTCTCCCCTCTTTAGTGTTGGCTGGACCTAGTGACTTGTATCTGTCAAAAGAATACAGCAAGAAAATACAGAAGAGGAGATGGGATGTCATGCCCAAGACTAGGTTGTGAAAGACCATGACTTCCATCTTGCCTCACTTCTCTTCCTCTCCCTTGCTCACACTGATGAAGCCAGCTGACATGTTATGAGCTGCCCTATGAAGAGGCCCATATGGCCAGCATGGTTCTCATCCAACAGCCAGCAAGGAACTGAATCCTGCCAACAACCACCTGAGTGAGTGTGGAAGTAAATCCTCTTCTAGTCAAGCCCTAATCAGCCCTGGCCAACACCTTAATCACAGCTCTGTGAGGCCCAGAGTGAGAGGACTCACCCAAGGCACATCCAGATTCTTGACCTACAGACACTGTGAGATAATAAATGTTGCTTTAAGCTGATACATTTTAGGATGATGTGTTATGCAGTGTTATGAGGTATTATGCAATTCATACATACAGCTATCAAAATAAGTGTTAATATGAAAGGTCCAGAATAAGCAAATCCATAGGGACAGGAAGAAAATTACTTATTGCCAGGGACAAAGAACTGGAAGGAGGAGTTAATGGGGAGTGACTGCTACAAGGGTGTGGGATTTCCTTTGGGGGGCGATGAAAATGTTCTGGAACTAGATAATGGTGACTATTGCACAACATTGTGAATGGACCAAATGTTGCTGAATTGTCCACATTAAAATGGTAAAGTTTATGTTATGGCATGTTGCCACAATTTTTTAAAAATTGAGAGAATTCCTCATGAGTGACGTCAGTGTCATGGTGGAGTAAGCTATTCCCTTTGTCTCTCACCTCTAAGTTACAACCAGTGGGACATGCATTAACCAACAATGGACCCCCTGCACAGCACACAAGAATGCCTGAGAGATCCGTGGAGCTATACATCAGAAGGTGGGAGGACTGGATCCCTGGGAATTCCTGGAAGTAGGGAAGTGGCCCCACACCCCCTGGTGGCACCCATCCAGGTCCTGGATCCTCACACAGCAACCAGCACAACTGTGAGTGGAGGTGGGGGCAGCCTGGCCCACACATGAAGGCTTTTGGAGTGGCAGCCTGGCCTGTGAGAGTGGGCAGCCCCACTCATGTCAATGCTTCCCATTGAGTGGTAGTAGCTCAGCCCCCATGAAGTCACCTTTCCCAGCAAGCAGAGTGCCAGCCCATGTGAAGTTGCCCTGACTGCTGAGCACAGCAGCCTGCAGGATCAAGCCATGGAGTGCAGTGACCAGCCCATAGGAAGATGCCCTGCCCATGCAAGCACAAACCACCAAGTAGCAGCAGCTCAGCCCACATGAAGGTGCCTTGCCCACCAAGCACAGCAGCCTGTGGGACCTGCCCACGAGTGCAGCACTGGCCCGTGTGACCCAACGAGCTGCTGTGGCCAGCCCATGGGAAGGCAGAACAGCTTGACCAGCACAACTACCAGCAGAGGGGGTGGGATTAGAAAACACAGCTGTGGCAGGTGAAATCTGAGACCTGATACTAACACAAATGCTCTGGCAGAGGATCTATTAATCAAACACCATGAAGAACTACAGTAACACTGCAGAACAGAAGGAAAATGACAAGTCTCCAGGAACCAAACCTGAAGTCATGGGAGATTACAATCTAAATGACAGGGAATTCAAAATAATTGTCATAAAGAAATTCAACAAGTTATGAGAAAACACAGAAAGACAGTTCAACGAGCCCAGGAACAAAATTAATAAACAGAAGGAATACTTCACCAAAGAGACTGAAGCCCTTAAAAAATACCAAACAGAAATTCTGGGTATGAAGAACAAAATTAGTGAGATAAAAAAATAATGTAGAAACCATAAAAAATAGAGCATATTTTATGGAGGACAGAATTAGTGAATTAGAAGACAAAAATATGAAACTGCTTCGGGTGGAGGAGGAGAGAGAACTAAGATTTTTTTAAAATGAAGAAATCTTTTGTGAACTCTCTGACTCAGTTAGGAAAAGTGATGTAAGGATTATAGGTATTCCAGAGAGAGAAGAGAGGGAGAAAGGAGCAGAGAGCTTGTTCAAAGAAATAGTAGCTGCGGAGTTCCCAAACCTGAGGAAAGAGCTGGACTTACCATTACATGAAGCCAATACAACTCCTACTTACATCAATGCAAAAAGGCCTTCTCTAAGGCATATAATATTAAAAGTGTCAAAAGTAAATGACAGGGGCCAGCCCCATGGCCAAGTGGTTGTTTACATGCTCCACTTCAGCTGCCCAGAATTTTGCCAGTTCGGATCCCTGGTGCAGACATGGCATCACTCATCAGGCCATGCTGAGGTGGCGTCCCACGTAACACGACTAGAAGGACCTACAACTAGAATATACAACTATGTACTGGGGGGTTTTGGGGAAAAGAAGGAGGAGGAGGGGAGGGGGAGGGGAGAGGAGAAGAAGAAAAGAAGAAGAAAAAGAAAAGAAGAAGAAGAAAAAAGATTAGCAACAGATGTTAGCTCAGGTGCCAATCTTTAAAAAAAAAAGTAGGGGCCAGCTCCATGGCTGAGTGGTTGAGTTTGTGCACTCTGCTTTGGCAGTCCAGAGTTTCACTGGTTCGAACCCTGGGTGCAGACATGGCACTGGTCGTCAAACCATGCTGAGGTGGCATCCCACATGCCACAACTGTAAGGACCCACAACTAAAAATACACAACTATGTACCTGGGGGCTTTGGGAGAAAAAGGAAAAATAAAATCTTAAAAATAAATTAAAAAGTAAATGACAAAGAAAAAATATTAAGGGCAGCAAGGCAGAAGAAAATAACCTACAAAGGAATCCCTGTGAGGCTTTAGCTGATTTCTCAGCAGAAACCTTACAGGCTAGGAGAGAATGGAATGATATATTCAAAATATGGAAAACAAAATTTTTCGCCAAGAATACTCTATCCAGAGAAGTTATCCCTCAGATTTGACAGAGAAAGAAAAGCTTTCCCAGATAAACAAAAGCTGAGGGGGTTCATCACCACTAGACCTGCCTTACAAGAAATGAGGAAGGGAGCTCTCCTACCTGAAACAAAAAGACAAAGGCTTACAAAGCTTTGAGCAAGGAGATAAATAGACAGACAAAATAGGAAAATTGCAGCTATCAAAATAGGTTATCAAACATTTAATTATAACATAAAAGATAAAGGGAAGGAAAGTATCAAAAGCAATTCTAAACACTTCAATTTAGTCACAAACTTACAACACAAAAAAGAATAATTTGTGACAACAATAACTCAGAAGGGGAAGAGGAAATGGATAGAACCTGCTTAGGCTAGTAGAGATAACAGGCTATCTTGGAAAATGGAGTATCTCATCTATGAGATCTTTTATACAAACCTCATGGTAACCACTAAACAAAAAATCAGGGCAGAGCCATATATCATAAATAAATACAAAATTGAGAAAATCATCACAGAATATGACCAAACTGAAATGGCAGTCAGAAATACAAGGGAAGAGAAACAATGGAAATATAGAACAACTGGAAAACAAGAGATAATATGGCAGTATTAGGCCCTCATATATCAATCACTCTAAATGTAAATAGATTGAATTCTCTGATCAAAAGACACAGAGTGGCTTAATGGATCAAAAAACAAGACCCAAAAATATGCTGCCTCCAGGAAACACATGTCAACACTAAAGACAAACATAGACTCAGAGTGAAGGGATGGAAGATGATATTCCAAGCAAAGGGCAAACAAAAGAAAGCAGATGTTGCCATACTTATATCAGACAAAGTAGACTTCAAGATAAAAAAAGATAATGAGAGACAAAGAGGGACAGTATATAATGATAAAAGGGGCTTTCCACCAAGAGAACATAACACATGAATATATCTACACTTAAAACACAAGCAACAAAGCATATAAAGCAACTATTAACAGACCTACAGGGAGAAATTGACAGCAACGCAATAATAGTAGGGGACCTCAACACCCCCCCCCCCACACACACACACACTTACGTCAATGGATAGATCACCCAGATAGAAAGTCAACAAGGAAACAGTGGCCTTAAATGCAACACTAGACCAGATGGACTTAACAGGCATATATAGAACATTCCATCCAAAAACAGCAGAATGTTTATTCTTCTCAAGTGTGCATGGAACATTCTCAAAGATAGACCATATGTTGGGAAACAAGGCAAGCCTCAATAAATTTAAGAAGATTGAAATCATATCAAACATCTTTTCTGACCACAATGCTATGAAACTAGAAATCAACTAGGAAAAAAGCTGGGAAAGACCCAGATAAGTGGAGACTAAACAACATGCTACTGAACAACCATTGGCTCAATGAAGAAGTCAAAGGAGACATCAAAAAGTACCCAGAGACAAATGAAAATGAAAACACAACATACCAAAACATATGGGATGCAGCAAAAGTGGTACTAAGAGGGAAGTATGTAGTAGTACAGGCCTACCTCAAGAAACAAGAAGAATATCAAATAAACAATCTAACACTATACCTAAAAGAACTAGGAAAAGAAGAACAAATGAAGCTCAAAGTCAGTAGATGGAAGGAAATAATAAAAAGCAGAGCAGAAATAAATCAAATAGAGACTAAAAAAAAAAATGGAAAGGATCAAAGAAACCAAGAGCTGGTTCTTTGAAAAGATAAACAAAATTGACAAACCCTCAGCTAGACTCACTAAGAAAAAAAGAGAGAAGACTCAAGTAAATAAAATTGAAATGAAAAAAGGAGAAACCACAATGGATACCACAGAAATACAAATGATTATAAGAATACTGTGACAGGCTATACACCAACAAATTGGATAATTTAGAAGAAATGGATAAATTCTTAGAATCATACAACCTTCCAAAACTGAATCAAGAAGAAACAGAGATTTTAAATAGACAAATCACAAGTAAAGAGATTGAAACAGTAATCAAAAACCTCCCAAAAAACAAAAATCCAGGACCAGATGGCTTCTCTGGTAAATTCTACCAAACATTCATTTCATGCCTATCCTTCTCAAACTTTTCTGAAAAACTTAAGAGGATGGAACACTTCCAAACTCATTTTACAAGAACAACATTACCCTGATATCAAAACCAGAAAAGCACAACACAAAAAAAGGGGCAAATTACAGGCTAATAATGCTGATGAACATAGACGCAGAAAGACTCAACAAAATATTAACAAATCGAATACAAGAATACATTAAAAGCATCATACACCATGATCAAGTGGGATTTATCCCAGGAATGCAGGGGTGGTTAAACATCTTCAAATCAATCAATGAGATATACCACATTAACAAAATGAAGAGTAAAAATCACATGATCACCCCTCAATAGGCATAGAGAAAGCATTTGACAAGATTCAGCATCTGTTTATGATAAAAAAAAAAACCTCTCAATAAAATGGGAATAGAAGGAAAGTACCTCAATGTAATAAAGGCCAGATATGACAAACCCACAGCCAACATCATACTCAATGGGGAAAAACTGAAAGCTATTTCTCTAAGAACAGGAACAAGACAAGAATGCCCAGTCTCGCCTATCTTAGGCAACATAGTATTTGAAATCCTAGCTAGAACAATTGGCAAGAAAAAGAAACAAAAGAGATCCAAATTGGAAAAGAAGAAGTAAAATTGTTGCTGTTTGTGGATGACATGATTCTATATAGAAAACCCTGAAGAATCCACCAAAAATCTATTAGAAAAAATTAACGAATACAGTAGAGTTGCAGGGTACAAAATCAACATACAAATATTCACATTTCTATACACTAACAATGAACCAGCAGAAAGAGAACTCAAGAATACAATCCCATTTACAATCACAACAAAAAGAATAAAATATCTAGGAATAAGTTTAACCAAGGAGGTGAAAGAGCAATACACTGAACAATATAAGACATTATTGAAAGAAATCGAAGACAACATAAAGAAATGGAAAGACATTTCATGCTCATAAATTAGAAGAATAAATAGAGTTAAAACGTCCATATTACCTAAAGCAATCTACAGGTTCAATGCAATGTCAATCAGAATCCCAATGACATTCTTCACAGAAATAGAACAAAGAATCCTAAAATTTATATGGAACAACAAATAGCCAAAGCAATCTTGAGAAAAAAGAAGAAAGCTGGAGGCATCACAATCCATGACTTAAAAATATACTACAGAGCTATAGTAATCAAAAGAGCATGGCTGGCACAAAAGCAGACACACAGCTCAATGGAACAGAGTTGAAACCCCAGAAACAAACCCACACATCTATGGACAGTTAATTTTCAACAAGGGAGTCAAGAACACACAGTGGAGAAAGGAAAGTCTCTTCAATAAATGGTGTTGGGAAAACTGAACAGACACATGCAAAAGAATGTATTGAATGTAAGACCTGAAACTATAAAACAGCTAGATGAGAACATAGGCAGTATGCTCTTTGAAATCAGTCTTAGCAGCATCTTTTTGAATACCATGTCTCCTCAGGCAAGAGAAACAAAGGCAAAAATAAACAAATGGGACTACATCAGATTAAAACCCTTCTGCACAGCAAAGGAAACTATCAACAAAAGAAAAAGACAGCCCACCAACTGGGAGAAAATTTTGCAAATCATATATCCGATAACATCTAAATATATAAATGATGTATCCATTAACATCCAAAATATATAAAGTTATAACTCATACAACTCAACAACAAAAAAAACAAACAACCCGATCAAAAAATGGGCAGAGGATATGAACAGACATTTTCCCAAAGAAGATTTACAAGTGGCCAATAAGCGCATGAAAAGATGTTCAACATGACTAATTATTAAGGAAATGTAAATCAAAACTACAATGAGATAGCACCTCACACCCGTCAGAATGACTGTTATTAAAAGGATAAGAAACAACAAGTGTCAGAGAGGATGTGGAGAAAAGGGAACCCTCATACACTGCTGTGGGAATGAAAAGTGGTGCAGCCACTATGGAAAACAGAATGGAGATTTCTCAAAAAAATAAAAATAGAAATACCATATGTTCCAGCTATTCCACTTCTGGGTATATATCCAAAGAACATGAACTCAATAATTTGAAAAGATATATACAACCCTATATTCACTGGAGCAATATTCACAATAGTCAAGACTTGGAAACAACCTAAGAACTCATCAACACATGAATGGTTAAGGAAGATGTGGTATACATATACAATGGAATACTACTCAGCCGTAAGAAAGACAAAATCGTGCCATTTGCAGCAACATGGATGGACCTTGAGGGTATTATGCTGAGCAAAATAAGTCAGATGGTAAAAGACAAATACCGTGTGATCTCACTCATATGTGGAAGATAAACGCACACGTAGATACAGAGAACAGATTGGTAGTTACCATAGGGGAAGGGAGTGTGTAGAGGGTAAAAGGGGTAAAGGGACACACATATATGGTAACAGGTGGAAACTAGACTTTTGGTGGTGAACCCAATGTAGTCTATACAGAAGCTGAAATATAAAGATGTACACCTGAAATATACATAACGTAATAAACCAATGTGACCTCAATAAAATTTTTAAAAATTGAATTGTAAAAGAAAAAAAGTATGACTATTAATAACTGTTACCAATAACTGATGCAGGATCTACTACGTGGTGTACATTGTGGCAGTTGCTTTACAAAGGGGTCTTTCCATACTTTCACAATGACACCAGGAGATGGGATATATTATCCCCATTGCCTAGATAAAGAAACTGAGGTTCAGGGTGGGAAAGTCACTTGCCCAAGGTCACACAGACGTTTATAATAATAATAGCTTCGAGGTACTGAATGCTTACGCCATCCTGGAATCCTACTGATCATTCTCTGAGCTCATTAAACCTTCCTTTTAATCCCATGAGGAAAGCGGTGTAACATCCCATTGTAGAGACAGAGAAATGTCCTCTGAATGGACAAGCCATGGGATGAAGATCCCATAGCCAGAGAAGGCATAGAAGAGTTCAGACCATGTGTTCCTGAAATGCAGAGGAAGTGTTGGAGATGGATGAAAGCAAGGGCCAAAACCATTGACAAAACCAGAGAGGGAGTGATGGAGAGCTTGGAACAAGGGAGGGGCTGAGGAGAAGTCACCAAAATGGAAACTCACCAAGTCAGGAGAGCAGCTCTTCATAGCTGTAGATGTGTCTGGGAGGGAAAAGATTCTTCCATTGCTTCACACCCAGGCTCCAGGAGTCAGGCCTACACACACACACACACACACACACACACATGCACCGCTCACATGCACATTCACCATACACACACCCACACATGAACATACCCACATGCACACAGACTCACACACGTGTGTACATACTAACACACGTGATATTCACATGCATACTCATATATACTCATGTCCACACACATGCAAACCGCACACACACATATATGACACACACTCATATACACGTCATATACACACATTCATACTCACACATGCACACATATTTGTGCAGTGCTACAATCATACACATGTTCACATGTATAGGACATACCAGCACACCTACATGTGCAGACTCACATAGGTACATTCAAATACCCAGGCTCACATGCACACAAACAGCACCCATGTGTGCACACACCACACATAGGCATGCATCATATGTATCACATACTCATACACACACAAACACACACACACATGTACCCACCACCACTTTCTTTCCCGGGTTGATTACTTGTCATCAATTCTTCAGGTTCATTAGAAGAGAAGGAGCTGAGAGAGAAACAGTGAAGCATTGAAAATAAAGAAAATTTGAGAGAGAAATCAAGATCATTGCGGGTAGGTGGAGGTGAGAAAAAAAAGCAGGGTCATCCGTAAACTAGTCTCTCCACCTGCTCTCAGCTTGCACAGCCCACTCTAGGGTCTCCAAGTCATTTGGATGCTCAGGGAAGTCTAGAGAGGTGAGGGGTGGGAGGTGTTTGGGGGCAATGTGGTCCAAGAGGAAAGAGTCCAAGGAAAGAACATTGAATGAGAAGCGGAGGATGATTGTAAGAAGAGAGAGCATGGAGAGAAGCTTGAGATGATCATTGGAGCTGGTCTGGGGCACATAAAAGGTTGAGGTAAGAAGGAAGGGTAAGCAGTCCAGGAAATGATGGAAGAGTTAAGTATTGGCTGGTGGGATTCCCTGAGTGGATCTACCTTGTGGTCATCTGGTTAGGAGCTGCCCCTGGGGATAAAAAAAGAGAAGGGGGAGGATTAACCCTGTGGTGTTAGCATCCTCATTCTGTTTCTCCCATTCCCCATAGAAGATTTTGCCATTATTTTCCTGAACTCACCACAGCCGGTGTATTTGTAGATGAGGAAGGATCCGAGAAGGAAGAGGAAGACGAAGATGACAATGAAGATGATCCCAAAGGTCTCTGGTGAGAGGAGAGCAGGTAAGAGGGCCAGCGGGTTTCCTGAGACATGTCCTGATGCCTAAATATGTCTACTGTTGGTTGAGTTCCTATTACATGTTAGACATTTCACTACATTTCTCTCACACTTAAAAACATCCTGACAGATGGGGCCGGCCCCGTGGCCAAGTGGTTAAGTTTCCGCGCTCCACTTTGGTGGCCCAGGGTTTCGCCGGTTCGGATCCTGGGCACAGACATGGCACCGCTCATCAGGCCATGCTGAGGCAGCATCCTACATGCCACAACTAGAAGGACCCACAACTAAAAATATACAACTATGTACCGGGGGGCTTTGGGGAGAAAAAGGAAAAATTAAAAAATCTTTAAAAAGAAAAATATCCTGAGAGAGAGAGAGAATGATGCCCATTTTGCAGAGGATATGAGCGTCAGAGAGTTGAAGCAAGATTTCCAAAGTCATGCAGTCGATGAGTATGCAGAGCTGTGACTCAAACCCTACCCATCTCAAAAGACCTTGCCTTGAACCACAACCTTCGGGCATCATCAAAATATAGACAAATATCTCACTACCTCACAAAGAAGCCACATCCCATGTTTGAATGACTCTGTGTCCCGAGAAGCTCTTTTCTTACCTTGTCCTGTTTCTGCTTTCTCAGAAGACTTCCTTTCAGTTTTATCTAGAAGATGGAGTTCTTGAGTTAAAAAAAAATCAAGTTGCAGACAACAATCACAATATTATACCACTGATGTACAGTTTTTAAAACTCTATGTATTGTTTACAAAGTTGTACCCACATAGTAAAAGTGTAAAAACATGCACGGAAATGATAACACCAACTTCAGGGTAGAAGTTTCTACTGGGAAGAGGCAAAATGATGGAAATAGTGTTGGGAGGAAAAGAGGACTTTCTTTTTATCTTTATGTAGGGAAAGAAAACAACTCGGGGCAAAAATGGCTAAATGTGAACAAGTGTGATTCTTGGTGATGGATGCATGACTGTTTGTTATTTTATTATTATTATTTCTATCAGGTAGTTGTTTTCAGATTTCTCAAAAAAGGAAATTATTATCATATACATGATATTTACTATATGTTTTATATATATTATATCACACATATGATATATGTACATATAGGATATTATACTTGGAGATATATATATATGTATATATTTCCTATTGGTTGTGTTTCTCTGGAGAACCTTGGCTAATACAACTGGGCAGCAGAATTCTCTTAAATCAGATATGGCTGTGGTTCCCAAGATAAATGGGCTATCTTAACCATTTTCTGTAGTGCTTCTGGGGACAAAATAGTAATAACTCAAACTAATGTGTAGTGAGCGCCTACTCACATACCTAATCTTTAATCTTCCCCATAGTCACACAGCTGTTTTGCATAGAGAGGTCAAGACAGAGCAAGAGTCGGGATTTTTCTTACAGATAAGATAACTAAAACTCAAAGAGGTTATGTGAGTTGCCCAAGGTCATACAGTTGGTGAGTAGCAGAGCCAGAGGTTGCAAAGACAGCCAGGCTTCATTAAGTGCTGCTGATGCGATGTGCTCACCACATCGCTCCTCAATGCCTTTCCCACCCAAAACGGTGTTGGCCCTGTCTCTTGGAGTTGACCAGAGCAGAAGAAGCAGACCCTTGAGGAGAAGACCCCTTCCTTCAGCTCTGTCCTTCAAAGAAGGCAGCAGACCTGCCTGTGAAGTTCAGTTTGCTCCCAACCACTTATTTCCTCTGTTCCCTGTGGCACCACCTTCAGTTCTTCACTTTCTGTCCTCCTATCTTAGTTTCCATCTCACAGCCACCATCAGGAAGGGGGGTGCTATTTATCACAGCTGCCACCTGTCAGCTCAGCCCTCCCTGCCAGCTGCATGCTGCTTTCTGCAGAACCAGAGACCACAGGGATCTTGTACAAAGTTCAGAAATGATGAATAAACCCCATGAACCATCAGATTCCTAGGGCATGGCTCTGAAGAAATCAGAGTGGGAAACTGAAGACAGATCACACTTTGGAATAAAGGGGGGGGAAAACCCACACAGCTGACCTTAAAAGAAAACAGATGATGCCAAGTTAGGTAACCAGTATCATTATTAAAGATTTCTTGAATAGCCACTGGTTTGGGGCACCAAATATTTTAAGTAATTAGAAGGTTCAGCAATTGGAGGAGAGTATGGTCTCCATCTTTAAGGTCCCTACCAAGAAGTTTGGTATCTAACCAGAAACTAGACAAGGGGTCTACAGTAGGATTTCTCAACTTTGGTACTATTGACATTTGGGGCTGGATAATTCTCTGTCGAGGAGAGGATCCTGTGCATTGTAGAATGTTTTGTGGTACCCCCCCCATCTCTACCTCCTAGATGCCCCCACCTCCAATTGTGACCACCAAAAATGTCTCCATACATTGCCACATGTTGGCAAAATGGCCCCAGGTTGAGAACCAACAGTCTAAGGAAAATAAGAGATGAGACTAAAATCAGTTACTTCTCTTCCCTTTTCTTCTGTCAGGATTACTCACACATACTTTGTCTCTGCCTCCTGTCCCCTGCCTTGGCCAGTCAGATGACCCTCACATCTCCACGTGGTAAGCACACTGGTGTAACAACAGGTTCAGAGTTCTGGTCCAGCAATAGCTTCATACAACTAAGAGGTTGATAAAAGGCTCTGGGGAATCCCAAAGGGAAGCTCTTGGCCTCAGTTTTCAATAATCCATCAATGCACCTGCACCCAGTCATCTACTCTCCAAACATACCCCCCAAATGCCATCCTCCTCTCTTCCTCAGCCTGTCGCCCTTGGCAACAGTTGCCAGGATTTGAGCAGTGGCCAATGGAAGACGGGAAAGGTCAAGGTGGAGCTTAACAACACCTTCCTGGGTTATTCCAGTCACCCATTATATTATCATATTGGTGTCAGAAGCCATAGTATTGATCGCCATCAGGCAAGAAACTCAGAATGTTCCTCATATGTCAAGAATAAATAGAGGAAGGGAAAAAAACCCACAATTATTCATCAGATGTTGAATAACTCGAAACCACTTTAAAGTTCCCCCTTCTACGGAAAGCAAATCCAACTTACTATACTTTTCTTCTTCCCATTTTGTCTCCCTATTTTATCAACATTTTTTTTAAAAGACCACCTTATCTGTGTTTAACCTTGTCACATACAATTGAACTGAGTTAAAGGCACAGACACACCCCTGGCCTTTTTAGAAGCTGGAAAACCTTGAGTGGTCATATAATTTTCCACCAATATTCATAATTAATAATAATGATGGGGGCCGGCCCTGTGGCCGAGTGGTTAAGTTCACGTGCTCCGCTTTGAAGGCCCAGGGTTTCGCTGGTTCGGATCCTGGGCATGGACATGGCACTGTTCATCAGGCCATGCTGAGGTGGCGTCCCACATAGCACAACCAGAGGCACTTACAACTAGAATATACAACTATGCACTGGGGGGCTTTGGGGAGAAGAAGAAGGAAAAAAAAGAAAATTGGCAACAGATGTTAGCCCAGGTGCCAATCTTAAAATTAAAGAAATAATAATAATGATAAGAATATTTACCACTATCATTAGAGGGCTACGCATGTTCTCTAGTGTCCTATTTCCTGGAAAGTCTTCCTATAGGACTGTAGCTCTTGAGAAATGTATTTTGGAATTCGGAGGGAGAAGTTTGGGTCTTCCTAATGATGATGATAGCAGGTACTTATATGGTATTTGCTATGCACTAGACACTGTTTGGAAAGGATTTAGGTAAAATAATTCTTCAAAATCTCAGCCACCTCCATCGTGTAGGTACTATTTTCAACCTCGTTTATTTATTTATTTACTTTTGTGAGGAAGATTGGCCCTGAGCTAACATCTGTGCCAATCTTCCTCTATTTTGCATGTGGGATGCCACTGCAGCATGGCTTGATGGGTGGTGTATAGGTCCTCATCCAAGATCGGAACCTGTGAACCCTGAGCCCCCAAAGCAGAGTGCTCGAACTTAAACACTATGCCACCAGGCCAGCCCCTCAACCCCATTTAACAGATGAGAAAACTGAGACAGACAGAGGCTAAGTAATCTGTGGGGAAAGAGGTTATTAGTCATTGGGTCCAACTTAGATCCAAGCAGTTGTAATTATTTGCAGAACAAGAGTCCCTTTACACCCTTCTGGACAATGGGGCCGTCTACCCAAGTGATGAGTGCCCATTCCCTGTTCAAATGTTTGTGGTGGTTTGAATGTTCTCTTTCTTTCAAGTTATTTTACCTCTCCCTGAGGAGACACAAATATCCTTCACATTGACCTAGAAAACACACTGGGGTAAATGGATCATAAATGCAGGAAAGGTGTCCCTAGGCTCACGGACTCCCTGCCTAACTCATGGGCTCCATGGTCCCAGCGTGGGGTAGAGAGAAAAATTTCCCTTTGCTCCATGTGGTCATTGGTCTACAAACCAGCATCAGTACCTTGGAATTTTCCTCCTGTGGCTAGGGGTCCGTAATCCTGCAGCAAACACCTTTGCTGAGCATACCTCCCCCCTCATTAGGTGCCTTAGTCCATTCTGGCTGCTGTAAAAAAAATACCACAAGCTGGCCGGGTGGCTTATAAACAAGAGAAATTTTTTCTCTCTGTTCTAGAGGCTGGAAGTCTGAGATCAGGGTGCCAGCACTATCGGGTGAGGGCCCTTTTCCGGGTTGCAGACTTCTCGCCTTGTCCTCCCGTGATGGAAGGGGGCAAGGAAGATCTCTGGAGCCTCTTTTGTAAGGGCGCTAATCCTATTCATGAGGTTTCTACTCTCATGACCTAATCACTTCCCAGAGGCCTCACCTCCTAAAACCATCACATTGGATATTAGCATCTCAACATATGAATTTGGGGGGGACAAACATTCAGACCGTAGCAGCAAAGAGTAGCGCCCCTCCTTCTTTTAGGAACTGCTCGTTCTCTGCCTACGTTCATGTCACTCTGGACGGAGCTGGGTTTTTCTTGCGTTACACTCCAGTGGGCACTTCCCATGATCGAGCCAGAGGCTGAACTGACCAGGACTGTCCACAGTGCCTCCCCGGTCTTTTTGCTTGTTTGTTTTGAACTGAGTCTGGGAAAGAGGGTCAGTGCCCTCTCCAGGAGTGGAATTTACGAAATGCAAAACTCAGCTTTTGAAAGCCAGGCTCTCTGCCCAATAGTGGAAGCCAGTCCAGGCTAAAAGAGATGGAAACGGATACAAGAAGAACACGAACAGGTGTCAGAGAGGAAAAGAATCCGGGCAGAATTCCAGCCCTGGTTCCAGTTTCTGACACCAGCGGCATCCATGGCCTTCCCACCGTGTACGAGTCTGTCATCCCAGTGGTTTCCAGCTGGTCTGGCCTCCCAGCGAATATTTTGCAACATCTAGGGACAATTTTGGTTGTCACAGCTGGAAAAAGGATAGGTAGAGGGTAGAGGTCAGAGATGCCGCTCAACATCTTATGATGCACAGGATGCATTTTCCTTCCTCCCAAAAAAGAATCTTCCAGTTCAAAATGTCAATAGTGCCTGGTTTGGAAACTGTGAATGATTCCTTTAATTCATTAATTCATGATCCAATATATTCCCCCACTTTTTCTAGGCTACTTCAAGGTAGATTTTTGTTACTTGCAATCAAGTGTCTTGACTAATACAGATCGTCTCCTTAAAAAAACTAGTTACATTGATTACTTATGTTATCTTTAGTTCCCACAGAAGTTGTATGGGTTGCATATAGGAACTGCAATTCCCCACTTTACAGAAAAAAAAAGGCATACAAAGAAATAACTTGCATAATACCTCACAGACAGCAAAAGCCACAGCTGTGGTTTTTAACTGGGGTCCATCCGACTTCAGAACCTGTTTTCGCACGTTACACTGCCTTCAAGATCACAGCGTTTCTCAGGGGCCTCAAATCTCTGTCCTGTGTGCTTTTTTGGGAAATTCTTGGATCTTTGGTTCCTGCCCTTGAGTTATGGTTGGTCCTCAGATCAGTATTGGGGGATTCAGTCCCCATCCAGGATGATACCTGGTTCCTCCTGGCACCTCTTCCTCTCCTTGTCCTCAACAAACTCAGTCCTCAAGAATAACACTTGCAGGGGCTGGCCCCATGGCCAAGTGGTTAAGTTCGCCTGCTCGATTTTGGAGGCCCAGGGTTTTGCTTGTTTGGATCCTGGGCATGGACCTACCACAGCTCATCACGCCATGCTGAGGTGGCGTCACACATAGCACAACCAGAAAGACCCACAACTAGAATATACAACTATGTACTGGGGGGCTTCAGGGAAAAGAAGGGAAAAAAAAAGAAGATTGGCAACTGATGTTAGCTCAGGTGCCGATCTTTAGGAAAAATAAAAAGAGCCATTGCATACAAGGGTCAAAAAATATCCCTTTAAGAACCCTCATACACTGCTGGTGGGAATGCAAACTGGGGCAGCCACTATGGGAAACAGTATGGAGATTCCTCAAAAAACTAAAAATAGAAATACCATATGACCCAGCTATCCCACTACTGGGTATCTACCCAAACAACTTGAAATCAACAATCCAAAGTGACATACGTACCCCTGTGTTCATTGCAGCACTATTCACAATAGCCAAGACATGTGCCCATCGATTGATGATTGGATAAAGAAGATGTGGTATATATATACAATGGAATACTACTCAGTCATAAAAAAGACAAAATCGTCCCATTTGCAATAACATGGAAGGACTAGAGGGAATTATGCTAAGCAAAATAAGCCAGACTGAGAGAGACAAACACTAGATGATTTCACTCATATATGGAACATAAACAAACACATGAACAAAGAAAACAGTTCAGTGGTTACCAGGGGGAGGGAAGTGGGGGGTGGGCACAGGGGGTGAAGGGGAGCACTTGTGTGGTGACAGTCAAGAAATAATGTACAACTGAAATCTCACAATGACTTAAACTATTATGAACTCAATTTTTAAAAATCCTTTTCAGAAACAAACAGAACCCTTGTGCACCGTTGGTGGGAATGTAGAATGCTGCAGCCACTGTGAAAAATGGTACGGAGGCTTCTGAAAAAAGTAAAAATAGAACTAGCATACAATCCAGCAATTCCACTTCTGGGTGTACATCCAAAAGACTTGAAAGCAGGGTCTGTAAGAAATATGTGTCCATCCACGTTCATAGCAGTGTTATTCACAAAAGCTGAAAGACGGAAGCAAGCCTAGTGTCCATCAACAAATGAATGGATAAAGAAAATGTGGTGCACACAGGCACTGGAATAGTACTCAGTCTTAAGAAAGAAGTCCAGTCCATGCTGCAACATGGATGAACCTTGAACATTATTCTCAGTGAAAGAAGCCAGACACAGAACAACAAGTACCTCATGATCCTGCTTATATGAGGTATCTAGAGAAGACAAATTCCTAGAGACGGGAAGTAGAATGGTGGTTGCCAGAGACTAGGGGAGGGGGAAGGAGAAGCTGTTGTTTAATGGGGATGGAGTTTCAGTTCTGCAAGATAAAGAGAGTTCTGGAGATGGATGGTAGTAATAGTTGCACAAAAATAGGAATGTACATAACACTACTGAACTGTGCACTTAAAAATAGTTAAGATGCTACATTTTCTGTGATGCATTTTTAACACAATTTAAAAATATTATCCTTTTCAAAAAAAGAAAGAAAATGCTAGGCAGGAAATGGAAAGCTCCACTCCGTGGAGCTAAAAGGCAAGGACAGTGGTGCATGAATGACAGTGAAACGCAGATCTTTCTGGAAGTCTCTGAGTCTGTCGGGAAAGGTATTCCCTGGGCCTTTTCTTATTCTCTCTCCTCCTTTGCCTTCTTGCTGGAACCTCCTTCTGCATGACTCCAAGAGGAGTCATTCACACTTTAGTCTAAATGAATGCCCCCGCCCCCCCCCCACCCCAGAAGATATGCATGACATTGTGGCTATATCTTATTTTCCTAGTGGGGTTCAGGTATTATAAATCTTTCCCACAAGCCTGGCCCCCTCAGAACATATCTGGTCACCTGTTTGGGGGAGCCCCCTGCCCTGCATCCTTTTATGTTATTCTCCACCATCCACACTCCCTCTCTTAGCCGAAGATCCTGTTCACTATTCCGCAGGATCCTGGACCTGACTCAGTTGTTCTCAAAGGTTTTTTCCAAGCCCTGGAGTCTTGTATGGACAGAATCTCTCTCAGAGTGCACTCCAGGTCCCAGAACCTTTGCTGGCATACAATCCAGCTATAGTTCTCCCGATGGTAGAAACCTCACCTGTCACCCAGATCGCAAGGTGATCACTGGGGTCTGAGGCCTGGAAAGGACCCGCTGTCCGGTAGTACACACAGCTGTAGTTTCCAGTGTCGTTGACTGTCACATTCTGAAGGGAGAAGTCTGTCTCCTTCCATTTTGGACCCCGGGTCTGGACGGGCATTGAAGTTCCTGCCTTCAGCAGAGCAAACTTTACAGACCCCTGAAAAATATCTGGCAGCCGGCACTGCAGGGTCACCTTTTCTCCTGTGGTCACATTACCACTTTGGTGGGTTTGGAGGGAAGGTTTAGATAAACCACCTGTAAGAGAAGGGAGGCTCTGAGGTTGTGGGGAGAAGCCTGAGGTCCCCCATTCACCCGTGCTCTCCTGGCTGGGGGTTCCCATGGAGTGTGGGGAATGACAGATGCCTCATCTCACCTTCTTTCTGCTCTGACTCCAGGCAGGAGATTCTCCCTCCTGTCAGCCCTGGATAAAGCCAAGTTTGTCAGCTCCCTTCCTGTCTGTCTCCATCTCCTCCTCCCCAACTGCACTAGAGGTGAGACCCCCGCCCCCTCTTGCTCTGGTTCCTCCACCATCCCCTGTCTCTAGGAAGACCACGTGCCATGCTGAGGCCCCGTCCTCACCTGTCACCAGCAGCAGAAGGACATCACTGGACTGTGAACTTACGTAGGATCTCCGTCTTCTGTAGTATTGACACGTGTACTCTCCAGCATCACTGATTTCCAGATCAGTGAGGTGAAATTCAGCCAGGCCCCCTGCAGAATCAGGTGATTGTGAGGACTCAATGAGGTGTCCTCCCTTTCTGAGATCAAAGTTTACACCCTTGGTAGGAGTCCAGCATCGCAGCGTCACATTACTTTTAGCCGGTACCACCGAGCTAGGCCAGGCACTGAGAGAGGGCTTGGGAAGTGAGCCTGGAAGGAAGCAGAGTGGAGGGTTGGGTTTGGTTCTCTCACCTGCTCTCAGGGAGCCCATTTAAAGAAGGGAAAGGAAAATGGGGCCCTTGGGGCTGAAGGATCAAGGAGGGTTTAATAGAAGAAACACTCACCATCCCTTCTCCTTTCTCCTTGGCCAACACACAGCCCTGCAAAAGAACGACCCATGAGACATAGGCACCTACCTGGAGCCCACACCATCACCTGCCCTCATCCCTGAGGGACCCTCCCCAGGGCTCTTGCTGAGGATGGACCCCTTATCATCATATTCGCCAGCAGTCCCACCCTCCTCTCCAGGAACCCATTTGTCATCAGCGTCTGTTTACAGCTTATGTTAGTTCCCTATGGCTGCTACAAACGCAGTGGCTTTTAACACCACAAACTTATTGTCTTATAGTTCTGTGGGTTAGAGAAATCCAACAATACGGGTCTCACTGGCTGAGATGAAGATGTTGGCAGGGCTGAGTTCCTTCTGGAGGGTCCAGGGGAGAATCCATTTCTTTACCTCTTCCAGCTTCTGAGACCACCTGCATCCCTTGGCTTGTGGGCCCTTCCTCCCTCTTGAAAACCAGCACTGGTGGGTCGAGTCTGACCTCCTCTTCTACCTCTTTTTACTGCTTTCAGGACCCTTGTGATTACATTGGGACCACCCAGATAATCCAGGATAAGTTCCCTAGTTTAATGTCAATTGGTTAGCAACTTTAACTCCATCCTTTGCCATGTAAAGGAACGTGCCCACAGCTTCCAGGAATCAGGACATGGACATCTCTGGGGTCTGCCACACGGTCTCCCTATCACTTCTCATAGTGTCCCACTTCACCACCATGTTCCTCTCCCTGCACAATGCCCCCAGGATTTTGGGTGGCCCTGCCATTTTGCCCCAGAACCTACCCATTTCTCCCCAGCATCCATCTTTTATCCACTTTATTCTTCTATCATATCCTGTGATGTCACCTCTAGATTTCATGGTAGAGGAGAGGAGAAGGACCTGCCTCCTGATCACCTCTGTCACCCTAAGTGTGTCACCTTGGATATCTCTGGAGTGTGTCAACATTATAGAGGTCATAGGACCCATCCCTTCCCCTGGTGCCATGGCTTCTAGAGTGTGACAGACATCAATGATGACAGAAACCATCTGGCTGGGAAAAAAACACTTAGATTTTAATGACACCTATTATGCGTGATGCTCTTGGGTTCATAAGATATCTGGAGTCACTAGAACTTAATCCTTGAGGGCAGAGATGACATCCTCCATGCTTAGAACAGTGCCTGGGTTTTGGCAAATGCTCAATAAATACATGTTGACTGACTGAGCCTTATGTAAAGAGAATTGTTTGCAAAGATTTTGGAAGCTCCAGAGATGATGATTTCCCAAATTCCCTCCCATGTGTGGCCGTCCCCTCCCAACCCAACATCATCACATCCACATCAACTGAGAGGTGGGGACAGAGTGAGGGAGATCCCTACCTTATGATAAGGGGCATCCAACTGCTGAAAACTTACCCCTGAGATATTTCCTTTGCCCTGAGATATTTCTTTCTGCCATGATAGAACAGCCTAAATGCATCTCTGACATTCCACTTGGCCATAAGGAATCTCCTTGGTACTCCAGAATAAATCACCAACATCTAAAATTGATATTACTTGGAAAGGTGAAGCCTATGTTCCCCACCTTTCTCGTACTTACAGATCTAGATGAGACTGACCCTAAGAAATGTGTTCCTAGACATCAATATAGGTATTCTAGCTCAATTAGCTTATAATAGTGGTTCTCTACTGGAGACAATTTTGTCCCCCAGGGGACATTGGGAAATATCTGAGGCCTTTTTTTGGGCAACCTTCAAGTACATGATACCATATTGTTAACTACAGTCATCACACTGTACATTAGATCCCAAGAACTTATTTAGCTTAGAACTGGAAATTTGTTTGACCAACATCTCCCCATTTCCCCCTCCCCTCAAGCCCCTGGTAAGCGCCATTCTACTGTCTGTTTCTATGAGGTGGCTTTTTTAGATTCCACATATAAGTGAGATCATGCAGTATTTGTCTTTCTCTGTCTGACTTATCTCACTTAGCATAGTGCCATCAAAGTCCATCCACATCATTGCAAATGGCAGGATTTCCTTCTTTTACGTTGCTGAATAATATTCCAGCGTGTGTGTGTGTGTGTGTGTGTGTGTGTGTACCACATTTTCTTTATCCGTTCATCCATTGATGGACACTTAGGAGGTTTCCATGTCTTGGCTACTGTGAATGATGCTACAACGAACATAAGAGTACAGATATGTCTTTTGAGATAGTGATTTCATTTCCTTCAGATATGTGGCCAGAAGTAGAATTGCTGGATCATATGGTAGTTCTGTTTTTAATTCTTTGAGGAACTTCCATACTGTTTCCATAATGGCTGCGCTAATTTACATTCCCACCAACAGTGCGCAAGGGTTCCCTTTTCTCCACATCCTTGCCAACACTTACCTCTTATCTTTTTGATGACAGCCATTCTAACAGGCATTGAGTACTTGCAACAGAGACTGTGTGGCCACAAAGCCTATTTGCCTATCTGGCCCTTTACATAAAAAGATTGCCAACATCATCGCAATCCCTGACTTCGAAATATATTACAAAGCTATAGTAATCAAAACATCATGGTACTGGTACAAAAACAGACACACAGATCAATGGAACAGAATTGAAAGCCCAGAAATAAAACCACACATCTATGAACAGCTAATCTTTGACAAAGGAGCCAAGAACATACAACAGAGAAAGGCAAACCTCTTCAATAAATGATGTTGGGAAAACTGGACAGTCACATGCAAAAGAATCAACGTAGACCATTATCTTTCTCCATACACAAAAATAGACTCAAAATGGACCAAACACTTGAAGGTAAGACCTGAAACCATAAAACTTCTGGAAGAAAATATAGGCAGTACACTCTTTGACATCAGCCTTAAAATACCATGTCTACTCAGACAAGGGAAACAAAAGAAAAAATAAACCAATGAGACTTCATCAGACTAAAGAGCTTCTGGAAGGCAAAAGAAACCAAGATCAAAATGAAAAAAGCAACCCACCAAATGGGAGAAAATATTTGCAAATAATATATCCGATAAGGGATTACTCTCCATAATATATAAAGAACTCACAAATGAACTACAAAAAAACAAACAACCCAATCAAAAAGTGGGCAGAGGATATGAACAGACATTTTCCAAAGAAGACATGCAGATGGCCAATAGGCACATGAAAAGATGCTCAACATCACTAATCGTCAGGGAGATGCAAATCAAAACTACACTTAGATACCATCTTATGCCTGTTAGAATGCCTGTACTCACCAAGACAAAAAACAACAAATGTTGCAGAGGTTGTGGTGAAAAGGGAACCCTCATCCATTGCAGGTGGGGATGCAAGCTGGTGCAGCCACTATGGAAAACAGTATGGAGATTTCTCAAAAAATTAAAAATAGAAATACCATACGACCCACCTATCCCACTACTGGGTATCTATCCAAAGAACTTGAAATCAACAATTCAAAGTGACGCGCACCTCTAGGTTCATTGCAGCATCATTCACAATAGCCAAGACGTGGAAACCATCTAAGTGCCCATCGACCAATGATTAGATAAAGAAGATGTGGTAGATGCAGACAACAGAACACTACTCGGCCATAAAAAAAAAATCATCCCATTCACAACCACATGGATGGCCCTTAAGGGCATTATGTTAAGCAAAATAAGCCAGACGGAGAAAGACAAACACCACATGATTTCACTCATATGTGGAATATAAACAAACTCATGGACAAACAAAACAATTTAATGGTTGCCAGGGGGAAGGGGGATGGATGGTGGGCACAAGGGGTGAAGGGGCAGACTTGTATGGTGTCTGACAAATATTAGTGTACAACTGAAATTTCACAATGTTATAAACTATTGTGACCACAATAAAATAAAAATAAAGATTGCCAACATCTACTAAGATCATTGGATTCGCTGTTCACTTACCTTCCTGAGGTTTTCCCACCAGGATTCCCCTCGGTCCCATTCCAAACATTTCCACCCCAAAGCCCCCAGATGATGACCTTTTTAATTTCCTAGTATGGCTCAGTGGAAAATTACAGTCTTTGGAACCATGCAGACCAGAATTTGAATTCAGCATCTCCACTCAGTATCTGAGTGGCCTTGGCATGTCTGTCACTTCCGCCGTCAATCTCAGATTCCTCGCATGCAATACAGGGATGAGGACTATCTTGCAGAATTTTTCTAAGAGACGTAAAATTATTTCAGGTCATTCAATGACACGAGATTAAGTAACATTGACTGTGTGAGAAAGTCATTCTCTTCTCAGTTCTTCGTTTTGACCACATAGAAGAATATCACAGCTAGGTGCTGGTCTCTGACTCATTTCTTGCATTCACTCATATCTCTTAGAAATAAGACTAGGAAGAAATGTGGCTCAGTGTCAACAGATAGGCAGCCACATCTAGTTAGAGCTTAATTCGTATTACTTTCTCTCTCCACTGGCTAGGTACTGACCATTACCTTCTATTTTTGATAAGGGATACTGGTTTTACCTTCATAGAGCTGTTTTACAGATTTTCTTTTAAAATAGAGTTAAGTATAAAAGTAATGATGTAAAAACCCAAGCCAATTTGAAGAAGAAGATCAGGTAGGAAAGAATACCAATGTCACATACATAGGGCAGAATGTCATTGGGAAGTTTGGGAATGATTGAATTTTGAAAAACAGAGGAAAATGTGTGTGAAGCACCCAACACATTCCTCGTATTAATGTACATTCGGGAAATGGAAGTTTCTATTTTTCCTTATTGATCTGATCTTATCACCCACCGCGCAAGTCACACCAACTCCAGGAGCGTCCATAGCCAACTCACTGCCAACTGCAGTGCCCTCCCCTCCCCTCTCCCCAGACTTACCAACGCAAAACAGGATCAATATTTGGGGGATCATGGTGGCCCCCCCAAACCTCTCTCTTCTAAAGATCTTTCTTCAGTTTTGCTGTTTGTGGTAGGTCAAAATGTTCTCTTGATTCCAGAAGATGCAGTGAACAGCTTTGCTCCAGAGTTTTAAACCTCTATTCTTTTGTACCCACAGTTTCTTCCTTCTGATTGCAATCAGGAAACGATGACTATTTATTGCAACACGCCCACAGGCTTGACTCACAGAGTCCTTCTTTGAAGAGTTCAGAGCACCCAATTTTAAGGGATAGTCATGAATCAGAACAAAATATGTGAGAAGTTGCTAGTCGGGTCACAGGAGCCATTGCCCCTTCTACACAGTGACAGAATATAGCTGGACCCATGGCAATCCAGAGGAGCAGTTACATTTCTTCCACACAAAGAATTGTTGGTCTTTCTGGTCAACAGGACATAAGAGGAAGTGATACGGACAACTTCTGGGTTATACCCCAGGGAACATTTGAGGCTGGAGCTGGGACAGAGCTGATGACAAGTTCTCAGAGATGAGAAGTTGTAGAGGCATCAAGGGAGGAAGGAGGGGCCGGCCCCGAGGCCGAGTCGTTCAGTTTGCGAACTCCTCTTTGGTGGCCCAGGGTTTCGCCGGTTCGGATCCTGGGCACAGACCTAGCACCGCTCATCAAGCCATGTGTGAGGCAATGTCCCACATGGCAGAACTAGAAGGATCCACAACTAGAATATACAACTATGTACTAGAAGGCTTTGGGGAAAAGAAGAAGAAGAAAAAAGATTGGCAACTGATGTTAGCTCAGGGCCAGTCTTAAAAAAAAAAAAAAAAAAAAGGAGGAAGGAGAATCTAGGAGAGTGAGATAACAGACCCTGTAAAGAAAAGATAAGAAAAACGAATCATTTGGCAGTTTTGGGGCCCAGGGCAGGGTGCCTCAAAATATCCCACAATGGCAAATTGATTACTTTGAATTAAAGCTACTTATTTTGACTTAAAATTTTGACCCTGCTCTCTGTTTCCCCTGAAAGCAGGAAATAATCTCCCATGTGAAAGGTACCCTCCCCACACCAGGAGATAGAGACGTCCTTATCACCAAAGCCAGGAAATTCAAGGTCGAGAAGCCTGTATAAACAAATCTTGTTACTTTTACTAATTTACTACCTCAAGCCTAAACTCTGCTCACATTCCTCACTAATTATGTACCACAAACCTACGTTTCTTTTTTTTTTTGTTTAAAGATAGGCACCTGAGCTAACATCTGTTGCCAATCTTCTTTTTTTTCTTCGTCTTCTTCTTCTTCCCAAAGTCCCCTAGTACATAGTTGTATATTTTAGTTGTGGGTCCCTCTAGTTGTGGCATTTGGGACACCGCCCCAGCGTGGCCTGATGAATCGGTGCTAGGTCCGCGCCCAGGATCCGAACCGACAGAACCCGGGGCCACCAAAGCAGAGTGAGTGAACTTAACCACTCGGCCACGGAGCCAGCCCCCTTTGTCTTGTCAAATCCTCACAAATTTATTGTTTCTTTTCTTTTTTTCTTTTTTTCTTTTTTTGAGGAAAATTAGCCCTGAGCTAACATCCATGCCCATCTTCCTCTACTTTATATGTGGGATGCCTGCCACAGCATAGCTTGACAAGCGGTGCCTTGTCCGCACCCGGATTCGAACTGGCGAAACCCAGGCCAGCGAAGCGGAACGCGCGAACTTAACTGCTGTGCCACGGGGCTGGCCCCTATTGTTTCTTTATGTAAAAAGATATATATACTGCCTGCTTTGTTCTCTCTCTGGGCATCATTTTTATGCTCTCCCATACGTATGTATTAAATTGGTTTTTCTCCTGTTAACCTGGTCTTGTATCTGGTTTATTATTAGTCCAGCCACAAGAACTCAAGAGGGATAAAGGGGGAAATTTCTGCTTCCCCCTCAGCAGTATGGCAGAAAAGGAATTTGAAGAAGAGTAATGTCTGTGATGGATTTATAAGTTGCTTCCTGTGGAGGACATCATGTAGACTGTCTCTTCAATATCGTCTATGAAATCTTCAGTAAAATCACCCTCTTTATTAAATCTCTGGTGGAAAGGAATTCTTTAGGAGAACCCGGGGAGCCATGTTCCACATCTGGTTGAGGTGTAGAGGGAATGTACAGATAACCTAGGTGGTGGTTTCAGATGATGGCCAAGAGCTGACATGCACATGGAAAAATCTGGAAAGTTATAATCTAGTATTTTTAAAGTACTATTCTCTGAGTAGTGGAACTGGGGTCAATAATTTTTTTTCCATTTTGCTTATGTGTGTTTTATAAATTTGCTGCAATTGATATGTTAATTTTATCACTTTAAATGTCTTTAAATTTTTAAGCTTTTAGAAATTTTAAGTGAGGTGCTGTGGGATGAGAAAAAGTAAGTTTAAAGAAAGAGTGAACTCTTCTAAAGCTTAGAGTTTGGGAGGGATGAATTTAAGGACAAATATAAAGATTTTCACATAGACGTGCAGATGGAACAAACACTTTCTTTTCAAACCTCAATAAGGGGCCGGCTCCGTGGCAGAGTGGTTAAGTTGGCGTGCTCCGCTGCAGCAGCCCAGGGTTCGGATCCTGGGCGCGGACATGCCACCGCTCATCAGGCCACGTTCAGGTGGCGTCCCACATCCCACAGCTAGAAGGACCAGCAACTAAGATATACAACTATGTACAGGGGGGGTTTGGGGAGATAAAGCAGGAAAAAAAAAAAAAAAGATTGACAACAGTTGTTAGCCCAGGTGCCAATCTTTAAAAAAAAACCTCAGTAAAAGACAGTAAGGTGATTTATGAAGAGGAGATAAAATTCGAAGGAATAAAAGTATGAGAGAGGAGGGCCCAGCTCCGTGGCCGAATGGTTAAAGTTCCGTGTGCTCCACTTTGGCAGCCCAGGTTTGCTGGTTCAGATCCCGGGTATGGACCTATTCCACTCACTAGCCACGCTGTGGAGGTGACCCACATACAAAAACATAGAGGAGGGTTGGCACAGATGTTAGCTCAGCGAGAATCTTCCTCAGGAAAAAAAAAAAGTGTGAGAGAGGCACTAATAGAAGGCAAGAAATGTCGATAAAGTTGGAAACTGGAGAACAAACAGATGTGTTCCTACAGCACAGGTGGCCAAGAAGCAAACTAATTCACATCCGCCTGCCCCTGGAACTGCACAGAAACCAAAAATCAGATTAAATGAATTATTATCCAGCAATTCCTCTTCTGTGTATATATTCAAAAGAGTTGAAATGAGAGTCTCCAAGAAATATTTGTACACCCATGTTTATAGCAGCATTATTCACAATAGATAAGAAGTGAAAGCACCCCAGGTGTCCATCGGCAGGTGAATGGATAAACAAAATGTGGTAAATACATACAGTGAAATACTGTTGAGCAATAAAAGGAAGTGAAGTACTGATAGACGCTACAACATGGAGGAACCTTGCGGGTTTTATGGACGTTCCATTACATGGGCATGATTGACTAAATTATTGGCTGTTGGTGATCAGTTCAATTTCCTCCCCTCTCCCTTCTCTGGAGGTTGGGGTGAGGGGTGCTGACAGTTCCAAGTTTCTAATCAAGGCTTGGTCTTTCTGATGACCAGCCCCCATCCTGAAGCTACCAAGAGCAGGCTAGTTAGAGCCAAAGATGCTCCTATCATTCTTATCACTCAGGAAATTACAAGGGTTTTAAGAGCTCTGTGCTGGGACCAGGGACAAAGATCATATATCTTTCCACCATACAACAAGAGTCAAATCTAAATTGCAGCTAAGCGTTTTTATACTCTGCAGCTCCAATCTGATGGGAGCAAGGCAGGAAGCCTCACACGTTATCAGAACCCAAGAGGTGACAAGAAACTGTCTCATGACAGCCTCCCAGGGGAGATAGCAATGTGAGTGGGAGATGGCCTCATAGCAGCTCCTCGGGAGCCCCTCATGTTCTCGTGTTCCAGGAGGATCAGAAGGCATTCTGCCGAGACTCAGATTAGCTGCAGTTGAAGCCTCTGACTGTGGATATGTGAAAGGGTTCCAGAATGCCATAGCAGAGCCACCCCCTTACGATGGCATGAACTTTCCATAGCTCTTGAAAAATAAGCAATGGCTACAAGATCTCCAGAAGGATGCTGTTATGGGCTGAATGTCAGTTTCTCCACAAAATTCTTATGTTGAAGCTGTAACCCCCAGTGTGCTGGTATTGGGAGGTGGGGCCTTTGGGAGGTAATAAGGTTTAGATGAGCTCATGAAGGCGTAGCCCCCATCATGGGATTAGCACCCTTATAAAAAGTGACCAGAGATCTCCCTCTGCCTTCCTCTCTCTCTCTCTCCTTCCCCCATGAGGATACAGCAAGGGGGCAGCTGTCTGCAAGCCAGGAAGAGGGCTTTCTCCAGAACGATGCTGGCCCTCTGATCTCAGACTGCCCAGCCTCCAGAACTGTGAAAAATATGGTCTGTTGTTCAATACTCCCAGTCTATGATACTTTGTTATAAAAGCCGGAGTTGACTGAGACAGGTGCACAAAAGGATGGTAACATTGATTGGCTCCTAGGAGGGGTCCTGGAGCCAGGTACGGTTGAGACAGCTGGCAGGGTGCTCCGTTCATCTTTGCCACTCAGGCATCCAGACCAATGGAGCAGCCACACTCTCACACATTGCTGGTCACTGTGTCAGGGGAAAGAGAGAGGTCAGGCCGGGGAGGAAGGAGTTCTTAGAATCCAATGCTCCATCCTGGAAGTGACACTCGTCACTGCCATTCACAACTCATCATCCAGCCAGAATAGACAACAAAAGCTAGCAAATGCAGTCCTGTTGTGCCTGTGGTGAGTTCAGGGATTTCGGTGCAGATCAAGGAAGATGGTCGATCATAAGGTGGCAGCATCACACAACGAGTGTTATTCGGCATCCAGTTTGACAGGTCTGCCCGTGAGGAAGTCCATAGCGGCATGGAACCTTCCAAAGGCAAAGAAGGGGAGGAGGGCAAGGGAACAAGAGGAGGGAGGGGTATTGCAACAGCTAGATCTTAAGTTAACATGAGGGAAGCCATCTTGGCGAAAGGAAGCAATATTGTAACTATGACCCTGACTCCCTATGACTCGCTAGTCTCTGTGAATACATTCTAGCCTGCACATAGCCTAAATGATTAAGCACCTCTCACTTTCACAAAATACACGATCTGCTGGTTCTATGACTCTTGCTTATGTTTATCTCCCAGCTGTGAAAAGACAACTTTGTTCTCTGAGTTCCCCGGGAACATGATGACCTCCAGAAAGAAAAAATTCTGTGTTGGTACCCATCACGAATGACAAAAGAAAGAGATGAGGTGGCGCCTTGAAGTTTGTCACACCGGATGGGTGACATCCCTAAACCCCCTCCTTCCCTGCCCATTTGCCCTGTAGAACTGCCTCAAGATTCTGTAGGATTTTAAGACGGTTCTTTAGGACACTAGTCTGCCATCTTCCGATTATGCTGGCTAATCGTATAAATTTTCCTTTCTCCACCACCGGCGTGTTTGCAATTGATTGGCACCCGATTGCAGTGAGCAGAGGGAGCCCCTTTTCGCTCAGTTACGGCATCGGAGAGGGGGGCTGATGTAATAGGCAAAGTTGCAGCACAGCACAGCAGGGAGTATCCAGGTCAGAGAGCGCCAATGGGCGGCAGCAGCTTGGGGTCATTTATAGGTACAGGGTTTACCTATGGCTAACGTATGTTGGGTGCAATTTTGTGGGGTATGCAAAACAGGCAAGCTCTAACTAGTCTAAAAATCCAGTTATTTGGGCTATGTTTAAAATAATTGGATGTGTAAAAATTTGAGTTTGGAGCCCATGGGCTTTCAAGCTAATGGACTCAGCCTCCTGTGAAGTCCACAAGCCACAGAAGCTATCTTTGGTTCTTTTATATAACAGCTCCCCCAATAGGAGACATTGGGAGACCTTTGGCGAAGAACAGAGATGACCACCACACATTGTCTTTCCAAGAAAGGGGCACACTGATTTTCATGGGACTTATTTAAGAACAGAGTTCACAATGTTTTATTGCCCTATGTCCCCCTAGAGAGAAGAAAAATAAATCAATGTTTAATGCCTGTTAAGGAAGATACAGGCTTACAGAATTTCATCTAAGACATTTCCAGAAAATCCATCATAGACTCTAATCTCCATGAGGGCCGGGATCACGTTTGTCAAATTCCCCTTCAAATAACAAACGCCCACACAGTTCTTATTGTAGCTCACAAAGCCCAGCATAGGACAGCCAGAGTGACACTCCAACCTTACCTCTACTCTCTTTGTCTCATCCTTACTCTGTCTATTTCAGCCACCTTGACCATCTTTCAACTGCAGTCCTATCATGTGCCTGTAGTGAGTTCAGGGATTTCAGCCCTAAGCAAGGAAAAAGATGTAACTGCAAGGTAGCAGTAGCACACAACTTTCAGTCCCTCACCAAAGTCACTGTGCTTCCTTCCGCCACAGGGCCTTTGCACATGCTGTTCCCTCTGCCTAGAACACCCTTCCAGCTCCTCTTTACATAGTTAACAACTGCTCAACTTTCAGATCTCACATCACTTCTTCAAGCAAAGCCATCAGAGATCTCCATGATTAGATCAAATTCTCCTATTACAGGCTTTCAAAACCCCCTCTTCTTTTCACTATAATTGTAATGATGGAGATGCCTAATGGTTTCCCAGCACCCGAATTTCCCTTCTTCCTTTTGTCGATGAAAATAATCCATAACCAATCTATAAATGAAAATTTGGGTGAGTTTATTCTGAGCTGAAATCTGAGGACCATGGCCCAGGGCCTTTCTTCCCAAAGCAAGAAAGGGCACCAAAGAAGTGGGGTGCACAGAGTGGTTATATACCCCCAAACAGGACGTTTCACATATGATTGAAATCTCCCTCCCACAATAGTCACAAGATTGCCCTGTGGGCACAGCGCTTGATGGACACAGCAGGCAGTGGGTCTGCTATCTCAGAGGGCGTAGCAGGAGGCAAGTCTATTGTCTCGAGCTGGGCGGTCACAGGTGAGCACAGCAATCAGTTCCTAGCCTAAGGAAAGATGCTTAATCCTTAAGGGAATGCCAACGTTGGGAGGGGGAGAGAAGTTGCACCTTTATTTCAAGGGCCTTTGTTCTTGCCATAGGGAATATCTAAAGCAGATATACAATGCATGCTCAACGGCCAGGGTCAGGCCCTTTTGGAAAGACAAGGTCAGGCCGAATTAGGTTTACACCAAATGGCTTCCTCATATTCTCCAATATATCCTATTGCTTGCCATTTTTATTTGTCATTTTCCCCTTTTGATCTCTAATCTTTCAATAGAAAGCATTGATGATCAAAATATTGTCCCTCGGCCCCACCCCAGGGTGGTTGCTGCCTGCCCTGGGTCCATCATGTCCCTAGGTGCTAGGCTTTTATCTCATTATTTCCCTAGTCATCCACGTTGGGGGGAAATAGTGGACAAGCATGGAGATACATGTATTAACAGAGGAAGCATTTCATATGTCATGTACTTTCCAATTAATTTTAGATTGTTTCACAAACATTGTATATGTGCTTCTCTATGACACTTTGCATTTACATTGCATATGATTATAGAACAAGTACAGTAATCATAATTCAATATTTTTAAAGACATTAGTTTAAAATGAGTTCTTAGGTAATGTCTTTATCAGAAAAGGAAATTTGTCCAGGGTCGTAGGACAGATCGACCATCTCAAGCCATCGAGCAATCATTACTTTAGTTTGTATGCTACTCTTACAACACTGAGTAAAGAAAACAACAATTAGTTTGAATATTATGACCAGTACAAGGATTCCAATAAGTAATAGAAATAGGAATTGCAATCCCGATCAAAAAAGGGAACTGATACTGAAAAGGGAGCCAACCAAACAAATCAAAGGGGGTGCAGGATTCACATAAGGCATCCACTTGCTTCTTCATGTGCTTTAGCAGAGATGACACATTGGAAGATTCATCACGTATAAAAACACAGCATTCAGTCTGAATAATTGTATACGTACCACCTTGGGATGCAGTAAGAATATCTAAGGCCATTCTATTTTGAAGGACAGCCCTTCTCATTAAAGACATGTCAGTATTTAAATAAGGGTATCCTTCCTTGACTATCATTAAGGGCTTCTTGAGTAAATTTAGTCAGAGATTCCATACGTAATAATGACATCTTTTAGTCCCAAAGAAGAAGCACATATAGTTGCAAATACAGCCATACCAGTGGAACACTGAACAAGCCCGTCTGGCCTTAAAGAGAGGGAGGTTGGCAACAGGTTTTAACTCAGCCTGACTCCTTCCCTGCTTTTAAAGGAAACTCAGGGTGCAGTGTTTTAGCCATCCAGGCAGTAGCCAAGGTCAAAGATTTGTTCCACATAACCACTGAGTTCCATTAGGAGTCACTCGATAAATTCCTGACCTTCAAGACCAGTCTGTTCCAAATTAATCCCTTTCTTTAAGTATGATAGTATTCCAAACAAATTATAAAATAGGTACACAGTTTAAGCATAACAAAGGTTTAAATGAGGAGATATAAGTTTGGGAATACAGGCCTGGTCCGGAGTCTTGGGACAGCTGTCCACAACAGATGCCGTCTTCTTCTCCTTCTGGTATGGTCCTTTTCAACTGGGCTGTATAGAGTCTTTTATTTGATGTCTCTTTCAATAAATAAATTCTCCAGGTTATAGTCCATGATCCTTAAGTTCTGGGAGTTCTCTGTGACAGCTACCAATCTTTCATTTTTTTAAGCACCTCAATAAGACCATGACAACAATTTAATATAGCCCTTAAGCAAAGTTTGTTTATATATTTCTTCATCTAATTGCATAGGCTCTTTTATTATTTCAAAAGGAGACAGCCGATGTTTACAAAAAGTATAGATCTATAAGATTAAGGAGCACGAGCACAAGAGCTTTTGGCCGTGAGAGAGTAAATGCCTCTGAAAGCTTGCCAATTAAGTTCTGGTTGTGCCATTAGTTCTTTTTACCAATCCTGAGGATAGAGGATGGTAAGCGCAGTGGAAATGCTGCAATATTTGCCAAACATTACAAATAGATTCAATTATTTATCCGGTGAAATGAGTTCCACAGTCACTATGTAACTCGGTAGCAATTCCCCAAACAGGAATTATTCTCTCTAATAGTAATTTACCTACTGTTAAAGCTGTTGCTCTTCTGCAAGGAAAGGCCTCAAAACAATGTGAGAACATACAGATCATTACAAGATATATTTATCCTTGAGATGGTGGCATTTGGACAAAGTCCAATTGTCATACCTCAAAGGGTCCCTTAGGAAGGGGAAAGTGGCCTTGTGACTCATGAAGTGGCTTCTCTGGATTACACTTTGGGCATATAGCACAAGCAGTAGAGGCTATATGAGCTACTGGGAGAAAGTTTCCAAAAGTATTATTTTTCCCTTTTGTTGCAACCTATATATATTATTTAAGAGCCATTTGTGAACCAAATTAAACAATAGAATGCAGTCATGATCTTCTCCCTTTGTGATGTTAGAAGCAACATAGTTGATGTGGGGTCGGTGAACCGAGGAGTCAAAAGAAAGATTTTTTTGGACTCTCTCAAGGTCTGGGAGTAGTGCTCTCCCATCTAGAGAATAGCATGGGGGCAGGACCCATGGACAGGAGGAGCTGCTGCTGCAAACATGGGTTCACAGTAGAGCTAAATCTAAGGCATAGGCATGTGAGTTATCTCTTTACAAGACAAAGGAAAGAATATGTAAAAAAGTTAAAATGGTATCAGTGCAGGTGGGGTCTGGCTATTGGGTGGTCCTATAACTTTTAGATAAGAATCAAATCAGATTAAGTAAATGCCAGAAGCCACCACCCTAAATACTATTTTCAGCTAAAGACAAAGGGGGACGTTGGTGGTGGGAGGAGTCAGCTACATGAGGTTACCAGACAAGCACAAAAAACAAGACTTAAATCCTTGCCATCCCCATTAAGAGTTTCTAGAGATAAGGTTATCCCTTCTTCCTCCTGGTGCAGAGAGGAGGCACCCTTACAGATGGAGATCTCCTTTACAATGTAAATGTCTCTTAACAAAAGGCAAGCAAGTTCCACTCCTCAGAGCCTCCTTCTCATCTGCAGTTTCAACAGTAACCAGCCAAAAATAATCCTCATCAGTAGCAAGGTTAACATAGTAAATAATATTTACCTACACAACATAACCTAAGGTTTATTAGCATTTACTTGACAATGCTTCTCATGCAATTTAGCATTCCAAACAAGCTTAATTACTATCCCTCCTTTATGAGAAGAGAGAACAAATTTCTTTGAGAAGTTTCAGGGGCCCTCTGAAAATCCTCAGAGAAATTCTCTTCCTTCATCCAGATCAAAGGAAAACCTTTATTCAGGACTCGACTATTTGTTTGAGGGAGAAGCTTGTCAAAAATACCAAAAGATTTTTAAACACTTACTTAAACAAGGTCAAGAGGTTGCTGACCTTGTCATCGTGAAACAAGGGTCAATGAAACAATGCTAGTAATATTTAACCAAAGTGACAACAGAAAAAAAAAAACAAAACCTTAATAGAGAGACCTCTGTCTTTTTGCACCTAGGAAATTACCTTAACAAAACATAGATCTTCTGTAAACTTACTCAGAAGGAAAAACCTTTTATAACTTCTTTATCAAGAGCAGACTAAGAGTTTAAGAAAATTATCCTTTTAAAAGAGAAAGCCAAATTTTAATTTCTGCACCAGCTTATTTTTAACATTAAAACTCATTCACTTAATTGGATTTACTTTAATCTTAGCCAACTTGACAAGGCATAAAACTCCTTTCAGAATTTCTCCTTCACAAACCTTCTACAACTTTTTTTTGCCTTCAGAATTTGACCCATGTCTTTCTCTTTTTTCTCCTAGTACTTTAGGACAAATTTATCTTTCTTAACAAACCAAACAAAATTTTCCATTCCTTTTATACCTTCTTTACTGAAAACTTACACCTTTCTTTCCTTGAATATAAATACATTTTCCTTGTTAACTTCTAGTAGCTTTAATCACATATATTAGAACTCTTTAACCTTTAACAGACCATAGTAAACACTAAAAAGGTAAGCAATCATGAATTGTCTTTTATATCAGCATTCTAAACACTTTTCATAATTTCTAGAAACACATCACACTTTACAGTAAAACACTAGTCATACTTTCTAATAGACCCAGACGCTTTTAGCCTCTTTGCAATAAGAAGCCAAAAGTAGATAACTCAGATACACTTAGCAATAATGTTTCAGTGTTCTATCCAACCCAAAAATGACCTAGATACTCAGATTTTTATCACTTAACTTAGCAAAACTCACGATTGTTACCAAAAAGAATTTTGAAGCTGTTTTTTCCCAAGTATAGAGACTATAAAACAGTTATTGTACCCACTTTTGTATATTTAAATCATTTGTTTCCAACAATTATGTTCAGGTTACCTACAAAAAACCTCGAGATGTTAGACAAAACTGGTCATCATTTAAAGCTATTATTTTGCTGATGAATTTCTAACAGACAACATGAGCTTATTTGACTAGTTAACCAGCCTGCATGCCTGCATCATATTCAAATACCAACAACTTTTGAGGACATGCCTTTTCAATCAAACCAACAACTTAAACTTTCATTAACCAAAGATTAATCTATATCATGTTAACTTGAAAGATATTTGGGTTAGTTCTATTTAGAAAAAACTTTTTGTAAGCACTTACTTTAATTCAATGGAATAGAGCTCTTTAGAAATTCTACCATCCGAAGGTAAAATATAAAAACTTTTATAACGTATATAGACACAGACAGACAGACAGACATATAGAACAAAGATTTTCCCTAGATTTCTGAGTTAGGTGTTCTCATAGCGGACCACGGTGGAAAAACTTGTTTTCCCAGTTTTTGTCCTCTTTCTATCTTTCTTTTGGCCTTAGCAATCTGGCTTGGGATCCCCCTTTGTTAAGAAATTGCAATCACAGCATGAAGTCAACCGGAGTCTGGTGGAGACACTGCCCATTTGGGAACTGATCAGGCTGTTTTAGAAGCTCGATTTCCCACTTCCTTTTTAGTTTGTTTTGTTATAAAGTCCGAACAACTTCTAAGGACAGTGTAATGGGTCAGAAAGTGTGCTGCTTGTGAGTGTTGCTCCCTACAGAAAGGTCGTAAACACTCTCTTAGGTGCCTCGGTTTTCTCCCGTCGGCTGCCTAATACTGCCGTGGGAGCTCGGAGCGTGGGGGTGACCAGCCCTTATGTGCATGTCCCCGGATGAGCCTGTAATTAATTACCACGAATGAGAGTGGAGTTCCCTATGGAACCGCTGCACATCGAGAGGATTGATCCTCTGACACTCCCGCTGAGGTCCTTAGTCACCTAAGGATGCCTTTTGGTAAAGGCCAGGAGGAGCAAATGTCCCTTTTCTTCAGAGCTGAACACATTCAGCCTCTCATTTCTCTATCAAGCAGTTTTTTCAGACTTTATAAACACAATTCTTTCCAATTTAAAGCCAAATTAAAAACGTCAACCTTCCCCATTCACTCCCAAGTTCCTCTAGGCTCCTTTGACCTAGGAACTTCCCTCTAGGCTCCTCTGGCCTAGCAAATTCCTCCTAGGTTCCTCTTACCTAGGGTATGTACCGGTACCCCTTAAGACACCTAGTCTTAAGACCTTACCCAGCTCATATAAACTCTTGGACCATCAACTTAAAATAAGGAGGTCCGGGTTTCGGGAGAACTCACCAAGGTCACCTGAAGAATGCAGTGATCCGGGGGCTCAATGGGCCCTTATTGGTACCAAATGCTGGCTCAGTGTAGATTCCAGGTGATCTCCAGTGGGTTTCTCTGAAATCCTGCCGACTACACCAAGAAGTGTCTATGAAAATAATCCATAACCAATCTATAAATGAAAATTTGGGTGAGTTTATTCTGAACTGAAATCTGAGAACCACGGCCCAGGGCCTTTCTTCCCGAAGGAAGAAAGGGCACCAAAGAAGTGAGGTATACAGAGTGGTTATATACCTCCAAACAGGACGTTTCACATATGATTGAAATGTCCCTCCACAATAGTCACAAGATTGCCCTGTCAGCACAGCACTTGATGGACACAGCAGGTAGTGGGTCTGCTGTCTCAGAGGGTGCAGCAGGAGGCAAGCCTATTGTCTCGAGCTGGGTGGTCACAGGTGAGCGCAGCAATCAGTTCCTAGCCTAAGGAAAGATGCTTAATCCTTAAGGGAATGCCAACGTTGGGAGAGGGAAGGAAGTTGCACCTTTATCTCAAGGGCCTTTGTTCTTGCCATAGGGAATATCTAAAGCAGATATACAATGCATGCTCAACAGCCACGGTTAGGCCCTTTTGGAAAGACAAGGTCAGGCCAAATTAGGTTTACATCAAATGGCTTCCTCATATTCTCCAATATATCCTATTGCTTGCCATTTTTATTTGTCATTTTAATAGAAACCCCCCTCCGATTTTTAGAAGGGCACATGCCAGAGCTCGTATTTCCTCCAGCCAACTTTGCAGCTAGACCTGGCCATGCAACTAAGTTCTGGCCAATGGGATTTGAGTGAAAGAAACATGTTCAAAATCTGGGTTCTGATCTTAAAAATAATCGAGTGAGCCCTTCTCTCTCTCTCTCTTTTCCTCCTTTCCTGCTGGCTCAGAATCGGATATGAAAGCCACATGTTGATAAAAGCAAAGCTGTTGATAAACAGCCCTAGCTATTCAACTATGTACTATTAAGAGAGAGAGAAATAAAATTATATACAGCTTTTTTCTTGGAGGGGGCTCTTTGTTACAGCAGCTTGAAGTTGTAGGGACCTGAAATTGGCCACCCCAAGATATGTCTCTTTGGCATCAGGATTATTTGAGGCTGATTGCTTTTGATAAACTGGGACAGGGAAGGAGGCTCTGAAGAATGGAACTTGCCCTTTGTTAGGACACATTTACATTTGTAAGGTAAATCTCTATCTGTAAAGGTGCCTCCCTCTCTGTACCAGGAAGAAGAAAGGAGATGACCTTCTCTCCAGAAACTCTTAATCAATACCAAAGGCAAGGACTTAAAATCTGCATTTTATTGTGCCTGTTTCTGGTAACCTTCTGTAGCTGACTTCCCTCCCGCTCCCAACTTTGGCATTTCTTTAAGGATTAAGCATCTTTCCTTAGGCTAGGAACTGACTGCTGAGCTCACCTGTGACCACCCAGCTCCAGACAATAGACTTGCCTCCGGCTACGCCCACCTAGATAGCAGGCCACTACCTGCTGTGTCCATCAAGCGCCGACAGGGCAATCATGTGACTATTGTGGGAGGGACATTTCAATCACATGTGAAACACCCTGTTTGGGGGTATATAACCACTATGTGCACCCCACTTCTTCGGTGCCCTTTCTTCCTTCAGGAAGAAAGGCCCCCGGCCATGGTTCCTCATAAAGCTTTGTTTAATTTTCTCTTGCTATTCTGTCTCATGTGAATTTAATTCATTCTCTGGCCAGATGAACCCACATTTGGGAAGAGGAAATGTCTTCCTCCCCTACAAAGTGCTCCCCCATCAACACAGTGAGCAGTAATTGGGTTAATGTCTTTCTCGGTGAGCTTCATGAGAGTCGGGCTTATGTCGGCTGTTACTCCCCATTGTATCCCCAGCCCCTAGCACCGTCCCTTGTACGTGGTAGCCATTAAGTAAATGTGCGATAAGTGGATGAGTGAGAACTTGGGGAAGCAGGGACGGGGACCAAAGTGGAAGTCCCAAGGGTGAAGATGCCCGAGTTTGTGGGATGAGAGGAGATTCAATTGAAGTGAATAGTATTTGTTTTTCTATTACTGTTTTAACAAACTAAGCGGCTTAAAACAACATAATATTTTTATCTTTCGGTTCTGGAGGTCAGAAGTCCAAACTGGGGGGGGGGGGGCGGATGCTGCGTTCCTTCTGAACCTTCCTCCAGGGGAGAATCCAATTCCCTGCCTTTTCCAGCTTCTAGAGGGATGTGCATCTCTCAGCTTGTGACCCTGCATCACACTGACCTCTGCTTCCTTCCTCACATCACCTTCTTTGACTCTGACCTGCCTGCCTTCCTCTCATAAGGACCCTTGTGCTTACATTGAACACACATTGTGATTACATTGAACCCACCCAAATGACCCAGGATCCTCTCCCCATATCATGATTCTTAATCACATCTGCGAAGTTCCTTTTGCCACGTGTAACATCTCCACAGCTTCCAGGAATCGGGACACCACATGTTTGGGGGAACCATTATTCTGCCCACCACAGAAGGGAGAAAGTACAAAGCCTGCTTATGTCACCTTTGGCGTGGAGAGCTCATCCAGTGAGACTGTGCATGTTTCCTGAGACCTATATGCCAGGCCCTGGGGATTTCAAGATAAAATAACCTGGTCCCTTGGGAAGAACTTGTGGGCTATTCTGGGGGAGAGAGAGTCAGAATACAGTAGGGTCAGTACTCAATTGGGGTATGATAAGGCACTATGGAGGCACAGAGTGGTCAGGCGAGAGTTTGCAGAGGAAACAGCATCTAACCCGAGATCCGAAGGATGAGCAGAGCTAACCAGGCAAGAGGGAGTAGAAAAGAGAGATCAGTTGAAACAGATGTGTCACAGTCTCATTATGAACATCTTGCAAACTCTGAGCACTGATGGGTGACAAATACAAGGAACCACTGGCGCAGAAGAGTATAAATTGATTTGCTAATTGTTAACCGTAATAACATCCCCCTTTCTCTTCCTAATTTAAAAGTGAAAGTGAAGGAGGAGACTAGAGCCCGTAAAACCCAGAGGTCTTGACTCAGCAAACTGGAAGAGACTGTTGTTGTCATTGTTATGTTGAAGAGGCAGCCATAGGAAAAAAAAACCATCAGTCCAACCACAGACTCTGAAGTCCCAGGTTAAACACTGTATTCGTCCTGGAGGGCTGTTGGTGACAATTAGGAATAACATCTTTGGATGGCCTGGAAAAATGATGGCATAGAGACATGAATGATGGTAGAAGTGAAATTGGTATTATGACTATTATTCACTCTCGATGTAAACTTTGCTTGTTACACTGTGTCATCTCCTGGGACCGGAGTGGGGAGCAGGGGGCAGTTAAAGCTGCTGTTCTAAGATTTTGTAATCTCTCTCCACGTGTTGGGGACAAGTTATCTCGTTTGATTCTCTCTAGAACTGACGTGGTAAATATTTTTAGTTTCCGCTTTCACAGATGAAAACTCTGGCGGGTCTATAGATTTCTCAAGGCTACCCACCCAGTGGGTGTTGGAGCTGGGGCTGTCCAAAAAATGGGAGATATCCTCTTCTCCATAAGGTGGGGAAAAGGAGAGGGGAAGTTGGAAAATTTAATAAAAATAAAAGATGCGTGCTCCACCA
Organism: Equus asinus; assembly: GCF_041296235.1. NCBI lineage: Eukaryota > Metazoa > Chordata > Mammalia > Perissodactyla > Equidae > Equus > Equus asinus. Next base: position 37,705,034 of record NC_091815.1, read on the forward strand.
AAATTAGGCATACATCAAGAAAGGAACACATGAGTGTTGAGTGGTAAGAAGTGCATAGGGATGGAAAATGTGTGTATGAGGATAAGATGTCAAGGTTAGCTACATAAAAAGAGAAGTTAAATTAACAAATTCAGGAGAAACTGTGCAAGTAGCTAGGCCTTTGGGAGGAAGAGAGGCAGGATAAGGAGAGCAAACTGCAAAGTGGAATTGGTTTGCAATGTCTTTACCACAACTGGGAGGGCAGCCAAGAGCACAGTGGGAAGCAGACCAAGTGGAGTTTATTCGAGTCCAGGTCACAACTCTATTGCACACATGCCACTTGCTGTTGCCTTGGCAACAGACCCATGCTTAAGGATAATGACTGATCAAAGAAAATAGCCCGAAAGGCATGCAAATGACACTGTAACTAGGGAAGAAGTTATGCGTGGTCTGATCTTGGTCCGATCTTGGTCCACCTTTGGGGAAGGTCTGAGGAGGAGTTTAGGAGAGGTTTGTTGAGAGACCAAGATGATGTCATGCAGGGAATGACGGTGAGTTGCTTAAAAGATGAGCTGGAGCATGCGCCGTGGAAAAAAGGACTAGAACTCCATTCCAGTTCTGCAAGTCTGGTAGAAATCGCTGTTATACAATAGCTAACATTTATTGAGCATTTGCTACATATGGGTCAGTCACTGTTTAAAACGCTTCACGTGTATTGTGCACTCAGTCCTACAACAATCCTAGAAAGTGGGTATTATCAGTGCGCCCATTTTACAGTCAAGGTAATTGAGGTTTGGAAGGGTCGCTTTCATAACATCCCACAGTGAGTGAGCAGCAGCACTGGGATTCGAACCCAGGTCTTCTGGATAGGAAGCCTTAACCACTGATAGCTCATTCCACTGATCCAGGGAGTCTTGGAGAAATGATCCAGAAGGAAGATAGAGGGCACGGTACAAAAGTTATTGGTACTCAGGAAGCTGGGCTCAGTTGGGAGAGCTGTGGGGCTCCTGGAAGGGCTAGTCCAACCCAAGGGCTCCCTGCTGCTTCTCTGCCCTCTCTGGGAAGTCTTCTCACGCTGCAGGCGTCTATATCCAGTTCTCTGGGCCTCAGGGTCAAACGTTACCAAGGGCAGGACTCTGGCTGCGCCAGTCAAAAACGACCAGTGTGCCCAGGGAGATGAGGACCAGGCCAGCCAGTCCCAGGCGGATGAGGTTGCCCCGGGTGTAGTCCAAGGAGCCGGAGCCTGAGGGGCCAGCAAGGAAGAGAGGCGTCAGCGCTCGAACCCGCGGCCTCGGCCCCACCCTCCTGGTTTCTGACACCTCTAGGGTGGACTTGGGGACACAAAGCTGAGGGGTATCGAAGAGGGAGGGACCGCGACTCTTGGGTCTGAGGGAGGAGGGGGTAGGAGGCCTGGCCTCCGAGGTCTGGGGGAAGAGGGACTGGGGGCCCGGACTCCCTGATCTGAGGGAGGAGGAGGGGCTGGGGGCCCGGACCCCTGGGTCTGAGGGAGGAGGGGCTGAGGGCCTGGACTCCGAGGTCTGGGGGAAGAGGGACTGGGGGCCCAGACTCCCAGGTCCAGGGGAGGAGGGGATGGGGGGCCCGGATCCCAGGTCTGAGGGAGGAGAGGCTGGGTGTCTGGGCTCCGAGGTCTGGGGGAGGAGGGGCTGGGGGCCGGGTCGCGGGGCCCCTCACCCTCCAAGCTGATGACCAGCGGCTCGCTGCGCCGCGACAGCACGTAGGGGGAGGAGGGCGTGTGGTAGTAGCAGCTGTAGGTGCCGGCGGCGCTGGCGCCGAGCAGCGGGAAGTCGGCCCAGAGCTGCGGCGAGTCGCGGTACTGCACCGGCGCCGCCTCGCCCTCGCGGTACAGCGCGAAGCTCATGCCCCGCCAGCGGCCGGCGCAGCGCAGGCTCACGTTGGCGCCGGGCGCCACCACCGGCCCGGGCAGCGCCACCAGCGACGGGGCTGGTAGCTCGTCTGCAAGGGGGGAAGGCGGGGACCGAGGGCTGGCGCCGCCCAGCGTCAGCTGGTCGACTTCCTCTCTCTCCCACCTTCCCCCTACTTTCCCTCTCTCTGTTCCCCGCCCCCTTCCCTGTTTTCCTGCGTCCGTCTCCCCCCTCTCCTACTCTCTCAGCCTTTACCTCCCTCTCTCCTTTCGTCTCGGCCAGTGTCTCCATGTCTCTCGCCTTCTCTGTGTGTCTGCCTCAGCTTCTCTGTCTCCCTGAGGGTCTCTGTGCCCCTGTGGCCTCCTGTGTCTTCGTCCCCAAGCGTGTCTTTCTCTGCATCTCTGTCTCTCCCTCCTTGTAAGTCCCTTTTCCCTCTGTGCCTGTGTCTCGCTAAAATTCTATGTTTTTATGTCCCCATCGGTGCATGTTTCACTCCCTTTGGGGCTCAGGTGGTGTGTCTCCTTCTGATTTTTCTCCTTGTGTTTCTATGTCTCTCCCAGGGTCTCTCCACCTCGGCACTAGTGAAATTTTGGATAAATCTGGATAATTCTTTGTTATATAGGGGAAGAGGAGCTGTCCTGTACGTTATAAGATGTTTTGCAGCATCTCTGGTCTCTACCTACGGGATGCCGGTAGCACACCCTCCTCCAGTCATAACAACCAAAAATTGTCTCCAGATATTGCCACAGATCAGCTGGGGGGCACAGTTGCCCCTGGTTGAGAATCACTCCGGTTTCTCTTGGGTTCTCTCTTTCTCTCTCCATGTAGCTCTTTTTTCTATGTGTCGTTGTACAAGCCTGTCTCTGTATGTCTCTCTCTCTCTCTCCTCCTTCCTCCCTCATACCGCTTCTGTGTCCCTTCTCTCCCACCCACAGCACCTCACCTGTCACCAGCAGTTCCAGGGCATCACTGAGTTGGGAACAGACACCCGGCCTCCAGCCTGGCTTCTTGTAGCAGCAGCGGTAACTGCCTCCCTGTTCCGTGGTCACCTCCTCCAGGAAGAACTCCGCCAGCTCCAGGAACACATCCCGTTGCAGGATGGACTCAATCTCTCCAGATTTGAAGAGTTCAAACCTCCAGGCAGGTAGGGGCGCCCTGCACCTCAAGGTCACGTTGACCCCAGGGGTCACAACTGCGGCCGGCTGAGCCCCCAGCCGCGGCTTGGGGTATAAGGCTGGGGGGACTGAATAAATGAGGCTGTCTGGGTCCTCGGGCTTCCTGAGAGCCCAAGGAGATGAAAGGGAAGTTGAGATAGGAGGAGAAGCACCTGGGGCAATGACTGCCCCTTTCTCAGCCTCAGTGGCCTGTTTGTAAAATAGGGGAGGTGCTGAACCCCAATTGAGGCTTGTCAAAATGAGCTGTCAGTCAAAGGACCAGAGCATCAACTCCTGAGCTTACAAACACAGGGGTTTGTCAAGGGGATGGGTTCATGAAATCTGCGATTTTAAATTGCTCTCCAGAATATCTGTAACATAGTCAACATATTTCAGTAGTTGCCAAAACTTGCTGTCTATTGGGGGGGAAAAAAAGTTGGATCCCTACCTCACACCATTCCCCCAAACAAATTCCAGATTAATTAAACACCTACATGTGTTTTTTTTTTTAAAACTATAAAAGTATTAGAAGAAAATATATTTGTTTTGTGGGTAAGGAAGCCTGTCTTAAAATATAAAATGAAAAATTCAGAAGAGACAAGGTTAATTCACCACTTCAACATTTTAAAGTTGTGTATTAGAAAAAACAAATAAATGAAGCTAGAAGACAACTGACAGCACTGGCAGGACTAACTTAGTCATAAGCCACATAGATTAAGAGTATAGAAAGAAATCCAGAGCCAACCCAATTGAAAGTTCGGCAAAACATATGAGAAGACAGTTCACAGAAGAGGAAGTCCAATTGAACAGAACACATTTGGGCGGGGGGTATGCGCCGCAGGGTGAAAGTTGCTCAAAATTAAAACAGGTTGTCAAAAATTAAAACAATAGTTAACATTCCGTTTGGGTGAATGTGTAGTGAAACAGGCAGCCAGGTGCACTTGAGTGCACCTTTTGAGAATGCAATTTGTCAGTTTCTATCAAGATACACAAAGGACGTGACCAATGACCACATAATTCCAACTGCTCTACCCTAGACAAATGCATATGCATGGGCACAAAAAGCTCATACAGAAGCATTGATCGTGAGGGGCAAGACTGGGAGCAACCCAAACATACGGCAAGAAGGCCAAATAAACTAGAATCCAGCCAAATGCTAGACAGCATTTAAAAAGAGAAAATAAAGGTACAGCTGGCAATAATAACGTGGAACTATCTCCAAGAGAGATTGTAAAGTGAAAAATGTTAGATGCGGAACTGTATGAGTCACGAAATATCAATTTTGCCTTGGCAAGAAAACAAAGAAGTATATAAATACATGCATCTGTTTGAATGCATGGAAACTTTCTGTAAGGATCCAGAGATTATTTAAGGAAGATGAGGAAGGGGAAGAGAGAGGCTGTTATATGTCCCTTGAGAATGATTGAATTTTTAAAACCATGAATATATATTAGCTTTATCATTTAAAAATAAATTGATACCTAAGGTAGTAACGGTTCTCCAGCTGGTTCTTATCTGAGGTTGTAGTGTAGCAGGGGGAGACTGAGAGAAAGAAGAGGTCTTATCTGTCCAAAAGCCTGGAAAGAAACACAGGGCTATCTCAGGGTAAAGGACCCTACTTCTGCGGAAATGGGGTTACAAAAGCGGGAATAATTCGCTTTACCAGAGACCCTATTTACTGAGCCCCGCACTATGCCAAGCCCTGAGCCAAGGGTTTTTACACAGGTGATTTTATTAAATCTTCACAACAACCCATTTCACAAAGAAACTGAGTCTTAGCAAGCAGTGGTTTGTTCAAGGTCGTAAATGAGTAAGATGGTGAAACTGGGGTTCCAGCTTAGGTCTTTTTAGCTCCAAAGTTCATGGCCTTCACTACTCACCCATAGTGGTCACTAAGGGGAATGAGGGAGGAAGGAAGGAAAGAAATAATGGAGGGAGGGAGGGAAGGAGACTAGGCAAGAAGGCGTGGGAGGAAGGGAAATAAGGAACCCTGGGGTGAGGTTGGGCACCAAAATGAAATCTGAGCAGTTGGGAATGGGGTGTCAGCAACATGCAGAGGAGTGGATGGGTCTGTTACTCACCGGTCGGAGTGGTATACGTGTGACACAGACGCCCTGTAGAAGGTTGAGGGGGCTAGGTCTTTTCCAAGCCCTAGGCTTCTCCCAGCCCCACCTCATTGGGAACCCAGGAATCTGAGTCCCCAGGCCCTCTTTCCTCTGAGAAACAGGAATGTTACCCATATTTCTCCTGTCTCGGTAGCCATAAATCCAGACCTCCAGTCCCTACCTACTTAAGAAGCCAGAAGGCTGGAGCCAGCCCCCTCTTGCCTCGACACCCAAGAGTTCAGGCCCTTGGACCCCACCTTCTCCGGGAGACAATAATCTTGGCCCACAATTTCTCCTCCCTGGGATTCAGGAGTCTGAGCTCCCAGCTCCCTCCTTTCCCAGGGATCCAGGTGTCGTGGCTTCCATCCCCCTCCCACATCAGAATCTGGGACTCTATACTCCCTCGTCCCCAGATGCTCAGGTCTCCAGCCCCTTCTTCCTCTAGATCCCGAGAATCCTGCCCCCAACTCCGTCCTCTTCCAGGAACCCAGGTATTTGGGGACCCTCTGTCTTCTGACTTTAGAAGGGGGTGGGGTGGCTCACAGAGGCTCAGCAGCTGGAGGAGCAGCACCAGTGCCATGGTGGGCAGGTCTTGGCCGGAGTGGAAGCAGGAACCAGGGCTTGGCCTGCTCTCTCACCTCCCAGGAAATGAGGCAACTTCAGAGAGCCAGAACCAGGTCCTGTTTAGGGAAGGGCGGAGCGAGGTGGGGGCCCCTGGGTGACTGTATCACAGCCCCATGCTGTGGTGGAAGAAGTTGGGATTGGAGCAGTCATAACCTTGTGTTCATTAATTAAGCTTAAAAGAAAAAAACTAGCACCTATTATATGCCAGACCCTGCGGCCCGATTCTGGGGAGAGAGAGGAGTCAGACCACATTCGGGCACTCAAGCGGCTCAGTCTGATGGAAAGACGGATCCAGACCAGGTCAGTTAAAAAGAAAAGAAAAGAAGTGATGTGCACTATAATGGAGGTCCCATAGGACACTGTGAGAGTCCACAGAAGATCCCTAACCCGCCTGGGATGAGAGGCAGGACTTCCAGGACGAACTGATATTGAGCTGAGACCTCAAGAGATAGGTCAGTCCATTCGTCCTCTCCCAGCCTCTGTTTCTCCACCTGTAATGGGCTTTGATAAGTAAACTATAAAATGAGGACTACTGCACTCTGCCTGAGCTGGGTCGCAGCAGGAGGACTGGAAGTCACTCCTGGGGAGCGACTTTTAGGTTGAGAGTGAAGAGAGCGCAGTGGCAGGTATGCCAAGACATGCTTTCACTTAAAGCTGGGGCGCCGCCTCCGTTCCAGCGGCTGCCCCGGACTTCTGTTCTGCGACGGGCACACGCGTGGCTCACTCAGCGAAGCCTCGCGCGCAGGGACCACAACTCCCAGAATGCTCCACGCTCTCGCCACCGCCTTGGACCGGTGTTTTGCGCCAGTGCGCACGCGCAGACTCAGTCAGCGGCGCCTCCCGTGCCCGGACTACGATTCCCAGAGGGCTCTGCGACCTCGCTGCCTCCGAGACCAAGATGGCTGCGAGTAAGTGCGGGCGCCGCAGGTGCGCGGGGCGCGGGTAGTTCCGGGAGCCCAGGCGGCCAGGTGTAGGGCGCGGCGGAGCCCTCGTGGAGGCAGTGGGGTCCAGGCCAGAGGGGGTCGCGGAGGTCACCAGAGGGATCTTCCAGGGCGGGGGTGGCGCGAGGGGGTTAGAGGTCACTGGGGGCATCCCCTGCAGGGGTGACACTCCACGCCCACCCATCTAGGACTCGCCGCCTTCCTCAAGAATGCCTGGGCCAAGGAGCCGGTGCTAGTCGCCTCCTTCACCATCGCGGGCCTCGGTGCGTGAGCGGCAACGTGCATCACCCCCAACCGGCGTCCCGGCCTCCCCTCCCCTCCCCGCCTAGGTCCCCTCGCCTTACACCCCGCCTCCATCACCCCGCCAGTGTCCATCCTGTCCCCCGAGACCCCATCACCGCCCTCAGCGTTCTGTATCGCCATCAGCGTGCCACACGCCACGACGCCCCCTGGCTTACCCCCTTCCCTAATACGATGGCCCCTTCACCACCCCCACCCCGACACACCGACCGAAGAGGCCCCTAATCCCTCCAAAGGAGAGGTTCTCAACCTTGGCTGTGCATTCAGAACACCTGAGCGCCAAAAAGAAAAGAGAAAAATAATGTAGGAAGCCTCCCCCCTTTCACCATCACCCCCCAACAGTTTCTTTTCTTTTCTTTTTTTTTTTTTTTTGAGGAAGATTAGCCCTGACCTAACATCTGCTACCAATCCTCCTCTTTTTGCTGAGGAAGACTGGCCCTGAGCTAACATCGGTGCCCATCTTCTTCTGCTTTATATGTGGGATGCCTACCACAGCATGGCTTGACAAGCGGTGCCGTGTCTGCACCCGGGATCTGAACCAGTGAACCCCGGGCTGCCAAAGCGGAACGTGCAAACTTAAATGTGCACACTTAACCGCTGTGCCACCGGCAGGCCCCCGTGCAACAGATTCTGAATGGAGCTAGGCGGGGTTGGGGAATCGGCCTCATGTGAAAATCCCTGATTCTAAGGTGCTGCCCTGATTGAGAAGCTCTGCTCTGGGACAGGGCTACTGGAGCATGGGGCTCACTTGTGGGTGGGAAGTGTCTTGTTAAAAATGCAGGCTCTGATCTAACAGGTCTGGGGTGGGGCCTGGGATTCTGCATTTCTAACGAGTTCCCAGGTCTTGTTGATACTGTTGGTGGGCACACCACACACTGGGTTAAGGTTCCAGAACACAGTTGTCCCATTGGGCAGCCACGGGCCACACGTGGCCGCTGGAAATAGGGCTAGTATGAATTGAGATGGTATTTTATGCTCATGTGAAGTACAGCCGATTTCAGAGACTATGACAAAAAGCATATAAAATATCTCAATTTTTTCCGTGTTGATTCTATGTTGAAATGATGTTTTGAGTATACCAGCTTAAATATATTTTAAAAACTAATTCTGTATGTTTTAACTTTACTTTTAACGTGGCTCTTAAAAATGTAAAATTACATTTCTGTCAGGCAGCACTGACCTGGAACATTCCTTTATATGCCCTACCCCACCCCTCACGCCCAGGACTCCTGGCTCCCACCCTTGAGGGACTGTAATTTCTCAGCGACCTTCCTTGTACAGCCCCTCCCTCCCTCAGGTTCTAATAGTTCATGATTCCTCTGGAACATTCCCAAGCCCCCCCCCCACCCGCCATGCTCCATGACCACGTCTACACTCAAATGCACTCATTCCATAAGCACGCCCACCCCTTCCCTCCTCTGTGCCCTCTAGGTTCCACTATCCCTGAGAGCTTGACTCCCACCCCCTCCTCCAAAAGAAAAGAGTTATAAACCCTTCTGATGTATGGGGATCTCAGGGTGCCCACAGAGGAAAGGGGCCTCCTGGAGGTGCTGGACCTCTCTGCTCCCCTTCCTCCATGCATTTGACTCCCACTTTGCCAAGGTTCAGCCACTCCCCACTCTCCCCCTTCTCCCCTCCAAAACGGCCTTCCCCTGGGCCTCACCCCTGTCTCTCCACAGCTATAATTCTGCCCATCCTCAGCCCCTACACCAAGTACTCCATCATGATCAACAAGGCGACACCCTACACCTACCCAGGTGAGTGGGAGCCAGGGGGGAGGGGGGGGGTGCTGGGGGAGGAAGAATGATGGGCAGGTCTCCTCAACAGGTCTCTGAGCTTTTGCAGTGCAGTCTGGACTTTTCTGCCCTTTCTCCTTTTTTTTCTTTTTATTGGCTGAGGAAGATTCGCCCTGAGGTACCATCTGTGCCAGTCTTCCTCCACTTTGTATGTGGGTCACCGCCACAGCAAGGCTGATGAGTGGTGTAGGTGGGCACCCGGGATCCAAACCTGTGAGCCCCAGGCCACCAAAGCAGAGCACACCGAACTTAACCACTATGCCACTGGGCCGCCCCTCTTTTTTTGGGGGGGATACCATTCACGTGGCATAAAATTCACTTCCTGTCCATTTTTGCACTTCTGAGTTTCTGTTCCAGATTTCTGTTCCTCTCTGGGTTCCCATCTCTACTGATTTCTGCATCTCCATCTCTCCAGGTCTCTGTCCTCTCTCTGTTGGATCTCTTTCTCTCCGAGTCTCCTTTCTGAATCAGTCTCTCTCTGGTCTCCTATGTCTCTGGGTCTCTATCTCCCTGCATGTCTGACTCCCTGACCCTCATTCTTCTCTCCCATCTCTCCCTTGGGGTCCCATTTCCCTCTTTGACTATAAACCGACAGGCCAGCCCTTCTCTGTGGGCCCCTGGAGATCTGCTGGTCTCAGTGGCCCACCCTCTTGCTCCACAGTGCCCCTCCGAGATGACGGGAACATGCCCGATGTGCCCAGCCACCCCCAGGACCCCCAGGGCCCAAGCCTGGAGTGGCTGAAGAAACTGTGAGCACCTCCGTTGACAGGGAGGAGATCCCCTCCCCTGTGGCCCCCAATAAAAATGTGAAAACTGACCCCAGAGTCAGAGAGTGTGTGTGATTAGAGGTGGGAGCAGTAGACAGCAGCCCAGGAGAGTGTGGGGCTCAGTTTATTGGGGGGATCAGTCAAAGGGGGGGCTGGCTAGGGTGGGGTAGGGCAGCAGTTTGTCTGGGCCCCGAGAAACCCAACTGGAATCCAGGGCCTCATCTGCTTCGAAGCCAAAGTCTTCCTCGACCTTGATCTGGGGGGAGAAGGGCGAGGGCGTGAGTAGAGATGGCCCGGGGCCTCATTTCCGGCTTCCTCTGTGCACCTCCGAGAAAAATGCCAACCCTCCGGGGCCCCTGTGTCCGGTTCTTCCCGTCACCCACCTTCTCGTGGCCCTCCGCTCCCGCCCTCTCGTTATCTTTCCTCCCCACCACCTCCTCCAGGGCTTCCAACTTCCTCCTCCAGCCAAGCCCTTGCCCCACTTTTTCCAGCTCATTCTCCTTCCCCACCCAACCCCGACCCCCTACAACCCCTCCTGCTCCCCGTCCTTTCTGTAGCTCTCCCCTCCCCACCAACCCAGCCCCTAGGGGTCCTGGTCCTGCCCTGCCCGGTCCGGTCCCTGCGCCCCCGGCTCTCCCACCTGCACCGGGGCCAGTTCTGGCGTCAGCGTGGCTCCTGCTCGGCGTCCATCCCGGGGCGCTCGCCGCCTCTTCCGCCCGCTGGGCCCCTCACCCGGGGCTGGGCTGCTGGGTTCTGGGGGTGCGGGCGTCCTTCTGGGCGGGGACAGCCCCTCTTTCTCTGGAGGCTCGTTCTCGGCGTTGCCCGGGGTGGGGGCATCTGTGCCCTGGCTGCCCTCGTCCTGGCGGGAGATGAGGGGGCAGGTGAAGGCTGGGTCCTGGGCTCCCGGTTTGCCCAGCCCCCCGGAGACCCCGCGCTCACCTCCAGCACAATGGTGAACTGGCCGGCCCGGTAGTCATCGCCGTAGGAGTCCAGCACTCTCATGAGAAACCTGCGCCCGGAGAGAACCGCCAGTGGAATAAGTCTGTTCTGGCGGCTGGGGAAAGGGGCACCCGACAGCCCAGCTCTGACTGTGAAGCCAAGGTGCCCTCGACCCAGAAGCTTCAGAGCTCCCAAGTCTGAGACCTGGGTGCCAAGCACTGGACCAGCCGATGGGACTTTAGGCAAGACAAGGTGACCTCTCTGTGCCTCGGTTTCCTGCCCGGCCAACAGGAGATGATGACTCCGACTAAGTGGAGTGCTGGGAGTGACACTGCAGCTAGATGATCGCTTTCAAGTACTCAACGGGTATCGGCTTAGTAAACATTCAAGCGTAAGTTGTCATTTTTTTTTCAAAAGGTGTGCTTTTTTTTTTTTTTTTGGTGAGGAATATTGGTCCTGAGCTAATATCTGTTGCCAATCTTTCTTGATTTTTTTTTTTTAAAGATTTTTTTTCCTTTTTCTCCCCAAAGCCCCCAGGTACATAGTTGTATATTCTTCGTTGTGGGTCCTTCTAGTTGTGGCATGTGGGACGCTGCCTCAGCGTGGTTTGATGAGCAGTGCCATGTCCGCGCCCAGGATTCGAACCAACGAAACACTGGGCCGCCTGCAGCGGAGCGCGTGAGCTCAACCACTAGGCCACGGGGCCAGCCCCTTTCTCGATTTTTTTAAGTCCTTCTAGTTCTATGTGGGATGCCACCACAGCATGGCTTGACGAGCCGTGTTAGGTCCACACCCAGGATCCGAACTGGCGATCCCCAGGCCGCTGAAGCAGAGCACACAAACTTAACCACTGTGTCACTGGCCGGCCTGTAAAAACTGAGAGGCAGGTGCAGACCACCCTGCGGCCTTCTCTTCTTTCCCGTCCCTGCTTCTAAAAGCTTTTTTTTTTAAAGCTCTGATTGATTGAATGCTACCTGTGAGCCAGCGCCTGGGCGGAGTGTTTTACACGCACAGTCTTACTCCTTCTCGAGTATGCATCGTGCCCCGCCCTGTCCCAGGCAGTGTTCCAGGAGCTGGTCATGTGTCAGGGAACAGAACGAAGGTCCCTGGGCTCTTGAACTCAGAGTCTTGCAGGGAGACAGACAATCAGCAAATCAACAAACCATAATGGGTCAGAGAGGCGGAAAGAGGCAGATGATACCTGATTGGGACTTCAAAAGGACGGTGGGGGAGGCCTCACTGAGAAGGTAAGGGAGTGGCAGAAGAACCTTTCTGGCAGGAGAAACAGCAAGTGCAAAGGCCCTGAGGTGGGAAGGTGTCTGCTGTGTTCTAAGTAGAGCAAGCAGGCAGGTGTGATGGGCCGTTTGATGCAGGGCCTTGGTGGCTGTTTAAGGACGTTAACTCGGAGTCAGGTGGGACCCCTGCAGGGTTTTGAGCAGAGAAGTGACTTGGTCTATCTTACATTTTATTTTAACTTTTGAAAAAAATGATGTGTTTTTTAAAATTGTGATAAATAACATGAAATTTACCACTTTAACCATTTTTAAATGTACAGTGCGGTGGCATTAAGTACATTCACGTGGTTGTGCAACCATCACCACCATCTGTCTCTAGAATTCTCTTCATCTTGCAAACTCTGTCCCCAATAAACAACAACTCCCCGGCCCAGTCAGCCACCACTCCGCTTCCCGTCTCCATGACTCTGACTACCCTAAGAACCTCAGGCGAGTGGAATCACACAGTATTGGACCTTTGGTGACGGGCTTATTTCACTTCACATAATGCTTCAAGATTGAGCCATGGTGTAGCATGTGTCAGAACCTCCTTCCTTCCTAAGGCTGGATAATATGCCAGCATATGCATACACCACATTGTTTATCCGTTCCTCCATCCATGGCTGCCTGGGTTGCTGCCACCTTTTGGCTTTTGCAAATAACACTGCTATGAACATGAGGTTACAACTATCTGCTCGTGTCCCTGCTTTCAGTTCTTTTCGGTATGTACCCAGAAGTGGAATTGCTGGGTCACACGGTAATTCTATATTTAAAAATTTGGGGGAGCTGCCATACTGTTTTCCACGGTGGCATGTCTTACATTTTAAAAGGACCACTCGACCACCCTCCATGTTTCTGACGGTCTGGCGAGAGGCCCAGGAACTTGCATTGTGACAATTCCCAGAGGTCTGAGGCTCGAAGTCCAGGGCCCACACACTGAGACCCACGGAGCTGGGCTCCAGACACAGAGCTCAGAAGGCGTCTCCTGGGGCTGGCCCGGTGGCATAGTGGTTAAGTTCACACACTCTGCTTTGGCGGCTTGGGGTTCGCAGGTTCGGATCCTGGGCACAGACCTAGCTCGTCAAGCCAGGCTGTGGCAGCATCCCACATAAAATAGAGGAAGATGGGCATGGATGTTAGCTCAGGGCCAATCTTCCTCACATAAAAAAAAAATAAAAATAAAAAATAAATTAAAAAGAAAGCATGACTCCCTGACGAATCCACAGGGAGTTTAGCGTGTGCGGATACTTCCTCTGCCTTTTGAAGTTGTCACCATAAAGGCCACCCCTCCCCTTCCCTAGACTGGGTCCTGCTGTAAAATACAATCTTGGCTGATGGTACAAATAGGACCAAAAGGGTTCAGCCAGGCCCACCCCATTGTGACAGACTTGGAGGGGCACAGCAGGTGCAGGGAGATGAGTCAGATCACAGCAGGAATTGTGTGAGAGGTCACATCCTGGGCCCAGCTCGGCGGCAGTGGAGGTGACAAGACGTGGGGTTCTGGTATATTTTAAGGGTAGAGTTGACAGGAGCTCCGGTGGGTGAGATGCAGGCAAGAGGAAGCAGCACAGGATCCCCAGCCCTTGGGGGAGGGGCCAGGCTTGGGGGAAGTCAGGGTTAGTTCTGGAAACATGTCAGAGAGCCAGTGTCACCGTCCTGCGGGCAGCCAAAAAAGAGAACAGAGAGCTCCGAGGACAGCTGCAGACAGGATCTGGAGGTCCGAGGCCGCCAGGTGGCCTTTAAAACCACAGCGCTACGAGCTCTGCAGGCGGGGCACACCCCCCAGCACTGACCAGAACTTCCCGTGAGGACAGACATGTCCCGTACCTGCGCTGACCACTGCAAAAGCCACTGGCCAGCTGCTGCTACCACTGGGCACCTGGCACGTGGCAAGAGTGACAAGGAACTGAGCTCTTAATTTCATCCCCTTTAAATTAAGTGTACATCACTTCCTGTGCCACGAAGCACCTCACACGCGGCGAGTGCAGCTGAGCAACTGAAATTTTAAATTTCATTTAATGTTAGTTAATTTAAACGAAAAGTGGCACCTGTGGCTCGTGTGCCGGAGGAACTGGATTCCTAATTTCACTTCCTTTCAGCTGACTTCAGTGTAGATTGCCCCCTGCAGCTACTGAGCGCTTGCGTGGTGGGAGCCTCTCAGGAACTGAATTTTCAACTTCATTTTAATGAGTTTTAATTAAATTTATTCATGTAGTTACAGTGGATTTTAATTAAATGTCAATGAAAGTTGCCACCTGTGGCTACCGTGCTGGACAGCACAGAGATGGACAGAAGAGGACTTAGGGCCAAGCCCTGGGGGACAGGGTTTGGGAGGAAGAGGATGGGGCAGGGAAGTGGCCGAAGGCCAGGGGGCAGGGGAAACCCGGGAAGGTGAGGGACCTGGACCCCAAGAAAGTGCTTCACAGAGGCATATCCACCGGCCAGGGAGGCGGAGGGCTGAGGACCAAATGAGGGGCTGAGCATTGTGGAGCCCTTCCTCACAAGATGAAGAGGGGGACACAGCCAGTGGCGGGGTCAGCATCAGATCCCGGGCGGGCTGGCCCCAGAGCTCACGCCCCTCCCGGTCACAGTGACACAGGTGCACAGAGGGAAGCTCTGAGCTCAGCTCACCCCCTGGGAGCTCCCACTTCATCCTCAGCAGCCTCGTGACTTTGGCATTGCTCTTGTTGACAGGAAACTGGGGCTCAGAGAGGGCATGTCGCTTGCTCAGAGTCACACAGCAAAACAGTGCTTGAAACTGAGTCTGTGAGCACACCTAGGCCCCCCAGGCTCGGGTGCAGCTCTTGCCTGCAAGGCCCAACCCCACTTCTGGCCCCTGTCTACCTCAGCCCCCGCCCTCCTGTCCAGCCTCGCTTTGTCCTGGCCCAGTAGGGCGGGCAGACAGGATGGTGGTGGGAAGGTCAGGGGGCGAGGCAGGGCTTACCTCCGCTCCTGCTGCAGTCTGCGCGTTATCCGCTGGACCTGATGGAGCCTGCTCAGGACCCGCTCATTCACCTGTGCGGGGGGTGGGAGGGCGCAGGTCAGCGCTCCATTCATGCTCCCGCTCAGTCGGTCCTAGATGGTGAGTGCAGCCCCCACCGTGCACTAGGAACCAGCCGTGGCCTCTGAGGCCTCCTGCACGTCCCCCTCCCCACCCGTTCCCCACCTTTCCTGCTCCTCTCCCGCCTCCACTGCACCCGCTGGCCTCCAAGCCAATGCCCAAACCCCTTGCGCGCCTTCCTGTCCCGGGGGTTTCCACACGCTCTTGCCCCCCATGTCTGCACCGCTCATTCCCTCAAGTCTGTGCAGGGCATCCACTCGCCTCCCCCTGAACTGCAACAGCCCCCCCCCCCCATGCCCACGCCAGAACCCCGCCCACCCAGCCACGCTCCTCAGCTTCGTCTTTCCTTACAACGCTCATCATTGCCTTCCATGCTATTTACTTGTTTTGCTTCCTGTCTGTCTCCCCACCAGAACATAAGCTCCCAAAGGATGGGGATTTGTGCCCATATCCCCGTGCCATGAGCAGAGCCTGCAGGGGAGGGTGCTCTGTCACATCTCTGAACAAGCAATGTCACACAGTGATAATGTGTGGGCGGACGCCAAGCAGGCCCCCGTGCTGGGGAGCAGGGCAGGGGGTGGCTACTTCAGTTAGGGCTGTCAGAGAAGACATGTGGGCCAAGACCTGAACGACGACGTGGAGACAAATGAGCAACAAGCCAGGGGGAAAGGAGTCCAGGCTAAGGGAACAGGCACTGCACAGCGTCTCAGGACCCCAGCCTAGACACGGGGCGGGAGAGAGGTGACTAAGCCCAAGAAGAGGCTAAAGTGTGTACTGCTCCTGAGTCAGACAGACCTGGGCTGGAATCCCAGCTTGCTGCTTCTCAGCTGTATGAGCTTGGGCAAGTTACTCAACCTCTCTGAGCCTCAGGTTTCTGCATCTGTAAAATGGGAATAATAACAGAACCTATTCCTAGGGGGTGGGCTAAGGGCACTCAAATGCCAGCTCCTTCGAGCGGACGATCGAGTCCCTTTGGGCCCCAAATCCATCTGTTAAACAGGGTTCGGAATACCGCTGCTCAGCGGGTAGGGGGAGCAGGGATGAAAATTCTGAGACATCCTTTGCGCAAAAGCCCGAGGGCAGGCCTGGCACACGGCGGCTGTGACGGCACCTCCCTTGCACTGAAAGACCCTGCGAACACAGAATGCCCGGGATGAAATATTATTGCTAACGGTGGATGGGGGGATTCACGTGAGGAGTCTTGAAAACACCAGAGGAGAAGAGGACAGAGAGGAGTGGTCCTGGAGGGAGGAAGGGAGGTGGGGAGAGCTGAAGGATGCAGCCGAGGCAAAAGCTATATGGGAAGAGAGACACTGTGTCTGGTTTATGTACAATCGCTCTGAGTTACCTCTGCAGTGTCTACTTTATATGTACACATACACACGTATGGAAAACTAGGTTACAAATAGCACTGCTACGAACACCCTGGTAACTGTCACTGTTTCTGCTGGCTACATATGGAGGGCTGGCACTGCGGGCCACAGGGTATGCAGAGGTGCGGCTTGGTGCAGCTTCAGGGGAATATAATTTAGACCCGGAGCTGACCCTGCTCCGAGCGCTCCACTGCTCCCACTGCCCTCAGCCTGGCATTCAAGGCCATCTCCCCTCTGGCCCTCTCCAGCATCGCCCATCCAACCAAACACCCCTCCAGGCCTGAGTGAGGCTCCTGCTGCCCAGAGTCCCGCGTGCGCCTCTGCCTCCAGTCAGTCTGACCCACTCCCGCTTATCCTAAAACTCGGCTCAAACATTGCTTCTTTATCACTTCTCTGCCTCGCCCCCTCCTCTTCATGTCCTTGACTCCTACCCCAGCTCAGGCCTCATCTTCTCCCGCCTGGACCACTAGACCAGCCTAGCCTCCCCCTTCCCAGAGCTCCCCGACACCACTGTTATGGGTTGAATGGTGTCCCCCAAAACAGGTGTGTTGGAGTCCTAACCCCCAGGGCCTCAGAATGTGACCTTATCTGGAAATAGGGTCTTCACAGAGGTAAACAAGCTAAATGAGGTGATTAGGGATCCTAATCCAATGTGACTGGTGTCCTTATACAAAGGAGAAATTGAGGGGCCAGCCCAGTGGTGTAGTGATTAAGTATGCACTCTCCACTTCAGCAGCCCCCAGTTCACAGGTTCAGATCCTGGGTGAGGACCTAGACCGCTGGTCAAGCCATACTGTGGCGGTGTCCCACGTACAATATAGAGGAAGAGCGGCACAGTTGGTAGCTCAAGGACAATCTTTCTCAAGCAAAAAGAGGAAGATTGGCAACAGATGTTTGCTCAGGGCCAATCTTCCTCATCAGAAAAAAAGAAAGAAATTGGTTAGGACACAGACACACACAGGAAAATGCCACATGAAGATGAAGGCAGACATCTAGAAGTCAGGGAACACCAAACATTGCCAGCAAACCACCAGAAGCTAGAGAAGAGGCCTGGAACAGATTCTCCTGCACAGCCTCAGAGGAACCAACCCTGGTGACACCTGGATCTCGGACTTCAGCCTCCAGGACTGTGAGACAACACATTTCTATTATTCTGCCACCCAGTTTGTGGCACTTGGTTACAGAGGGCCTAGGAAACTAATACAACCAAATTCAGAGAGTCTTTCAAATACCCAGATCTGACCTGGTCCCTCCCCTGTTTGAAACCTTTCAATAGCTCTCTCCCACTGTGAAAAAAAAAAATTCACACTTCTTGCCCTGGTGTTCGCGGCCTTTCAGGATCTGGGCCCCGCCTATGGCTCCATCCTCATTCTCATCAAGGAGCCTAAAGCAGTGATTCAGCAGAGAGAGGCTGAGTCTGGGGCACAGGCCCTGGGGATGGAGGGGATGAGCAAGATCCAGGCAGATGTGACAGGCAGAAGGGACAAGACGGGAGGAGCGCCTGACGTCAGGGCTATGGGAGACCTGAAGAGCCCGATCAGTGGGGAGCATGAGGGGCACCTGTGAGACATCAGCCAGCCGACCTGGGCTGGGAAGCTCCTAGAGGAGACTCCCCGTGCCCCGCACCGTGCCTGACACATAACAGGTGCGAAATGAACGAAAGATCCCTTCACCTAGTCAGGGAAGGCTGGGCAGGTGGACGGGCGGAGGCTGGGAAGGGGTGGTCATTTAGGCCAGGGGACCCTAAAGCGGGGCAATCCGCACTCACCTACCTGCTCGATCTCCCGGCAGCGCCGGCCCAGCGCCTGATACTTCCTGCGATTTAGTTCCCGCTGGCGGCGCCGCCGGCCCCGGGCTGCCTCCTCCTCTTCGTCCCGCTCCCGGAGCCCCGAGCCGCCAAGACCGCCGGACACAAACTCCACTTCTGTCTCAAGCTCGCTCTCCAGGATGTGGCCACCGAACAGCGGAGGCAGCGCCAACTCCGAGCCTGGCGGCGCTGAGAATTCTTCAAAACCCACGGCTGCCATGGTCCTGTAGGGTCAGGGGGGCTCAGGGACCCTGAACCCCTGGCCCCCAGCTCCTCCTCCCTCAGACCCAGGAGTCCAGGCCCCCAGCCCCCTCCCCTAGGCTGCTCGAATACAGACCCCAGTCCCTAAAAACAGTTCTAAGCCAAAGCAGTTGCATGAACTACAATCCCCATCAGCCCTCAGGGTAAAAGCGCGGATGCCTGCACACTCTGCAGCCGCAATGTCTTTCGGGATTTGTAGTTTTCCCCAAAGCCACTCACCCCTCTCTCTGCTCCAGTTCCATCGCTCTTCCGCTCCGGGCGCCCCAGACTTCAGAACTTACAACTTCGAAAAGCTCTAGGTTAAGTCGTTAGCAAAACTACTTGTCCCATCAGTCTTCACGGCCAAGAGATAAGGGACTTAGCCGCTCGGCCTTCTGGGAGTTGTAGTTCCCAATTTCCAGCCCACTCCCCTCCCCCTCTCCCTCCACCCCGAGTCCCGGCTTAAAGGCCTTGCTTTCTCGTCGAACGCCTTCACCCGTCGTCCGAGTTTTCCCCGTCTTTATTCTTGTCTCAACACCCTGTCGTCCGATTACGGCGATTCGCCACTTGGCAGGCTCAGTCCTCGGAAGACCGTGAGCCGAGTAAGCCCCTTCTCCCTTCGGCGGCTCACCCCTTCTCCGCCTAGCGGCATGTGCTAATAAAGTTGTTGTTCCAAACGCTGCCAGGAACGTCGCGGGGCGAGGACCAATCAGAGTGCGGCTTTGCCTGCGTAACGGCGCGAATGTGAGACGTCATCCGTGAGGGTCGACTGCTGCAGGGAAGCTAGTTTCTTAGAAACGGTGGTGCGAAGAACGAAGAGGTGAGTGTGATGGAGACAAGGGAAGGGCTGGAGGCCGGGTTCCCGCGTCTGGGGGAGGCAGTGCGGAGGGAGGAAGGCGGGCTTTCGTAGACTGACTCCGCAGAGATCTTATATACTCCTGCCGTGTCGCGGCTCTGGGGACATGGCAAGAGCAAAAATTGTTCCCTGTCCCCTTCGCGCTTCGCCTGGTGCCTTAGTCAAGTAATTACTTACCTAAAGAGTCAGAAATGCGTGAAGCGCCTTCGGGTGCACGCAGGGCCTGCGGGGGTGTGCACCGAGCACCCCGTGTCGTTTGGAGCGGGGTGCGTGGGTCGGGGATCTGCGATATGAGATGAGGCCTGAAGGCTGAGGCGATGTGGAGCCAGGAAAGAGGGAGGGAAGCAGTTGGCAAGCGAAGGATATGTGAGAAGGAGCCGCCGACAAGGGGGAGTGGCGGAGGTGCGGCTGGAGAGGTTGGCCGGCATCAAGAGAGGTCATCGTGCCCACTCCGTGCCAAGGGGCCGCGCTGGGGATAGGGAGCAACGAACAAAACGGACACGGTCCCTGTTGTTACAGAAAATTTAGCTTAATGGGGAAGATGGGCATTAAACAAAATGTTAGAAAAGTAGAGGATCTTAGGGGTTGAGGCAAACTCAGGGGCTCGTAAGGTGTCTAACAGCGGGGCAGGATTAGTCTAGGGGTCAGAGAAGATCCATGATCTGAGGCATATTTATGACGCTACCCTGAGGGATGGAAAAAAAAAAACACATTCAGAGACCTGGAGAAAGGGAACTATAATGTGGTGGGTGTAAGTATTAGATAACATTGTTCATTTCCCCAATGTTTCTTGAATGTCTGCTGTGTGCTAGATGTTCCGTTAGCTGGTGGGCATATAGCAGTGAACAGACAGATGTGGTCCCTAGTTTTGCTTATAGTTTGGTGGGGGAACTGAAGAGAGAGCGTATGAAGAGATACTGGAGTCTTATATATGGGGAGCGATTTATGTTCTGTGAAAAAGGAAGAGTTCCTCTATTCAGAGAAAGAGGAGAGTTTTAGAGAAAGATCTGTGTGAGGTAACGTAGGTGCATTTATGAGGAAAAGCTGTGTGATATAAAGGGGACATTGCATCTTCGGGAGAGAGGAGGATATGAGTGGAGATTGATCTCGTAGAGACAACTGGACATCCAGGGGTCTCAAACTGGCAGCTCAAGGGCCCACTCTGTCCTTTAATCTGTTTGGTTTGGTCTGTGCCGTGGTGGTTTGTTTTGTTCTGGGTGTTATTTAAATTGCTCATTTAAATAATAAAAAGGAAACTTTTCAAACCAAGAGATTCCACATAAAAATTCTGAATTTCTTACTTCTCTTGAAAAAATTGAGAAAACCTGGTAATGTGGAGCCCACATTCCCACTGGCAAGGCGAGTCTGAAGCCGGGCACTGGCTACTCCTTTCCATTGGGCCTGATTCACGAGTTCTCCAGGCTCCGCTCCTCCCTGCTGACCAGCTGTGCCTCACTTGGTTATGTCACCCCCTTAGCCTCTGGAGGCAGCCTCTGTTTTTATACATTAGAGGAGCGTGGTATGGAAGGGAAAGGAATGAGAAAGGGGATTTGTTTTATGGGGAGAGGAACAGAAACAGGAAAAGGGAGAAGTTTCTTATTTAAAAAAAAAAAAGCAGTGAGAGGATGGCGTGGTGGGGCTTGTACCCTGTTGAGTTGTGCTTCCCAGCCTTTGCCACTCCACGGGTCTCCCAGAAGATGCTAATATTTGTACAACCCCTGGGGTAGATGAGGAGGCTGCTCGTGGCCAGAGGTGATTGGCTTGGGGCCCAAGACTTAGGCCCGGCCTGGTTGCCCTGATGGCTGTGGAGATCAGTATTTTAGGATGTCTCTCACCCATTTGGGGCCCAACAACTAGGGAGGAGGGGCCTCTGTTACAGAGAAAAAAAGGGATGTGAGGAGAGGTCACATCTCATCAAGGGGAGGGTATATCTTTTAAGTCTTAGCAAGGTGGTGGCAAGAGGCGCGTGCTGTTTCTTGTCCAGTGAAGTGGGTGTGAGAAAGGTAGGTGATGTGAGTGACGCCTGGAGACCATCTGCTTCTGGGAGGTTTCTTCATGGATTCACTCAGGAGGTTTTTATTAAGCACCTATTGTGTGCCAGGCACAGTTAGGAGGTGGAGAAGAAATCAAATGACAATAGCTGTCCTTAAGGAGCCTGCACGCCCCGTAGGGTTGATCAGGGAGGACCGGGGCCTCCCGGGGGAGAAACCCCTCCCGGTACTGAGGGGGAACCCTGCTCTCCCTCCCCACAGGCCTCGGGATGTCTCTGGCAGACGAGCTCCTGGCTGACCTTGAGGAGGCGGCAGAAGAGGAGGAAGGAGGAAGCTATGGCGAAGAAGAAGAGGAGCCGGCGATCGAGGACGTGCAGGAGGAGACGCAGCTGGATCTTTCCGGGGATTCGGTCAAGAGCATTGCCAAGCTATGGGACAGCAAGATGGTGAGCGGGTTGTCAATGGGAGCCCCCAGGAGGGGCGATGAGAAGAAGAAATGGCTCTTCTTTCTGAAGAGTGCTGGGTTCTCACTCCCCTGTCCTTCCCGAACAGTTTGCTGAGATCATGATGAAGATCGAGGAGTATATCAGCAAGCAAGCCAAAGCCTCAGAAGGTACCTTCTCCCCTCCCACGCGCCCTCGCCTGCCCCGCTCTTCTCCGGCCAGGCCCCTGGGCTCTTTGCTGCTGCAGCCTTGGAAGTTGGGTCTGTCTCTCAGCCTTTTCCAGAGCTTCTCCTCTTCCATCCCAACCCAGTCCCCTTCTCCGGCTAAAATGACATTGCATTATAAAGCCGACACTCCTTGAGTTCTTGCTCCGTGCTGAGCCCTCACTAATTGTGATGGGACTTGTCTCACAGCGTCCCAAACGGCAGTGAGTCACTTGACCAGTTCCAGGGGTTTTGCCACGTCTGTAAACCACTTGTCTTATTACTTAGTTCACGTTTTCTTTGAATCAATGTGCTTTTTTCCTTCAATTTACCTAAGAAGGAAAGTTGTCGCTGCTGTGAATGGAAAGCTGATATCGTTTGCTGCATAGAAAGTAACCATAAAAACACACAATTACTAAAGCCTCACCTGAGGTTTCTTCTCACTTCCAACTGTGGGGAGCTCTGGGTTATCTCTAGAATGTTCACCTCCAAGAGGATGATCCTGTTAAGGCTGGGCTCTCAGATGCAGTTGTCCGCAGCAGGAAGCCACGGGAGCTGTCAGGCACAGGAGTGGGGTGGTCAGAGCAGTGTCAGGGAGCCGCACTCCTTCCTTCCTTCTTTAAAGTGTTCTTGAGGCACCCTGGGGGCCAGGCCCTTGTGGGCTCAGCCGTGGTCCCTGCTCTCAGAATGCAGAGGGTGTGGTGAAGCCAACAGGCAAGGTCCCAGACAGTTATTGGCGGGTGGTGCCCCTGGGATGGAGGGAGCTCAGGACACTCTGGAGCTGCAGGAGGGCCTGCCAACCCTGCCTCAGGCGTCAGGGAAGCACTTATACCTGAACTGGAGCTTGAAGCATGAATACACACACCAGGCTGAGAATAGGGGGGCATGTGCCCAGGGAAAGAGAGCTGCCTGTGCAAAGCCTCGAGCATCCCGAGTGACAGGGAGGCCGAAGAAGGTGCCAGATCTGGCAGGGTTTCGAATGTCAGGCTGAGGAGAGTGCCGTGGGGAGCCATAAAAGTGACATTTCCTGATGTCAGGCTGGTCTCAGGGACTGAGTCAGACCCAATCCACCCAGTGTCTAGTGGGGAGGGTGGACACAAAATGTCTCAGAACTGGATGTCAATTGTGTCTGATGGACACGGCAGGAGTGCCCGAGGCACAGAGGAGACATCTGTCCCTCCTGAGAGGTGGGGGAGGACTCAGGTGCCATCTGAGTCTTGAGGACATAGAGGCATCTGAGCATCAGGGTTAAGAACATGGGCTCTGGCATCACATCTTAGGTCTGCCATGTGCTGCCTCTGCGACATCAAGCCATATCCTTTCATGTCTTTCTCTGCAAAATTGGTCTAATTTAACACCCACCTCGCTGGGTGATGTGGATAAAATAAGTTAATACCCGGGGCTGGCCCTGTGGCCGAGTGGTTAAGTTCGCGCGCTCCGCTGCAGGCGGCCCAGTGTTTCGTTGGTTCGAATCCTGGGCGCGGACATGGCACTGCTCATCAAACCACGCTGAGGTGGCGTCCCACATACCACAACTAGAAGGACCCACAACGAAGAATATACAACTATGTACCGGGGGGGCTTTGGGGAGAAAAAGGAAAAAATAAAATCTTTAAAAAGAAAATAAATAAATAAGTTAATACCCGTAGGGCACTTGGACCAGTGTCTGATGCATGGTAAGTCCTCTGTGTGTCAGCCTTGGCGACTACTGCATGTGAAAATACCATCATCATCACTGTTGTGATTATTATTACTGTTAAAGCCTGAAGAGGAGTTTTCCAGAAACAAATGTAGAAAGGGACGCACCAGGAAAAGGGGACAGCATGTGCAAAGGCCGAGACCAGTGAAGCAGCCCTGAGTGTTCAGGGCACTGTAATCAGTCTTTCATGGCTGTAATGTAATAAGACAAGGGCGTGGTGGTGGGAGGATGGGGCTGGGAAGGTGGGGAGACCAGACTGGATTTGGCGAGTCAGCCAATATCCATGGAGCAACTCCCACGTGCCGGGTGCCATTATGGGCACCAAGGGTGCAGTCGTGGGAAACAGGCACAGTACTTGTCCTCACGGGGCTTCTGGGAGGTCTTCCATCCTAAGTCAGGGGAGCTTGGCCATTAGCCTTAGGGATGTGGGAGCCCCGGGAGGGTTTAGTTCCAGGGAGAGATGGGGTCAAGTCTAGACTGGCCTGGAGGCCAGCCTGGAAGGGGAGAGGCAGGAAGTTTGCAGACATAAACCCCTCCTCTTGCTGATTCTTCGGCCCCTCCTCCTGCTCCCCTCTGGGCACCTCCCCAGCCTCCCCCAGCTCTGGGGCTTGGGACGGTGTGGGGTCAGTGGGGAGGGTGCTTAGCCACACTCACACCAGGCTGTTTCTTACCTGCACAGTGATGGGACCAGTGGAGGCGGCCCCTGAATACCGTGTCATTGTGGATGCCAACAACCTAACTGTGGAGATCGAGAACGAGCTGAGTGAGTGCTGGGAAGGGCAAGCAGAGATGACCCTGCCTGGTGTCCTTCACACCCTCCTCCCATCCCCAAGGGAGGGACAGGCAGGATCCTGGGCTGCCTTCTCCACTGTCCTTTCCCAGGGTCCTGCCCCCAAGCCGTTTATATTAGTTTGAATCCACGTTCAGCTGCTGTAACAGAGTGGCTTAAATAAGAAAGGAGTGTATTTTCCTCTCGTGTGAAAGCCTGGATGAGGGTCCAGGCCTGGTGTAGCAGTCTCTGGTGCCCAGGCTCTTTCTGTCTTGTTGATCTGCCGCCTGTTTCATGGTGCAAGGTGACTGCCCACCACCAGCCATCACCTCCACATCCCCACCAGCAAAACGGGGGAGAGAAGAGGAGGGCACAGTTCTCTTCAAGGGGGTGACGTGAGAGTTGCACATGTCACCTCAGCTCACATCCTGTAGACCATAACCAACTCATGTGGCCTCATCCAGGAATAAGGGCAGCCAGGAAACGGAGCCCTCATGCTGGGTGTCCGTGCACCCAGCTAAAGCTCGGTGGGTTGGTTACTAAAGGAAGAGGGGAAACGGCTGCTGGGGCAAGACTCTGCCTGCCCCTCATCAGACACTCCCGTCTCTGTTCTCCTCAGACATCATCCATAAGTTCATCCGGGATAAGTACTCGAAGCGATTCCCCGAGCTGGAGTCCCTGGTCCCCAACGCCCTGGATTACATCCGCACCGTCAAGGCAAGTGGAGACATGTGGGTGCCCGGGAAGAACGGAGGCTTCTCCACGCCGCTCGTGTGAAGGGGGGCAGGGCCCTGCTGTTAGACCCCCAGGCTAAGGGGAAAGGCTCCCCTTGCTCGGCTTTTGGCTCGAGACAGGTGGGCACAGCGAGCAGGTGAATGAACTGGAGTGAGTGAGCTGGAGGCTCCGGCTGCTTTCTGCTGCTTCTCAAGGTCTGGAGATAGTGGAGAAGGGTCTACCCAGCGTGGGAGAGATGGAGTCCAGAAAGAACGTCCTCATGGCTCCCGCCCCACCCTCCACTCCCTCTCCTTCCCCACCTGGGTCTCCTGAGAGGGGCCTCAGCTTGTTGAGGCCAAGCAAGCAAGAGAGGGAGATGAGGGGATGCCCTCTAGCACTCCTCCGGTGGTGGTTGGAGCAGCTGGTGTCTGAGCTGATCTGAAGGCTGACAGAGGGGCAGCCACACAGAGATTTGGGGGAAGAATCCTAAATGCCAAGACTCCCCAGGTGGTAATGAGCCCTGGTGCCTTCAAGGAATGAGAAGGGGAGTGAGGAGAGGAGCCGAGGGGTCGCTCACATCTGACCTCTAAGGCTCTGGGTCTTATGGGAAAGCCCGGGGGGGGGTGGGGGTCAAGCGCAAGTGAAGGTGGGACATCAGCAAGGAGGCTCCCGTGTGACTCCAGGAGAAGGTGAGGAGGCAGCAGGGGATGTCCGTGTGGTCAGCAGGCCTGTCGAGGCAGTGGGTCCTCTGTGGCTGGCCATTCGCTTGGGTCTGTTTCCAGATCAGCCACCACAGGCAGGCGGGGCTGACCCTTTGAGCAGTGACATTCAAAGTGACCACTTTGTACAGACCAGTGTCCCCAGAAGAGCCCTGAGTGGGTGCAGGAGCGAGAGAGAGTCCAGAGCCTTCCTGAGCCTCTGCCTGCCTGCTCTTGCCTTCTTACCCGCAGGAGCTGGGCAACAGCCTGGACAAGTGCAAGAACAATGAGAACCTGCAGCAGATTCTGACCAACGCCACCATCATGGTCGTTAGTGTCACCGCCTCCACCACCCAGGGGTGCGTACATAGCAGGGAGAGGGCGCTGTGGCCCACCTCAGGCCCAACTAACAGCAGACAATGATCTTGGGGTCCCAGTGGCACAGATGTCAGCCTAAGGCAGACAGTTCATTTCAATTCCACACGTTTGATCAGCACTTCCTGTGAGCCAGGCACCATACTGGACTCGGGCATCCCCAGTCAGGAAGCAGCCTTCCCCGACCAGTAGCCTGTAGTCTTGAAGGCTGAGGCAGAGGGCAAGCCCGTGATTAGAGGTGTTTGTCTCTGGTGTGTCGTCCCCTGGCTAGAATGAAAGCATCTGTGAAGGCAGGGGCTTTGTTTAGCTCCCTCGGTCTCCCTGCACCCCTCTGGCTCCTGTGCCATGCCTTAGGGAAGGAGACATCTTTAAAGCCCAGAGCGGAGTCCTGTGGGATGGGGACCTCCCGGGGGCCGGCTTCCTGTTCGTTGAACAAACACTGACGGAGCAGCGGGCGCTGTTCTGAGGACGGGGCTTACAGAACCTAGCAAAGCAGAGGTGGCCCTGCTCTGCTCGAGCTCCTGTCTGGGAGGAAGCAGGTGCATACACGGGTCAGAGGCCGAGTGTCAGGATGCGTAGGGAGTGCCGAGTAGCGTGGGGCAGGAGGAGGGGCACCCACCTGGAGCAGATCAGGGTGGCTTCCAGGAGGAGGTGACGACTCAGCCTCTGAGGGGAGCCATTGGGGCCGGCAAGGCTGAGACCTGAAGGCTGAGGAGGAGCCGCCACAGGGGACTCAGGGGAGAGCATTTCAGGAAGAGGAAAGAGGTGTGAAGGCCCTGATGACACCCGGAGACCAGAGTAGGCAGGACAAGGCCCCCGCCAGGCCGATGAAGGTGGCGCTGCCTGAGAACTACGATTCCCAGCTGCCCTTGCTTCCGGGCCTCAGGACTTGTGGTTGTCTTGAAGTTGCACACACGTACATGCATGTGCACACACAGCTGGGAACACGGGGGCTCCCACGCCAGTCAGACAGGATCCCCAGGAGGGGCCAGCATCGTCCCAGCTGCGTCCCCACCCCTGCAGCCAGCAGCTGTCGGAGGAGGAGCTGGAGCGGCTGGAGGAGGCCTGCGACATGGCGCTGGAGCTGAACGCCTCCAAGCACCGCATCTACGAGTACGTGGAGTCTCGGATGTCCTTCATCGCACCCAACCTCTCCATCATCATCGGAGCGTCCACGGCCGCCAAGATCATGGGTGAGGCCCCAGGACCAGGGCAGAGGGGCATTCCGGGCAGTGATGGTCCAGGGTCTGCAGATGGGCCATGCAACCTTGGGGAGTCACATCTCCTTTCTGTAAGACAGGATTTGGCCCCGGAGCCCAAGCACCATGTCCCCCTCGCACTCTCCTGGTCAAATCTCCTGGAGATCACAGGTTGGCCAGCCTGCTTTTTCCACAGACTCCGAGAAAGGATGATGGCCTTGACCTGTTCAGCCCGAGCCCCAGCAGAGCTGAGGCCAGACAGGCTGTAAAGGAAAGAGGTAGCGGGGCCCACAGAGAGGCCGGGAGGCCGGTGCTCCTCAGGCAGCGTGTCCCGGCAGCTCCCAGCTCTGCCACAGACCCGCGGGCTGCCTGGCAATAGTAAAATTGGTTCTCTGAGCCTCAGTGTTCTCCGAAGACAGGGTGCTAGTCCTGGCAGTGTGTTAGGACGAAAGGGTGGGTCCCCAGAGCACCCCCTTGGGCTCCTGGCCCCTCCCCTGGAAGTGGACAGACGCTTCCGGGGGAGTTTGGTAAAGCAGCTGTGTTGGTTGGCTAGGGCCGTTGTAACAAATTACCAGGGACTGGGGGCTTCAACAACCGAGCTTTATTCTCTCAGCCCTGGAGGCTGGAAGTCCAAGATCAAGGTGTTGGCGGGGTTGGTTCCTTCTGAGGCCTCCCTCCCGGCTTGCGTGTGGGTGTCTTCCCTGTGTCTTCACATGCTCTTCCATCTGCATTCTAATCCCCTCTTATAAGGCCATCAGTCAGATGGACCAGGGCCTATCCTATGATGTCGTTTTATCTTAATCACCTCTTTAAAGACCTTGTGTCCAGCTACTGTCATATTCTAAGGTACAGGGGTGTTAGGACTCCAACATAAGAAGTTCGGGGGACACACTTCAGCCCATAACACAGCCTTGGGGGAAGGGGAGAAAGAGGCAGTGGTTTCAGGGCAGGAAAAACTGGGGTGTGGATCCTGCTTCCTCCCTTCGTTGACCCTACATCCTTGGGCAAGTGACTTCATGTGCCTCAGTTTCCCCAGTGGTGATTGGGGGATGTGCTAGTTTCCTACAGCTGCTGTTAACAAATGACTACAAACCAAGTAACCTAAAGAACGCAATTTAGGATTGTATGGTTCTGCGGATCAGAAGCCCGCCGTGGGCCTCACTGGACTAAAATCAAGTGTGGACAGGCCTGCGTTCCATTTTGGAGGTCTAGGGAGGAATCTGTTCCTGTGGCTCTTCCAGCTTCTGGAGGCCGCCTGCATCCCTTGGCTTGTGTCCCTGTCATCAGTCTTTAAAGCCTCCTTTCTCACATCACTCTGACTCTGCCTTTTTCTTCCACTTTTGAGGACTCGTGGTTAACTGAGCCTGCCTGGATCCTCCAGGATAATCTCCCCACTTTGAGATCTTTAGTTTAATTGTACCTGCCAAGTCTCTGGCTCTGTAAGCCGCTGTAGGCGCGGGTTTTGGGCTGATGGTGAACATCTACGCGGGGCCGTTTCTCTGCTCCCTCACTGCTTATGACATCTGTGGTGCTGGAAGCTTGTTTTAAGGATTCGTTGGTCTGATGAGACGGTGTAGTCCTTACAAACACCAAGCACGGGGCTTAGCACCCAGCAGACCCCATCAGAGGTGGGAGTATTCACCCGCAGCTCCTCTTCCTCTCCCCCGTGCCTGTAGACAGGCTCGTGGGAACCCGGAGGTGTTCACAGCCAGGCCCTGTTGTCAGGGTACCCCTGGTGAGGTGAAAGCTGTTCTAAAACATTCAGGTCGCAATCCCCAGGGCAGGAGCCGTGCAGCTTTGCAGACTCTGCGGTCAGGTTTCTGTTGGGCCACTTGCTCACTGTGCACCCTCAAGCAAGTTGCTTCACTTCTCTGAGCCTCCTCCCGGTTCCCCTCTGAGATGACACACGGCCCAACCTGGCAGGGCCACCTCAGGGATCCAGCTGGAAACTCATGTAAAGGTGTGCAGCACACGGTGAGCCCCCAAACGCCCCGTGTTTCTTCTGACCTCCTGCCTCCCTCTCCCTCCCTCCTGCCGCAGGGGTGGCCGGTGGCCTGACCAACCTCTCCAAGATGCCCGCCTGCAACATCATGCTGCTCGGGGCCCAGCGCAAGACGCTGTCCGGCTTCTCGTCCACCTCCGTGCTGCCCCACACCGGCTACATCTACCACAGCGACATCGTGCAGTCCCTGCCCCCGGTGAGCCCCCTCCACCCCGCGTCATCGCCTTTGGCCCCCAGCTCCCCAAGGACGGAGCCTTCTGCTGATTGGAAATAGCCTTGTCTCAAGGGGCTGTGTGAGCCTGAGCAGGTGGCCCCCCACTCCTCGTTCCATCAGTCACAGCTGACGGTGTGGTCAGGAACCCGGAGGATGTGGTGGCACGGGGCGGAAGAACAAAGATGCTGGAGCAGGTGCTGGGGTCGGGTTCCGGCAGCACCACTTGCCAGTTGGGCAACCTCAGGCAAGAGGCGCGAGCCCTGTGCCTCCACCTGCCCGTCTGTAACGCGGGGAGAACAGAACTCATCCACGTGAAGCCCTTCAAATCAGGCCTCACGCCCAAGGAGCAGTGTAAGGCCGGGGGTTCCCAAAGTCACCCTCGGGGGTAGTGACCTGCTGGAAGGTTTCATGGAACTCACTGAGAGCTGATCGTCTCAGGGCGATGGTTTGTCACAGCGAGAGGACCCAATAACATCAGCAGAGGGAGCAAGTGCGAGGGGCGGGGTCCAGAAATACCAAACAGAGCTTCCAGTCGTCCCGTCCCCGTGGAGTCAGGACACGTTACTCTCCAGCCGTGCACATGTGACAGCACACAGGGAATCACCAGCCAGGCCTCACTGTTCAGTCTTTGCTGGGGCTCAGTTACATGGACATGACAGGGTTGCCTGGGTGGCCGACAGAGCCCATAACCCAAAGAGCCCACCTGACATCACACGGTTACTGTCTGGCCCCCAGGCCACCAAAGGTCCCCACCCAGGGGCCGAGGGCCAAGGTTAGACCTCTCAGGGCAAGGTTAAATTCTTCACTACATGCAGCCACTGCTCACTTTATTATCATTATTATTGTGAGTTGAGACCTGTGGCCGTGGGTTTTACATGTACCTTTTAGGTCTTTCCCAGGACACGGACCGCCTTCCTTTCAGGGCATATAACATGGTTTTCAGTCACACACACATGGATATTTTCTATTTTAATAATAACATACTTATTTTTAGTGTTTGATGATCTTTCATCTGTAGTACAATTAAGTTGTCTAGGCAAACCAGTTTAAGTGTTTGGAAAGTAGGTTGACAGAACACATTGATGATAATTCACTGCTAGACTGCATCATCCTAGGGACGCACAGCACGAACGCGGAGATGCTGGCGGGCAGAAGTGGAGACCGTGGGGGCTGGAGTTTCAGAAACTCTCAGTGATCTCATTGACCCCGCTCCCTTTCCGTTGCTGCAGGATCTCCGGCGGAAAGCGGCCCGGCTGGTGGCTGCCAAGTGCACGCTGGCAGCCCGCGTGGACAGTTTCCACGAGAGCACGGAGGGGAAGGTGAGGGGCGGGTGGGCGTCTGTCCATGTGGGTCTGTGGTCTGTCTCGGGGAGAGCTGTCATCGGGGACCCACCGCACAGGAGCCGTGCCTTAACAGACAGCCCTGTGTCTGTCTCTGGGTCCCAGCGAGGCCAGCTTCCCTCTCCCCTGCTATACCAGTGTTCTGTCGCTGCTGCTTTAGCAAATTACCACACACCTAGTGTCTTAAAGCAGCCAGAGTTTGTCATCTTACAGTCCTGTAGGTCAGAAGTCCACAGGGGTTTTACTGGGTTAAGTCAGTGTTGGCTGAGTTCGTTCCTTCTGGAGACTCCAGGGGAGGATCCATGCCTGTGCCTCTTCCAGCTTCTAGAGGTGCCTGCTTGTGGCCCCTTCCTCCATCTTCCAAGCCAGCAGCGTAGCATCTCCCATCTCTCTCTGACTCCGCTCCTGTCTTCACATCTCCTTCTCTGACTCTTTGAAGGACCTGGCTAGGACACTGGGCCCACACTGATAATCTAAGATACCCTCCCCATCTCAAGGTCCTTAACCTGATCACATCTGCAGAGTCACTTTTGTCATGTGACAAACGGTGACATATTCACAAAGACCAGAGATTCGGACTTGCCTGCTGTACTTCAATCTGTCCCCTCTGCCAGCCCTTGTTTTCATTCAAGTAACATTCAGTTAATCTCTGTCTTCCTTGGCGGACCTGTTCCGTGACAGTAGATATGTTTTCTGTCCTGTGTGGTGGTGTTCAAGCACCCAGCCTGGCACAGTGTTCAGGGGTTCAGTTTCTCTGCCCCTTCTCACTCTCTTTGACCCTGGTCTCGATGCTGGGGGTACAGCAGTGAACAGCACAGACGAAAGCCCTGTCTCTGTGGCATTTACATTCTAGTTGGAGATGGGGCGAGGGGACAACAGCAGGTAATCTGTAGTGTGTTCAGCAGTACTGAGTAAACAGATGCTAAGAAGAAAAGTGAAGGGCATGAGTGGCAAGGGAGGTTAACCTTAGGGAGGGCTTCTCCCAGGAGGTGAAGGTTTAATGTAGACCTCAGTAAAGTTAGCGAGTCACATGGGTTCCCAGGGGAAGAGTGTCCAGGGAGCAGGAACAGTCAGTGCAAAGGCCCTGGGGCCAAAGTGTGGCAAGCCCAGAGAGAGGAGGCTGGTGGGACCCAGGAAGATCATGTAGAGCCTTCTGTGCTGTGGGGAGAACTTGGCTTCAGCAAAGGTTCTGAGATGGGGGCTGATTTGGGGTCTTGCCTGAAGGCAGAGCCCAGTGGGTTTTGCAGGGTGAGAGAAACAACAGAATTGAGGCTGACTGACTCCCGGCCGCCCCAGTCACTGACCTGTGGAGAGCTAGGGCAGAAGGAGGGGGAGCAGTTCTGGCTGCCCTGCTCACCTGAGGGCTCTTCACAGCCATGTAAAGGAGACGGTTGTCTGTGGGGTGCAGTGTTCAGAGGAGAGTCTGAGCCTGAGATACGAGTCTGGGGGTCATCAGGTCGCAGGTGGACCTTAAACCCGGAGAGCTGAGAGCGGACAAGATCCTCGGGGCCCAGGTGCAGGGGAGGCCCCAGGAGGAAGGAGTGAGCCCCAGGGCGGGAGCTCCGCTCATGCAGATGGAAGGACAGATGGACAGACAGGCGGGGCCCATGTCTGCTGCCCACGGGAGCAGCTTCAGCACCTTCCCCCACCCCCCGCCCAGGTGGGCTACGAACTGAAGGATGAGATTGAGCGCAAGTTCGACAAGTGGCAGGAACCGCCGCCTGTGAAGCAGGTGAAGCCGCTGCCGGCCCCCCTCGACGGGCAGCGCAAGAAGCGAGGCGGCCGCAGGTGGGGCCCTTGGGGACCAGCAGGGGCGAGAAGGGAGGGGAGGAGGCTCACACCCTCCCAGCTGACTCCTGGGTGCCCCTGTCCCCAGGTACCGCAAGATGAAGGAGCGGCTGGGGCTGACGGAGATTCGGAAGCAGGCCAACCGCATGAGCTTCGGAGAGGTCAGCCCCCGATCCCCGGGCTGTGGAAGCTTGGGGCTCCTCTTCCTCACCAGGCCCTGCCCCTCTGTCCCCTGCTGCTTCCTTCCTCTCCATCCTCTGGCTCTTGCTCAGATCTGGAGCACCACCCCAGCCTCCTCCTTGGTCTCCTGGCCTCCAGTCTCACCCCTCCCCATCCAGCCAGCCCCAAAAGGGTCTACCCAACACTTAGTGCCCGGGGTCCTTGTCTGGGCACCAAAGGCGGGTCAGGATCAGTCCCCTGCAGGCCTCCCTGCCTCGCCCTTCCCCGCTCCTCTTCCTACATTCTGCCCTGCCATCCTGCGCTCCCCGGGCCTCACCCTGCCAGTCTCATTATCCGAACAGCATCCTACTAGTCCTGGGCTTCTAGCTGATCAAGGGGGTGGCTAACCCCAGGACATCTTCCCATCCCACCAGATCGAGGAGGATGCCTACCAGGAGGACCTGGGCTTCAGCCTGGGCCACCTGGGCAAGTCGGGCAGCGGGCGTGTGCGGCAGACGCAGGTGAACGAGGCCACCAAAGCCAGGATCTCCAAGACACTGCAGGTACGGGCCGGGCCTGGGTGGGCCAGGAGGGGTGCACGCTGGTGACAGAGCCCAGCTCGCAGCCTGGATCTCCTCTCCCCGCCCCACAGCGGACCCTGCAGAAGCAGAGCGTGGTGTACGGCGGGAAGTCCACCATCCGCGACCGCTCCTCAGGGACCGCCTCCAGCGTGGCCTTCACCCCGCTCCAGGTACCTGCCCAGCCCCTGCCACTGCAGTCAGGGGGCTCTGCTCCCAGCCCTCTGAGTGGCCCTGGGGAAGCCCCTGCCCTCCCTGGGCTTCGGCTGCTTCGCCTGTGAAACAGGCGCACGATAGAGCCCTCACACGGCTGTCTCAGACGGTGCCCTGGTGAAGCACCTAGAGAGCATAGTGTGGTCCCTGGCACCCAGTGAAGTTAACAGGGACAGGTGGGAAACAGTCGTAGCCGCGAGCACGGGCTGGCTGTAGAATCCAGGAGACCAGTTCCTCTCCATGACCTTGAGCAGGCTCAACCCCTCTCTGAGGCTCCGGTTCCTCTCCTTCCAAATGGGGGTGTGGTTGGGGCAACCTCTGACCCCATGCAAGAAAGTTCATAGTTCATCCCAGCCCGGCCACTGAGGCACGGGATCGAGCGAGGATGAGTCACTGCATCTGTCCGTGCCTCCGTTTACTCACCCACAAAACAGGGTGAGCGTGTCCTGTGGTATCGTGAGGAATAATTGAGCTCATTCCGTTCCATCAGCAAGTGTCTCCTGAGCACCTGCTGAGTGCTGAGCACTGTTGTAGGCGTTGGGGCTAAAGCCGCAAACGAGACAGTAAGTCTCGTCCTCATGGGGCTCATGGGGCGGCAGGGGACGGATAAATAAGTGAGATACACAGTGTGCTGGGAGGTGGAAAGTGCCGGGGAGGAAGGAAGGGAGATAGAGAGCCACCAGGGAAGGCCTCTGCGAGGAGATGAGAATTACCAAATTTAAGATATTTTGAACAGGGCTGGCCATGTGCTGGCTCCCAGAGCTGGTCATTGTCATCAGTGGGGTTGGTGTGATTTGTTGATACCACAAGGACTCAGTTTCTTTATTCAGAAACCGAATGGAATCAGCTGTTCTCAAATGTTGGTGGAGAACTTGTTACAAATTCTGATGCCCAGGTCCTCCCCTCCACCCTGCCTCCGGGCCCACTGAGTCAGAATTTCCCAACGTTGGGGAGATTTGGGGACTAGAAACCTGTATTCTTGTCCACCTAGAGCCTGAGGACCACTGAGAAGGGCCTGTGGGGCCCTGACATTTCAGGCTTCTCTTACTGGGGCAGGGGGGCTGTTATTAGGGGCCAGGCCATCTCCCCACCCCGTCATCCTGTCTCCCTCATCTGCCCAGGGCCTGGAGATTGTGAACCCACAAGCAGCCGAGAAGAAGGTGGCCGAGGCCAACCAGAAGTATTTCTCCAGCATGGCCGAGTTCCTCAAGGTCAAGGGCGAGAAGAGCGGCATCATGTCCACCTGAGGACCACAAGCTGGGCAGCCACCCACTGACGGGACACGAGGCCCTGCCATTCTGAAGGGGCCAGGTCAGGGCTGGGAGGTTCCAGCACGGAGAGCCACCCTGCCGTCGGCCCAGAGCCAGGACTGTCCAGGAGGCACGGGAGGAGGCCTGGCCCCCTAGCACCAAGGTCGCCACCTCCTTCAAGGGGCAGTGCGTCTTCTTCACACCTCATCTTTTTTATTTTAACTGGGAAAGGAGATAGTTTTGGAAAAAGCGTAATTAAAAGCACACTATCAGTATCTGTCCTTGGGGAGTGATTGTCAAATACCCGGGTGACTGGAGGACGAGAGCTACCAGGTTTGGGGGACAGAGTTTGTGCTCCCCTTCCAGGTGGTATCCGGGGGACCCTGTCACTCCCTCATCACGGGACCCCAGGAAGAGAAGAGCCCTCTCCGTCTCCAGGCCCCTCGGAGAACAGCAGTCGTTGACACCCAAGCGATGTGGCTGCTGAAAGCCCGGCCTGCCTCGCAGCTGATGCCTGAGTGGTCGTGGCTTCCTAGGTGCGTGGCCTCCCCTTCCCAAGCCTCCAAACTTAGACCACGAGGTGCCTGTGAGGATGTGAAAGATGCCCAGGAGGCACCTAGCATGGGGCTCACCATCAGGGCCGGGGACTGGGCACTGTCATTACTGCTATCCAGTGTTTGCTCTGTGCCCCTATTCCCCCTGGCGTGCCGAGCCCCGACTGGGTCGGAGGTGACGGGCTCCCTGCCCTGGTGGGGACTCGTTGCTGTAAAAGATCCTGGAAGTGGGGCTCAGCCAGGGCCTCCTTCCCTGTGGCTGAGAGGTGCAGGCTGAGGCGCATGTGGCCCGCAGACAGCTGGGGGAGAGGCCATCTGCAGGGGAACAGCGTGCACAGCCCCAGCTCATAACACGAGACCCTGGTTACCCTACAGGGGCTAATTGAGGAAGAGTGCCGCCAGGGGCCCATCTACTCTGCTCAGAGCTGGGCTTCACAGTGACACCAAGGAGGAAGCCCAGGTCACTTAGCTGTGTGGTCACTGCTTCTCTTAGTTACTCAGGAGGCAGGTGCACAGAAAAGAACCCGCCCTGTGGGAGGGCACTGCCTCCTGTCTCTGCCCCGCTCCCACTCCCTCCAGCTCAAGCTCTCTCCTTGGGTCTCTCTCTGGCTCACTGGGTCCCACCTGAGCTCTCCCTCTGTCTGTTCCTCTCTCTGGGCCTCCCCTTGTCAGCACTCGGGGTGCCATGGCTCCATGTGTGTCTCTGGGACCCAGTCCCTCCCTCAGCCCCGGGCCCTGTCTTGACCTCAGCAGCTGAGTCTGTCTCCCTCACGTCAAACAGTCTGCGCACCTGGGAGATTCCTTTTGACGGCCCAGTTACCCCAAGTCATGTAACTCTTTCCCCAAATTTATCCCTGAGCCTTTAGATCAGCCCTGTTTAAAAGTGACAGCCTTTGCTGGTCGCTGCTTATGGGTGTCCCGGGAAGGACCATCTGTCCACAGCGCTTCAGAATCCCCATCTCCCCTGGCCAGAGTGAATCTATGGGGGAGGGGGGACCTCGGAAGAATCTGCATCACCTGGCCTGCAGCCCTGCACCCTCTTAGAACGGAGACCCTCATAGTTTAAGATGCTTCAGAATTACCTGGAAGCCTTGTTAAAACAGGTTGCAGGGCCCAGAGTTTCTTACTCAGTTGGTCTATGGCCGGGCTCAGAAATGTGCATTTCTAACAAGCTCCCCGGTGATGTGTATGCTGCAGATTCAGGGACAACGCTTTGAGAGCCACTGCTCTAGAAAACTCTGTATCAGATTAGCTGCATGTTGGAATCATCTCAGGACTGAAAAATTCCTGAGGTCTGATTCCCATCCCTGGAAATTCTGATTTCATTGGTCTAGGGTAAGTCCTGAGTACCTGGATGTTTTTAAAGCCCCCCAGGTGATTTTCTTTCTTTCTTTCTTTCTTTTTTTTTTTGAGGAAGATTAGCCCTGAGCTGACATGTGCTGCCAATCTTCCTCTTTTTCTGAGGAAGACTGGCCCTGAGCTAACATCCGTGCCCATCTTCCTCTTTATATGTGGGACGCCTACCACAGCATGGCGTGCCAAGCAGTGCCATGTCCGCACCCAGGATCTGCCAGGTGATTCTTAATGTGCAGCCAAGTTTGAGAACCTTGCTGATCACAGTGCAAACTGTGGACCATCAGCACCACCTGGGAGCTTGTTAGCAAGCAGAATCTGAGAGCTCCTGGATCAGAATCTGCATTTCAACAAATCCCCAAGTGATTCCTGAGAAGTCTAAGAGGCACTGCCCCATCCAGGGACCACACCTTGAGTAGGAAGGCTCTAGATCAATAACTCTTAAACTCTAATGAGCACAGGGGTCACCCTGGAAGTCTGTGCAAGTGCAGACCCCTAGGCTACATGCTGCTCTCTGAGGACCTGAGAACATTGCCCTTTTACAAGCATTCTTCCCTCCCTCGCCTGGGGCGATTCCGATGCAGTTCTCACGGTTATCTCCCTGGAATTTATCTGACTTTCCTCCACCTAGAGGAGATAGGCAAATCTGGCTTCCCATCTTGACCTTGTGACCCTGGGCAAATGCCTCACGGTTCATGAAAGCACCAATGCCTAGCAATCTTAACCACAAGTCATTCCGGCATCCATTCAGCAAATGGTAACAGTGCTTCCTGAGGATGCAAAATCCGGAGAGGGAGATTTGAATGATTACGAAAATGATGGTAGACGTGCAAAAGTAAATCTGAATGAACGGAGAGGGGGAGAGAGAATCTCATCTGTACCTTGTGCAGCGTCCTCACAACATCGAGGAAACAGAGGTGCAGAGGAGAGTTACTATCCCACGATCACGGTAACCAGTCAGACAGGACAAAAATTCCATGCCTCCATGGTGCTTCCCAATCAACTGGGTTATGCGTGGTGCCAGTGACTTGGGGCACTTTCTCCTACTTCCTTCCCTCCTTAAGCAAATACTGAGCCTCAGATATATGCCACACACAGGCACTTGAAGACGATGCATGTGAGAGACGGCCTGGCGTGCCTGGCCTGGACACAAGGGATGCGGAAGGATGCGCGCACGTCCCAAACCTGCGTGCTGCTCCGTTTCACACGCTTTAGGAGCGGGTGCCACCCACTCGTTACGCTATTGGACGACCTGGGATGAATGATAACAGGGCCAACGAGGGGAAAGGGGTGGACCCTCTTGCCCAGCTCCTCCCCCTTGGCCCAAGAGCTGTTTTGATTGGCAGATGACTTCAGCTCGGCCCCCGCTTTGAAGTCACCTGTCTGTCTCCGATTAGGTACGCGGCCTTTAACGCCCACTCTCCATGCCTTCCTCCGCTTTCCCCACCCACTTCCAGGACCAACCAATGGCTTCAGGGAAGAACATTCCCCCATAACCAATTAAAAAGGCCTCCAAACTTGACGGACGACTTCCCGCCCCTGATCAGCCTAGCTCCTCCCTCCTGCCAATTGGTTTAGGAGAGGGGGGCGGGTGCATCCAATCAGCACGACACAGGCCTCTTGATTGACGCACCGGCCCTCGCGCTGGCGTGTTGTGCCCTGAGGCGGGAGGAGGAGGAGGAGCGGGGAAGAAAACCTGAGCCAATCCTAGAAGCCTGCGCGGGAGGCCAATCGAACGCCGCGCCTTGGAGCGATTGCCCAATCCGCGAGAGGGGGCCGGTCGCATCCCTGACCAGGGCCAATAGGGCGCGCCCGAGGGACAAGAGCGACGTGCCGCCGGAGCAATGATCGGCCTATATTCGGGGCTCGAGGGCGGGTCGGCGCCAGAGACGAGAAGAGAGGAGGGGAGGCCTCCTCCGCCGCCGCCATCTTGGACCGGGCCCGGTCAGCTTCCGCGGAGCCATCGGCAGACGCCGCGGCCTCCCTTGAGCCCCGACCCCGTCGTCAGAACAACCCCGGGCCCACTTCCCCCAACCCCACTTCCGCTTCGCGCCGCTATCGCGATAGCGCCCGGGCCCGGGGCGCGAGAAAAAGGCGGCGGGCGCTCGCCTCCCCCGCCTGTCGCGATAAGCTCCTCAGCGGCGGCGCCAGCTCCTGTGGTGAGAGCGTCAGGCTCGACTGGGCCGGACCCCTTCCCCTCCTCCCCCCGGCGCCGTCGACCGCCCTCCCCGCCGCCTCCCGCCCCGCGACACCGCCGCCTGTCGCGACATGGCCGCCTCCGCCCCCGTGCGGCGCCCCCGCCCCCGGCGCTCGCGGGCTCCTCGCGGCCGGCCCTGCCGACCCCGCTCCCTCCTCCTCCACGCTCCCCGGCGGCGCCCGGGGGCCTCCCGCGACCCGGCCCCGCGTGGCGTCCGCGTCGGGCCCCGGGGGGTGTGAGGGGTGAGCCCCGTCCGCGTCGGGCCCGGCTCCTCGCTGGAAGGATGGAGGCGCGCTGGCCGCAGGTGCTGGCCCTCGGCGGCGTTCCCCTGTGCTGGGGGGCGGTCTCGGGGCGAGGCTGCCACCTTCCCGTGGGCGCGGGGCTGCGAGCCCTCTGGACGGGGACCCCAGTGGGGGCGGGGCCGCGGCTCCCGCCACGTCCCTGCGCCGGGATGCCGGCCGTCCTCGGGGGACACGGGTGGGGGACGAGCGCCCCCGGAGCGGAGCTGCCGGCTCCCGCAGTTGGAGCCTCCGCCAAACTTTGCGCTGGATGCCGACTCTCTGCCTCTCCGTGTGGGTTCCTCTCGCCCACCTTGGGGTCCATGTGCTGGGGGCGACACCTCCTGAGCGCCCGCTTTCTCCCCGTTGCTGGCGATCCCCTGTTGTGGGCAGTGCAAGCGCCCGTTCTTGTACCCGCCTCTCCGTTCAGGGACTGTCACCTCCCTCAGCATGAACACTCCCGCCCTTTTGGTTCGGGTTTGGTGACACCTTCCCCCACCGCCCTCCCCGTGTAGGCTGTCCCTTCCCCGAGTCTCTGATTTCTGCCCTCGTTCACATGAGCCCCTCCGTTGGGGTGTAATCCTTCCCACCCCACTGGGTATTCGTGTCAGGTCCTTCCCTGCGGATGTGTCAGCTTCCCAGCGCCAGGCAACCCTCTTGGTGGAGAGGTGCGGTGGTGGGACCGGGGCTCACAGCTACCCACGCCCACCCTGCTGGAACCCCCCCCCGGGAGTATGAGGCTTCCCAGACCTGAAGTCCCTGTACCGGGAGGGTTGTGCTTTTTGTCCAGGGTGAGGAATCTTTCTTGGTGTTGCCATTCCTAGGCGTAAGGTTCCTGCCTTCCTTGGTATTGGCCCCTCTTGGATTTGAGGTGTCTGCGCCCCAGTGTGTGTGTTCCCACTGTGGGACTAAGGACCCTCTCAGGTGTCAGAGCCCAGGGCTGATGCTTCTGCCTCCTCCTCCTGATGTCTCACGCCATGGGCCTAAGGCTTCTGCCTCTCTCCGGAGCCACAGGTTCCTGGCTGTGAGGGGTGTAAGATGCCTGAGACTTAGGGAGAGACCCCATCGTCATCACTTTCCTGAGGACTAAAGATCCCTCTGCTGTAACCTTGCCAAGGGGGCTTCCCAGTCCCCCACCTTGGTATTGAGCCTCGCAGTGGGGAGGTAACTATCTCCACCCCAGGACCTAACATCTGCCTTCCAGAGTCTCATCCTCTGTGTGGCAACGTCAGTAGCCTCCTGGGTTAAGGATCGCCCTCCAGCATCACTTCCCAGTAGGCCAGAGCTCCTCACTCGTGGTGCAGGGCCTCTCTGCATGGGCACAGGACAGCCCCCGGACTAGGGACGGCTTGGTGTTATTTCCCAGGACTAAGCCTTCTGCCCCGCCTGCCCTGCTCCTCATCAGGCCTCCTTGTGTGACAGTGTCATTTTCCCCAAGGTGAAGTTTTGGGACCTCTTTGTTAGTCTTGGCCCTCATTTAGGGTCGTTGGCTCCTGCGGGTCTGGCGCGCTGCTTACCCCACCCACCCCCTCAGTATGGGCTCCTTACTTGTAGGGATGTGCCTTCCTCTTGGACAAAGAATTTCTTTTGGTTAAGTCTCCTGGGCTGAGATTCTCAGATTCCTTAGTGCTGTTTGAGACCCCTCACTATGAGAGCACAAGCTCTTCTGTGCCCAAGATGCCCCCCTGTCTCAGAGTAGGCCTGCCATGGTACCTTCCCTGGGAGATCTTGGTGGATTCCCCAGAGCCGTGGGGTTCTTCTGTGGTGGCATCTCCACTTCAAGACTCAAGCTCCAGCTTCCTTTCTCTCTGATCCCTCACTGAGGGATCTAAGGTACAGGCACCACCTTGATGTGGGGTATTTCTTTGGAGGGATGGGTATGGCCCTAGGGCTGAGGCTCCTGCCCACTGTAGTACCCAGCCTCTAGAGGGTGCGAGTGCCCTGGGCCTGTGGTACTTGCCTTCTCAGCTGAGGAGCTGCCTCCCTCAGATCAGGTGGCGTTCTCTCTGGGTCTCAGCTGTTGCCCACTTGGAGGTTCTGTCTGAAACATCACTTCCTGGGCTGGGGCTCTTGTTCCCCTGGCACCTTGCTTCTAACACCTTCAGGACTTCTTGCTGCCACAGTTCTGTTCCCCTCTGGAAGTATCACCTCCTCCCCTGGTCTGGGTATTCTGACCCCACAGCGTGGGGATTTGGAGAGGGCACCTTCTCCCTAAGGAGTGCGGTGCCTTGTTTAGGGTAGAAACTGGGTGTCTTCCCCCTCTGGGTGGAGCGCCTGCCCCTGCCCTATTGTTGGGCTCCTGGGGTGGAGGCCAGGAGTACAAGCTTGTGTTTAACATTCCCAGGCAACGAGAGGCTTTTCTGTGTTGGGGTGTTGGAGCTCAGGCCCACTCTTGGTCGGT
This sequence comes from Equus asinus, assembly GCF_041296235.1. Classification (NCBI taxonomy): domain Eukaryota; kingdom Metazoa; phylum Chordata; class Mammalia; order Perissodactyla; family Equidae; genus Equus; species Equus asinus. Next base: position 37,746,551 of record NC_091815.1, read on the forward strand.
ATCGCTGCACACCTCAGTGTTGGGGTCCAGCCTCGTGAGCTCCCAGTTGCTCCTTCTCAGTTTACTGAGGCCCCTCTGTGCAGCTATCTCCTGGGTCTGTTGTCTCACTGCTTTGTTTCCTGGAGCTGGGATTTTCCTCCTGTCGGGATTGGGCCTCACCTGGGCATGTCAGCTGGTCCTGGGTGGAGGGTGCTGCCATTTCTCTTGGTTGGCCCTTTACAGAGGAGATTACACTTGTACCTCAAGTCTAAGGTGCCACACCCACTACCACCCTCCAGACTGGGTCCCTAAGGAGGGTGCCAGTACAGCCTCCCTGAGGTTGAGGGACCTGCCCTGGCCGTGGTGGGCCTCTGGTTCTAACGCGTGCTCTCTGATAGACACCGTCCCACGTGGTAACTACTAGCCACACATGATTTAAATTTCAACTAGTTAAAGTAGAAATGAAAGTTCAGTTCTTCCATTGCAGTAGCCCCGTTTCCAGTGTTCGGTGACACAGTGCAGATATAGAACATTTCTGTCACTGCGGAAAGTTCTGTTGGACAGGATTGTCCTCGAGACCTTCCCTTGCCAGGAGTGGGGACCCTCTTAGTATGACTTTTCTCTGGGTTGATGCTCTTAGTCCTTGGTGTAGGGCGTTTCTGCCTTTGCAGTTAGTGCTGCTCTGGGGTGTCCCTGCCCTGGGTCTGTAGAATTTCAGTACAGGCCCCTCTCGGGGGGGTGACCTCTCCTGGCAGTGCAGGAGCCCTCTTGGCATAACCCTCTCTCCTCAAGGCTCCTGATCTCCCCTGGTTTTGGTGTCAGGCCCTAAGATGTGGCTTCCCCTGGGCTAAAGCTCCTGGTGACCCCCGCTTAGACCTCAGACTCCCTGGGTTGCATGAAACTTCCTTTAGGGTGGAGATGCTCCTCTCTTTCAGGATTGGGCACTTGCCCTGATGGTTCATGTTTCCCTGAGTCTCAGTTACAGTCCATTTGATATGGAATTCCTTCGTGAGTGCAGACAGCGCTCTCACAGTGGAGTCCCTCTGGCTCTCTTGTCTCCATAAGAGTTCTCTCTTCTCGCAGTCCTCTTTGGGTAATGCCTTCTGCCCCCAAACCTCTAACTCTTGTTGGTGTCAGCCTTTTTGGGTTAGGAGTATTGTTGCCTTTGGTTTAAGGATTCTGCTCTAACATAAACTTTGTAGAGGTCAAAGGCCCTCTTCTGCTTGGATCCAGTCTGCCTGTATGGGTGGGTTTAGCTCTTCACGGTCACAGGCATCCCCCACAGCTCTGCACGTACAGTGTCAGGCTCTCCTCCATGAGGAGCAAATGCTCTGTCTCCTGACTTGTCTGACAGGGTAACCTCTCCCCGTGTTAGGATTCTGGTCACCTCTGCAGGAAGTGTGGTCTCCAGGTCTCTCCCTCCATCCCTAGCAGTCAGTGTGCTGCGTGATTTGTTCCTGCTCTGAAGAATTCTTTTGAGTGTCATCTGGAGAGAAGGTGCTTCATGCTCTAGGAATTTTCCACTTAGTGGGTCAGAGGCACACAAAGAGTACATCTATTTCCTTGTTTCAGCAAACTTCCAGAGTCCTCTTGTGAGCCAGACTCTGTGCTGGGCAGTCGAGGCAGCACAGGGAGAACAGGGCCTGGTCTGTCATCGGATAGTAAATGCGTCTTCCCTTTACTGTCCCATGCATGCCACTGTTCCCAGCCTCCTTCACGTCTCTGGGTTTGGACCAGCCTGGAAATAAATGTGTACTCCTTTCTGATCTCTCCCAGCAGCGTCCGCCTCCAAGAGAGTATGAAGAGAGTGCGTCTGTAGGGCAGGGAAGATGGCGGACAAGCGCAAACTCCAAGGTACCGTGTTGACTGCCCACTGCTGTGTGGCCATGTGCTCACTCTCCTCGGAGCTCCTCTTTGGATGCCTGCTGCTTTGGCAGGATATTAACAGCAGCCCTCCTTCCTCTCTGGCCAGGTGAGATTGATCGCTGCCTCAAGAAGGTGTCCGAGGGCGTGGAGCAGTTTGAAGATATTTGGCAGAAGGTACTAGGGCTGGGGCCCTAGAAATCTGGGTCTGCATGTCCAGATGCTAAGGACCTGAGAGAAGCAGCTTTGAGATGGATTCGAGGGTGGGGGGGGTCCCAACAGTCCCTGACCCCCAGAGAAAGAGCCTAAAGCTTCACCACTGGAGTGGGCACTGGGGCAGCCATTGCCACACTGATGCCTGGTTTTCTCCATCCCTCAGCTCCACAATGCAGCCAACGCGAACCAGAAAGAAAAGTATGAGGCTGACCTAAAGAAGGAGATTAAGAAGCTTCAAGTGAGGGGCTGGGGGCCTGGACTCCTGTGTCCTGAGGGTGGAGGGAATGGGAAAAGTGGACTGCTGGGTCCCAGGGAGAGGAGGCGGCTGGGGGCCTCAGTGCCTGGGCCCTTAGGCAGTCTGACTGTACGGCTTTTCCTACCTGCAGCGGCTGAGGGACCAGATCAAGACATGGGTAGCGTCCAACGAGATCAAGGACAAGAGGCAGCTCATAGACAACCGCAAGCTCATTGAGACGGTAGGAGCCCAGAGCCTGGTACCTGAGGGGTGGGAGGTGGCTGGGTTCCTGGGTCCCCAGAGGGCAGAGGTGGAACAACCAGACTCCAGAGGTCCCTAAGAAAAGTAAAGTGTCTGCACCTAGGGGAAGGGGAGGGGAGATGGGCTGGAAGCCTGAGAGTTGGGCTCCCGAGGCTCAGGTCTGAGTGTCTGCTGGCCCTTAGTCGGCTCCTCTCCCCACTTCGGGAGTCCCCTGCCAACTGCGCTCTCCACAGCAAATGGAACGGTTCAAAGTTGTGGAGCGAGAGACCAAGACCAAAGCCTACAGCAAGGAGGGCCTGGGCCTGGCACAGAAGGTGGACCCTGCCCAGAAGGAGAAGGAGGAGGTCGGCCAGTGGCTCACAGTGAGTCAGGGTAGAGAAGCTGGGATGACCTCAGGGCCCTTACCCCCAGGCGTCTGAGGAGACTCTGACTGACCACTTGCCTTCCCCCTCCCTCCCCCAGAATACCATCGACACCCTAAACATGCAGGTGGACCAGTTTGAAAGTGAAGTGGAGTCACTGTCAGTGCAGACACGCAAGAAGAAGGGCGACAAGGATGTGAGTGGGGGGACCCAGGTGCCCAGAGGACAGAGATGGGCTGGCAAGTGGGAGAGGCCAGCTCTTCTGGCCTGTAGGAGTCAGAGTCTGGGATCCTGAGGCAGAGAGGGCCAGCAGCTGGGGCTAGGGGTCAAGAGGCAGGATCAGGAGGGCCTAGCAGCTGCCTGGGGGTGATGCAGGGAGCAGGTGAGGCTGTCTTGGGTCTAACCTGCATATCTGAGTACAAAGGGGCCCTCAAGAAGAGAAGTGGTGGAGGGGGACAGCGCCGAGTTCTGCATGGGTTGCAGAGTAAGTGTGAGACCTGAGGGACATCCAGGGCTGGGAGGTCCAGCAGCTGAAGCTGTGGCCTCACAGCACATGTAGGGCCCTAGGTCCTAAGGAGAGGACAGTAGGTACAGACAAGAGGGGACACGGAGGAATGGTTCATTCGGCCTGAAGGAGAAGAGGGGTCTGGGACAAAGCCAGGTGCTAGGGACTCAGATTCCCAAGATCCAGGATTGCAGAGTGAGTTCACAGGGATGCAAAGCATGTCTGTGTGTTGGCACAGGAAATACAGGGAGCTGAGCGGAGTGGGGGCCTGGGAAGTGGGGGATGTGCCAGAGTTGAGCGTCTGAGACTCTGAGGGGTTTGGAAACCAGGGACTTGGAGAGGAGGTAGAATAGCTCCTTGCACAAAGTGGGGATTTGGAACTGGGGCTAAGATGTCAAATCCCACAAGGAATTGGGGCCTTGGCAGGGACCAAGGGCCTAGGTGCTAAGCTTCTGAATCTGGGCTCCCTAGGGGGTATCTGTATGGGAGGCAGGGTGATGACAAAGATTCTCATGGTCATCGACAGCGAGCTTTCCCCAAATGGGGATTGCCATTATTACTGTGGGAGCAAGATGGGGAGGGGCTGTTTCCATATCCCAGAGGGTGGTCAGAGCTGATGAGTGGGCTCAGCCGAGATGGGGGGAATACACTTGAGAGATCTGGGTGGGCAGGTGAGGTGCAGCTAGGGTCAAGTTGAAGGGGAGGCACAGGGGTCTCTGGGTCCTCTAAGGTCTCCAGGGATGTCTGAGGAGGCAGCTGTGGGATCCCTGAGGGGTCAGGAGCCTAAGATTGGGTTCCCACAGAGATCAGAGGGCGGGCAGACTCCACACTGCCCCATGCCGAGAGGGGTGGAGTGGAGCCTTTGGGTCTCCATAGGGGTCAGGGACTGAGGACAGGTTCTGTGGGGGCAGGAGGGGCCGGGGCAGGCACCCTACAGCCCCTGAGCCTGGCCCTGGGCTCGCCAGCAGAAGCAGGACCGGATCGAGGGGCTGAAGCGGCACATCGAGAAGCACCGCTACCATGTGCGCATGTTGGAGACCATCCTGCGCATGCTGGACAACGACTCCATCCTTGTCGACGCCATCCGCAAGATCAAGGACGACGTCGAGTACTACGTCGACTCGTCCCAGGACCCCGACTTCGAGGAGAATGAGTTCCTCTACGACGACCTGGACCTCGAGGACATTCGTGAGGCCGTGGGTTGACCTGTGAGCGCAGGGTGGTGAGGGCCAGGTGGGAGGGCGTCTGAGCCAGCTAAGCACACCCTACCCTGCCCCCACAGCACAGGCGCTGGTCGCCACCTCCCCCCCTAGCCACAGTCACATGGAGGATGAGATCTTCAACCAGTCAAGCAGCACGCCCACCTCGACCACCTCCAGCTCTCCCATCCCGCCCAGCCCGGCCAACTGCACCACGGTGAGGCCTGGGGATCTAAGTCCCTGAGGAGTGAATGGTGGGCAAGGGCTGAGGAGGTGGGGGGCTGGGTCTCTCAGAAACACCTGGGTAGAGTAATCAAGGCACTGAGGATCCTAGGTGTCAAGGGTCTGGGTTTCATGGGTCCTGGGTCTGGTGGGAGGCTGGTGCATGGAGTGCTCAGGCAGCTGATGCGTTGGGCAGGGATCAAGGGTTGGTTGGATTCCCTAAGGAGAACAGCTTCCTGGTTCCTTAGAAGGCTGGCAGGTAGTGCTGGTTCCCAGATGACAAGGACCCTGGGGAGCAGGATTTCATTAGGTTCCCCAGCGAGATAAGGTTATAGGTATTGGGGCCAGAAGGTCAGTCAGCTGGGTCCAGGTCCCTGGGAGGTTCAGAGATTGGCATCTGTCAGGGTCCTAGAGGTCTCGGGTTTCTGACCATGCCTCTCCCACCTCAGGAAAATTCTGAAGATGACAAGAAGAGGGGACGCTCGACAGATAGTGAAGTAAGCCAGGTGAGTGGGATGGGCATTGGACATTGATGAGCACGTCACTCATTTGTTGGTTGGTTTTCAAAGGCTTATTAAGGCCTGAGTATGGCCACAGTGCTGGGCTTTAGGGACCCAGGAGGGTCAGAAAGTAGTGCTGCCCTGAGGGAGGCCTGTGGCATTAATCAGGGCAGGTGTGGGTGAGCAGGCAAACAAGGGACTGCTGGTGCTGTAGTTGAAGGGGTGGCACAGGGCGCCCGCCTGGCCTGGGTGGTCAGGAGATGCTGCTCCAGAGGCACCTGCCCTGGGTGTGAGAGGAAGACTTGAGTTTGCTTAGTGGGGAAAGCTGGATGTTGCAGGGTGGGGTAGCGGCAGGTAACACAGGCAAGTCGTGACTGAAAGCTTGGAAGGGTCGAGAGGTGAGCCTGGCCAGGCCTGCAGGGCTGACCGTGAGTGCAGGACCGTGGGTAGTTGAGTGAGGGGCCCCGACTTTGTGGACCAGCTCTGAAAGGGCCCGACAAGCCTGAAAAATGATAGATTTCTCAAAAACCAAACAGGTTTCTTTTCTTTGGGACTTCTCAAGGCCTTGGCTGCACTGATGATGTACACTGCGAGTGTCCAATAGGGGAAGCACTTCTCAGGATTTCTTTCTTCCCCCTAGTGAGCCCTGTGAGTTCTGTTAACACTCACAGGCTGGGAGCACACTTTGGGAAACACTGCTGCACAACAAGGAGGTCGTTAGACAGGAGCTTGCTGGACCCAAAGCCTCTCTAGGCTGACAGGAGGGCCAGTCCCAAGGAGGACCCTGAGGCAGGCGGTGCTGAGGCTGGTGGGGGACCTGGGCAAGCGGGCCTGGTGCCAGAGGGAGTTGGTGTGAGCTGCCCGTGGGGCATCAGGACAAGTCCAGGAGGCAGTGAGGATGGCAGCCCAAGTTGACCGAGAGCACTTGTCTATCAACAGCCTGGGGCAGGGGCTGCTGTGGGCATGTTACCAGCCTCTGCTGGCTGGGGTGTTACTCACTAACAGCCCACGAGTTGCTTTTGTGACCCTTTAAGTGATGTGCAGAATTACTGTCTGATTCTCAGCTGTTTTTCGCTTCTCTTGGACTTTGGGCTGCTTCCAGCTAATCTCATACTGAGGACATTTAGGTGTTTCTCCACCACTCCCTGTTGCCGGACAGAGGGGTTTCTCTTACACCCAAGTTATGTGTCAGATCCCTGTGGGACATTGTGGGGAGGTGTCCAGGCAGGACGTGGAAAGCTGGGTGCAGGCTAGAAATGCATGAGTGTTTTAAGCATGAAGGTGGTGATTGAGGCCATGAGGGTGAGTGAGGTCACCCAGGTCCCCAGGAGAGGAGGGGGCAGTGAGGCCAGCGATGACAATGGAGCCCATCTTGTGGGAGGAGGGGCTTGCGGGAGGCCTGGCAGACCTCCTGGCCCGCTGGTTCCTGACCCTCTTTTTCTCTCCCACCCGCAGTCTCCAGCCAAAAACGGCTCCAAGCCTGTCCACAGCAACCAGCACCCTCAGTCCCCAGCTGTGCCGCCCAGCTACCCCTCTGGCCCCCCGCCTGCTGCCTCTGCCCTGAGCACCACCCCCGGCAACAACGGGGCCCCCGCCCCAGCAGCGCCCCCAAGTGCCCTGGGCCCCAAGGCCAGCCCAGCTCCCAGCCACAACTCGGGCACTCCCGCCCCCTACGCCCAGGCAGTGGCTCCGCCAGCCCCCACTGGGCCCAGCGCCGCCCAGCCCCGGCCCCCCAGCGTCCAGCCTGGTGGGGGAGGTGGAGGCAGCAGTGGAGGCAGCGGAGGAGGCAGCAGCAGTAGTAACAGCAGTGGAGGTGGAGGCGCTGGCAAGCAGAACGGTGCCACCAGTAAGCGGGGAGGCTGCGGGAAGCAGGGGCGGGGCGCGGTCCTGGGGTAGCTGCTGACAGCCCCTTTCTTCCCTCTTCCTTCCCCCAGGTTATAGCTCCGTGGTGGCAGACAGCCCGGCGGAGGTGGCTCTCAGCAACAGTGGGGGCAACAACTCCAGCAGCCAGGCTCTGGGCCCTCCATCTGGCCCTCACAACCCACCTCCCAGCACCTCGTGAGTGTCTGGCCTTCGGCAGGGTTGGGGACAAGCGGCCTTTTGGCACAAAATTCCCTGCTCTTGCCAGTTGGGTCTTCCCCACACGCTGTGTGTCTCACTCACCTGGTTAGGTGCTGTGTCCCCTCCTCTTTACAGCTGGGACGCTTGTATCTATATGTCCTCCAGCTTTGCCCTCAGGAATATCGTAAAACATTCCTCATCTAATTGGGATTGTTCTCAGGGCCCCACACCCCTTGGTGACCTGTTGGAAGGCGCTCTGACTTTCCCTTTCCTGGAGGAGCTCTGGTTTTGTGCTCCCCACTTTACTGTTAACTGCTCCAGGGCCCACCTGACTCCATTGGAGGGCTCAGTGAAAGATCCCAAAGTCGTCCTCCCCCTCCCCAGCCATCCCTCCAAATATTAGATGAAACTGATCCACTGGGTCTGCATTTTCTGGAAGAATGCCCCAAGAGAGCGCCTACCCTCCTGTGTGGGATGGGGGAGGACGAGCCCAAGGGGGCATCTGTCCAAGGCAGCTTGTTTTGTGCTTGGAACATTCACTTCCCACACCCTCCACTTCCATGGACTATTCCAGAAAGCCTGTTTCCTAGTGCACATTCAGCCATGTGGTCTCTGCTGGAGCATCCTTAGGACCCTCATTCCCAGCTCCACAGCTCTTCTTTACTGATAGGAAATGATCCCAGGGGCTGGTTCTGCCTTTGCCCTAAGCCCTCCCAGGTCCTGTCTCTCTGTGTTCTCCCTGTTCTGACTCCTTCCCCTGATCGCCCAAGCCTTCCTGTCCATCTCACCCTCAGGGGCCCCCTTCTAGCCCCCCTCCCTTGTCCTCTCCCCAGGAAGGAACCCAGTGCGGCAGCCCCAACAGGCGCTGGGGGCGTGGCCCCAGGCTCAGGGAACAACGCGGGGGGACCCAGCCTCCTGGTGCCACTACCTGTGAACCCTCCCAGCTCCCCAACGCCCAGCTTCAGCGAGGCCAAGGCAGCCGGCGCCCTGCTCAACGGACCTCCACAATTCAGCACCGCCCCGGAGATCAAGGTGGGCCCCGCATGTCCCCAGCAGGCCCCAAGTCTGTGTCCTGGCCATGTCGTCTGCACTCCAGACATTCGCTGTCCCCTTTCTCCAGGTCTCTGCCTGCCACCTCCACCCCTTGCTCTCTGCTCTGGCTCTCTGCCCGTGGTGCACTTGCTTCTCCTCCAGGTCTCCCTTCACCTTGTCTCTGGGCTTCTCTTCTCTCCCGCCCCCAGACCTGTCTGCCCTCTAGGTTCCCGCCCTTGCTCCTGGTGGTACTGGCTCACTTGCTCCCCAAGTGTCCACCATCATCCCCTCCAGCCCTCAGTCTCCAGCCCCTTCTCCTCTTAAGATACACCACTCTACGCCACGTGACCCACTGTCCAGCTCACCATCCTTTTCCTTGGAAGAAACCATTTAAGTCAAGAAAACACTGTTGACGTCTGCTCTGAGCCATGTTTGTGCTAGGTGAACGCACCCAGTTCCTGCCTTCTGTGTACATGGAGCGGAGCGCGACCGTACAGGGCGTGTCTAGTCAGGGCTGGGGCAGAGGGTGCTGTGGACCCACACAGGCACATCTGACTTGGGGAGATGGCCCAGCAAGGCCTCTTGGGGGAGTGATACCTAAGCTAGGACCCAGACCTGGGCAGCTGGGGTCCCAGTGGCAGGAAAGGCTATCAGGAGGAGTGGTTCTCCCGTGCCGTTCTAGGAGGGGCTGACGTTGGAGTGGTAGGTAGAAGGCTGGGCGGGGCTCAGCAGAGAGAGGAGGACAGGGGTGTCTATTCTGCAGGAGAAGGTGCAGGCTGGCTGCAAAGCTGTGATGGAGGGGTGTCTCTGGAGTGGACACTGGGGTGCCGATGGCCAGGGTCTGGAATGGCAGCAGCAGGACGTCAGGTAGACTTCCTGGGCCAGTGTCTTTTCACCTGGGTTGTGTAGGAGGCAGGGTGAGAGTGCCCGACTGCCCAGGTCCAAGGCCCAAGGATTGCCCTGGGTGCCTGCCTTCATCTGGAAAACAGAAGTGATCTCTCTTACACCTTCAGTGTGACTGGATTCTCTGGAAGGCTGTCATCTTCATACATGTAGCTCTTGGAACAGTTTCTGGCCCAAAGAGTAAGCACTCAAGCATAAGAGGGATGATGGACAGGAAGTTCAGTGTGTCCATTTTTCTGGAGAAAGGGATCAGTAGCTTTGAGATTCTCAAAAGGGGTCCATAACATAAAGAAAAAAACGGTTAGTGGGGTGGGTGATGGGGGGAGCTTGGAAAGGCTTTGAGTGGAGAGAGGACAAAAAAAGACCTGGTTGGAAAGGCCCCTCCAGAGCTGGTGAGAACAGGATGAGGGGAGGGGTGGTGTGAAGGTCTGGGCGGGAGAGGACAGGCCCAGCTATGGGGGCATGGTAGGGGGACGGCCCTCCAAGGGAGATTCAAGCACGACAGAGACACCTCGGTGACTGAAGGGAGCAGGGCTCAGGAGACTGCTGCTACGCAGGGATGGAGGAGTCAGCCCTGACTGCTCTAGGCTGCGGCCTCGGGGCTGGAGGTCCAGTTTTATCTTACCACCGAGGAAATGGCATTCCAGAGTTGGCAGGAGCCTGCCGCGTGGCCCCATGCCAGCCAGCAGCAGAGGGGGTAGATGCGGTCATCTGCCTCCTTAGTGACATCATGTGTGCAGCTGGCAGTGAGTGGGTGTTCTCCAGGTGTGTCAGAGGTGCGTGCCACTGTGTCTCCTGTGACAGGAGTGGTGCACCAAGTGCTGCTGCTTGGGCTTTCCTCTGTAGTGTGTCGTCATATGTAGTATGTACCTTCAGCATCACCACACGGTATTGCATAGTAGGGCCCACACCTACTAGGCTCTCCTCTTCAGTGGGTGGCTCCCTGTGTCCTGTTTTTCTCCTCAGTGTTGGGGGCGGCTGTGAACATTCCTTTATACTAACGGCCTCTGCTTAGCTGACCCTCCCACTAGAGCAGGTGAGAGTGTCAGGACCTGTAAGTACTGTACCAGCTCTCTGCCCCACAGCCTGAGGCTAGGCACCTCTTCCCTCCCCAGGCCCCTGAGCCTCTGAGCTCTCTGAAGTCCATGGCAGAGCGGGCAGCCATCAGTTCGGGCATCGAGGACCCTGTGCCGACGCTGCACCTGACCGAACGAGGTGAGGGTCCGGGCATGGTGGAGGCAGCCCAGCGAGGAGAGGCTGGCCCCACACCAGCCTCACCTGAGGGCCCGGCCCTGCCCCTCCCCACAGACATCATCCTGAGCAGCACGTCGGCTCCCCCGGCCTCGGCCCAGCCACCCCTACAGCTCTCGGAGGTGAACATACCGCTGTCGCTGGGTGTGTGTCCACTGGGGCCTGTGCCCCTCACCAAGGAGCAGCTCTACCAGCAGGCCATGGAAGAGGCCGCCTGGCACCACATGCCCCACCCCTCAGACTCCGAGCGTATCCGGTGAGGGGCTGCGGGCGTGGGGCTGGGGGCTGGGACCCGAGTCTGAGGGAGGAGGCCACGATGGGGATCTGGTTCCCAGTCCTGAGAGACTAGGTAAAGCTTGCTGGGCACCTGCCTTGGGGCTCTCCACAGGAGGCGAGGACTGTGGAGTTCAATGTTGGGGTGATGAGGTAGCCCAAAGCTCCCACTGACGTATGAAAGGTGGGGAGCAGGGAGGCCAGGTTCTGCCTTCCCTGATAATGGAGAGGCTGTGGGCAGATAAGGGGGTGGGTTTCTGCCCACCCTCGAGACAGCAGGAGCTGGTGGGCACTGGAACTAACCCTCTTGTGCCCCACAGGCAGTACCTGCCCCGGAACCCCTGCCCGACGCCCCCCTACCACCACCAGATGCCACCCCCACACTCGGACACCGTGGAGTTCTACCAGCGCCTGTCGACTGAGACGCTCTTCTTCATCTTCTACTATCTGGAGGTACAGCAGGGCCCCCGGGGCAGCCTCGGGCCCCCCGGCTTCGCCGCCACCGCCGCCGTCCCCCCTCGGGCTGGAGGGGCGAGGTGGGTGCCCCACTGCGGCCACTGGGACCGCACCCCCTCCCCATCCCCGAGTCCCGGGCCCCCCCCCCCCAACCTGCCCCTGTCCCCACTTCCAGTGCAGAGGTTAGGGCCAGGCAGTCCCAGGCCCCTGTCCAGTCATCCTCCAGCATGGCCCACAGTGCCCGTGCCCAGTTTAATCTCAGCTCTCCCTGCACACTGCTTACTGGCACATCTCTGAGCCTCCCTGGAGACCACTAGGGAACTGTCCGACCTCTGCCTGACCCCAGTGAGTCACGGAGCACATTCACCCTCATCCCACCGTGGGAAACTTTCTAAATTGCCTCCTCTCAGCTCTCATCACACATTAGTTTCTTTCCCTTCTCAAAGCTTCTCTGAAAGCAATTTCCACCTCCTGTCTCATTTTCCTTCTGACCAGCATTGGTACGTTTGTGTGCCCCAGCCCATCTCCTAGTTGGACTGTCCAGCCCACCCTTGGTCTGTGGCGGGGCCCGGGGTCAGCCCTGATGCCCTGCCCTGTTCCCCTCGACCCCTCCCATTTTGGGGGCCCCCTGATCCCCCGCTCCACCCTTCCTCCCCCAGGGCACTAAGGCACAGTACCTGGCAGCCAAGGCCCTAAAGAAGCAGTCGTGGCGATTCCACACCAAGTACATGATGTGGTTCCAGAGGCATGAGGAGCCCAAGACCATCACTGATGAGTTCGAGCAGGTGAGGGCCCCTCCCTGTGCCCCGCCCACTCTGGTCCCGCTGGTGGAGTCAGGGTAGAGTCCTCCCTCCACGGTCAGGATCGCACCCCTGCTGGCCTCTCCTGCCTCCCCCTTCTCCCTTCACCACCAGCCTTCAGCCAGCTTGGTTCCTTGGGCCATTTGTTCACCTGAGCCACTGTCATCTTCATTCTTCACTTGGCCAACTCCCAGTCACCCCATAAGTCCTAGCCTTAATGTCCCCTCCTCAAAGGAGCCTTCCCCAGCCACACAGCCTGTGCGTGCGCTGTGCGCCCCTCCTCTGGCACGGTGGGGTATGTGGTGTCTATGACCCACGACCATGGGCTGCACTGCACAGGGACCTTGTCAGTCTCCTTCCCCCCATGTCCCCAGCACCCAGCAGAGCAGGGGCTCAGCAAATACAAATGGGGAAGCCATTTTTTTCTAATGACCATCTCATGTTCTCATAATTAATTGGAACCTCCCACTTCTCACAAACACTCTGGAGCCAGACTACCTGGGTTTGAACCCAACTCTAGCTGGGTGACCTTGGGCAGATCACTTGAACCTGTGTCTCCATTTCCTTATGTGTAAAAACGGGGTGACAGGACCCGCCTTATGCAGTTGTTATAAGGATTAAATGAGTTAATAACATGTAAGTACTTAATGGTGCCTGTTACGTAGTAAGTGTCATGGGCGTATTGTATTTTGTTTCAAATTACTTTCAGTTGGTGTGTTCTGTTTCACAGTGGTTTTTTCCACCAAATATTCGCCTGATGCCAAGTACTGAACAAGGTCCTTGTCCTCAGAGAACTCAGTACCCCCCCCTCAGTTCTTTGAAGCATTTCAGACATTCATGCAGAACCCAGCCCCATTCCCACTGTGTCCTCTGACACTAGCCACAGACTTCCTGCCCATCCTGGTTTGGTCCAAAAGTAATCCTCCGAGTTAGTATATTTCACAGCATCAGTCCTTCAGAGAGTCCCACAGCGTCACTGTCACCAATAAAACGTCTGTCCCGGCAGCGTGCCTGGATGTAGACTCCGAGCCTGTTCCATTCTCTAAGGATGGGGGAATGGCCGCAAGGGTTTTGTGAAGACTAAATGCTAGGACATACGTGACGTTCTCAGCACCTGATCAGTGCTCAAAAGCTGCAGCCATCGTGAGAAGCAATAGAAGGCTTTGCAGATGTGCCGGGTTGAGGCCCAGCTCTGGCACGCGACCGCGGGCGTGACCATTCTGCGCCTCCCCGTGTTTCCTCTAAAGTGGGCCTGATGAGCTTTCCTACCTGAGAAGAGCATTGTGAGGGTGGAGTGAGACGGCGAATGCATGCAGGGCAGCTGGCCTGGTGCCTGGCACATCCGTGGCCCTAAGAACTGTCCCCTCTGTCTGTTGGTCCGGCCCAGATCCCTGACCACCTCCTCGTCCACTCACTGACCGCCTTCTCCCCCGGCCAGGGCACCTACATCTACTTTGACTACGAGAAGTGGGGCCAGCGGAAGAAGGAAGGCTTCACCTTTGAGTACCGCTACCTGGAGGACCGGGACCTCCAGTGACACCGGCCCCTCCCTCCACCCTCCCCTCCCCCCGCATGCTGATCCCCCTGCCCAGGTGAGGGCCCTGCCCTGGAAGACTGGGGGGAGGCCCCAGGCCATGGGGCAGCCCCCTCCCCCAGGAAGCAGGGAGGGGGCCGGGAGGTTTTGTCTTCCTCTCAGCCCCGCCCTGGGGGCCCGGGGGCAAGGGCTGCCCCCTCCTCCCCTCCCCAGTGAGGGACATTTTTTGGTAAACCTATTTTCATTTTGGAAAATATTTATGAATAAATAGTTTTATATGACGGCTGGCAGCAGCGGCCTCTCCTGTACCCCTCAGGAGTCAGTGAGCCAGGGGGGGTCCTGCCGCCGGGGGCGCCGGGCCAGCTGGGGGTTGAACTGGGAGTTGTACCGCCTCCGCCGATCGTCTGCCTCTTCTGGCTGATCCTCCTGGGGTGCTGTGCCTCGGACCCGGGCCAGCAGGGCCTCTGCACGGGCCCTCTCAGCCCCTTCTCGCTGAAGACGTTCGGCTCGAAGCTGGTCCAGGGACGGGGGTCTGCGAGGAAAGGAGTCCAGTCAGAAAGCTAGGAGCCCTGGAAGGACCCACCCTCTGCCAAGAGGGAGCTGCACCTGGAGCCCCTGCCTGCGTGTGCCGTGCTCCCAGCTCAGCTCCTGAGGGCTGCTGGGACCCGGGAGCTGGCCTCACCTGCCAGGGGCGAGGACCTGGGCCTCCCCAGGCTTTACAGTTATGTGCCCCTCAGAGAAGCCACTATTCATCAGCTGTGTTACTCAGCACACCCTGGCGCTCTTGGCCTCAGCTCCCCCTTCCGTAGAAGGAAGGAGACTGGTCAGTCTACGCCCTTCGCTGAGGGGTCCTGGCATCCTGGGGCACAAATCCGCTTTTATGTAGCCCCATGGTTCTCAAGCTCTTTGGTCTCTCAAAAATTGTGGGCCTCTGAGAGTTTTTGTTTCAGTGAATTTTATCTGTTAATACTAAGAAATCTTGAAAACAAACATTCCACTAGCTATCAAAGCAGTAGCGTTTTCTCACATCACGGAGCCTCTGGAAACCACTCGAGAATGAGAGTGAAAAAGTTAAGTGATGGTGATATCAAAACAGGTGTTATGAGAGGTGTCACTACCCCCGGGGTCGCCGGGCCACATGCTGAGAACCACGTCTCTACCCAGCCAGCCCCTGACCTCGTGTTCTGTCGCTGGTGGAGCGTCCCTGGTGCCCACATGGGCCCCAGCAGGCTTCCTTACTCTTTGGGCCGATGTTTCTCAGACCCCTCCTTTTCCTTTTTGCTGCAACGACTGTCGTCACCACTGTGCCTTCTCTTCTTCCCCAAGTGCTTCTGCATCTCCCGCAGAGGGTCTAGGCGGTTCTTGATCTTCGCATCTGGTCCTGGGCCAGGCTGGGGGCCCCCTCGCCCAGGGGGGAGCTGGTACCAAGGGGGCTGCGTCTGGGCTTCCGCTGCACTCTGGCCCAGGTACGTTAGGATGCCCAGAGCCTTCTCTTGCTTCTCCTGAGGGGCCGGAAAAGATGGAAGAGACAATGTCAAGTTTGTCTCCCCTCAGGGAGCCTTAGATGTGACAGTGGGGACACAGAACCAGTCATTCAGCTAACAGGTGTTGAGGGCCTGTCATGAGCCAACTCTGCCATGTGCTGGGGACACAACAGACCAACACAGGTGGGCTCCTGCCCCGGAGGGACAACGGCAGGTTCAGTAACAAAAAGCATGGGAAATGGAGGATGGGATGGAGCTGCTCTAGGGTTCAAAGGTGGCACCTTCAGGGAGATTAATTGAAGAAAAACCTGAAAAAAGCAAACAAGGCAAAGGAGGGACCGAGGCAGGGGGCTGGCCATCAGAGTCTGACGAGAAATCCCTGAGAGCAGGTGAGTGACAGAATCTGATCTACACTCTACAAAGCTCCCTAACACTTCCCAAATCCCTTTAGCGCCTGACATCAGGTTGGAGACCCACTTCCTAAGCCTGGTGGGCTGGGATAGCAATACTCGCCACTTGTTGAGCGCTGTTTCGGTTCTCTCACCCCCACTCTCTCCCTCTACTCCTGCCAGTCACACCTGAGGGCAGAGTGCCCCTCCCCCAGCTCTATCCCTGACTGATGTGATGAAGTGGGCAAAGCCAGCTTACTTTCTCCTGTCGCTTTTCTTCCTCGTACTCTTTATTGCCTCTGGTCACCCCTTTCCCTTCCTCCAGCAGCTCCCGAAACAGGTCCACAGGGCCAGAACTTGGGGCTCCTGCCTCTGCTGCTCCAGGCTCAGGTAGCGAGTTCTGATGCCTGGCTTTCTTCCGTAGGAATTCTGTGCGGGCCTGGGGGAAAAGAAAGTTACAGGCAGAACACTCAGAACCTAGGTGTAATTCAAGGAACTGGGAGTCGGTGCCGACCACAGAAAATCACCATCCACGGTGCTGGGGGCTACAAGGAATGGAGCAGAGGCACTGGGAGCCCAGAAGAGGCACCTGTCCCAGCCTGGGGAGAGAGTAGGGGAATGAGGAAACGCCTTTCAGACAGTAAACCAAAGGGGTTCCCAATCTTGGGTGACAATAAAAACAGCTACAAAGGCAGCCAAAACGGGTCTTAGGACAGGCACTCTGAGTTCCAGACAGGGCTCCAAGTCGCTACCCGCAGTTGATTTGCAATTTCTACTGATAAATGTGAATTTTAAAAGCCAAGCCCAGCTCCCAGCCAGTGCTGAGGCTCAGAGCAGCTAAAGGACTGAAAACTGGGTGTAAACCAAACAGGTGGGGCGCTATAAAGAGCCTCTGGTGTTAGAGAGCGGGAAGGAGGGCCGCCGCAGGGAAAGGGCTCGCCCCACGGAGAGGTATTGACTTGTCCCACTGTCATTTCGCTGTGGCTTCCTCTCTGAAGCCATCTCACTTCTCTGAATGTAGGTGACAGCGCCCCTCCAAGAACGAACGGCGCTTGAGAGATTTCGCAAGTCAAGAGCTCTGTAAGGGGCGAGCATACAGTAGGCTCTCAATAAACAGGGTGTGGACGCAAACTAACAAGTGGTCCGAGTTTCCTTGAACTGCCCAGGGGTTCATTTACTCATAAGTTCCTACTCTATGCCAGGCACTACTCTGGCCTCGTGAAGTACACGAATAGAGGAAACTAAGACGAGGACGAGGGCGAAAGGATGCCCGCGGAGACAGGGACGGACTTCCACCCGCGCCCGGTCCCTACAACCGCAGGGGACACACTGCGCCTGCACCGCCCCCCACTTCCGGTCCCTCCCCAGGCGCCTGCGCGCTGGGCCCGGGAGCCCCGCCCGGCCGCACTCGGACTTTACCTCCTGCTGAGCGAGTAGCACCCTCCGCTCACGCTCTTTCTCCTCTTCTCGGGCCTGGGCCTCGTCACGCCGCACGCGGGCGACATTGTCCTTGTTCCGGACGTGCCAACTCTTCTTGGGCAAGATATTCATGGCGTCGTAGCCGTTCACAGACTGGCAGGCCCGCCTCCTAGCACTTCCGATTGGCGAGAGGATGCCCCGCCCTGTTATTCCTGCCTCGGACACGGATTGGTCCTGGGATAGTTAACACGCCCCCCAAGGTCTATAGCGAGAGCTGATTGGCTAAGATTCTCGCCCGAATCTTGGTGTCACCTAGCGACTGCCTCTCATCGAGGTTCCGGACCAATCACAAATGTCCCCGCCCCCGACGCTACCGGACGCCGCCGCCGATTGGCTAGCACGCCCGTCGAGTCCCTCCCGAGGCCAATACATCTGATTGGCTTGTCTCCCCGCGGAAGCCTTGCCCCCAGGCTTCAGGGCGCAAGTTTCAAAGAGCGCTCAGCAGCCTCGGCTGTGTTTATTGATACATGAAAGAGGTTCCTTGGGGAGTCCGGGACTGGCAGCGAAATCCTAGGGCTGGAAGGGCGTAGGGTCTTCTCCAGATCTCCTATTTTACCGATGACATGGCCGAGGCTTGCAAAGGATCTGGGGGCAGGTCTGGGTCTGAAAGTGGGCTGTCACCCTGAGCCAGGCTGGGGAGGTCAAAGAGCCCCTTGGGCAGAGCTCAGCGCCACTGCACGCTGTGCCAGGAACACTTTATCCTGCGCCGCCTGGGGTAGAGGGTAAAGAGAGGTGGAGGTGAGACAGACCTTCTCTCCCCCATGTCCCTTTACATCCCCCAGCACCCCTTCCCAGGGACCTGGCCTGGCTCACCGTCTTTATTTGACGCTTGAGCTCAGAGATGAGGCGTCCATATGAGTTAGCCAGGGCCAGGGTATACACCATCAGGACGCTAGAAGAGACAGGAATGAAAGCCACTCTCCAAACCCTTTTAGAATATCTTCAACGTATGGCTCATTAGAAACCAAGGGTCTAGACCCCCAAACCCCTCTTCAGAGCCAGGAGTCCAGGCTCCCAGCCCCCTCCTCTCTCGGACACAGGCAGCGGGGGCCCCAGATCACACACATTCAAACTCCCCCTCACCTGGAGATCAGCAAAAGGGGCACAGCAAAAGCCTGGGTCCCCAGGAAGAAGAGGAAGTTCTGGGTGGTCTGAGAGAGGCTGGAAATCGATATAGGGATCTGAGACCAGATGGATGACAACTCCCGGAATGGACCACACGGCTTAGAAGGCGGGATCCTGAAATTAAATACAGGCAGAGCTCAAGGATGGCCAAGAGTCAGAACCCTGGGTGAGGGCAGAGGGAGAAAGAGGCAGCACCTTTCACACTTACAGGAAGATACTACACAGCACAGGAACGGTGGAGATGGCCAGACCCAAGAGAAGGACCAGGGGGAAAAAGAAATTCGCCGTGGAGGCCCGAAAGGTGCGGGAGGCTGGGGAGCAGGTGGAGAAGAGGGTGTGCTGGCGAGGAAGGAGAGAATCTGAGACGCAAGAGTCTGAGCCTGGCCTCTCCTTCGTCACCATCTAGGAGTCCTGGCCCCTGGCCCCCTCTTCAGTAAGGATCCAGCAGTCCCCGATCCTTTCCCATCATCAGACCCAGAAGCCTGAGTGCCCTCTTCCCGCAAACCTAAAAGTTGGGATGCCCTAGACCTCTCCTTCTCTGACATCCAGGAGTCTGTCCTCCAGCCCCCTCCTTTCTCAAGATCTAGTAGTCCGGGGCCCCTCGCACCCTCCTCCCCCAGGACCCAGGAGTCACATCCCTCAGTCCCCTCCCTCACCTCAGGACCCAGGAGTCCACCCCCCAATACCTCCCGCTTCAGACCCAAGGGTGCTCCCGCCACCCCTCACCTTCTTCAAATAGAAAAGCAGCAGGAACTTGACCGTGTTGAGCAGGGGCAGTAGAGGGCAGAAAAAACTCCCCACCCAGACCACTGTCTGCGCGTAGATGAGCCCCAGCACCTCGTCGGGCACCTGGAACTCCTGAGTCCCCACCATGCGACCCAGCGCTCCAGGACAGAGCGCAGAGAACAGCCTAAGGGGCGGGGCCGGGCCAAGTCAGAGGCGCACCCGCTCGGATTTTCCCGCCTCCACCGTCCCGCCCACCAATGAGAAGTGAGCCTATCTGACAAGGGGCGGAGCTTTCAAGGTTCTGGAGGTGGGTGTCAAGACGGCAGGGCCAGAGGGAACTACCTAATAAATGGGGGTGGGGGGGAGTCTGCAGACTCAGGGCTAAGAAACTGAGCAGTCAGAGGTGGGGCTAGGAAAGGGGGCGGGGCAAAGAGGAAGATCCCAGGGGGATGGCCGGGGCAAAGAGGAAGATCCCAGGGGGGATGGGCGGGGCCAGTTCCAATAGGGCGGGGCCAGAGTGAGGGGCGGGGCTCTCACTTCCGAGGAAACTGGATGAACAGCGAGATTGCCACGCCGGTCAGCAGATCAAAGATCAGGAGTTTGTACATCTCCTGCCCCACCCGAGTCTCCCAGCACTGAGGAAGGAAGAAAAGTGTCAGAAAGTGCCCTGGCGTCTGGAGGTCCAAGCATCCAAGTCCCCGAATCACAAGCATATGATCAATAGGCTTATCAATAGCAGAGGACTCAGGCGGGGGTGGGGGGGGTCCTTAGTTTTTTCAAACATCCATACTTCCGTCCTCAAGAGGAGGGTGTTCTAGCAGCCAAGCTCCTCCTTCCTCCCAAACCAGGAGTCTGGACCCACCCAGCTCCTGCTTTCCTCCAAGGACCCAGGAGTCCCGGCCCCCTGTCCTCCTCACTGGAATTTCTTCGTAATTGTAGCCACAGGTTTTGCAGTCTTCAGCCTCCGAATTGCCCCCGCAAGTAATCTGATTCCAGAGAGAGAAGAGCAGGACCAGCAGAGAGGCCAGGCGGAGAATTATGGTCCTGGCAAGGGGAATGAAAAAGGGAATCAGCACTAACCGAGTGCCCACCAGGAGCCAGGACCCTCCTGCGTGGAACACGCTCACAATTCCCCCCCACCTCACAGAAAAAGAAACAGGTTCAGCGACGGAGAGAATCGGGATCTGAATCCAGATCTCATTGGATCCCACATCCTCGGGATTTCCACGCCTTATCTGCTAGAAGCAATGTCCCTAGATTGGTCCCACCATCATCCCCAGCCCACCCCAGAAGGCTGGAACCTGAGCAGGATGAAAACAATCTGGCGGCTCCTGGTATAGCGCTCCAGCGGGGCAATGAGCTTGAACACGGGTGGCAGCACAAAGTTGACCGCGGAGATGAAGATGGACGGGAGGTAATTCACCACGAGCTTTAGCAGCGGCAACTGCTGAACATAGGACACCTCCTGGGAGGCAGGATGGGCCAAGAGAAGAGGCTCGGGGTCCTGGAGGAGCCACGCTTGCCATCCTCCCCCAGCCCCTACTCGCTTCAGGATCCTAAAGTCCGAGGTCTAAACATAACCCCCCTCCCCCACATCCCTCCTCTCTAAGGTCCCAGAAATCATAGGCCTCAGTCTCCTCCCTTGGAAACGTAGGTTCCAGGACCCCCAGACCCTCCTCCCCCGTGACCCTCCACACCTGCAGCTGCACGGTGAACTCTGTAGCCCAGTAGACGCCGTAAAAGGCTGCCCCCAGGAGCGCGAGGACCAGCAGGTTGAGCAGCACCCGCACCGACCACAGCTTGGCATGCTGGCCCAGGGTCCGCAAAGCAGCCTGGCGTCGCAACTCGGCTTCCTCCAGCTCCACCTGAGGCCAGGAGAGACGTCCATTTGAGTTCTAGTCCCCGAGGCCCGTGCGGGTGGGTGGTCCAGAGCCCTCAATTCAAACTGACGCAGCACTGCCCCTCTAAGGACTTCTGTAATCCCAGCCCATCCAGGGCTCTCCCCAAGACCATTTAGGTCTGGCCCCGCCCCAACACGGCCCCGCCCAACACCCGAAGCCACACCCCTCCACGGCTTCGCCCAGCACGCCCCGCCCCTCCACCGCCCATCTCAGCACCCAAGCCCCGCCCATCACCGCATGCCGCTCCCCTCCGCGGCCCCGCCCAGCCCTCATGTGAGGTGAGGAGTTCCGGTTCTACTTTCGCCAGCCCTTTCTGGCCACACCCTTCTCTGAATTTTGAACCAAGGAGCTTTAGGCCCCGCCCCTTTCCTGCAGCTTGCTTTTTTTCCTGTACTCTTTGACCTCAGGCATCCCTACTGTGGCCTCCTCCCAACCAGCTCATCCTCCAAGGCCCGCCTCCTTAGAGGAAAGCTGCACCCAGCATCTCTCCCGAAGCCCCATCCCTGCTCTAGGCCCGCCCATTCTCTCAGCCCCGCCCCCTCTGGACCCCATCTAGTTGTAGACCCGGGCTCCTAGTTGACCTGCAAGTCAAATAGGATGTTGCGCTGGCGCAGCCGCACGTGCACATCCCCGCAGAGGCCAAAATCCCAGGCGGAGAACACCCGGTGGCTGTAGCTGGTCAGGGCCCCCGACTCCGCCAATAACGTCTGCTTCAGTCCGGACACGGAGCTGAGAGAGAGGAGACCAGAGAGACGGGGTGTGGCAGGATAGCCGTGAGCAGGGGAGGCAACCCCTCTTATGGGACAAACAGGGAAAATGAACCCTAAGACCTCTGGCATTCGTCAAGCTGCTACCTGGTGGAGAAAGAGTCAAAGAGGCAGAGATCCGGTCAGGGGGACAAAGACCAAGAGAGAGATTCAGAGAGAGACCCAAAGGAGGACGGAAACCCAAATGAGACAGACAGAAACCTAGGAGGTAGGGACAGAGCTCCAGAGAGAAGGTGACAGGGACCCAGAGTGAGAGGGACAAAGACCCTGGGGACAGACATTTAGAGAGGAGGCTGAGACCCCACAGGGGACAGAGATTCAGAGAAAGGGAGACAAAGACTTGGCGAGGGGAGATCTAGAAAGAGAGGGTCAGAGACTCAAGAGTGGGGGAAGGACAGACATCCAGAGAAGGCGGGTGGGGGAGAAAGACCCAGAAAAAGGAGGACAGAGAGTCAGAGAAGGGGTAGGGAGAGATAAAGAGACTCTAGAGAGGGAGGGAAAGACCCAGGGAAGTGACAGAGAACCAGTGAAAGGAAAAGAAACAGAGAAAACTGGGCAGAGACTCCATATCCACCTTCACTGCCCTGGTGCAGGCTCCCACCACCTCCCCAGTGGACAACTACAGAGGACGCCCTCCCCACCCCCCCCCCCCCCCACCCCGGCCTCTTTGCTTCCACCTGTGCCCTCTTGGAATCCATTCTGTCTTCAGCCAGTGGAACCTTCTTTTTATACAGATCAGAGGTTTTCCACTTTAAAACCTATTCCACGGCTTCTTGTTTTTGAAGTGTAGGCTCCTTCATAGCACAGCCAGCCAGGGGCCACCTGATCTGGTCTCCACCTACTTCTCGAGGCTCAAATCCTGTGCCTCCTCCTCTTACTACTGGCCTCTCGTTTTCCACAACACTCCAAACCTCTTCCCACCACAGAGCCTTTGCACCTGCAGTCCCCTCTGCCTAGAACGCGTTTGTCTTGGCCATTCACCTGACTGGCTCCTTCTCATCTTTCTGGTCTCCATCTACAGGTCACCTCCTCAGAGAGTCCTTTACCGATCAGTCCATCTAATGAGGATCCCCATCCATTACTTGCTATCACAGGGGGCGGCAAACTATGGCCCATGGACCAAATGCTGTTTTGCAAATAAAGTTTTATTGGAACACAGCCACGCCCACTTGTTACATAGTCCTGCCCTACAAGAGCAGAGTTTAGCTGAGACAGAGACCTTCTGGCTGGCAAAGATGAAAATATTTCCTACTTGGCCTTTCCTTTTTTATCAGAGGAAACATGCTGATCCCTTCTCTTTCACACCATCCCATTTGTTTTCTATATAGTATTGCTCCCAAACTGAAATTGTTGATCTGCTTCTTTATTTAACAGTCTGTCTTGAAGCTTATCTCCTTATTGGTTTCTGTGGAAGCTGGGGAGTGTGGTAGCTTGAAGGGGTTTTGAGGGGGCTTCTGGAGGCTGGTCGTGTTCTATTTCTTGGTATGGGTGGGAAGGTAACAAGCTCTACCCTTTGATTTGTGCATTCTTCTGGAAGTGTGCGATATTTTAAAAACAAAGAATATATACAGTCAACAATATTTGACAAGGGATCTCACATACCCAATGGGGAAGAGAAAGCCTCCTCAATAAATGGTGTTGGGAAAGCTGGATAACCACATGCAAAAGAATGAAATTGGACCCCTATTTACACCACTCACAAAAAGTAACCCTAAATGGATTAAATACTTAAACATAAAACCTGAAACTGAAAAAGTCTTAGAAGAAAATATAGGGGAAAAGCTCCTTGACATTGGTCTTGGCAATGATTTTTTGGACATGACACCAAAAGCACATGCAACAAAAGCAAAAATTAACAAGGGGAACTACAACAAACTAAAAAACTTCTTCACAGTAGAAGAAACAATCCACAAAATAAAAAGGCAACCTACAGAAGGACAGAAAATCTTTGCAAATCAGATATCTGATAAGGAGTTAATGTCCAAAACATACAAAGAACTCATACAACTCAATAGCAAAAAAATCCAAACACCCAAACAGAAAATGGGAAGAGGACTTGAATAGACAGTTTTCCAAAGAAGATATACAGATGCCCATAGGCACAGGAAAAGATGCTCAACATCACTAATCATCAGAGAAATGCAAACCACAATGAGATATCACCTCCCACCACCCATCAGAATGGCTATTATCAAAAAGTCAAGAAATAACAAGTGTTGGCAAGGATGTGGAGAAAAGGGAATAATCATTGCGCACTGTTGGTGGGAACTGGTGCAGCCACTATGGAAAACGATATGAAGCTTCCTCAAGAAATTAAAAACAGAATTAGCATATGACCCAGCAATCCCACTTCTGGGTATCTATCCAAAAGAAATGAAAACAGGTTCTCAAAGAGTTATCTGCACCCCTATGTTCACTGCAGCATTATTCACAATAGCCAAGACACAGAAACAACCTAAGTATCAGTGGCTGATTGGATAAGGACGTGGTACATACACACAATGGAATATCATTCAGTCATGAGAAAGAAGGAAATCCAGCCATTTGCGACAACATGGATGGACCTTGAGGGCATTATGCTACATGAGATAAGTCAGACAGAGACAAATACTGTATGATCTCACTTTTGTGCGGAATCTAAAAAAGCCAAACTCATACAAACAGAGAGAGAATGGTGGTTAGCAGGGGCTGGGTGGGGCAAGTGGGGAAATGTTGGTCAAAGGATACAAACTTCCAGCTGTAAGATGAATAAGTTCTGGGGATCTAAGGTAGCCCATTCTGACTGTAGTTAACAATACTGTATCACACACTTGAAAGTTGCAAAGAGAGTAGATCTTAAATGTTCTCACCACAAAAAAGAAATGGTAAGTGTGACAGGATGGAGGGGCTGGCTAATGCTACAGTAGTAAGCATATTGCAAAATACAAATGTATCGAGTCAACACGTTGTGCACCTTAAACTCACATAATGGTATGTGTGTCCATTATATCTCAATAAAGCCAGGGGAAGAAAAGAATTCAGTTTTTAAAAATTCAATGTAAAAAAAAAAATAAAAAGAAATCCAGAATTGACCACTTGTCCCCACCCTAGTCCAAGCCACCATTGTCTCTTGCCTGGATTATTACAATAACCTCATAACTATTGGACCTGCTGCTGGCTTGCTCATCCTTAAACTCTCTCCCTCGCTCCTTGCGCTCCTGTCTTCCCCTCTCCTCCTTCTCTCCCTTTCCCTCCCCCTCACCCCTCTGTCTTCCACAGAACCATAGAGGAATTCTTTTAAAACCTAAATCAGACCTGGAGGATCTTCTGCTCAAGAACCTGCAACGCGTCCCAGCTCACTAAGAAAGAAGCCACATTCTTTACAGAACGCGGCCCCATCTCTCTTGGCTCTCCCCCTGCCTCCCTCTGCTCCAGTCGCACAGGCTGCCTTACACCCTCCAACACGCCAGCGCTGCTCCCGCCTTGCTCCAGCCATACCCTCTGCCTGGAATACTCTCTCCCCGGGTATCTGCTTGACCAAATCCTTCACCTTCTCAATGTCTTTGCGTAAACATCACGTTCTCAATGAGTCTTCCCAGACCCCCTATTCGTACAGCAGCCTGGCCCAAGATCACGGTCAATCCCCCTCACTACTCTGCTGGTACGCAGAGCCCTGATCACCTTCTAACACGCCACACAACTGACTCATTTACAGCTTATTGCATATTGTCTGTCTCTCCCTGCTAAAACGTCGGATCCATCAGCACAGGATTCTCTTGGATTTGTTTGTTCTCCTGTTTTACCAACTGCTTAGAACAATGCCCGGCACATGGCATATAGCACCTGCTCAGGAAATATTTATTTCATGAGTGAAGGAACCACCCTTATTCATTTCTGACACAGCACTCTCCCCTCCTGAAAAGATGCCATTCATTTGCTTACTTGTTTAATGCCTTACCTTCCCCACTGGACTCTAAGCCACAGGAGGGAGAAACTTCCCACCTTTATCCCTGGTCTTCAGCATTTTTTTTTTTTAAGATTGGCACCTGAGCTAACATCTGTTGCCAATCTCTTTTTTTTCTTTTTCTTCTCCCCGAAGGGCCTCCCCCCAGCACCCCCCTTCACATAGTTGTTTATTCTAGTTGTAGGTCCTTCTGGTTGTGCTATGTGGGACGCGGCCGCAGCATGGCCTGATGAGCTGTGCTAGGTCCGTGCCCAGGATCCAAACCTGCAAAACCGTGGGCCGCCGAAGCGGAGGGCATGAACCCAACCACTTGGCCAAGGGGCCGGCCCCAGGAAGCATTTTTTAATTGGATTTCAACTCAAACAGAGAGAAAGGGATAACAGAGCAAGACTCAGGATTCTTGGGGAGGGTGCCTCTACCACCACTACTCCCCCCACGGCCCGGGGGGCTGGGTGTGCGGGTGTCACTGACCGGTGCAGGATGAGCAGCAGGTGGAGGAGGCCAATGACGAAGACGCAGCACAGGTAGCTGACCGCCAGGTGCGGGCGGGGTGGGTAGAACCCATAGAAGAGAGAAGACCATTCTAGAAAACTCTGGGGAGGGCAGGGTAGGGGTCACATGGGGCTGGGTAGAGGCAGGGTTCAGGGAGCTGGGCGGTTGGGGGGGGCACTGGGGCTAAAAGGGGGAGTCTCCCAGCGACCTAGGCGCGCACCTCTCCAGAGAGCAAGCTGAAGAGCTGGGTGGGGAAGGCGATCAGGCCCTGGGGGCGGGGGTCGTAGGAGCCGCAGTGGGAGGAGGTGTCAGGACCAGGCGGACCCGGGGGATCTCCTTCCACCCAGGTGGGCAGCAGCGTCATGCAGAGCTTGAGCACCGAAGCCAGCACGTTGAGCAGTAGCAGGAAGCGCAGCAGAGAGAAGTAGGACTCCGTGCCGGCGCCGAACTGGCCTGCAGGGGGCGGCAGAGAGAGGCCTCGGGCTCCTTTCGGAGTCCGACCCAGCCTCCCTCCCTCAGATCCGGGAGCCCAGACCCCAGCCCCTCCTCCCTCAGACCCAGGGGTCCGGGCCCCCACTCCCTCCTCCCTCAGACCCGGGAGTCCAGCCCCCCAGCCCCTCCTCCCTCTGCCCCTCCTCCCTCAGACCAGGGAGTCCAGCTCGCCCCAAGATGCCAGCTCAACCCAACCGCACCCCCGATCCTCTTCAGCGTCCACACCCAGGGCTGCAAGGTGCGCAGGCCTTCCTGCATCTTCTCCTTGGACCATCCAAGCACCAGGGCCCAGCGGGCCACCCTGGACCTTGAGCCCAGAGCCACTTGGTCCCGGGCTTGGCTCTGCCTGGGAGAGAAAGAGTCAGAGACAGAAAATGAAGGGCCTAGCAGCCCCAGATGGAAACCACCCAAATGCAGAAACAACCCAACAGGAGGACCAGGAAGTGAACTGCAGCGTGGTCATCCCGTGGAATACTCTCTAGCGACAAAAAGAAAGAGCTGACGCTAAGCCTAGGAAGCAGGGCAGAAAATGAAGACTGCAGCATTCTGTTCCCACACGGCTCCACAGAGAGCACAGGGAAAGCTGGCTCTCGAGGGAGGCAGACACAGGTGGCAAAGCTAGGAAGACGAGGAAGCAGTGACCACCGTCCGAGGCTGGGAAGGCGTTCCTGCAGGGAGAGAGGGGTGCTTCTGCGGAGCTGCGATGTTGCCGCGATGCTGCGTCTCTAGTTCCAGGAGGAGTTCAGCTGGGCACTCGCTATAGGAATACGCTTTGAGTCTGGACACCTTGTTTCATGCACCAGGCAAATATCATCATCAAGTAAAAATGAAAAAAAGAAACAGAGAAAGGAAGGAAGGTGTAATACTGTGATTTATATTAAGAAATATTTATTTGGCCTTTGTCCCCTTTTCTGACACAGAGCTCCTAAAACCCTCAGAGTTTCCCAAGTGTGGAGAGGGACTAAGGTGGCTTTTGTTATGTAAATGAGGTTCCTTCTGGAAAGCACCTTAGGATGGGAGCAGGTTGCCAGGAGAACCAACCACGTGACTAGAGGGTTGGAACTTTCCGTCCCAGCCCCTGATGTCTGGGGAGGGGAGAGGGGCGAGAGGTTGGATCAGTCGCCCATGGCCAATGACTTAATCAATCCTGCCTTAGTAATGAAACCTCCATAAAAAGCCCAAAGATGGGGTTTGGAGAGCTTCTGGGCTGGTGAACACATGGCGATTCAGGGAGAGTGGTGGGAGCAGAGGGCAAGGAAGCCCTGCACCCTTTCCCCATACCTTGCCTTCCAACTGGCTGTTCTTGAGTTATATCCTTTTATAAGAAACCAGTAATCTAGTAACTAAAGTGTCTCTCTGAGTTCTGTGAGCTGTTCTAGCAAGTTAATTGAACCCAAGGAGGGGTTTGTGGGAACCTCTGATGTATAGCCAGCGTCAGAAGCACAGGTGACAAGATGGACTTGCAATTAGCATCTGAAGTGGGGGTCGGGGTGGGGGGTGGGGACAGTCTTGTAGGAGGGAGCCCTTAACCTGAGGGATCTGAAGCCATCTCCAGGCAGATAGTTGAGTTGAAGTGTGGACCCCCATCTGGTGTTAGAGAATTGCTGGGTGGTGTGGAGGATGCCTCCCCTCCCCCACTCCCATCAGAATTGGTGCCAGGACTGTAGCACTAAACAAGGGTGAGTCACACGGGGCCCCACTCTCAGAGGGGCCCCACGCCTGCTTCCAATGCTGTTGCCATCTTGAAATGCGTAATAACATCTTTCACTGGGCCCTACGAATTATGTAGAAGGAGAGAGGAAAGACAGAAGTAAAAGAGTGACAGGCTTGGGAGAGGAGGAGGCAGAGACAGAGAAAGACAGAAAGCAGAGAGGAAAAAAACTAGTAACAGATTTCAGACACACAGAAAGAAACAGAGGCAGAGACGGGCTTGGAGGGAGAGAAGAGACTGAGAGGCCAGGAGAGGGGAGTTTGGAGCCACAGAAAGACAGGACTCCTTGGAGTCAGAAAAGTAAAGACACAGAGACACAGACGGGGGCCTGAGGGAGGCAGGGAGGATGAGATAGCAAGTAGACAGAGCCCCAACAAGTGGGAAGGTGGTCCCCACCGGGCTGGGAAGTGGGATGTGGGGCCCTCACCTGTGTACCCGTCTGGCCTGCATAGGCCAAGGCAGTTCCCGGGAAGCGTGAGGTTCCTGCAGCTCCTTTTGGGTGGCTTCTGCCAAGGCCTGGATGCTCCTCCCTCCGTCCTCATCCTCCTCCTCCAGCACCCCCCAAGGCAGCACCCCAGGGCCTCGGTACCGAAGAGTAGCAGCACTGGGGAGCTCATTGAGCACAGAGGAGAGCGACGGGCCTGGTGCAGGAGGGTAGGGGGCTGGGAAGACTCAGGAATCCTCCTCCAGCCCCTCCTCCCTCAGACCCAGGAGTCCGGGCCCCCAGCTCCTCCTCCCTCAGACCCAAGAGTCTGGGTCTGCTGTTCAACTTCCTCTTCCCTTATTTCAGGATCTTTGGACCCTGGCCCCTCCCATTCCTCAGACACCTGAGCCCCAGCCGGTGGTCCTCTCCTCCCCAAGGACTTGAGGCTGGGTCTCCAGACTGCTTCCCAGGACCCAGGAGTCCCCGCTGCCTTCTCCCCCAGAAACCCAGGAATCAAAACCCCTCCCCCTCTGCCCTTCAGACTGGAGTCCAGGCCTCCATTCTTCATCTCCCACAGGACTTCCGCCAGCCTGAGGGGTAGGACCTGACCCCCCAGGGCTCCCCTACCTGCTCGGGCCTCCCGGGGTGCTAGCCACCCCCCAGAGGAGCCCCAGGCCTCTGGTTCCCACGTTGGGCTCCCCTCCATGGTCCCAGGCAAAGCTGTGTTTCCGTCTCTAGGAGCGGGCTGGGCGCGGACGGCGCCAGGTGAGGGAGGGGCCAAGGGCAGGTCTGTAACTGACCGCCAGGTGGCCTGGAGGGAATACTGTGCACTTCCCAGAAACCGTCAAGGCCACTGCTGCGGGGTCTCCTGGCAGTGCGGTTCAGGGAGCAGGGACAGTAGCACTTCACACCAGGACTTGGGGGCACAAGCGCCCCTCTGTCATTGATCCCCCCCATACACACACAGTTTTTGTGCAACACTTTATTGGGAGAGCTTTACACATTCTGACCCTGTCTTGGGCCAAAGGATGACAAGAGGGTGACAGGAGCACTGGGACCCTGAGGTGGCTCAGATGGAAGCTGCAACAACCACAGTCCAAAAGCCTGCTCACCTGTGCCTCAGTTTCCCCTTTAGGAAACGAGAGGGTTTTGTTCCTTTCTAGGTCTGAAACACTGGTTGGATGAGATAAAAGAGAGTGAAAGCCACAAGGAAGAGGTTCCCCACTCCCAGAACCTGAAGCTCCTACACCCGCCCTGCGGATCCAAAGGGCACTTGCCCGAGGAGCCGGGTGGCCCATTGGCCCTGCTGTTGGGGGAAGCGCAGCTCTCTCTGAATACCTGGAAAGTGCGGCAGGGACAAAGCGAGATTCTCATCTGGACACCTTGATTTGACAGTAGGGAAAACTGTCCTGCAGCCTTCAAGGCGAAGGGCAGGGAAGCAGAGAGCCCCCAGCCGTGCTTCATCCGAGGCAGGGTGCTGAGCTGGGGGAATGGGAATCCTCCCCAGGCCCCCAGCCAAATTCAGGACTCTTTCTGAGCAAGGAGACAACCTGGTTCACGGAATTCCCAGGCAAAAGCTCGGTGGCTTTTGAGGGAGAGAGCGTTGCGGCAGCTTACTCCTCCCGGAGCTTTTCCGGGGCAAGGCTGGTGGCCTGCGACGCCGTCTTCCTCCGGCTGGGGCTGCCCCCACGCAAAGCCAGCCCTAGCCCCAGGGCCACCAGGGCCAGGATGTGGATGCAGAAGTAGACAGACGCCCAATACCGGAGGGTGTCGCCCAGCGAGAGCAGCACAAAGCCCATGCACATGTAGTCGTAGGCTCGCATCTTCAGGAACCAGTGCACCCAGTCCCAGACCCTCTGGCCCCCGGGGCTGAGCCGTCCCCGCAGGGCAGACACCAACTGGTCCTCGGCCGCCAGGCACAGCGGGATGGTCAGGAAGCTTAGGTAGTAGCCAGGGTGGAGGCCGTGCCAGTAGGCGCTCAGCAGCATGGTCCAGGCGCTCCTGGGGGAGGTGCTGGGAGTTAGGACCCAGGAGCCCAGGCCCCCAGCCCCTCCTCCCTCAGACCCAGGGGTCCAGGCCCCCAGCCCCTCCTCCCTCAGACCCAGGGGTCCAGGCCCCCAGCCCCTCCTCCCTCAGACCCAGGAATCCAGGCCCCCAGCCTCCTCCTCCCTCAGACTTAGGAGCCCCCAGCCCCTTTGGAGACCCCAGTAAACCTAATCCTCTGTCCTCTCCCCATTTAAGGCTTAAAGGTTTCCTGTTCCATGGCCTTTTCTCCCTTAGGACCAAGAACTCTGATTCCTTTGAGAGCTCAGTGGTTCTCAGTGTGTCCCCGGTCCAGCATCAGTGTCACCTGGGAACTTGTTAGAAACACACATTCTTGAGCTCCAGCCCACTCCTCCGGTATCAGAAAGTCCGGGGGCGGGGGCCAGAAGCAATCTTCGATGGAACAAGTCCTGGAGGTGATTCTGATACAAACCAGCATTTGAGAACCACTGTCCTAGCCCATGAAGACCCAGAGTCCCTGGTCTGTGGCCCATCCTTATTCTGGGGCCCAGGAGTCCTGGTCCTCTGCCCTCCAAGCCCCAGAGCCAGCTCCCTTATTCTTGAAGAACCAGGAAGTCAATGGTCCCTGCCCTGTAGGGAAAGAGGAACCCTCAGCCCTCTACCCTCCTCTATAACTGAGGTCCCACCTTCCTCCAAGAACCCAGGATTTCAGAAGTCTGTCCCCCCTTCCCCGCTCAGGACCCACAAGTCTCAACTCCTCTCTTCAGGAACCCAGCTCACCCTCTCCCAGCGCCCCTTTCCTTCAGGACCCAGGAAGCTGAGCCCCCAGCCGCTTCCTCCTTTGGGGATCCAGGAGTATAATTCCTGATCTGTGAAGACGCAGGCATCTCTAGCCATGGTCCCCTGTCCTTACGGACCCCAGAATCAAACTCCCTAGCCCTTGAGGACCCATACTTTCAGGTTCTGATAGACACTTCTTGGACGGGACAGAAACCACAGCAGGCTCTGCCACGGATTGTGGCATGGGTGAGGGGGGGAGGGCCTGCCTTTCTTGCCCATGGGCATCAACCTTTCCCTCTGACACATCAGGGTGCTTGAAGTACCACAAGCTAAGGACACAATAATGCTGACCATCCCAATCTTGAGGACATAAAACTCCACAAAGAAGCTTCAATTTTTCTTGTTGCCAAAGAGAGAACTTTTCCTCCCTCTCTTCTCTTAGGCCATTTCCTTGAAAAACCTAGTGTTTGAGAACCTTCTCTGTGTCCTTTGGACATAGGTGGAGATCTTTGAAAAGGCGAAATATGCCTCTAGAAAGCATTCCGATCCGGGCATACTTTTCTTGAGGGTCTGGGAACCATCCCTTTGAAACGTAAACGTCCCCGTCTCCCTGCCACTGTGGGGGTTTATCCTAAGCCTGGCCAGCTGTCACCACCTGCTTGTCACACAGATATGAGTTTTGTTCTACCTTCAGATAAAGACTACTTAGCCGGCACAGGTGGCTACCCCAATTCCCAGGTGACCTTGGGATGAACTTGAGAGAATGCATAGCGAAGAGTGCTGGGGAGCCCTCTTACTTGAGGGCAAGCTATGGTTTCTTTTGAGAACATGCTACGTAACGGACCGTAAGGGATGGGTGGTATAAAAAGCGTGAGATTTCTTTCCATCTCGGTAACCACATTAGTGGGTACTTGCAACATGTGTCGCAATCCGGTTTAATGCTTATTCAATAAAAAAACTGCTTTCTTTCTTTCTTCCCAAGGTGGAGAGAGAATTCTCTGGGTGGCAGGATTTAAGGAAATTTCCTCCAAGGGGGTGAGGGAAGGGGATGGGAACAGACAGGACAGTAGGACACACTTGGCACGTTTAAACTCAACATGTGCACACCTGAACTCTTGGTCCTTGCTCCAGCCGCTCTGCTTCCATCCTACCCTTCTCTCCCATCTCGCCGCTCCCATGTAGTGAACACTCTCCAAAGAATCGTCTTGCACTTCGTCGACACTTCTCCCTTTCCATTCTGTCTTGAACCCACTCCAATCAGGCTTTTACTTCCGCCCTCCAAACTGCTCCCATCACGCCCAACCCGGTGGTCATAGCTGTCTTCATACACTGAAGCTCCAGGCACTGTACAACACAAACCATCCCTCCCGTCTCCTTGAAACATGTGGTTCCCTTGGCTCCCTTGGTTCCCTTCTGGGAATGAACTTTCCTGATGGTCCTCCTTATCTCCCTGGCTCCCTTTGCGGGCTCCTCCTCCTGTGTCTAGTGTACACCAGGGTTTCTCACTCTCGGCACTACTGACATTTGGGGCCAGATCATTCTGTGGTCGGGGGCTGTCCCCACACATCAGGAGCATCCCTGGCCTCCACCCCCTAGATGCCAGTAGCACCTCCCAGTTATGACGAAAATGTCTCCAGACATTGCCAAAGGCCCCCTGGGGATGCGGTACAATTGCCCCCTCTTGAGAACCCCTGGTCTAAGCGCATCGGAATACCCTGTGCTTTGACCTGATGCTCAGCCACAGAACTTTAGTATCACCTATACCGGACGATGCTCAAGTGTCCACTTCTTACACTGACCTTTCCCTTACGCGCCCGAATCACATAACTAACTGCCTATCCGATAACCGCAGCTGGACAGCCAACAGCTACCTCAAAGTTAGTGAGACTAAAGCGAAGTCTCGCTTCCTCATCCTACCCATTCCAGAAATCTCTTCCTGCCCAGTCTTCCCCTGCTCTAGAAATGGCCCTGGAGTGCCCTCAGTCACTCACCCCTCTCACCGGGTATCATGCTTCATATCCTCTTTCTCACGCCCTACATCCAGTCTGTGCCAAGCTCTGACTCCACTTCTCGAATCCATCCACTTTCTGCCCACTGTTCCCTACACCAGGACACCATCATCTCCCACGTGGCCAGCCCCAAAGGCCTCCGAATTGGTCTCCCTGCTTTACCTCCTGCTCCCTCCCCCGACCTCAACTCCATTCCCCACACAGGGCCAGAGTGGATCTTTAGATCATAAATCGGATCATGCACCAGGTAAGTCTGGCTCCAGAGCAGCCATCGTTAACAGCTTCATTATGAGAACATGTCCTGGTGCATCCTGACCTCATCTGGTGGCTCCAGGATGGCTGAGTGACACTCAGCAGGTTACCTAACCTCTCTGAGCCTCAGTCTCATCTTTAAAATGGGATGATGAGTTTCTGCTTCCTAAGGTTGTAAAGACAACAACATCTTGAGTGGGACGAAATCTCCACTCAAGAAATATCCGATGAGTGAAGAATAATAAAAGCTAATAAATAGCGAGCACACACCTGTCAAGCCTCACCTTAAGTACATTTCACACTTTAGCTTGCTTAGTCCTCATATCAATCTATGAAACAGGTAATAGCATTCCCCCCACTTAACAGCTGAGGAAACAGAAATCAACCAACTCCTCAAGGTTTCTCGGTAGCTGGTAGGGTCAAATTCCAGAAGGTCTTGCTACTGAGTCCAAGGGACTCGCCACACTGGTACTGTCGAACGAGGCTGAACTTGACAGAAGTAGTAACTGAGGCTCACAGAGCAGCAACGATTTACCCACGAGTAACGCAAATCAGCGGCAGCGCAACGGGACTCAAGAAACTACAACTTCCATGATTCTCAGCAGCGGAAGCCTGGCCGAGGAAGCTGCAGGGGGCCCCAAGAACTGCTGGGAGATGTAGTTCTGCAAATGTGGCCTGAGGGGACGGGGCTCACCTGAGAACGTAGGAGCGAAAAGGCGCGCTCTTGTAGATGTACTGCGCCAGCCACCACTGCACCGTCATGTTCCAGTGCCGCATGCCCTCCCGCACCCGCGTGCAGAAGTCTGTGTCATAGCAGTCGATGTTGCGGATGGTCTCATAGTTGTATTCCACGGAAGCCGCCTTCTCCAGACTGGTGGGGTGGAGGATGAGGGTGGGGGACAGACATGCAACTCAGCCAGGCCCCCTCCCAATGCTGGCTATCCCAGCCCCAGATGCCAAGGAGGGGATCGTGGACAGGCAACAGCTCTCTGGCTGTCTCATTTGCTAAGGCAACAGGGGAAGAGTAGCCCAGAGGGAGCCTTTTTGGGGAGGAAGGTGGGGAGGGGTTGGGGGCGCAGGTTCACCAACAATGGGGTTCTCTTCCTGGTAATGGGGTCCACAACAGCCACGAAAAGCCTCCAAGGGCTTTGGGTGCTAAGCTGCGCACCTTTAGCAACCTGACCTTTCAGTCTCCAACGCTAGGGAAAGGCCATTCCTCAAGCAACCAAGCTCAGTGTACTCAGAGAAGCCTCCAAGCGTGGTCCTTTCTAGGTTGTCAGACACTGCAGTTGCTAGGGAAGTAGCATCCCTAACCAGATGGTCTGTGGTTGCCAGGGAGATGTTCTAGGCCCTGTGATACCGCCATGGTCTCTGTTGCTAGAGAAAGGGCATTCCTTAGCAACAAGACAAGAGGATGCTTAGAAAAGCTTCTGGAAAGGGCCTCTCCTGGCTATTGGTCCTTAGGATTGCTCAAGAAGTATCACCTCTCGCAATATGGTGGTTCCTGGATCACTGGTGCCAACATCCCCAGCAATGGGGAATTGTCCACCTGAACCCTTGGTGGCTTCTGATAATGCGACGGGAGTCATCCACTAGGAGTGGGGCCCAGAAGGGTTAGAAAAGCCTTCAATTCCTGCTTGACATTTTCTGGGGGACACCCTCTGTAGCAACTGGAGGTCTGCCCATAGTTACGAGGGCAGTGAAAATCACTTTGTGTGGGGGTGCCGCTTCCCCCACAATGGACTGGCAGTTTGTAACTACTCAGGGATGGCCTGACTCTATTGAGGAGGAGCGGTTCATAATTTCCATTGAAGGGCTGCTCCCCTAGCCGCAGCCCTAGGCAGAAGGCCTACCAAGGTTGCTGGAAACAGAGGGGCAGTCCATTCCTGGTTGCAAGGGGCAACACAGGATCAATACTTCCTTAGCAACAAGAGAGCCCCTACTACTAACAGTGCAACTTACCTAGCAATTAAAGATCTAGGGGGGTAGCATCATTAGCAACAAGGTCAATCCATAGTAACCAAGGAACTCGGCTTCCTTAGCAACAGTAGGAAGTTGACCTGTGGTTGCTAGGAATGATGTCTCCTCTGACAGAGGACAACACGGTCAGGGATGTTATTTCCTTCGAAACAGAGAGCAACTACAGGCTGTTATGTGGTGACATCCCATGGCGGGGGGGTGGGGGTGGTGGCTCCTAGCAACAAAGGGGTAGTTTAGGGGGTGCCATTCCCATAGCAACAAATAGCAAGCCTTCCGGCAGGAAGGGATGCACCATGGTTGCTAGGAAACCTGCTTCCTTAGCAAATAGAGGCAGTCCAGTTGCTAGGGAACCGTTTCCCTAGCAACAAAGGGCAATCGTCACTGCCCCATGATGGCATCTGAAGCAACCAGGAACAACTGGATTATTGGAGTGACACTTCCATGGCAACAGAGGGGCTGCACATAGTTGCTAAAATACCACTTTCCTTTTCCTAGCAACAGAGAGCAATCTGCCATCCCAAGGGGTGACAAGCCTAGCAACAAGGGGCCATGGGTGGGTATAAGGAGTGCTGTTTCCCTAGGACAGGGGAAGGTAGGCTGCGGTGGCCATAGGGTGACACTATGCCAACAACAGGTAGTGGATCTGCCCCCTGCTCCCTGCTATCCTCCCTGCTAGGGGCAGGGCCAGCCCGTGGTGATGGGGCTTGCCGGGTCTTGGGACACCTCCCTCCCGCCGCCTGACCTGCTGGGGGGTGGGCATTGGAGGGTCGGGCCGCCCCCGGGCCGGGCTTTGGCAGCCACGGGGTAGGCCCCGAAGCCAGCGGCAATGCAGCCGCACTCGGCGGCAATCCAGGCCACGTAGAAGCGCATGCGGAAGGCGAAGAAGACGGGGATCATGTAGAAGAGGCGTGCGGGCAGCGGGCGGGCGTAGAAGGCGTCCTCGCGCACAGCCTCCAGCGGGAAGAGATGCGAGGACAGCAGGAAGAGCAGCCCGAAGAGTGGGGCCGGCCAGGCGCGGCACAGCAGGGGCCGCAGGCTGGGCACGGCCCCCGGGAAGGGCTGCTCCAGCCAGTCCAGGTACGTGCGGTAGCGGAAGAACGGGCCTGTGGCGGGAGGGAGGGACAGCTGGTCAGAGACTGGCACAGACAGGACGGGGGCGGAGCTCAAGTGGGGCGAGGGAGACAGGAAGGGATGGGGGGGGGCAGGAGCAGAGACTAGGGTTGGGGTATGAGACCCTGGAGGGAGGGGACAGACACCCAACCCAGACAGAAGGGACAAGGAACTCAAGAAAGAAAGAGGGACAATTACAGAGAGAGACCTAAGAGCATAAGGGGTATTGAGATGCTAAGACAGATGGAGACGGAGACCAGATCCCCTCGGCAGGAAGGAGCCCCAGGAAGTACAGCAGTGCAAGTGGAGAGGAAAAGACTAGTGTGAGAAGAAATCCAGGGGGGCTGGGGCCGGATCCCCAGGGGATCCCAGGACGCCTCTGGGTTGGCTGTGGGTTTTGTTCTGAGCACTGGGAAACCCCTGGAGGCTTTTCCAACAGGAAAGTGCTGGAACACCATTCTCCTTTTCACAAAACCTCTCTGGCTGCTGAGTGGGGAGGGGCCTGCTGGAGGACAGCGATGGAAAATAACAGCCTGTTGGCACTTTAGATAAGATACAATGATGGCCGGCCTAGGGAGGGAGGAGCGGGGATTAACAAAAAGGACAGGGGTTCAAAGCCCTCTATGTCACAAAAGACTACATAGTGTATGATTCCATTTATAAATGTTCAGAACAGCTAAGTCTACAGAGACACAAAGTCAATCAGGGGTTTCCTGGGACCAGGGGAGGATGGAGGTTTGGGGGATGATGGCTAAAGGGGTACAAGGTTTCTTTCTAGGGTGATGAAACTGCTCTGCCACTACATGGTGACAGTGGTCGCACAACTCTGTGAATATACTAAAACCCAGCAAATTGGACATGGTTCTAAGTGGGTGAATCTGTCAATTACAGCTCAATAAAGTTGTTAGAAAAAGGAAAACCTTCTACGAGGTCAACATGAATGAGAAATATTTTGTGAGACTAAAATGGGATCATAAGCTGTGAATGTCTGTTCCCAGGGCGACAGGAACATCCGGATTATAAAGACTTTTCTCCTTTATCTCCTGTCTCCTCCCAAGAAGCTACAAGAAATCATTAGGCTGAGAATAGTTTGTCTTCCCTGGAGGAGTCCTGGGCCCAGTGAAGAGTCAGACAGAGACCCGGGAGATGCTCACCCTCGGAGTCACAGATGCCGGAACGAAGGGCAGGAACACAGAACAGGCACAAACTCCGGGGGACAGTGGAGACACAGGGGGAGCGATGCGGAGAGGCAGGGCACTCACCTGTCATGATTCCCACGTAGCAGTAGCTGTAGCTGAGCGTCTCCAGCAGAGAGGGGACGTCAGGCAGCAGCCCTAGGTTGGGCCCCTTGCTGAAGCCCGAGGCCATTTCCTTCCTCTGGGCCAGGTGCAGGTCCTGCACTTCACTGGCCAGACTCACCAGCTGGGAGGAAGGGGCATGGGTGGGGGACAGGTCAGACCCCGGGGCCTTCCTCACACCCTCCTCCCTTACACTACCCCTCTTAGCAGTCAAGGGATGCCCAGGGAGTGCAGCCAGAAGCTGAGGTTGCACGCCACAGGCAGCTCTGGGCATCTACAGTCGTGAGCTGCAGCTTAATGCCTGCTGCTGGCGGGTGTTTCCCAGGACTCAGACCTGGGCCCTCCTGTCTTTCTCTGTGTTTCGTCTTTCTGTGCTCTCCTGCAGTCGTGGCTTTAGATACCACCCACTCTCATGACTCCCAAACACTTCCCCCCGGGCTGGACTTCTCCCCAGAGCCCCAAACCTATTCATCAAGTTGCCTCATCATTAATACTCAGATGTCTACTGGGCACCTCAAATCTAACACATGCACAGTGGAACTCAGTATTACCCACTCCCCACACCGGCTCCTCTTCCAGCCCCCTCCCTCAGGAAAGGCCACTACCATCTAATTAACTGCACGGGCCAGAAAACTTCCTCGAAGCCCAGATCTAATGCCTTACGTCTCTCAAGTCTGTCCCTTTTGTTGTGCCTCTACCACCAGGCTGAATATGTTCGGCCCGCCCCTCCAGATCTCTTCTCTTCCCTCCTCCACACAGACCCAAGGCCAACCCCACAAGAGAGAGCCCCAGGCAGAGATGGAGGAAGGCAGGAGAGTGATTCCCCTGCAAGATCACCTTGGGCTGACCATGACCCTAGATAGACCTTCTCAAGGTGAGCGGCTCTACACCACCCTTTTTCCTTCTGGGTTCCACTACCTGCCCCTTCTCTTGTCCCCTTGGGCCCAGGGTTGGTACCGGTTCCCCTGCTGCTGGTCCAGGATTCCTGCGCTGTCCCTTCTGGCTCCTCCATATCCTGCCCACACCGTCATAAGTAAAAGCTCCTCAAATTATTCTAAACGTGGCATTTCCTAGTGGCAGCCTGCATCAAGCCACCACTGTTTGTCACCTGGACTTTGATGCAGGAGCCCTACTTCATCCCATCTTGCCTTTTCTATTGCATTTCTACTTGCGGCGCCCAGGCGAATATTTTTTAAACACGTAGATCTGATCACATCACCTCTCTGGCAACAAACCAAAAAAGCTCTTCCAGTGGATCTTGGGCCCCCACAGGAAGAAGTCCGAACTCCTCACCTTGGCCAACTAGGCCCTGCCTGCTGTGGCCCCTGCTCCCCTTCTCCTTTCTTCTCTTGAACAGTCCATGTGGCCAGCACACAGTGGATGGAACTCAGCCTGCTGCCTTCCACACACGCTATTCTCTACATCCTGAAAGGCTCTTCCTCCAGCTTTTCTCTTAGCTAATCTACGCCTGCCTACCCTTGAACTCCCATCTGAAGAGACCTGCTTCACTACCTCGCCTGACTGTTCTGTTCATTGATATGTCACGGGAGCCCAGCACATAGTAGGAACGCGTCACTTTTCGGTCCGGGAATCTGTTTTCACCCATTTTCCCAGGTGATCTAGAGCCAGACGTAGCTGTCCTGGTTTTGTGCCCTTAGATAAGTGCCTTCTCCCCAAACTGGTTTTTCTCCTTTGCCAAATGGCTTGCTACAAAGGTGCGAGGAGAGCATGTTGGTAAGCACTTAGCCTTTGGCACACTTCAAACACCAAAGGGCACCCACGGTTACATGACTCAGGATACTTATTTACCCCAAGGAAGGGCTGAGAGGTGAAGTCCACCCCCAGGGTGTGTGGGAGAGAAAAAGCCCTCCTCCTCTGATCCCCATGGGAGTGGCTGCAAGGAGGAGGAGGTGACGCTGGGGAGGTTAACTGGCACAAAGCGAAGGTTGGAGGGGAGTCTGACCTTCAGTGTCAGCAGCAGCTGGACGGCATTGGTGAAGGGCGTGGGAGTGGGCAGGCCCAGCAGGCTGAGCGCTCGGAAGAACAGGAGGTAGGAGAAGGTCCAGGCTAGGGCCAGGGCGTGGCAGGAGCTGGGGCAAAGGCAGGAGGCGGGCTGTGCTGGGCACAGAGACCTGGCCTCCGCCTCCCCCAGATGCCAGCTACAAACCCTCCCCCACCTCCCCACCTTCAGAGATAGAAAACCGGGAGAGGGAGAATGAGCATGATTAAAACAGCAGCAGCAGAGGCACAGCCACACAAAAATGAGCAGCAACAGAGAAGAGAAGGAGGAGGGGTTATGAGAGCTTCAGGGCCAAGACCCTTCAATCTTCTGTATTTTCTTGCAGGGAAGGAGGGAGGGAGAAAGAGAGATTACGAATATGAATGCTGGCAGGATCAGCAACAAGTAATGTCCTCCTCTCTCCTGAATCCATGACATGGATGTAAAGGATTGGGACAAACACAGAGGGACAAGACCCAGAAAAAGGCAGAAGAGGAAGAAACACAGACCAGACTAAGAATACAGAGAATTCAGAGGTAAACAAGAGACTTCCAGAAACTGAGGCAGAAACGGAAGACTCAAAGAGGAAACAGGTTGCTTCCTCCTCCCCAAAATCCTTACCAGGGCTGGGCCTGAATGAGAGCCCAGGTCCCAAGGATGGTGATCAGAGAATGCAAAGTGTGGGGGCCACAGGTGAACAAGGTGAGCCCCAGGCCCACGGCTGCTGCCCCCCATCTCTTCAGTCCAGGTCCTGCAGGGAGAATGGAAAACATAAAACTGGAACCTTCCAGGGGTTCCTCCCCCCACCCCCGCCCCCATTTTCCACTGGGGAGGGAACCTGACTCACCAGCTTTCTTAAAGAGGAAGCCAATGGGGATGGAGATAAGAAGGACCACTAGATATGTCCACTCTTCGGGCGACATGGTCTGGGGGAGGGGCGGAGGTTTCTAGTGAGAACCCCAGAGTCTCAGCCCCTCCCCCTTCGAGGATTCAGGAACCCGACCCCTTAGTCCCCAGTTGTAGAGGATCATGCAGTCCTACCCTCAGCTCGTCTCCTCTGAGAACTGAGGAATCTAGACCTCCAGACTTTTCCTCCTTTGATAGAAGAATCCACTCCCAACCCCGCTCTTTTGAGAACCCAGGAATCCAGACCTCCCAGCTCCCTCCTCCTTCGAGGATCCAGGAATCCAGCCCCCGT
This sequence comes from Equus asinus, assembly GCF_041296235.1. NCBI lineage: Eukaryota > Metazoa > Chordata > Mammalia > Perissodactyla > Equidae > Equus > Equus asinus. Next base: position 37,787,766 of record NC_091815.1, read on the forward strand.
CTTTGCGAACGCAGAAATCAAAGGTACCCCCCTCCACCCCCATTGACGACCCGGGTATCTAGACGTCGCTCCGTTGAGATGCCAGAAACAACCTCTCACCTGGCCCCTTCCCTTTGAGAGCCCAGGATTCCAGACTCCCAGCCTCCTCCTCCCTCGAGGATCCAGGAACCCAGATCTCCAGATCCCCAGCCGGTCTTCGAGAGGACTCAGAGGAGCCCAGGCCTTCAGCCTCCCCCTCTTTCGGAGCTCCGGACCCTTCCCCGGCCTAAACCCCGGAGAGCCGGTCCCCTCCCCAGCCCCGCTCCGGCTGCGTGCACCCCGCGTGGGTCACATCCGCCCCCGCAAAGCCACAGGCAGTTGCGCCACCCGCGAGCTCCCGGCGCCGCCCCGCACCCGTCAGCCCCGCCGACCTGCAGCCATCCCACCTTGTCTCCGGATCCCGCTCCCGGGCCCACCTGGGGGCCTGCGGGGCAAGAGGCGGTCGAGCAGTCCCGGCCCGCGGTCCACCCCGGGTCCGGCCACGCCTCCCCCGCCCAGCTCGGCCCCGCGCCCCCGCCTCTCTCGGGGGCCGGCCAGGCTGCGCGGTCCGGAGCCGGGTGCGCGGCCGCAGACAGGGGCCTGGCTCGGGCAGGGAAGGTGCCTGGACCCGGCGCGGGGAGCACGAGTCCGCAGCTGCCCTGGGACCCGGGATCTAGGAGCCGCGACCACGTAAAGGGGCGGGGCCTCGGGCTCGGAAAGAGGAGGGGCCAGAGCTTTGGGCTCCAAGGGAACGCCAAGGGACCCGGGAAGGAGGCGGGGCCTGGAGCTCAGCGTTCGGAAAGAGGCGGGACCTTCGCTTCGGGTTGCTTCGGGCAGGATCGGGCAGCAGCTTGGAGGCGGGGCCACAAGCTTCGGAGATAGTCGAGTCCTAAAAGTCTGTGTTCGGAAGCCCGCGAGGGCCAGGAGCTTCGGCCCGACGCGGGCGGGGCCCCAGCTTCGGTTTCTTTCGGAGATAGTCGGGTACAAGCGACCCTGATAGGGTGCGCTGATAGGTGGAGTCGCGTGTTTCGGGGTAGGCGGGGCCACAGGCTTAGGCCAAACGAAAGGCACGAGGCACTCCAAGGAGGCGGGGCGAAAAGCGCCCTGGCTTAAAGGGGCGGGGCCCCCGGGGAGGGGTCACGTCAGCCAAGAGGGCGGGGCCAGGGTAAAGAGCCTGAAGGTCCGAAATCGCTGAACCGAATCGGCGGAGGGAGGTGCGCTTCGGAGGGCGGAGCCAAGGTGTTCAACTTGAGGGGGAAGGCGGGACTCCGGCCCCGCGGGGCGAATGCCGGACTTCCCGCTTCGCTGAGGTGGCGCGGTGACGAAATTGACGCAGGGGGTCGGCATGGCAGGGGGTGGAGGAAGCAGCGCGTGGCGCGCTACGTAGGGGGTGGCTCCGCCGGGGCTGCGACTTGGTGTTTCCGAGGTGACTAGCTGCTTCTGTCAGAGTACGGGGCGACTTTCTGAAGGGAAGCGAGGAGGCGGGCCGAGCGCTCACCAGCGGGGTGAGCCCGCCCGAGGGGACAACAGACAGCCGGCGCACAGGGGGCGGGGCCTCCGGCTGTGGGACTCGGATGTGGGGCGGGAACTCCCCAACTGGGGGGGCGCTTGCAGTCGGAGGGGGCGGGCCTCAGGCTGCGGGGTGACTGGAGCCGATGACGTCCGAACGCCGGACCGCTTACGTTCGGCAGAGGGCGGGGCTGTGCATTCGGCCGAGCCGAGAGCTCCCGAACGCCGAACCGCTTCTGTCGGATAGCTGCGGGGCCGCGGATTCGGCCGAGCCGCGGACGTCCGAACGCCCGAACCACTCGCGCTCGGGCCGGGCTGGGCTTCGTTCTGTGCGAGTCCGACTCCGAACGAAAAGGCCCTGAGGCCGAACCTCAGTGTTTCGACAGGGGCGGAGCCAAGTCCTTAGTGGGCGTGGCCTCGGCGGAGCATTGGCCTGCGGAGGTCCCGACACCTGACGGGAACACCCGAAGGGAGAGGGCCGCTTTGCGAGGGGCGGCGCCAAAATGGACCTTTCGAAGGGGGCGTGGCGCTGCCCTGGGGGCCGCTTTTCTCTCAGGCGCGGAGGCGCGAAGGCAGGACCGCAGTATTGGCCCAGGCCGAAATGCCGACCATGGGGTCTGAGCGGCCCGGCCGAGCGGGGCCCCGGTAGCTCTGCGAGGGGCGGGGTCTCGTCTCCGGCTGCCCCGGGGCCTGGCGGGATCGCCGAGGGGCGGAGTCCAGCGCTCTGGGGGCGGGGCCTGGCGCGTCTGTTCGGCAGGTGGCGGGCTGCGGCCCCCGGCGAGGCTCCGCCCCCTGAGGCCCGGCGGCGGGGCTTCCGCGAGACCCCGGAGGCGGAGGGTGCGCCCTGTCGGTGACCGCTGTGTCCCCTGGCCCCTGCAGGAGGATGCTGGTGGTGGAGGTGGCGAACGGCCGCTCCCTGGTGTGGGGGGCCGAGGCGGTGCAGGCGCTGCGGGAGCGCCTGGGCGTGGGGGGCCGCACGGTGGGCGCCCTGCCGCGCGGGCCGCGCCAGAACTCGCGCCTGGGCCTCCCGCTGCTGCTGATGCCCGAAGAGGCGCGGCTCCTGGCCGAGATCGGCGCCGTGACCCTGGTCAGCGCCCCGCGCCCGGATCCCCGCCAGCACAGCCTGGTAAGGGGGCGGGCTGAGGGCGCGCGCCCCTGGGCCTGCGGGAGGAGAGGCTGGAGGCCCGGACTGCGTGTCCCTGCGGTGGGAGGGGTCTGGGAGTCCTGGAATCTGGAGAGCGGGAGCCTGGGATCCCCGGGTTGGAGCCCTGAAGTTGGGAGGGGCCGGGGAGTCGGGATTCCTGGGTTCCGAAGGGAGGGCGTGCCTGGATCCTGACGCTCCAGCTAAGTTTCCTTCTCAGACTCTAGCATCCTTCAAGCGCCAGCAAGACAAGGGCTTCCAGGAGCAAAGCGCCCTGGCAGCTGAAGCCCGCGAGACCCGTCGTCAGGAGCTCCGCGAGAAGATTGCGGAGGGCCAGGCTGCGAAGAAGCAGAGGCTGGAACAGGATTCGAGGGCCGGCGAGAGCCAGGAGGCCAGTGGGAACCCAGCTGCTGGAGAGAACGAGGCCAGCGCTAGCCAGGCCTCGGGAGAGCAGGAGGAAGCCGGTGAGCGTGGGAGTTAGAGTCCAGGGACCAGGAGGAGGAGGGGAGACATCTTTTAGGAATTTTGGCTGGGAATCTAGGGCCTGGGTCTCCCTGGGGGATGGAAGGACCTTGCTCCTAGGATTCACCAAACTCTCTCGGATTCATCTCCCATAGGCTCCTCCTCTCCCCAACCAGGGACTTCAGATGGGGTGGCCCCCTTGCCCAGGTCCGCTCTGCTCGTCCAGCTGGCCACTGCCAGGCCTCGACCCATCAAGGCCAGGCCCCTGGACTGGCGTGTCCAGTCCAAAGACTGGCCCCACGCTGGCCGCCCTGCCCATGAGCTTCGCTACAGCATCTACCGAGACCTATGGGAGCGCGGCTTCTTCCTCAGCGCCGCCGGCAAGTTCGGCGGCGACTTCCTGGTCTACCCTGGTGAGTTTGCGCTGGGACCTCTGGGTGCTGCTCCTTCCTTCACAATCCCACCACATGCTGCAGTTTTCCTTTTTGTTTCATTTTTCTCAGCTTCTGAAACCCATGGAAGGACAGGAAACCTTTGGAACTTAGACTCATTTGGAGGGCAGTTTAGTAAATTTTGTTAAACCTTCTTTTCATCCAGAAGTTCCTCTTAGAAATACTTAGATATGTGCACAAAACACACAAGAACTATGCATTGCAGGATTCTTTCCAGTATTAAAAATTTAGAAAACAACCAGAATGATTATTAATAGGTTAGCGATTAAGCATCACTCTTAGTTGTCAGGGAAACAGCATTTAGTTGTCAGAAACTTTTGTAGGTTCCTATACGTTTATCGAAAAATGACCAAAGCGGGGGGAAAAGAATAGCTTGTAGGAAACATGTATAGTAAAAAGTAAATCATGCAGTTATATACACATTATTTAAGTAGCCTTAAAAAGTTGTGGCTCTGGGGCTGGCCCTGTGGCTGAGTGGTTAAGTTTGCATGCTCCGCTGCACGCGGCCCAGTGTTTCATTGGTTCGAATCCTGGGTGCGGGCTTGGCACTGCTCATGAAACCACGCTGAGGCAGCGTCCCACATGCCACAACTAGAAGGACCCACAACGAAGAATATACAACTATGTACTGGGGGGCTTTGGGGAGAAAAAGGAAAAAAATAAAATCTTAAAAAAAAAAAGTTGTGGCTCTGGTGAAAGACTATGAAAAAGACTTAAGATAAAATGGAGTACTAGACTAAGAGAATCCTATCAAGCAAGTAGAAAAAGGCATGAAAGGGTGTACTCCAGCCCAACTACAGTGGTTACCCTTGGGAGTGAATTTACATTTGTTATATAGGTAAAGGAGACTTCTGATGAATCAGTTAATTTTTAATTTGTAGTAAGGGCACCTTTCTTGTATCACTAAAAGTTTAAAAAAATTGCAGAAAATCACCCTTTTTGTTCCCTCTAAGAATGTGGAAAGATCGAACTACCTGATAAGTAGTCAGATCTTAGCTATTGATTGGAGACCGTCCACTAAGTCTTCTGCAGGTGAGCCGAGAGCTGTAGTCTTTTCTCAGATTAAAGCTTAACTCACGGGCCGGCCCAGTGGCGCAGTGGTTAAGTGCGCACGTTCCGCTTCTCGGTGGCCCGGGGTTTGCCGGCCTGGATCCTGGGTGTGGACATGGCACCGCTTGGCTAAATGCCATGCTGTGGTAGGAGTCCCACGAATAAAGTAGAGGAAGATGGGTGTGGATGTTAGCTCAGGGCCAGTCTTCCTCAGCAAAAAGAGGAGGATTGGCAGCAGTTAGCTCAGGGCTAATCTTCCTCAAAAAAAAAAAAGTGACAGATTTAGGAGCTGGGAACAGTTTATCTGCCCCATTCTCCACAGATAACCATGGTTTAATGACTTCCTTCCTATTTTTTTGGTGACTTTTGTACGTAAAAATTATTTTGGCTTTGAAAATGAATATTCAATTTACTAAACATACACATGCTAATATCTAGTTCTTTTCTAAGCTTTCAGTTCAATGTACAGATCTAATTTTTTTCCAGTCGAGCAGATTTTAAGTGGCCTGTTGGTTCATGTTTGATCCCATTTGCAAAAGGAGTTAAATAGTTTTAAATATTAAGCTGCATTTTACATTTGAATATATTTATTTTGTTTTTAAGTTCTGCAGTTTTCTGATTATGGAACTTGTCAGTAGCTTAAATGTAGTAAATTATAAAGGGGGTGAGTTTTAGGTTTATATATTTGAACACTGTTAACAGATTTACTAAAACTTCGGGTTAAAATAAGTTTCAATCAATCAATTAAAAACACATTTGAGGGGCCGGCCTGAGGCTTCTCGGTGGCCTGGGGTTCGTCGGTTCGGATCCTGGGTGCAGACATAGTGCCGCTTGTCAAGCCATACTGTGGTAGGCGTCCCACATATAAAATAGAGGAAGATGGGCATGAATGTTAGCTCAGGGCCAGTTTTCCTCAGCAAAAAGAGGAGGATTGGCAGCAGGTGTTAGCTCAGGGCTGATCTTCCTCAAAAAAAAGAGAAAAAAACATGTTTGAAACTGAACCATAAGGCTGACCTGTTAGTTCTAATAGGTTCGTATTTTTAAAACAATAAATACTCAGTATGCCAGCTATACATGGAATCCTTGTCCCCTGAAGATTAGTATTGAAGAATTTCTAAGTCTAATTCTAAATCTTCCTGAGGTTAAAAGGTGCTGAGCCTCTAAGAAAGCAATTTTGGAGTGGCTTCACGACCCTCCTCAGCTGGCTGAGGCACCACAACAGAGAGGTGCCTGGCTCCTGGGGAGCTTCTTGCTGAAAACCCAGCTGCCAGACTAGGCCTTGTTTTATAGTTGCTGTGACGTCCCCTCAGATGGGATGTCGCAAGCCTTGCTCTTTCAGATTTGCATTAACTATTACTTAGTCTTCTGTATCGTGCCCCACGCGGGTTCCTGCTCTACTTGATCAGATTCATCTAACCCAGGAGCAAACCACAACCAGGTCAACTCTGGCCCACCCACCGGTTTTTCTGTTTTTTGGGGGGGAGGGGAATATTAGCCCTGAGCTAACATCTGCCACCAATCCTCCTCTTTTTGCTGAGGAAGACTGGCCCTGAGCTAACGTCATGCCCATCTTCCTCTATTTTATATGTGGGACGCCTGCCACAGCATGGCTTGCCAAGCAGTGTGTAGGTCCGCACCCAGGATCCAAACTGGCCAACCCTCTGCCACCGAAGCAGAATGTGCAAACTTAACTCTTGCGCCAGCCCCTACTTTTTTTAAAAATAAAGTTTTATTAGAACACAGCCCTGTCTATTTTTTTTTTAAAGATTGGCACCTGAGCTAACAACTGTTGCCAATCTTCTTTTTTTTTTTTTATTCTTCTCCCCAAAGCCCCCCCAGTACATAGTTGTATATTCTAGTTGTGAGTGCCTCTGGTTGTGCTATGTGGGACGCAGCCTCAGCGTGGCCTGTGAGCAGTGCCGTGTCTACACCCAGGATCCAAACTGGCAAAACCTTGGGCCTCCGAAGCAGAGTGCACGAACCTACGAACCTAACCACTCAGCCATGCGGCTGGCCTCCTCCATTTGCTTACATATGGTCTGTGGCTGCTGTTGTGTTGCAGTGGCAGAGCTGAGCATTTGCAACATGGCCCAGAAAACTGAAAATATTTACCACCTGGCCCTTCTCAGAAAAATTTTCTTGACCCCTTTATCCCATCTATTAATTACTCCATCTTATTGTAAATTCTTACTTCTTTTAGCCTGTTGGAGTCACTTCTCATTGGATATTTACATGATATCCTTTTAAGTTCCTCATGACTTTGACTTTGTGGTTCTGGTTCTTAGGTCATGACAAGGATATGTTCAGTTATTTGTTTTTTCAAAGGTTTTATTTTTTTCCTTTTTCTCCCCAAAGCCCCCTGGTACATAGTTGTATATTCTTAGTTGTGGGTCCTTCTGGTTGTGGCATGTGGGACGAGGCCTCAGCATGGCTTGATGAGTGATGCCATGCCCGTGCCCAGGATCCGAACCAGCGAAACCCTGGGCCGCCGAAGCGGAGTGCGCAAACTTAACCACTTGGCCACAGGGCGGCCCCTGTTTGTTTTTTCAAAAAAGAAGATTATGCTATCCATGTGTGACACCTTGCCCCGTCCCCCTTTCACTCTTACTCAATGTATCATTGACCATTTTCCAAGTTGGTACATTCTTTTATCTTAACAGTTGTATAATTTTCAGTCTTACAGATACACATGAATTTAACTAGTCCATTTGGTTGTTTCCACTTCTTAGCAGTTGCAAATGATAACAAAGTAAACATCTTTATAGGTATATTAGTGTTGCTGTACTTACACGAGAAAAATTCCGAGAAGAGGGATTTCTGGATCCAAGGGTATCTGTTTTAAAATATTCATAGTGATTGCTAACACCATCCCCTGTCCCTGCTGTGGACTTTCCAGTGTCTTCCAGCCCTCTGCCACTGGAAACTGCTACAGGCCTCTCTTCCCCACCCAGGTGACCCGCTGCGGTTCCACGCCCACTACATTGCTCAGTGCTGGGCTCCTGGGGACCCCATCCCACTCCAGGACCTGGTTTCTGCCGGCCGCCTCGGAACCAGCGTCAGAAAGACGCTGCTCCTTTGTTCTCCGCAGCCTGATGGTAAGGTGGTCTACACCTCCCTGCAGTGGGCCAGCCTGCAGTGAACTCCAGAGACCCGTGGGATGTGGCTGAGTCTGTGGCAAGAGCCTTTCTAGATGATCCCAGGCTCATTTTTGCGTGGGAGGCCAGGACACCCTCCTACCTCCCTCTGCGGGTAGTTTTTGATTCCGGATTTGTACACACTACATCCTTTCTGTGCCCCTCCCTGTTTCAGAGCACTTACTGGCCGTGTTGTTTTTGTAGTTACCCATTTCCAAACTGTGAGCTTCTCGAGAGTGAAGATTGGGTTGGATTCATCTCTGTTTTCTACAGGGCTCAGGTCCCAAGAGGTCCCAATAAACTTGTTGACTAAACGTGAAGTTTGTGATTTGAATCCTTACAACAACCTTGGGAAGTGTGGGCATTTGCATCTGCTTACACAGTTAAGGAAAAGGCCTGGAGGAGGGGAGATGACTCGCCTGAGGTCACACAGCTAGTAAGTAGCAGGGCTGGGATTGAAATCTTTCTGAGCTCTTCCCACTGCACAGCCTTCCTTTTGAAAAGAGTTTTATAAAACATTTCAGGGGCCAGCCTGGTGGCGCAGTGGTTAAGTTCGTGCACCCCGCTTTGGTGGCCTGGGGTTCGCTGGTTCAGATCCCGGGTGTGGACCTACTCACTGCTTATCAAGCCATGCTGTGGTGGCATCCCACATATAAAATAGAGGAAGATGGGCACAGATGTTAGCTCAGGGCCAATCTTCCTCAGCAAAAAGAGGAGGATTGAAGGTGGATGTTAACTCAGGGCTGGTCTTCCTCGGGAGGGAAAACAATTCAGATGCATACAAAGGCATAAATAAAAGTAACACATGGAAGAAGGAAGTGAGTGTTGCAGTTTCAGGACAGGAGTTTGGAGTGGGGAGGGGAATGTCAGGAAGGGCATGTGGGCTTCTGGAATGCTGGCGGAATTCTTTTTCTTGGCCCGAGCGGTGTTTATTCAGGTGTTTGAGAATTATTTTTTATACTGTATATTTATATTCTAGATCCTTTTTTTATATGTGTGTTATATGCCACAATTTTTTACAAAAGCTAAAACTCATATGTGTAAAATACGCATTTATAAAACACTACTATATCCACCTTTCTGTTTAAGAAATGACTAGAACGTTACCAGTACTGACTTCCAATATTTCTAGGTATATTTAAACTGCGTAGTTTTGTCACACAGGTTTCGTTGCGGTAATACGCTCACGTGGTAAAAATTCTGGGGCTGAAAGTCTCTGCCTCTAGTTCCTCAGTTTCTCCCCCTGCGATTTCTTCTTTCTTTCTTGCCCTTCTCAGGAAACAACCTTGATAGAATCTCACTTCTCTATAAGTTTGGATTAATTTAAAATAGGACACTCACCCCTGCCTGGCTAGCACTGTTCTTTGTGCCTCTTTGGTAATTGGCTTTAAATATATTCTCCAACCTCTCTCTTCTGGCTACAATAAAGTACTTAGAAGTCTCAGTACCTGTGTCATGAGTCTTCCCTCTCCAAAGTTCCTCATTAAAAACTATTATGAGGGGCTGGCCCGGTGGTGCAGCAGTTAAGTGTGCACGTTCTGCTTATTGGTGGCCCGGGGTTCACTGGTTCAGATCCTGGGTGCGGACATGGCACCACTTGGCAAAAGCCATGCAGTGGTAGGCATCACATGTATAAAGTAGAGGAAGATGGGCAAGGATGTTAGCTCAGGGCCAGTCTTCCTCAGCAAGAAGAGGAGGATTGGCAACAGATGTTAGCTCAGGGCTGATCTTCCTCAAAAAAAAAAAAAAAAAAATATTGTGAGGGCGTCACATGCAAAATACCGAAACAAAGCAAAAAAAAAAAAATCTAGACACAGACTTTATACCCTTTACAAAAACTAACTCAAAATGGATCATAGGGGCCTGCCCAGTGGTGCAGTGCTTAAGTTTGCACATTTCACTTTGGTGGCCCTGGGTACACTGATTCAGATCCCGGGTGTGGGCCTACACACTGCTTATCAAGCCATGCTGTGGCAGGCCTCCCACATATAAAATAGAGGAAGATGGGCACGGATGTTAGCTCAGGGCCAATCTTCCTCAAAAAAAAAAAAAAAAAAAGGGATCATAGACCTAAATGTTAAATGCAAAACTATAAAACTCCTAGGAGATAACTTAGGTGAAAACCTAGATGACTTTGGGTCTGGTGATGACTTTTTTTTAAAGATTTTATTCTTTTCCTTTTTCTCCCCAAAACCCCCCGGTACACAGTTGTATATTCTTCATTCTTCATTGTGGGTCCTTCTAGTTGTGGCATGTGAGATGCTGCCTCAGCGTGGTTTGATGAGCAGTGCCATGTCTGCACCCAGGATTCGAACCAACGAAACACTGGGCCGCCTGCAGCGGAGCACGCGAACTTAACCACTCGGCCACGGGGCCAGCCCCGACCTTTTTTTTTTTTCTTTTTTTTGAGGAAGATCAGCCCTGAGCTAACATCTACTGCCAGTCCTCCTCTTTTTGCTGAGGAAGACTGGCCCTGAGCTAACATCAGTGCCCATCTTCCTCTACTTTATATGTGTGATGCCTACCACAGCATGGCTTGACAAGCAGTGCCATGTCCGCATCTGGGATCCGAACTGGCGAACCCTGGGCCACCGAAGCAGAACGTGCGAACTTAACCGCTGTGCCACCGGCCCAGCCCCTGGTGATGACATTTTAGATACAACACCAAAGGCACAATCCATGCAAGAAAGACTTGATAAGCTGGACTTCATTAAAATTGAAAGCCTTGAGAAAATCTTGCAAATATTTTCTGATAAAGAACTGTTGTCCAAGATACACAGAGAACTCTTAAAAGTCAACAATAAGCAAACAACCTGATTAAAAAATAAGCCAAAGACTTTAACAGTTACCTCATGAAAGAAGATAAACAGATGGCAAATAAGCATATGAAAAGATGCTCCACGTCATATGTCATCAGGGAAATGCAAATTAACCGTGGGATTCCCACTCCACACCTATGAGAATGGCCCACATCCAGAACACTGACGACACCAAGTGCTGGTAGGGATGTGGAGCAGTAGGCCTCTCTCTCATTGCTGCTGGGAATTGCTAGTACAGCCACTTTGAAGGGAGTCTGGCAGTTTCTTATAAAACTAAATGTACTCTCACCATGTGATCCAACAATTACTTTCTTTGGTATTTACCCAAAGGATTTGAAAACTTAGGACCCCACAAGAATCTGCACATAATGTTTATAGCACCTTTTTTCATAATTGCCAAAACTTGGAAGCAACCAAGATGTCCTTTAGTAGGTGAATGGGTAAATAAACTGTGGTACATCCAGACAATGGAATATTACTCAGTGCCAAAAAGAGATGAGCTATCAAGCCTTCAAAAGACATGGAGGAAGCTTAAATGCATATTACTAAGTGAAAGAAGCCAATCTGAAGGCTACATCTTTATGAGTCCAACTGTATGACATCTTGGAAAAGGCACAACTATAGAGACAGTAAAAAGATGAGTGGTTGTTAGGGGCTGGAGGCGGGTGGGAGATGAACAGGCAGAGCACAGAGGATTTTTAGGGCAGTGAAACTACCCTGTATGATACTGTAAAGATGGATACAGGGGCCGGCCCCGTGGCCGAGAGGTTAAGTTCGCGCGCTCTGCTTCAGCAGCCCAGGGTTTCGCCAGTTCAAATCCTGGGTGCGGACACGGCACTGCTCATCAAGCCATGCTGACTCGGCATCCCACATGCCACAACTAGAAGTACCCATAACTAAAAATAAAAATACACAACTATGTACTGGGGGGCTTTGGGAGAAAAAGAAAAAAAGTAAAATCTTTAAAAAAAAAAAAAAAGATGGGTACATGTTCTTATACATTTGTCCAAACCCATGGAATATACGACACCAAGACTGAACCCTAATGTAAACCATGGACTTTGGGTGATAATGATGTGTCAAGACAGGTAATAAATGTACCACTCTGGTGGGGGATGTGGATAATGGGGAGGCTGCGCGTGTGTGGGGGCAGAGGATCTTTGTGAAATCTACGTACCTTCTTAATTTTGCTGTGAGCCTAAAACTGCTCTAAAAAACACACACACACACACAATTGTGACTGGTGTCCCTATACCCAATCCGTCACTAAATCCTGTGGGTGATACCTTTCAAGCACCGTAGACCCAGAATTTGATCACTTTGCTCCATCTTCACTGCCAATGTGTTGGCAAAAGCCACGATGTCACTCACTCGGATGACTGCCATACCCTCCTAACTCAGCTTCGTTCCCACTCTTGCCCCTCTATCGTCTGTTTTCAACAGAGCAGCTGGCATAATTTGGTTAAAACGTAGGTCGGACCATGGCACTCCTCTGTAAAAACTCTCTGATGGTTTCCCATCTTGAAGTAAAAGGAAAGGCCTTACACTGCAGGTTCCTCTTTCATCCTGACCCCATCCATTCCATACTCCCACTACCCTTCCTGGAATGCTCCTCCCCAGGATGGCCCATGGTCTTGTCCCTCCCTGCCAGCTGGTCTTTCCTTCACCATCACCTTCTGAGGCCGTCCATGGTCACCCTTCCTTAAAATTTAACTCCCCTCCTGCACGCTCCTACCTTCTTGATTTATTTGCTTTATTACTTATCACAAATGTGATATTGTGACTTATTAGTAGATATATTTGGTCTTGGTCCTCATTTCTTTTTTTCTTCTCCCCAAAACCCCCCAGTACACAGTTGTACATTCTAGTTGTATGTCTTTCTGGTTCTGCTGTGTGGGACGCCACCTCAGCATGGCCTGATCAGCAGTGCTAGGTCCGCACCCAGGATTCGAAGTGGCAAAACTCTGGGCCACAGAAGCAGATTGTGCAAACTTAACCACTCTGCCACTGGGCTGGCCCTCTTGGTCCTCATTTCTAACACAGGTCCTAAAACCCTTGGAATCTCCTAAGTGATAAGAGGGATAAAGGTGTCTTGATATTCTTAACGAATCTCTTTCAACTACACCTAAGTTTATGTAAATGAGGTGACTTTTGGAAAGCACCAAAGGATGGGGTCTGGTTGCCAGGGGAGCTAAGCATTTGATTAGGGTGTTGGAACTTTTGGTCCCAGCCCCCCGACCTCTGGGAAGGGCAGAAGGGCTGGAGGTCGAATCAGTTCCCGATAGTCAATGATTTAATCAATTCTGACTACGAAGCCTCCATAATAACCCAAAAGGATGGAGTTCTGAGAGCTCCTGGTTGGTGAACACATGAAGGTGGTGGAAGAGTGGCGCACTTGGAGAGAGCACAGAAGCTCCGCACTTTCCCCATACCCCGCCCTATGCATCTGTTCCATCTGGCTGTTCCTGAGTTATATCCTTTTATAATAAACTGAGAATCTAGTAATTAAAATGTTTCTTTGAGTTCTGTGAATTGCTTTTCAAATTAGTCCAACTCGACGAGGGGAGCATGAGAACCTCCAATCTACAGATGATGCACATTACTAGTTATTCATACATTTAACAATTTATTGACTATCAACTATATATTGGGCCTATGCTAAGAGACTAATAAATAGGAAAGATAAGGGTGGTCCCTATTCTATAACTTTTTTGGGAACTAATCGGTAAACAAGAAAACAAAAATGAACAAGGTAGTTTGAAAGATCTAGAAATACAAAGAAGAGAATGATGATGATGTTAGCTAACACTGAGCGCTTTCTTTGTGCCAGACACCATCCTAAGCACTTTGCAGAGGCTGCATCATTTAATCGTTACCGTAACCCTCTGAGGTAGACACTGCCATCACCCCCATTTTATAGATGAGGAAGCTGAGGCACAGAACGGTTGAGAAACTTGTCCAAGGTATTGCAGCTAGCAAGTGGTGACTGCCAGATTTGAACCCGGGCACTTGGCTAGAGCAGGGTGAAGTGGTGGAGAAAGGAGTGAGTGGAACTGCTCCTCTGAGGAGGTAATACAGCTGAGTGTCCGGGTGAGCAACAGTATAAAGGAGTGGTGAACGGCACAAGCTATGGAGCCAGATGGCCCAGCTGCGACCTTGGCCGGAGCTCTAGTTGTTGAGAGACTGCACATACAGGCAATGAACAGGCTGTAATCATCAGCCCTCTAGGACCAATTGCACTGATTCCATCTCGTCAACTGAGTAATCAGAGTGTTTTTTTAGGAATTGAGACCCCTTGTCCAGTTCAGGACAGTTGAGACCATCAACCCATCAACTGGGCCTGAGCAAACGCCTGATAAGTGACCTTTTTGATGTCAAAAGGCTGAAAACTCCACCCTCAGATCATACTACCAACACCATTTTGGGAACATGAGTCCTATGAAGACCCATGAAGCTTGACTATGCTCCCGCAGATTCATGAATTACCTCACCTCTCCTTACCTCCAATCATCTAACTCCACACTTCAGACCCCTATGCCCGTCAGCCCATAAATTTTGCCCCAAGCCCCGGATCAGGAGACAGATCTGAGAGCACATGCCTCCTGTCTCCTCGCAGATAGATCTCGCAAATAAAGCTACCTTTCTTTTCCCAAAGGCTGATGCTGTAATAAGCGGCTCTTTATGCACACTGGGTGGCCAGCCCTTGCTCAGTAACAAGACCCTATATGACAATGGAACCTTAACCCACAACCTGCAGCAACCTGCCCCCGAAACCAGCCCCCTTATCTGTAATAAACTGCACAGGAAGCCAGCCGGCTATGGCAGAACGTCAAACTGCTCTCTCCAGTAACAAGCAGGAAGGCAAACAAGTACCCCTGTAACAATCAGTCTAAACGCCCTGGGGGTCTTTTCACGGAATGGGAGAAGGCTGCGGTCTAGAGGGTCTACTAATCCATTATACCGAACTCAGAGGTTAGTTGGCGGGAGTAAGTCACCGCCCGGGAGCAGAAAAGGCTCTTCTCTTCTCAAGTCACCGGCTCCGCGAGCCCGGGTCTGGAAGAGAAGTGGTCCTCCCAGTTTAGGACGCCACTCTGGCCCAACCTCTCGTCTCGACTGCTTTTCCGCCCGTCAACGCCTTTTCTGATTGGTGCAGGTCTTCGCCGTGCGTGATGACGTCACGAAACGGCGGCGTTTCTATAAGAGCGCGGCGGGGGCTGTAGCGTTTCTTTTTCTCGGTTACTAGGGGTTGCGCTCACGTGCGTTGTGCAGCCTTGATTTCTAATCTGCTTGTGGCTCGTACGGTCGCGTGGGTCTTGTGAGCTTTGAAGAGTACGGTAAAGAGTTTGGGGGTGAGGTGAGGGTGGTTGGACAAGGCCGCAACGTGGTGGTTGAGTTACACTAATTATAAAACTTTCAGGGACGGTTCTCGCGAGATGATCTTTGGGCTCCACGAGGTTCTAACGTAGTTGTGGGACTGCGCGGGCGCCACCGGAACTCAAGCTTAGCTTTCCTTTCTGCGCAGGCGCAAATAGGCGAGCGGGGCAAACATGCCGGTGGCCCGGAGCTGGGTTTGTCGCAAAACCTATGTGACCCCGCGGAGACCCTTCGAGAAGTCTCGCCTCGACCAAGAGCTGAAGCTGATCGGTGTGTGGCCAGGGCAGGGTTTCGGGGTCGAGGGAGGCCCGGCACGTGGGTCAGGCCGCGCACGTGCTGGTTCTGTTCGGGTCCTCCAGCTTGTCTCCCTCCGTCTCCCCCAAGTTCGGGACCGTTCGTGGTTTGGGAAGATTTTCAGTGTCCCGAAGCCGCCAGTCCGGCTTTTGCACGCGTCCGGGGGACTCAGCTGGTTTTCCCGTCAACTCCCCCGTTCTCTCTGCAGGCGAGTATGGGCTCCGGAACAAACGTGAGGTCTGGAGGGTCAAATTCACCCTGGCCAAGATCCGCAAGGCCGCCCGGGAGCTGCTGACGCTGGACGAGAAAGACCCGCGGCGGCTGTTTGAAGGTGCGTGCGAGCCCGCAGGAGAGGGGCGAGGGGCTGCGGTTCTGCCAGGCCCGCTGAGCCGGTGATCCGAGGTGTCACACTGAGCGGGTGGAGCCAGTTTTTAAACCTGGGAGTTCAGTGGGAATCGTGAGGTAGGAAAGTGAGTCTGGATCCAAATCCCTGCCCTATTCCTCGTATGTGTGACTTCGGAGCTTAGATTTATTCTTGACTAGAATTAGGATTCATAATGTCCGGCAAGCCTGGGCACCTGGCTGTAGCCGTGTAAAATGGAGCAGAGCAGTTCTCCTTAAGTGTCCTGTTGGAAGTTTCTGAAGTGTCTGGTGGTGCCAGCAGGGAGGGGGCTCGGGGGTGTACATTGCCTGCTTTCATAAGGTGGTCAGGCACATTGAGGTGACGTCTCCAGAGGCCTGAACTGGAGGGGACCTGTGCATGTCTCAGGGAAGAACATTTCAGGGAGGGGATGCAGGTTATATAGCAACTTGAGGCTTTAAGAAAGGTTGTGGTAAGATACACGTTATGTAACAGAACTTACGGTCTTTTTTTTTCTTTTTTAAGATTTCTTCTTAAAGTCTTAAATTTCAATTTTGAGGGGGGGGAATTAATGGAGGGCTTTCTAGAGCAAAGATTGGCATGATCACACTCAAATTTTAATAGTGCCTCTGAGGTTGTGAGGTGGCGGTGCGATTAAAATAGCCGATGTCTTGTAAGGATTTGCTGAATGTCTTGCTAAGCTCTTCACCTGCATGACAGCCTTGTAGGGGTAGTTGTATCACTGTGTTACCCGTTAGCAAATGGTTGGAGAGGCCTCCCACCATAGTGGGACGGAGGGCAGGCTCTGGAGTCCAGGTGAACTCAGTGACAGGGATGGAATGAGATGATTTTTGAGGAACGTTAGGGAATGGAACCAAAAGTTGAAACAGTCTCTTAAATGTAAGAAGTAAACTAAGCAGTTCCTTAACTTGGTGAGAGTGTGTCCTGGGTGTGGAAGAGATGTGTGTACAGTATGTAGTTCCGACAGCTGTGAAGTCGGGCTGTCGATGGATCTGTAACTTGTTTCCTTTTTAACAGCTTTTATGGGGATAAAATTTACGTATCTTACAATTTACTCATTTAAAGTGCCTGAAACTTGTTTTTAGGTACCTGTGAAATATGCCACCTCACAGCTGTCATCTTGAGATAGCACTTGTGGCCTGAGCTTAGGGAATCTTGGTTTGTGGTGAAAAGCAGAGGGGCTGGGAGTCGGGAGGCCTGGCTCCCTCAGGCACCTGGGTTTTCTTAAATTTCAGTCAGGTTACTAGTGTGATTTTCCTCCCAACTCATGACTAAGGAAGGAAGTGCTTGTACACCTGAGCCTTGTTAAGCGTGAGTGGTTGTTTGCATCAGAGGTTAAGAAAGACTTGGAGCTGTTTAACCATTACAAATTATCGCATTTAGATCTGTTCTAGGCTCATGAATGTTAGAGGTGTTCATTCTTACTTTGTTCATAAACGAACCCCTTTGACAGTCTCATCAAAGTTCCAGAGTCTGCTGCCCCATGGATGCTGATGCGGGGTGGGGCCTTCTCCCGGAGTGAGGCCAGGCCCCTGCTGGTTCTGGTCTGGGGGACTTTCTGAAGAGACAGCTAATCACAGTGAAACTTGTTCAAGTCTGCGGTTAGATGATAACCCATCATGCGGCAAAGAGATGACCCAAGCGGGCTTGAGCAGCAGGTGTCCAGGGATGATCTGTGGTTTTCCAGGACAGAAGTGGAAGCAGCAAGGGGAAGGCAGCAGCTCAGGTAGTACACTTTCTAGTGAAGCCATTCAGGCGCAGGACAGGAAGGAGCCTGCGAGCTCTGCCTCTGGTACTGCCCGGCCTTTCCCACTGAGGTGTGCGACTCTGGGCAAGAAGGTTCTATGAGTCTCATCTGTTGGAAAGAATCATTCTCACTATAGCCAACATTTGGCTGGCGGTTCATTCAGGCACTTTAGAGGTATGAACTCCATCCTCACAGCAGCTTAAGAAGGACAGGTGTTATATCCATCTTTCGGGTCAGAAACTAAGGCACTGCAATGCTTGCCGCCTGTCATAACAACCAGGACTCTGCCACAGCGGTGCCCACTGGTTGACATTTGTAAAATGTGATTGTTAGTGCTTTGGCCAAGTGGAGCCCATGTCACTGTTTTCTATTTTCTACTGTAAGGAAAAAAGGCACGATATGTCCAAACTGGTAGATAATCCCAAACTCATTTATGTTTACCGTTGGATATAGTTTTGTATTAATATTGGAATATCATTAAGTCTTTAAGTTCAGCATTCATTAGAGCAAAGAATGCGGCCATGTTGCCATTTGGGGTGCTGGGAAAGGTGTAACGGTGTCTCATTGTGATTCCAGCCCCTTCCCTCTGTTCACTCTGCCAGGAGGCTTTGTCTTCACAAAGGCAGCCACCTTTCCTTCACTCTTCCCCTGGGGGACAACAGTGCCGGGGATGTTGGACGTGCCCAGTAACGTGGGTCCCTTGTTTATGAAGTGTGCTTGGATTTTGTTTTGCTGTCACTGAACGTAAGACGACCCTTCACGAAAAGTGAAACTAATCCTTTCTAAGGAAGAACGTTTTGGGCTTTCACCCCACTGTCAGGGTGTTGATTATGAGGCTGTGTGGAGATGAGCACAGTGAGCCTGTGCGTAGGGGCTTGTCCCCATCATCCCAGGGGCAGGGCAGAGTAGTGTTTGGAACCATGGGCTTCGGTTGACCCTGGGCAAGGCCTCCTGAGCCTGCGGTTGTCGGACAAAAGATAGAAGCTGACATCTGCTGGATTACTTATGCCGTGCATTGTTAGGTTATATACACGCTGTGGTTTTTTTTAGTGGAAGCCCCCACAGATAAAATGATTAAATGAATGACATACTGAGCTTAAACATGCCCAGTCTTAGACTTTTTTCAGCCCAGTGTCAAGTCCTTTGAAGGGCATTATCTCATTTATTCCTGTCAACTCTGAGGGAAGTTCTCCTTTTTTCAGGTGATAACGCAGTGGTGGGTAGTCACCTGGCCCCATTGGTAAAGTGGATATAATCATGGTAACGTGCCTTAGGGGATGTGAGGATTGCCTGAGTCTCCCAGTGGCTCGTACATTGAGTTCTGTATCAAAATTAGCTCTGACTTCCCACTTACGTCTGACCACCATGATATGGCGCTATTAAGAGGAGGAGGATTTGCACTCCAAGAAGTCTGAGGTCAGCCAGAACCCCAAATCAGTGCTTCCTTCCCCTCTTATCAGGCAATGCCCTGCTGCGGCGACTAGTCCGCATCGGGGTGCTGGACGAGGGCAAGATGAAGCTGGATTACATCTTGGGTCTGAAGATAGAGGATTTCTTGGAGAGGCGCCTGCAGACCCAGGTCTTCAAGCTGGGCTTGGCCAAGTCTATCCACCACGCCCGCGTGCTGATCCGCCAGCGCCACATCAGGTACCAGCTCTGACGGGCTCCCTGAGTCCTCCCCTACTCCATCCCTTCTGATGGTTCCCCTCACTAAGCCTGCTCGTCCCTATCTTCTATGCAGCCCTTGGAGGTGACAAAGGTGTGAGCTCCCCTTGAGGGTACAGACTGCCCCCCTGCGAACAGCTCGTGGGGGAGCTGGGGGCAGCCTCATCCCCCCATAGCCCAGCGCAGGGGTCACTGCGGCTTGAGCCGTACACCTTGCGAAGGCTTCTACCAGGCATGCGGGCAGCTGGACAGGTAACAGCTCTTGGTGTTGCCAGTTGAGAGAAGTCATTGGGCTGCGACTGGCTTGTGTGGGTTCAGCTCTCTACTGGGCCCACTTGTGAAGTCATTCCAAACCCTCATCATCATTGCATTCTTGCACTTCGTTGGGAAGTGCAGTGTTGTGAAGACTGAACTTGGCGAGTTCATTCCCCACAGTCCAGGGTCTGACACTCGAATGCCAGGGACTGTAGGAGGAGCCTGGCTGGTCAGGGTGGCAATGAAGAGATCAGAGGGCACATGAGTCTTTGGGTACTCAACTTGCCCTTTCTGTAAAATGGGCACCATTTGGGGGAAGTTGCAGTAAGTGGGCAAGGTATATTTGCACACTGAATTTCTGCCTCAGCCCTTCACTAGCCCTGTGACCCATGAGGTTGAGTTTACATGCTGCCACCTCACCTCATTGGCTTTGTGGTCTTCGGTGGGCTACCTCTGACTTTCTCTCTCCTGTAAAATGTGAACAAAAAACTTGTCACAAAGTGGTTGTGAGTTGGGTGATGCCCTAAAACACCCCTGAGCAGCATGGGAGTCCACAGGATCAGGAATGCCCCTTGGCGGCACTCAAGTCACTGCAGCTGTAGTACCAGCCGTACCAGCCATACCAGCTGCAAAGCACAAGTGAACAGTAGAGTGGGGTCTCGTCTTGGCGTGGGGTCCTGTTTCCTCCAGTCCCCTTCACCTGCCACCCCCCCGCCCCCCAGGGTCCGCAAGCAGGTGGTGAACATCCCATCCTTCATCGTCCGCCTGGATTCCCAGAAGCACATCGACTTCTCTCTGCGCTCTCCGTATGGGGGTGGCCGCCCAGGCCGTGTGAAGAGGAAGAATGCCAAGAAGGGCCAGGGCGGGGCTGGAGCTGGTGATGATGAGGAGGAGGATTAAGCCCACAGCCTCTGCTGGGCTGGTGGAGTGTTTAGTTTTCCAGTCGGATAATAAAGCAGCATCAACGCTTTGGAACTGGTGTTTGTTGGTGTCTTTCCCTTCCGCTCTGCACAGCGCCTTCTGCACTGAGAAGCAGCTCCGGTGGGTCCCTGACCAGGTTACCTCAAGCCTAGTCATACCTTCCGAGTGTCGCCTCCTGCTGCAAGGGCCTGGCTGTCTCTGTGTTCAGATACTTGTGACTGCCTACTAGATGGTGGTCCTTGTCCATTAGGGGGAGGGCTACTGTAGTGAACAAAAGAGCATCTTTACATGCCGCTTCATATCACAGCTGGGAGAAGTGTTAGGGAAAAGTTCTTTGAGTCAAAGGAAATTCTCAGCGCACCATTTACATGTGGGGGTGGGGAGGAGTTTTCAGGCAGAGGAAGGAGCAAGTGAATGTAAGGGCCAGCCTGGATTTCCGGCCCTTTAACCCTGACCCTGGCTTTCTGACTGAGCCCATCAAGGATAGCCCACCAGGGAGGAGTTGCTGGTGAAGATGAAATACTTTAATTGCATTTTTGGTCGGGAGCATTTGATGAAACCTGTAGGCTGATTTCAAAGCTTAGGGTGTGGTTGATGGGCAAGTTCCTGGTTTTATTCCTAAGATGTGAGTTCAGTGAAGTGGGAAATAGTAAGTCCAGATTAGTGGGGACTAGTTGGGGACATATATGGCTCCCTGCAACAGGACGCCCCCACCCCCGCATTTGGAATTTCTGAACACATGATCAGAGGGAGCAGGCTTGGCTTCCCTTTTCTCTGCTGTTTTGAGAAGCCTCAGGAAGGGGCTTGGTCTCAGGAAATGTGAAACACTTGGAATTGAGCAACCCCTAAGCGATTGCAGCTGCCCCCCTGCACGCTGTGGTCGGTCCCTGTCTGGGGGCATTTGGGCTCAGCTCAGTTAAAGTGCCCACCCAGCTTCACAGAGATCCCTTGAAGCTGCCAAATTGCTGTGAAGCCTGCGTAAGACTCCAGTCCTTGAGCTGAAGGACTGGGCGGTAGGCCCTCCCCCCCTCCCGCTCCAAGGTTGCTATTTGTGTGATTATGGCCTTGAGCAGTTCCATGGGATCCCTGCAGTCATTGGGGTCCCTTAGTAGGGACTAAGATCAATTTTGTAATGTTGGTGGAATCCCAGGCAGCAAGGTCCCAGAAGCTCCTGATGGCCCACATCAAGTCTCCAAGGGGCTGGAGTTCATTAGATGGGTGTCCCTGGGGGTAGCTCCAGTGCCCTTTGGGGTCTCTGCAGGCCCATTCCTCGGAGTGTGGCGTCTGCGTCTTGTCCTGGGCTAGTGGGTGGCCAGAGCAGCGTACGTGCTGGGCTCATCAGGGGACTCCCTTGACGGGGAGGAAGGGGGTGCAGTTGTCTCCCGTCTGAGGGACAGGTGGTTCAGCTGGGCGTAGGTCACGTCTTGGGTGTCTTCAGATGTCACAGCCTAGAGTTGGGCGAGAGGAAGGCATGTGGTTGGGGTGGAGGGCGATGGGGAGGAAAAACACTCTCTGGGGGTCGTCGTCAGGGCCCTACTAGAGTCAGTGAGTGGCGCTGGGGGTGGGCTCTTCGATTCTACCCTTGCCCTCCTTCAGTCTGTGTCTTTTGGGGTCTGGGGGAGGCTGGATGTGAAATTTCAACGCCTGTGATGGCAGTTGGAAGTGTGAGTCTGGTGCTGATGAGAGGACTGGAGACAGGAATTGGCCATGGAGCCAGCAACATGAAAGGACAGTCAGACCCCAAGCACCCCTACAAGGGAGTTAGATTGTTCACTGGGGTGAGCTGGCTGAGCCTGCTGTGGTGTAAGGAGCCGATCTTCACCTGCATTACGTTGGAGGCCCCGTGGGTTTGACACAACCGTGGGACAGACGGGAAAGAGAATGAACAGAAAACCGAGAGCTGAGCTGGGCTATAGGACCCTTTGTGCGGATTTAAAAGGCCCAGGGCTTGGGTTTCAGCCCCTTTGGGCAGGGCACAGACTTTTCAGCCCTAACCCTCATCCTGCCAGCTCCACCTGAGCTCAAAGGTCAGAGGAGGCCAGCATAGGTGACCAAGGAGAGCGTGGGGTTGCAGCAGCTGGAGATAGCCGTGTGCTTCCAGAAGGGAGACGCTGCAAAGGCTGAGTGGTGTGAGGGAGAAGTTTCCACTGGATTTAGGGTGTGAACAAGGAGATGTAGGTGTCCTGGTCAGGACTAGAGGGAGCTCACCTGAATGTCCAGCTGTCTGTCCTCCTCGGGCTCTGTGTCTTTTATGACAGCATCTGGTGGGGACAGAATAAGTGGATCCCGTCTTTTGCCAAGAGTCCCTGAGATCTCACATGGCATGACCCAGAGACGGTCAGTGACTTGGCTAAGGCCGCATAGGACCAGGTTCCTGCACTCTCACCCCCGAGACCAGAACCCCCTCCAGCCAATCCCCAGTCTCCACTGCCCCCTTCTCTGGGCCCATCTCCGCAAGGACAGCCCCTCGTCCCCTTACACAAGTTCTCCTCCTGGATCTCAGCAGCGGGGCGGGAGCTGGGGGAGGAGACAGGAGTGTTAGGAGGCAGCGAGGGGCCCCGGGATGGGGTGGGAGTCTGGGGGTCTTCAGGAGAGGTCTTACGTCTTCTGCAGGCCTTTGTCCTCAGGCGCTGACGCTGCAGCCACTGCAGGAAGTTGGAAATCAGCCTCCAACCCACCCAGAACCCTCCCCTAGGGCCGCATTAAGATCTGCGGAGGGTCTAAGAACTGAAAAGGTGGCAATTCCCTCCCACCGCCATATGGAATTCAAAAGAAAGCAGTTCTAAATGATAAAAAAGCTAAACTTGTATGTATTTCCAGACATTTCATAAGTGAAGAAGCTGAAAGAATACTCCAGAAGACTTAGGTGTGTATGTTGACATTAATCAGTTCTTTTTTCTCTCACTGGGAAATGCTGCAAAAAATGTTTTTCTAGGCTGACTTTCCCTTCTATTTGGCTTCCCTCTGGCTGGTTCACTAAGCCCACGTCCTCCAGTGACCTGGGTCACCCTGTTCCCTACTCACCCGACATCCTGTGTTTGCCCTCACGCCGGTGCCGGAAGAGGAGGAGGAGGAGGAGGAGGGAGAGCAGCAGGACAAAGGCCACTGAGACCCAGATCAGAGGCTTCAGGTACCACTTGAAACCTTGGGCATGAGTGACGACACACATAGGCCAATGATGACGTTTAATTGAGCACGTACTGTGTGCCACACACGTGCTAGGGTCTGTGCATTCATCTCTAACCCTTGGAACAGTCGTGCAGCATCTGCAAACCACCTACTTTACAGATGAAAAAAATTGAGGCACAGAGAGGTAAATCATGTGCCCAGGTCACCCAGCCTGAAGTGGCAGAGCTGGGACTGGAATCCAGAACGGTGGGTTCCCTTGTTTTCTATTATCATTTTTTATGCTGTGCCCTTACTCTCTAGGCAGAACACGAGGCAGAGACCTGACCAGCAAACACAATCCCTCCCCCACCCCCCTCTCCCAGCCCACGTCCGTCCCCTACTCTGCAGAGGGCTGGCACCCCCAATGGGGACCTGTGTGCACATGGAGCGTGTGCATCTGGGAAGGGCAGGAGGGAGGGCTGTCCTCCTTGAGCTCTCGGGGCCAGGCCCCAGGCTGAGGGCTCTCTCTCTGAGGGGCATGGTGGAGGCCTGTTGTGCAGAGAGGACCCTCGGGCTCGGAGAGCAATGTGCTTCGTCCAAGGTCCCACAGGTGGGCAGTAGCAGCATTGGGGTTTGAACCCGGGGGTGTCCTTGCCCCAACTCCACGGCTCCTCCTGGACGGGCTGCGCCCCTGAGCGTGTGGAGGAGAGCTCAGACACCGTCTCTGTCCCCACACTCTGTCCACGCAGCCTTCTTGGACCATGCAATCGGAGAAACTGGTCCCAAGGAGAAGGAGGAACTTTCCTCAGGTCACCATCTCAGAAAGGGACTGAGTCAAGACCAGACCTGAGCCCCTCCCACGCACCGCCTCCCAACAGAGACCCTCACCTACCCTTCCTTGTGCCTGACTCTGGGTGAGGGGCCGATTCTCAGAGCCACCGCCAGATCAGGATGGGAGGTGAGGGGGGCTGCCATTCTCACTTCAGCCTGGCTGCCACTGCCCCCGGCTGGGTGCCAACGTCTCCCTCTGCCATGATGCTCCATCTGCTGTCCGCCCAGCCTCACAGCCCCTGAAGCCCCATGGCTCCCCGTATCTCTGCCCAACTCAGCCCCCCTGGGAGACAAGCCATGTCAGGGCGGGTCGTCTTGGTCCCCTGGGGATCAGCCTCTTCTAGGCAACGTTCTTCTGTCTCTGGGTGAGGGACTTCTAGGACTGGACACTGGAGGAGGATCAGGAGGCGGTGCCTCTGGCCTTTTCTCCTTTTGTCAGCCCTGAGTCCTCCCCAGCTGTCTCCACTCAGCACAAATGTATCTGGACCTCAGGGATGAGGATGAGGATGAGTCAGGAATGGAAGTTGCTCTGGCTTTTTCCATCCCTCTGAGAGGTGAGGTTCCCCTCTGGCTGACTTGCCTTCTGTGACCCCCTCACTCCCATCCCAGCCCAGAGGTCCCCTGGGAACAGGACCCTGAACTGACCGTGAGGACACAAGGGGCACCACTGGGGCTCCTCACCTGAGATCTGGAGCTCCAGGGGGTCACTGGGCAGTGACAACAGGTGGGGGGAGGTGCTGTCTGAGCCGTAGCACCTGTAGGTCCCCTCGTGGTCTGAGGTCACAGGACCGATGGTGAAGTTGGCCTGAAAGGGGGCGGCCGTGTCCTGCAGATGACGGAGCTGGGGAGGAGCAGGTGACCCCTCCTTGGACAGATGGAAGGTATCGAACCAGATCTCAGAGCGACACCGCAGGGTCACGTTCTCTCCCCAGGACACTGAGGGCCCCGGCTGGGCTGAGAGGGAGGGTTTCTTGTACATCCCTGGGGAGAGAATGTTGTAGTGTGTAGAGAGCTGCCCCCTCCCCACACGCCCTTGACCACTGACCTCTCTTCAAGGACTCTCTCTGTGACCCCCTCTCAGCTCCCCTCTGTCTTTTATCTCCTGGAGCCTCACTCCCCGTTTCTCACTCCCTCTCCCTAGACCATGGCCCCATCTCAGTCCCTGCTCCAGGACCCTCTCCCTGGACCCCATCACTACCAGGGGTGACCCTGGGCCCAGCAACCTGGGCTGACGATCAGGACATGGGACTCCTCACCCATGATCAGGATGTCCAGGGGTGCGCTCGGGGCTGACCACACGTGGGAGAGGTTGTGTCCACCGTAGCATCTGTACTGGCCCCCGTTGGTGTGGTTCACATGGCCCAGGGGGAAGTTGGCGCTGTGCTGCCCATGAAGATGCTCCGGGGGTGTGAGTCCCTCATCCTTGGTCAGAGCGAATCTGTCAAAGCCGGCCTCTGAGTGACACTGGAGGGTCAGGTTGTCTCCAGAGAGCACCAGCGAGCCTGGGTGGGCTGAGAGGGAGGGCTCCCTGTACACGCCTAGAAAGAAGGAACAGTGGCATTGAAGGGGACGCACACCCCACATTGCCCACTGGGGCTACAGTGAGAGCTCTCGCTGGTCGACCCCCAAACATCCTGCTCTGTGGTTCAGGACCCAGGAGGTCAAGTCACCAACCCTCATCACCCCCAGGGCTCCACTGGATACAAGCTTAGGTTAGCCATTTTGGGGTCCCAGGAAAGAGGTGGGTCAGGGGACCCCTCACCTGTGACCTCAAGATGCAGAGGGCCACTGGGGTGTGACCACACATATGGGTAGGAGTGGGGATTATAATAGCATCTGTAGGTCCCCCCATGGGAGGTGTTCACGGGGCCCACAGGGAAGACAGCTGGCTCCCCCCAATGATGGATCCTCGATTCCACGTGTCGGGGAGGATCAGCTCCTCCCTCCTTCAGCAGATGGAAAGTGCCAAATGTGTTCTTTGAGCTGCACAAGAGGGACACATTCACTCCTGATGCCGCCACAGGGCTTGGGTGGGCTGAGAGGGAGGGTGCACTGTACATTCCTGAGGGAGAAGGAGGGAGGTGTGTTAAAGAGGCGATCGTCAGCCCACACACCCCAGGTGTGGACTGTGAGTGCTGAGGTCCCCTGAGCCCACACTCCTTTCCTTCTGCCTGTGAGGAGGAACCCACAGTGGGAGGGGACCCGGCTCCTCCCCCTTACCTGTCACCACTAGGCGCAGCTGATCACTGCGCTCTGACCAGCTGTTCCTGCGGATGTGATAGGCACACTGATACAGCCCTGCAGTCTGTGAGCTCACAGATTTGATGGAGAAACTGGTCTTGTTGCTGGAGTCCTGTAGGGCCTTTATACCCACGGGGCTGTATACCTCCTCTCTATACAGATGGTAGACGTCAGCCTGCAGAGACCCCTGACACCAGATGGTCACAGGGCTCCCCCAGGTGACCACGGGTCCTGGGTCAGCCCAGATGGAGGGTTTGGGGGTGACTCCTGGAAAGAAATCAGAGCTGAAGTGTCAGCGGAGCCCTTCTCCCCTCAGCTTGCCCAGCTGTCATTCAAGGCCCCTCCCAGAGTGGTCACCTCAGCCCAGACCCTCTGAGCTCCTTCCAGCTGCCCAGGGCGTTCACTGGGCTGAAGCAGGAGGTGTGGGGAGGACTCACCTGCCTGCACCTGGTTCCACAGGCCCCGACACAGCGCTGGAAGAGAGTCCCCTGTGAGGGCACATCCCCCAACCCGCACACAGAAGCTCCAGGCCTGGTCTGGGACCCTGAGCACTGGGGTCAGACCTAGGACTGAGCACGTCTGTCCTCCCCCAAGAAGTCCTGCCCCCACTGAGCCTCCTGAGTCCTGGGTCTCAGGGACCAAGACCTGGGAGGGGAGCAGACACTATCCCTCCTCTTTTCCCCAAAGCTCACCGAGGCAGAGGAGGGCAGAGAGGGTTGCGTTCCTGATGCTGCCTCCCATGGTCCCCAGTGGTGCAGACGACTTATAAAGTCCACAGAACCCTGAAGGACAGACAGACGACCGGGGTGTGACAAGATCCAGTCTCTGTGTGCCACGTCATGGTTTCCTCATAAGCAGTTTCTCACAGGAAGGGGAACAGCCCCTCCCAGGGCCGTGCTCTGCTCTCCCTGAAGGATGGGACTGCAGAGACCTCAGGCCCAGGGCACCTTCCAGACCAGATCTGAGTCCCTGCACACAGACACACTCTGCTTCTATGGCTTATGCCAAATGAATCCAGAGAGACACTTGTCCCAGAACATGAGGGTAGAGGACGATGCAGGACAGGGCCTGGGAGCCAGCCCATTTCAGTGCCAACGCTGACTCTCCCTCTTATAGGGGCTTTGTGGCCTGTGGCAAAGAACTTCCCTTTGCTGAGCTTCTGTAAATGCAAATTTCTTCCTTTCTTTCATCTTCTAGGCAATCAGTAAATATTTACTGAGCAGTTACCATGTCCAGTCATGGTGCCAAGAGCTGGAGGGTCATTGATGAAGCTGACAGATTCTTTCCTTGGGCTCATGGGTTCAGATGAATGAAGTCAGAGATTACAAATATTTAGGTGGCAAACAATTCAGTTGTAGTCTTGTTTTAATACAAGTTGGAAGAAAAAAGAAAACAGGGGACAGTGAGATTCAATAACAGACTTCCTGCACCTTGGGCCTTGGTTGTGAGAGATCTTTTGGGGGAAGCAGTGACCCAAGGCGTGAGCAGGGGTTAGCCCAGAGCTGGTGGTGGGGGCTTCCTCGCCCACAAAGATCTGAGCTGTTCTCAGAATTGAGAGCAATGAGGAGGAGGCTGGGCCTTGTCACACAGGATCTTGAGCACCGTGCAAGTAGTTTGGATTTTACTTTTAAAGCAATGGGAAGATTTAAAGCAACAGACAGTGTGAACATATGTCTGGGTTTTCTTTTTTTTGTTTGTTTTTTTTTTTTTGAGGAAGATTTGCCCTGAGCTAACATCTGTGCCAATATTCCTCTACTTTGTATGTGGGATGCCACCACAGCATGGCTGATGCGTGGGGTAGGTCTACACCTGGGATCTGAACCTGCGAACCCAGGCCACCTAAGTGGAGTGTGCGGAACTTTAACTCTTGGCCATGGGGCCAGCCCCCATATTTCTGTTTTAAAAAGACTACCACCATGTAGAAATGTAAAGCAGGAAGGCTCTATTGATAATTAGCTCTATTGATGATAAAACTCCAACAGTAATCTGGCCCCTGGATGGTGTGTTGATCAGTATTTGAAGTCGTTTATGTGGTTTTCTCATATAACCCTTGCACAAACCTATAACACAAAATACATGTCCAGTTGAGTGGAATGAGACAGGATGGCTTCTTGGTCCTTCAGGTTGGAAAGGAGTCAGCTAGGTGCAGACTTGCTGAGGGAGCAGCCAGAGGAAGGCACGGAATTGTTAAGTAGCTCAGGTGGTGTGTGTGTGTTTGGAGGTGTGTGTGGTTAACTGTGATGAGTTTGGTTGAGAAGGAGAGTTGTGTTTGCTGGGGCTGGTGAGTTTAGCTCAGGCCTGATCATTAACAGCCCTGAACATCAGATGGTGCAACTTGTGTTTTTTTGAAGATGGAAACTGTAGGAAGAGTTTTGAGCAGGGCAGGATCAGACCAGACAGGATTCTTAGAAGAATGTTTTGGAGGCAGCGAGAGGAATGAACTGGAGAAAGGAGTGCGGGCTTGGATTGGAAGACCAGGAAGGAGGCTGATGTGATGACACAGATGAGACCTCCTGACTCTTGTGATGGATTGTGATATTGTTAATAAGGACTCAAGGGGCGTGGTGGTGTGGATGTGACGATTGAATGTGAAGTGCAAGGGACTGAAGAACTGAGGGCTGATCCTCTCTCTGCCTTGGTACCTGGAGGAGCCAATGGGGCCCTCACAGGGAGGATGACCCTAGGGGAGAAGGAGGCTTGGGGAGATGCTTAGAGGGCTGATCACCATTTCTTAGAAGAAATCACAGCCCTCCCTCCCAACCTGGGAATGAGGGTTTTCTTCCCCTCAAAACACTTCCCTTCACTGACTTCCTTGTTTCTATAAGTCGGCACCATCTTTTTCTTCATCACTTTCCTTCAAAATCTCTGAGTCATTTCTGCCTTCTTATTGCCCCTTCCTCCCCTGAGCAGAGCTCTTCATCTCATACTGTGGATTCTTTTTCCAGGCACTGAGCGAGAGCACGGGTTGGAGGCAAAAAAGTTTAAAAAAAATGAACACAGACTCAGGGATCTGTGAGATAAATTATATCATTGATCCTGCAGCAAAAGGAGATTGATATTAATGAAGAAAAACATATTTGAAAAAATAAAAGCTGACCATTTCATAGATTTATTGAAAGTCGTAAATTTATACGTCCAAGATGCTCAGCAAACGCAAAATAGGATGAGCTTTAAAAACTCTGCCCACACACATCATAATCATAATCAAATTAGTGAAACCCAAAAAAACAAATTTCCAGAGAAAATTGCCATGAAACACAGAGGAAAAATGATCTGAATGATTACAGATTTCACATTAGAAACCGTCCAGGTCAGAAGATGTGAAAGTTCTGAGAGACAAGAAGAGCCACCTGGAATTCTTCTGGATGTGTCCTGAGGAATGAAAGCAAAATGAAGTCATTCTGAGACAAAGGAAACCGAGAGAATTTGTCCTCAGACCTGTCCTAAAAGAAATAAGGTAAATTCTTCAGGCAGAAAGGAAATAATTCTAGAGGGAAACTTGGACTTTCAAGAATAAATGAAGAGTGAAAAATAGTAAATATCTAGATAAATGTAATAGCATATATTTCTCCTCTAAGTTCTTTAAAATATGTTTGGTTTCGTCCAATTCGAAACTGTTAACATTGTCTGATGGGGTTTTTATGTCTGTAGATGTAACACACAGAACAGCTCCAGCACGAAGGGGTGAGGGTGAAAGGACCTATACGGGGATAAGGCTTCTCCATTTCTCTTGAAAAGATAAAATGTTAACTCTTTGTGGAGTCTGTGAAGTTATGTGTGTATATTATAATGCCTACAACAGTCACTTAAGAAACAACATGCAAAGAGTTACAGTTAGGACATCAGCAGATAAATTAAAATGAAATACTAAAAAGTACTCCAAAAAGCCAAAAGAAGACAAGGAAGGGACACTGAAGAGCAAACAATATAGGGACAAGCAGAAAACAAACAATACAGTGATAAACCTTAAAAGAACTTTCAATAATACATTAAATATAAATGGTGCAAACACAATTAAATGGCAGAGATTAGGATTAGATT
Organism: Equus asinus; assembly: GCF_041296235.1. Classification (NCBI taxonomy): domain Eukaryota; kingdom Metazoa; phylum Chordata; class Mammalia; order Perissodactyla; family Equidae; genus Equus; species Equus asinus. The sequence continues at coordinate 37,818,210 of NC_091815.1, forward strand.
AACAACAACAAGTAAGACCCACCTGCATGCAGTCTATCAGAGGTTCACTTAATACAATAATGTAAATTTATTAAAAATAAGAGGATGAATATATTATGCAAACATTAATTAAAAGAAAGCTTAAGTGGCTGTCTAGGTTTCCCATTGTTGCTGTAACAAATCACAAATTTAGTGGATTTAAACAATACAAATTTATCATCTTACTGTGATAGAAGTCAGAAGTAAAAAATCAGTCACTGGGTAAAGTTGAGGTGTCAGCAGGGGTGGTTGCTTTTGGCGGCTCTGCCATGAGAAATGGTTCCTGGCCTTTTCCATCTTCCAGGGACTGCCTGCTGTGCTTGGCTCCTGACCCCTTCCTTCCATCACTGCAGCCTCTTGGTTCCCCCATCACATTTCCGACCACTGACTCTGGCCCTTTTGTCTCCCTCTTACAAGAAGCTTTGTGAATACCTCGGGCTCTCCCATATAACCTAGGAAAATTTCCCTATCTCAAGATACTTATTTTAGTCACATTTTCAAACCCCCTTTTACCCCATAAGGTAACATATTCACAGGTTTCAGGGATCAGGGTGTGGATATCATTGAAATTTGGGAGAAAGCAGCATTATTCTATCTGCCACAGTGGCTGCCATATGAGACAGAACAATAAAAGATGTCAGGTAAAGTAGACTTTTGAACAAGAAAATTATCAAGGATAAAGAAAGATATTACATAAAGATAAAAAGTTCAACTCACCAAGAAGACATAGTAATCCTAAGTGTGTATGCACAAAACCACAGAGCTTCAAAATGCATGAGGGAAAAACTGTCAGAAATGAAAGGGCAAATAGATAATTCAACAACTGTAGTCTGGGATTTTACACTCCTCTCTTGGTAATTGTTTGAGCAAATGGATGGCAAATCAACAAGGACACAGAAAACCTGAACAACGCTATCAACACTTGATCTAATTGACACACGGAGAAAACTCCACCAACAGCAAAGTGCACATTCTTTTCAAGCGCACATGGAATATTGCCCACGATAGTCCATATCCTTGGTTTTAAAATGAAGCTTAACAAATTTAAAAGAATTAAAAGAAGTGATCATCCATCACTTCTTTTCTGATCCTAATGGAATTTAAGTAAAAACCTATTACTGGAAAGGTATATGGAAAATCTTCAACTATTTGGAAATTAAACAAGACAGTTCTAAATAATCCATGGGGCAAAAAGGACTCAAGGAAAATCAGAAAATAGTTTGAACTGAACAAAAATGAAAATACAGCTTACTAAACATTGTGGGGTGCTGCCAAAGCAGAGTTTAGAAGGAAGAGAAGAGCAGAAAGTACTCATTTTAAATAAAGAGTGGTTTCCAATCACTAACCTAAGCTTCCATTTAAGAGACAAGGAGAAGAGGAGCAAACTCATCCCAAAGTAAGCACGGTACAATAATAACAGAGGGCAGAAATCAATGAGTCTGGAAACAAAACACAGGAACAGAAATCAATGAAACCCAAAGCTGATTCTTTAAAGAGACCAATAAAATTGACAAACCACTAGAAAGGCTAATGGTAGAAAAAAATAGACAAGACACAACTTGCCGACATCTAGCATGAATGATGGAATGTCACTATAAATAGGATTATTTTTAATCAATTAATAATTAATAGGATAGTAAGAGAATACTACTACAAAAAACACTGTGCCCATAAATTGGACAACTTAAATGGAATGGCCCAACTCTTGAAAGACACAAACTACCAAAACTCACTGAAGTGGAAATCATCTGATATTCTTGAAAAACATTAAATTGAATTTGTAGTTAAAACACTTTCCAGAAAAGCAAATTCCTGGCCTCAGCGGTCTCACTGGCACATACCACCAAACATTTGGGGAAGAATTAATACTATTCTTCACATTCTCTTCCAGAAAACAGAAGAGAGAGAAACACTTTGCAACAATTTTATGAGGCAAGGATTACTCCAAACACTAATCAAAGACGGTACAAGGAAAGAAAGGTGCAGACCAATGTCCCTCAAGAACATAGATGTCAAAATCCCCACCAAAGTATTGGTAAATAAAACCCAGTAATATAGGAAAAGAACAATCATCAGAACCAAGTGGGATTCATGCTCAGATGCCAGGCTGGTTCAGCATCTGAAATTCAATAAATGCAATCCACCACATTAAGAGACTGACAAAGAAAAACCACATCCTTACATACTTACATGCACACAAAGATTGGATCAAATAAATAAAACGCTCAGCAATACAGGAATAGAAGGGAATTTCCTTAATCAGATAAAGAGCATCTATGACCTATGCTTAGCTAAAATTATACTGAATGTTTTTCTCTTGTGATTGGGAAAAAGGCAATGATGTTTTCACCGCTTCTATTCAGAAGTGGCCGGTGCAGTAAGACAAGTGAAAGGGAATAGAAGGCATAACGGAAGGGATATGACTGTCTTTATTCCCAATCCGTATAATCAGGTGGAGGAAATCCCAAGGAATCTACAAAGAGCTTCTACAACTAAGAGGCGAATGAGCAAGTTCTCAAGATATAAGATCAATATTCAAAAATCAGTTGAATTTTATTCTGTAAATTAACAAGGGACAATTGGAAAGCAGAATTAAAATACAAGACTATTTACAATAGCTCCCCAGACCATAACATGTAGGGAGAAATGTAAGTATAGAGGTGTGAGATCTGAAGACTGAAAACTATCATTCTTAGCTAAGAGAAATTAAAGAACTAAAAAAAGAAGCAGTATCCCATATTTATTGATGAAAGGATCAATATTGTTAAGATATCAGCTCTCTCTAAACTGGCGTGTATTCAAACCACCTCAATGAAAATCCCACCTAGCTTTTTTAGCAATTGACAGGCTGATACTAAAATGTATGTGGAAATACAAAAGAGCAGTGATAGCACAACAGTTTTGAAAAGGAATAAAATTGGACATGTTCTTACACCAAGACTTTCTGTGGAAGGAACAAATGTAACAGCCAGTGTGGTATTTGCGTAAGGACAGGAGGTAGAAAAAATAAACAGAATGGAGATCCTAGATTAGACCCACACGTAGACGATCCATTGACTTTCAACAAAGACAGAAGTTCTTCCTTGAGGAAAACATCATCTTCTCCACAAATGGTGCTGGTGCAACTGGATGTCTATTTGGAATAAATGAACCTTGACTGTTACCTCACACCAGAAACAATAATTCACATGAAATGAATCATAGATCTAGTTGCAAAAGTCAAAACTGTAAGCTAATGGAAGACATTCATGAAAATCTTTACAAACTTAGATTAGATACAGATTCCTCAGAAAGATACAAAATCAAAAACAGCAACAACAACAAAAAGGTTAATTGGAGTTTAAAAAATTAATAACTTTTGCTCTTCAAAGGACAGTGTTAGGTAATGGAAGAAACAAGCCAGACTGAGGGAAAAAATATATATATTGTGTGTGTATCTGATACAAGATTTGTATGTAGAATAAGTAAAGTTTTTACAAATAATAATAAAACCTTCCCACGTCAGCAAAACAGTTTGAACAGACATTTCTCAAAAGAAGAGATTTAAATGACCAGTAAACACATAATATAATGTTCAATATCAATAATTATTACAGCAATGAAACGAACTAAAGTGAGATATCAATAATATGAACAAATTTTTAAAAAATTACTGCACAAAAGAGGGCAGATACAGAAAGCACATGCCTTATGATTTCATTTCTGTGAAAGTCCAGATCTGGCAAGACTAACACCTAGTGAAGGAAGTTGATTGCTGTTTGCCTCAGTCTGGGGTTGGGGGGCATAGGTTGACTGAAAAGGTCACCATGGAATTTTAGGAGTTTGTTTTGTATACTGATTGTGGTGGTAGCTGTTACGTGAATTTCTACATTTGTCAAAGGTGATCAAACTACACACTTAAAGGGGGCACATTTTATGCCTCAGTGTTCACACACACATACGTGCTAGTTAGGCTCAATCAGTGTCCATTCCATCAGGGCTGAAATCAACTTGCAGCCACATGTCTGATGCTTCCATAAGGAATGATACCATGTTAAGGACTCTCTGTTGGTCTCCGCTGCTGAAACGATGGCCATCCATCAGTGTCTGTAGTTGCATCACTCTCAGTGAAAGGCAGTCCATGACACCAGGCTCATCAAGAGCCTCCATCTCTCCCGCAGTGGCTGTCCTTCATAGGCCGCTCTGTAAAACACTGGGATGATGAAGAGCAGAGGCTGGCTAGTATGTGCTGAAAGAGCCAACCTGTCCCCTTGGTTGTTAAGAACCTTGTCTACAGTGGGGCTCTCTGGGGACATCGATATCTGATTCAAAGATCCGGTGCTTTGAGCCCCGTCCTGTACATCTGTCCATACACATGGCTCCTTCCTGGATATCCTTGTCTCCTCCATTCAGTTATGCTCCTTCCAGTCCCCTGACCGTATAGGCAAGATATTTGCTACTATCCTGGAGTCCGTGTACACCTTTACATTTAGCCGGTTCTCTTTCCACAAAATGTGCATTATCCTTTTCATTGCACGAATATCTGCCCACTGAAGGCATTTCCTCTCATCGGAGTCCCCTGAGTGGGGCTGTAGCGCAACACTACTCCAAAACATCCCACCACCAGGCATGACCCAGACCACAGAGCTGTAGATGATGGCTCAGGAGAGGCGCCATTGTGATGCGTACGGATGTGGGCATCATCTGCATCTAACCACATCTTTGTACGACTCACCTTTGTCTTCTGGACCTTTCCATGGCTCCAGGTTTCCACTCTCACCCAACAATGGATTGCAACCTTATGACTTGGTGGGAATGACAATTGTCAGCTCGTCATGGATGGTTCCACTTGCATGGACACTTGATGTCTCCTTGTCAGTCATTCAGTTTCTATTGGGAACTAGTAGCACGTCAGGAGCAGCCTTTTAAGTGGCGTCTACTCTCTGCTGCAGGTGATGTGATGGCATGAACCCAAGGGCGCTGAACTTGAACTCTGCCAGTGGGCTGGGCAGGGAATTCCCATAGCCTCACGGTACAGGGGTTCATACAGCACCAGGGGACCTGGCAGGTCACTTGGCTGTGGCACTAGGGTCCTGGTACTGCAGACCCCTGTCTTCCTCTGGGCTCCACTCAAACCCATAGCCTTGTCACTCACCTGATAAGGGAGAAATATGTTTTCTCAAGTATGGTATATGCTGCTTCCACCATCCAAAGCCTCGTACCCAGAATTGTGTCTCTTTCTTAGTGTGAAGTGTTGCAAGGTGTGATACAGGGTATATCATGGCGGGACTCAGAGAGCAGCACATCTATAAAGTTCACTGCTTTGGCAAGCCTGAATCTTTTTTCTAACTTTTTATTGAGATTATAGTAGTTTACAACCTTGTGAAATTTCAGTTGTACATTCTTGTTTGTCAGTCGTGTTGTAGGTGCACGACTTCACCCTTTGTTCCCACCACCCCTTTCCCCTGGTAGCCACTAATCTGTTCTCTTTGTCTACATGTTTAACTTCCACATGTGAGTGGAGTCATACAGCGATGGTCTTTTTCTATCTGGCTTATTTCACTTAACACAATTCCCTCAAGGTCCATCCATGTTGTTGTGAATGGGACGATTTTATCCTTTTTTATGGCAGAGTGGTATTCCATTGTATATATATATCATATCTTCTTTATCCCATTGTCAGTTGATGGGCACTTAGGTTGCTTCCACATCTTGGCTATTGTAAATAATGCTGCAATGAACATAGGCGTGCATGGGACTTTTGGAATTGCTGATTTCAAGTTCTTTGGATAGATACCCAGTAGTGGGATGGCTGGGTCATGTGGTATTTCTATTTTTACTTTTTTGAGAACTCTCCATACTGCTTTCCATAGTGGCTGCACCGGTTTGCATTCCCACCAGCAGTGTATGAGGGTTCCTTTTTCTCCACAACCTCTTCAACATTTGTTACTTTTAGTCTTAGTGATTATAGCCATTTTAACAGGTGTAAGGTGATATCTTAGTGTAGCTTTGATTTTCATGTCCCTGATGATTAGTGATGACGAACATCTTTTCATGTGCCTATTGACCATCCATATATCTTCTATGCAGAAATGTCTGTTCATGTCCCTTGCCCATTTTTTGATCGGGTTGTTTGATTTTTTGTTGTTGAGTTGTGTGAGTTCTTTATATAGTATGGAGATTAACCCTTTGTCAGATATATGACTTGCAAATATTTTTTCCCAATTAGTGGGTTGTTTTTTGTTTCAATCCTGTTTTCCCTTGCCTTGAAGAAGCTCTTTAGTCTGATGAAGTACCATTTGTTTATTCTTTCTGTTGTTTCCCTTGGCTGAGAAGACATGGTGTCCAAAAAGATCCTTTTGATACTGATGTCAAAGAATGTACTGCCTACATTTTCTTCTAGAAGCCTTATGGTTTCAGGTCTTACCTTTAGGTCTTTGATCCATTTTGAGTTTATTTTTGTGAATGGTGAAAAAGAATGGTCAATTTTCATTCTTTTACATGTGACTGTCCAGTTTTCCCAGCACCATATGTTGAAAAGACTTTCTTTTCTCCATTGTACGTCCTCAGCTCCTTTGTCGAAGATTCGCTGTCCATAGATGTGTGGTTTTATTTCTGGGCTTTCAATTCTGCTCTGTTGATCTGTGCACCTGTTTTGGTGCCAGTACCATGCTGTTTTGATTACTATAGCTCTGTAGTATGTTTTGAAGTCAGGGATTGTGATGCCTCCGGCTTTGTTCTTTTTTCTCAGGATTGCTTTAGTGACTTGGGGTCTTTTGTTGCCCCATATGAATTTTAGGAGTCTTTGCTCTATTTCTGTAAAGAATGTTATTGGGATTCTGATTGGGATAGCGTTGAATCTGTAGATTGCTTTAGGTAGTATGGACATTTTAACTATGTTTATTCTTCCAATCCATGTGCATGAAATGTCTCTCCATCTCTTTATGTCGTCATCAATTTCTTTCAGGAAAGTGTTGTAGTTTTTGTTGTATAGGTCTTTCACTTCCTTAGTTAAATTTACCCCAAGCTATTTTATTCTTTTTATTGCGATTGTGAATGGGATTGTGTTCTGCAGTTCTCTTTGTTAGTTCATTATTAGAGTATAGAAATGCTACTGATTTTTGTAAGTTGATTTTATACCCTGCAACTTTGCTGTAGTTGTTGATTATTTCTAGTAGTTTTCCAGTGGATTCTTTGGGGTTTTCTATATACAAGATCATGTCATCGGAAAACAGCGAGAGTTTCACTTCCCTTCTTGTTTGGATTCCTTTGATTCCTTTCTCTTGCCTAATTGCTCTGGCCAAAACCTCCAGTACTATGTTGAATAAGAGTGATGATAGAGGGCATCCTTGTCTTGTTCCTGTTCTCAGGAGGATGGCGCTCAGTTTTTGCTCATTGAGTATGATGTTGGCTGTGGGTTTGTCATATATGGCCTTTATTATGTTGAGGTGATTTACTTCTATCCCTATTTTGTTAAGAGTTTTTATCATAAATGGCTGTTGGATCTTGTCAAATGCTTTCTCTGCATCTATTGAGATGATCGTGTGGTTTTTATTCCTCAATTTGTTGATGTGGTGTATCACTTTGATTGATTTGCAGATGTTGAACCATCCCTGTGTCCCTGGTATGAATCCCACTTGATCGTGATGTATAATCCTTTTGATGTATTGCTGAATTCGGGTTGCCAAAATTTTGTTGAGAATTTTTACATCGATGTTCATCAGTGATATTGGGCTGTAGTTCTCCTTTTTCGTGCTGTCCTTGTCAGGGTAAGGCTTAATTTTTGAATTTCCTTTTCCTTTTTTATTCTTTTAAATCTCCCACCATCTAGAGTACATACCAGGGCAACCAGAGTACTTGCCTCCCTCTAGTCATCAGGTCAAAGTAACACGATGTCACCAATATTGTGAAAAAATGTGATGTTCATTCCAATGTCAAGATGCCGAGGGTCCCTTTGGATGAGGCTGTGAAAGAGGGAGCGTTAGTGTATCCCTGGACACTGTGAACGTGTAGTGCAGTCCATCCCAGGTGAAGAAGAGCTGCTGCTTAGTTACCAGATCACAGCTGCATAGAAGTGACCAGAGGCTGCAGAATTCTGTCCTAGTAAATGCATCCATCCTGCAGAGCAGCTGTGACATGAGTCAGTATTGGTGAGGACCGTGGCCCTCCACCGTCCACTGCCCGTGATCCGTCTAATTTTTCAGGGGCCGGGCTGGTGCATCAAGCAGGGGTACGATGGGACCCCCGCTGCCTCCATTAAGTCTTCGAGGGTGGCAGTAACCTCTGTTTGTCCACCTGAGTGCAGGGTTGTTTTTAATGAATATGCCAAGCAAGATGAATGTTATACTCCTGAGTACACAGATTCTGCTTTCTTTCTTTAAACAGCAGGTAACCTCTGTTACTCTGTTTTGGGAGTTGATTAAATGACTTTGTGGTTCAGCTTTTCCTTTCAAGGTTTTATTGCTCCAAGTGATCCACAGGTCCCTGTGCTGCGCGGAATTCCAACATCTCCCTTCTCTGTGTGAGCTCGGGGAATTAAATACAACTTCAACTTACCCTTGTTTCCTAAAACGTTAGTCGATTAACAAAGGATGCAAACATCATTGCATCAGTGCGTGTATGTTTGTGTTTGCTGCCTCAAGATTTGAAAATAACGTGAGGTGAGTGCTCATGGAGGAAAAGCAACTGGACAGTTTCGACTCTCTGTCCTCTGCGCTGTCCCGGTGTCCACGTGTTTTCTTCTCATTCTTCTTTCTTCCTTCCTCATGTTCCAAGATTCCTCCCTTTATCAGTTCCTTTCTGGGTCAAGAACTTCCTTTCCCATCCATTTAGGGGAGGCCTGCTTGTGATCAATCCTCTTAGCTCCCTCACCTGAGAATGTTTTTGTTTCCCCTTCATTCCTGGAGGATAACTTCACCATCTGCAGGATCAGGGTCAACAGTTCTTTTCCTTCAGCAGCTGAAAAATGTTGTTCCATTTGCTTCCTGCTTCCATGGTTTCCGATGGGAAGACCGTTGTCATCTGAATGGGTTTCCCTCTGTGGTCAGGTGGCATTTCTGTCTCACTGCATTCCAGAAACTTGTCTTTTGGGGCCGGCCTGGTGGTGTAGTGGTTAAGTTTGTGTGCTCCACTTCTGAGGCCTGGGGTTCGTGGGTTTGGAGCCCGGGCATGGACCTTTACACAGCTCATCAAGCCACACTGTGGCAGCATCCCACATACAAAACAGAGGAACATTGGCACAGATGTTAGCTCAGGGACAATCTTCCTCACCAAAAAAAAAAAAAAGAAGACACTAGTCTTTTGTTTTCCTTAGTTGGATTATGATGCATCTTGGCATGGCTTTCTCTGGACTTATCCTGTTTGTGGTTCACTAAGTGTCATGAATACGTAGGTTTATGACTTTTGCCAAGTTTGGGGAAATTCCAGCCATGATTTCTTGAATAGTTTTGCAGTCTCGTCCTCTTTCTCTTCTGCTTCTAGGACCCAGATGACACGGATGTGAGATCTTTTGTCATAGTCCCATAGGTCCTGAGGCTCTGTTCATGTTCTTTTCCAGTTTATTTTTCCTGTTGTTCAGATTGAGTACTTTCTATTGTCTGGTCTTCATGCTCATTGTTTCCTCTGTCCCCTCCATTCTGCTGTTGATCCCATCCATGGAGCCTTTTATTTTGATTATTGTGTTTTTCATATCTAAAATTTCCGTTAACTTCTTCTTTGTATCTTCTTTTTCTTTGCTGAGGCACTCTTTTTAAAAATTCATTTTAAACGTGTGCAATTGCTCACGAAAGCATTTTTATTATGGCTGCTTTACAATCCTTATCAGATAATTGCAACGTCTGTCATCCCAGTGCTAGCATCTGTTGACAATAGTCTTTCCTCATGCAAGATGAGATTTCCCGGTTCTTGTTTTGAACTGGACATTTTGGATATTATATTGCGACAGTCTGGATCTTATTTAAATCTGGTCATAGGAGGCCTTTTCTGACACCTGGCTGGGGTAGTGACTCATTACTGCCAGGAGGAGGGTACTGTCCAGGTCCCCCACGTGGCTCCTTGGACACCCACTGTGTCACTCCTGGGGTCCTGACAGTCTTAGCCCATGTGCTGCCTTCTCTGCACTGTCTGGCGTGTTCTGCTGATGTTGTGTGTACAAGGTCCAGGAGTTCTACTGTGCCTCATGGGGGTTAGGGAGACATAGCTCTACTTCCCCTTGGTCCAAAACTGGGAGTCTGCAATGCAACTGATTTTTAGATATTGATGACATATAGTGACATTGGATCAATCCTTTTCAAGTTAGAATATCAGATGTTTATATTATTTGGGGTTTTCCATGCACACAGTTTTGTAATCTGTGAGTAACACAGTTTTTTCCATCCATTCACCTGTTTTTTTTTTAACGATTGGCACCTGAGCTAACATCTGTTTCCAATCTTTTTTCTTTTCTTCTTTTTCATCTCCCCAAAGCCCCCGAGTACACAGTTGTATATTCTAGTTGTGAGTGCCTCTGGTTGTGCTGTGTGGGATGCTGTGTCATTATGGCCTGATGAGCGGTGCCCTGTCTACACCCAGGATCCGAACCGGTGAAACCCTGGGCCACCAAAGCGGAGCGCACGAACTTAACCACTCGGCCACGGGGCCAGCCCCGATCCATTCACTCTTCTCACTTCTTTTTGGCTTTATTTAATTGGTTGGTTCTTCCACTGCCCTGCTGAATAGAAGAGGTCGTAGTGAACATTCTTGTTTATTCTCAGTCACAGGTGGAAAGATTTCAAGTTTTTACTTTTGAAAATTATTTCTGTTGTGGATTTTTAAAGATGCTTTGATGAATGATAGGAAATTCCCTTTTTTTGAGGTTTTTTTCATTTTGAATTGGTGATGTATTTTATCAGGAGCTTTGAATCTGTTGCTATGATCAGTTTTTTGTATTTCTTCTTTTATGTTTGAAATGTATTGACTGATTTTTGAATATGAAACCAATCATGCATTTCTGAAAAGGACGTACCAGCATGGTCATGCTATATTATCGACTTTATATACTGATGACTCTTATTTGGGAATATTTTGTGTAGGAATCTACAGCTAAGATCCTGTGAGAGAGCTTCCTGTGATTTTCCCATTATGTAGTTTCCTTGAGAGGTATTGGTATCAATTTTTTTCTGGCCTGATAAAATGTGTTGGGAGGAATATTGCCTCCTTCTCTATTTTTGGGAGAAACTGATTTAAATTTGGTATGTGTATGTATGTGTGTGTGTCTGGGCGTCCATGTGTGTATGTCATCACTATTTGGTATGTGTATGTATGTGTGTGTGTCCGTGTGTGTGTCTGGGCGTCCATGTGTGTATGTCATCACTATTTGGTATGTGTATATATGTGTGTGTGTCCGTGTGTGTGTCCAGGCGTTCATGTGTGTATTTCATCATTATTTGGAAGCACTCATCAGTGAATCTTTTTAGAGTCAGAGTTCACTTTGTGGGAAAATTTTTAGTTATACCTTCAACATATTTGATATATATGACAATTCAGATTTCCTGTTTATGTTTATTTCCACCATTTTGGTGAATTGTATTTTTGAGGATTTTGTCCATTTCATCTAGATTTTCTAGTATATTGGCATAAAGTTGTTCCTAATGCTCTGTCATCTACTGAAAGTCTGTAGGGTCTGTGATGCTGTCCTGATGATGTAATGTGCCTCCTCTCGTTTTCCCTTGGGCGTTGTGGCTGGGATCTGCAAGAGTGAATAATGTTCTCAAGAGCGAAAAGTCTTTATTGACTTTTCTCAGTTTTTTATTTGTCCTCGTTAGTAGCTAATCTTGTCATATTATTTCCCTCCCTCCACCTTCATTTGGAATAATTCTCTATTCTTTTTCTAAATTCTTGGTGTGATAGTTCAGGTAACTGATTTTTTTAGGCTTTTCTAAGATATTCATTCATTCATTCATGGTTCTTAATTTCCCCGTTTTGTAGGTTTGATGTGTAATGTTTACGTTATTATTCAGCTTAAAACATTCTCTCCCTTCTGTTTTGGATTTCTCATTTCACTCATGCATTACTGAGAAGTCTGTGGCTTTATTTCCAAAATGTGGGGATATCAGTTATCAGACTGCAGAACCAGGTGACTCCCAATGAGTCCCAGAAGCTCCTGGTGGTCCACATTAGGATTCCAGGCTGGCTGGGGGTTATTAGCTGAGTGTCTAGTGGGGGCAGCTTCTGTGCCTTCTGGGGTCGCTGCAGTCTCCCTCGCTGGAGGATGGGGTCCGGGTCCTTCCTGGGCTAATGGATGGCCAGAGCAGCGTACACGCTGGGCTCTGCTGGGGGCTCCTCTGACTGGGAGGAAGGGGGTGTCATCTCCCGTCTGAGGATCAAGTGGTTCAGCTGGGCATAGGTCACGTCCTGGGGGTCTTCAGATGCAGCAGCCTAGAACAGGGGAAAGTGAGGGATAGGTATGTGGTTGGGGTGGGGGCAGCCTGGGGTCTGGGAGAGCATGGGACCCACCTGTCTGTGCATCTGTCTGTCCTCTTCTGCTTGTCTGTGCTTAGCGTTCAACAGTTCCTCTGACAGTGGGGCAGGAGAGGTGGCCACTCCCTGCCTGAGTCTTGCTCTTGAGTGGTTCACCTGGGCGTATGTCGCTCCTTGGGGGTCTTCATCATGGAGGCTCTGCTGGAGGGAGACAGAGGGACAGAAACAGTGTCTCCTTGATCCCACTGCTGACCTCCTCCAGTCAATTGTCCACACTGCTACAGAGTGAGCTCACTTTCCTGATGGAATCTTCAGGTACATACTAAGCCTGTGACATCTGGTTGCTTCCTACAGTTCTGATTCTTATCCTAACATGCTATCTCTTGGTCTTTTGAATCCAGCCACACGGCCCATCCTCCTGAAAAAGCATGTTGCTGCCTCAGGACCTTTGCCCCTGCTGTTTCCTCTGCCCCCACCCTGCACTCTACCCCCTTTCCTTACTTTATTTTCCTTAACAGCACTTTACACTCTAGGAAGCTACTCTCATATTTGCATGTGGTCTCTTACCCACGAGGTGAGCTCAAGGAATGTGGAGACAGTATTGCTCACTGCTGTACCTACAGCACCTGAATGGAGCCAGGTAAACAGGGAGCTCCCTTTTCACAATGTGGGGTGAAAGAATGAAGGGGAGCCTAGGGGACTTGTGGGTGATTCACTTATTCGTGCATCCTCTTGAGACCTGGGGTGCATCCAACAACCAGAAGGTCAGACAGTGGACAGGAACCAGAAAAGGGAACCACAGAGGAGGAGCACTGAGGTCACAGAAACCAGGAAGAGTGAAGTCACAGCAGGACGCCCCAGGTGCCTGAGAGGAGGGATAAGTGTGGGACGCTGCTGAGAGCTGGGTGACGTGAGGACAGCCAAGTGTCCATTGGGTCAAGTTTGACAACAGGAAGGTCCCTGGTGGCCTGGACATGGCTGGGGTCTCACCTGATGGCCCAGCTCCACGCCCTCCTCAGGCTGTGTGTCCTTCACGGCGGCATCTGCTGGGGCAGATCAGGGGGTGTGTCTCTTGTCAGGATTCCCTGAGGTCTCTCAGGGCTGCAGCCCCTCCTCTGCTCCCAGATGGGCCACTGAGATCCAGGGGTGAGGAGATGGGCCCAAGGTCACTCAGGGGAATTTCAGTCCTTTTCACCCCAAATCCCCAGACCCTTCCAGCCGATGCCCCCATGGCCCACTGAAATCTGTGCCCCCACCCCCCATGGGGGCCCCTTTTTCCTCTCACAGAGGGTCTGTTCCTGGGTGTCAGCAGCTGGACTGGAGCTGGGGGAGGAGATGGGAGTGTAAGGGGCAGAGAGGGGGCCGAGGGTGGGGTGGGAGTCTGGGGTCTTCAGGGCAGGAATTACCTGATCTGCAGGCCTCTGTGCTTGGGCTGTGGGTCTGCAGCCCCTGCAGGAAATTGGAGATCAGCCTGTGTCTGGGCTGGGTCAAGATGGACAGAGTCTCAGCCCTGGGAGGTGATGACCACCCGCCCTCCACATGTGATTCGGGAGAAAAGAAGAAAACCGTAACCCTTGCTTGTGTGTATGTTTCAATATTTCATGAGACTGAAAAGGTGAAAGAATTCCTTCAATGTGTACATATGTGTTGGATTAAGTGTTTTCTTTTGGATTTTCTGATTTGAGATTCTGGAAAAGTCTTTTTCTGGTTGACTTTCCCATCTACTTTTTTTCCCCTTTGGCTGGTGCCCTAAGCCCACGTCCTCCTGTGAGCCGGGTCACCCTGTTCCCTACTCACCTGGTGTCCTGCGTTTGTCCTGACGCTGGTGTCGGGTAAGGAGGAAGAGGAGGAGGAGGGAGAGGAGCAGGACGAAGGCCACCGTGACTCCAATCAGAACGTTCAGATACCATGTGAGACCTTGGGCACATGTGATGTCATGAATGAGCCAATGACGCTATTTAACTGAGCACCTACTGTGTGCCACACACGTGCTGGGGTCTGTGCACTCACCTCCTCTAACTCCCAACAATCATGCACCAAAACACTGCCATCCTCCACCCACCCATTTCACAGATGAGGAGACTGAGGCACAGAGAGGTAAATCATGTGCCCAGGTCACCCAGCCTGAAGTGGCGGAGCTGGGACTGGAACCCAGAACGGTGGGTTCCCTTGTTTTCTATTATCATTTTTTATGCTGTGCCCTTACTCTCCAGGCAGAACACGAGGCAGAGACCTGACCAGCAAACACAATCCCTCCCCCACCCCCATCTCCCAGCCCACGTCCGTCCCCTACTCTGCAGAGGGCTGGCACCCCCAATGGGGGCCTGTGTGCACATGGAGCGTGTGCATCTGGGAAGGGCAGGAGGGAGGGCTGTCCTCCCTGAGCTCTCGGGGCCAGGCCCCAGGCTGAGGGCTCTCTCTCTGAGGGGCATGGCGGAGGCCTGTTGTGCAGAGAGGACCCTCAGGCTCGGAGAGGAGCGTGCCTCGTCCAGGGTCCCACAGGTGGGCAGTAGCAGCCCTGGGGTTTGAACCCAGGGGTGTCCTTGCCCCAACTCCACGGCTCCTCCTGGACGGGCTGCGCCCCTGAGCGTGTGGAGGAGAGCTCAGACACCACACGTGTCCCCACACTCAGTGTCCACGCAGCCTTCTTGGACCATGCAATCAGTGAAACTGGTCTCACGGAGAAAGACGAGCATTCCTCAGGTCACCATCTCAGGAAGGGACTGAGCCAAGACCAGACCTGAGCCCCTCCCACGCACCGCTTCCCCACAGAGACCCTCGCTTACCCCACCTTGTGCCTGACTCCCCGGGGGAGAGTGGATCCTCAGAGTCTCCTGGGGATCAGGATGGGAAGTGAGGGGGTGGCTGCCATTCTCCCCACTTCAGCCTGGCTGCCCCTCCCCCGAGATGGGTCTCAACATCTCCTCCCTCTGCCATGACGCCCCATCCGCCGTCTGCCCAGCCTCAGAACTCCTGAAGCCCCGTGTCCTCTGACATCTCTGCCCAACTCCCCTGGGAGACAGGCCATGCCCGAGTGAGTGATCCTGGTCCCTCTGGGCATCAGCCTCTTCTAGTCAGCGCTCTTGTGTCTCTGGGTGAGGGACTTCTAGGACTGGACACTGGAGAAGGATCAGGAGGCGGTGCCTCTGGCCTTTTCTCCTTTTGTCAGCCCTGAGTCCTCCCCAGCTGTCTCCACTCACCGCAAATGTCTCTGGACCTCAGGGATGAGGATGAGGATGAGGATGAGGCCGGCTGGGAATTGCTCTGGCTTTTTCCATCCCTCTGAGAGGTGAGGTTCCCCTCTGGCTGACTTGCCTTCTGTGACCCCCTCACTCCCATCCCAGCCCAGAGGTCCCCTGGGAACAGGACCCTGAACTGACCGTGAGGACACAAGGGGCACGACTGGGGCTCCTCACCTGAGACCCGGAGCTCCAGGGGGTCACTGGGCAGTGACAACAGGTGGGGGGAGGTGCTGTGTGAGCCGTAGCACCTGTAGGTCCCCTCATGGTCTGAGGTCACAGGACCGATGGTGAAGTTGGCCTGAAAGGGGGCGGCCGTGTCCTGCAGACGAAGGAGCTGGGGAGGAGCAGGTGACCCCTCCTTGGACAGATGGAAGGTATCGAACCAGATCTCAGAGCCACACTGCAGGGTCACATTGTCTCCCCAGGACACTCTCCCCAGCTGGGCTGAGAGAAAGGGTTTCTCATACATCCCTGGGGAGAGAATGTTGTAGTGTGTAGAGAGCTGCCCCCTCCCCACATGCCGTTGACCACTGACCTCTCTTCAAGGACTCTGTCTGTGACCCCCTCTCAGCTCCTCTCTGTCTTTTATCTCCTGGCGCCTCACTCTGCCTTTCTCACTCCCTCTCCCTAGACCACGGCCCCATCTCAGTCCCTGCTCCAGGACCCTGTCTCTGGACCCCATCACCACCAGGGGTGACACTAGGCCCAGCATCCTGAGCAGACAGTCAGGACATGGGGCTCTTCACCTGCGACCAGGATGTCCAGGGGTGCGCTGGGGGCTGACCATGCATAGGAGAGGTTGTGTCTACCATAGCATCTGTACTGGCCCCTGTGGGTGTGGTCCACATGGCCCAGGGGGAAGTTGGCGCTGTGCTGCCCATGAAGATGCTGGGGGGGTGTGAGCGCCTCATCCCTGGTAAGAGCGAATTTGTCAAAGCCGGCCTCTGAGCGACACTGGAGGGTCAGGTTGTCTCCAGAGAGCACCAGCGAGCCAGATTGGGCTGAGAGGGAGGGCTCCCTGTACACACCTGGAGAGAAGGGACGCACACCCCACATTGTCTACTGGGCCTGCAGTGAGAGCTCTCACTAGTCTCTCCCCAGCCTCCTGCTCTGTGGTTCAGGCCCCAGGAGGCCATGTCACCGACCCCAACCACCTCCAGGGCTCCACTGGGCGCTTAGTTCTGTCATTTTTGGGTTCCAGGAAAGTGACGGATCAGGGGGCACTCACCTGTGACTTCGAGATGCAGAGGGTTGCTGGGGTGTGACCACACATAGGGGTAGGAGCTGTGAGAACCATAGCATCTGTAGGTCCCCCCATGGGAGGTGTTCACAGGGCCCACAGGGAAGAGGGCCTGCCCCCTCCTATGATGGGTCCTTGATTCCATGTGTCTGGGAGGGTCAGCTCCTCCCTCCTTCAGCAGATGGAAAGTGACAGATGTGTTCTCTGAGCTGCACAAGAGGGACACATTCTCTCCTGAAGCCACCACAGGGCCTGGGTGGGCTGAGAGGGAGGGTGCGTTGTACACTCCTGAGGGAGAAGGAGGGAGCAGTGTTAAAGGGGCGATCGTCAGCCCACACACTCCAGGTGTGGACTGTGAGGGCTGAGGTCCCCTGAGCCCACACTCCTTCCCTTCTGCCTGCGAGGAGGAGCCCACAGTGGGAGGGGACCCGGCTCCTCCCCCTTACCTGTCACCAGCAGGGGCAGGGCGTCACTGCGCTCTGATGAGCTGTTCATGCTGGTGTTGTACGCACACTGATACAGCCCTGCAGTGTGTGAGCTCATAGATTCGATGGAGAAACTGGTCTTGTTGCTGGAGTCCTGTGGGGTCTCTGTCTTCACGGGTATAGAGACCCTCTCTTTATACAGATGGTAGACTTCAGCCTGCAAAGACCCCTGACACCAGATGGTCACAGAGCTCCCCTTGGTGACCATGGGGGCGGGGTCAGCCCAGATGGAGGGTTTGGGGGCAGCTCCTGGAAAGGAATCAGAGCTGAAGTGTCAGGAGAGCCCTTCTCCCCTCAGCTGGCCCAGCTGTCACTCAAGGCCCCTCCCAGACTGGTTACCATCAACCCAGACCCTCTGTGCTCCTTCCACCTGCCCACTGGGTTCATTGGGCTGAAGCAGGAGGTGTGGGGAGGACTCACCCGCCTGTACCTGGTTCCACAGGCCCGGACACAGCACTGGAAGAGAGTTCCCTGTGAGGGCACGTCTACTCACCCACACAGAGAAGCTCCAGGCCTGGTCTAGGCCCCTGAGCACTGGGGTCAGATCTGGGTACTGAGCACGTCTGTCCTGACCCCAGAAGTTCTGCCCCCACTGAGCCTCCTGAGTCCTGGGGTCTCTCAGGAATCAGGACCTGGGGTTGGAGGAGACAATGTCCCTCTTCTTTTCCCCAAACTCACCCAGGCAGAGAAGGGCAGTGAGGACAGGTGTCCTGGCCCTGCCTCCCATGGTCCCCAGTTGTGCAGACAACTGAGAAAGTCCATGGAGCCTGGCAGGACAGACAGACAGAGACAGTGTGACAAGGTCCAGGCTCCGTGTGACACGTCACGGGTTCCTCATCTGTGGCCTCACAGGAAGGGGAACAGCCCCTCCCAGGGCCTTGCTCTGCTCTCCCTGATGTGTGGGGCTGCAGAGACAGCAGGCCCAGGGGACCTTCCAGACCAGCTCTGAGTCTCTGCACATGCCAAACACTCTGCCTCCAGCTCATGCCAACCCCAAATCCTGAGAGTGACACATATCTCAGAACATGAGGCTTGCAGAGGACAGGAGAGGAGCCAGTACAATCTCTGTTCTAATTCTGACTCTGTCTCTTGTAGAGGTTTTGTGACCTGGGGCAAATCACTTCCCTTTGCTGAGCTTCTGTAAATGCAGATTTTCTTTCACCAGCCAGGCAGTCAGTATTTATTGAGCAGTTCCCATGTCCCGTCATGGTGCCAAGAGCTGGAGGGTCATTGGTGAAGCTGACAGAGTCTTTCCCTGGACTCATGGGCTCAGGTGAATGAAGACAGAGATTACGAATATTTAGGTGGCTAACAATTCAGTTATAGTCTTGTTTTAATACAAGTTGGAAGAAAAAAGAAAACAAGGGACAATGAGATTCAGTAACAGGTAGTCATCCTGCATCCTGGGTCCTGGTTGTGAGGGGTCCTTCTGGGGAAGCAGTGACCCAAAGCATGAGCAGGGGTTAGCCCAGAGGTGGTGATGGTGATGGGGCATCCTCACCCACAAAGATCTGAGCTGTTCTCAGAATTGAGAGCATCAGGAGAAGGCCGGGCCTTGTCACACAGGATCTTGAGCACCGTGCAAGTGTTTTGGATTTTGTCTTTAAGGCAATGGGAAGATTTTAAGCAACAGAGAGTATGAACATATTTCTGTTTTAAAAAGACTACCACCATGTAGAAAATGTAATGCTGGAAGCCTCTATTGATAATTAATTCTATTAATAATAGAATTGTTATTAGTTATCCAGGGGCCAACATTAATCTGGCTCCTGGATGGCGTGTTATCAGTACTTTAAGCCATTTATGTGGTTTTTATCGTATAACCCTTGCACAAATCTGTAACACAAAATACATTTACAATTGAGTGGAATGAGACAGGGTGGTTTCTTTGTCCCTCAGGTTGGAAAGGAGTCAGCTAGGTGCAGACTTGCTGAGGGAGAAGCCAGAGGAAGGCACAGAATTGTTAAGTAGCTCAGTTTGTGTGTGTGCTTGGGGTTGTGTGTGGTTACCTGTGATGAGTTTGGTTGAGGAGGAGAGTTGTGTTTGCTGGGGCTGGTGAGTTTAGCTCAGGCCTGATCATTAACAGCCCTGAACATCAGATGGTGCAACTTGGATGTGTTTTGAAGATGGAAACTGTTGGAAGGGTTTTGGGAAGGGCAGGATCAGACCAGACAGGGTTATTAGCAGAGTCTTTTGGAGGCAGAGAGAGAAATGAAGTGGAGAAAGGAGTGGGGGCCTGTCCTGGAGGACCAAGAAGCAGGCTGATGTGATGATACAGATGAGACCTCCTGAGTCTCGTGATGGATTGTGATATTGTTAATAAGGACTCAAGGGGCGTGGTGGTGTGGATGTGATGATTGGATGTGAAGTGCCATAGAGTGAGGAACTGAAGGCTGTTCCACTCTCTGCCTTGGTACCTGGAGGAGCCAGTGGGGCCCTCACAGGGAGGATGACCCTGTGGGAGAAGGAGGCGTGGGGAGATGCTTAGAAGGCTGATGACCATTTTCAGAAGAAACAGAACCCTCCCTCCTGACCTCGGATTGTCGGTTTTCTTCCTTCCAAACACTTCCCTTCACTGACTTCCTTGTTTCTAAAGTCAGCACCATCTTTTTCTTCATCATCCTCCTTCAAAACCTCTGAGTCATCTTTCCCTCCTCAGTGCCCTTTACTTCTCCAGGAAGAACTCCTTTTTTTCTGAATTGTTTTATTGAGGTCATGTTGGTTTATAACATTGTGCAATTTCAGGTGTACGTTATTATATTTCAGTTTCTGATTAGACTGCATCGTGTTCACCTCCAACAGTCCAGTTTTCATCTGTCACCATACATATGTGCTCCTTACCCCTCTCACCCTCCCCTCTCCCCTTCCCTTCTGGGAACCACTTAATCTATTGTCCTTATCCTTGTGTTTGTTTATCTTCCACATATGAGTGAATTATACAGTGTTTGTCTTTCTCTGTCTGGCTTACTTTACTTAGCATAATACCCTGAAGGTCCATTGATGTTTTTGCAAATGGCACAATTTTGTCTTTTTTTATGGCTGGGTAGTATTCCATTGTACACATATGCCCCATATTCTTTGTCTATCCGTCTGTTGATGGGAACTTGGGTTGCTTCCACAACTTGGCCATTGTGAATAATGCTGCAATGAACATAGAAATGCGTAAATCTCTTTGTATTGTTGATTTCATGGTCTTTGGATAAATACCCAGTAGTGGGATAACTGGATCATACAGTATTTCTATTTTCAATTTTTTGGGAAACATTCATACTGTTTTCCATGGTGGCTGCACCAGTTTGCATTCCCACCAGCAGTGTAAGAGGGTTCCCTTTTCTCCACATCCTTTCCAACATTTGTTTTTTTTTCTTGTCTTGGTAATTATAGCCATTCTGATGAGTATAAGGTGATATCTGATTGTAATTTTGATTTGCATTTCCCTAATAAATGGTGATGGTGAACATCTTTTCATATACCTGTTTTCCATCTGTGTGTCTTCCTTGGAAAAATGTCTGTTCATATCCTCTGCCCATTTTTTGATTGGGTTGTTTATTTTTTGTTGTTGAGCTGTATGAGTTCTTTATATATTTTGGAAATTAACCCCTTGTGGGATATGTGATATGGAAATATTTTCTCCCAGTTGGTGGGTTGTCTTTTCATTTTGTTCATGGTTTCCTTTGGCTTGCAGGAGCGTTTTAGCATGATGTGGTCCCATTTGTTTATTTTTCCTTTTGTTTCCCTTGCCCAAGTAGACATTGTATTCAAAAGATGCTGCTAAGACTGATGTGAAAGAGGGTACTGCCTGTATTTTCTTCTAGGAGTTTCGTGGTTTCAGGTCTCATATTCAAATCTTTAATCCATTTCAAGTTAATTTTTGTGTATGGTGTAAGATAATGGTCTACTTTCATTCTTTCACATGTGGCTGTCCAGTTTTCCCAACAATATTTATTGAAGAGACTTTCCTTTCTCCATCGTATGTTCTTGGCTCCTTTGTCAAAGACTAACTGTCCATAGATGTGTGGTTTTATTTCTGGGCTTTCAATTCTGTTCCATTAATCTGTGTGTCTGTTTTTGTGCCAATACAATGCTGTTTTGAATACTATAGCTTTGTAGTACATTTTGAAGTCCGGGATTGTGATGGCTCCAGCTTTATTCTTTTTTCTCAGGATTGCTTTCACTACTGGAGTCTTTTGTTGTTCTGTATAAATTTTAGGATTCTTTATTCCATTTCCATGAAGAATGTCATTGGGATTCTGATTGGGATTGTATTGAAGCTGTATATTGTGTTATTTAATATGGACATTTTAAATATGTTTGTTCTTCCAATCCATGAGCATGGGATATCTTTCATTTCTTTATGTCGTCTTCAATTTCTTTCAGTAATCTTTTATAATTTTCATTGTATACGTCTTTCACCTCCTTGGTTAAATTTATTCCTAGATATTTTATTCTTTTTGTTGCGATTGTAAATGGGATTGTATTCTTGACTTCTCTTTCTGCTAGTTTGTTATTAGAGTATAGAAATGCAACTGAATTTTGTAAGTTGATTTTGTACCCTGCAAGATTGCTGTAATTGCTGAGTATTTCTAATAGTTTTCTGATGGATTTTTAACAAGTTTTCTCTATATAAAATCATGTCATCTGCAAACAGTGAGAGTTTCATTTCTTCCTTTCCAATTTGGATTCCTTTTTCTTGCCTAATTGCTCTGGCCAAGACCTCCAGTACTATGTTGAATAACAGTGGCAAGAGTGGGGCCCCTTGTCTTGTTCCTGTTCTCAGAGGGATGGTTTTCAGTTTTTGCCCATTGAATATGATGTTGGCTGTGGGTTTGTCATATATGGCCTTTATACTGTGTTGAGATACTTTCCTTCTTTACTCATTTTATTGAGAGTTTTTTTTTTTTATCATAAATGGACATTTGATCTTATCAAATGCTTTCACTGCATCTATTGAGACGATCATGTGCTTTTTATTCCTCAGTTACTTAATGTGGTGTATCACATTGATTGATTTGTGGATGTTGAATCATCCATGCGTCCCTGGTATAAATCCCACTTGATCATGCTGTATGATCCTTTAAATGTATTGCTGTATTTGATTTGCTAATATTTTGCTGAGGATTTTTGCTTCTATCTTCAACAGTGATATTAGCCTGTAATTTTCTGTTTTTGTGTTGTCCTTCTCTGGTTTTGGTATCAGGGTATCATTGGCTTCATAGAATGAGTTAGGAAGCATCCTGTTTTCTTCAATATTTCAGAGAATTTTGAGAAGGATAGGTATTAAATCTTTTTTGACTGTTTGGTAGAATTCACCAGAGAAGTCATCTGGTCCTGGACTTTAGTGTTTTTGGAGATTTTTGATTACTGCTTCAATCTCTTTACTTGTGATTGGTCTATTCAGATTCTCTGTATCTTCTTGATCAGTTTTGGGAAGTTGTATGATTCTAATTTATCCATTTCTTCTAGGTTATCCAATTTGTTGGTGTATAGCTTCTCATAGTATTCTCTTATAATACTTTGTATTTCTGCAGTATCTGTTGTAATTTCTCCTCATTCATTTCTAATTTTATTTATCTGAGTCTTCTCTCTGTTTTTCTTAGTGAGTCTGGCTAAGGGTTCGTCAATTTTGTTTATCTCTTCAAGAACCAGCTGTTAGTTTCATTGATTCCTTCCATTGTTTTTTGAGTCTCTATTTCATTTATTTCTGCTCTAGTTTTTATTATTTTCCTCTTTCTGTTGACTTTGGGCTCTGTTCTTTTTCTACTTCTGTTAGGTGTAGTTTATGATTACTTATTTTAGATTTTCCTTGTTTCTTGAGGGAGACCTGTATTGCTGTAAATTTTCCTCTTAGTACCACTTTTGCTGCATCCCACAAGAGTTGGTATGTTGTGTTTTCATTTTCAATTGTCTCCAGGTATTTTTTGATTTCTTCATTGATCTAATGGTTGTTCCATTGTATGTTGCTTACTCTCCACATGTTTGTGACTTTCTCAGCTTTTTTCTTGTAATTAATTTCTAGTTTCATAGCCTTGTGGTCATAAGAGATGCTCAATATGATTTCTTTTTTTTTTATTGTGGTAACACTGGTTTATAACAATATATACATTTCAGGTGTACATCATTGTATATTTTGAATTCCGTGTAGATTACAGCATGTTCACCACCCAAAGACTAATTACAATCCATCACCGCACACATGTGCCTAATCACCCCTTTCGTCCTCTTCCCTTCCCACTCCTCCTTCCAATCTCTGTTTCTGTGTTTGTTTGTCATTGTTTTAATCTTCTACTTATGAGTGAGATTGTATGGTATTTGACTTTCTCCCTCTGACTTATTTCACTTAGTATGATACCCTCCAGGTCCATTCATGTTGTCACAAATAGCCAGATTTCATAATTTTTTATGGCTGACTAGTATTCCATTGTGTATATATACCACATCTTCTTTATCCATTTGTCCCTTGATGGGCACCTAGGTTGCTTCCAAGTCTTGGCTATTGTGAATAATGCTGCGATGAACATAGGGGTGCAAGTATCTTTATGCCTTTGTGTTATCAAGTTCTTTGGATAAATACCCAGCAGTGGAATAGCTGGATCATATGGTAGATCTATCCTCAATTTTCTGAGGAATCTCCATACTGTTTTCCATAGTGGCTGCACCAGTTTGCATTCCCACCAGCAGTGTACAAGGGTTCCCTTCTCTCCACATCCTTTCCAACACTTACTGTTTCCTGTTTTGTTAATTATAACCATTCTGACCGGAGTGAGGTGATACCTCATTGTAGTTTTGATTTGCATTTTCCTGATAGCTAATGATGTTGAACATCTTTTCATATGCCTACTGGTCATCTGTATATCTTCTTTGGAGAAATCTCTGTTCAGATCTTTTGCTTATTTTTTAACTGGGTTGTTAGTTTTTTGCTGTTGAGGTGTATGACTTCTTTGTATATTTTGGATATTAACCCCTTATCTCATATATGGTTTGCAAATATCGTCTCCCAATTGTTAGGTTGTCTTTTCGTTTTGTTGATGGTTTCCTTTGCTGTGCAGAAGCTATTTAGTTTGATGTAGTCTGATTTTTTCATTTTTTCTTTTGTTTCCCTTGCCCAGTCAGACATGGGACTTGAAAATATGCTGCTAGGACCAATGTCAAAGAGCGTACTGCCTATGTTTTCTTCTAGAATTTTCATGTTTTCGGGTCTTACATTCAAGTCTTTAATCCATTTTGAGTTGATTTTTGTGCATTGTGTAAGGGAATGGTCTACTTTCATTCTTTTGCATGTGGCTGTCCAGTTTTCCTAACATCATTTATTGAAGAGACCCTCCTTTCTCCATCGTTTGCTCTTGGCTCCCTTGTCGAATATTAGCTGTCCATAAATGTGTGGGTTTATTTCTGGGCTCTCGATTCTGTTCCATTGATTTGTGTGTCTGTTTTTGTGCCAGTACCATGCTGTTTTGGTTACTATGGCTTTGTAGGATATTTTGACATCAGGGACTGTGATACCTCCAGCTTTGTTCTTTTTTCTCAGGATTTCTCTGGCTATTCAGGGTCTTTTGTTGTTGCATATAAATTTTAGGATTCTTTGCTCTATTTCTGTGAAAAACGTTGTTGGAACTTTGATAGGAATTGCGTTGAATCTATAGATTGCTATAGGAAGTATGGACATTTTAACAATGTTACTTCTTCTAATCCAAGAACATGGAATATCATTCCATTTCTTTGTGTCTTCTTCGATTTCTTTCAACAATGTTTTATAGTTTTTGGTGTACAGGCCTTTCACCTCTTTGGTTAAGTTTATTCCTAGGTATTTTATTCTTTTTGTAAGCAACACACTTCTAAATAATCCATGAGTGAAGAGAAGCTCAAGGACGACTGAAAAATAGTTTAAACTGGATGAAACGAAAATCCAGAATACTAAACATTGTATGGTGCAGCCACAGCAGTATTTAGAAGGAAGGTAAGAGCAGCAAGTGTTCATAGTGAACAAAGAATGGTTTCCAATCACTAACCCAAGCTTCCATCCAAGACACAAGGAAAAGAAGAGCAAACTCACCCCAAGGTAAGCATAATGCAATAATTATAGAGGGCAGAAATCAATGAAACTATACACAGAAACACAGGAACAAAAATGAATGAAACCCAAAGCTGATTCTTTAAAAAGACCAGTAAAGTTGACAAACCACTAGCCAGACTAATCATGGAAAAAAGAGACAAGACACGACTTGCCAACATCTAGCATGAATGATGGGATGTCACTACAAAAAGGATTACTTTTAATTAATTATTAATCAATAAGATAATAAGATAATAGTACTACAAACAACATTGTGACCATAAATTTGACAACTTAAATGGAATGGCCCAACTCTTGAAAGACACAAACTACCAAAACTCACTCAAGAAAAAATCATGTGATATTGTTGAAAAACATTAAATTGCATTTGTAGTTAAAACAACTTTCCAACAAAGAAAACTCCTGGCCACAGTGTTCTCACTGGAATGTACCACCAAACATTTGGGGAAGAATTGATACACTCCTTCACAATCTCATCAAGAGAATAGGAGAGAAAGGAACACTTTGCAACAATTTTATCAGGCAAGGGTTACTCCAAACACAAACCAGACAAAGACAGTCTAAGGAAAGAAAGGCACAGACCAACGTCCCCCGAGAACATAGATGCAAACATCCTCACCAAAATATTGGTAAGTATAAGCCAGCAATATAGGAAAAGGACAAGACATCACAACCAAGTGGGATTCATCCTCAGGTGCCAAGCTAGTTCAGCGCTTGAAAATCAATAAAGGTACACCACTGTGTTAAGAGACTAACAAACATGCACACAAGGATTTGATAAAATAAATAAAATGCTCAGCCATACGGGAATAGAAGGGAATTTCCTTAATCAGACAGTATCTATGATCTCTGTTTAGCTAACATTATGCTGAATATTTTCCCCCTGTGATGGGGAACAAGGCAATGATGCTCTGACCACTTCTATCAGAACTGGCCAGTGCAGTAAGATAAGTGAAAGGGAATAGAAGGCATCCAGATTAAAATGGAAAGAACAAAACTGTCTTTATTCCCAATCCAGATAATCTTGTGGAGGAAATCCTGAGGAGTCTACAAAGAAGTGTCTACAACAAATAGGTGAAGGAGCAAGTTCTCAAGATATAAGATCAATATTCAAAAATCAGTTAAATTTTATTCTATAAATTAACAAGGAAAATTGGAAAGCAAAAGTAAAATACAATACTGTTTCCATTAACCCTAAAACTGTAAGCATGTCGGGGTATATATAAGTACAGATGCGTAAGATCTGAAGACTGAAAACTATGATATTTGGCTAAGAGAAATTAAGCACAACAACAACAACAAAACAAAGAAGCAATATTCCATGTTCATTGATTGAAAGACTCAATATTGTTAGGACTTCAACTTTCTCTAAACCCATAGGTATTCACATCCCCCCAAAGTCCCAGCTAGCTTTTTTAGCAATTAACAGGCGGATACTAAAATATATGTGGACATACAAAAGCGCAATAGTAGTGCAAGAATTTTGAAAAGGGAGAAAGTAGGACATTTTCTTACACTAAGACTTTCTATGGAAGGAAAAAATGTAATGAGTAGTGTGGCATTTGCATAAGGATAGGAGGTAAAAAAATAAACAGAATAGAGATCCCAGATGTAGAGATCACACAGATGATCCATTGACTTTTAGCAGAGGACAGAAGTTCTTCCTTGAGGAAAACATCACTTTCTCCACAAATGGTACTAGGACAACTGGATGTCTGTTTGGAATAGATGAACCTTGACCATTACCTCACACTATACACAATAATTCACATGAAATGGATCATAGATCTAATTGCAAAAGTCAAAATCATAAGGTGTCTAAAAGAAACCATTAAAGAAAATCTTTACAACCTTAGATTAGACAAAGATTCCTCAGAAAGATACAAAATTATAAAGCACAATAAAGGAAAAATTAATTGGAGTTTATAAAATTAAAAACTTCTGCTCTTCTAAAGACAGTGTTAGGTAATGGAAGAAACAAGCCAGACTAAGAGAAAAAATATACTTATTGTGAGTGTATCTGATATGACATTTGTATGTAGAATAAGTAAGAGTTTTTACAAATAATAATAAAATCCTCCCACATGAGCAAAACAGTTTGAACAGACATTTCTCAAAAGAAGATATTTAAATGACCAACAAAGATGTGAAAAAATACACAACATCAATAATCACTGGAGAAATGAAAGTAAAACTACAATGATATATCAAGCAAATGGATGAATTAAAAAAAATTATACTGTGCAGAAGAGGGCAGATACAGAAAAGTACATGCTTTATGATTCCTCTTTTATCAAATTCTAGATCTGGCCTGACTAACACCTAATGAATAAAGCTGATTGCTGTTTGCTTCAGTCTGGGTTTTGGGGGTGTAGGTTGACTAAGAAGGTCACAGTGGAATTTTAGGAGTGGTGGCAGTGGTTTGTGTACTGATGGGGGTGATAGTTACATGAATTTCTACATTTGCCAAAGCTGATGAAACTATGCACTTAAAGGGGACACATTTTATGCCTCAATATTCCCACACATACATACTAGTTAGGCTCAATCAGTGTCCATTCCACCAGGGCTGAAATCAACTTGCAGCCACATGTCTGATGCTTCCATAAGGAATGATACCATATTAAGGACTTGGTGTCTATCTTTGCTGCTGAAACGATGGCCATCCATCAGTGTCTGTAGCTGGATCAGTCTCAGTGAAAGGCAGTCCATGACACCAGGCTCATGAAGAGCTTCCGTCTCTGCCACCATGGCTGTCCTTCATAGGCAACGGTGTAAACTCTGGAACAATGAAGAGCAGAGGCTGGCTAATATCTGCTGAATGAGCTACCCTGTCCCCTTGGTTGTTAAGGACCTTGTCTACAGTGGGGCTCTCTAGGGACATTAATATCTGATTCAAAGATCCAGTGCTTTGAGCCCACTCCTGTACATCCGTCCATATACGTGGCTGCTTCCTGGATATCCTTGTCTCCTCCATTCAGTTTTGCTCTTTCCAGCCCCTTGACCATGTAGAAAAGGCATTTGCTGCTCTCCTGGAGTCCGCGTACACCTTTAGATCTAGCTGGTTCTCTTTCCACAAAAAGTGCATTATCCTTTTCAAAAAGATATCCTTTTCGAATATCTGCCCCCTGAAGGCATTTTCTCTCTCAGAGTCCCCTGTGTGGGGCTGTAGAGCAACACTACACCAAAACATCCCACCACCCAGGCAGGACCCAGGCCACAGAGCTGTAGATGACGTCTGAGGAGAGGAGCCATTGTTATGGGTACAGATGTGGGTGTCATGTGTACCTAACCCACATCTTTGTGTGACTCACGTTTGTCCTCTGGACCTGTCCATGACCCTCGGTGTACCACTCTCATCCAACAATGGATTGCAACCTTAGGGCTTGGTGGGAATGACAATAGCCAGCTCATGATGGATGGTTCCAGTTGCATAGACACCTGATGTCTCCTTGTCAGTCATTCAGTTTCTATTCGGAACCAGTACCGTATCAGGAGCAGGTTTTTTTCTATTTTATTTTTTATTGAGGTTATGATAGTTTACAACCTTGTGAAATTTCAGTTGTACATTATTATTTGCCAATCATATTGTGTGTGCACCACTTCACCCTTTGTGCCCACCCCCCCATCCCCCTTTCCCCTGGTGACCACTAATCTGTTCTCTTTGTTCAGGAGCAGTTTTTTAAGTGGCATCCACTGTCTGTCGCAGGTGATGTGATGGCATGAACCCAAGGGAGCTAACTTTTAACTCTGCTGCTGGGGCTCAGCTTTGAATTCACACAGCACCCCGGTGCACACAGGTACCTAAGGCACCACGGGATCTGTCAGATCACAGGGCCATGGCTGTAGGGTCCTGGCGCTGCATAGCCCTATCTTCCTCTGTGCTCCAAACTGGCAGACTTCTCAGTCACCTGGTAAGGGAGAAATTTGTTTTCTCAAGTATGGTATTTGCTACTTCCACCATCCAAAGCCTCATACCTTAAGTGTGTCTCTTTCTTAGTGTGACGCGTTGAAACGTGCAATACAGGGTATGTCATGGCAGGGCTCAGAGAGCAGCACTTCTATAAAGTTCACTGCATTGGCAGGTCCTGAATCTTTGGTTTTCTTTTTTCTTTTTCCCTTTTTTGTTTTAAATCTCCCACCCTCTGGAGTACATACCAGAGCTACCAGAGTACTCACCACTCTCTACTCATCAAGTCAGAGTAACACGATGTCACCAATATTGTGAACAAATGTGATGTTCTCCCAAATGTCAAGGTGCTGAGGGTCCCTTTGGACGATACTGTGAAAGAGGGAGCGTTAGTTTATCCCTGGACACTGTGAACGTGTACTGCAGTCCATCCCAGGTGAAGAAGAGCTGCTGCTTAGTTACCAGATCCACAGCTGAATAGAAGTGACCAGAGGCTACAGAATTCTCTTCTAGTAAATGCGTCCATCGTGCAGAGCTGCTGTGACAGGAGTCAGTACAGGTGAGGACTGTGGCCCTCCACCATCCATGACACATGATCCATCCTGTTTCGCAGGGGCCGGGCTAGTGTCCTAAGCAGGGATACGACGGGACCACCACTGCTTCCTTTAAGCCTTTGAGGGTGGCCCTACCCTCTGCTCGTCCATCTAATGCAGGATTGTTTTCGATCTTGATGCCAGGCAACATGAAAAGTTATGCTGTTGAGTACACAGATTCTGCTTCCTTTCTTTAAAGAGTATGTATCTTTGTTTTGGAAGTTGATTAAATGACTTGGTGGTTCAGCTTTTCCTTTCAAGGCTTCAACAACAGTCTGTTTAGGCAAATCTTACAGCTCATTTGCCCTCACTACCAAGGCCTGGCTCTTCAGGGGGTGTGTTGATGGCTCCAAGTGTTCCACAGGTTCCCTGGGCTGTGTGGAATTCAAACATCTCCCATCACTGTGTGAGCTCAGGGAGTTAAATACAACTTTAATTTATGCTTACTTCCTAAAGTATTAGCCCATCAAGAAAGGCTGCAAACATCATTGCATCAATGCATGTATGCTTGTTTTTGCTGCCTCAAAATTTGAAAATAATGTGAGGTGAGTGCTCATGGAGGGAAAATAACTGGGAAGTTTTGACTTTCTTGCCTCTGCGCTGTCCCAGTGTCCACGTTTTTTCTTCTCATTCTTCTTCCTTCCTCTTGTTCCAGGCTTCCTCCCTTTATCAGTTCCTTTCTGGGTCAAGAACTTCCTTTTCCATCCATTTAGGGGAGGCCTGCTTGTGATCAATCCTCTTAGCTTCCTCCACCTGAGGATGTTTTTATTTCCCCTTCATCCCTGAAGGATAACTTCACCATCTGTAGAATCAGGGTCAACAGTTCTTTCTTTTCTGTACCTGCAAAATGTTCCACTTGCTTCCTGCCTTCCCGGTTTCTGATGGGAAGCCTGTTGTCATCTGAATAGCTTCCCTCTATGGTCAGGTGGCATTTCTGTCTCACTGCATTCCAGAAACTTGTCTTTGGGGCTGGCCTGGTGGTGTAGTGGTTAAGTTCGTGTGCTTGCGGGTTCAGACCCCGGGCATGGACCTATACACTGCTCATCAAGCCATGCTGTGGCGGCATCTCACATACAAAATAGAGGAAGCTGGGCACAGATGTTAATTCAGGCCCAATCTTCCTCATCAAGAAAAAAGAAACTTGTCTTTTGTTCCTTAGTTGGATCATGTTGAGTCTTGGCGTGGATTTCTTATCCTCTTAGGCATTCACTGAGTGTCATGAATATGCAGGTTTATGACTTTTGCCAAGTTTGGAGAAATTCCAGCCATGATTTGCTGAATAGTTTTCCAGTCTCCTCCTCTTCTCCTCTGCTTCTAAGACTGAGATCACATAGATGTGAGATCTTTTGTTAGAGCCCCACAAGTCCTGAGGCTCTGTTCATCTTCTTTTCTGGTTTATTTTGTCCTTGTTGTTCAGACTGAGTAATTTCTGTTGTTTTGTCTTCATGCTCATTATTTCCTCTGTCCTCTCCATTCTGCTGTTGAGAACATCCTTGCAGCCTTTTATTTAGATTATTGTATTTTTCAGATCTAAAATTTCCATTACTTTCTTCTTTGTATCTTCTATTTCCTCGTTGAGAGTTTTTTTTTAGATTTAATTTAAGCATTTGTGTAATTGCCCATCAAAGCATTTTTATTATGGTGCTTTACAGTCCTCCTCAGATGATTCCAACCTCTGCGTTATGTCAGTGTCAGCATCTGTTGACAATGGTCTTCTCTCATGCAAGATGAGATTTTCCTGGTTCTTGTTATGATGAGTGGTTTTTTAAATTGAAACCTGGACATTTTGGATAAAATATTGTGAGAATCTGGATAGTATTTAAATCTTCTGTTACAGAAAGCCTTTTCTGACACCTGGCTGGGGTACTGACTCATTACTGCCAGGAGGAGGTTACAGTCCAGGTCCCCCATGTGACTCCTTGGACACCCGCTGTGTCACTCCTGGGGTCCTAACAGTCTTAGCCCATGTGCTGCCTTCTCTGCACTGTTTGGCGTGTTCTCATGATGTTGTGTGTACAAGGTCCAGGAGTTCTACTGTGCCTCATGGGGGTTAGGGAGACATAGCTCTACTTCCTCTTGGTCCAAAACTGGGAGTCTGCAATGCAACTGATTTTTATATATTGATGTGGTATCCAGCGACATTGGATCAATGCTTTTCAAATTAGAATAATAGATGTTTCTATTATTTGTGGTTTTCCATGCACACAATTTTGTAATTTTTGAGTAATACAGTTTTATTCCATCCATTCAGTGCTTATCATGTTTTTATTTTTACTTTATTTGATTGTTTCTTTCAGTGCCCTGCTGAATAGAAGAGGTCATAGTGAATATTCTTGTCTCCTTCTCAGTCACAGGCAGAAAGATTTCAATTTTGTACCTTTAAAAATTATTTCTCTTCCCAATTTTTAAGGATGCTTTGATAAATGATAGGAAATCCCCTTTTATATCTGAGGGAGTTTTTTCCCATTATAAATGGTGATGTGTTTTATCGGCAGCTTTCAATCTCTTGATATGATCATTTTTTTCTATTTGTTCTTTTATGTTTGAAATATATCGATTGATTTTTGAATATGAAACCAATCATGCATTCCTGAAAAAAACATACCAACATTGTTGTGCTGTGTTATTCGTTTTATATATTGCCGAGTGTTGTTTGGGAATATTTTGTGTAGGAATCTACAGGCAAGTTCCTGTGAGATAGCTTCCTATGATTTTCCCCATTTTGTAGTTTCCTTGTCGGGTTTTGGTATCAGTTTTTCCTGGACTCATAGAATGTGTTGGGAGGAATATTACCTCCTTCTCTATTTTTGGGAAGAGGCTTATTTAAGTCTGGTATGTGCTTGCATGTGTGTGTGTGTTTGTGTGTCCGTGTGTGTGTGTATGTGTATTTCATGAGTGCGTTAGTGTTTGGAGGCATTCACCAGGGAAGATTTCCAGACCCAGAGTTCATTTTTTGGGAAAATTTTATTTACATGTTCAACATATTCAATATATATGTCAATTCAGATTTTCTATTTATTTTTATCCATCATTTTGGTATATTGTGTTTTTGAGGATTTTGTCCATTTCGTCTACATTTTCTAATGTAGTGGCATAAAATTGATCATAATGATCTGTTGTGTATTTAAAGTCTGTGGGATCTGTGATGCTGTCCTGATGATGTAATATGTGCTTTCTCTCTTTTTTCCTTGAGCATTGTGGCTGGGATTTGTAAGTGTGATTGATGTTTTCGAGAATGAAACTTTTTGGCTCTAGTTTTTATTTGTCCTCATTAGTAGCTACTTTCATCATCATTTCCCTCCTTCTACCTTAATCTGGGATAATTTTCTATTATTTTTCCAAATTCTTGATTTAATAGCTTAGGTCATTGATCTTTTAGGCTTTTCTTTTCTGATATATTCACTCATGGTTCTTAATTTTCCTATTTCATAGGTTTGATGTGTAATGTTTACATTATCATTCAATTTAAAACATTCTCTCCCTTCTGTTTTGGATTTCTCATTTCACTCATGCATTACTGAGAAGTCTGTTGCTTTATGTCCAAAATGTGGGGATATCAGTTATCTTTGATTGCAGAATCAGGTGACTCCCAATGAGTCCCAGAAGCTCCTGGTGGTCCACGTTAGGATTCCAGGCTGGCTGGAAGTCATTAGCTGAGTGTCCCCTGGGGGCAGCTCCTGTGCCTTCTGGGGTCCCTGCAGTCTCCCTCCCTGGAGGGTGGGGTCCGGGTCCTTCCTGGGCTAGTGGATGGCCAGAGCAGCGTACACGCTGGGCTCTGCTGGTGGCTCCTCTGACTGGGAGGAAGCGGATGTCATCTCCTGTCTGAGGGTCAAGTGGTTCAGCTGGGCATAGGTCACGTCCTGGGGGTCTTCAGATGCAGTAGCCTGGAGCAGGGAGAGAGTGGGGAGATAGAAATATCATTGCGATGGGGGAGGCCTGGGAGCTTGGGGAGGATGGAAGCCACCTGACTGTCCCTCTGCCTGTACTTAACATCCAGCAATTCCTCTGACGGGGGAAGGAGAGGTGGCCACCCCCTGCCTGAGTCTTGATCTTGAGTGGCTCACCGGGGCATATGTCACTCCCTGGGGGTCTTCATCATGGGGGTCCTGCTAGAGGGAGACAGAGGGACAGAAACAGTGTCTCCTTGATCCCACTGCTGACCTCCTCCAGTCAATTGTCCACACTGTTACAGAGTGAGGTTACTTTCCTGATGGAATCTTCAGGAACTTCCTAAGCCTTGGACATCTGGATGCTTTCTATGATTCTGATTCTTATCCTAACATGCTGTCTCTCGCTCATTTGGCTCCAGTCACACAGCCCATCTTCCTGAAAAAGAATGTTGCTCCCTCAGGACCTTTGAAACTGCTGTTTCCTTTGCCCCCATGCCCTACACTCTACCCCCTTTCCTTACTTTATTTTCCTTAACAGCACTTTGCACTCTAGGACGCGACCCATTTATTTACATGTTGTCTCTCTCACCCATGATGTGAGTTTAAGGAGTGTGGAGACAGTATTGCTCACTGCTGTACCTGCAGCACCTCAATGGAGCCAGGTAAACAGGGAACTCCCTGTGCACGCTGTTGGGTGAATGAATGAAGGGGAGCCTAGGGGACTTGTGGGTGATTCACTTATTCGTGCATCCTCTTGAGACCTGGGGGTGCATCCATCAACCAGAGGGTCAGACAGAGGACAGGAACCAGGAAAGGCAACCACATAGGGGGGGCCATGAGGTCACAGAAACCAGGAGTAAAGTCACAGCAGGACACCCCAGGTGCCCAAGAGGAGAGGTCAGTGTGGGACACTGCTGAGAGCTGGGTGACGTGAGGACAGCAAAGTGTCCATAGGTTTAAGCACGGCAACAGGATGGTCCCTGGCAGCCTGGACAGGGCAGGGGTCTCACCTGAGGGTGCAGCTCCACGCCCTCCTCAGGCTGTGTGTCCTTCACGGCAGCATCTGCTGGGGCAGAACAGGGGGTGTGTCTCTTGTCAGGATTCCCTGAGGTCTCTCAGGGCTGCAGCCCCTCTGCTCCCAGATGGGCCACTGAGGTCCAGGTGTGAGGAGATGGCCCGAGGTCGCTCAGGGGGGATTTCAGTCCTTCTCACCCCAAATCCTGAGGCCCTTCCAGCCCATCCCCCCATGGCCCACTGAAATCTGTGTCCACACCCGCCATGGGGGCCCCTTTTTCCTCTCACAGAGGTTCTCTTCCTGGGCGTCAGCAGCTGGGCTGGAGCTGGGGAGGAGACAGGAGTGTTAGTGGCAGAGAGAGGGCTGAGGGCAGGGTGGGAGTCTGGGATCTTCGGGGCGGCAATTACCTGATCTTCAGGCGTAAGTCCTTGGGCTGTGGGTCTGCAGCCCCTGCAGGAAATTGGAGATCAGCCTGTCTCTGGGCTGGGTCAAGACGGACAGAGTCTCAGCCCTGGGAGGTAATGAGCACCCGCCCTCCACATGCGATTCAGGAGACAAGAAGGAAATCTTAACACATACTGTGTGCATGTTTCAATATTTCATGAGATTAAAAAGGTAAAAAGTACCTTAAATGTGTGCATGTGTGCTGTATTAAGTGTTTTCTTCAGGATTTTCTCATTTGAGATTCTGAAAAAGTCTTTTTCTAGGCTGCTTTTCCCTTCTATTTGGTTTTCCTGCAGCTGGTGCCCTAAGCCCACGTCCTCCTGTGACCTGGGTTGCCCCGTTCCCTACTCACCTGACATCCTGCATTTTCCCTGACGCCGGTGTCGCATGAGGAGGAAGAGGAGGAGGAGGGAGAGCAGCAGCAGGATGAAGGCCACGGAGATCCCGATCACAGCCTTCAGGTACCACTGGACACCTTGGGCACAAGTGATGCCATGTACGAGCCCTTGATGCCATTTAATTGAGCACCTACTATGTGCCAGGCATGTGCTGGGGTCAGTGCAGTCATCTCCTCTAACTCATGACAATCCTGCAACGGGAGACTGCCACTCCCATCCATCCATTTCACAGATGAGGAAACTGAGACACGGAGAGGTAAGTCACATGTTTCAGGTCGCCCAGTTGGAAGTAACTGAGCTGGGAACTGAACTGGGATTGCCGACTGCCTTCCTTGCTCTTTCCACTCCAGCTGAGCACCCTGAGCTGAAGGGAAAGGGCCTGAACCCCATGGACTCTTGTCCTGCCCCTCCCTCCCCCGTACAATGTCACTGTCACTGATGCAGAGGGGACAAGACCCCATAAAATCACATCCTGGGGGGCTTCCCTGTGAGGCCTCCTCTCTCAGAAGGTCAGAACCACTGTCAGAACTGACAGGGAGTCTAAGCTCTGGGCCACAATTCTCTCCTTAACACTTCGAGAAACTGAGGCCCAGACAGGGGAAGGCGTGTCCAAGTCAGAGTCTCCTGATGTCTTAACTCAGCCCGCGCCCCCATGGACCCACCCACCACTCCTCACAGAGACCCTCACTTACCCCTCGTGGCGCCTGACTCTGTGCGGGGCAGTCGGTCCTCAGAGCCCCCTGGGGATCAGGATGGAGGTGAGGGGGCTGCTTCTCCCCACTTCAGCCCGGCTGCCCCTCTCGCAGGCTGGGCCCCAATGTCTCCCTCTGCCATGACTGCCCCACCCACGCTCCAACAGCCTCAGTTTGCTGGAACCCTGTGGATCCCCCATCTCTGCCCGACTCCTAGCCCCTGGAGACAAGATGTGCTGAGAGAGGAGCTAGGAGTCAGATCAGCTGAATCTCGAGAGACAGGCCTGGAGAAACTGTGAGCTCTCTGGACAGAGGCCCCTGTTCTCACCAGATGTTAAATGGAGCCCTGGGGGTGGGGAGGTGGGCTCCCCAGAGGATCCTAGCAGAAAGGACAAGAGGAGATGAGGGGCTGGAGGTTCCCCCAGAGACCCCGTCTCTGCTCACACAATTATCCTTCATCTGCCCTGTGGTCCCCAAATCTCTCTCTCCACCCACATGGAGGATTCTGGTGATGGGGACGTGGGAAGGGGCAGGCACGAGAGGGCCCTGTTTCCTTCCTATACTCTGAGGGGCAGATCCCTCTCTGGGTGACCCTTCCTCATAGCCCCCCCCCCCCGATTCTATCCCAGCCCAGAGTTCTCTGGGGGACAAGGCCCTGAGCTGAGTGACTCAGAAAGGAAAGGGTCAGGTTCCCTCACCTGAGACCACGAGCTCCAGGGGGTCACTGGGGTGTGACAACTTGTAGGGGGTGGTGCTGTATGAGCTGTAACACCTGTAGGTCCCCCCGTGGGCTGGGGTCACAGGACTCATGTAGAATTGGGCCTTGTACTGCCGAGCTTGGTACTTTGATCTCAGACGCAGTGGGGGATCGGCTGCCCCCTCCTTGAACAGAAGGAACGTGTCCACTGGCCCCCATGACTGACACAGCAGGGTCACATTCTCTCCTGAGGCCGCCGTGGGGCCTGGCTGCACCAAGAGGGAGGGTGTGTCAGGGAGCTGTCCTAGAGAGAGGAAGGGTGGGTGAGGGGCTGCCCGCCCACCTTGTTTGGAACCAAGAGTCCCCAGGCCTCTCTCTGAGGAGCCCCATCTCTGTCTGTCTTGTTTTCTCTGAGTTTCTCCCTCTCACTGCCCATCCCCTGTCTCTCTGTCTCTCTCCCTCCCTGAGGACCTCACACCCCTCTTCCAGGCATGACCCTGTGGGGCTCCCTGGCAGGGCCTGTGCATAGTCTGGGCTCCTGACTGAATTCCCTGGCTCCTCACCTGCCACCAAGATATCCAAGGGGTCACTGGGTGCTGACCACTCAGAAGAGAGGTTGTGTCCACCGTAGCATCTGTATTGGCCCCCGTGGGAGGGTTTCACAGGGCCCAGGGGGAAATCAGCCTGAGAGTGTCCAGCCTGGGGCTGCCGTCCAAGGCGCTGGGGGAGGTCATGTCCCCCCTCCTTGGACAGAGCGAATCTGGCATAGCCGACATCAGAGAGACACTGGAGGGTCAGGCTCTGTCCAGAGGCCACGATGGAGCCCTGCTGGTTCAGGAGGAAGGGCTTCCCAGACACACCTGGGAGAAGGACCACCTGTGGATTGCAGGGGCTGATTCCTCCCATAAACCCCCTTCTCCATCCTGGAACCCAGGTCTCACTGTCTCTCACTCTTTGTGCCTCTTCCCCAGGAGCCCCCTTATCCTCTCACCCCACCCACTCACCTGGGGGTCCCTGAGAGTAAAGACCCTGTCTGGTGCCTCAAATCACGGGTGGGACCAGGATGGGACTTCCTCACCTGGGACCAGGAGCTCCAGGGGGTCACTGGGGTGTGACCACACCTGAGGGTTTTTACTGTCATAGCCATAGCATGTGAACGTCCACCTGTGGCTGGAGGTCACGGGGCCCACAGGGAACAGGGCCTGGGGCTGCCCACTGGGGTGTCGCTGTGAGTCCAGGGTCCATGAGGGCTGATGTTCTCCTTCCTTAGTCAGAATGAACCTGTCAAATCTCAGCCATGAGCCACACTGGAGGGTGACGTTCCCTCCTGCTTTCACCACAGGGCTCGGCAGGGCTGAGAGGGAGGGTTTGCTGTAGATTCCTAGGAGAGGAGGAGGCAGCACGTAAAATGGGGCTCATACCTCCCTCATATCCCCTGGGGCTGGGCTGTGAGAGGGGACACACCCCTGAGAGCAGACCCCCTTCCTGAGGGCAGAGCCTGAGGCTGGGATCCCTGAGTGTCCTCTCACCTGTCACCACCAGCTCCAGGGGGTCACTGAGCTCTGACCAGCCAGTGGGGCTGAGATAGTAACAGCGATATCGCCCTGCATATTGCTCTGTCATGTGTGGGATGAAGAACGTGGCCTTGTCCCCAGGCTTCAGTGGGTTCTGTCTGCTCCAGGGCAGTGAGCTTCCCTCTTTATACAGTCGGAACTCCTGAGTCTCCTTGGTCCCCTGACACCAGATGGTCACAGGACTCCCCCAGGGGATCACAGAGCCTGGCTCAGCCCAGATGGTGGGTTTGGGGAGGGTCCCTAGAAGGAAATCAGAGGCTGGGTCAAAAGACATTCCCCACCCCAGTTCCCCAGCTCTTAGCCCTGGACCCCCCACACGTCCCACATCCCTCAACCCAGAACTACTGTTCTCCAATCCCAGCTGCCTGGTGGGGGCTCTTTGTCCCCAGAGAGAAGGTGGGACCTGGGACACCTGGAGACACACTTACCTGCCTGCACTGGGGTCCTCGGGCCCACACTCAGCCCTGGAAGAGAATTCCCTGTGAGAGATTTGCCCTGAATCTGAGCAGAACCCTCCTTCCCATGAGCCTCCTGAGTCCTGGGCTCTCCTGACAGATCAGGGTCTGGCTGTGGGGTGGGGCCCTTCCCAGACCAGGGCTCCAGGGCTTCTCCTCCCCCTCCCCAAATCTCACCAAGGCAGAGCAGGGCTGTGAGGGTAAGGCTCATGGCGTCTCCTCCCTCTGGCCCCAGCTGTGAAGATGAAAGAGACTACAATGCCTGGAAGGACAGACGGATGCACAGGGTGTGGCCACTTGGAGGCTGGTCCTTTGTCACGGGTTTCTCATGTCAGCAGCCCCACAGAAAGGGGAACTGCCCTCCCCAGAGCTGGGGCAGATGTTCCAGGCGCTCTGGAGACATTTCAGATGAAAGATGGTCTCTCCTGACCCCCACTGTCTGCCTGATCTGCACTCATCTCACCGATGGGCAAGACTTCACAACAATAGATGTGGTGCCTTCCTGAGATGCCCCTTCCAGGTGAGGTGACCCTGGGTATGTCCTTCCGTCTCAGAGCCTCCCCCATGGGGTCTCCTTCATCCTCAGCCCATCCATCAGCACATCCCTGTGGGGTCCTCACCATGGACAGTGGTCATCCAGGCCCTGGAGATGCTTCAGGGAAGACGCAGTTTCCTGCTGCCTGCAGAGCTCAGATCAGTAGACACACACGCTCAACATCTAACTGTACAGTTCAGGAGCGTGTCATTGTGACAATGAGCACAAAGGAGAAATGCAGTGAAATAAGGGAAGGAAACATGATGCAATCCTACTTGTCTATTTTTGCTTTGTTGCCTGTGCTTTTGGTGTCATATCCAAAAAAATGTCTTTGCCTAAACTGTTGTAAGACGGTTCTCACCTTCGTTTTCTTCGAGCAGTTTTATTGTTTTGGGTCTTACATTTAAGTCTTTACTCCATTTTGAGTTGATTTTTGTATGTGGTGTGAACTCAGAGTCCAATTTCATTCCTCTGCATATGGATATCTAGTTTTACCAACACTATTCATCTATTTCTTTATTTTTTAATTTTATAAATTTTATTTTTTTTTTTGCTTAGGAAGATTAACCCTGAGGTAACATCTGTGCCAGTCTTCCTCTATTTTGTATGTGGGACGCCACCACAGCATGGTGGCTGACAAGTGGTGTAGGTCCTTGCCCAGGAACTGAACCTGGGCGGTTGAAGAGGAGCACACTGAACTGAACCACTAGGCCATGGGGCCAGCTTCCCCAAAACACCATTTATTGAAGAGACTGTACTTTCTCAATTGTCTTCTTGACACCCTTCTGGAAGATTATTTCACGTAAAATAATTAAGATAATTATTTTGAATAATTTGTCCGGCAACGTATAGATCACTTTTTAAAGTCAGTTAATGGAGATTTATCTTTTTCCTTTTGTAGTGTCCTATTTCCCTGATTCTCCATGTTTCTTGTAGCTTTGCTTTGGTGTCTGCCCACTGGGAGAAGCAGCAACCTCTTTCAGTCTTTATGGTCTGGTTCTAGCAGGAAATGACCACAAATAAGTCCTATTAGAATTTTGGGGAGCCTCTCCAGCATTTTCTGTGGATGCGCAAGCTCTACTAGTCTCCCTCCGTCCTGGGGGAGCAGTCTCAGGGCTGTGCCAGCACTGGGAGCCCCTTTCCTCTGTCCTTGGCTGCCCCCAGGTGCCCCTCTCACCTTGTGCTCTGAGAGAGGTGAGACATCAATCGGTCTCTGGGGCAGCGCCCTCAGATGCAGCTTCACTCACTCTTTTCTCTGAGGGAGAAATCCCGGAGTGAGCTGGTCTCTCAGTGGCTTGGGGCAGGAGCAACACAGGAAAAGTGAAACTGCTCTTTTTATCCGGTTCTAATTTTTTTTTTGGTTTTATGCTCTTCTGAGTAATTGCAACTTACTACCTGGATTCCAGAATTCTCATAAAGCTGTTTTTGCCCAAATATCATTGTTTCATCAGTGTTTCTGTGGAGGGACGAGGGCTGGGACTTCCTATTCTGCCATCCTGGTGATATCACTGGAATAGAATAGGGTTTAAAGTTGCTAGAATGGATCACCATGAGACCAGAAGTGGAAAAATAGAAAATATAATGAATATACAGAGGAAATAGAATGAGACGAGTTAAACAGATTTCTATCACAGTTTCAGGATGAAAGAAGCGAGAATGGTTTTAGGCAAGCTTGAAGAGAGAGTGGTTGAAATTTTTACAGAAATGAAGAAAGAACATGGCTTTAAACTTCATGAATTTAAAAATGAAAATCTTATCTTGGCCCTGGTAAAGAACATTGAGAATAAGTTAAAAAATAATTCTAAAACTAATGGAGAAAATGCAAGTGACCTTCAAGTGAATGACAAGTTCATTGCAATTGGATTTCTAAAGAGCAAAAACAGGTGACAGAAAATACTGGAGAAATACCTTCCAGGCATTAATTGTGAGTACAGAGTTGTATACTGAGCCTAGTTATTATTAAGGAGCAAAGCTGAACTGTCAGCAGTGGGCAAATCCTTAAAGACAAAGAGACTGGAGGAATATCTGATATATTGGGACTCATGTCCTACACGTTAAACCCACTACATCCGGCTGCATCTCTGTGAGGGATAAGGAGGGCGTTGGTGGACAAATCTCTTAAATACAAGATGTTTTCCACTCTGACAAGGTGAGTCTTATCCTTTACCAAGTACTGTGATATATAGACAGAACATTAATATGAATCAGGCATTTAGAGATAGAAGCATGTAGATGTTTTTGTGTCTATACCCTCCCTAAAAGCAATACTAAATGATATAAATCAGTGAGAGTAATGAACCAAAATGGAGAAAATGGGATGGTATTGAGAACAAAAGAGACCAATAGTAGATAGAAGTATTAATAAGCATTTGATATGTGCATAAAGCTATGCGTATAGGCAAGTGTATATAATTCTGCCAATAATCTGAATGAGCAAGGAAATGGATTATCCTCTCTGGAGCCTCCATAAAGGGACTAAGCCATGTCAGCACATTGATTTCAGCCTGGTGAGACCCGTTCAGAATTCTGACTACAGATCTGTAAGATGATAAATTTGTGTTAAGCTGCTAAATTTGTAGTAATTTGTTGTGGCAGCAAGAGGAAACTAATACAAACATAAAAATACTTTTAAAAGACCAACAATTGATATTTTATATTTTTAAATCAACTATCTACTATGAAGAGATGATTACGAAGTTTCACTCAACCAATCACATATCCTTGAAATATGTAAAACATAAGTTGATACATAATGGAGGATTTGAACAAACATTTATCCGAATAATATATAATATCTGACGGGTTAAGCAGGCAAAAAATTTACATAAGCGTTGAATCACAAACGAATGTGCAATCTGATGTGCACACGATGAAGTTTTTGATTGTGTATACAGTATGCATAATTTTATAGCAATATTTTTGCGACATACATCTTACAACAAAGTGGGAATGCTCATTTTTAAAGCACATATTGAACAGAAAATATTGATTTCTTACTAGACAACAAAGTAAGTATCTATGTTTCTCCAAACTGTTACCATACATATCATGTTTCCTGATTAGAGTGCAATTAAATAAGCATCAACAATAAGAAAACATTAAGAAGAAACCCCAATACTTTGGGAACAAAATCTCAATATTTATGGATTATAGAATCACACAAAATTGAATTTACCAAATATTAGTGAAAAAGGGTAAATGAAATTACAACATATGAAAGCTTGTAGGATGTAAAGAAAAACAGCAAGAGAGGAAGAAAGAGGACGTAAATTACCAATATCAAGAATAAGAGGAGCATCACTACCAGTCCTACAGA
Source organism: Equus asinus (assembly GCF_041296235.1). Classification (NCBI taxonomy): domain Eukaryota; kingdom Metazoa; phylum Chordata; class Mammalia; order Perissodactyla; family Equidae; genus Equus; species Equus asinus. The sequence goes on from NC_091815.1 coordinate 37,861,220, forward strand.
CAATAAAAGGGTACTAAAGAATTACTACAAACAAATTTATGCCAAGAAATTTTACAACTTAGATAATGAGGATGCTGAAGGTGGCTCAGCTGAGAAATACAAAAACTGTTCAGGAATCTCTTTCCTAATGAATCTACGTCTGAGTATGTCATGAAGCTATCCACTTAACTCCTTCCCCAGCATCTTCATGGTCAGGTTGCCACGACTTTTCTCTACAGGGACTGTCATAACCTCCCACCAGGCTCATGGCTTCCACTCATTTCCTTTAAATAAATTATGTTCACACCTTCCAATCTGTTCCTTCGAAAATATCATGCACTTAAAGCCACTTTTCCAAGATACGTATTTTAATGGCTTCCCATTTAAAACAGAATAATATCTAAGCTCCTCGTCCTTGCTTATCTACCTTTACCTAATTTGGCTCCAGTCTACCTCTCTCAACTCCATCTCACTCAACACATGTCAGGCTCACCGGTGGTTTGAACCCTCCAAGCTCATTGCTTCATTGGATTCATGGCACTCATGGTTCCATCCGTTGGGAATATCCTTAGACTAAGCTTCTCAGGAGTGGCTTTCCTCGTTGTTAGATCACATCTGAAATGTCACCCTCAGTATGTTCTTGCCTACCACTCACTCTGTTATCCACTTAAGCTTTCTCTATCACATGACCCTATCTTAATGTGTATGAATTAATGAATCTTAATGAATTTCCATTCATTTACTCATACCTTTTCTCCTCCCTTCACACACATCTGGAATATGATCCTCATGAAGGCAGGATCTTTTTCCTTGTTAACTTTTTCACATCCAGCTAATAGAGTATTAACAGATGGACAGTACATATTTAAAGTGTTCCCCTAAATCCTTATCATCCATCATCCTCATCTTCACAGACCCTGATGGAGGGAGGATAAGCATCCCTCTTGAGCGTGGGGTCAGGGTCCCTATGATCCCTTCATTTCTATTGGTAAAGGCCTCAGTTCCAGAACATGAGACCCTATTTGCCTCTTCTGATTCCCATACTGACCACACTCTCAAAGGCTGATGGAGAATTTGGGGATCAGATTGGAAGCTGACTAACCTAATGTCACAGAGCTGGTAGGTGGCAGAGTCAGCACTCACACAGGATCCCTCTGGGTCATTTATTGATTAAATTAAGAGACTTCCTTGCTCATCTTTTGTGATGCTTATTTTTTGGGGTGATGGGCAAGTATTTGTAGGAATTCCTAGGAAAAAGGACAGCAAAGGATGAGCCAGTGTCCTTCCTCGCCCCCTGAAGTAGGACTGTTCCTTCTGGAAGGTTGGTCCTCTATCCACCTCTCACTCTACCATCCCCCTAAGGACTGATGGGGGCCTTCTGGTCCATCCACCTGAGTGCCTTGAGAAGATGCTGCCTCCCTGAGATGTGATGGTGTAAAGAGGCATTAGGATATGCCTGGTGATGAAAGACAGCTATGAAAAGAGACAGTAAGTCCTCTTGGGTGATAAGTATCTGTGTTCCGCAACTGGGAAATCACTTGTGGATCAGAGGGGCTCCTGGGAGACAAATAAGGGTGAGGACCTGTTGCAGCCTCTGATCTCCCCAAACTGCCTCCAGCCTCTCCTCCTCCTCTTGGATCTGCCTGACCCCTTTCTTCCTTCTCCTTGATATGTGGGACCCCGATGTGGGCATCCACACAGCAGGTGAGGAGGGTTTGGAGGTGCCCTGACTGCCATCCTCTCTTTTACTCTTTGTATTTCTCCTTGCTTCCATTTCTCCAGAATCCCTAAGATTTCTCATCACCAACAGGGCGCCCTCACCTATAGCTCCATGATTTAGTGTATCATATGACACTGCACAGGATGAGGTCCCTCACCTGTGACAGAAAGGTGCAGTGGGTCCTCAGTTCTGAACAGTCACAGGGAGAGTGATTGAAAGAGCCATAGTACCTATAGGTCCCGCCATGGGCTGGCGTCGCAGGGCACAGAGGGAAGATGGCCTGGAATGCACCATTGTGGCTCTGCCCTCCTGGGAACCAGCGTTCATGGGCCTCCCCCTCCCTGGATAGATGGCCCAGGACAAAGAGCACTTGGACTCACAGAACAAAGCCACGTTCTCTCCTGATATCACCTCGGGGCCCAACTGGGCAGAGAGAGAAGGTTTCTTGTGTATTCCCAGGAGAAAAAGAGAGCTTTTCTGAGAGCACAAGTCTTATCACACTGTGCTTGGTTATGACAAAGTGTTCTCTGTTCCCATTCTGGGGCACCCACTGTGTGTGTCTTCTAGTGCCTGTCAACCTCACCTTTATCTCTGCAGTGCTGAGTGATTGTGTGTGTGCGTCCTTCTAGGACCCTGCTTTTGCCTGATTCTCTATTGCTTTCTGACTGTAAACCTCCATGTCTTACTGCTGCAGGAAGCCATAAGAGATGTGGGGTTCTCTTGAATAATGCAACCAACTGGACACTTTGAGGATTCTCAGAATACATGCTGTTGGCCTTAGGCTCCCTGACACAGTACAGATTATGGAGTGGAAAGTGTCGAAGTATCCATAGGATCTTTGAGAATCTTCTTATGTAGAATGCCCAGCAGGACCCTGTGCCCCAAGGTATGGGAAGCGACCACTAGGTGGTGAAGATTGCAGGTGACCACTACTCCCTCTTGTGCAGGAGGATGTGGCAAACTACATTGCTGATTAATACCTCAGGGTCCCAAACTCTATTCAGATCATTCAGGGCTTGGCTGCAGGACTGTCTTGTGTGTCACTGTGTCCTCACAGCAGAGGAAGGGGCTGTGGTGGTAAAGCGGGAGCCAACTCCCACTGTCACTCTGTGCCTGAGCTGGAGACACTCTTCATCCCTGTGCTCAGGAATCGTTCTTGGTCCATCTTTCTCATTCTCTGTCTCATCCTCTGCCACTTTCGAATTTGTTTTTTCTTTGGATTACAATAAAAGTTCTCTGTTTCTTCTCCTTTTCCCTCACCCCTCAACCTGCTCTCTCTCCTGAGTTTGCTAGTACTTCTGAATGTCTGTTTTCTCCTCCAGTGCTAAGACTGTACTTGACACTACATCCCCCTTGAGGCTCCAGGGCATGAAGAGAACAGAGGTTGAGCCAGCCGCACTCTCCTGAAATCGCAGTGACTGGGTGATTACATCTCCAAGCTCACTGGGGGCTGATCACTCATGGGGAGAGTGACTGAGTGAGCCATAGTACCTGTAGGTCCCTGCATGAGCAGGTGTCACAGGGCCCATGGAGAAATGATCTTGGGCGTGCCCATCAGGAAGGTCCTCTACAAATTGCTGAGAATGCCGTGTGTCCCCTTCCTTGGGAAGGAAAAATGTTTCAAATGCTAGTTCTGAGGGACAGGGCAGGGTCACAGTCCCCTCTACCTGCACAAAGATGCCTGGGTGGGCTGAGAGGTGGGCTTGGTGAACACACCAGGGAAGAAAGAGAGTGTGAATTTCCATGTGGACCCTTCTCACCCTTCTTTTGATATTTTCAGAGTGATTCCTACCTCCCTCAAGCCCAAAGCTGTCTCAGTTCCTTCCTATGCCTTTCTTACTGCATTTTCTCTGAGCCTCGTTCTCCATCCTCTGGCTCATGACTTTTATAGCCTGAATCTCACTGCCTCATCTCCATCTGCTTTTTTGTTTCTTCTGGCCAGAGGCCCCCATCATTCTCCGTGTTGGTTCTAAGCTCTGTGACCTTTAGATCCACTGCTCACTGTCTGGGTCCCACTGGGATCTGGACTCTGGGTAGGGCCATCTGGACACAGGGTGAACACTGCCAGGGCTGGGCTTTTCCTACCTGTGACCATGATCTCCAGGGGTCACTGTGTCCTGACCACACAGAGGGGATGTGGTTGTAAGTTCTGGAACATTCATAGATCCCTCCATGTGCTGTGGTCACAGGGCTCACAGTAAAGCTGTTGAAAATTCCTCTCTGGAGCTCAGGGATGTGAGTCCATCTGAGTATTTTGAATATGACAAATGGAAGATGGAAATGACACTGAAGTGTCACATTCCCTCCTAGGGGAACCACAGGGCTCGGCCAGGCTGACAGGGATGGCTTGTTGTGTCCAACTGGGAGAGAAGGAGGCACAGCCTTAGAGAGGAAAATGGGGAGCCGCCCCCTCCCCTCAGTACCCTCAAGGTGCCTTTCCTCCTTACGTTCTTCCAAGGCTTTTCCCCCGAACTGGCATCCCTGATGCCCAGGGAGACCTGGGGGGGGGGGGCAGGGACACAGCCCACCCCTGCACGGGCATGACAGTTCTTCCCAGAACAAGAATTTTGCTGAGAATGTTGAGAAAATGTAGAGCAAATTTTCTCTTAACATTTCTCTGTAATAACAAAAAACATGCATTGAGAATGGAGAAATCTAAAGGATTTAAGAAATGCAAGAAAAAGCCATGAAACTTAATAAAAATGTTTTCCTTGACCAGGATGTGGCACAAGGTCCATGAAGACACTGCCTCCTGAACAGTCCCTTCTCAGACTCTGGGAGCTGGAACACCCTTTATCTCAGCATCCTGGATGGGCTGGAGAATCTGAGTCAGTTCTTGGTTCTCCATGTAACCATCCCCAGAGACTCCAGATTCTGAACACCACAGGCTCCTTCAGGAGATTGGCTTAGCCCACAGAGGGTGTCCATAGAGGATCTCTAGGACAAAATCAGAGGCTGGGTATGCCAGATAGCTCCACTTCTTGTGCTGCCAGGTGATTCCTGTCCAGCCTTCCCAGGTCACCTGCATCACCAACTCCTGTGCTCAACCCCTCCCACCTGGGACAATCATCTGTATCCAACCAACACAGCCACCTGGGACTGGGGAAGGACTCATCCATAAATGCCCAGATCCTCTGGACCAGAGAGGATCCCGGAAGGAAACCCCATCAGAGATGGCTTGTCCCATAAGAATCACACCCTCCTAGGAATGATGCCCTATCTTGGACACTAGCCTTGACCAGTCAGCCTGGACTCAGACAGCAGATGAACTCTGCTTCCCACAGGCTCTTAACTTGAGCCTTGGGCTGTGAAGAGCCCACATCTTCAGGACAGGGTTTTCGATCATAATTGTCTCCTCCCTTCCCGTCAGGAGTTACAGAGACACAGGAGGCTGACAAATTTGGGGGACATGGCACTACCTCTGTTGGACAGGGTGCAGGAGCTGAGCTAAATTGGAAAATAAACAGGATGTGGTTGCCATGGTCCCAACTTCACAATTTGCAGGGTTTACAGGTGACCCACCACACAGGAAGATGACCAGATTCTTGTCACCCTAATACGGGAGGTGCTGTAGATAAATTACAGAAAACGTTCATGGTTCATTACAGGCCCTAATGAAGGCCTGACATAAACCTCATAACTGACTAATCCCTCATACATAAGTTCAAATTTAATTTTCCTACCTATAAAACCATATAAAGATATGTAACACCTCTTACTGCATTTTTTGAGATACACGCTTCATTCGATTTACAATAAGCATCATCCTTCTGCCAAATTAACATATATTTATTGCTAATGTTATAAAATATTTTAAGATAAAATAAAGTACTTATTCTATTATTTTCAAAACTTTATTAATTGCAAATTGCAAATTGAGAAATATTTGCAAATTTTAAAATTTTCCCACAAAGCGTCAAGCAAACTTTATCTGCACTATTATCACAGAACAGAACACGCAAATTCTGGCTATTGAAGTTCTATTTAAAATTCCTCTTGACTCATGAGTCAAACTTAGAAGTTCTCTCTCTCACTTCAAAACAACCCTAATAATACATATACCATCATGTGTCACTTAACGATAGGGAGCACATTTGAGAACTGTGTCGTTAGGCAATTTCATCATTGTGTGAACATCATAGAATATACTCCCACAAACCTAGATGGCATAGTCTACTGCAGAGCTAGGCTATATGATACCAATCTCACGGAACCACCATCATATGCTCAGGCCATCTTTGACCAAAACGTCATTGTGCAGCATGTGACTTTGTACACACATGCACATACAGCACAGGAATACACATATAGATGTATACACAATGGTGAATGTATTTTATTTATTTATTTATTTATTTGTGAGGAAGATTGGCCCTGAGCTAACAACTGTTGCCAATCCTCCTTTTTTTTGCTTGAGGAAGATTGTCGCTGAGCTAACATCTGTGCCAATCTTCCTCTATTTTATGGGGGATGCCGCCACAGCTTGGCTTGACCAGTGGTGCCAGGTCTGTGCCCAGGATCTGAACCTACGAACCCCTGGCCACCAAAGCAGGGCACGCAAACTTAACCGCTACGCCACTGGACCTGCACCAAGATGAACGTATTTTAAAATAGCCAAATAGTATTCTCGGAAAAATTAAGTTATTTCAAGAATAAAAATGTAAAATTATCACTAAACTTGAAACCAGGATATTCACAATAATAATAATATCAACTCATGTGTGACCTCTTATCCATCCGTGAACTTCACATTATGTAAGATAAACAGCATTCTCAATCTTGTGTTCACCTCTTCTGTGTTATTTTCTTAGATGTGGTTTTTCAGTACAACGTTGTGTGCATAGTTACCCAGGCTGTACTGAGCACTTAACATTTTCTTAAGAGGTTAGATCTCATGTTAAGTGTCCTGAACACAACAAAGTAATTTAAAAAATTCAGGAATATGTGATAAAATGGCATTGATCTTGGGGCCTGGCCCCGTGGCCAAGTGATTAAGTTTGCGTCCTTTGCTTTGATGGCCTGGGGTTTTCCACTTCGGATCCTGGGCACAGACCTACACACTGCTCATTAAGCCATCCTGTGGTGGCATCCAACATAGAAGAACTAGAATGATATACAACTAAGATATACAACTATGTACTGGGGCTTTGGGGAGAAAAAAAGAAAAACAAAGATTGGCAGCAGATTTTAGCTCAGGACCAATCTTCCTCACCAAAAAGCATAAAAAAAATAGGTATTGATCTTGCCTTCCAGAAATGATGATTTGGGGATTATCCATATAGTAACCTTATAATTAACAAGTACATAATTACACATTAAGCTATATGTTAGGAGGTACACCCCATGGAGGTAGGACAAGAGATGACGGGAGATGAAAACTCGTCTGGGATATGATCGAAGACCTTGATTTGATGAAGTGACATTTGAGGACAGAACTGAAGGTTGAGAGGGATTTCCTGCCTAAGGTGAATGGGAGAGAGAGAGAGAGAATTCCAGGAGGAGACCATAGCACGTGGGAGGAACCTTTCTGCTGGACTTGGGAATTCCATTCAATAGTCTTGATCTATCAATGTGTCTACTCTTTGGGTTCTGCTGTAAATTGGTTGTAACTTCTTTCTAGTTCCCTCATTAATGATGAGTTAAATAAAATCTTAAGTTGTGTTTATTTTATATCTGCAAAGCAGTAAGTATTTGACCCCCAAAAATATCCTTTACGAAAATACATTTAAGAAAAGGAATGTTGGTTGTTTCTTGTCCTTGTTGGTGTCCTAAGTTGCTCCTCCCACGAGAAGAAAAATACAGTAACCCATGTGCTGTGTTGCATGCTTGGCAGAGGTCAGATCAGTAGCCACACCTTTAACATCTAACTGTACAGGTCAAGAACAGCTTCATTGTGACAGTGAGCACAAAGGAGAAAAACAGTGAAACATGGGGAGAAAACATGAGTCTTCCTTGGGCCCCGGATGGGGAGCTTTCTTTCTACCAAACATGCCCCTTCATTGATTTCCCTTTGAATTTTGCAGCACCATCCACTCCATCCTCCTGGAAACAAACCTCTCAGTCATTTCTGTCTCCCAGTGTCTCTTGTTTCCTTTATCAGATATCTTCTCATCCTGTCATCCTGCCTTCCAGCATTAGGGGTCAGTGAGTTGGGTTGGGGCTCTGAATTCGAAGGGAAAACTGGCTTTTACTTACATGTTCATCCATCATCCACTGCCTATGCGACTTTGGGCAGTAACATCCAATCTCTGAGCCTCAGCTTCCTCATTTGGAATGATTTATCATGAACCCCACTGCTCAGAGTAGTTGTGGGGGTCAGTGTAGCCCACTTCATGGGCAGGGCTCAATCATTGTTAATTTCCAGGCCAGATTAAGATGTACGAGAATTGGTGCACAAGAGGATCATGGTGTCGGTCTCCAAGGTCAAAGTGGATGATTGTTGTGCCCACCCAAGAGCCCTCGTCGGGTCCTAGACACTGAAAAATGCTATTTATAATAGTTCTGAACTATGTGGCCACAGCAAAATTCAGAAAAGGAGAAATGAAAGTTCCTAGGATTGAGAAGGAACCACAACAGATAAATGATGCCAAAACAAAGTGTTCTTTTGCTTGAGAAAGATAGTCACTGAGCTAACATCTGTGCCAGTCTTCCTTTATTTTATGTGGGATGCTGCCACAGAGTGGCTTGAGGAGTGGTGCTAGGGCCAAGCCCAGGATCAGATCCTGAGAACCCCAGGCTGCCAAAGTGGAGCACGTGAACTGGACGACTATGCCACCAGGACAGGCCCCAATGAGAACTTCTGATGTACAAATTTCACAGGAAAAAGGAGCCACTCCTCCTTCTTGCACTTTCTCCAATTCCCCCTCACTGGGGACCAAGATAAGACCAGGCATCCTAATTGTGGTTCCATCTGGAATCGAGACCATGTGTGATCCCCACACTACTAATTAATCGGGTTGAACTCCATCAGTGAAATAACCCCCAAGGCTGTATTGTTGGCCTCCATCCCAATTCAGATTCATTGGACATGATGGGTTCTAAAACTCACATGAATCCATTTTAAACCATTAATTCCATATCCTGTGATATTGGGCAAAGTGTTTTTTCTGAGACCTGGTTTCTCACGAAGAAAGTGACTCACTGTCTGATCGGACTCGAATGAGTCTGAACAGGTAGATGGTGACTTATTTTGAGGAAAACTCAATGTCGACATTTGAAGTATTTGCTATAAGAGATCAAGAGCAACTTTGGCTGATATTCAGTGTCTAGTGAAGACTATGGCTTTCTCCATCCTACTTAATCCCACCTCACTAAATTGTATGGAAACCAAACATAGGTTATGAACAGAAATGTCTTACTTACCAGTAAGAACAAATGGACTTCTGAGTCAACAAGTGAAAGTCAAGAAGAACATTGTTGATATTCCAGATTGTGGTTTCTGTCTTGAAAAATCCTTCTAGATTACCTGTACTTTACCATCATTTTGGGTTCCATGAGATTCTGTTCCTTTCTTTGTTTATAGAGTTAAAACTCAATTTTCTTTTTTGGTGGGGAAGATTTGACCTGAGCTAACATCTGTTGCCAATCTTCTTGTTTTTTCTTGAGGAACATTGTCCTGGAGATAAGATCTATGCCAGTCGTCCTCTGTTTTGTATGTGGGATGCCGCCACAGCATGGCTTAATGAGTGGTGTGTAGGTCTGTGCCCAGGATCTGAACTGAGGAACCCTGGGCCACTGAAGCAGAGTTCATGAACTTAACCACTACACCACTGGGACAGCCCCAAGTCAAACTTTTCCCTAAAAAAATAAATATCTCCTTTTGCACTTCTTGTATGCACTTGAATAATCTTACACTCATGTGTCCTAAAATTTCCCTTTGTGTATACACTATGATGTTTGAAAATTGATCTGTATTACTGTTGCGTTTTTTCTACATTCAGACATTTTATTTTTTACTGAGATGTAACTGACATATTATATTAACTGTAGTTTTAGTTTGTGCATTTTACTGCTGTATAATATTAAATTGCATATATATAACACAAATATTCATTATTTGTGGGATTTATTTCTGTAGTTTTACATAAAATGAATTATACCCTGTAAACATTCTCATAAATATGTCATTGTTTATATGTACACATTTTAATCTAAAGTGTATACATATGTGCATATATATGTGTGTGTATATATATATACAATTTTTCTTCACTAGACACTGAATATCAGCCAAAGTTGCTCTTGATCTCTTATAGCAAATACTTCAAATGTTGACATTGAGTTTTCCTCAAAATAAGTGTGTATATATATATACAATTTTTAGTTAAAAGTAAGAGATGTATGGGCCCAGCCTAGTGGTTTAATGGTTAAGTTCACACACTCAACTTTGGTGGCCCAGGTTCGCATGCAGTTTCAGATGCCAGGCGCAGACCTAGCACTGCTCATCAAGCCATGCTGTGACAGCATCCCACACAAAATAGAGGAAGATTGCCAACAGATGTTAGCTCGGGGCCAATTTTCTCACAAAAAAAGAGGAAGACATGCACAGCTTTGTGCCTCTTCCTTTTATCTGATAATTGTTATCTACTCTCCAAATTGACTGAATTTAACTATCTATTCCCCCAAATTGACTGAAGCAATTTTTACTCCTCCCAGAAATATCTGCAGATTATAAGTACTCAAGATTTTCTCCCACAATTGATTTTGCCCTATTTTGACTCTAATATGGATGTTTTAGTATTTTGACATCACAATTTCATTGACACAGGAGTATGGGGACCTTCTGGAGAAGGAGAGACCAAGACAAATCAGGGTTTACATAAGTCGGGTGAGGGGCAAGCACCTCCAACCAGGAAGAGGGTGAGCTAGTCTTGGGTAGTCAGATATTGCTGCGTCCTGGTCACAAGGCTCTTGTGCACCTTGCAAGTATTCTTGGATTTTATCTTCCAGGCAACAGAAACATTTTCAGAAAAAGAACGTATGAACAGATTGCTCTTTTGAGAAGAGCACCACTCTGTATGGGCTATTCTGTAGGAGGACTGTGTTGATATAAGCAGTGATAAAACTCCATCATTCATCCAACTCCTAGATAATGAGTCCATCAGTAATCTGGTTTATGAGGATTTCTCATGTATCCCTTACACAAATCCTACAAGAAAAATGCATTCACAGTTGAGTGGGATGAGGCAGGAAGATTTCATTGTCGTTGTGGTGGTTTAGGAGGTTTGGAAAGGAGTCTGCTATGTTCAAGTTGGCTCAGGGAGCTGCCCATGAGAACACACAAATGTGGTAATTCCTCAAGTTGTGGGTGTGTCTGGGGAGGGGAGATGGTCAACTGGGATGAGTTTGTTTGTAGGGAGGAGCTGGATTTGCAGGGTTGGAGAGTTCCCCTCAGCCTGATCATTGTCCTCATGTATTATCAGGTGGAGATAGTTGGAATTTACTTGAAGGAAGAAGGTGACCTGTGGGAGGATTTTGTGCAGGGGAGGGTCAGTGACAGATAAGCTTGGGGCTATGAGAATAAAAGACTCCATCAGGGAGTGAGGGACAAGGGAGTTGGGTTAGGGAACAAGAAGGAGGCTTATGAAGTGGCATCAACAAGATGTTTTGAGTCTTCAACTGAGCTTAACTAAGGTGATGGACAGGGGTCATGGAAGGAAGAGGTCAGGGGCAGAACTGCTAAACTTGTTCATTGTATACGAGGTAGAAGAGAGTGAGGAACTGAGGGCTCTTCCACTCTCTGCTTTGCTTGACTAGAGGAGCCAGTGGGGTTGTCAGGATGAGTGACCCCAAGAGGAGAAGGAAGCTTGGGGAGATGTTTATACAACTCTCAACTGACTCACGGTGGGGATCACATCTCCCTCCTGACCTGGCTCTGTGGTTTTGTTTCTCCAACCACTTCCTCTCTCTGACTTCCTTGTTTCTATAAGCAGCAGCACCTTCTCTTCATCACTCTTCATCAAAAGCTCTGAGTCATTTCTGCCTCCTCACCACCTCTTGCCCCCCAGACTATAACTCTTCATCTGATACTGTGGATTCTGTCTCCATGCTCTGGGCAAATGTGCCAGTTGGAGACAATTCACAGGTTTGCTGTTGTTTTTCCATTCATCAGTTGATGGACATTTGGGTTGTTGTCGCTTTTTGTCTATTGTGAATAGTTCTGTTATGAACAAATTTGCATAAGAGTTTGTTCAAATACCTGTTTGCAATTCTTTTTCTTTTCTTCTCTTTATTGTGATAAGAGCACTTAACATGAGATCTATTCTCTCTACACATTTTCATGCTTGGTATGGTATTGTTATGTATAGGCACATAGTTGTTTGTCAAGTCTCTAGAATGTGTTAATATTGCATAACTGAAACTGAGATCTAGAAGCATTTCTAGGTCATATTGTAATTCTGGGTTTAAGTTTTTAGGGAACTGCCAAACTGCTTTCCATGGTGGCTGAACCATTTCACATTCCCATCAGCCATGTATTTGGGTTCAGATTCTCCACATTCTCATCAGCACTTATTTTTTTCAAATTATGGCCAATCTAGTGGGTGTGAAGTGGTATCTTACTGTGGGTTTATGTGCATTTCCATAATGACTAATGTGTTGAACATCTTTCGTGTATTTGCTGTCCATTTGTATATCTCTTTTCTAGAAATGTCTATTTAAACCATTGACTATATATATATATTTATTGAGTTCATAATAGTTTATATCAATGTGAGATTTCCATTGTACATTATTTCTTGTCTGTCACCACACAAGTGCTCCCCTTCACCCCCTGTGCCGCCCCCTATTCCCTCCTCCTGGTAACCACTGAACTGTTTTCTTTGTCCTTGTATTTGTTTATATTCCACATATGAGTGAAATCATCTGGGGTTTGTCTTTCTCAGACTGGCTTATTTCTCTTAGCATAATTCCCTCAGGTCCTTCCATGTCATTGCAAATGGGATGAATTTATCTTTATTTTTTCTGGTTGAGTAGTATTCTATTGTATATATCTATATACCACATCTTCTTTATCCAATCATCAGTCAGTGGGCACTTGGGTTGCTTTCATGTCTTGGCTATTGTGAATAGTGCTGCGATGAACGTAGGGGTGCATATGCTACTTTGGATTGTTGATTTCAAATTGTTGGATAGCTACACAGTAGTGGGATAGCTGGGTCGTATGGCAGTTCTATTTTTAGTTTTTTGAGGAATCTCTGTACTGTTTTCCATAGTGGCTGCATCAGTTTGCATTCCCACCAGCACTGTATGAGGGTTCCCTTCTCTCCACACCCTCTCCAACATTAGTTATTTTTAGTCTTAGTGATTATAGCCATTTTAACAGGCATAAGGTGATATCATAGTGTCGTTTTGATTTGCATTTCCCTGATGATTAGTGATGTTGAACATCTTTTCATGTGTTTATTGGCCATCTGTATATCTTCTTTGGAAAAATGTCTGTTCATCTTCTCTGCCCATTTTTTGATCAGGTTGTTAGTGTTTTTTATTGTTCAATTGTGTGAGTTCCTTATATATTATGGAGATTAACCCTTTGTCAGATAGATGATCTGCAAATATTTTCTCCCAATTGTTGAGTTGTCTCTTTGTTTTGATTCTAGTTTCTTTTGCCTTGCAGAAACTCTTTAGTCTGATGAATTTCCACTTGTTTATCTTTTCTTTTGTTTTCTTTGTCTGAGAGGACATGGTGTTTGAAAAGATGCTTTTTAGTTGGATGTCAAAGAGTGTACTACCAATATTATCTTCCAGGAGTTTTGTAGTTTCAGGATGTATCTTCAAGTCTTTGATCCATTTTGAGTTTATTTTTGTGTATAGCGTGAGACAGTGGTCTACCTTCATTCTTTTGCATGTGGCTGTCCAGTTTCCCCAACACCATTTGTTGAAGAGACTATCTTTTCTCCATTGTATGTTCTTGGCAACTTTGTTGAAGATTAGCTGTCCGTAGATGTGTGGTTTTATTTCTTGGCTTTCAGTTCTGTTCCATTGATCTGTGTGCCTGTTTTTGTATCAGTATCATGAGGTTTTGATCACTACGGCTTTGTAGTATGTTTTGAAGTCAGAGATTGTGATGCCTCCAGTTTTGTTCTTTTTTCTCAGGATTCCTTTAGCAATTCAGGGTCTTTGGTTGCCCCATATGAATTTTAGGATTCTTTGCTCTATTTCTGTGAAGAATGTCATTGGGATTCTGATAGGGATTTCATTGAATCTGTAGATTGCTTTAGGTAGTATGGACATTTTAACTATGTTTATTCTTTCAATCCATGAGCAAGGAATCTCTTTATGTCATTATCAGTTTCTTTCAGTAGTGTCTTATAGTTTTCATTGTATAAGTCCCTCACCTCCTTGGTTAAATTTATTCCTAAGTACTTTATTCTTTTAGTTGCGATTGCAAATGGAATTGTATTCTTGAGTTCTCTTTCTGTAAGTTTGTTATTGGGGTATAGAAAAACAACTGATTTTTGTAAGTTGATTCTATACCCTGCAACTTTCCTGTAGTTGTTAATTATTTCTGTTAGTTTTCTGATGGATTTTTTTGGGTTTTCTGTATATATGATCATGTTGTCTGCAAACAGCGATAGTTTCACTTCTTCACTCCCTATTTGGATTCCCTTTATTCTTTTCTCTTGCCTAATTGCTCTGGCCAAAACCTCCAGTACTATGTTGAATAGGAGTGGTGATAGTGGGCATCATTTTCTTGTTCCTGTTCTCAGAGAGATGGTGCTCAGTTTTTGCCCATTTGAGTATGATGTTGGCTGTGGGTTTGTCATATATGGCCTTTATTATGTTGAGATAATTTCCTTCTATCCCCATTTTGTTAAGAGTTTTTTTTTTTTAATCATAAGTGGCTTTTGGATGTTGTCAAATGCTTTCTCTGCATCTATTGAGATGATTGTGTGGTTTTTATTCCTCAATTTGTTGATGTGGTGTATCACGTTGATTGATTTGTGGATGTTCAACCATCCCTGTGTCCCTGGTATGAATCCCACTTGATCATGATATGTGATCCTTTTAATGTATTGCTGAATTCGGGTTGCCAAAATTATATTGAGGATTTTTGCATCTATGTTCACCAGAGATATTGGGCTGTAGTTCTCCTTTTTTGTTCTGTCCTTGTCAGGCTTTGGTATCAGCATGATGTTGCCCTTGTAGAATGTGTTAGGAAGTGTCCCATCTTCCCTAAATTTTTGGAATAGCTTGAGAAGGATAGGTATTAAATCCTCTCTGAAAGTTTGGTAGAATTCCGCAGGAAAGCCATCTGGTCCTTGGGTTTTATTCTTTGGGATGCTTTTGATTGCTGTTTCAATCTCTTTCCTTCTGATTGGTCTGTTCAGATTGTCTGTTTCTTCTTGCCTCAGCTTTGCGAGGTTGTAAGAATCCAAGAATTTATCCATTTCCTCTAGATTATCCATTTTGTTGGCTCTTTTATATTCTCTTATAGTCTGTTGTATTTCTGTGGAGTCTGTTGTTATTTCTCCTCTTTCATTTCTGATTTTGTTTATCTGAGCTTTCTCTCTTTTTTTCATTGTAAGTTTGGCTAGGGGTTTGTCAATTTTGTTTATCTTCTCAAAGAACCAGCTCTTTGTTTCATTGATCCTTTCTACTGCCTTTTTTTCAATAGAATTTATTTGTGCTCTGATTTTTATTATTTCTCTCCTTCTGCTGACTTTGGGCTTTGTTTGTTTTTCTTTTTCTAATTCAGTTAGGTGTAGTTAGGTGTTTGAGATTGTTTGTTTGGGATTTTTCTTGTTTGTTAAGGTGTGCCTGTATTGTGATGAATTTCCCTCTTAATATGGCTTTTGCTGTGTCCTGTATGAGTTGGTACAGTATGTTATCCTTTTCATTTGTCTCCAGATACCTTTTGATTTCTCCTTCAATTTCTTCAATCATCCACTTCTTGTTCAATAGCATGATGTTTAGTCTCCACATCTTTGTCCCTTTCTCAGCTTTTATCTTGTAGTTAGTGTCTAGCTGTATAGCATTGTGATCAGAAAAGATGCTTTTTATTATTTAAACTTTTTAAAATTTATAGAGGCTTGCCTTGTTTCCCAACATATGGTCTATCCTTGAGAATATTCCATGTGCACTTGAGAAGAATGTGTGTTCTGCTGTTTTTGGGTGGAGTGTTCTGTATATGTCCCTGAAGTCCAATTGGTTTAGCTTTTCATTTAATTCCACTGTTTCCTTGTTGATTTTCTGTCTGAATGATGTATCCATTGATGTGAGTGGGGTGTTGAGGTCCCTTACTATTGTGTCATTTTTAATATCTTCTTTTATGTTTGTTAATAGTTGCTTTATGAACTTTGGTGCTCCTGTGTTGGGTGCATAGATATTTATAAGTGCTATTTCTTCTTGATTGAGCATCCCTTTGATCATTATATACTGACCCTCTGTGTCTCTCTGTACCTGCCTTATCTTGAAGTCTACCCTGTCTGATATAAGTATTGTGACATCTGCTTTCTTTTGTTTGCCATTAGCTTGGAGTATTGCCTTCCACCCCTTCACTCTGAGCTTGTTCTTGTCATTGGAGCTGAGATGTGTTTCCTGGAGGCAGCAAATTGTTGAGTCTTGTTCTTTAGTCCACCTTGCCACTCTGTGTCTTTCTATTGGAGAATTCAATCTATTTACATTTAGGGTGATTATTGACGTATGAGGGTTTAATGCTGTCATTATATCACTTGTTTTCCTGTTTCCCTTATTTCCTTTGTTTCTTGTCCCGTGTGTTTTGGCCTACCCGTTGAATTATATAGCTTTTTATGATGTGTTTCTTTGTTTTTTCCTTATTTATTTTGGTGTCTCTGTTCTGCTTTTTTTGTTTGGCAGTTACCCTGAAGTTTGTATTCAGAATCTCATGTATAAGATAGTCCATTTTGTGATGGCCTCTTATTTCCTTAGTCTAAACCGATTCAGTTCCTTTCTTCCTCCCCTCCTGGGTTGTTCTTCTCATATCTTACTTCAACTTGTGTTGTGAGTTTGTGGTTAAAGGGACAAGATTGTCTTTGTTTTTGGTGTTTTCTTTCCCTTTACGCTAATGCTATAGTTGAATATTTGCTATCCTATTTTGATTATGTCTACCTATTTATCTCCTTACTCTGTGTTTTGTGACCTCTTTCTCCATTTTTTTCTTCTTTCAGGTATGAGGGCCTTCTTGAGGATTTCTTGTAGGGGGCATCTTCTGGCTACGAAGTCCCTTAGCTTCTGTTTGTCTTGGAAAGATTTAATTTCTCCCTGATATCTGAGGAATATTTTTGCTGGATAGAGTATTCTTGGCTGAAGATTCTTGTCTTTTAAAGTTTTCAATATGTCGTTCCATTCTCTCCTAGCTTGTAAGTTTTCTGCAGAGAAATCCGCAGAAAGTCTGATAGGGGTTCCTTTGTAGATTATTTTCTTCTGCCTTGCCGCCCAGAGTATTCTTTCCTTGTCATTCATTTTTGCCAGTTTTACTACTATATGCCTTGCAGTAAGTCTTTTTACATTGACAAATCGAGGAGACCTGGAACCTTCCTCCACACATATTTCCCCCTCATTCCCTAGATTTGGGAAGTTCTCTGCTATTATTTCTTTGAACATGCTTTCTGCTCCATTCTCTTTTGCTTCACCTTCTTGAATACCTGTAATTCTTGTGTTGCATTTCCTCATTGAGTTGGATATTTCTCGGAGAGTTTCTTCACTTCCTTTTAGTCTTAGTTCTCTCTCCTCCTCTGTCTGGAGCATTTCACTATGTCTATCTTCGATTATGCTGATTCACTCCTCTATGATGTCCCCTTGAGCATTCAGGGAATCTGTATTTTGTTTCATCTCTTCCATTGTGTCTTTCATCTCTAATATTTCTGATTGATTCTTCTGTATAGTTTCAATCTCTTTTGTGAAGTAGCTCCTGAACTCATTGAATTGTTTCTCTACATTCTCTTTTACCTTGTTGAGTTTTTTGACGATAGCTATTTTGAATTCATTGTTGTTTAGCTTATATATTTCTGTGTCCTCAGGACTGAGTTCTGGATGCTTGTCGTTTTCTCTCTGGTCTGGAGATTTGATGTAGTGTCTGATGTTGGAAGGTCAGCTCTTTCTCATTCTGATAAAATTTGGTTACAGTTACAGCCTGTTGCCACTGTGTGGGTGTCAAGAGCTGCATATTCTGAGCCCTCTGTCTTCAGCCGAGATCCCAGGGGCTGGAGCCACACTGAGTGGGTGAGCAGTGGGGCTCTTTATGCTGCATGCTGTTGGGGATTTCTCGATCACCTCTCACTATCTGGTCTCCTGGGGTCTTGGCTTGATGAGGTCACCCAGCACAAAATGTTTCACCCCATTAGAGGGCTTCCCTCTAAGCTGAAAGGGCCCATGGGAGTCCCTGGGTGACCCTGTGAATGAGTGACCCCTCCTGTGCTCCTTCCCTCATGGATGCTCCCACTGCAGCAATCGCAGCCTTTAGGGGAGGGACCAAAGTTCTCTCTTACCCTGTTCCAGCTCCTCTGAGGGGGGCTCCAGCCTCTCCACCCTCCATCGTGTGTCTATGTGTCTCACCAAGGTTTTTGTGTTGTTAGGATTTCTTCTGTTGGAGTATGGATGTCCCTTTTTGTTGTGTGTTGGAGGGAAGAGTCCTGGGCAAGTTCACTCTGCCATGATGCTGATGTCCCATTTGGCTATATTTTAATTGAGTTTGTTGTTGTTGTTGAGTTAAAGGTATTTCTTATGTTTTGTGGATACTAGATTCTTATTATATATATGAATTGTTAATATCTTTCTAATTTTCTAGGTTGTCTTTTACACTCGATTCTGTTTTTTTATTGGACATGCTAGTTAAATTTTCACGAAGTTCAATTAATGTATCTTTTTTTTTTGCTCCTTGTGCTTTTAGTGTCATATCTGAAAAACTTTTCAAGTCCAAGGTTATGAAGATTTACTCTCTGTTTTTCTCTGAGTTTTATATATCTTTGCTCTTCTATTGATTAATTTCGACCTAATCTTTGAATGTGGGGTGTGTAACCATCCAGCTTCATTCTTTTGCTTGTGGATATCCCGTTTTCTGAACACGATTTGTGAAGAGTCTATTCTTTCCCCATTCAGTGGTCTTGGCATCACCATCAAAAGTCAACTACTCATATGTCTAGGTTTATATCTCATCCTTCGATTTTATTCCATGCAAGTATACATCTGTCCTCATGCAAGCAGGCATATTACTTTGATTGCTGGAGATTTCTAGTAGGTTTGAAATCAGGAAGTGTGAGTTCTCCATGTTTGTTCTTCTTTTTCCTGATATTTTGACTCGTGGGTCTTTTACAATTATCTTGACTTAAAGAAATGCCTTTTTTTTATTCTGTGGAAATGGCCTTGGGATTGCATTGATTTTGTAGATTGCCTTGGAGAGTATTGTCATCTTTACAATGTTAAATCTTCCAGGCCATGATCCTGGAATGTTTTTCCATTGATTTAGGTCTTCAAATTTTTTTTGAGCAGATTAAAAAAAACCCCAAAACTAAACTACAGTGTATGTGTCACACTTCCCTTGATGTATTCATTCCTATGTATGTTTTCTTTAGGATGCTGTTATGAGTCGAATTGTGTCACCAAAAATGATATGTTGAAGTTCTCATGGCCAGAACCTGTGAATGCGACTTTTTTGGAAAGTAAAGTCTTTGCAGATGTAATAAAATTGATTAAGATTATACTGAATTAGGGTCAGTCTTCATTCCAATATTTCTGATGTCATTTTTAGAAGAGGAAAGATGCTTCCCTAGAACCTATAAAATGAGCATGGCCTTGCTGACAACTTGATTGTAGACTTTTAGTCTCCAGAATTATAAGAGAATAAATTTCCATTTTGCTTTATTTTTTGCCAGTTCTTTTATTGAGGTCATAATTGTTTACAACATTGTGTAATTTCATGTGTATATTTTTATTTGTCAGTTTCTGTATAGACTGCATCGTGCTAACCACCAATAGTCTAATTTTTGTCAGTCACCATATATATATGTGCCCCTTTACCCCTTTAGCAACCCCAGAACCCCCTTCCCCTCTGGTAACCACTAATCTGTTCCCTTTATTCGTGTGTTTGTTTATCTTACAGTTAGGAGTGAAATCATGTGGTGTTTGCTTTTTTTTGTCTGACTTATTTCGCTTAACATAATACCCTCAAGGTCCATCCATGTCATTGCAAATGGGATGATTTCATCTTTATTATGACAGCAGTATTCAAGTACCTGATTCCTACTAGTCTTGGGGATGTGATGGACATAAAATAATTAATTACAAACTATATGTAACTATACACTGTGGCATGTGTTGTGTAGAATAAATATTTGGAGCTTGGAGATACATAACAGAGAGTCATAACTAGTCTGGGCATCATGGAAGGTCAACTTAGAGAAGGTGAAATAGAGGAGAGAGCTGAGAGATGTGGAGGAGTCATAGCTGAAGTGGCTGGGAGTGTTACGAATTCCAGGAGGAAGAAAGTGTATAGATAGAGGTCCCTTTGAAAGGGATCATGGTTGCTGAGCGCCATGTGGATCCTTTTGTCTAATATCAGGTCTGGGCTTATTTCCCCACAGTCCACACCACTTCCATCCCTGTACATACAGGGTGGGCATGTGGGGACCCAGGCACTGTGCCAGCCCAACTTCTCTGGTTCAGTGCAAATGATGAAGCAGACAGAATCAGACAGAACAGGGCATATGATAACCTCTGACATATGTTTACTATCGGAAAGGAGAGTTGCTTGTCTCCCATGACCTCTGATTCCCCCTCATTGGTGTCCAAGAAATGACCAGACATTCTGAGTGTGGTTCAGTCTGGAGCCAACCCTTCAAGTGTGACCAAATTCATTCCCTGATGGGGTTGAACACCATCTCCAAAGTAGCCCCCAAGTAAATATCATGGGCTCCATCCCAGTTCAGATTCTTGGGCCATTATTGGTCCAGGAACTCACATGAACCCACTTTAAATTGTAATTGCATATTGTCTGCTCTTGAGCAAAGTGTCTGTTCAGAGACCCAGTTTCTCACCTGGAAAGCAGCTCGTTGTCTGACTAGTTCAGGTGAGGTTGATCAGGCAGGAGATCATATTTTGAGGAAAACCCAATGCCAACCTGTGAACTATTTGCTATGACTGATCAAAAGCCACTTTATTAGAAATTAGTCATTATTGTAGGATATGGCCATCACCACCCTACTTCAACACCACCTCACTAAATTGTATGGAAAATAAACATAGTTTACAGAATAGAAATGCACTATCTACGAGTAATGATAAGTAGACTTATGAGTCACCAGATGAAAGTCCAGAAAAACACTGCCAGAAGAGTCTATCATTTCCATCTTGAACAAAACCATCTAACATTGCCTTACTTGTAACCACCATCATAGATTTCAAGGAATTCTTTCCTTTCCTTTGTTTGTAGAGTTTATCCTATGTATATATTATATGATATTTCCTTACTGACTTTAGCTAAATGGGATAATCTTAAACACACAGTTTTTATAATCTTCTTACATTTATTCATTATCATGTTTGAAGATGGATACACATGACCATTTTGGATTTTAGTTTACTCATTTTCACTGATGTTTATTTAATATTAAAGTTTCTACAAAGAACACCAAATTCTGTCTTTTTTGGTGCATGTAATGTTAAAGTGATTTTTGACTAATATGAATAACTCTCTTGCCAATAAACATGATTTTTGGCTAGTATGAATAACTCTCTTGTCAATGCACTGTGAATGGATCCTGCCGCATATGTACACATTTTCTCTAAAGTATGTAATTAAACATTATAGCTGTGTGTTTCTTATTTTAACTTGATAGGTATCATCTACTCTCTTAATTAATTGATGTAGTTTTCACTCTTGCAAGTAATGAATCAGAATTCTATATGCTCACTATTTTCTACCACAACTGATATTACCATTTTTCTCCTTGCATCTCATGTGGATGTGCTGCAATTTTGGACTTGTGATTTCACTGAAACTGTGTCACAACATTGACATAGGCATGATAATTACATGTAAAATACAGGGACACTTAAGTGCATTTTGGAGTGTAATTCAAGTTGTCCTATTGGCTTGGAGTGTTTTGTGAATGTCAGTAATGTGCATCACTTACCAGCTCTGCATCAGGGGCCTCACATTGGCACGTGGAAGTTGGCCATGAAGGGAGTGTAACACTGGACAAACTGGAGAAAGGCTTGAATCAGCGTTTTTAACAATGGATTTTTCAGGGAAAGTAAGAACCGTGCTATCACTTCAAACAGCAATGTCTTGAATCCAAGTGACGATATTTCTGAAGAAACTACACAGGTAGCATCTGATGAAAAGTGAAGGTCTTGAGGAGTCCAGAGAGGGTGTTAGGGCATCATCTTGGATTTATCTCTTTCAGGCTGCGTCTTTGTTATGGCAGTTTACTGATTTATTGAGACTGCATACTCTGACTGAAGAGGTGGAGACTCTTTAATATACATCAAGGTACGTTGTGAATACAAATAAAGAAGAATGTATTACATGACAGTGTAGTAGAGCATGAAAGTGTAAGGAGGTGTGGATCCAAATCTGCCATATGTGTTATACACTGATTTCACAGAAATGGGGAACGATAGGAGCCAGTCAGCATAACTTAACAGTTATCAGGAAGGATTGTTCCACAGTCAAATGGCAGAAGAATCTCAACATTGTCCCTGCACATGAGCAATGATTCCTCCATCTCACAATGACCTGCAGACAGTTCACACAGCATAAGCCCCAGATGCTCTTCCAGAACCTTCTGGGCACACAAAATTTATTTCCAAGACTCTACTGCTCCGAACAGTGCATTAGTCTCTCTTGTGTGTACCTCCTGGCTTGATATTAGGATCTTGTTGGGTTGTGCCAAGCCTCAAATAGCAGAATCCCGAGGATCAGCAGGATCATGCAAGCCACGCCCATCCGGATGAGGTTCTCTACTGTGTAGTCTTTGGAATGTGAGGCTAGGGATTGTGGACAGAAGGTACAGTGGTTAGAAGGGACCAAAATGACCCAAGAACCCCTGGACATCCCCCTAGGGCACCTGCTTCCTCCTGAAAGGGCATGACTATCTACACCAGCTCCATAACTGAGAATTTCTCCTGCTCACCACTCTTGGAGTCTGACTTGTTTTGTGATGGGCTGATGGTGTCAGCTCCTTCCAAGAACCAAAAAAAGGGGAGGAATGGATGAGGGGTTGATGTAACTCAAGCCTTTACCTGGGCTCTGTCTTCAATTCCCTCTGTTCTCATGCCATAACTGTTATGCAGTCCCTTAATGAACACTTTCTATGCTATAGAAGGATTCCCTCTGTTCTCATTGGATTTTTTTGTTTCCTTTTGTTTTTTTGAGTTTAGAACGTGCTTCTGAGTCACTGTAGAACAGAGTTTGGATGTGCTTCAAAAGGTCAGATTGATGAGAAAAATGATCTTGCAATACAGAAATAATTTGGTTATTGTATGGTCTCTGTTCATTCTGGGACACAGACCATGTAAGATAACTTCTAGATATGAGAGCTATTTATTCGACAATTGAGGACGGAGTGTTGGTTGGACACACACACACACACACACACACAGAAGGAGAGAAAGAGAAAATTCCAACCCTTCAGCTTAAGTTGGAGAATTACGTGAAATAAATTAGATAAGAATGAGGCAGAGCTGTTATGAACAGTTTCACAGTGCAGATCACACTTGAAGATGACCTTTAAGCTGATTCCTGAATAGAAAAAGGAGGCTGAGAGGGCCGTGTGAAGACCCAGACGAGGTGCGTCTCAGGCTGCAGGAAGAGCAGGTGCCCGGAAAAATCTCAGTCTATTCTTCAATAAGGAATAAGTCACGGCTGTGGGATGTAGGGAGGGTACAGAGGAGAAGGGAGAGTTCAGTTTCAGGGGCTTGGTGTATTCGAGACACACCAGAAAGGACAGAACAGGGAAGCTCCATCACTATCATTACCATCACCATCATCATCATCATCATCATCATCATCATCATCATCATCATCATTCTCTCTTTCTCTGTCTCACTCTTCCTCTCTCCTTGGAAGAACTCTGGAAACTGCTATAAGGTTTCGAGAAGAGAAGATTATTCATTCAATTTTATATTTGAAATTTTCATGCTAAAATGCTGGGTAATAAACAATGTTGTAAGTCTGTGTGGGTCTCCCAGATTCATTGAAATTAAAATCATGTAGTAGTTAATAGCACTCAATAAACAAAAAGTGAATGAAAAAAGATAACCTCTACCCTCTGCATAAACAATACCCAGAACCAAGGAAGTCCACAGTTCTGGTCTTCCATGCTTTAGGGGAAAAGAGAAAATCAGTGGGATTGCAAAATTGGGTGAGCCCAAAAATAGGTCATCCTGCAAATCTATTAGAACCAGTTTTGAAATTAAAATAACATTGAGAAAAACAAATTGATCAATTCTAATTATACATTTCCATGTAAAAATTCTAAATAAGCTTATACAAATCAGAAAGCATGAATGAACAATAGAGGCCATTCAGTGCGGTTAATATCAAGATGTTGATACTAAAAAGTTTTTTAAATGTATGTCACCATGGTTGAAAGCAAAGAGAAAAAATACAGAAGATAATACAAAAGCCTAGAAAAATTCCTAACTTCTATTAAGAAAAGAATATTTTTTCCAAATAAAACCTGAATGTAACAAAAAAAAAGGATTGACATGGGTAGGTCGATAGTGTTAAATATATATAAAATACAGATTTTTGATACGTCTGACATAAAAAAGTTTGGGCAAGAAATGAAGATGTTTTGTTGAAGTGATACTCAGGTACATCTTAACATGTTACTTTGTCATCATCATGATAAGGTATTTGATGCAAAAACAATGTGTACAATCTTGAAACAAAGAAGTAGAAATTCAGTTTTCTTGAGGTTAATATATTTATTGTCAGTGAATCAGAGGAGATCAACTGAAAAACAATTGAAATGTGGAGAATTTGTAGTAAGATAATAGGGTATAAAATTAATGTAACCAAACCAGTATCATTGTTATCTGTACTTAATTGTAATTTAGAAATTATAAAGAAATCAAAGATCTTACTTATAAATAAAGTGCTTGAACAATTCTTAAGCTACGAGTGTAGATGACTATATGAATAAACCTTCAAAAGGGGGCTGAAGTCATTAATAAACCTCCCTTTTAAGTGTCATTTATAAGAAAACTTGATATGAATAAGAAATTATTCTCCACAATGAATGTATAGATTTACCCTAACCCCATGAAAACAGGAATAGAATTGCCTATTTTTAAGACATAAATCTTTATAACCTAAATGTGTAAATTTCTGTAGGCAAGAGCTGCCTCTTTCCTGGAGGCCCGTGGCTCCGCTGCATGCCTGCCCCATCCCTGCTCCCCTGGACACAAGCCCGTCCTCGAGCATCAAGGGGACATCGCATCCTCTGAGAGACTCTCAGAAGTGCCTGGGGGTGGTCCGTGCTCCCTCTGAGCAAAGGGCCTCGGTGACTCACCAGTTGATGAAGGAGAGGGGTTGGGGCTGACCCTGGAGTCCCCACCTCATTCACACTCTTCTCCCACATCTGCCCTGTGGGACCCAAGACCCTTCAGCCCAGCACGCACCTCGTAGACCCAGGTGAGGGGGAAGCGGGTGTGCAGGGG
The DNA here is from genome assembly GCF_041296235.1 of Equus asinus. Classification (NCBI taxonomy): domain Eukaryota; kingdom Metazoa; phylum Chordata; class Mammalia; order Perissodactyla; family Equidae; genus Equus; species Equus asinus. Next base: position 37,886,544 of record NC_091815.1, read on the forward strand.
TGGGAGGGTCTCTGAGGGGAAGATCCCTTCTGGATGACCCTCACTCAGAGCCCCCTTTCTCCCATCACAGCCCTGAGCTCTCTTGGAGGACAGGACCCCAAATAGGTCATAGGGACAGAGGGGACAGGGCTGGGGCTCCTCACCTGAGACCCGGAGCTCCAGGGGGTCACTGGGGAGTGACAACAGGTGGGGGGAGGTGCTGTGTGAGCCGTAGCACCTGTAGGTCCCCTCATGGTCTGAGGTCAGAGGACCGATGGTGAAGTTGGCCTGAAAGGGGGCGGCCGTGTCCTGCAGACGAAGGAGCTGGGGAGGAGCAGGTGACCCCTCCTTGGACAGATGGAAGGTATCCGACCAGATCTCAGAGCGACACTGCAGGGTCACGTTCTCTCCCCTGGACACCGAGGGCCCCGGCTGGGCTGTGAGGGAGGGTTTCTTGTACATTCCTGAGTGAAGGGAAGGTTGTGATATGTAGAGAGCTGCCCCCTCCCCACACAGCCTTAACCCTGAGCTGAGGGGCCACCATCCTCTCTCCAGGGACTCTGTCTGTGACCCCCTCTCAGCTCCTCTCAGTCCCTCTGGGTGGGTCTCTTTTCTATCCTGGACCCTCACTCGCCCTTTCTTGCTCCCTTTTCCTGGACCACTGTTCCATCTCAGCCTTTGCTCCAGAGCCCTCTCCCTGGAACCCATCACCACTAGGAATGACGCTGGATCCAGGACCCTGAGCTGAAAATAAGGACATGGGGCTCCTCACCCGCAATCAGGATGTCCAGGGGTGCACTGGGGGCTGACCACACATGGGAGAGGTTGTATCCACCGTAGCATCTGTACTGGCCCCCGTGGGTGTGGTCCACATGGCCCAGGGGGAAGTCAGGGCTGTGCTGCCCATGAAGATGCTGGAGGGGTGTGAGCCCCTCATCCCTGGTCAGAGCGAATCTGTCAACACCGGCCTCTGAGAGACACTGGAGGGTCAGGTCGTCTCCAGAGAGCACCAGCGAGCCTGGCTGGGCTGAGAGGGAGGGCTCCCTGTACACGCCTGGAGAGAAGGGACAGTGGTATTGAAGGGGAAGCACACCCCATATTGCCAACTGGGGCCTGCAGTGAGCTAGTTCTCACTGGTTGATCCCCAAATATTCTGCTCTGTGGTTCAGGACCCAGGAGGTCAAATCACTGGCCCCCACCACCCTAGGGCTTTTCGGGGCACACAGCTTGGCTCAGTCATTTTGGGGTCCCAGGAAAGTGATGGGTCAGGGGAGCCCTCACCTGTGACCTCGAGGTGCAGAGGGTTGCTGGGCTGTGACCACACATAGGGGTAGGAGCTGTGAGAACCATAGCATCTGTAGGTGCCCCCATGGGAGGTGTTCACGGGGACCACAGGGAAGACAGCCTGCTACCTGCCATTATGGATCCTCAGCTCCATTTGTTGGGGTGAGTTAGCTCCTCCCTCCTTCAGCAGATGGAAAGTGCTAGATGTGACCTCTGAGCTGCACCAGAGGGACACATTTCCTCCTGAAGCCACCACAGGGCCTGGGTGGGCTGAGAGGGAGGGTACACTGTAGGCTCCTGAGGGAGAAGGAGGGAGCTGTGTTAAAGGGGGGACCGTCAGCTCACGTACCCCAGGTGTGGACTGTGAGGGCTGAGGTCCCCTGAGCCCACACTCTGGTCCCTTCCGCGGATGAGGAGGAGCCCACAGTGGGAGGGCACCCAGCTCCTCCCCCTCACCTGTCACCACCAGGGGCAGGGGGTCACTGCGCTCTGATGAGCTGTTCATGCTGGTGTTGTACGCACACTGATACAGCCCTGCAGTGTGTGAGCTCATAGATTCGATGGAGAAACTGGTCTTGTTGCTGGAGTCCTGTGGGGTCTCTGTCTCCACGGGTATAGAAACCCTCTCTTTATACAGATGGTAGACTTCAGCCCTCAGAGACCCCTGACACCAGATGGTCACAGGGCTCCCCTTGGTGACCACAGGGCCTGGCTCAGCCCAGATAGAGGGTTTAGGGGGGGTTCCTGGAAAGGAATCATAATTGAAGTGTTTGGGGGACCCTTCTCCCCTCAGCTTCCCCAGCTGTCACTCAAGACCCCACCCAGAGTGGTCACCATCAGCCCAGACTCTCTGTTTTTCCCAGGAGGCAAGGGAGGTTTATAGGGCTAAAGCAGGAGGTGTGTGTGAGGACTCACCTGCTTGTACCTGGTTCCACAGACTCCAACACAACCCTGGAAGAGAATTCCCTGTGAGGGCACGTCTACTCACCCACACAGAGAAGGTCCAGGCCTGGTCTAGGCCCCTGAGCACTGGGGTCTGTTCAGGGCACTGAGCACACTCTCCTCCCCATAGAAGTTCTGCCCCTTCTGAGCCTCCTGAGTCCTGGGGTCTCAGGGATCAGGACCTGGGGTTGGAGGAGACACTGTCCCTCCTCTTTTCCCCAAACTCACCCAGGCAGAGGAGGACAGTGAGAACAGGTGTGCTGGCCCTGCCTCCCATGGTCCCCAGTGGTGCAGACAACTGAGAAAGTCCACAGAGCCCGGCAGGACAGACAGACGGAGAGGGTGGGCAAGGTCCACGCTCTGTGTGACACGTCATGGGTTCCTCATCTGTGGCCTCACAGGAAGGGGAACAGTTTCTCCCAGGGCCTCACTCTGCTCTCTCTGAAGGATGGAGCCGAGGAGATGGCAGGCTCTGGGGACCCTCCAGACCAGCTCTGAGTCTCTGCATACCCCAAACACTCTGCCTCCAGTTCATACCAAACCCAAATCCTGAGAGTGACACGTGTCCCAGAACATGAGGTTTGGAGAGGAGCCAGCACAAGCTCTGTTCCAATTCTGACTCTGCCACTTACAGAGGCTTTGTGACCTGGGGCCAATCACTTCCCTTTGCTGAGCTTCTGTAAATGCAAATTTTCTTCCTTTTCTTCCTCAGTCAGGCAGTCAGTCCATATTTACTGAGCAGTTACCATGTCCAATCATGGAGCCAGGCGCTGGAGGGTCATTGGTGAAGCTGACAGATTCTTTCCCTGGACTCGTGGGCTCAGATAAATGAAGACAGACATTACAAATATTTAGGTGGCAAAGAATTCAGTTACAGCCTTGTTTTAATACAAGTTGACATAAAAAAGAAAACAGGCGACAGTGAGATTCAGTAATAGGTAGTCATCCTGCAGCCTGGATCCTTGTTGTGAGGGGTTCTTCTGGAAAGGAGTGACCCAAGGCATGAGCAGGGATTAGCCCAGAGGTGGTGGTGGTAGGCATCCTCGGCCAGAAAGATCTGAGCTCTTCTCAGAATTGAGAGCATCAGGAGAAGGTTGGGCCTTGTCACACAGGATCTTGAGCACCATGCAACTATTTTGGATTTTACCTTTAAGGCAATGGGAATATTTTAAGCAACAGACAGTTTGAACAGATTTCTGTTTTAAAAAGAGTACCACCAAGAAGAAATGTGATGCTAGAAGGCTCTGCTGATAATTAACTCTATTGAAATAAAACTCCGACATTATCTGGCCCATGGGTGGTGTGTTGATCATTGTTTTAAGTCATTCCCTGATTTTCTCGTATAACCCTTGCACAAACCTATAACACAAAATACATTTACAGTTGAGTGGAACGAGACAGGACAGCTTCTTGATCCCTCAGGTTGGAAAGGAGTTGTCTAGGTCAGACTGGCTGAGGGAGCAACCAGAGGAAGGCTCAGAATTGTTAAGTAGCTCAGTTTCTGTGTGTGTTTGGGGTTGTGTGTGGTTAAGTGTGATGAGTTTGGTGGAGGAGGAGAGTTGTGTTTGCTGGGGCTGGTGAGTTTAACTCAGGCCTGATTATTCACAGACCCGAACATCAGATGGTGTAACTTGTATCTTTTTTGGAGATGGAAACTGTTGGAAGGGTTATAAGCAGGGCAGGATCAGACCATATAGGGTTATTGGAAGAGTCCTTTGGAGCCAGTGAGAGGAATGAGCTGGAGAAAGGAGTGGGGGCCTGGATTGGAGGACCAGGAAGGAGGCTCATATGATGACACAGATGAGACCTCCTGAGTCTTGCAGTGGATCAGGGATATTGTTAAGAAGGACTCAAGGGGCGTAGTGGTGTGGATGTGATGACTGGATGTGAAGTGCAAGAGAGTGAGTTACTGAGGGCTGTTCCTCTCTGTGCTTTGGTGCCTGGAGGAGCCAGTGGGGCCCTCATGGGGAGGATGACCCTGGGGGAGAATCAGGCTTGAGGAGATGCTTAGAAGACTGACCATCATTTCTCAGTAGAAACAGAGCCCTTCCTCTTGATCTAGGATGGTGGATTTTCTTCCTTCCAAACCCTTACTTTCAGTGACTCCCTTGCTTCCATAAGTCAGCACTACCTTTTTCTTCATCAACTTCCTTCAAACCTCTAAGTCATTTCTACCTCCTCAGTGCCCCTTCTGCCCCTGGGCAGAGCTCTTCGTCTCACACTGTGGATTCTTTCTCAGGCACTGGGGGAGAGCACTTGTTGGAGGCAAAAAAATTTAAATAATGAACACAGACCCAGGAATGTGTAAGACAATTTATATAGTTGATCTCCCAGCAAAAGAAAATGATACTAATGAAGGAAAATACATTTGAAGAAATATGTAGCTGACCATTTCAGAGATTTGTTGAAAGTCATAAATATACCCATTCAATATGCTCTGCAAATACAATAGGATAAGCTTTAAAAACCATGCCCACACATCTCATAATCATAATCCAGTTGGTGGAAATAAAAAAACCCCACAAAAGTTGAGAACATCCAGAGAAACATGCCACAAAACGCACAGAGGAAAAATGATCTGAATGATTACAGATTTCACATCAGAAACCATCCAGGTCAGAAGATGCTAAAGTTCTGAGAGACATGAAGAGCCACCTGGAATTCTTCTGGATGTGTCCTGAGGAATGAAAGCAAAATGAAGTCATTCTGAGACAAAGGAAACCGAGAGAATTTGTCCTCAGACCTGTCCTAAAAGAAATAAGGTAAATTTATCAGGAAGAAAAAAAATAATTTTGAGGGAAATTTGTAAATTCAAGAACAAAGAAAGAGAAAAATATGGTAAATATTTAGGTAAATGTCATAGCATATTTTTGTCATCTCAATTCTTTAAAATGTGTTGGGCTGTTGAAAGCAAAACTGATCACCTTGCGCGGTGAGATTTTTTATGTTTGTAGGTGTAACACACAACAGCTACAGCACAAAGGGGTGAGGGTGAAAGGACCTATATGGTGCTGATAAGACTTCTACGTTTCTCTTGAAGAGGTGAAATGTTAAGTCTGTGGACTCTGCGAAATTAGGTGTGTACATTATAATACCTACAACAGCCACTTAAGAAACAACATGTAAAGAGTTACAGCTGGAATAGCAATAAATAAATTAAAAATGGAATACTAAAAAGTATTCCAAAAAGCCAAAATAAGACAGGGAAAGGAAAACTGAAGAAACACCAATAGAGGCAACAAGCATAAAAGAGACAATACGATGGTAAACCCCAAAAAGAACCTTCAATAATTACGTTAAATATAAACAGTGCAAGTACAATTAAATGGCAGAGATTGTAGGACTGGAATAACAAGAACTATGACCCCACTCCAGGCGGTCTACCAGAGGTTCACTTTAATACAATGAGGTAGGTAGGGTAAAAGTGAGAGGATATGTTATGGAAACATTAATTAAAAGAACATAAATGGCTGCCTAAGTTTCCCATTGCTGCTGTAACAAATTACCACAGATTTAGTGGATTTAAAGAACACAAATTTATCATCTTACTGTTCTGGAGGTCAGAAGTAAAAACGTCAGTCTCACTGGGCTAAAGTTGAGATGGCACAGTGGTGCTTGATTTTGGAGACTCTGCTGTGAAAATCAGCTTCCTGTCCATTTCCAGCGTCCAGAGACTGCCTGCTGTACGTGGCTCCTGAGCCCTGCCTTCCATCACCGCAACCTCTTGGTTCCATCATTGTGTTTCCTACCACTGACTCTGGTCCTTTTGTCTCGCTCTTACTGACTCATTATTGTCAGGTGGAGGCTACAGTCCAGGTCTCCCACGTGGCTCCCTTGACACCCACTGTGTCACTCCTGGGGTCCTAACAGCCTTAGCCCATCTGCTGCCTTCTCTCCACTGTTGGAGTATTCTCATGTTTCTTGTATGTACGAGGTCCAGGAGTTTTACTGTGCCTTATAGGGGGTTAGAGCGACATACCACTACTTCCTCTTGGTGTCAACTGGAAGTCTGAAAAGCAAGTGACTTTTATACACTGATGATGTATCCAGTGACATTGGATCAATTCTTTCCAAATTAGAATAATAGATCTTTATATCATTTTGGGTTTTCCATGTACACAGTTGTGTAATCTGTGAGTAATACACATTTATTCCATCCCTTCACTGCTTATCACATTTTTTTTTTTGCCTTTTTTGTTTGGTTGATTCTTACAGTTGTCCTGGATAGAAGAGGTCATAGTGAACATTCTTGTCTTATTCTCAGCCACAGGCAGAAAGATTTCAAGTTTATACCTGTAAAAATTATTTCCATTGTAGATTTTTAAAGGTGCTTTCATAAATGATAGGAAGTTCCCTTTTATTTCTGAGATTTTTTTTTCATTATAGATGGTGATGTATTTTGTTTGTTTGTTTCCATTAGTATAATTTAAGGCTAAAACCAAACAGCATGAAAATGCTAATTTTGCCAGGATTTGGAACCATGACTGGTGAGAATTTTAATTTGAAGAACTCCTTTGGCAAATGGTTGGCAGCAGCTACTAAATTCTCACACACACACAACTTAAGATTTGGCAATTCCAGTCCTCGGTGTATATACAACAGAAATGTTCCCCAAGAGACACACAAAAAGACACATTCACAGGCGCGTCCAGGATTATAAGCCCCAAACAGAAACTTTCCCAACACCCATCGACAACACAATGGATAAAATAAGTTTTGGGGCATTTGCCCAATGAAATACTGCACATGACTCTCAACCTCATGAGCCTAATGATGAGCAAAGGAAGCCAGACACAAAGATGATGCTGGGACTTGATTTATTAAGATGACAAACTCTGTAAGAAAGTGCCTGTTTTCCAGAGTCACTCACAATTTTGCATTTCTACCACTGTTATCGTGTGAATGTTTGTGTCCCTCCAAAATCTTACGTTGAAATCTAAGGCCCAAGGGGATGGCATTAGGAGGGGGGCCTTTGGGAGATGACTGTGTCATGAGAGGGAGGCGAAGCCCTCATGGGTGGATGAGTGCCCTGATCAAAGAGACCCCGTAGAGCTAACACCCCTTCCACCCTGTTCAGAGACAAACAGAGTCTGCCACCTAGAAGAAGGACCTCACCCAAACACAGAGGGACCTCATCTCAGATTTCCAGCCTCAAGAATGGTGAGAAATAAATTTCTGTGGTTTATAAGCCACCCTGTCTATGGTGTTTTGTTATAGCCACCAGGACAGGCTGAGACACCAGCAGTGCATAAGAGATTCAGATGCTTCCACCTCTGCCACTACTAGGCCTTGTGAGTATTTTTTCTTTAAGCCATTCTAATAGGTATGTCTTGGTGTCTTATTGTGGCTTTAATTTTTTTTATCTTCCTAAGGGCTAATGATGCTAAACATCATCTCATGTGCTTATTTGCTTATTCTCTTTGGTGAGGTGTTTATTCAAATGTTTTGCTCATCAAAAAAAAAAAAAAAAATTGGGGGGCCAGCCCAGTGGCGTAGCAGTTAAGTTCATGTGCACCATTTCAGCAGCCTGAGGGACACTGGTGCAGATCCTGGGCATGGACCTACACACTGTTTATCAAGCCCTGCTGTGGCAGGCATCCCACATATAAAGTAGAGGAAGATGGGCATGGATGTTAGCTCAGGGCCAATCTTCCACAGCAAAAAGAGGAGTATTGGCAGTGAATGTTAGCTCGGGGCTAATCTTCCTCAAAAAAAAAATTGGTTGTTTTTGGGGCCAGCCCAGTGGTGTAGTGGTTAAGTTTGTGTGTTCTGCTTCGGCATCTCAAGGTTCATGGAATTGGATCCTGGGTGGAAACCTGCACACCGCTCATCAAGCCATGCTGTGGCTGCATCCCACGTACAAAATAGAGGAAGATTGGTAACAGAGGGTAGCTCACAGACAATCTTCCTCACCAAAAAAAGGTTGTCTTTTTACTGCTGCGTTTTGAGAATTATTTATATATTCTTTTTTAATTTAACATCTCATTTTATCCCACAATTATCCTACAGGGTCTGCTTTTGTGAGAATGGGTAGGAAGTTCTTCTTCACATACCAGCATATTCCCTAACAGATTCCTTTTTTTTTCAGGTGTACATCATCATATATTTTGATTTCTGTGTAGATTACAACATGTTCACCAACCAAAGACTAATTACAGTCCAGGGATGTATTTTTTCAGGAGCTTTGAACCTGTTGCTGTGGTCATTTTTCTATTTATTCTTTTATGTTTGAAATATATTGATTGATTTTTGAATATGGAACCAACCATGCCTTCCTGAAAAGGACATACCAGCGTGGTCATGCTATATTATCCATTTTATATATCACTGACTCTGGTTTGGGAATATTTTGTGTAGGAATCTACAGCTGAGATCCTGTGAGAGAGCTTCCTGTGATTTTCCCATTTTGTAGTTTCCTTGTCAGGTTTCGGTATCAATTATTTTTCTGGCCTGATGAAAGGTGTTGGGAGGAATGTTGCCTCCTTTACTTTCGGAGGAAGCGTAAGTCTGGTAGGTGTATATGTGTGTGTGTGTCTGTCTGCATGTGTGTGGTCATTTGTGCACGTGTGTGTGTCTTTGTGTATGTATGTATGCATCCCTGCACGTCCGTGTGTGTGTGTGTGCACGTGTGTGTATGTGTGTATTCCACAAGTGCATAAGTGTTCTGAAGCATTCACCAGTGAAGATTTCCAGACCCAGAGTTCACTTTTTGGGAAAATTTTAATTACAGATTCAACAGTTTTAATATATAAGATAAATCAGACATTCTATTTGTTTTTATGACCCTCATTTTGGTAAATTGCATTTTTGAGGATATTGTCCATTTCATCTACACTTTTAATATATTGACATAAAATGCTTCATAAGGATCTGTCACCTATTTAAAGTCTATAGGATCTGTGATGCGGTCTTCATACTGTAACGGGAGCCTTCCCTCCTTTTTCCTTGAGCGTGTGGCTGGGATTCAAGAGCACGGTTACTGTTTTCAGAGATGATGTTTTTCGGGTTTATTGACTTGACTTTCTGTTTGTCCTCATTACTAGTTACTCTCATCATTATTGTTTCCCTCCTGTTATCTTCATTTGGAATAATTTCTTATTCTTTTTCTAAATTCTTGGTACGACAGCGTAGGTCATTGATTTTTTCTAAGACTTTTTGTTTTCTAATATATTCGTTCATGGTTCTTAGTTTTCCCATTTCGTAGGTTTGATGTAATGTTTACATTATCATCCAATTTAAACATTCTCTCCCTTCTGTGTGGGTTTTCCCATTTCACTCATGGATTATTGAGAAGTCTGCAGCTTTATGTCCAAAATGTGAGGATATCAGTTATCTTTGATTGCAGAATCAGGTGACTCCCAAAGTGTTGCAGAAGCTCCTGGTGGTCCACGTTAGGAGTCCAGGCTGGCTGGAGGTCATTAGATTGTCCTCTGGGGGCAGCTCCTGTGTCTTCCAGGATCCCTGCCATCTCCCTCCCTGGAGGATGGGGTCTGGGACCTTCCTGGGCTAGTGGATGGCCAGAGCAGCGTACATGCTGAGCTCTGCTGGGGGATCCTCTGACTGGGAGGGAGGAGGTGTCGTCTCCCGTCTGAGGGTAGAGTGGTTAAGCTGGGCGTAGGTCACGTCCTGGGGGGCTTCAGATGCAGCAGCCTGGAGAAGGGGGACAGTGGAGGGAAAGAAATGTCATTGCTATGGGGGAGGCCTGGGAGCTTGGGGAGGATGGGAGCCACCTGACTGTCCCTCTGCCTGTACTTTACATCCAGCAATTCCTCTGACGGGGGGAAGGAGAGGTGGCCACCCCCTGCCTGAGTCTTGCTCTTGAGTGGCTCACCGGGGCATACATCACTCCCTGGGGGTCTTCATCATGGGGACCCTGCTGGAGGGAGACAGAGGGACAGAAACAGGGTCTCCTTGATCCCACTGCTGACTTCCTCCAGTCAATTGTTCACACTGTTACAGAGTGAGGTCACTTTCCTGATGGAATCTTCAGGGAATTCCTAAGCCTTGGGCATCTGATGCTGTCTATGGTTCTGATTCTTATCCTAACATGTTTTCTCTTGCTCATTTGGCTCCAGTCACATGTCCTGTCTTTGTGAAAAAGCATGTTGCTGCCTCAGCACCTTTGCACCTGCTGTTCCCTCTGCCCCCACCATGCACTCTACCCCTTTCCTTACTTTATTTTCCCTAACAGCACTTTGCACTCTACCACCCTACCCATGTATTTGCATGTTGTCTCTCTCCCCCACGAGCTGAGCTCAAGGAGCGTGGAGACAGTATTGCTCACTGCTGTACCCACAGCACCTGAATGGAGCCAGGTAAACAGCGAGCTCCCTGTGCACATTGTTGAGTGAATGAATGAAGGGGGGCCTAGGGGACTTATAGGTGATTCACTTATTCATGCATCCTCTTGAGGCCTGGGGATGAACCCAACAACCAGAGGGTCAGACAGAGGATGAGGAACCAGGAAAGGGGATCACTTAGTGGGGGCCATGAGGTCACCGAAACCAGGAGGAATGAAGCCACAGCAGGACGCCCCAGGTGCCCGAGACAAGAGGTCAGTGTGGGATGCTGCTGAGAGCTGGGTGATGTGAGGACAGCCAAATGTCCATTGGATCAAGTTTGGCAACAGGAAGGTCCCTGGTGGCCTGGACAGGGCAGGGGTCTCACCTGATGGTGCAGCTCCACCCCCTCCTCAGGCTGGGTGTCTTTCACGGCAGCATCTGCTGGGGCAGAACAGGGGGTGTGTCTCTTGTCAGGATTCCCTGAGGTCTCTGAGGGCTGCGGCCCCTCCTCTGCTCCCAGATGGACCACTGAGGTCCAGGGGTGAGGAGATGGCCCGAGATCACTAAGGGGATTTCAGTCCTTCTCACTCTGAATCCCCAGACCCTCCCATCCTGTCCCCCCATGGCCCACTGAAATCTGTGTGCCCCCTCAAATCCCAGGGCGGTCCCTTCTTCCTCTCACAGAGGGTCTCTTCCTGGGCATCTGCAGCTGGGCTGGAGCTGGGGAAGGAGACGGGAGTGTTAGGGGCAGAGAGGGGGCCCAGGGCGGGGTGGGATTCTGGGGTCTTTGGGGCGGGAATGACCTGATCTGCAGGCCTCTGTCCTTGGGCTGTGGGTCTGCAGCCCCTGCAGGAAGTTGGAGATCAGCCTGTCTCTGGGCTGGGTCAAGACAGACAGAGTCTCAGCCCTGGGAGGTTATGACCACTCACCCTCCAAATGTGATTTTGGAGGAAAAAAGGAAAGCTTAATACATACTTGCCTGTATGTTTCAACGTTTCATAAGACTGAAATAGTTGAAAGGACTCCGTAAATGTGTACCTGTGTGTTATTAAGTGTTTCCTTTACGGTTTTCTGACTTGAGATTCTGGAAAAGTCTCTTACAGGCTGACCTTCCCATCTATTGGGTTTCCCTCCGGCTGGTGCCCTAAACCCACCTCCTCCTGTGACCCAGGTTGCCCTGTTCCCTACTCACCTGACTTCCTGTATTTGCCCTGACGCCGGTGTCGGATGAGGAGGAGGAGGAGGAGGAGGAGGAGGAGGAGGAGGAACAGCAGGATGAAGGCCACAGAGACTCCAATCAGAACCTTCAGGTACCATTTGAAACCTTGGGCATGAGTGACATCATGAATGAGCCAATAATGCTACTTAAGGGAACACCTATTTGGGCCACACACGTGCTGGGGTCTGTGGATTCATCTTCTCTAACACAGAGGAAACTGCCGTCCCCAGCACACTTGTTTCCCACTTGAAGAAACCGAGGCACATAGAGGTAAATCATGTGCCCCAGGTCCCCCAGCCTGAAGTGGCAGAGCTGGGACTGGAACCCAGAATGTGAGTTTCCTTGGGGTTTTTTATTACTATTATTTTTTATTCTGTCCCGTTACCCTCCAGGGAGAACATGAGTGCAGAGACCTGTCCATCAAACGTAATCCCTCCCCCTCCTCCTCCTCCCAGCCCAGACCCGTCCCCTACTCTGCAGAGGTCTGGCACCCCTACGTGGGACCTGAGTGCACATGGAGCATGTGCATCTGGGAAGGGCAGGAGGGAGGTCTGTCCTTCCTGAGCCCTAAACACAGCCAGGCCTCTCAGAGACACTGGAGAGTCAGGTTGTGTCCAGAGAGCACCCGTGAGCCAGGCTGGGCTGAGAGGGAGGGCTCCCTGTACACACCTGGAGAGAAGGGGACAGTGGCTTCGAAGGGGATGCACACCCCACATTACCCACTGGGTCTGCAGTAAGAGTTCTCATGGGTCCTTCCCCAAGCCTCCTGCTCTGTGGTTCAGGCCCCAGGATGCCATGTCACTGACCCCCATCACCCCAAGGGCTCCACTGGGCACACAGCTTAGGTCAGTCATTTTGGGGTCCCAGGAAATGGATGCATCAGGGGAGCACCCACCTGTGACCTCGAGATGCAGAGGGTCGCTGGGGTCTGACCATGCATAGGGATAGGAGCTGTGAGAAACATAGCATCTGTAGGTCCCCACATGGGAGGTGTTCACGGGGCCCACAGGGAAGACAGCCTGCCCCCTCCCATGAGAGGTCCTTGATTCCATGTTTCTGGGAGGGTCAGCTCCTCCCTCCTTCAGCAGACAGAAAGTGCCAGATGTCAAGTTGGAGCTGCATGAGAGGGACACATTCCCTCCTGATGCCACCACAGGGCCTGGATGGGCTGAGAGGGAGGGCGCACTGTAGGCTCCTGAGGGAGAAGGAGGGAGCTGTGTTAAAGGGGGGACTATCAGCTCACGTACCCCAGGTGTGGACTGTGAGGGCTGAGGTCCCCTGAGCCCACACTCTTTTCCCTTCTGCCTGCGAGGAGGAGCCCACAGTGGGAGGGCACCCGGCTCCTCCCCCTTACCTGTCACCACCAGTGGCAGGGGGTCACTGAGCTCTGATGAGCTGTTCATGCTGGTGTTGTACATGCACTGATACGGCCCTGCAGTGTGTGTGCTCATAGATTCGATGGAGAAACTGGTCTTGTTGCTGGAGTCCTGTGGGGCCTCTGTCTCCACAGGTTTAGAGATGTTCTGTTTATATAGATGGTAGACATTAGCCTGCAGAGACCCCTGACACCAGATGGTCACAGGGCTCCCCTTGGTGACCATGGGGCTTGGGTCAGCCCAGATGGACGGTTTAGGTGGGGTTCCTGGAAAGGAATCAGACCTGAAGTGTTGTGGGAGCCCATCTCCCCTCAGCTTCCCCAGCTGTCACTCAAGGCCCCTTCCAGACTGGTCACCATCAGCCCAGACCCTCTGAGCTCCTTCCAGTTGCTCAGGGAGTTTACTGGGCTGAAGCAGGAGGTGTGGGGAGGACTCACCTGCCTGCACCTGGTTCCACAGGACATGACACAGCCCTGGAAGAGAGTTCCCTGTCAGTGCCGGTACTCCCACCCACACATAGATGCTCCATGCTTGGTCTAGGCCCCTGCGTGTGGGGTCAGATCTGGGGATCAGCAGATTTCTACTACCCCCAAAGTTCTGCCCCCACTGAGCCTCCTCAGTCCTGAGGTCTTTCAGGGACCAAGACCTGGAGGAGGAGGGGACTCCATCCCTCCTCTTTCCCCGAAACTCACCAAGGCAGAGAAGAGCAGTGAGGATTGCGGCCCTGGTACTGCTTCCCATCATCCCTCCCTGTGTGGACGACTATAATAAGTTCCACAGAACCTGACAGGACAGCCAGATGCAGGGGATGTGACAGGGTCTGTGTGACATTTGACAGGTTCCTCATCTCTGGCCTCACAGGAAGGAAAACAGCCCCTCCTAGGGCCTCGCTCTGCTCTGCCTGAAGGATGGAGCCAAGGAGATGGCAGGCTCTGGGGACCCTGTAGACCAGCTCTGAATCTCTGCACACCCCAAACACTGCCTCTACCCCATTCCAAAACCTAAATCCAGAGAGTGACACTTCTCCCAGAGCATGAGGCTTGGAGAAGGCAGGAGAGGATCAGCCCAAATTCCATTCCAACTCTGAGTCTGCCTCTTATAGAGGCTTTGTGACCTGGGGCCAATCACTTCCCTTTGCTGAGCTTCTGGAAATGCAATTTTTATACCTTCCTTTAATCAGCCAGGCAATCAGTCAATATTTCTTGAGCAGTTCCCATGTCCAGTCACAGCGCCAGGAGCTGGAGAGTCATTGGTGAAGCTGACAGAGTGTTTCCCTGGACTCATGGGGCTCAGAGGAGTGAAGACAGACGTTGCAAATATTTAGGTGGCACAAAATTCAAGTATAATCTTCTTATGAGATTGTTACAATTTGGTAGAAAAAAGAAAATAGGGGACGACGAGATTCAATAACAGGTAGACATCATGCAACCTGGGTCCTGGTTGTGAGAGGTCCTTCTGGGGATGGAGTGACCCAAGGTATGAGCAGCGGTTAGCCTAGAGGTGGTGGTGGTGGCGCATCTTTGACCAGAAAGACCTGAGCTGTTTTCAGAATTGAGAGCAATCAGGGGAAGGCTGGGCCTTGTCACACAGGACCTTGAGCAAGTATTGCGAGTATTTTAGATTTTATCTTTAAGACAATGGGAAGATTTAAAGCAACAGACAGTGTGAACATATTTCTGTTTTAAAAGAAGGTCACCATGTAGAAATGTAATGCAGGAAGGCTGTACTGATAAAATAAAACTCCAACATTAATCTGGCCTCTGGATGGCGTGTTGATCAGTATGTTAAGTCATTTATGTGGTTTTCTCGTATAACCCTTGCACAAACCTATAACACAAAATACATTTACAGTTGAGTGGAATGAGACAGGATAGACTCTTTGTCCCTCAAGTTGGAAAGGAGTTGACTAGGTTCAGATGGCTGAGGGAGCAGCCCAAGGAAGGTGCAGAATTGTTAAGTAGCTCAGTTTGTGCATGTACTTGGGGGGGTGTGGTTAACCGTGATGAGTTTGGTTGAGGAGGAGAGTTGTGTTTGCTGGGGCTGGTGAGTTTAGCTCAGGCCTGATCATTCACAGCCCTGAACATCAGATGGTACAACTTGGATGTGTCTTGAAGATGGAAACTGTTGGAAGGGTTCTGAGCAGGGCAGGATCAGACCAGACAGGGTTATTAGATGAGTCCTTTTGATTCAGTGAAAGGAGTGAATTGGAGAAAGGAATGGGGGCCTGGATGGGAAGACCAGGAAGGAAGCTGATGTGATGACACAGACGAGATGCTCTGAGTCTTTCAAAATGTGAGGAATATTGTTAAGAACTTAGGGATCAAGGGGCATAGTGGTGTGGATGTTATGATTGGATGTGAAGTGAAAGAGAGAGAGTTACTGTGGGCTGTTCCTCTCTCTGCCTTGGTGCCTGGAGGAGCCAGTGGGGCCCTCACAGGGAGGATGACTCTGGGGGAGAAGGAGGCTTGGGAAGATGCTTAGAAGACTAATCACCATTTCTCGGAAGAAACCATGGTCCTGCCTCCTGACCTGGGGCTGTGGGTTTTCTTTCCCCCAAACACTTCCCGTCATGAACTTCCTTGTTTCTAAAGTCAGCATCATCTTTTTCTTCATCATCTTCCTTCAAAAACTCTGAGTCATTTCTCCCTCTTCAGTGCTCCTCCCTCCCCTGGGCAGAGCTCTTCTTCTCACACTGTGGATTCTTTCTCAGGCACTGGGGGAAAGCACGGGTTGAGCAAAAACTGATTTTTAAAAATGAACACAGACTCAGGGATCACTGAAACAATTTACATCGTTGATCTCCCATCAAAAAGAGATCGACATTAATGAAGAAAAAATACTTTAAGAAATAAATAGCTTACAATTTCATGAATTTTTGAAAGTTATAAATTTACATGTCCAAGATTCTCAGTAAATGCAAAAGAGGATGAGCTTTAAAACCATGCCCACACATCCTAATGCATAATCAAACTAGTGAAAACCAGAAAGAAACCAAAAAAACTGAGAGCATCCTGAGAAAAACAGTGCAAAACACAGAGAGGAACAATAACTTGAATGATGACAGATTTCACATCGGAAAACATCCAGGTCAGAAGATTTTAAAGTTCTGAGTGACAAGAAGAGCCACCTGGAATTCTTCTGGATGCATCCTTCGGGAATGAAACTGAAATGAAGTAATCCTGAGAGGAAGGAAACAGAGAGTTTGTTGCCAGCAGACCTGCTATAAAAGAAATAAGCTATGTTCTTCAGGCAGAAAGGAAATAATTCTAGAGGGAAACGTGAACATTCAAGAATAAAGGAAGGACACAAAACGGAAAATATCTAGATATATGTCATAGCATATTTTTCCCTCTTATGTTCCTTCAAGTGTGTTTGGATGTCAAAAGCAATACTGATCACACTGTCTGGTGGGCTGTTAATGTTTGCAGATGTAACACACAGAACAGCTCCAGCATGAGGGGATGAGGGTGAAAGGACCTATACTGGGGTAAGCCTTCTTCACTTCTCTTGAAGAAGTATAATGTTAACCCTCTGTTGACTCTGTGAATTTAGGTGTGTATTTTATAATACCTACAACAGCCACTCAGGAAACAACATGCAAAGAGTTACAGTTAAAAAACCAATAGATCAATTAAAATGGCATACTAAAATGTATTCCAAAAAGCCAAAAGAAGGCAGGAAAGGGGAAACTGAAGAAAAAACAATAGAGGCAACAAGCAGAAACAAACAATACAGTGTAAATCTGAAAGGAAACTTCATGGTACAGGCACGCTTAAATGGCAGAGATTACAGGATGGATTAACAACAGCAGGACCCAACTCCATGTCCTCTACCAGAGGTTCACCTAATGCAATAATGTAAATACATTAAAAGTAAGAGGATGAATATATTATGCAAAATTAATTAAAGGAGGGGCTGGCCCCGTGGCCGAGTGGTTAAGTTCGCGCACTCCGCTCCAGGCGGCCCAGTGTTTCGTTAGTTCAAATCCTGGGCGCGGACATGGCACTGCTCATCAGACCACGCTGAGGCAGCGTCCCACATGCCACAACTAGAAGAACCCACAACAAAGAATACACAACTATGTACCGGGGGGCTTTGGGGAGAAAAAGGAAAAAATAAAATCTTTAAAAAAAAATTAATTAAAGGAAAGCTTTAGTGGTTGCCAAGGTTATCCATTGCTGCTGTAACAAATTACCACAAACTTAGTGGATTTAAACAACAGAAATTTATCATCTTACTATTCTAGAGGTTGGAAGAATAAAATCAATTTCATGGCCTTTTCCATCTTCCAGAGACTGCCTGCCATACTTGGCTCCCAACTCCTTCCTTTGGTCACGACAACCTCTTGGTTCCATCATCGCATTTCCTGCCACTGAGTCTGACCCTTTTGTCTCTCTGTTACAGGAAACCTTGTGAATACCTTGGGCTCACCCATATAACCCAGGAAAATGTTTCCATCTCAAGATACTTAATTTGGTCCCATCTGCAAAGTCCCTTTTGCCACGTAAGGTAACATATTCACAGGTTTCAGGGATCAGGATGTAGACATCTTCAGGAATGGGGAGGAAGCAGCCTTTCTCTATCTACCACAGTGGCTACTGTATCAGACAGTACAATAAAAGATGTCAGATAAAATATGTTTTTGAACAAAAAACTTATCAGGGATAAAGAAAGATATTGCATAAAGATAAAAAGTTTACCTCACCAGGAAGACATAGCAATCTTAAGTGTGTATGCACAAAACCAAAGAGCATCAAAATGCGTAAGGGAAAAACAGTCAGAAATGAAAGGATAAATAGGTAAATTAACAATTACAGTCTGGGATTTTACACTTCTAACAAATGGCAAAGCACGAAGAACACAGAAAACCTGAACAACACTATCAACAACTTGATGTAATTGACACACAGGGAAAACTTAACCTACAGCAAAATACACATTCGTTTGAAGTGCACATGGAATATTGGCCAAGATAGTCCATATCCTTGGATACAAAACAAAGTTTAACATATTTAAAAGAATTAATATCATATATCATTTCTTTTCTTACTCTAATTGAATTTAAGGACAAATTTATTAGTAGAAAGATATCTGGAAAATCTTCAACTATTTGGAAATTAAGTAATATACTTGTAAATACTCTATGGGCTGAAGAGAGACTCAAGGAAAATTGGAAAGTAGTTTTAACTGAATGAGAATCAAAATACAGCATAATAAACGGCTGTTGCAGGTATTATAATATACACACCTAACTTCACAGAGTCCACAGAGGGTTAACATTATACTTCTTCAAGAGAAATGAAGAAGCCTTACCCCCGTATAGGTCCTTTCACCCTCACCCCCTCATGCTGGAGCTGTTCAGTGTGTTACATCTGGAAACATTAACAGCCCTGGTGGGGCTGTGATCAGTGGGGTGCAGCCAAATTAGACTTTAGAAGGAAGGGAAGGGCAGCAATTGCTCATATTAAACAGGGAATGGTTTCCAAACGCAACCCTAGGTTTAGATCAAAGACACAAGGAAAAAAAGAGCAAACTCACCCCAAAGTTAGCATAATGCGATAATAAGAGAGGATGGAAATCAATGAAATGGAAACCAAAACACAGGAACAAAAATCAATGAAACCCAAAGTTGATTCTTTAAAAACACTATTAAACTTGACAAACTACTAGCCAGACTAATCATAGAAAAAATAGACAAGACACAACTTGCCAACATCTGGCATGAATGATGGGATATCACTACAAGTAGGATTATTTTTGATTAACGAATAATCAATAGATAATAGAATACTACTACAAACAACACAATGCCCATAAATTGGACAATTTGAATGGAATGGACCAACTCTTGAAAGACACAAACTATGAAAACTCACTCAAAAGAAATTATCTGATATTCTTGAAAAATATTAAATTCGTTTGTAGTTCAAACAGCTTTCCAACAAAGAAAACTCCTGGCCACCGTTGTCTCACTGGCATGTACCACCAAACATTTGGAGCAGAATTAATACAATCTTTCATAGTCTCTTCCAGAAAATACAAGAGAAAAGAACACTTTGTAACAATTTTATGAGGCAAGGATTACTCCAAAAACTCATCAGACAAAGATGGTACAAGGAAAGAAAGGTGTAGACCAATGTCCCTCAGGAACATAGATGCAAATATTGGGAAATATAAGCCAGCAACATAGGAAGAGGACAATACACCACAACCAGATGGGATTTATCTTCAGATGCCAGGCTAGTTCAGCATTTGAAAATCAATAGAGGTATCTACGATTTGAAGAGACTAACAAAGAAAAAACACTGTTACATACATACATTCACACAAAGATTTGATAAAATAAATAAAATGCTCAGCTGTATAGGAATAGAAGGGAATTTCCTTAATCAGATTAAAAGCATCTAGGATCTAAATTTAGCTAACATTATATTGAATATTTTTCCACTATGATTGAGAACAAGTCAACGATTCTCTCACCACTTCTATTCAGAACTAGCTGGTGCAATAAGACAAGTGAAAGGAATAAAAGGCATACAGACTGAAATGGAAGGAATAAAACTGTCTTTGTTCCCAGTCCTCATAATCATGTATAGAGGAAACCCCAAGGAATCTACAAAGGAGTTGCTACAACGAATAGGTGAAGGAGCAAGGTCTCAAAATATATGGTCAGTATTCAAAAATCAATTGAATTTCATTCTATAAATTAACAAGGAACAATTGGGAAGCAAAATGAAAATGCAATACTATTTCCAATAGCTCCAAAAACCATAAGCGTGTAGGAATAAATATAAATATAGATGTGTAAGATCTGAAGACTGAAAACTATGATACTTAGCTAAAGGAAATTAAAGAACTAAAAAAAAGAAGAAGTAATATACCATGTTCATTGATTAAAAGATTCAGTATTGTTAATTGTCAATTCAACATTGTTAAGAATTCGGCTCTCTGTAAACAGATGTGTATTCAAAGCCACCCCAATCAAAATCCCAACTAGCTATTTTAGCAATTGACAGGCTGATATTAAAATACATGTGGACATATAAAAGAGCAAGAATAGCACAACAATTTTGAACAGGAATGTAATTCGACAACTTCTTAAACCAAGACTTTCCATGGAAGGAACAAATGTTATGGGCAATGTGGTATTTGCATAAGGATAAGAGGTACAAAAATAAACAGACTGGAGATCCCAAAGGTAGAGATCATGTAGGTGATCAACCAATTTTTAACAAAAGACAGAATTACTTCATTGAGGAAAAGATTATCTTCTCCACAGTGCTGGAACAACTGGATATCTGTTTGGAAGAAAATGAACCTTGACCATTACCTCACACCATACACAGTAAGTAATATGAAATGGATCATAGATGTAATTGCCAAAGTACAAACCATAAGCTGTCTAGAAGAACACATTAAAGAAAATCTTTACAATCTTAGATTAGACAAAGATTCCTTCAAAAGATACAGAAAGCACAAACAACAACAACAAGTGTAATTGGAGTTTATAAAATTAAAAACTTTTGCTCTTTAAATGACAGTGTTAGATAATGGAAGAAAGAAGTCAGACTAAGAGAAAAAAATATATATATACTGTGTGTGTATATGATAGAAGATTTGAATGTAGAATAAATAAGGACGTGTACAAATAATAATAAAACCCTCCCCCGTGAGCAGAATACTTTGAAGAGACATTTCTCAAAAGAAGATACTTAAATGACCAATGAGCACATGAAAAAATGCTCAACATCAATAAACTTTGGAGAAAGGAAAGTAAAACTAAAATGAGATATCAATAAAATGGATAAATTTTAAGAAACATTATACTGCACAAAAGAGGACAGACACAGAAGAGTACATCCCGTATGATTCCATTTTTATGAAATTCTAGATGTGGCAAGACTAACACGTAGTGAAGAAACCTGATTGCTGTTTACTTCAGTCTCAGTTTGGGAGGAATAGATTGTCTAAAAAGGTACTGTGGAATTTTAGGAGTGATGGCAATGTTTTGTATATTGATTGTGGTGGTAGTTGTTACATGAATCTCTCCATTTGCCAAAGCTGATCAAACTATGCACTTAAAGGAGGTACATTTTATGCCTCAATATTCCAAAACATACATACTAGTTAAGCTCAAATAGTGTCCATTCCACCAGGGCTGAAATCAACTTGCAGCCACATGTCTGATGCTTCCATAAGGAATGATACAATATTAAGGACTCTGTGTTGGTCTCTGCTGCTGGAACGATGGCCATCCATCAGCGTCTGTTGTTGCATCACTCTCAGTGAAAGGCAGTCCATGACACCAGGCTCATGAAGAGCCTCCATCTCTGCCACCATGGTTGTCCTTCATAGGCCACTATGTAAGCACTGGGATGATGAAGAGCAGAGGCTGCCTAATATCTTCTGAATGACCCATCCTGTCCCCTGGGTTGTTAAGGACCTTGTCTACAGTGGGGCTCTCTGGGGACATTAATATCTGATTCAAAGATCCAGTGCCTTGTACCCTCTCCTGTACATCTGTCTGTATGGATCCTTCCTGGATATCCTTGTCTCTTCCATCCAGTTATGCTCCTTCCAGTCCCCTGACCGTATAGAAAAGGCATTTGCTACTATCCTTGAGTCCGTGTACACCTTTATATCTAGTTGGATCTCTTTACACAAAAAATGCATTATCTTTTTTATCACCCATATGTCTGTCTCCTGAATGTATTTTCTCTCATCAGAGACTCCTGAGTGGAGCTGTAGAGAGATGCTTCTCCAAAACATCCCACCAACCAGGCATGGCCCAGGCCATAGAGCTGTAGATGACGGCTGAGGAGGGGCGCCATCATGATGGGTACAGATGCTGGCATCATGTGCATCTAACCCACATCTTTGTGTGACTCATCTTTCTCCTCTGGACCTGTCCATGGCCCCTTTGCTGCCACTGTCATCCAACAATGGGTTGCAATCTTATGATTTTATGGGAACAACAATAGCCAGCTCATCATGGATGGTTCCAGTTGCGTAGACAACTGATGTCTCCTTGTCAGTCATTCGCTTTCTATTGGGAACCAGTAGCATGTCAGGAGCAGCTTTTAAATGGCATCTACTCACTATTGCATGTGATGTGATGGCAGGAACATAAGGGGGATAAACTTCAAATCTGATGATTGGGCACAGGAGGGACCTCACACAGCATCCCAGTACACATGGGTGCTTATAGCACCACGGGACTTGGCAGATCACATGGCCATGGATGTAGGGTCCCGACACTGCAGAGCCCTATCTTCCTTTGGGCTCCACTCAAACCCACAGATTTCTCAGTCATCTGATAATTGATCAATCTGTTTTTTTCAAGTACGTTATATGCTGCTTCCACCATCTGAATTCTCATACCTAGAATTGTGTCTCTTTCTTCGTGTGGGGCATTGTGAGGTGCAATACATCTCATGTCTTGGCAGGGCTCAGAGAGCAGCACCTCTATAAAGTACACTGGTTTGCCAACGTGAGTCTTTGACCTTCTTTTTCATTTTTTTTTAAATCTCCCACTATCTGGAGTTCATACCAGGGCATGCAGAGTACTTGCCACCCTCTACTCCTCAGGTCAAAGTGACACCATGTCACTGATATTGTGGACAAATGTGATGTTCTCCCCAATGTCAAATGCTGACAGTCCCTTTGGACGATGCTGTGAAAGAGGGAGAGTGAGTTTATCCCTGGACACAGTGAATGTGTACTGCAGTCCATCCCAGGTGAAGAAGAGCTGCTGCTTAGTTACCAGATCCACAGCTGCATAGAAGTGACCATAGGCTGCAGAATTCTGCCCTAGTAAATGCGTCCATCCTGCAGAGCAGCTGTGAC
The DNA here is from genome assembly GCF_041296235.1 of Equus asinus. Classification (NCBI taxonomy): domain Eukaryota; kingdom Metazoa; phylum Chordata; class Mammalia; order Perissodactyla; family Equidae; genus Equus; species Equus asinus. Next base: position 37,909,472 of record NC_091815.1, read on the forward strand.
AGGAGTCAGTACTTGGTGAGGCGAGGTGTGTGCCCTCCACCATCCACCACCCATGATCCATCCAGTTTTTGCAGGGGCCGGGCTGGTGTATTATGGTGGCCCCATTGCTGCCTCCTTTAAGCCTTTGAGGGTGGCACTAACCTCTGCTGTCCACCTGAGTGCAGGGTTGTTTTTGATTTTGATAATAGGGAACATGAAAGTTATACTGTTGAGTATACAGATTCTGTTTCCCGCCCTGTTTTTTAAAGTTGATTAAACAATTTTGTGGTTATTTTTGCCTTTCAAGGCTTAACAACAATCTGTGTTTAGGCGTATCCTGCAGCTCATTTGGTCTCACTACCAAGGCCTGGCTCTTCAGGGGGTGTGTTGATGGCTCCAAATGTTCCCCAGGTTCCCTGGGCTGCATGGAATTCAAACATCTCCCTTCACTGCGTGAGCTCAGGGAATTAAATACAACTTTAATTTATCCTTGTTTTCTAAAATAATGTTGATTAACACAAGATGCAAACATCATTGCATGCTAATGTATGCATATTTGCTTTTGGTCCCTCAAAATTTGAAAATAATGTGAGGTAAGTGCTCATGGAGGGAAATAACTGGGGAGTTTTGACTTTCTGTCATCTGCATGTACCAGTGTCCACATGTTTTATTCTCTTTCTCCTTTCTTCCTTCCTCATGTTCCAAGATTCCCCCCATTATCAGTTCTCTTCTGGGTGAAGAACTTCCTTTCCAATTCATTTAGGGGAGGTCTGGTTGTGATCAATCCTCTTAGCTTTCCCTTCACCTGAGAATGTTTTTATTTCCCCTTCATCCCTGAAGGATAATGTCACCATCTGTAGAGTTCGGAATGGACAGCTCTTTTCTTTTAGCAGCTGAAAAATGTTGTTCACTTGCTTCCTGCCTTCATGGTTTCTGATGGGAAGCCTGTTGTCATCTGAATGGTTTCCCGCTATGGTCAGGTGGCATTTCTGCCTCACTGCCTTCAAGGAACTCATTTTTAGTTTCATTAGTTGGCATGGCTTTCTTTGAGTTCATCCTGTTTGGGGTTTGCTGAGTTTCACGTATGTTTATGATTTTTTCAAGTTTGGGGAAATTCCAGCCATGATTTCTTGAATAGTTTTTCAGTCTCATCCTCTTTTTCCTCTGCTTCTAGGACTCAGATCATAAGGATGTGACATCTTTTGCTAGAGTCTCATGTGTCCCAAGACTCTGTTCACCTTCTTTTCCAGTTCATTTGCTCCTTGTTGTTCATATTGAGTTATTTCTATTGTTCTATTCATTATTTCCACTTTCTCTCCATTCTGCTGTTGAGCTCATCCATGGAACCTTTTGTTTTGCTTTCTGTATTCTTCAGATCTAAAATTACCAATGGTTTCTTCTTTGTATCTTCTCTTTATTTGTTGAGACTTTCCTTTTTTTAGATTTATTTTAACCATAAGTGTAATTGCTCATCAAACCATTTTTATTATGGCTGCTTTACAATCAGATGATTCCAACTTCTGTCATCTCGGTGTCAGCATCTGTTGACAACGGTCTTTTCTCAGGATGAGATTTTCCTGGTTCTTGTTATGACGACTGATCTCTTTAAGTAGAATCATGGACATTTTGGCTATCATGTTGTGAGTTTGTATCTTATTTAAATATTTTGTTATAGAAGGCCTTTTATGTCACATGGGATATGACTCATTGCTGCCAGGTGAAGGGTAAAGTCCAGGTCCCACTCATGGCTCCTTGGGCATTGACTGTGTCATTCCTGGGGTCCGAACAGTCTTAGTCCATCTGCTGCCTTCTCTCTGTTTTTTGGTGTATTCTAAGGTCCAAGACTTTTACTGTGCCTTATGGGTGGTTAGGGACCCAAGCTTCTACTTCCACTTGGTCCAAAACCGGAAGTCTGAAATGCAAGTGATTTTTATATATTGATGATGTATCCAGTGACATTGGATCAATCCTTTCCAAATTAGAATAATAGATCTTTATATTATTTGTGGTTTTGCATGCATACGATTTTTTTTATAGAGCTGAGCAATATTTATTAAAAGAATGTCCAACTCTTAACATGATCAATTAATGCAAGGAGCAAATCCTCATTATGTTTAGAATTTACTCCTCACTTTGCTAGAAAAATGCTGCCATACTTTAAAAAATTTTTATTGAGTTTATGATAATTTACAACCTTGTGAAATTGCATTTGTACATTATTGTTTGTCAGTCGTGTTGTAGGTGCACCACTTCACCTTTTGTGCCCACCCCCAACCCCTCTTTCCCTTGGTAGCCACTAATCTGTTCTCTTTGTCTACATGTTTAACTTCCACATGTGAGTGGAGTCATACAGAGATTGTCTTTCTCTATCTGGCTTATTTCACTTAGCATAATACCCTCAAGGTCCATCCATGTTGTTGTGAATGGGATGATATTATTCTTTTTTATGGCTGAGAAGTATTCCATTGTGTATATATGTATACACCATATCATCTTTATCCAGTCATCAGTTGATGGGCACTTAGGTTGCTTCTACGTCTTGACTATTGTAAATAATGCTGCAATGAACATAGGGGTGCATGGGACTTTTGGAATTGCTGATTTCAAGTTCTTTCGATAGATAACCAATGGTGGGATGGCTGGGTCATATGGTATTTCTATTTTTAATTTTTTGAGAAATCTCCATACTATTTTCCATAGTGCCTGCACCAGTTTGCATTCCCACCAGCAGTGTATGAGGGTTCCTTTTTCTCCAGAACCTCTCCAACATTTGTTACTTTTTGTTTTGGTTATTTTTGCCATTCTAATGGGTGTAAAATGATATCTTAGTGTAGTTTTGATTTGCACTTCCCTGATGATCAGTGATGATGAACATCTTCTCATGTACCTATTGGCCATTCATATATCTTCTTTGGAGAAATATCTGTTCATGTCTCCAGCCCATTTTCTGATAGAGTTGTTTGATTTTTTGTTGTTGAGTTGTGTGAGTTCTTTATATAGAATGGAGATTAACCCTTTGTCAGATATATGACCTGAAAATACTTTTTCCCAATTGGTGGGTTGTTTTTTTGTGTCAATCCTGTTTTCCCTTGCCTTGAAGAAGCTCTGTAGTCTGATTAAGTCCCATTTGTTTGTTCTTTCTATTGTTTCCCTTGTCTGACAAGACATGGTGTCTGAAAAGATCCTTTTAATACTGATGTCAAAGAGTGTACTGCCTGTATTTTCTTCCAGAAGCCTTATGGTTTCAGGTCTTATCCTTAGGTGTTTGACTCATTTTGAGTTTATTTTGGTGAATGGTGAAAAGAATGGTCAATTTTCATTCTTTTGCTTGTGGCTGTGCAGTTTTCCCAGCACCATTTGTTGAAGAGACTTTCTTTTCTCCATTGTATGCCCTCAGCTCCTTTGTTGAAGATTAGCTGTCCATAGATGTGTGTTTTTATTTCTGGGCTTTCAATTCTGTTCCATTGATCTGTGCACCTGTTTTTGTACCAGTACTATGCTGTTTTGATTACTTTAGCTTTGTAGTATGTTTTGAAGTCAGGGATTGTGATTCCTCCACCTTTGTTCTTCTTTCTCAGGATTGCTTTAGCAATTCTGAGTCTTTTGTTGCCCTACATGAATTTTAGGATTCTTTGTTCTATTTCTGTAAAGGATGTCATTGGGATCCTGATTGGGATTGCATTGAATCTGTAGATTGCTTTAGGTAGTATGGACATTTTAACTGTGTTTGTTCTTCCAATCCAATACCTATCCTTCGTGCGTGGAACGTTTTTCCATCTCTTTATGTTGTCACCAATTTCTTTCTGGAAAGTCTTGTAGTTTTCATTGTATAGGTCTTTCACTTCCTTGGTTAAATTCACCCAAAGGTATTTTATTCTTTTCATTGCGATTGTGAATTGTATTTTGTTCTTGAATTCTTTTTCTGTTAGTTCGTTATTAAAGTATAGAAATGCTACTGATTTATGTAAGTTGATTTTATACCCTGCAACTTTGCTGTAGTTGTTGATTATGTCTAAAAGTTTTCCAATGGATTCCTTGGGGTTTTCTATATATAGGATCATGTCATCTGCAAACGGCGAGAGTTTACTTCTTCCCTCCCTATTTGGATTCCTTTTATTCCTTTCTCTTGATTAATTGCTCTGGCCAAAACCTCCAGTACTATGTTAAATAAGAGTGGTGATAGAGGGCATCCTTGTCGCGTTCCTGTTCTCAGGGGGATGGCACTCAATTTTTGCCCATTGAGTATGACGTTGGCTGTGGGTTTGTCATATATGGCCTTTATTATGTTGAGGTAATTTCCTTCTATCCCCATTTGGTTAAGAGTTTTTATCATAAATGGCTGTTGGATCTTGTCAAATGCTTTCTCTGCATCTATTGAGATGATGGTGTGGTTTTTATTCCTCAATTTGTTGATGTGGTGTATCACGTTGATTGATTTGTGGATGTTGAACCATCCCTGTGTCCCTGGTATGAATCCCACTTGATCATGGTGTATGATACTTTTGATACATTGTTGAATTCAGGTTGCAAAAATTTTGTTGAGAATTTTTGCATCTATGTTCATCAGTGATATTGGGCTGCAGTTCTCCTTTTTTGTGCTGTCCTTGTCAGACTTTAGTATCAGAGTGGTGTTGGCCTCGTAGAATGTGTTAGGAAGTGTTTCGTCTTCCCCAATTTTTTCTGGAATAGCTTGAGAAGGATAGGTATTAAATCCTCTCTGAAAGTTTTGTAGAATTCTGCAGGAAAGCCATCTGGTCCTGGGGTTTTATTCTTTGGGATGCTTTTGATTGCTGTTTCAATCTCTTTCCTTCTGATTGGTCTGTTCAGATTGTCTGTTTCTTCTTGACTCAGCTTTGGGAGGTAGTGAGAGTCTAAGGATTTATCCGTTTCCTCTAGGTTATCCATTTTGTTGGCATATAGTTTTTCGTAGTGTTCTCTTATAATCTGTTGTATTTCTGTGGAGTCTGTTGTTATTTCTCCTCTTTCATTTCTGATTTTGTTTATCCGAGCTTTCTCTCTTTTTTTCATTGTAAGTCTGGCTAGGTGTTTGTCAATTTTACTTATCTTCTCAAAGAACCAGCTCTTTGTTTCATTGATCCTTTCTACTGCCTTTTTTTCAATAGAATTTATTTGTGCTCTGATTTTTATTATTTCTCTCCTTCTGCTGACTTTGGGCTTTGTTTGCTCTTTTTCTAATTCAGTTAGGTGTAATTTGAGATTGCTTATTTGGGATTTTTCTTGTTTGTTAAGGTGTGCCTGTATTGTGATGAATTTCCCTCTTAATACAGCTTTTGCTGCATCCCATAAGAGTTGGTATGGCGTGTTATCATTTTCATCTCTCTCCAGATATTTTTTGATTTCTTCTTTAATTTCTTCAATGATCCATTGCTTGTTCAATAGCATATTGTTTAGTCTCCACATCTTTGTCCCTTTCTCAGCTTTTTTTCTTGTAATTACTTTCTAGCTTTATAGCATTATGATCAGAGAAGATGCTTGTTATTATTTCAATTTTTTAAATTTATAGAGGCTTGCCTTGTTTCCCAACATATGGTCTATCCTTGAGAATGTTCTCTGTGCACTTGAGAAGAATGTGTATTCTGCTGTTTTTGGATGGGTTTCTCTATATATGTCTGTTAAGCCCAACTGTTTTAGCTTTTCGTTTAATTCCACTGTTTCCACGTTGATTTTCTGTCTGGATGATGTATCCATTGATGTGAGTGGGGTGTTGAAGTTCCCTACTATTATTGTGTTATTTGTATGGTCTTTTTTTAGGTTTGTTAATAGTTGCTTTATGAACTTGAAGCTCCTGTGTTAGGTGCATAGATATTTATAAGTGTTATTTATTCTTGATGGAGTGTCCCTTTGATCATTTTATATTGCCCCTCTTTACCTGCCTTATCTTGAAATCTACTTTGTCTAAGTATTGCGACACCTGCTTTATTTTTTTTGCCATTAACTTGGAATATCGTCTTCTACCCCTTCACTCTGAGCCTGTGTTTGTCATTGGAGCTGAGATGTGTTTCCTGGAGGCAATAAATTGTTGGATCTTGTTCTCTAATCCATCTTGCCACTCTATGTCTTTTTATTGGAGAGTTCAATCCATTTACATTGAGGGTGATTATTGATGTATGAGGGCTTAATGCTGTCTTTATGTCACTCATTTTCCAGTTTTCCTGCATTTCCTTTGTTTCTCGTCTTGTGTGTTTTGGTCTACCCATTGAATTATGTAATTTTCTATGATGTATTTCTTTGTTTTTTCCTTATTTATTTTTTGTGTCTCTGTTCTGTTTTTGGTTTAGTGGCTACCTTGAAGTTTGTATTCAGATTCACGTATATAACATAGTCCATTTTCTGATGGCCTCTTATTTCCTTAATCTAAACTGATTCAGTCCCTTTCCTCCTCCTACATTATTATTCTCATATCTTATTCCAACTTGTGTTGTGGGTTTATTGTTAAATTGACGAGATTTTCTTTGTTTTTGGTGTTTTCCTTCCCTTTAGCCTAAGGCTATAGTTGAATATTTGCTATCCTATTCTGATTCTGTCTATCTGTCTCCTTATTCTGTGTTTTGTGACCCCTTTCTCCCTTTTTTTTCCTTTTTCCAGGTATGAGGCCCTTCTTGAGGTTTTCTTGCGGGGGAGGGTTCTCATGGCTACGAAGTCCCTTAGCTTTTGTTTGTCTGGGAATTATTTAATTTTTCCCTCATATATGAAGGATATTTTTGCTGCATAGAGTATTCTTGGCTGAAGATTTTTATCTTTTAAAGTTTTGAATATGTCATTCCATTCTCTCCTAGCTTGTAAGGTTTCTGCAGAGAAATCCGCTGAAAGTATGATAGGGGTTCCTTTGTAGGTTATTTTCTTCTGCCTTGCTGACCTTAGTATTCTTTCTTTGTCATTCATTTTTTTCCAGTTTCACTGCTATATGCCTTGTAGTAAGTCTTTTTACATTGACAAATCGAGGAGATCTGGAAGCTTGCTCCACACATATTTCCCTCTCATTCCCTAGATTTGGGCAGTTCTCTGCTATTATTTCTTTGAACATGCCTTCTGCTCCATTCCTCTTTTCTTCACCTTCTTGAATACCTATAATTCTTATGTTGCATTTCCTCATTGATTCAGATATTTCTTGGAGACTTTCTTCATTTCTTTTTAGTCTTAGTTGTCTCTCCTCCTCTGTCTGGAGCATTTCAACATGTCTATCTTCGATTATGTTGATTCGCTCTTCTATGGTGTCCACACGAGCATTCAGGGAATCTGTATTTTGCTTTATCTCTTTCATTGTGTCTTTCATCTTTAGTATTTTTGATGGATTCTTCTTCATAGTTGCAATCTCTTTTGTGAAGTAGCTCCTGAACTCGTTGAATTGTTTCTCTATATTTTCTTTTACCTCACTGAACTTTCTGATGATATCTATTTTGAATTCATTGTTTTTTACCTTACATATTTCTGTGTCCTCAGGACTGAGTTCTGGGTGCTTGTCGTTTTCTCTCTGGTCTGGAGATTTGATGAAGTGCCTGATGTTGGAAGGACGGGACTTTCCCATTGTGATATTATTTGGTTGCAGTTGTAGCCTATCACCACTTGATGGGGGCCGAGAGGTGCGTATGCTGAGCCCTCCACCTTCAGATGAGATGGCATGGCGTGGTTTGGGGGAGGGGCATTTTCTCCTCTGTGCAGACCTGGGTTTCCCAATCAGCTCTTGCTATCTGCTCTCCTTGGGTCTTGGTTTGATGATGTCACCCGTGTGAAAGCTTTTGCCCCACTAGAGGGCTTCCCTCTAGGCTGCAAGGAACCCTAGGGAGTCCTGGGTGAGCCTATGGGTGTGCGACCCCTCCCCCACTCATTCCCTCACTAAGCCTCCCGTGTCAGAGACTGCAGTCTTTAGGAGTGGGAGCAAAGTTCTCTCTTACCCCATTCCAGTTCCTCCGAGGGGTACTCCACCTGTCCACCCTCTGTCATGTGGGTGCTGTGACTTTCCAAGGATTTTTGTGCTTTTAGGGTATTTTCTGTTGGAATATGGTTGCTCCTTTTTGTTGTATGTTGGAGGGGAAAAAGTCCCAGGCAAGTTCACTCCATCATGATGCTGACGTCACTCTCTGCAGAATATCTTTTCTGTAGAAATGACGCCTCAAGTCCTTTGACCAATTTTTTAAATTGGATTTTCTTTTTGGGTTTTGAGTTGTATGTTTTCTTTATATATTCTGGACCAGACCATTGTCCTATATATAATATACAAATGTTTTCTCCAGTTCTGTAGGTTGTGTTTCCACTTTATTGATAGTGCCCTTTGATTCACTCACATTTTTAATTTTGATGAAGTCTTATGTATCTACTTCTTTTTTGTTTTTTGGCAAATTGTGTTTTTGATATTCTTTCTAAGAAAACATTGGAAACCCAAGGTCATGATGATTTACCCCATGTTTTCTTCTGTGTTTTATAATATTAGCTGCTATACTGACCTATTTTGAGGTCATTTCAGTGTAGGGTGTCTGATGAGGGTCCAACTTCATTCTTTTGCATGTTTTCTGTTTGCATTCAGTTATCCAGCAACATTTGTCAGAGACTCCAAGTCTTAGCTATTCTGTGTCTGTTTTTCAAGGTCAAGCATCCAGTGAGTTTCCATCCGGGAATGGAATGAAATCAAGCCTGATCCCAACAACTGGTACCCCCTGCACACAGCTGCCTTTCGCTGATTCTCCCTCACTGGGGTCCAAGAAGAGACCAGGCCACTTGAGTATTGTTCAATCTGGAACCAATCCCTGTGTGATCCCTAAACCATGACATGACAGGGTTGTCAACATCTCTGAAATACCCCCTAGTCCATATTGTTGTATTCCATCACAATTCAGATTATTTGAACAAAATGGAATCAGAAATTCTAATAGCAATTTAAATTTTTCATCTGCATCTCAAGAGATACTGGGCAAGGTGTTTTCTGCTCTGAGGCCAATTCCCCCTCCCCCCCCCCCCCCAGGCTGGGACCCATGTTTGGCAGGACTTTGTGAGGCTAATCAGGCAGGTGATGACCATGATTTTAGGCAACCGCATTGCCAAGATGTGACATATTTGCTATCAAACACATCAACAGCCACTTTGCTGGAAGTTCAATGCCCAGTTCAGGCTGTGTATTCCACTCACGTTTCAGTCCCAAGTTCACTAAATTGTTGGGAAAATAAAACTAGGTTACAATAGAAATGCACTGTTTGCCAGTATGACAACCAGACTTATGAGTCACCAGATGAAGCTCACAAAGAACATCACCTGCTTTCCAGCAGTCCCTGTGTTTTCCATTTTGAACTAACCTTTGGACATTGCATTTTATTTAACCACTAAATGGATTACATGGGGTTTCTTCTCTTGTTTTATTTATTGGGTTTGTCTTAGGTATGGCTACCTAAAAGACTAATGAAATGGCCCTGCATGCCTCCTCTGACAATCTTTCAATTACTCACCACCATGCTTGAAGATCAATATACATCACTCTTTGTAGATTTAATCTGTGCATTTTCAGTGCTGTATGATATTCCATGGTGGACATAGACCACCCATCTTTCTTTTACTAATTTATGGGTGTTTCATGGATATTTTCTAAATAAGAACCTCTTATATCGAAGTTCTTGTGAGTGTAACCTTGAGCTTACATACACATTTCCCTCTAGAGTATAAATTTTATTGTTGTGGCTCTATGTCATAATTCCAATATATTCCTCAAGTGTGCTGAAATAATTTTTACTATCATCACTAATATAGTGGAATTCTAAGTGAGCCCTGTTATTTACTACATTGTATTTTTTTTTCTTTTGCCTCTCATGTTGATGTGCTAAGATTATGGTGTCATAATTTCATTGAAACTGTGCCATAACGTGACAGTAGAAATTATCATTATCTCTAAAAGAGAAGGAAATAGAGGTCTATGTGAAGCTGGTGAGGAGGTGTATAGCAGGTGGCTCTTACACATTTGATTCTGTTCATCTCTTCCCAATTCTGCATTCTGTGAAGTCACAAAGGCAGCTTGGTGTTGGCGTTGAAGGGGGGATTTACAACACAGAAACTGGAAAATGCCATGAATCAAGAATTTTTAAAAAGTGCTATTTCAGGGGCAGCACGCCACTAGGCTGTCTCTGCAAACAGAACTGTCTTGATTCCAAGTGATTACATTTCTGGAAAAATGACACAGGTGGCATCTAATGAAGAGAGAAAGGATTGTGAGGTCCAGAGAGGGTGGTAGGTATTATTTTGGATTTATCTTTTCAAGACTAGAATCTGATTTTTGCTAGTTTATTCAGTTATTGAAATAATGTTAAGTCCTGTGAACTGAAGAGATAGAGATGCAACAATGTACATCTGGCCATGTGGTTATTAGAAATAAAGAAAATTATATTACATAAAAGTAGATGATGAGAACATGATGTTTTACATGTGGACCTACACAGGCCACGTGGGATGTACCCTCAAGGCATAAGGGTGAGAAAAAAGGTGGAGCCAGTCAAAGAAAGCCAACAATGATAGGGAGAGAAAAATACACATTTAATGGCTTTAGAGTCCTGTACAGGGAGCACTCTAGACGTTTTCCTGCATCTAAATCAGGTTTAGACCCCTCAACATTCTCAGCAGACAGATCCCCAAACTTATGGTCCAGAGTTTCTTTAAACCTCCTGGGATCATCAGATTTCTTCCAAGGCTCAAGCACTCTGAATGGTGCAGTTATCCTTCTTCTGTTTACCTCCTGTCAGAATCTTGGGCTCTTCTCTGGGTGTGCTGAGCCTGAAATAGCAGAATCCCAAGGACTACCAGGATCAAGCCAGCCATGCCCAACTGGATGAGATTCTCCACTGTGTAATCTTGGTGACGTGAGGCTAGGAATTGTGGACAAAGAATTAAAAGGTCAGGGAAGAACAAAATCACCAAGGATCTCCGGATATCCCCCCAGGGCGCCTGCCTCCCTTTGACAGGACATGACCATCTGAGATCAGCCCCATTATGGGAATTTCTCCTAATCAACACTCTTGGGGTCTGACTTGTTTTGTGATGGGTTGGGGATATCAGTTACTCCTGAGGGGAAAAAAGCACGTGGCTGAGGAATTGGAGAAATCTGAGTCCAGCCTTTCCTCTGCGTTCTGGGTTTTATATCCTCCCATTTCTCATGACATAATTCATACATAGTTTCTTCAATAAACCTTTGTCTACTGTAGCAGAGTTCCCTCTGATCTTCTCAATGGATTTTTTCAGGCTCTTTGTTTTCTTTGAACTCAAAACCTGCTTCTGAGTCACAGTGGAACAGAGTTCAGATGTGCTCCAAGAGCTCAGGATTGGAGAGAAAAATGGTCTCCCAGTACAAAAACAATTGAGCCCTTGTATGTTCCCTGTTTAGTCTGGGACACAAGACCTCATAGGCTTATTCTGTATAGCTGAGAGTTCTACTTACTCAATACCTGAGGTCCCAGGGTCCATGGATGAGGATTGGAGTCAGAAGCTCCTGGATGTCAGGAAAGCAAAGGAGTAAGAATCTGAGGCTGTGTCCCCCTCACTCCACCTCACCCAGGTCCTTACTCTCTGAGATTTGCATTTTAATCATCACTTTGACTTTTTCCTCCATTTATTCTCTCATTAATTCAGTCTTCATACAGATAGGAATACCTACAATGGTAGACAGACAGACCTATACAGGCAAACATGCAAGCGTAGATTTTCTAAAGGTGATGTTTAGTCACCAGATTTCTAAAACACTATTATTCCTTGTTTGGAGTGTGAATCAAAGTGGAAAAATAGATAATAAATGTGTGAAAACACATCCAGTGAAAACTGTGGGCATCCAAATGAACACTTGTAGATACATATGAATATATGGTATATATTCATAGATGTGTGTATAAATATATATAACTGTGTTTATATGTATATAGCAGATGTATGTATGACTACATATATACATTTTATATATATATATAAAGAGAGAGAAAGAGAGACAGAGAAAGATGAAGTCTCAGTCTGCTCTTGAATAAAGTCCTGTCTGCAGGTTGTAGGGAGCGGGCAGAGGAGAAGGAGGAGCTAAGACTTGAGGATTTGGTAAATTGTAGATGGGTCAGGGACCAAAGTGATCTTTGAAGAACTGAATTCCTTCCTTTTTATATATTTATTTATTTTTATTGAGGTGAAATTCACATAACATACAATTAACCATTTTTAAAGTGTTTGATTCAGTGGCATTTAGTATATTTATAATGTTGTGCAACCACCACCTCTATCCAGCTCCATCTTCATCATCCCCAAAGGAGACTACATATGCATCAAGCAGTCACTCCTATTCTACCCTCCTTGCAGCCCTGGGAACCTCTAGTCTGCTATGAAGTTAGCTTGGTGTTTTGTTCCCATGTAATTCTTATCAACATGCACTCCTGCTCTTCATTCTAAAGTGAGGGTGCTGAAGTTTGGAGAAACCGTGTCAATTACACAAGACCACAAATTACAGGGTTGTCAGACTGGTTTGGAAACTATAAATATCTCACTTAGATTCTGTGCTTTCTACTCTGCAGCTGGAGACTACTCTCTGTCCTGAAGAAGTTAGAGAATGCAACGTGAGGGACAACTAACACAAGTGTTGGATAAATATGATGATTAGTTCTATAAGAGAGAGCCAGGAAGCTAAGAGTTGGAAAATAAGAGTTTCTTGGAGACTTGGGTCCTAGCCCCAGGAGTGGGATTTAGGAAAGAAAGGGATTTGAGAAAGTTTTGGGGGTACAAGAAGGTTCTGGTTAGCTTCTTAGCACCAATCCATTCATGTTGAGTGGCTTTGAGCAAGTAATGTTGCGTTTTGAAGACTTCTGCTTTCAGCTTTAACCATGACACAGAAACCAGCAAATGGGAGAGTGGGACATTCAAAACCAGCTGGTTCCATTTGTTAAGGTGTATCATTATTTTCACCTTGATAGTGATGTGCTCAACTGCAGCTCTGTGAAGGGGGATAAGAAGGGAGTTTGCCATCCCCACAAAGATTGTTTTCAAGCAAGACAAACCCTGAAGGACTTCCTTATATTCAGTATCATTCACTCACATCATGCATTTGTTGTTCCAAAACATATGAAATGATGCCTCCACTAACTCAGGCATATTGTTTATCTACTATCAAGACATAAACCAGTGGTTCTCAACAGAGGACAATTTTGCCTCTTAGGGGAAAATTTGGCAATGTCTGGAGACATTTTTGGTTGTCACAACTGGGGTGGGAGGTACTATTTGCATCTAGTGCATAGAGGCCAGGGATGCTGCTAAATATCCTAAAGTACACAGGACCACCCTCTAAACAAAGAATTGTCCCAGATGTCAATAGTGCTGAGATCTAGAAACCCTGAGCTAAAGAGACTTGATTAATACCTTTAAGGGAATGATGGTGTGGGAAATGTCAGATATTAATTTAAAAAGTACACAGTTATATAATTGTAGATCATGATATATGGCCTACAGTATAAAAATAGAGAATTTGGAGATCTTATAACAGACATAAGAATTCAACTGGTATATGAGGATGAGTGGGAATTGCCTAGGCAATGTGAATAGTAAGGTTTGGAGCATTTCAGATAGAAGGGACAATGAGGCAAGACCCTGAGGTAATAAAGTGGAATGGATGAAGGAGAAACTAAATTAAGGTCACTGTGGGTGAAGAGCATGGAGTCAGAGGGAGAATGGAAGATGTGCTGGAGAAGTAGACACAAGGGCTTGGGAGACCTGGGGAAATAGCTAGGTTTATCTGAAGATAGACTACTGGGAGTTTTAAGAGAGAGATAAAGATATTCGTATTTTAAAGACACAGGTTACAGTGTCTAGATGGATAGATATGGGGTTACACCCGTTAGGAGATCAAATAATAGCTGGAGGGACAGAATATATGGCAGTAATTTAGTACTGCTTAATGCTTTGTACTGTAGTTGGTACAGAATACACAGATCCTACAGTAGCATTGGGCTGAGGCAGTGTCCCTTTAACTGAAGCAAAGAGGAGAGACTGGGGAGAGTGAGGTTGTGAAAGCAAGTAGATGCAACACAGGAGAAAGATTTGGACAATCAAAAACGACCCCTGACTTCCTCATCCCCACAGCTGTGAACAGTCAGTAGTGCACACGTCTTTGATGGACAGACAGCCTAACAGAGGCAAAGACTCAATCCAGGTCTGAGCATGATGAATTTGAGGGGTCTGGAGATAGAAAGTGAAATACAAATTCTGCAAGGGGGACATAGCAGAGACGATCAGAATGGGAAATATAATTGGAATTAATCTGGGCTTTAGACTATCCCTTCAGCCCTTCTATCTCAGAGCTGCCATGAGGGTTTAGGGAGGCTGGGAAGACTTAGGGAAACACTTATCTTCTTGTGCCTGAATCTTCTGGCTCAGACCGAGCACTGGAAGAGAGAGAGTCTGGAAAAAGCAATCCTCCAGTTTCCGATCTCTATTATAAATCACTCTACATAATGACATACAGGGTGCCATTTCTTCTTCCACAGTGAACATAGCTCCGAGGCTCATCTTTTAGTTTTGTCTTCTAGATTCCAGTCTCTAAGGCTCTCATCTGTAGGAACTCTGAAAGCATCATGTGTCCCCAGACAGCATGGCATGGGTTGAATGAGCCCCTCAAGGTCAACTTGAAAACCTGATTACTGAGCCCCACAAGATAGCTTGGACTTGGGCAGAGGCAGCTACAGATATCTGGGTAAAGACAATCTCTCCATTAAGGAGATCAGAATCTTGTTGGCAGCCACTAAAATCACCAAGTCCTCATGTTAAGAGGGACCCTGACAACTTTGTGATTCTTCCATATTCCCCTCTTTTCCACTTGCATTTCAGGACTTACTGAGACAGAAGAGAGTGCCATCTCTGGGGTCATGATTCTGATATAGCCTCAGTCCAGTTTGCCTTTTGTTGGTGCATATTAGCAGGATGGAAGATTCTCATAAGACAGTAAGATCTAGAGGAAGTATGAGATCAGAGCCCCTCCTCAGAGAATTTCTACACCTATTTCTTCACAAGAAATGGCTTCATCCAAAGAACGTAGTACTGGGTAGCTCTTGGGTGGGGTCCCAGAGGAGACCAATCTTTCTGTTTATGTTTCATATCAGAAGTGAGCATTTTCCTCAACCAACGTCTAATGGGGCTCAAATCCTTCTTTGGACAAGGTCCCACATCCAAATGGAAGGACTCGGGACAAAATATAAGATGGGTGCCATGCAGACAGAGATTTTTCTTCATTGGACCATCATTAAAAAGCCACATGGCCTTCTCTGTTATAGACCCATGTGTCCTCTCTGGAATTCATGGACTAAGTATATCCTCTTGGACTTGATCAGGCAGGCAGTATACTCTTATGCTGCGGATTATCCCAGTGCCAGCACGTAGAGGAATTTTCTCAGGAGCTATTCATCATTTCTAAAGAAAGAATATCCTATATCTACATCTATCTATATTTATATCAACAAATGAGGGATGGATAGAGAATATAAATTAGATAGATAGATAGACAGACAGATAATTTGGTTATAGACTCCTGGCTATTATGGCTATTACTGCTTCTTCAAGTACGGGAAGTCAAATATTTTGAATCAAACTTTCTATTGACTATCTCACTTTCATTGCAATACATCACTCTTTTTCCCCACCTTTATTGAGATATAATTGACATGGAACATTGTGTAAGTTTAAGGTATACGATGTGTTGATTTGACACATTTATATATTGCAAAATGATTTCCACTGTAGCCTGGTTAACACCTCTGTCACCTCAAACAATTACCATTTCCTTTTTGTAGTGAGAACACGGAAAATCTACTGTCTTAGCAACCTTTAAGTATAGAATACAGTACTGTTAATTATACTTACAATATTGTAAATTAGATCCCAAGAACTTATTCATAACTGAAAGTTTGTGCCCTTTGATCAACATCTCCCAATTTCCCCCACTCCCTAGCCCCCAGTAAGCTTGCCTTCCAACACTCCAACTATTTTGAAGTCCTGAGCCTCTCCCATCTTTTGGAAGGCAAATCAGTTCCCGCATTAACTATTTCATTTTGTGAAAATTTCAGTTGTATCTCTTTTCATCCATTTCCATATATACACTTTCAGTCACCTGTGAATTCAGTGATATAGATTGCATAAAATTTCCCACAACCCAATTTTCTTTCTTGTGGTTTATGGCTTCTTTCCTTCTTTGCTCTCATTTGAATGGGATTGGGTGGAGGAAAAATAATGTTTGTGCTCTCAGTTGGGTATTTAAAATGAATAGAGGAGTAATGGGAAAATACACGGGTTATAGAGGCAGAATGACCTGATTAAAAATACTATTGTTATTGCTTGAAAACGAAGTGGCTTTCTAGGGGGAAGGGAATATTAATTGGTTGACTTCCAGAAACTGGCCTGAGCCACATCTATTAATGAGCAGGGACACATTGTGTTAACTCACCACAACCTTTGGTGGGGGCCGGGGGGTTCTTCCGTAATTTCCTCTTGTGGAAGAAGAATTTTAAAGTGTTCTAGAATCTTTCCCACAGCTTCTTTGCTCTTTCTTTCAAAACTATTTTGGCCCATTAATTTCAATTTCATTAGATTCTCTTCTCTCCTGAGTCCAGATGAATAAAGGTGGGGCCCTAAGTGTAGGCCCAGACTTCAGGATGGATTCGAGACTCAACCCCAAGCTATGTACCAAGAGTTAGGAAATTTTTTTTTTGTAAAGGGTCAGAAAATAAATATCATAGGCTTTGCACACCATACAATCTCTGTCACAACTAATCAATTGTGACGTTGCAGCATGGAAGTTATCAATTGATAACCACATGATACCTACATGATACCTAACCATTGATAACTACATGAATGAGCACGACCATATTCCAGTAAAACTTCTTTTTCAAAAATACGTAGGGGTTCATATTTGGCCTGTACATTGTAGATCGCTGGCTCCATTCTCCAAAGCCCATCTTATTGGACTTATTTGCAATAGGCGGTTAGTGGCTCTGTTGTTTTCTGCTGTGGTGTTTGAATGAACACTGGTCCCTCCACAGCCTCATGGAAAGAAGTGACTGCAGTCTTGGTAAGGATCAGGTGCACATGTGGATTGGCTTTTAGGGCCATATTTATACCATCAGAGACATTTTGATCAGCTCTGACATTTCTCAGTATGATAAATGGGGAAAAAAATGACTAGTGGTCTTGGGCAGGTGGCTCTCTCTTGAAATTTCCTTACATATGGACTGTATTATTTTGAAAAGTTTTCCTAAGTGTTTTCCTTTTTCAAAACAAATTATACACCTCTTAGAGTGTTTTCTTAGGCCAACAAGTGAAAGAATACACGGTTAATTACGGTTATTACCACTGCCAGTATATGAAACAGTATTTCCTCACATACGTTTTACTGACATTGTTTCCATACTAGTCTGCATCTCTTACTGTTGATGCTATTTTACCTTTTTTCCTTAATGTTGATGATTTTTTTCTTCTGTAAGGATACATATAGGAAGAATTATTTTTTATTTAAATTGAGATACCTTGATTCTTATTGTCTGTCTCTAAATGGGTTCTTGGACCACTTAGACAGAGACTTCTGAGAAATGACTGGATTTGTACTTGGATGACTTTATATTATCCTCATGCCTCCAGCGAAGATCAGTTACTTATTCATTAAACCCTTCTTTCACTTACTAGGGGTCGTATGGGACCCTAGGATGTCTGCGTGTTGGGAGGAAGGCAGACCGAGGAAAGATATTCTAGGAGTGGGAAGGAGAAGGGTTATGAAGTCTACTATTTCATTAGCAGCAAATAAGTGCCAGGCTTTGTTCCTGAGGCCTTTTAACTTTTATGATCCCGTTAGATTCTGATAAAGCCCCCTGTGAGGGAGATGGTAATGGCACCAAATTAAGGAGGATGCAACTGGGACTTCTCAAGATATCATGCCTTAAAAGGAGGCAGGAACTGTGACTCCAATGACTTTGATCTTCTTTTGTACCACTCTGCCTCCTAGCAGAGGAAGAACCCAAATTTAGCACCAAGATCACCGTCCACACTCCTACTTGGTGTGGTTCTCTCCTCTGCTGGCATCAGTCACAGCCTGATTTCAAAAATAAGGAAAATGAGTCTTTAAGAAAAATGGCTTTGCCAAAGGTCCTGCAGCTAAGAAGGAACAAAACAAAATCAATTGCTAAACATCTGAAAAATGTCCATCTTCAGAGCATGTCTTAGATCCTCCAGGGAAGATGCTAGGGTTGCTGTATCCTGGCACCAGATGAGCATGACAAACATGCTTCTGGGTTACATTCCAGTGGAATATCTTCTCCTTGGGCTGCAATATTGCACGCCTGGGTGGAGGATAAGAGTTTTGTGTTCAATCCTGGGAAAGAGAAGCCCATGTAGTAACGGTGTCACTCATTCTTCATATTGTCCTTTGGTATCTGAACAGAGATCCTAGTCCCCACTTTCTGTGTTTTTTGCATATTTTTTGTTTATTACTGTCTTTTTTTCTCTGCTTTATTCTCTCTGCATATGTCTTCCTTTATCTTCCTCTGAGCATCATGTTATCTCTTACTGTTTCTCTACCTGATTTTGAATTTTTGTCTCTGCTTGTAATATGCTTCTGTGATGGTTATCTGTATGTGTCAACTTGACTGGGGCATGGGGTGTCCAGATATTTGGTTAAACATAGTCCTGAGTGTGTCTGTGAAGGTTTTATGGGTGAGATTACCATTTGAATCAGTAGACTGAGTAAAGCAGTCTAAAATCAGTAGACTGAGTAAAGCACCCAATGTGGGTGAGCCTCATCTAATCTATTTAGCATGAATAGAATGAAAAGACTGACCCTCCCATGAGGAAGAGGGAACTCCTTCTGCCTGACTGCTTTGAGCTAGGCCATCAGTCTTTTCTCGTCCTCAGCCTCAAACTGAAACATCAGCTCTCCTTGGGTCTTGACCCTGCTGGTTTTCAAACTGGTACTTATACCATAGACTCTCCTGGTTCTCAGGTCTTTGGACTCAGACTGGAGCTACACATCAGTGGTCTTGGGTCTCCAGCTTGCTGACTGCAGATCTTGGGGCTTCTCAGGTACTATAATCACATGAGCCAATTCCTTATAATCTCTCTCTCTCCATTTATACATCTATATATACGTCTATATGCATCCTATTGGTTCTGTTTCTCTGGAAAACCCTGACTGAGATAGCCCTCATATTCCCACCTCTACTGCTCAGGAATCCCCATAGGACAGGGCTTATAATAGCCATTCTATGACCTAAGGAGTTTGAAGCCATTGAGCTCCAGGAATCACAGGGATCCAAGTATCTGTGTAGAGACAGATGATAAGAATCAAGGTATCTATTGGTTTCTGCGTATTCTGGAGTCTCAGAGCTAATGGAAAATTTGCCTTGAAGCTACCTAACTGGTTATTAAGGTAATTAGTAGGTTTTATTCTCTTTGTATGGTGTAACCATGTTGAACCCAAGTGGTGAGTGATGATGGAGATCTACAGCCCTCATTGGGGTACTCACCAGTGTTGAAAACAGGACAGGAGAGAGATGAGGAAATGAAGCTGCCCATCCTCTACCCCACTGCAGATCCTTTGTCTTCTAACGCTGAGCTCCTGGGAGTCCTGGGATCACCTTCCCATGTCCCTGGGGACTTGACTCCCTCCCTTAAAGTTGCAGAGAGGGAGCAGAAGCTGATGATGAAAGATGCCTGTACTCAAAAGGAGGTCTCTTACCTTGCGTTAAAGGCATCTGCACCACATAGAAATCACTCTGTGGGTGAGAGGCCAGGAGGGGCTTCTGGGAGATGGATAATAGGAAGAGGCTGATGCAAGCTCTGATCTCCCCAAACTGGGCCTCGTTGCTCCTCTTCCTAACTCTGCCCTGACCCCTTTCTCCATCTGCCTGGATACACAGACCCTCCCAATGTGGGCATTCATGCAAGATATGAAGGAGGATCTTGGAGGTGCATTCTCAGTCTCTTTTTTCCTTCCACTTTATCTATGCTTCTTTCTCTCCAGAATTCCCAAGCATCCCCTCATTATCAGAAGGATACTTCTCAGATATAGTTTTAAAATTTAGTCTGAGTCGCAAGACATGGGGCAAGTTTAGAGCTTCCTCACCTGTGACAGAAAGGTAAAGTAGGTCACTTGGGTCTGACCACACACCTGGAGAGTCATTGAAAGAGCCATAGCATCTATAGGTCCCATTGTGGGCTGGGGTCGCAGGGCCCAGAAGGAAGATGGCCTGGAATGCACCATTATGGCTCTGCCCTCCAGCAAACCAATGTTCATGGGCCTCCCCATCCCTGGATAAATGGTACACATCAAATGAGCTCTCGGAGCTGCAGAACAAGGTCACATTCTCTCCTAACTTCACCACTGGGCTCAACTGGGTTAAGAGAGGTTTTTTGTATAGACCTGGGAGAAAAAGAGACAGTTTAATTAGAGAGGCTCTTCCTTACGCACCGTATCCTTAACACCTGAAGGACCTGAACTGAGAATTCATTCTCCCTGTTCTCATGACTTCTCTTTGTCTTTCTCTCTCCCTCTCGCTCTCATGTCTATCTCTATCCTTCTACTTTCTCTGTCTCTTGCTCTCTCTCTCTATGTCTCTGACCTTGCCTCCCTCCTATTTGTTTTCTTTTTTGTGTTTTTTTACTCTTTCTGCCTCTCCTTGGATTGGTTGGTTTGATCTGTATCTTTTTCTTTCATTCTGAGTCTCTGTTTATGTCTTGACCCTATCTTTTTGCATCTATCTGGGTATCTAGATCTATCTATCCGTCTGTCTATCTGTCTATGTATATATGTATGTATGTATCTATTCATCCTTCCTTTCATCCAACCATCCATCCATTATCTCTCTATCTACCTGCCTACCTGTCTCCATCTCCATGACATTCTCTGCTTCTCTGTCTCTCTAGTTCTCTTTTGGAATCTATCATCCACCCCCCATCACCATTTTTCTCTATCTTTGTGTCCCCCACTCAGGTCTCTGCTTTTTAGGGTTTTTATCTTCTTCCTCCCATCTTTCTCTCTACTTGTCTATCCCTTTTTGTTTTTCTCCATCTCTTTTTTTCTTTTTATGTATCTCTGACCTAGTGTTTGTCTCTCTCTTCCATCCTTCTGGCCCATTCTGTGTGTGTGTGTGTGCGCATGCGTGCGCACATGTACACGTGTGTTTCTATGTCTCTGATTTTCATTGACTCTTCTTTCTCTCTGACTACTTCTCTCTGTGGGCTTTTGACATCAATAATCCTGCAACATCGAGGTGACCTCAGAACATGTGCCTGAGAAACAACTTTGGGAACCCATAAAACATACAACATATAGGGGGTTGGTGTTTGGCTCCTTCACCCAGGACCATGGTATCCTGGGACACATATGGCTCAACCACATGGAATGAAGTCATGTCAGAGTAAACACAGCATCTTTGGGTGCCACATGGGAAGAGGACACAGGACTCATGGAGAATCAGCCTGAGACACGTCAGCCTGGCCCTGAAATGTGAGTCAGGTACGTGGTGTGCCTTTGAGTTCTTCTGATAGGGAAGAGAATACGGATTTAAAATGGAAACCAAACTTCTAAACTGTCCCAGGTGTCTGAACAAATGCAGAGAGGAAGGGCACCCTCCCTTTGATATAAGCATATCTGTCTGTATATCTCCCTTCACTCTTTATGTCCATTTCTGACTCCCCCGTCTCTGCCCCTATATCTTTCCTTTATATCGTAACAAATGCTCTATATTGTTTCTCTTCTTTCACTGTCTCTCTTGGTGTAGTTGTCACCAAGTCTGTCTCTCTTCATAAGAAACCAATGTATATCTCCTTCATCACCACCTGGAGCTTCCAAGTCCTGGAACATCCCATCTGCATCCCAAAGAGGACAGGGGCAGGTCTGGAAACTCTCACCTGTGATCGTGATGTTCAGTGGGTCACTGGGGGTCGACCACTCATAGGAGGAGTAATTGGTAGAACCAAAGCATCTGTAGGTCCCCGCATGGGCTGTCGTCACAGGACCCATGAGGAAGGTGGCTTGGGAGCCCCCATCATGGAGCTGCCCAACAAGGTGTAAGGGGCTCTCCATTACCCCCTCTCTGTGCAGAATGAAGCTGTCAAACACGATCTCTGAGCAACACTGCAGGGTCACATTTTGTCCTGATTGCACCAGGGGACTCGGCTGGGCCAAGAAGGAAGGTTTTCTGTAGACTCCTAAGAACGTAGATGTTGTGAGTTTAGAAGGAGCCATCCTTCCTCACCCCATTCCATGGGACTTGGAATGATCGAGAATTTCTCCTCATGTTTGTCTTTCTCCTTGCTCTCTGTGCCCTTTCTATGTGAATGCCCCCTTCTTTCTCTCTCTTTCCTTTTCTCTGTTTCTCTGTCTCTAGCAGCACCAGACTCCATTCCCACTGCACTGTCTTTGGCACTTTTGCTGTTGTATCTGTTTTCCACAGAGCCCTTTCCTGCCGTCATGATGGTGGCAGGAGTGTGACCACTGCAGTTTGCATTTCCAGGCTCTCTTATCATCCTGGTCATACATTTTTTTGATGAATTGAGTTTCCTGGTAGAAGGTAAAAGTTAAGCAGTAAGGCAGGTACCACTGTACCTCCCAATGTCCACCCAATCTGTGCCTCGGGGAGAGGGGCACATCTCTTGTCATGTCTGTGCCTTCCCCATGGTCCAAGCTTCATAGGGTGGCCCCTGGGGCTGGTTCCATGAGCACTGACACCTCCCTGTGTCACTGTAATCTAGTGGTGGCATCAGCATTCTGTCCTTCCCTATTGCTGAGTAGCCTCACTTCCCCTGTTGGGCTTCCTAATTTATGCTTCACCTGGGTATCTGTATTGGTTACTTATTGATACTGTAACAAATTGCCACAAACATTGTGGCTGAAAAGGACATAAATGTATTATCATATAGTTCTGGATGACAGAAACCCAACACGGGTCTCACTGGGCTAAAATAAAGATGTCAAATTTTATTTGGATTATGATCCTTATGGAAGATCAAGGGGTGAATTAGTTTCTGTGCCTTTTCTGGTTTATAGAGGTAACCTGAATGCCTTATAACCTCGTTCCATCCTCAAAGCCAGCAATGGCTGGTGAAGTCTTTATCATGCTGCATGACTTGATACTCTCCTGCTTTCTTCATTCTCTTATATGGACACTTGTGATGACCTTGAGCCCACCCAGATAATCCAGGATCATCTCCGTATCTCAAGGTCTCTTTATTAGCAACCTTAATTCCATCTTAAGTGTGAATTGGCCTTGGATTGCAACATAACATATTGGTATATTTGGAGTCTTAAGATGTAGTCATCATCAAGGGGTCATTATTCTGCCCACCACAGTACCCTCTTCCTTGTATTAAATCTTGTTTTCCCTAAAATACTTTGAGGGGTTCCTGTACTTCTGACTGGATCTGTCTGACACTCCCATGAGAAAATTCTGGGATTAGGCAGATTGGGACAGTGAATAGCCACTCTGGGTAAGAGCTCTCTGACCTGTGACCACAATCACCAGGGGGTCACTGGGTGCTGACCACACAGAGGGGGAGTGCCTGTAAGAACCATGACATCTGTAGATTCCTGCATATTCTGGCGTCACAGGGCCCATGAGGAAGGTGTTCTGGAATATTATGCCCTGGAGCTCAGGGATGTGGGCTCCGTCATCCTTGTCCAGTCTGAATGTGTCAAACCCGAGATGAGAGTGACACCAAAGATTCACATGCTGTCCTTGAGGAACCACAGGACTTGGCCAAGCAGATAGGGAGGGCTTGTCCTGACCACCTAGGGGAGAGAGAGGCACAGCCTTAGAG
Organism: Equus asinus; assembly: GCF_041296235.1. Classification (NCBI taxonomy): domain Eukaryota; kingdom Metazoa; phylum Chordata; class Mammalia; order Perissodactyla; family Equidae; genus Equus; species Equus asinus. Next base: position 37,933,262 of record NC_091815.1, read on the forward strand.
GAGAAAATGGGGATGTTCCTCCTCTTTCCCATAGTTCTAAGGCTCCTTTCCAAACCTGGGGGTACTCAGAGCTACATGAAGACTCCCCAGCACCACATAGACATGGCAGCTTCCTACAACATGTATTGACTGAGAATTTTGACTGAATAAAAGACTCTTACTAGGTGTTGATGATGAAAAAACGTAAATGTAAAAGAAGACAAAATAGACACTGAACAGAACAATAATAAACTATGTAAATGAAGTCACATCAGCTAACACATGAAGCACATTAAACCATTGATCCTGCAACAGAACATTCTGGAATTTCAGGGGGTCATGGCATACAGTTCTTCCACCTCTTCTGATAGAAGGATGGCAGCACCACTCTGCAGCCCTGCATTTCCCTCATGGAAATGCTGGAGAACTTGAGTTATCATCTTGTCCTCAGAGGGTCTGTCATTCCTGGCACTGCTTCCTTCCCTTACTCTACAGATGACACCATTTCATCTCCAGACACACCAGCCCTGAGCACCACAGTCTCCTCCACGTGCCCATAGAGCCTGGCTCAACTAAGAGGAAGAGTCTGGGGAGGGTCTCTAGACAAGAATTGGGGGTAGATTTCCCAGGGACCCTATTTTATGATTTACAAGAGATTCACCCACAAGGCTTACAGAAGTCAACCCATCACCCAATGTCCTGTGCCTCCTACCCTTCTGTTACAGGAAAATCTTCATATTTGGGATGGATGGTAACCCAAGATTTGGAGAGAGGACTCACCCACTTGTGCCCAGATCCTCTGAACCAAGAAGAACTCTGGAAAGAAAGACTCATAATGGATGATCCATCTCCACACAAGACCTTGCCTCCTACTCCTGCCCTTGCCTGGCCTAGGAGCCCCACCAGTGAGGCCCGTGCTCGGCAGAAGATAAACTCAGTCATAAAGGCCCACCTCTCCCCACATGCACAGGGTGCTCTACTGTGGGGAGACCCAGACCTCCAGGCCAATATTTCCATCATAGTGTTCAAGACCCTTCGTTTCCTTCCAGGACTCACCAAGATACACCAGGCTGATGATCATGGGCGACATGGCGCAGCTTCTGCTGAACAGAAAGCAGCGACCCAGCAAAGCTGATGAGTACACAGGATCTTGCAAGAAGAGCCCAGCTCATGTAGCTTATAAGTTGACCACAGTGTGGAAGGATGATGCACACAGGCTCTTCTGACCCTACATATGGCAGGGGTGGGGGCCAGGTTGAGGGCGTAATCGAGCTTCCTGGAAAATGTTCAGGCTAGAGCCATCACTTCAGAGAAATTACTAGGGTCAGACTTGAAATAAAATCTTGGATCCAGTCCCTCCTAGGCTGAATGATCAAATACTGTACTTACATTAAAGGCCTTTGATGTATTTTTGTCATTTGTATGTGAGCTTCAAACTCTTCGTGTGTGTTAGATAGCTAAAATATCTAATAGGTATTCTTAATATTATACCAATTGTAACATACAAATCAAAATTTATTTCCACACTGATATTTCTAGTATTGAAGCAGCACTAGTTAAAAATAATTGAATTTCTCAGGAGAAGGTTTATGCATTTATTTGGAATCACAGAGTTCCATTTTTTTTGCAATAAACAAAACATGTAAATTCTGGATATTGTAGTTTTATCTGGAATTCATCTTATTACCCAAGTATCCAAACTTGTTCTCTCTCTAGCTCTCTCTTTTTCTCTAACTTTAAATTATATATGAATATATAAATATCCATTAACACAATACTATAGAAAATCAACTTTACAAAAGCCAATTACGAATGCTATAAAAAAAACTGCATAACATTTCTAGAAAAAAACCTGATAATATATACCTACTTGAAAACCATTGCAATAACCAAACAATCAAATCTGTTTATGTGTTTTTGCCTTCATTCTGTCCTTTGTTGGACCCTTACAGCTTCTGAAATTTGGATAAAATTTTCCCTTATATGTTCTAAATAGAGTTATATAACATTCATATCTATTTGTAAAACTTTTAATTTTTATAAATTGTATGTGTGTGTTTATACACACACCTACGTACCCACATTCATAGTTGTTAGAAATTAAAAAAATATATAAACTTCGAATCTTCCTGTTTTGTTCTCACATTTATATTGCCGACACATATACTGATTTTTATAGCTCCATTTCATTCTTTTGGATTTCTGTATACTATTCTTTGCATGATTATATCAATATAGACTTATAATGGGCAATTTTGTTGTTTCTAGGTTTTCCCTGTTATGACCCACATCTTTCTGATGATTTTTGCACTTAATCCCTTGTACCTATATACAGGATTAACTGGCATACATAGCTAGAAGTGAAACTATTGGGTTTTGAACAAGTTGATGTTCAGCTTTAATAAATAGTGCAAAATACTTCCAATATGAGCAAAAGTCATCAGAGGAGCAATGTTTATCAATTTTATTGCTTTTTGCAAGGAACAGTCTTTTGGTTTCATGTTATTTTTCTCCGTCATGTATGTATGCATGTGTGCAGGTGTATATGTATGTATGTATTTTTGATGATTACCATTTATTTCTTTACTTCAACTTACTTTGGAATTAATTTACTCTTTTTTAAAATGTCTCAAAGTGAGATTCAGATCTTTATTTAAACCTTTCTTCTCAACACAAACATATGAAGCGTAATGTCCCTTAAAGCACTCTTTTATCTGGATCACTTATCATTTGATATGGCAAGTATTCACTTTAGCTAAGTATGAAATATTTCCTACTTTTCTTTGCAATGTTTTTTTCTGACCCATTGGTTATTTAGATGTGTGTTCATTGATTTCCAAATATCTGATGACTTGTCAGCTATCTCTTGGTCAAATATTTCAATTTTAATTCAGCTGTTGCTATAAATCATATTCTCTATGATTCAATATTTTGAAATTGATCTTGCTGAATCTTCCAAGCTCACTAGAAAGGACTGTTAATTAGGACACTTTAAGGTGGAAGGTTTTCTAAATATTATTTAGGTAAAAACGGTTGAATTGCTTTTCATGATTTTTATATCCTTACTGATATTCTCTCTACTTGGTCTGTCATCTTCCTAGAGGGGAGTGCTGATATCTCTAGCTATAATTTGGATGTGATCAATTCTGCTTTCAATCCTGTCTTTGTTTTGGTGTCTTTTGAGGTTCTAAATTCAGGTCTATATGCATTTGGAATGGTTATATGCTTTTTTGAATCTGGCTCTATCATTATGAAGCATTTCTTTTTATATCTTCAGCTTTCATGGTTTTAGAGTTTGTATGGATAAAATCTTCCATTCTTTTAGTTTTAAAAGTTTTTTTGATGTATCCTTTACATATGGTAAAATTAGCCTGTTTTACAAATACAGTTCACTGACTATTAGCAGTACAGTGTTTAGAGTTGTGCATCATCACGACAACCTAATGAAAGGAAGAAGAGTGGCAAAAGAAAAAAAATGGGAAGCAAATGAATAAATTTAGGCCATTTTAACTTTTTTATTTTTTTTAATGATTGGCATCTGAGCTAACAACTGTTACCAACCTTCTTTTTTTCTTCTGCTCTCCAAAGCCCCAAGTACATAGTTGTGTATTCTAATTGTAGGTCCCTCTGGTTGTGCTATGAGGGACACCACCTCAGCATGGCCTGATGAGTGGTGCCATGTCCATGCCCAGGATCATAACCAGTGGAACCCTGGGCCACTGAATTGGAGTGGGTGAACTTAACCACTTGGCCTTGGGGACAGCCCCTGGCCATTATATCTTCAGATATTTTTCTGTCTTCTCCTCCCATCTTTGTACACATATGCAACACCAATCCAATTACACATATATAACACCACATACTTACAGCCCATGGGTCACTGCAGCTCTGTTCATTTGTTCCAATACTTTTTTCTACCTGTCTTTCATTTTGGAGAGTTTCTATTGCTATATTTTCAAGTTTACTAGACATTTATTTTGCAATATGTAATCTGCTTTTAATGTGATGCACTGAATTATTGTTTTTCATTTTTGATATCCTTCTCATAGAATTTCTTAATTATTTCTTTCTTATATTAAAAAATTCTTTTGAAACATTATATTGTATTTTCTCTTTGATGCTGAAACATATTTATAATATCCATAATAAAATTTATTTATTGAAATTTCCAGTTTCAAGATTTTTTTAAATTTATGGACTCCCTTATATTGTATCATCTTCCCTTTGCATATGTACACTTTTCCAAGATCCTTGAACACCTAGCAATTTTTGATTGGGATTGGAACATTATGAACGTTATGTCGTTGAGTACTAGATTTTGGTGTCTTCTTCTAAAGAGTGTTACGTCCTTTTGGCATGCGGTCAGATACCCTGCAGAGAAGCTTCAGTTCTTAGAAGTCTTCGGATTTCCAATACCCAAATATTCTTTGCTCAGAAATGTAGAGTTTCACTCTAAGCCTGTGTAGCCCAGTATTTGGCAGCAGACTCAATTGGACCCTTATGCAGATATCTGGAAGCCCCTCCTCCCATGTTATTGGCTATAAAATTCTACATTCTTCAGCTGTCCTGAACTCTGAACTCCATCTGCTGTATACAGGAGACCACTATATCCTGTCTGAGATTCTCTTCCTACACTGTAGTCTGGAATTGAATCCTATCAAGTAACATGTACTCAGTTCAGTTGTCTTCATTCTCTTGGTATCATACTCATGTCCTGGCAGTTGTCCTACTTCCAGAATCCAGTGCCTCAGGGATAGGCTTATGGTAGGAAGTAGAGGTTTCTCTTGTCCTCATTCAACATCAATTTTAGGCAGGATCTATGTGCCTGGGCCTTGAGGATGGGGCTCGCTCAGTGTTTCTGTCCCTCTTCTCCATGGCAGCCAAACCCAACCCTGTATGTTTTTCTAACCTTGTGGAAATTCCTATTCTTCAGTCAGAAGCTGCAAATCTCTAATGGTATCTGTGTAGGATCATGTGTCCTACATTCCCCCTGGAGGAAGAGGGTTTTTAAAAATTTACCATTGTTCCAGCCACAATGGGTCATTACTTGGGATCTGAGGTCGACAGATTCTTTCTGACCCTCCCCAAGTGGATTAAGGTTTTTGCTAGCATGTGAGAAAAAGATCTGGGCAGGGGATGAAATTTGAAGTCACACATAGTGACAGCTAATCATGTTGGGACCATCAGACCTCCATTTAATTCAGTTGCATAGTATCTAAAAAATCAAGATGGATTGTGGCAGGTGATGCTGGACCACCACAAACTTAACTAGATTTCCAAATATGGCTACTATTATGGGTGCATATATTTAATTGATGTATTTGTTGGGTCTATTTATCAGAACACAATTTTTATTTAGTCATTGATTTGTTGAATATGTTATTTCCAAAATATATCAGGAAGAGTGATCAGAAATATCTACATTCACTTTATAAAGACAACAGTACGCATGCACCATCATGCCCAGAGCTTTGCTCACCCCCAGTCCTCTGTTACAGTATAGTCTGAAGGGACCATGATCATCTTGGTATTCTACAGACCATTACTCTTGTCCACTCTACTGATAACATGATTTTAATTGGACTTGAGGAACAGGAAGTAACAAGTTCTCTGAATCCTGTGATGAGACATATGTGCTGTAGATTATAGAATTTTGACATAAATATAAATATTTTATAACCTAAAATGTCAGTGAAACTTATGGGGGTCTTCTCTGATTCATGGAAGTATCCTCTACTAGGTAATGGAAAACATTTTGGTCCTTGCATCTACCACAAAATAAGAGGTAGAATGCTGTATTAGAAGGCTTATTTGGGTCTTGGAGACAGTGGTATGTACACCCCCCCCCCCACACACACACATAGTACTATAATTTCCTCTATGACAATTCTCTGAAAGACAAGATTAAGTCGTAGAGAGGGAGTAAGGGATACCTAGGGACAGAAGATGCCTGTAACACCCCAAGTATGACTTTCTACCTGGTGAAACAGAGGCTCAGAGGAAAATGAGTATGTTCAAGATCACACAGCTGGAAATTACTACAAGTAGGTTCTTAAATTTCTCTCCTAATGAGTCTACCTCTGAGTGTATCTTGAATCCACCTTCTCAGTTCTTTCTTTACTACCTTCATGTCTAGACCTCCATGATTTTTCCCCAGAAGGACTGTCATAGCCTTTCACTAGGACCGTGGCTTCCTCTCACTTCCCCTAAATCAATTCTTTTCAACTATGCCAATGTGTTATTTCTAAAATGGAATGTAGATCATGACACATTTAAGATCAAAAATTGTGAGTCACTTCACATCTCAGTCTGAATAAAATCCAAGCTCTTTCCAACTGCTTATGAACGTTCACATAATTTGGATCCTGTCTACCTCTCTTAACTCCACCTCCCCCCCCACACGTCAGCCACACTGGTCTGGTTGGATTCATGGTGCTCATGGATATAGTTGTTGATACTCTCCCTCAACCAATCTTGTTAAGAACAACTCTGTCATTAACATAGCTCCTTAAATTTTAGGAATTCATCTACTCTAGGTTATCCACTTAAGCTTTCTCTATAATGCTAGCCTATTTTAATACTCTTTCAAGTGACACTTCTGTAGTTTTATGCAGAACATTTTAATTACATGTTAGGCATTTATTTTACCTTCTCCCATTCTTTGACCTAACACTGGAATATGATCACCATGAGGACAGAGGCCTCTTCCTGCTTAGCTGTTGCATAACTCATAGAACTTTACTAGTGGGCAATCAATAGTTATGGTGCATTCTTCCATCCTTCCCATCCCCCATCATCCCCATCCCCGCAGACCTTGATGGAGGGAGGATAAGCATGGCTCCTGGGCGGTGGTCAAGTTCACTCTGACCCTTACCTCCCTTTTGGAAGGGGTCTCAGTTCCACAACATGAGAGGCTAAATGTCCCCTCAGATTCCCATGATGACCACAGTCTCAAATGCTGATGGAGAACATGGGGGTGAGAGAGTGAGGGTGACTAGCCCAAAGCCAGAGCTTGGAAGTGGCAGAATGAACACTCACACAGAAGCCCTCTCTCTCCTCTGGCATCATGGATTAAATTGAGGCCTCCTTGCTCATCTTTTGTGGTGTTTGTTCCTGTGGGTAATGGGAAATTACTTTCAGGAGATCCTAGGGAAAAGGACAGAGAATGGTGAGCCAGTGTCCTTCCTTGCACACTGAAGTAGGACCATTCCTCTGGAAGGTTGATCCCCTGCACACCCCTCACTGCCATCCTCCTAAGGACTGTTGGGGATCCTGGTACCCCTTCCCCATCATCCCTTGGGGGATAACTTCTTCCCTGAAGTGCAAAGTGTAGAGGGGACTACGAGATGTCTGGTGAGCAAAGAGTTCCATAATCAAGAAACACTATCTCCCTTCGAGACAAGAAGTATCTTTTCACCTGCTGGAAATCACTCAGGCGAGGTCATGAGTAGATTCTGGGAAATGGATAATGGTGAGGGTCTGATGTAACTTCTGATCTCTTGAAACAAGGTCTGGCTTTTCCCTTTCCTTCTTCTGTTCTGACTCTGGTCTCCATCTGCCCGGATACATAAGACCCAAGGAGGACCTCAGACAAGACATGAAGAAGGGTTTTGTAGGGATCCTCTTTGCCTTCCTCCATAAGAGAAGATAGGGAATCCAGAGTGTTACATGAGTTCACTTTTTTTTTTTTTTGAGGAAGATTGACCCTGAACTGAGATCTGTCACCAATCCTACTCTTCTTTGCTGAGGAAGACTGGCCCTGAGCTAACATCCATGCCCATCTTCCTCTACTTTATATGGGGGACACCTGCCATAGCATGGCTTGACAAGTGGTGCGTAGATCTGCACCCGGGATCCAAACCAGTGAACCCTGGGTAGCTGAAGTGGAACGTGCGAACTTAACCACTGTGGCACCGGGCTGGCCCCATGAGTTCACTTTTTATGACACCATTTCTGAGTGTTTGTCTCTCTCTCCAGAATCCCTGGCCTCCCTCACTATCATCTTCAATTACATTCAGATATGGCTTTAGGACTTAGTTTGTACCCATAATGGCAGCATCTGTGAGTGGAAGGGGGAGTCAGAGAAAATGTTTCTTGTACAGATCTGGTATAAAAAGTGACCTTAATTTTAGAACATACACCTTACTCAATTATCTTAGGACATGAATATAGGATTATTTTCATCATAGTCACTCCTGTCTCTTTTCCTGTGGCTCTCTGCTTCTCTATTTTGTCTTTGTACCTCTCACCCAGTGAGTGTGTGTGTGTGTCCTCCTGGCCTCTGCACTGCCTTGATCCTCTTACTTTCTTCCTATGCCTTCATGGTACACTCGTCCTCAAAGCTATGGGAGGTGTGGGGTCCTCCATGAACATGGAAATAAGTATTCATGTCAGAAACTCAGAGAACATCACTCTAGACAGGAACTAAGAGACTGTGGGTCTCTCTATTTCCCAACCCCTTGTAGCAGAATGTGCTGAAATCTCCATAGGAACTGCAAGAACCTCACAGGCTGATACTGCAGGGACTGGCCAGTGTGTCCCTGTGCCCCAAGGTGTTGGAAGGGACCACTGAGTGGTGACGGTTGGAAGTGATCACTACCCCCTGCTTGTGCTACAGGACGTGTTAAACCACATTGCTGATCAACTTGTCCATGTACTTATCTCTGCTCAGATCTTTCACAGGTCTGGCTGCAGGGCTATCTGGTGTGTCGTTCTCATGGCAGAGGGGGGGGCTGTGGAGTTAAACTAAGAACCAGCGCTGAACTGTCCCTTGGTGCTTGAGCTGGGGACACCCTTCATCCCTGTGCTGGGGCATCCTTCTGCATTCTTCTTTCTTATTCTTTCTTTTTTGTTCTGTCGCAGGCTATGTTGTCTCCTTAGCTTATTGTAAGTACTGTCTTTCTTCTCTTTACTCTTACATGTTCTCTCTCTCATGCATTTGTTAGTATCTCTGTATGTCTGTCTTTCTCCCCTTATACTAACATTGTACCCATCACCACTTCACCCCCTGAGGCTCCAGGGCACAAAGAGAACAAGGGCTGTGCTGGGCATACTCACCTGTGAACAACATGCCCACAGGGGTCTCTGGGGGCTGAGCACTCATTGGGAGAGTGACTGAGAGAATCTGTAGGTGCCACATGGGCCGACATCACAGGGCCCATGGAGAAATGAGCTTGGGTGTACCCATCAGGAAGGTCCTCTACAAATTGCTGAGAATGCCCTGTGTTCCCCTCCTTGAGAAGGATAAATGTGTCAAACACTAGTTCTGAGTGACAGCACAGGGTCACAGTCCCTCCCGCATGCTCAAGGGAGCCTGGGTGGGCTGAGATGGAGGGCTTTGTGAACAAACCTGGGAAGAAAGAGAGTGTGAATTTCCATGCACACCCTCTTCCTACTTCTGAGACTGCCAGTGATTCCTACCTCTCTCAAGCCCAAAGCTGTCTCAGTTCCTTCCTTTGCCTTTCATACTGAATTTTCTCTGAGCCTCATTCTGCATCCTCTGGCTCATGACTTTTATAGTCTGGATCTCACTGTCTAACCTCCATGTGCTTTTCTGACTCTCTTGGCTAAGAACCCCTAATCCCCTCTGTGTTAGTTCCAAACTCTCTGATGGTTAGATCCACTCTCACTCTCTTTCTTCCCTGATCTATTTTGTGGTGGGGTGAGGCTGACTCTACAGGATGCATTCCCAGGCCCCTTTCAGAGTCTGCTAGAGCAAAGAGGATGACTGTTTTCAGGTTGTAGAAGGAGGGGAAGATGGAAGGGGTACTTCCTCATCCATGCAGACCTCATGCCTCTGGAGACCTCTCCTGAGGGGACTGTGTCATACCTGAGGCTCCTGCTCTTTCAAAACAGGGCTACAACTTCCCTAGTGGGATGCTGATGCTGGGAGCAGATGACATCGCTCCTGCCTGGGTCCGTCCTTCTGGCAGGCTGTAGCAGCATCCATCTGTTGCTCATCCCTAGGTTGGCTCTCCTGCTTATTAGCTCCTCCTCCTTCACCTGGGCACCCCATTCTCTGTATTAAACACCCAGTCTTTGCATTCTCAGAGCAGGTTACCTTTCCATGGGGAGGGCCTGACTAGGGATCCTGTGATAACTCTTGGGCTCCACTGGGATCTGGACTCTGAGTAGGGTTGTCTGCATGCTAGTTTGCTCTGGGTTTCTCCTAACTGTGACCATGATCCTCAGGGAGTCGCTGCGTGTTGACCACACAGGGCTGTGGCTGTAAGATCCAGAAGATCTGGAGGACCCAGCTTGTGCTGTGGTCGCAGGGCTCATGGTGAAATTGTTCTTGAAAAGACCTCTCTTGAGCTCAGTGACATAGATCACATGTATTTTGAATATTTTGAATATGACAAATGGAAGATGGAAATGACACTGAAGAGTCACCTTCCCTCCTAGGGGAACCACCGGGCTCGGCCAGGCTGACAGGGAGCGCTTGTCATGTCTACCTGAGAGAGAAGGAGGCACAGCCCTAGAGAGGAAAATTGGGAGCCTCTCCCGCCCCCTACTGCCCTCATGGGGGTTTTCCTCTGTTACATTCTTCCAAGGCTTCCCCTGCAAACTTGAGTTCCTGATGCCAAGGGAGACCTGCTGAGGGGTCAGGAAAACAGCCTACCCCACACAGACGTGACAGGTCTTCCCAGAATAAGAATTTTGCCTAGAGTGTTGATAAAATATTGACTAAGGTTCTCTTAAAACACAATTTTCTGTAACAACAAAATTATACATGGGAGAGTAGAGTGAGTTCTACTTGACGAAAAATCAGGTGAAATATGAACCCTGATCTTTCGTTAACTTCTCCTACATCAGAGTGCGCCATGGTGTCCAGGTGGCCCTGCCTGCTGACGAGTCCCTTCCCCTGAGGTAGGTCTAATGGGAGGCCCTGTAGATCCTGTTGTCAAGGGCAGGTTCGAGAAAGCATGAACCACGTGGTCTTAGGAAGGTTCTGCAGGGTCCAGCATTTCCTTTCCCTCTCCTTATAGAGATGACACTCATCTGCCCCAGGTCACAGCTTCAGAACTTCACAGCCTCCTTCACAAGATAGAGAGTTGGACTGAGCCTGGGAAGAGAGTCTGGGAAGAGCCTCCAAGACGAAATAAGAACCTAGGATCCACAGGGCATGCTGCTCTCCTTGCATTTCCAGAAGTCTCACCACAGATCCCCCAGTGTCATCCTCATCAGCTCCAATCCTTCTGATCCCCTACAGCCCTGGGTAAAACACACTGTGTTTGGTCCACACAGTAACGACAGAATGGGGAAGACTCACTCATGTGTGTCCAGATCCTCTGGCTCAGACAGAATCCTGGAAGGAAACCACATCAGAGATGATTCATCCCCTGTGGATCCCAGGCTTCCATGCACCACCATCCATGGAACCTGGTCATGTACCATGGAGAAGCCCAGATTTCCACCATGACTCTCTCCTCCCTTTCCTTGGACTCACCAAGACCCAGGAGGCTGAGAAATTTGGGGGACATGGTGCCGCTTCTGTCAGACAGGAGGCGGAGCTGAGCAAAGCTGACAAGTTCACAGGATGTGGTGGGCAGGGTCCCCACACCACAGTTTGTACAGTCCACATGATGACTGTCACGCTGTAAGATGACCAGCTTCTTCTCACCCTAAGGTTGGTGTTGAGGGTCTGAATTGAGCCACGTCCCTGAACACAAACTCTTTGCAGAAAGAATATCCAATGGGTTCCCCACTAATAATTTTTAGGACTCATAGCAGTTGCAAATTCTTTACTTCTGTAAAAAAAAGACAGTAAACTAGAAACTTTGTTTCTTTTACCCCCAGCTTTATTGGGGTATTATTGAAAAATAAGAATCATACATATTTAAAGTGTAATCTGGATATTTTTAAAAAATTATTTTATTGAGTTCGTATTGTCTTATAACATTGTATTCATTTCAGGTGTGCATTATTATATTTCTGTTTCTGTGTAGACTGCATCGTGTTCATCACCAATAGCCTAGTGTTTATCCATTGCCATACCCATGTGCTCCCTTAACCTCTTCACCTTACCCCCTCCTCCTTCCCCTCTGGTAACCACTAATCTGTTCTCCCTACTTATGCTCATTTGTTTATCTTCCAGATATGAGTGAAATCATACGGTGTGTTTTCCTCTGTCAGACTTATTTTGCTTAGCATAATACCCTCAGCGTCCATTCACGTTGTCACAAATGGCACAATTTTGTTTTTTTTATGGCTGAGTAGTATTCCATTATATATATACCACATCTTATTTATCCATTCATCCATTGATGGGCACTTGGGTTGCTTCCACATCTTGGCTGTTGCGAATAATGCTACGATGAACATAGTGGTGTGTAGATCTTTCTTAATGATTGACTTCATGTTATTTGGATAAGTACCCAGTAGTGGATGGCTGGATCACATGGTATTTCTATTTTTAATTTTTTGAGAATTCTCCATACTGTTTTCCATAGTAGCTGCCCCAGTTTGCATTCCCATCAGCAGAGCATAAGCGTTCCCTTTTCTCCACAGCCACTGCAATACATGTTACTCTTTGTCTTCTTAATTATAGCCATTCTGGATGAGTGTAAGGTGATATCTTATTGTAGTTTTGATTTGCATTCCCCTAATAATTAGTGATCTTGAACATCTTTTCATGTGCCTGTTGGTCATCTGTCTATCTTCTCTGGAAAAATGTCTGTTCATATGCTCTGCCCATTTTTTGATCGGATTGTTTACTTTTTGTTGTTGAATTATTTTGTCACCAGACATGGACCCTAACCCACTTTTGTCTTGCCTAAACTCTGACCTTTGTGTTTGACCTAAGTCTCTTGTCTTCTTGAAAGGTTCAGGAGTTCCTTTATCTAACACGTTTGGGCCTTAAGCTTATGCGGTTCTCAGCTATGTTCCAAGAAGAAGCTCTAAGGGATGACCACCCTGGACCCTGCTACTATGAACTTGACCAGACTGGGCTAGACCACAACCACAAGACTGACACCTGCAGAGATAAGCAGAGTTGTACTAAGGTAACCTGTCCTCAATAACATTGTAAATTCCCCTCCTCTGGGAAGGGTGAGGAAGCCATTTTTAGGTCATGCGATGTATATAGAAGCCTGATTTCAAACCACACATGTGAAAGCTTATGCCCATCTGTACATGCCACGATGAAATTTCCTCTTTGAACATTCATTTCCTACCTCAAATAAAGGGACCCACCTCCCTGTACTCGGAAGGTCATAGCTTTGTGAAATTATTCCCTGTGGTCTCCATTCTTTTTTGCTGCATGCCGCAAATAAAAATGCTACTTTGAGAAACATCCACTTCTGGTGCAGTTTGATTTAACTCCAAAGAAAGGACCCATATTTGTTCTGGTAACAGTATGAGTTCTTTATATGTGTAGGATATTATCCCCTTTTCAGACATATTATTTGCACATATTTCCTCCCAGTTGGTGGGTTGTCTTTTTATTTTGTTCATGATTTACTTTGCCATGCAGAAGCTTTTTAGTCTGATTTAGCCCCCTTTGTGTATTTTTTCTTTGTTTCCCTTGCCTGAGTAGACATGGTATTTGAAAATGTACTTCTAAGACTGATGTCAAAGAGTGTACTGCTTGGATTTTCTACTAGGAGTTTTATGGTTCCAGGTTTTACATTCAAGTCTTTAATCCATTTTGAGTTAATTTTTGTGTATGGTGTAAGATAATGGTCTACGTTCATTCTTTTGCACGTGGCTGTCCAGTTTTCCCAACACCATTTCTTCAAGAGACTTTCCTTTCTCCATTGTATGTTCTTGGCATCTTTGTCGAAGATTGTGGTTATATTTCTGGGCTTTCAATTCTATTCCATTGATCTGTGCATCTGTTTTTCTGCCAATACCATACTGTTTTGATTGCTGGAGGTTTGAAGTATATTTTGAAGTCAGGGAGTGTGGTGCCTCCAGCTTCATTCTCTTTTCTCAGGGTTGCTTTGGCTATTCGGGGTCTTTTGTTGTTCCACATACATTTTAGGATTCTTTGTTCTATTTCCATGAGGAACGTCATTGGGATTGTGATCGGGATTGCATTGAATCTGTAGATTGCTTTAGGTAATGTGGACATTTTAACCTTGTTTATTCTTCCAATTCATGAGCATGGAATATATTTCCATTTCTTTATATCTTCTTCAATTTCTCTCAGTAATGTCTTATAGTTTTCAGTGTGTAGGTTTTCACCTCCTTGGTTAAATTTATTCCTAAGTATGTTATTCCTTTGGTTGTGATTGCAACGGAGATTGTATTCTTGATTTCTCTTTCTGCTGGTTCATTATTTCTAGAAATTCAACTGATTTGTTGCGTTGATTTTGTTCCCTGCAACTTTACTGTATTTGTTGATTGTTTCTAATAGTTATCTGATGGATTCCTATGGTTTTCTATATATAGAATTATGTCAACTGCAAATATTAATTGATTGATTTTCAGGTTTTGAGTCAAGCCTGCACCCTTAAAATAAATCCCACTTGATTGTGATGTATGATCCTTTTAATGTATTGTTGTGTTCGATTTGCTAATATTTTGTTGAGTATTTTTGCATCTATGTTCTATCAGTGATATTGACCTGTAATTTTCCTTGTTTGTGTTGTCATTGTCTGGTTTTGCTATCAGCTTAATTTTGGCCTCCTAGAATGAGTCAAGAAGCGTCCCCTTCTTTTAAATTTTTTGGAAAAGTATTAGAAAGATAGATATTAAATTTTCTTTGAATGTTTAGTGGAATTCACCAGAGAAGCCATCTGGTGTTGGACTCTTGGTTTTTGGGAGAGTTTTCGATTACTGTTTCCATTTCTTTACTTGTGATTGGTCTATTCAGAGTCTCTATTTCTTCTTGATTCAGTTTTTGGAGGCTGTATGATTCTAAGAATCTATCCATTTCTTTCTGGTTATCTAATATGCTATCTAATTCATTGGCATATAGCTTTTCATGATATTTTCCTATAATCTTTCGCATTTCTGTGGTGTGCATTGTAATTTCTCCTCTTTCATTTCTGATTTTATTTATTTTAATCTTCTCTTTTTTTTCTTAATGAGTCTGACTAAGGGTTTGTCAATTTCGTTTATCTTCTCAAAGAACCAGCTCTTAGTTTCATTGATTCTTTCTATTGTTTTTAAGTCTCTATTTTGTTTATTTCTACTCTGATTTTTATTATTTCCTTCCTTTGACTGACTTTGGACTTTGTTTGTTCTTCTTTTTCTAGTTCTTTTAAGTATAGTGTAAGCTTGTTTATTTGAGATTTTTCTTGTTTCTTGAGGTAGGCCTGAATTGCTATAAACTTCCCTCTTAGTACCACTATTGCTGCGTCTCATAATTTTTGGTATTTTGTTTTCATTTTCTTTTGTGTCCAGGTATTTTTTAATTTCTCCTTTGGTTTCTTCACTGATCCAATGGTTGTTTAGTAGCATGTTGTTTACTCTCCACATATTTGTGACAATCCTTGTCATTCACTTCTCATTTCATACTTTGTGGTTAGAAAAGATGCTTGATATGATTTCAATCTTCTTAAATTTATTGAGGCTTGCATTGCTTTCCTGCCTATGGTCTATCTTTGAGAAGGTTCTTTGTGTACTTGAGAAGAATGTGTATCTTTCTCTGTTTGGATAGAATGTTCTGTATATGTCTATTAAGTTCATCTTTTCTAGTGTTTAAGACCACTATTTCCTTGTTGATTTTCTGTCTGGACGATCTATCCATTGATGTAAGTTGGATTTGGGGTCCTCTACTGTTATTGTGTTGCTGTTAATTTCTCTCCTTAGTTATGTCGTTACTTGCTTTATATACTTTGGTACTCTTGTGTTAGGTGCATATATAATAATAAGTATTATGTCTTCTTGGTGGAATTTCCTTTTTTTCATTAAATAATGTCTATCTTTGTCTCTCATTATCTTTTTCATCTTGAAATCTGCTTTGTCTGATTTAAGTATGGCTACAGCTGCTTTCTTTTGCTTGCCGTTTGCTTGGAGTATCATCTTCCGTCCTTTCATTCAAAGCCTATGTTTGTCTTTAGAGCTGATGTGTGTTTCCTGGAGGCATCATATTGTTGGGCTTTGAATTTAATTCATCCAGCCACTCCATGTCTTCTGACTGGATAATTCAATCCATTTATCTTTAGAGTGATTATTAATATATGAGGGTTTAATATTGCCATTTTATCTTTGTTTTCTGGTTCATCTATGTTTTAGTTCCGTTGTATTTCTGACTGACATTTCAGTTTGGTGGTTTTCTCAGTTTTCTCTTTATTTATGATTTATAACTCTGTTCTGATTTTTTATACTGTGGTTAC
This sequence comes from Equus asinus, assembly GCF_041296235.1. Taxonomy (NCBI): domain Eukaryota; kingdom Metazoa; phylum Chordata; class Mammalia; order Perissodactyla; family Equidae; genus Equus; species Equus asinus. Next base: position 37,949,527 of record NC_091815.1, read on the forward strand.
TAAAGCTTATATAAAAGATCTCAGGTGAGATAGTCCATTTTTGATAGCCTCTTATTTCCATTAGCTTAAGTAGGTTCCATCCCTTCCCTCTTCCCCTTCTTTGTTTTTGTTGTCACAAATTACTCTTTTTTTTGTGCTGTGGGTTTGTGAGTAGATCAATATGGTTATAGTTATTTTATTTATTTATTTATTTATTGAGAAAGATTGGCCTTGAACTAACATCTGTTGTCAATACTCCTCTTTTCTTGCTTGAGGAAGAGTAGCCCTGAGCTAACATCTGTGCAGGCTTCCTCTACTTTGTGTGTGGTTCACTGCCATAGCATGGCTTGACGAGTGGTGTAGGTCTGTGCCCAGGATCCGAACCCATGAACCCGGGCCCCCAAAGCAGAGTGTGTGGAACTTTAAGCACTTGGCCACAGGGCTGGCTCCTGGTTATAGTTATTTTTTGATAATTTATTTCCCTTTATTCTTTATGCTACAATTAAATTGTTTACTAATCTATTCTGATATAGGCCTGCAATTTTCTGATTCTGTCTTATCTACTTATTTCCTTGCTCAAAGGTAAACCTTTACCTTTCTATTTCAGGTAGGAGGGCTCCTTTCAGTGTTTCTTCTAAGTCAGGTTTAGTGGTGATGAACTCCTTCAGCTTTTGTTTGTCTTGGAATGCTTTTATTCCTCTGTCATATCTGAAGCATAATTTTGCCAGATAGAGTATTCTTGGCTGATAGTTGTTGTGTGTCAGTATTTGAATATATCATTCCAGTCTCAGCCTGTGGGTTTTCTGCTAAGAAATCTCCTGAAAACCTCATGGGTGTTCCTTTGTAGGTTATTTTATTCTGTCTTCTTGCCCTTAATATTTTTTCTTTGTCATTGACTTTTGACAGTTTTAATATTATATGCTTTGGAGAAGGTCTTTTTGCATTGATGTAATTGGGATTTCTTTTACCTTCATGTACTTGCGTGTCCAGTTCCTTCTATAGGCTTTGGAAGTTCTAAACAACTATTTCTTTGAATAAGCTCTTTGTCCATTTCTTCCTCTCTTCTCCGTGTGTCTTCTCTATTTTGTGTGTGGGATGCTGCCACAGCATTGTTTGACAAGCGGTGTGTACGTCTGTGCCCAGGATCTGAATCCATGAACACTGGGCTGCCAAAGCAGAGCATTGGAACCCAACCAATCACTAGGCCAGCAGGCTAGCCCCCATTTTTAATTTTGATGAAGTCCAATGTATGTTTTTGTTTTTTGGTTTATTGTACTTTTGATGTTCTTTCTAGGAAAACATTGGAAGCACAAGGTCTGGAAGACCTACCCCTATGTTTTCGTCCATGTTTTATAATATTAGCTGCTATACAGATCCATGTTGAGGTAAATTTGGTGTGTGGTGAGTGTCCAACTTCCTTCTTTTTCATGTTTTCTTTTCACGTTCAGTTATCCAGCAACATTTGTCAAAGACACCAAGTCTTAGCTATACTGTGTCTGTTTTTCAAGGTCAAGCATCCAGTGAGTTTTCCTCTGGGAATGGAATCAAAACAAGCCTGATCCCAACAACTGGCACCCTCAGCACACAGCTGCTTTTTGCTGACCCCCTCTTATTGGGGTCCAAGAAGAGACCAGACCACCTGAGTATTGCTCAATCTGGAGCCAATCCCTGTGTGATCCAGAAACTATGAATGATGTGGTTATCCCCATGTCTGAAATTACCCCCAAGTCCATATTAGTGGCCTCGATCCCAATTTGGATTGTTTGAACAAAGTAGAATCAGAAACTTTAATGTGTGTTTAAATTTTTCAGTTTCGTGTCAAGTGATACTAGGCAAGGTGTTTTCTCTTCAGAGGCTCAGTGTCTCTCCAGGCAGGGACCTATTGTTTGACTGAACTTTATAAGACTAGTCAGGCAAGTGGTGGTCATGTTTTTAGGCAACCAGATTGCCAAGATGTGACATATTTGCTATCTAACACAACAACAGCCACTTTGTTGGAAGTTCAATGCCTAGTTCAGGCTGTGGATTTCACCCCTTATGGCAATTCCAGCTCACTACATTGTATGATAAAATAAAATATGATAAAGTAAAATATTTATAAAAATAAAAATATGTTACAAATAGAAATGCATGGTTTACTAGTACGGCAACCAGAATTATGAGTCACCAAGTGAAGGTCAAAGAGGATGTGACCAGATTTCTAGCAGTCCCTATGTTTTCCATTTTGAAGAAATTTTCAACATTACGTTAGATTTAATTACTAAATGGGTTACTTTTGTTTCTATCCCTTCTTTTATTTATTGGGCTTATCTTGGGTATGCCTACCTAAATGACAAATGATGTCTCTTTCTGAACTTTATGTAATAAAAAGGCCCTGCATGCCACCTTTTGACAATCTTTCATTTACTCATCACCAGATTTGACAATCTATATATTTGCTATTTGTAGATTTAACCTGTGAATTTGCAGTTCCATATGATATTTCATGTTGGGGATATGCCATCTACCTTTCTTTTTTAATGTGTATATTTTTTGTGTTTTATTAATGTTTTTGAAATAAGAGTGTCTCCTATCAACGTTTTTATGAATGCGACCTTGTTCTTACATACACATTTCCACGTAGGGTATAAACTATATGGTCATAGCTCTGGAGACAGGTCAGGGAGGGGTTCCCAGAAGAGGGAGGCTCCATCATCATCATTCTCCTTTTGGACAAACTCCAGAAAGTCTGATAAAGTATTAAGTAGAGGTACTTAGTCATTTGATATTTATCTTAAAATACAATCTCTACACCTTCTTTATCAAAGCACCAGAACCAGGGAAGTCCACAGTTCTGGTTTTCATATCTCAAGGAACAGAGAAAATCAGTGGAATTGTAATATTGAGTGAGCACAAAAACAGAAAATCATGTGACCTTCTTACCCAGTTTTGATATGAAAACCAAGATGGTAGAAAAAAAGAAAGAAAGAAAAGAAACACAGAGACCAACCCTAATTATAAACATGAATGCAGAAATTCTAATGAGCATTAGCTTATAAATTTCAGAAAATGTGAATGAATTATAAACATTATTCAGTTGGGTTAATACTCAAATGTTTGAAATCAAGAGGCCTTTGTAATGTGTCTCACATAGTTATAAATCAAAGAGGAAAGATAATTGTGCAAGAGATGTACAACAGTCAGGAAAAGAAAGCATTACCAAAAAGACCCTAATGAATCAGGAAAATGAATTGAAAGGAATAGGTCTATAGTGCTATAGATAAAATATAGACTTTTAATGGGTTTGACTTCAAATAATATTGAGTATGAGTTAAGCTGTTTTCCTGATGTGAAGCTCAAGAACCTTTTACTCAGTGATCACTAAGTGGTATGGAATATAAACATAAGTTACAGTTAGAACTGTGTTATTTGCCAATAGTAAAAAATAAGCTTGTAAGTCAACAAAAGAAAGTCAAGAAGAACATTTTCAGTGTTCCACAAGACCCTGTGGTTTCCATCTTGAACAAAATGTTCCAACATCTCTTTATAATATACTACCGTTTTTAATAATGGTTTTTTCAGAGAGCTGGTTTACCAGTACACCACCTGACTTTCAGTTCAAACACCAGTGTGGTCATTAAAACTGTTGGTATTTCTGGAGAATCTGTACCAGGTATCTTCTGACGAGGAAAGCAGGGTTTAAAGCTTCCAGTGAGGGTTTCGGGGAATTATTTTGGATTTATCTGTTCTAATCGGGAACCAATTTTCACCCATTTATTCAGTTATTTAAAAGAGGTTCTGTGTTCTGAGCTGAAAAGTTGCAAACATCAGGGAATGTGGTAAATAAAAAAAGAGAAAAATGTATCACATGAAAGTGGACCAGAGCACGAAGGCGAATATAGGTGTGGACATAAACTTGCAATGTGGAGGTAGCCTCACGTCACAGGGGTGAGAAAATAAGGACAATCAATCACGGTATGGAGGGAAATTGCCACAGTTTCATTACAGAAAGTCCCCTAAGAGAACAACCCGGACATTTTCCTGCGTCTGACCTGTGTTTACATTCTCAGTATTCTAACAGACAGTTCCCCCAATTTTATGCCCCAGATTTTCTCTCAGAACCTCTTGATATCATGATATTTATTTCCAAAGTTCTACCTCACTAAATGGTAGGTTTGTTTTCTCTTGTATTTATCTCTTGGCTGCAATTTTGGGTCTTTCTCTGACTGTGCTTAGTTTGAAACAGCAGCACCCTGAGAACCAGCGTGATCAAAGCAGACATGCCGGTCCCGATGAGATTCGCCACTGTGTAATTTTCATTGTTTGAGCCTAGAGATTGAGGACAAAGAGATCATAGTCATCAGGGCAGACTGAAATGACCCCAGGATTCCTGTACATCCATCCATAGCACCCGCCTTCTGTACCAAGCCCCACATTGAGAATTTCTCCTTACTCATCCCTTTTGGAGTCTGACTTGTTTTGTGATGGTCTGCAAGTATCAGCTACTCCTGAGAACCAAAAATAGAGAATCTGTGTGAGGAGACTTAGGCAAGCTTAGGTTATGTCTTTTCTGGTCTACAATTGAGCTCAAAAACTAGCTAATGCCAATCTCAATACCTTGAAGAGAGTGTTCCCACTGTCTCACCTTCCAATTAATTATGATACAAAGATGAACATCATGGGTTTCATTTTGAAGGGAGAATCAGGAATATGAAGGAGTCACTTGTTGGGTCTGCCATTTAGTTCCTCCATTTTAACCAGCTCGTTGTCACTCTAGTTCAGGATTATATAGTTCACATCATTTTCCTTACTTTTCTCTATCAATCTATTCTTTTAGAAGATAAATGATGGACTATCTATAACACATCAGACAATTTTTCTTGAACCAAAGACTTACCATAACTTCTAATTATTCTTTCAGTTTGTAATCTAGGTAGGAAGGTTGACAAGAAACAAGCAAAAAAGAAAAACGATAGAAAATATTTAGATGGATGCATGGACATATAAATATAAAATAGGCTTTGATAATTTGACCTAAACAATACCTAGTAATTCCAGGTAACACTGGGAGAGAGGAGGGGAATACTAAACTTGAGTTCTTATGAGAGATGTTTTGGAGGATGACCTGATCTGGCTGACAACCTGGTGCTCATGGAAATTGGGAATAAATCCTGCCTTTCTTCTTTCCTCTACCTAGTGACTGTGGTCCCTGGTGGAGACAGGAAGTGTATAAGTCCCAAGAAAAGGATTTTGGCATATTCTTCCACAGAAATTCACTGGCGGAGAACTTCAGAATTAATTGAGCCTTTTGAAATCCAGGATAGGATTCTACTTTTGATAGATGAGAGAATAAAGTTTCAGATATGGGAAGAATTTTGTCAATGTCTCAACCAAGAGTGGCTGAGCAAACTCAACTTCAGCTTACGACTTCCAGTGAATCCCCCAACCTCCTAGACCTGAAATTGAGAGGCTTTCTTTACTCTTCCAAAGGTTGCAAGGTGACTCTCATTGACCTCTAGAAATCAGCACCACGGACAGAGATCTCTTTCCTCCCCATCTCACCTGAGGGTCTTCTCCTTCGTGCGTTTCCTCTCATACTGACCCCATACTTTCCCCCGTGATGCCACCACAGGACCTGGCTGGGCTGAGTGGCAGGGTGTGCTCTACAATCCTGAGAAAGGAGGGATCTTTTTAAAGGAGGGATCATCAGCCCACGTATCCCAGGTGTGGACTGTGAAGGCTGACATCCCTTGAAGCCACAGTGCATTCCCTTCTGCCTGTGAGGAGGAGCCCACAGTGCAAGGGGACCCGGCTCCCTCCCTTACCTGTTACCATCAGGGGTGAGGGGTCATTCTACTTTCACCAGTCATTCCTGCTGATATAATATGCACACCAAAATAGCGCTGCAGGGTGGGAGTTCATAGATTCAATGAAGAAATCAGTCCTTTTGCTGGAGTCCTCTGAAGCCTCTGTGTCCTGGAGTTCAGAGACCCTGTCTTCATAGAGATAGAAGACATCTGTATATAGGCAAACAGGTAGAGCCTGCAGAGACTTCCCACTCCACATGCTCACAGGGCTCCCCAAGGAGGCCATAGGGCCTGGATCAGCCCAGATGGAGGATTGTGGGGGGAAGTCCTGGAAAGGAATCAGACCTGAAGTGTCAGGGGAGCCCTTTACAACCTCAGCTCCCCAGCTGTCACTCCAAGGTCCCTGCCAGACTGATCATCATCCAGCAAGACCCTCTGTACTCCTATCAGATGCCCAGGGGCTTCACTGGTCTAAAGCAGGAGGTGTGGTGGGGGACTCACCACCTGTACCCGGTCCCATAGGCCTCACCACAGACCTGGAAGTGAGGTTCCTGTGAGAGCACATCCACTCACCCACACATAGAAGCTCCAAGCTTGGTCTGGGGTCATTAGTGCTGGAGTCAGATCTAAGGCTAAGCACATCTCTCCTCCCTCAAGAATTTCTGCCCCCACTGATACTTCTGAGTCCTGGGGTCTCAGTGACCAGGATCTGGGAGAGGAGGAAACCTTATCCCCTGCTTTTCAAAAAAACTCATAGAGGCATAGAAGGGCAATGACTGTTGGGGATCTCTGTATTGGCTTCAATGGTCTCCACTGGTGCATATGGCATAAGGAACACAGAGCCCGACAGGCAGACAGACACAGAGGGAGTGAAAAAGTCTAGGCCGTGTTTGACATGTCATGGTTTCCTCATCAGTGGTTTCCTGGGAAGAGGAACAGCCCCTCCCAGGGACTCAATCTGGTCTCCCTGAAATATGGGGCCAAAGAGACAGAAGGGACTGTGGGCCATCCAGACCATCTTAATCTCCCCAGACCCTACATACTCTGCCTCCATTTTGTGTCAAACCAAATCCAGAGAGTGACACTTGTCCCAGAACATGAGGGTAGAAGGTGCAAGGCAGGGCCTAGGAGCCAGCCCATTTCAGTTCAACCTCTCACTCTGCCTTTTATAGAACCTCTGTGACCTGATGTAAATCACCTCCCTTTCCTGAGACTCCATAAATGCAAATTTTCTTTCTTCCTTTCACCATCCAGGCATCAATCAGTATTTACTGAGTAGTTGCCATGTCTAGGCATGAGATATGTGGGTAAAGTCGACCGATTCCTTCGGTGGACTCATGGAGCTCTGGTTAGTGACAACAGGCAATACAGATATTTAGACAATGGATAATTTGGCTATAGTTTTGGTAAGTCATAGAGAAAAAGAAAAACTGAAAGCAAAAGTTCAGCAACAGGTGGATGTCTAGCAACCTTAGTGATGGGAGTGTGGGGAGCTTCTGAAGAAGGAGAGATGAAGGCAAGGTAGGGTTAGCACAAGTGAGGTGAGGGATTGACATCCTTGACCAGGAAGAGGGACAACTAGTCAAAGAACTGTGAGTAATCAGGTAACACTGCATCCGGGTCACACAGAGTCTTGTGTACCCTGAAAGTATTCTTGGATTTTGTCTTTCAGATAACAGGAAAATTTTCAGTAAGGGAACATATGATCAGCTTTCTGTTTTCAGAAGAGCACCATTCTGTAGGGACTATTCTGTAGGAGGACCGTAATGATCCTAAACAGTGATAAAACTCTATCATTAATTTAGTGACGACTCAATGGGTATTCTAAGTGTTTTACAAGGATTTCTCATGTAACCCTTACACAGACCCTACAACAAAAATACATTCACAGTTGAATGTGGTGAGGCAGGAAGAAATTTTCTCATTACCATGGTCTACGAGGTTTGGCAAGGAGTCTGCTATGTTGAAATTGGCTCAGGGAGCTGCCCATGAGAAGGCACAAATGTGGTAATTACTCAGGTTGTGTGTGTGTCTGCTGAGGGGAGGTGGTCAACTGGGATGAGCTTGGTTTGTAGGGAGGAGCTGATTTTGCTCGGGCTGGAGAGTTTAGCCCCGTTGGATCATCAGTTTCATGGATTGTCAGGTGGAGATTGTTGGAATTCACTTGAAGGAAGGAGAAGACCTGTGGAAGTGTTTTGTGCAGGGGAGGGTCAGTGACAGATAAGCTTGAGGCCATGAGAATAAAACACTTCATCAGGGAGCGAAGGCCAGAGGCAGAGGACAGAAAGGAGGCTGATGATGTGGCACTAACAAGGCATCTTGAGTCTTTAACTGAACTTGACTGCCGTGATGGACCAGGGTCATGGAAAGAAGGGCTCAGGGGCAGAACTGCTGAATTTACTCATAGTGTGTGAGGTGGGGGAGAGTGAAGAATTGAGGGCTCTTCTATGTCTTACTTGACTGGAGGAGCCAATGGGGCTATCACAGGGTGGATGACCCCAAGAGGAGAAGGAGGCTTGGGGAGATGTTTATAATACTGTCAGCTGACTCACAGAGGGAATCACCACCTCCCTCCTGTCCTGGGTCTGTGGTTTTGTTTTTCCAAAGCACTTCTCTCTGACTTTCTTGTTTCTATAAGCAGCAGCACCTTCTCTTCATCACTCTCCTTCAAAACCTCTGAGTCATTCCTGCCTCCTCCCTAGCTCTTGTCCTCCAGACAATAACTCTTCATCTGATACTGTGAATTCTGTTTCCATGCTTTCGGAAATGCACTAGCCATAGACAATTCAGAGGTTTGTTTTTGTTGTTTTTCCGTTCATCAGTTGATGGATATTTGGGCTGTTTCACTTTTTATCTATTGCAAACAGTACTTCTATGAACACAATTGAATAAGTGTTTGTTCACATATAAGTTTGCAATTATTTTCCTTTTCTTTGTTAAAGTAAGAGAACATAACATGAGATTTACCCTCTTTACAAAGTTTTTGGGCTCATTATGGAATTGTTAACTATAGGCACATAGTTCCATGGCAGATCTCTATAATTTATTAGTCTTGAATAACTGAAACTTACACTTGCAAGGAGAATTTCAAGATCATATGGTAATTCTGGGTTTAACTTTTTGAGGAACTGCCAAAGTGCTTTACACAGTGGGTGAACCATTTCACACACTCACCAGCAGTGTATGTGGGTTCAGATTTCTCCACATCCTCACCAACACTTCTTTGCTTTTTTTCAAATTATAACCAATACAGTGGGAGTGAAGTAGGATCTCATTGTGGTTTTATTTGAACTTCCCTAATGACTAATGATTTGACCTTATTTCATAAGTTTGCTGTCCCCTTGTATTTCTTTTTTTGTAGAAATATCTATTCAACCCTCTGGACTATATCTTTAATTGGATTGATTTTTGTTGTTGAGTGAAAGGCATTCTTTATACATTGTGGATACTAGACCCTTCTTAGATATATGATTTGCAAATATTTTTTCCAACTTTGTGAGTTGACTTCTACACTCTTGATAGTGTTTTTTTAAGTGCATATACATTTTAAATTTTGATGAATTTTAATTCATGTATTTTTTTGATTTCCATCTTGTCTTTTTAATGTCATATCTAATAACTATTGTTAAGTCATGTTTATGAAGATTTAGTCTATGTTTTTTACACATTGGCACCTTGAAGTTGGCCACGAAGTGAGTATATATACCATAGAAACTGGGAAATTCCTGAATCAGTGTTTTTAACAATGGGCCTTTCAGGGACATTAAGAAATGCACTACCAGTTCAAACAGTAATGTCTCTATTCCAAGTCATGATATTTCCAAAGAAACTACACAGGTAACATCCAATGAAAAGCAGAGAGCTTGTGGAGTCAAGAGAAGGTGTTAGGGCATCATTTTGGATTTACCTCTTTTAGGCTGGGTCTTTGTTATTACAATTTATTGATTTATTAAAACAGATTGCATGCTCTGAAAGAAAAAATAGAGACTCCTTACTATACATCAAAGCATGTGGAAATTAGAAACAAAGAAAAATGTGTTACATGGAAGTGTCCAAGGGCATGAAATTGTAAGGAGTTGTGGACCAAAATAGGCCATGTGAGATATATGCTTATTTCACAAAAAGAGGGAAAGATAGGGGCCAGTCAAGAAAACCCAACAGTGGTCAGAAAGGAAAGTTCCACAATTTAATGGAAGAAGAGTCCAGACATTGTCCCTCCACCTTGCAATGACCTGCAGACAGTTCACACAGCATACATCCCCAAAGCTCTTCCAGAAACTTCTTTGCACACAAGATTTATTTACAAGGCTCTACCACTCTGAACAATGTATTGTTCTCTCCTGGCTGCATCTTAGGGTCTTTGTGGTCTGTGATGAACCTGAAATAGCAGAATCCCAAAGACAACCATGATCAAACCATCCATGCCCATCTGGATGAGATTCTCCACTGTGTAATCTTGGGGTGTGAGGCTCGAAATCGTGGGAAAAGAGTTCACAGAGGACAGGGCAGAGCAAAATCACCCCAAGATCCTTGGTTGTCCACCCAGGGCACTTACCTCCCCTTAAGAGGATATGATCCTCTGTGCCACCTCCACGACTGAAAACTTCTCGCTGCTCTTGGAGTCTGACTTGTTTTATGATGGGCAGATGGTGTGAGCTCCTTCTTAGAGCCAAAAAAAAGTGAGGATGGATGAGGGGTTGATGAGACTCAACCCTTTCCCTTGGGATATGAGGTCTTATAATTCCTTTGTTTTCATGACATAACTTATGCATTCCCATCATGAACCCTTTCTCTGCTGTGGAAGGATTCCCTCTCTTCTCAATGGGTTCTTTCAGTCTCCGTTTGTTTTGTGAATTTAGACTTTGCTTCTGAGTCTCTTTGGATCAGAGCTTTGAAGTGCCCAAAGACTTCTCAGGATTGATGAGAAAAATGGTCTCCCAATACAGAAATAATGGAGTTCTTGTATGCTCTCTGTTCATTCTGGGATACCAACCATGTAAGATAACTTCTAGGTATGAGAGCCTCTATTTATCCAAGAACTGAAGACCCAGGATCAATTCATGATGGATTGGTCATATATGTATGTGAGAAAGGAAGGTAATTTAATTCACACAGCACAAATTGGGTTAATTACATTAAATAAATTAGGTAGGAAGGAGGCAAGTCTGTTTTAAGCAATGTCACAGTGAAGGTGAGACTTGGAGATGACATTTACGTTGATTCGTGAATAGTAGAAGGAGCCTGAGAGGAGTCGTGTGAATACCCAGAGGAGGCGCTTCACAAGCTGCAGGAAGATCCAGTCTCCAAAAAGAACTCAGTCTGTTCTTCAATAAGGAATAAAGTCATGTCTGCGCCATGTAGCAAGAGTCCAGAAGAGAAGGGGGAGCTGAGGTTCAGGGTCTTGGTGCATTCAAGACAGGCCAGAAGTGACAGGACAGATGAGAGAGGCCCCATCACCATCATCATCATTATCCTCCTCCTCATTCTCTCCCTCTCCCTCTCCCCCCAACCCTCTTGCTCTGTCTCTCTCCCTCTCGCTCTCTCTTTGCAAGTTCTCTGTAAATTGCTATAAGGTTTCAAGGAGAGAAGACAAGTCATTCAATTTTATGTTTGAAATATTTCATGATAAAATGCTGGGTAAGAAAGTGGGTTGAAAAAATGTGTGATTTTCCCAGCTTCTTTCAAATTGCAATCATGTAATGATTAATGGCACTACTTCATATTTTAAATTATATTATTTTTCTGGGCATCATTATTGTAGTTTCTTCTGTCTTATAAATAAAATTCCTTTCAGGGGTGTGTACACAACTTTTTAAACTAATCATTTTAGTTTTTGACATTTAATATGAGGTTTATGTACATAAGGTAGTTGGTTATTTTGTATATGTTTTATTTCTTTATAGCTCACTCTTACTTTCCAGTTTTCCAATTTTGTATTTTATTTATTAAACATAGTAAATAGGTAATTTCCACGAAAAAGTTTTAAGGTAAAAATAAAATGGAACATCAGAGGTGAAGTGCTTGATCACTGTGTAATACTGACCCTTCTTGAAAGAGTTTTAAAGTCGGAAGTCTACCCCACGCAAGCCCATCCCTTCTGGCGTTTAGGGTCCAGGGCACTGGATTCCCCCCCTAGACCTGAACTTTGGTTGAGGTTGCAGATGATCTGTTACTTCCATGCTATTTCCAGCAATAACGACTATTGTAATAATATCCTGCTCTTATACCCTGAGGTTATGCTGAAATCTCTCTATAATTTTTTTATTGAGAAGAGTAAAACTTACAGAAAGAGCATTAAACAAAATTAATTATTAATAATAATCAAAATTGAACATAAGGGTAACCAAAAGAAAGTAAAAAAAAAAAAAGCACAGCATTCCAGAAGCTTCTTAAGTTTCCTTCATAATCTGTATAGATAACCATCATCATAATTTTAAGTTAATCATTTCACCCCTTTTCACAGTTTTTGCCTACCTAAGTAATTTCCATTGTCGGTTTTTAATAATACAATGACATCATATGCATTCTTTTTGGCTTCCTTCTTTCACTCACCACTATGTTTACAGGATCTGTACTTTTGTTTGTAGTCCTGGCTTATCCATTTTTAACTGCTGTATAATATTCCATTGTATAAAAGTAAAACAAAAATGTTATTAATTCTTAAGTGGATGGAATTTTGTTGTTTACAGTTTTGGACTAATTGGAAGAATGCTCCTCTTCCTGTCCAGAGCCTATATTCTTGGGCACATGTGCACAGATTTCCCTAGGGAGCATCCCTAAGTGTGAGACTGCTTGGTCATAGCTGTGCATTTCTTCACAAGAAATACCAAGCTACTCCTCAAATTGGCTGAAGTAAGTTGTATACATCCCATCAGAGTGTGAGATTCTACTCGCTCTGTCCCCTCTCCAACAGGCGATTTGAAATTAAAATGAACAAATGACAAACTCACGTCTACCATCTTGAAATTCAAACCTCACTTAATCGGCACCACAGTCCTGAAGGAGCCACCATCACTACCAGTGACACAGGAAGACAACAGAGGCTGACAGATAGGCTGTCACTTACAGGAGGTCACACAAGATATTGCTGATTCCAGATGTGGATGCTGTGGCAGCAGCCCCTTGGGAAACACCTGGTGAAGAGAGAGGAGCCTGCAGAATCCAGACAGGATGTTGGGGTATCATTCTGGTCTTGCACCTTCCAGGCTGGACATAAATTTTAGTCCGTTCAATCAGTTACTCAATCACATTATCTGAGTCTCTGCACTCACAGCTGGAGGCACAGAGATGCAACAACTTACATCAGGGAATGTGCATGTTATAAATAAGACGTTTGTAATACACAATGTTGGAGCAGGGTATGAGACAGAGTGGAGTTATGGACACAAACTTCATGTGGGCAAAGCGCTGTGTCATGAGGATGAAAGAAATAAGAGAAGCCAGACTCTGAGGAGACAGCATGGCAAGGGGAAAGGCTCATGGTGAGGGAGCCTCCTCTGAGGAGCATTCTCAGCCTCCATCATTGCCTCCTGCACTGAGAAATACTGCTTCGTTGCCTTTAGGTCCTCAGCACAGAATTCACATTCTTATGGCTCCAGCTCTTCAGAACCTTATTTGTCATCATACCCTCTTGCAATTTTGTACTAAGGTTCTACAAACTCTGAAGAGTGTGTAGGGCTCCATCCTCAGTTTACCTCTTGCTTTTGCCCAGGGACTTGCTCTGACTGTGCCACGCATAGTATATCAACACCCCTAGCACCACCAGGATCAATTCAGACATACCCAGGCAGATGAGATTCTCCACTGTTTAATCTCAGAGTTGGAGCCTGGAGAAACAGGTCATGGAGGGCAAGACAGCTTACACTCAACACAGCATCCAGAGTGGAGGTTCAGGTCCCACTACCCTTGAATGGGTCATGTGCCCTGTGTGCACCCTGCTCCCCAAGCTGAACAGGATAGATTACTTACAACTCATGGAGTCTGACAAAGTTTATCAACAAATGTCAACTATATTCACACAATGTACCAAGCATGACTATATGCTTAACTAAAATATATGCTTAACTGTCATGGATCCTGTTCCTGATCCCTATTAGTCTTTGGGATGTGATGGACACGAAATAATTAATTTCAAACTATTATGTAATCATACAATTGATGTGTTATGTGGAATAAATCTTTGGAGATTGGAGAGTATATAATAGAGGATCCTAACTAGTCTGAGCATCATGGAAGGTCAAGCGTGAGGAGGCTAAATGAGAGGATAGAGCTGAAAGATGTGAAAGAGTCTTAGCTGAACTGGACAGGGATGTTAAGAATTTCTGGAAAAGAAAGCAGATAGATAAAGGGGTAGATAAAGCTCCCCATTTGGAAGGGGTCATGGCTGCTGAGCTCCATGGGGAGATTTTGTCCTAGAATCTGGGCTGAACTGATTTCCCTGCAGTCTATATCATTTCCATTCCTGGAAACACAAGGTGAGCATGTGAGGATCCAGGCACTGCCCCAGGTGACCTTGCCTGGTTCAGTGCAGATGAGGGAAGCAGACAGAACACAGCACATGAGAAACCCTGACATAGGTTTTCTGTAGGAAATGGGAGCTTCTTCCCTCCCAGGACCTCTATGTGATTCCCCCTCATGGAAGTCCAATAAAAGAGTACACATTCTGAGTGTAGTTCAGTCTGGAACCAACCCCAGGGATGGGACTCCAAACCACTACCTGATGGGGTTAAAATCACACCTGTGAAATCACCCCCAAGTCCATATGGGTGGATTCATACCAATTCTGGTATTTGGGCCATTACGGGTTCAGGAACTCATGGCACACTTTAAATTCTTAATCACATATGGTCTAGTATTTGCCAAAGTGTTTTTTCACAGACCCGGTTTCTGACCTGAAAAGAGGTTCATTGTCTCACTAGATTCAGGTGATGGTGATCAGACAGGGAGAGAGGTCACGTTTTGAGGAAAACACAATGCCAACATGTGAAGTATCTGCTATAACGGGTCAACAGCCACTTTGTTAAGAATTAGTCACTAGTATAGGATGTGCCTCTCACCACCTACTTCAACCAAACTCACTAAATTGTATGGAAAATAAAGAGAGTTTTTTAGTATGGAAATGAACTATCCACCAGCAATGGAAAGTAGACTTTCCAAAAGAACAGTTCCAGTATTCCAGAAAGTTCTATGGTTTCAGTCTTGAACAACACTGTCTAACCTCACCTTATTTGTAACTGCCATAATGGATTTGATGGAACTCTCTTCCCTCCTTTATTTGTAGATTCTATCTTAGGTATACATCCCTAATTAATACTTGATGTTTCCCTCTAACATGACGTAAATGGGATAATCCTAAAGATGTGGTTTTTGGAAACTTCTTACATTTATTCACTATCTTGTTTGAAGATGGATACACACAACCACTTGAATTTTAGTTTACTCATTTTCACTGACATAATATTTGATTTTCTATGTAGAACACCAAATTCTCTCTTTGCTGGTGCATCTAGTCTTAAGATGATTTTGACTAATGTGAATAACTCTCTTGTCAACGTCCTTGTGAATGGACCGTGGTGCATATGTACACATTTTCTCTAAGGTATATACTTACAGCTCATAGTTGTATGTCTCTTACTTTAACTAGATAAATATCATCTACTCTCTAAATTGATGGATGTACTTTGCACTCCTACAAGTAATGAATTAGAATTTTGTGTGTTCACTATTCTCTCTCACAACAAATATTTTCATGTTTCTATTTGCATGTCTCCTGAACGTGATGGAATTTTGGTCTTGTGATTTCACTGAAAATGTGCCACAACATTGAAGTAGGAATGATCATTATACATAAAGTACAAGGAAACTTAGGTGCATTTTGGGGCTCTCAGAGTGGCATTCAAGGTGTCCTATTGGCTTGGATTGTTTTGTGATAGTCAAATTTGTGCATCATTTCCAAACTCTACATCAGGGACCTCACACTGGCACCTTGAAGTTGGCCATGAAGGGACTATATACACCAGAGAAACTGGAAAAAGTCTTGAATGAGTGTTTTTAAGAATGGGGTTTTCAAGAGCTGTTAGAACCTTGCTATGATTTGAGACAGTAATGTCTTGATTCCAAGTGATGATATTTCTGAAGAAACTACACAGGTAGCATTGAAGAGTGGAGGGCTTGTGGAGTCCAGAGGTGTTAGAGCATCATTTTGCATTTATCTCTTTCAGGTGGGATCCTTGTTATGTCAATTTATTGATTTATTGAAATTACATGCTCTGAACAAAGAGATGGAGACACCTTAATACACATCAGGTATGTGGTAATTAGAAATTTAAAAAAATATGTATTACATGAAATTGTACCACAGCATGAAAGTGCAAGAAAGTGTGGACCCAAATCTGTCCTTTGGGATACATGCTGATTTCACAAAAAGAGAGAAAGTTACAAACCCACCAAGATAACTCAAAAGTGCTTGTGAAGGAATGTCCCTCAGTTTAATGGCAGAAAGGAGCAGACATTGTCCCTGCACATGAACGATAACTACTACACCTCACAATGACCTGCAGACAGTTCACTGATCATACACCACAGATGCTCTTCAGGAACCTCCTGGGTGCACAAGATTTACTTTCAAGGCTCTACTACTCTGAACTGTGCATTTTTCTCACTTGTGTTTACTTCCTGTCTGCCTCTTGGGGTCTTTTCTGGCTGTGTTGAGCCTGAAATAGCAGAATCCCAAGGACCACCAGGATCAAGCCAGCTGCACTCATCCGGATGAGATTCTCCACTGTGTAATCTTGAGGGTGTGAGGCTAGAAATAGTGTAGAGAAAGGTTACAGAGGTCAGAGCAGAGGAAAATCACCCCAGGAGCCTAGGAGGTCCACCCTGGCACCTGCCACCCCTTGATAGGACATGATCCCCTGCACCAGTCCCATAACTGAGAATTCCTCCTACTCACTACTCCTGGGGTCTGACTTGTTTTGTGATGGCCTGATCATGTGAGCTTTTTCTGAGAATCATAAAAAAGTGGGCATGGATGAGGAGTTGAGTGACTCAAGCATTTCCTTTGGGCTCTGTGTTTTTATAATTCCCTCTGTTTCTCATGACATAACTTTTATGCAGTCTCTTAGTGAACACTTTCTTTGCTGTAGAAGGATTTCCTATTTTCTTATTTGATTCTTTCAGTCTCTCTGTTTTTTGAATTTAGAATTTGCTTCTGATTCACTTTGGAACAGAATTTGGATGTGCCCCAAGACCTAAGAATTTATGAGAAAGATCATCTCTCAATACAGAAATAATAGTTCTTGTATGTTCTCTGTACATTCTGGGATATGGACCAAGTAAGCTAACTCTCCGGATACAAGAGCTCCTGTTTGTTCAACTGGGGACACAGGATCCATGGTTGAGAGATTGGTTATATACATATGAGAGAAGAGAGAAAGTGTAAGCCATATAGCACAGGTTGGGTTAATTAGAAGAATTAAATTATTTAATAAGGAGGTTGGTCTGTTCTGCACAGTGTCACAGTGAAGGTCACCCTTGGAGATGATGTTTAAGCTGATTCCTAAATAGAAAAAGGAGCCTGAGAAGAACCATGTGATGACTCAGATGAAGTGCCTCACAGGCTGCAGGAAGAGCGGGTCCCCAGAAAGATCTCAGTCTGTTCTTCAATAAGGAATAAAGTCATGTCTGTGGGATGTAGGGAGGGTCTAGGGGAGAAAGAGGAGCTGAGATTCAGGGCTTGGTGCATTCAAGAGAGGCCAGAAATGGCAGGACACATGAGGGAGTTTCCATAACTGTCATCATCATCATCATCATCATCATCATCATCATCTCTCTCTCTCTGGCTCTCTCTTTCAAAGAACTCTGGAAACTGATATAAAATTTCAAGGAGAGAGGACTAGCCATTCAATTTTATATTTGAACTTTTCAGGCTAAAGTGCTGGGTAAGAAACTGAGTTGCAAGAATGTGTGAATTTCTCAGCATCTTAGATATTAAAATCTTGTAATGGTTAATGGCACTCAGTAAACACTAAATGAAAGAAAAACAAAAGGTAATCTCTACCCTCTCTCTTTCAAATATCCAAAACCAAGAAAGTCCACGTTTCTGGTCTCCAAAGTCTTAAGGAACAGAAAAATGAGTGACATTATAAAATTGGGTGAGTACAAAAAAATAGGTAACCCTGAAAATGTATTTTAACCAGTTTTAACATAAAAAAGAGAAAAAACAAAGTATAGATCAATTCCAATTATACATCCAAAGGTAAAAATTCTAAATAGGCTTATACATGTCAGGAAGTGTGAATTAATAGTAGACATCATTCAGCGGGGTTAATATCCAAATATTTGACACTAAGAAGTCTTTTAAATGTATCTCACCATGGTTAAACTTGGAAAACATTCAAGAGATGTACAAAAGGTGTCCCTGGGACACAAGCCTGTCCTTGAGTATCTGAGTTGGCATTAGATCCTCTGAGAACTCTCAGAACTGCCCTTGGCGGGGGCGGGGGGGGGGGGTCTGTGCTCCTCCTGAGAAAAGAGGTTTCTGAGAAAGATGGGACATGTCAGTGACAGGCTGGGGTCTGAAGCTGGTCCTGGAGGGGACAGGAAGGGAATGAGTGGCTGGGCCTGACCCTAGAGTCCACTTCACTCTTGCTCTTCTCCTACATCTGTCCTGTGCCACCCCCAAGAGCCCCTTTCTGCCTACCTGGCATCTTTTATACTCCAGGAAGGGGTATAAAGAGGGAAGGGTGTGGGCAGGGATAGGAGGGCCTATGAGGGGCAGACCACTTCTAGGTGACCCTGCCTCAGAGACTCATCACACCCATCCCAGCCCAGACATCTCTTGAGGATAGGGCCCTGAATAGATTGTAGGGATACTGCACAGGGTTGAGGAGCCTCACCTGAGACCAGGAGCTCCAAGGGGTCACTAGGATGTGACCACACGTGAGGGTAGTTCCTGTAAAAGCCATAGCAGCTGAACATCCACTTGTGGAAGGGGATCACAGGGCCCACAGGGAACAGGGCCTGGAACTGCCCATTGGGTTGTCGCTGTGAATCCAGGGTCCAGGAGGTCTTGTTTTCTCCTTCCTTAGTGAGAACAAACCTGGCAAATCCAAGCTTTGAGCCACACTGGAGGGTCACATTCCCTCCTGAGATCACCAGTGGGCTCGGCAGGGCTGAGAGGGTGGGTTTGGTGTAGAATCCTAGGAGAGGAGGAGGAAGTATGTTAAATGGGCTCACACATCCCTCATATCCCCCAGGGCTGGGCTGTGAGAAGGGACACATCCCTGAGAGTCGATCCCCATCCTGAGGGCAAAGCCTGATGCTGGGACTGTTGAGTGTCCTCTCACCTGTCACCACCAGCTCGAGGGGGTCACTGTGCTCTGACCAGCCAGTGGGGCCGAGATAGTAACAGTGATATGTCCCTGAATATTTCTCTGTCATGTGTGGGATGGAGAAATTGGCCTTTTCCCCGGGCTCCAGAGGGCTCTTTTGGTCCCAAGGCACTGGATTTCGCTCTTTATGCAGACGATACTCTTGGGTCTCCAGTGTCCCTTGACACCTGATGGCCACTGGCTTCCCCCGAGGGATCACAGAGCCTGGCTCAGCCCAGATGGTGGGTTTGGGGAGAGTGTCTGGAATGATATCAGAGGCTGGGTCAAAAGACATTCCAAACCCCCAGTTCCCCCAGCTCTTAGCTCCAGGAACCTCTCAGATGATCCCCATCCCTCAACCCAAACTGCTGTTCTCCATCCCCAGCTGCCTGAGGGTGACCCCTTGCCTCCAATGAGAAGGTGGTATCTGGGGATCTGGGGACAGACTCACCTGCCTGCACTGGGGTCCTCGGGTCCATACTCAGCCCTGGAAGAGAATTCCCTGTGAGAGATTTGCCCTTGAATCCTGAGCAGAACCTCCCCTCCCCATGAGCCTCCTGAGTCCTGGGGTCTCCTGACAGACCAGGACCTGGCTGTGGCATGGGGTCCCACCCAGACTAAGGCTTCCCCTCACCCTCCTCAAATCTCACCAAGGAATACTAGGGCCATAAGGGTAGGAGTCATGGTGTCTTCTCCTTCTGTCCTCAGCAATGCAGAAGGAGACGACGGTGTCCAGCAGGACAGACAGGGACAGCATGTGTTCCCTCTGAGGCTGGTCCTCCCTGTCACAGAGTTGTCATGTCAGCAGCCCCCAGTTCAGGGAACTGCCTTCTCCAGGAAGCTGTGTCTCATTTACAGTTTGGAGCAGCAAACAGAGGCAGAGATGTTCCTGCCAGGTGAGAGTGATTCAGGACATGTCCTTCGCTCTCAGAGCCTCCCCCATGGGGTCTTCATCCTCAGCCCACCCATCACAACATCCCTGTGGTGTCCTCACCATAAACACTGGTCATCTATGACCTGGATATGTTTCAGGGAAGATGCAGCTTCCTGCTGCACTGCAGAGCTCAGATCAGCAGAGACACACGCTCAACATCTAACTGTACAGTTCAGGTCGAGGTCATTGGGACAATGAGCACAAAGAAGAAATACAGTGAAATAAAGGAAGGAAACGTCACCCTTATGCTGGCCCCAGAGTGTGGGTTTTCTTTCTATCACATCCCCTGTTCACAGACTTCTCTTTTTTCTGCAACAGCATCCACTACCATTTCTATGGGAACAAACTTCTGAGTCATCCCCACCTCCTCAGACCCCTTGTTCCCTTGGGCAGAGCTCTCTTCCTCATCCTGGGGTACTGTCTTGACCTTTAGGGGCCAGTGAGTGGGTTAGTGCTCTGGTTTTGGGGGACTTCTGAGTCATTCCCACCTCCTCAGACTCCTTGTTCCCTTGGGCAGAGCTCTCTTCCTCATCCTGGGGTACTGTCTTGACCTTTAGGGGCCAGTGAGTGGGTTAGTGCTCTGGTTTTGGGGGACAAGGCTGATTACCATTTAAATATTTCATCTTCATATACTACCCATGTGACCTTGAGTGTTAATGTCCAATCTCTGATCCTCAGTTTCCCCATCTGCAACATGTTGTCATGAGTCCCACTCCTCAGAGGTGTTTTGGGGTCAGTGGTGCTGGGTTCATAGGAGGGATAAATCATTTTAACTTCCAGTCCTGATTAAGATGTGTGGGGTTTGAAACATGAGAGTATCAAGGTGTCAGACTCCACAGTCATGGTGGATGATGGATTTGCCCACTCAAGAACCCCCATCTGCTCCTAACACTGAGAAATGTTGTTTGTAATATTTCTGGTTTGCAGCCATAGTCAATTGCAGAAAAAGAGAAATGAAAGTCCTGAAATAGAGAGAGAATGGCAAGAAAAAAAAAATCAAAGCTGAGTAGCCACAGTGCCTGGAACCATCAAGGGGTCATTAGAGTGGAGGTTTTCACATCTACATGGAAAGGAGAGGGATCCCAGGTCCTCACAGACAGGGAAGGGAGCAGGGCTCAAGGTTAAAGTTGGAAGCTGTATTTCCCCTCCCTCATATATGTGGGTGGGCACTAGATTATCTCTGCCCACTGACCCAGCCCAGAGGTCAGCACTGAGTCATGTCCCATGTGTTTGTGGAACACATTCATTTCAGTATAGTCCCCCATAGATGTTTGTCTATGTGTGAGTATGAGGTTCATAGTGGAACCAACCCTTCTGAGCACATGCCCAGTCAGATGCTAAGTTTGGGAGAGGGGTTACCACAGGGCAGTTCAGTTGCAACAATCCACTCCTTTCAGCCCTGAAGCTCAGGACAGCCCTGGGATAAACTAGGGAAAATCAGGTGTGTAGGAGGTTAGCATTCAACATAAATAGACATCAAAGAGAAGTCCTAATAATGATAAACAGTGCTGTGAAAGACAATGTACCAAGTCATGACTGGAATTTTCATATCCAAGGAAATAGAACACTAGGAATAAATGAAACTCATTTTAATATGAGCATGTCTAAATATCTGAAAAAATAAAAGAGGAAATTAAATTCTTGGAAAAACAAAAGGAGTTATATTGCAGAAGTGTATGGAATTTTAGAAATGAATTAGACAAATATCTTAGAGGCAAAAATAACACTTTCATTTAATATACTCAAAATATACTTTTCCTCAATGAGATGACATAGCCAAAGATCCAATTACGAAACTGGAATACAATATTGAGGGAATTTTGTAGGATGCAACATATACTGGAATGAGAAAAGTAAGATTCATGGGGAATAGAAAGGGAAAAATAATGTATGTTGTGAATTTCAGAAGGAAAGCAGCGAGAATGATGTCTGCAGCAGGCCTAGAGGCAAATAGCGGGTATTCTGGAGACATGTAGAAGTAACACATAAGTGGTCAGGTGCATGAATATATCAACGAAATCTGAGTCTCGATTTTTAAAGGCAAAGTGAAGGAAATCGATGGGAGCTGAGCTTGAAACACACACACAAAAATGCCAAAAGATATGGAAAAGTACAATCAAAGAATTAATTGTGAGTGAAGAATTCTATACTCACTCAAATTACTACTAAGGGGCAAAGGTGAAAGGGTCAGCAGAGGAGAAATCCCCTAGTTTGAGGAGACCTGGGGCGCATCTGACATGTTTGGACTCATGTCTCACATGTTGAAACCTCCACGTCAGGCTTCATCATCAGGAGAGATGAGAAGGGTGTTGGTAGTAGATCCTTAACCATCAGATGTATTCTCCCCTCCTTAAAGTTGGATTGTATTTTTTATTTGAAATAAGAAAATGCTTTCAAGTATCTTAATAAAAATAAAGAGCAAAAATAAGGTGTTTACAGATGTACAAGGTCTTAGACATTTTACTGTTTACATGCTCACCAAAAGTAACACTAAAATACGTATTTAAGCCAAAGAACAATAAGAAAATCAGAGAAATTGAGATTAAAAAGTGAGGAAAATAAAGGCAAAACAAATAAACTTTGGAAAAATTTGCTTATATATGCATACACATATACACACATATTTAAATTTAAGAAAGCTGAGTCAAAATATTGTGTGTGTGTGTGTGTTAGTTTGTGTGTGTTAGAGAGAGAGAGAATACTTTTGAAAGAAAGTAAGTACTGAGAGTTCAGCTAAGGTGAAACGTTCTTTTCCTATCTAAAGCAGAGGATGCATCAAAAATAGTTCAAAACCATATCTAAATACCAATATAAACAATGGAGTTAACTACCTAAAATTAAAAGTGCAATTTATAACATCCCAACTGGTTAATGTAATTGTACAAAAGAAGTAAATCTTAATCAAACCAAACGTGGTCTGGAAATTCAAAGGGAAAGTAGGAGAATACAGGATATCTTAATTCATAAAGAAGCAACAACGCTTAAATAAAATGGTGGCGATACTTCAAAATATTCTTTTATTTCCAAACATTAAAAGATTATGGACTTACTCTAGGATAGCAGAATAAGAGTTCTTACCATCAGGCTCCCAAAGAACAATGATTTTGACAACAAGAATTGAAGATGGCTGAACCTCATCTCTGAAATAACACCCAAGTCCATACTGATAACCTTCATCTCAATTCAGATTCATGGGACATGGTGGGTTCAGAAACTCACATGAACTCATTTTCGTTCATAGTTTTACATCTTGTGATATTGGGCAATGTCTTCAGAGACCCAGTTTCTCACCTGGGAAGTGGCTCACTGTCTGACTAGACTTAGGTGAACCTGAACAGGTTGATGGTGATCATGTTTTGAGAGAACCTCAGTGCCAATATATGAAATATTTGATATAACAGATAAAGAGAAACTTTGGTTGATGTTCAGTGTCTAGTGAAGGCTACAGCTTTCTCCACCTTAATTTAATCTCACCTCACAAAATTGTACAGAATATACACATAAGTTATAAATAGAAATGTATTATTTATCAGTAATAACAAATAGACTGATTAGTATACAAATGAAAGTCAAGAATATCGCCAGTGTTCCACAAGACCCTGTGGATTCCATCTTGAACAAAACGTTCAGACGTATCTTTATAGGATGTAAAGACCATTTTTAATAATGTTTTTTTTCAGAGCGCTGAGTTATAGTATACCACCTGACTTTCACTTCACTCAGCAGTGTGCTCATTCAAACTGTTGGTTTGGTATTTCAGGAGAAACTATGACAGGTATCATCCGACAAGGAAAGAAAGACTTAATGGATCCAAAAAGGGTTTTAGGGAGTTATTTTGGATTTATCTGTTCTGATCTGGACCCAATTGTCATCCATTTATTCAGTTATTTAAAACAGATTCTGTATTCTGATTTGAAGAGGTACACACATCAAATTATGTGGTAAATAAAAATAGAGAAAAATATATTACAGGAAATTGGAGCAGAGCATGAAGATGAACATAGATGTGGACCCAAACCTATCATGTGGATGCAGCCACGTGTTATAGGGGTGAGAAAAGAAGGGGTCCAGTCAAGAAAAATCAATAGTGGTACAGAGAGAAATTACCACAATTTAACTAGAGAAAAGCCTCGACAGGAACAACCCATATATTTCCTACACCTGAACTATGTT
Source organism: Equus asinus (assembly GCF_041296235.1). NCBI lineage: Eukaryota > Metazoa > Chordata > Mammalia > Perissodactyla > Equidae > Equus > Equus asinus. The sequence goes on from NC_091815.1 coordinate 37,973,769, forward strand.
CACATTCTCAATATTCTCAGCAGACTGCTCTCCCTATTTATGCCTCTGATTTTCTTCCAGAACCTCTTGGTATCATCAGATTTATTTCCAAGCTTCTATCTCCCTAAATAGTGGGTGTGTTCCCTCTTGTGTTTATCTCCTGGCTGTAACTTTGGGTCATTCTCTGACTGGGCTGAGTTGAAACAGAAGCACCCTGATAGCCACCATGATCAAGGCAAACATGCCCATCTAGATGAGATTCTCCATTGTGTAATCTTGGTTGTTTGATTCTAGAAATTGAGGACCAAGAGATCACAGTGGTCAGGGCAGACTGAAATCACCCCAGGATCCCTGCATGTCCATCCAGGGCACCTGCCTTCTGTTGACAGGATTTGGTTCTTTGGACCCAGCTCCATAACTGAGAATTTCTCCTTACTCATCCCTCCTGGAGTCTGACTTGTTTTGTGAGGGTTTGAGCTTATCAGCTACTCCTGAGAGCCAAAACCAGAGAGTGTGAATGAGGATACTTAGGCATGCATAGGTAATCTCTTTTCTCATCTCCAGTGAGTCTCAAAAACTAGCTAAAGCCAATCTCAATCCCTTGAGATGAGCATCTCCAGAGTCTCATCTTCAATCTACTTAGGAGGCAGAGATGTCCATTTGGGGCTTTATTTTGTCCTGAGAATTAGTAATATGAAGGAGTGAAGGGCTGGGTCTACCTTTCAGTTCCTCCGTCTCAGCCAGTTCTTTTTGTCTCTGGCTCAGGATTACATATTTCACATCATTTTCCTTTCTTCTCTCTATCAAAGTATTCTTTTAGAAAATAAATGATGAGCTATCTACAAAATAGGCTGTTTTTCTCAGATGAAAAATAATCCTAATTAACATAAGCTAATTATTCTTTCAGTTTGTATTCTATGTAAGAAGATTGATGAGAAACAAGCAAAAAAGGTAAATGATAAAATAAAATATTTAGAAGGGCACATGGACAAAATACAGATATCTATAGATGTAAGATAGGCACTGGAAATTTGAAAATTTCAATACCAAGGAATACCAGGAAACATGGAGATGGAGGAGGGGAATACTAAACATAAGTTCTTGTGGAATAAGTTTCAGAGAATGACCAGATCTGGGTGACAACCTGCTGCTCATGGGAATTGGGCAGAAATCCTGCCTTTCTCCTTTCCTCTCATGCAATGACAGTGCTTCCTGGTGGGGACAGAACATGCTCAGCATGGACAGAAATCCCCAGAGAAGAATTTATGGACCTTCTTCCACAGAAATTCACTGGCAGAGAACTTCAGAACTAATTGAGCCTTTTGAAATGCAGGATAGGATTTTGCTTTTGAGAGAGGAGAGAATAAAGTTTCAGATACGGATAGAATTTTGTTGATATCTCATCCAAGGATGGCTGAGAGAACTCAACTTCAGGTTATAAGTTCTACTGAATCCCCCAGCTTCCTCGACCTGAAAATGAGAGGCTATCTTTACCTTCCTCTTCCAAAATTGCCTTGATCACTCTTAACCGACCCCAGAAATCAGCACCATGGGCAGAGTCAGCTCTTTTCCCCCACCTCAGCTGAGGGTCTTTCCCTTCATGCATTTCCTCTCATACTGACCACATAGATCCCCTCCTGACTCCATCACAGAGCCTGGGTGGGCTGAAAGGGAGGGTGCAAGCTACATTCCTGAGGGAGAAGGAAGGAGCTGTGTTGAAGAGAGGGAGACTGTCAGCCAACATACACCAGGTGTAGACTGTGAGTGCTGAGGTCCCCTGAGGCCACACGTCATTCCCTTCTGCCTGTGAAGAGGAGCCTATAGCAGGGAATTGGATCTCATAGATTTGTAGAGAAACAGGTTTTTTTTTTTTTTTTGCTGGAGTCCTGTGGGGCCTCTGTATCCAAAGGTTTAGAGACCATCTCTCTATACAGATGGTAAATTTCAACCTGCAGAGACCTCGGACACTAGATGGTCACAGGGCTCTCCATGGTGACCATGGGACCTGGGACAGTCCATATGGATGTTTTGGGGGGGGCTCTTGGAAAGGAATCAGACCTGAAGTTTCAGGGGAGCCCTTCTCTCCTCAGCCTCCACAGCTGTCACTCAAGGTCCCTCTCTGACTACTCATTATCAGTCCAAACCCTCTGTGCTCCCACAGTTGCCCAGGGGGGTTCAGTAGGATGAAGCAGGAGGTGTGGGGGACAACTCACCTGCCTGTACCTGGTGCCAAGGGTCCCTGAGGCATCCATGGAAGAGAGTTCCCTGTGAGAGTGTGACTCTCCCACCTATAGAAGATCCAGGCATAGTCTGGGCCCCTGAGAGCTGGGGTTAGATCTGGGGCTGAGCACACTCTCCTTCCCCCGAGAAGTCCCCCTCCACTGAGCCTACTGAGTCCTGAGGTCTCAATAACCAGGACATCAAAGGAGAGGTGACCGCACCAATCCTCTTTTCCTTAAAACTCACCAAGTCACTGAAAGGCAATGAGGGAAGGTGTCCCGGCACTGCTTCCCATGGTCTCCAGCCGTGCAGAGGATGTATAAAGTCCACAGAGCCTGGCAGGACAGACACATGGGGTGTGACAAGGTCCGGGCTCCATGCAACACATCACGAGTTCCTCATCAGTAGTTCCTCATAAGAAGGAGAACAGCCCCTCCCAGGGCCTCACTCTGCTCTTCCTGAAGTGTGGGGCTGAGGAGACAGTAGGTACTGGGGATCTTTCTTTTTTTTTTTTTTTTTTTTTTTTTTTTAAAGATTTTATTTTTTCCTTTTTCTCCCCAAAGCCCCCCGGTACATAGTTGTGTATTCTTCGTTGTGGGTTCCTCTAGTTGTGTCATGTGGGACGCTGCCTCAGCGTGGTCTGATGAGCAGTGCCATGTCCGCGCCCAGGATTCGAACCGACGAAACACTGGTCCGCCTGCAGCAGAGCGCACGAACTTAACCACTCGGCCACGGGGCCAGCCCCTGTACTGGGGATCTTTCAGATCAGATTTGAGTCTCTTCATACCCCACACACTCTGCCTCCACCTCGTGCCAACACAAATCCTTAAAGTGACACCTGTTTCAGAACATGAGGCTTGGAGATGGCAGAAGAGCCAGCACAACCTCTGTTGCAATTCTGGGTCTGCCTCTTATAGGGGCTTCGTGACTTGGGGCAAATCACTTCCTTTGCTGAGCTTCTGTAAATGCAAATTTTATTCCTTCCTTTCATCAGCTAGGAAGTCAGTCAATATTTACTGAGCAGTTACCCTGTCCATTCATGGTGCCAGGCACTGGAGAGTCATTGGTGAAGCTGACAGAGTCTTTCCCCATGACTCCTGGGGCTAAGGTGAATGAAGACAGAGATTACAAATATTTAGGTGGCAAATAATTCAGCTGTAGTCTTGTTTTAATACAAGCTGGAAGAAAAAAGAAAACAGGGTACAATGAGATTCAATAACAAGTAGATGTCCTGCTACCTGGGTCCTGGTTGTGAGGGGTCCTTCTTGGGGAAGCAGTGACCCAAAGTAGGAGCAGGGGTTATCCTAGAGGTGGTGGGGCGGGCATCCTTGCCCAGAAAGATCTGAGTTGTTTTCAGAGTTGAGGCCAATCAGGAGAACGCGGGACCTTTCCACACAGGATCTTGAGAAGCTTGAAAGCATTTTTAATTTTATCTTTGAGGCAATGGGAAGATTTTAAGCAACAAGACAGTATGAACAGATTTCTATTTTATAAAGACTATCACCATGTAGAAAACATAAGGCAGAAAGAACTTATTGATAATTAACTATATTAAAAATAAAACTCCAACATTACTCTAGCCCATGGATGGTGTGTTGATCAGTATTGTAAGTCATTGATATGTTTTTCATGTATATTTCTTACACAAACTTATAAGACAAAATACATTTACAGTTGACTAGAAAGATACCAGACAGCTACTTGGACTAGCAATTTGGAAAGGAGTGGGCTAGGTGCAGACCGACTGAGGGAACAGCTGGAGGAAGGCACAGAATTGTTAAGTAGCTCAGTTCATGCGTGTGTTTGTGCATGTGTGTGGTTAACTATGATGAGTTTGGTTGAGGAGGAGAGTTGTGTTTGCTGGGGCTGGTGAGTTTAGCTCAGCCCTGATCATTGACAGCCTTGAACATCAGATGGTGCAACTGTATGTTTTTTGAAGATGGAAACAGTAAGCATTTTGAGCAGGGCAGGATCAGACAAGAGAGAGTTATTAGAAGAGTCCTTTGGAGGCAGCGAGAAGAATGAAGTGGAGTGGAGGCCTGGACTGGAGGACCAGGGAGGAGGCTGATGAGATGATATAGATGAGACGTCTTGAGTGTTGTGATAGATCAGGGGTTGTTAGGAAGGACTCAGGGGGCGTGGTGGTGTGGATTTGAAGAGTGGATGTGAAGTGCAAGAGATTGACAAACTGAGTGCTGTTCCTCTCTCTACCTTGGTGCCTGGAGGAGCCAATGGGGCCCTCACAGGGAGGACGACCCTGGGGGAAAGGGAGGCTTGGGGAGATGCTTAGAAGGCTGATCACCATTTCTCAGAAGAAAGCATGGCCCTGCCCCCTGAGCTGGGATTGTGGAGTTTCTTCCCCTCAAACACATTCCTTCACTGACTTCCTTGTTTCTATAAATTGGCACCACCTGTTTCTTCATCGCCCTCCTTCAAAACCTCTGAGTCATTTCCGCCTCCTCGGAGCCACTTCCTTCCCAGGCAGAACTTTTTAAAAATTATTTTATTGAAGACATATCAGCTTATAACACTGTGTAAATTTCAGAAGTACACTATTATATGTCAGTTTCTATATAGACAGCATCATATTCACCACCAACAGTCCAGTTTTATCCATCACCATGCATATGTGGCCCTTTGCCCTCTTCACTCTTCCCCTCTGGTAACCACTGATCTGTTCTCTTTGTGGATGTGTTTGTTTTTCTTCCACATATAACTGAAGTCGTGTTGTGTTTGTCTTTCTCTGTCTGACTTATTTCACTTCCCAAATCCTTCGTGTAATTACACGAAACAAATTTTTTCAGGCTTATTAAGGTAAAATTGACAAATAAAAAGTCATTTATTTTTAAAGTTCACAATGTGATGTTTTGATATACGTATACATTGTGAAATAATCAGCATAATCAAGCTAATTGCCACATCCATCAACTGACAGAGTTACCATTTCGTGTCTGTGTGGTGATGACACCTAAGATCCACCCTTTAAGCAAATTTCAAAGACACAATAGAGTCTTGCTACCTGTAGCCACATGACTGCACTTTAGATCTCCAGAACTCATTCATCTGCATAACTGAAACTTTGCATCTCTCTGTCTCCCCATTTCCCCTGCCCGTGGCAACCACCATTCTACTTTGTTTCTGTGGTTTTGACTATTTTAGACTCCACATGTAAATCAAATTATGTTTTATTTGTCTTTGTCTTGCTTATTGCACTTAGCATAACGCTCTCCAGGTTCATCCTTGTTTTCACAAATGGCAAACTTTCCCTCTTTTTAAAAGATGAATAGTATTCCATTCATTGGTTGATGGACATGTGGGTTGTTTCACATCTTGGTTATTGTGAATAATGCTGCAATGAACTTAGGAGTATAGATATCTCTATGAGATCATAATTTTATTGAATAGGAAATACACCCAGAAGTGGGATTTCTGGATCATATGGTAGCTCTACTTTTAATTTTTTAAATTAATTTATTTTCTATTATGGTAACATTGTTTTATAACATTATGTAAATTTCAGGTGTTCATCATTATATTTCAATTTCTGTGTAAATTACATCATGTTCACCACCAAAAGACTAATTATAATCCATCACAGCATGCATGTGCCTAATCACCCATTTAAACTTCTTCCCTCCCCCTTTCCTGTCTAGTAACCACCAATCCAATCTCTGTCTCTATGTGATTGTTTGTTGTTTTTATCTCCTACTTATGAGTGGGATCATATAGTATTTGACTTTTTCCCTCTGACTTATTTCCCTTAGCATAATACCTTCAAGGTCCATCCATGTTTTCACAAATGGCTGGAATTCATCGCTTATTTATGGCAGAGTAGTATTCCATTGTGTATATATACCACATCTTCTTTATCCCCTTATCCCTTGCTGGGCACCTAGAATGCTTCCAAGTCTTAGCTATTGTGAACAATGCTGCAATGAACATAGGGAAGTATCTATCTTTATTCATTTGTGTTTTCATGTGCTTTGGATAAATACTCAGCAGTGGAAGAGCTGATCATATGGTAGTTCTATTCTTAATTTTTTGAGAGTTGGCATACTCTTTTCCATAGTGGCTGTACCACTTTGCACTCCCACCAGCTGTGTATGAGAATTTCCTTCTCTCCACATCCTCTCCAACACTGTTGTTTCCTGTCTTGTTAATTATAGCCATTCTGATGGGAGTAAGGTGTTACCTCACTGTAGTTTTGATTCGAATTTCCCTGATGGTTAGTGATGTTGAACATCTTTTCATGTACCTGTTGGCCATCAGTATATCTTCTTTGCAGAAATTGCTGTTAAGATCTTTTGCCCACTTTTTAATTGGATTTTTAGGTTTTTTTGTTGTTGAGATGTATGAATTCTTTGTATATTTTGGATATTAAACCCTCATCAGATATATGGTTTGCAAATCTCTTCTCCCAATTGTTAGGTTGTCTTTCCACTTTCTGGATGATTTCCTTTGCTGTGCAGAAGCTTTTCAGTTTGATGTAGTCCCATTTGTTTATTTTTTCTTTTGTTTCTCTTGCCCAGTCAGACATGGCACTTGAAAATATGCTGCTAAGACCAATTTCAAAGAGCATACTGCCTATCTTTTCTTCTAGAAGTTTCATAGTTTCAGGTCTTACATTCAAGTCTTTAATCCATTTTGAGTTGATTTTTGTGCATGGTGTAATACAATGGTCTACTTTCATTCATTTGCATGTGACTGCCCAATTTTCCCAACACAATTTATTGACGAGACTTTCCTTTCTCCATTGTATATTCTTGGCTCCGTTTTTGAATATTAGCTGTCCATAAATGTGTGGGTTTATGTCTGGGCCCTTGATTCTGTTACACTGATCTGTGTGTCTGTTTTTGTGCCAGTACCATGCTGTTTGGGTTATTATAACTTTGTAGTATATTTTGAAAGCAAGAAGCATGATACCTCCAGTGTTGTTCTTTTTTCTCGTGATTCCTTTGGCTATTTGGGTCTTTTCTTGTACCACATAAATTTTAGGATTCTTTGTTCTATTTCTGTGAAAAGTGTTGTTGGAATTTTTATAGGGATTGCATTGAATCTGTAGATTGATTAAGGAAGTATGGACATTTTAACTATACTAATTCTTCCAATCCAAGATCATGGAATATCTTCCCAATTCTTTGTGTCTTCTTCAATTTCTTTCAACAATGTTTTATAGTTTACAGTGTACAGATCTTTCACCTCTTTGATTAAGTTTATTCCTTGATATTTTATTCTTTTTGTTGCAATTGTAAATGGTATTGTATTGTTAGTTTCTCTTTCTGCTACTTCATTGTTAGTGTATAGAAACACAACTGATTTTTCTATGTTGATTTTGTATCCTGAAACTTGACTGTATTCATTTATTATTTCTGAAAAATTTTTGGTGGATTCTGTAGCCTTTTCTATATATAAAATCATGTCATCTGCAAATAGTGACAGCTTCACTTCTTCCTCTCCAGTTTGGATCCCATTTATTTCTTTTTCTTGCCTGATTGCTGTTGCTAGGACTTCCAATGCTATGTTAAATAAGAGTGGTGAAAGTGGGCATCCTTGCTGGTTCCTGTTCTTAGATGGATAGCTTTCAGTTTTTCTCCATTGAGAATGATATTAGCTGTGGGTTTTTCATATACAGCCTTTATTATGTTGACGTGCTTTCCTTCTGTACCCATTTTATTCATAGTTTTTTTTACTATAAATGGAATGGATGCTGTATCTTGCCAAATGCTTTCTCTGCATCTATTGAGATGAACATGTGATTTTTATTCTATTTTGTTAATGTGGTGTATCACGTTGATTGATTTGTGGATGTTGAACCATCCCTGCATCCCTGGAATAAAACCCACTTGATTATGGTATATGATCTTTTTAATGTATTGTTGTATTCAATTTGCTAGTATTTTGTGGAGGATTTTTGCATCTATGTTCATCAGTGATATTGGCCTATAATTTTCTTTTTTTATGTTGTCCTTTTCTGGTTTTAGTATCAGGGTAATGTTGGTTTTGTAGAATGAGTTAGGAAGCTTCCACTCCTCTTTAATTTTTTTGAAGAGTTTGAGAAGGATAGATATTAATTCTTCTTTGAATGTTTGGCAGAATTTGCCGGGGAAGCCATCTGATTCTGGACTTTTATTTTTGGGGAGGTTTTGGATTGCCTTTTGATCTCCTTACTGGCGATTGGTCTACTAAATTTCTGTATTTCTTCTTGATTTAATTTTGGAAGATTGTATGATTCTAGAAATCTATCCATTTCTTCTAGGTTTTCCAATTTGTTGGCATATAGCTTTTCATAGTATTCTCTTATATTCTATTGTATTTCTGAGGACTCCATTGTAATGTCTCCTCTTTCATTTCTGATTTTATTTATTTCAGCCTATCTTTTTTTCTTGGTTAGTCTAGCTAAAGGTTTGTCAATTTTGTTTATCTTTTCAAAGAACTAGCTCTTAGTTTCATTGAATTTTTTCTATTGTGTTTTTAGTCTCTATTTCATTTGTTTCTGCTCTGATTTTCATTATTTCCTTCCTTCTACTGATTTTTGGCTGTGTTTGTTGTTTTTCTAATTCCCTTAGGTGCAGTGTTACGTTTTTTGTTTGTGATTTTTCTTGTTTGTTAAGGGAAGCCTGTATTGCTATAAACTTCCCTCTTAGAACTGCTTTTGCTGTGTACCATAAAATTTGGCATGTCACTTTCATTTTCATTTGTCTCCAGGTATTTTTTTAATTTCTCCTTTGATTTCTTCATTGAATCAATAATCGTTCATTAGCATTTTGTTTAATCTCCACATATTTGTGGCTTTTCTGCTTTTCTTCCTGTAGTTGATTTCTAGTTTCATATCTTTGTGGTCAAAAAAGATGCTTGCTATTATTTCAGTCTTCTTAAATTTATGTAGACTTGTTTTGTGGCATAATATGTCATCTATCCTGGAGAATTTCCTTTGTGCATTTGAAAAGAATGCATATTCTGTGGTTTTTGGATGAAATGTTCTGTATGTATCAACTAAGTGAATCTGGTCTAATGTGTCATTTAAGGCCAATGTTTCCTTATTGATCTTCTGCTTGGATGATCTATCCATTGGTGTAAGTGGAGTGTTAAAGTCCCCTACTATTGCTGTATTACTGTATATTTCTCCTTTTATATCTGTCAATAATTACTTCATATGTTTAATTGCTCCTATGTTGAGTGTATAGATATTTACAAATGTCATATGCTCTTGTTGGATTATTCCCTTTATCATTATGTAGTGACCTTCTTTGCCTCTTGTTAAAGTCTATTATGTCTGATATAAGTATTGCTATCCCAGCTTTCTTTTCTTTGCCATTCGCATAGAGTATCTTTTTCCATCCCTTCACTTTCAGATTGTGAGTGTCTTTAGGTCTAAAGCGTGTATTTTGTATGCAGCATATATTTGGGTCTTGTTTTTTTATCCAATTGGCCACCCTGTGCCTTTCAATTAGAGCATTTAGTCCCTTGACATTTAAAGTAGCTATTGGTAAGTATGCACTTGTTGCCATTTTGTTACATTTTATTAGGATGTTTTAGTAGTTCTTCTCTATTGATTTCTTCTTTTCTTGCTCTCTTCCCTTGTGGTTTGATGGATTTCTTTAGTATTGTTTTTGGCTTCCCTTCTCTTAATTTTTGTGTATTAATTATAGGTTTCTGGTTTGTGATTACTATGAGGTTCATATATAATAACCTACCTATATAGCAATCCATATTAAGTTGATTATCTGTTTAGTTTGAGCTCTCACTAAAACTGCTACTCTTTTGTTCCCTTCCACTCGCCTTTTATGTTTTTCATATCAGGTCTAACCTCTTATTTTGTACATGTGTATCTGTCACTCTCTTATCATGGAAATAGATAATTTTAGTACTTTTGTCTTTTGACCTTCACGTTATCTTCATAGGTGGTTGATCGGCTGCCCTTACTGTATATTTGCCTTTACCATTGATTTTATTAATTTTTTAAAAGTAATTTTCTTATTCCTGTTTGTGGTCTTCTCTTTCTCACTTAAATACATCCCTTTAGCATTTCTTGTGAGGCTGGTTTCTTGGTGATAAACTCCTTTAATTTTGCTTGTCTTGGAAACTCTTTATCTCTCCTTCCATTCTGTGTGACAACATTTCTGGGTAGAGTATTTTGGGCTGTAGGTTTTTTTCCTTTCAGCACTTTAAATATATCATGCCACTCCCTTCTAGCTTGTAAGGTTTCAGCTGAGAAGTCAGCTGATAGCCTTATGGGTTTTTTTGGTGTGTAACTTGTTACCTTTCTCTTGTGGATTTTAGGATTCTCTCTTTAACTTTAATTCTTGACATTTTAATTATAATGTATCCTGCTGTGGGCATCTTTGAGTTTACCTTGTTTGATATCTCCATAGCTTCTGTACTTGGATGTCTGTTTCCTACCCTCTGTTAGGAAAAATTTCACCTACTATTTCTTCAAATAGATTCTCTGCCCCTTTGTCTCTTTCTTCTCCTTCTGGGACACCTATAATATAGGTGGTAGTTTGCTTGATGTTGTCCAAGAGGTCCCTTAGACTGTCCTCATTCTTTTTAATTCTTTTTTTATTTGGTTTCTTCAGCTTGGGTGATTTCCTCTAGTCTTTCATCCAGCTTGCTGGTATATTCTTTTGTATCATATACTCTGCTATTGAGTCCCTCTAGTGAATTTTTTATTTCCAATATTGTATTCTTCATTTCTTATTGGTTCTTTTTTATATTTTTCAATTCTTTGTTGAAGTTCTCACTGAGTTCATCCAATCTTCTCCCAATGTCAGGGAGCATACTTATGACTGTTTGAACTCTCTTCAGGTAGATTGTTTATTTCTTTTTCATTTAGTTCTTTTTCTGAGGTTTTGTGCTCTTCCCTTACTTGGAAAATTTTCCTTTGTATCCTCATTTTACCTCTTTCTCTGTGCTTATATGTATGTATTGGGTGGGTCAGCTACATCCCCCAATCTTGGAGAGGTAGGCTTACATAAGAGATGCCTAATGAAGCCCACCAGTGTGCTTCCTCATCATCATCAGTTCCAAATGTTCCAGGAGTTTCCCCCATGTGGGCTATGTGTGTTCTGTTGTGGCAGAGTTGCTCTTGTTGCAGGTGCCTGGGTAGGCTATGCTGTCCCCCTGGCCAGCTGGTTGTAATTCTCATCTGTGTGGTGGCTGCTATGGACCCTTCAGTCGCTTTATTTGGCATAGGGAACCCCAGCACAGTTTGTTGCAAGGTCTAGTAGCAGATTACTGTTGCAGTTTTTCTTTTAAGTGAGTAGGCACCCAGCTTGGCTGGTTGCTTGACTCAGGAGCTTATAATTTCTGTAGGCCTCTGGCCTGCAAGGCACTTGTCAGCTCTCTCAGGATTGAAGCTGAGTGGGGTTGGCCCCAGGCACAGGAGCACTTAACTTTTTCAAGCATTGGAAGGTGAGGCCGATCTCCTAGGTGGCTGTTTGAGAAGTACATTTCCGCTGCAGCTGACAAGCTTCACCACCCACAGGGCCATATACATCATCAAAACAGTCCTGCCTCATGTGCACGCCCCAATCTACTGAAGCAGGCCCCATCACCCCACTGCAGAGGCCCCACACACTCCACCAATTCCCCAAAGCCTCCACCTGCTCCTCATATATGCCCTGCCCCAGAGAGGCAGACCCACTTGCTGGGTTGCAGAGTTTCCAGGCACGCCATGTATGTGGGCCCACAAGTTGTCAGAGGGCTTGCTTTTGGGTGGGGCCAGTCCCTAGGGCCAGCTGCCTGCCCTGACTGATTGGATTAAGTCAGGGATCTACTGGGTGGAGCAGACCCCAGGCTACAGGCCAGGGGAAGAACTCCAATAGCATCTGCCAGTGTCTGTCAGTACTCCTATACTAGGTCACAAAAATGGCTTCCAAAAATGTCTCAGTATCTCAGGAGGAGGTCCCAGCCTGGGGAGGTCTCACCTCTCACCAAGATGCACCCAGAGCCTGTCAACTGAGTCCCTTTTCACCAAAGAACTGTGCTTCTTTCTTTCTAGTTATTTTAGACTGCTTTCTGAAATGGGTGTTTGTTTGTGGGCCCTTTAAGAGCAGGCTTTTTTACCCTTGTGTCTCATAGCTTTTTGGGGTACTCCCCATTGTTGTTAGTAACCAGTAAAGCCAGATATTATAACATTCGTCTTGGTTGTGCTGAGTCCAAAAACTTCTTATAGTGATAATGCTCCCCTTCTCAGATTCCCCACTCCTCCAGGGAAAGCTGCTTACCTTAAGATTGCTCCCAGCCAGTCATGAAATGCCACAGTTTGTGAAGGTGGCTTTTTTCCCTCCAGAAATGAATTTCTACCTCTTTCGTCTCAGTTAGCACTGTCCCTTGTTGTGGGTGTTCCTTTTATCCAGTTTTTCTGTTCTTTCTCAGGGGTAATTGTTCCAAGAGTGGTTGTAAATTTGTTGTGTCTTTGGGAGGAGGTGAGTTAAGAGTCTGCCTACACTGGAATGTTGACACCACCTCCCATCAAATTCTTATATATCCTTGTTTAAATTTATTCCTAACAATTTTATTTTATTTTTGATGCAATTGTAAAGGGGATTATTTCTTTATTCTTTTTTCAGATTTGTCATGTTTAGTGTATAGAAATTCAACTGATTTCCGTGTGGTGATTTTGTATCCTGTAAATTTACTAAATTCACTCATTAGTTCTAGCAATTTTTTGGAGTCTTTTTCATTTTCTCTATATAAGACCATACCATCTGCAAACAGAGACCATTTTACTTCCTTTCTGATTTAAATTCATTTGGTTCTTTCTCTTGTTTGATCGCTCTGCCCAAGACTTCCAGTACTGTACTGAATAGGACTGGTCATCCTTGCTTGTTTCTGATCTTAGAGGAAAAACTTTCAGCTTTTCACTGTTGAGGGTGATGTTAGCTATGGGCTTATACTACATGGCCTTTATTTTATTGAGCTATGTTTATTCTATACCCAATTTCATGAGAGTTTTCATCATGAAAGAATGTTGTATTTTGTCAAATACTTTCTTGGTATCTATTGAGACAATCATATGATCTATATCTTTCATTTTATCAATATGGTGTATCACATTTATTGATTTGCCTATATTGAACAATACTTGTGTCCCAAACTCACTAGATTATGGTGCATAATCCTTTTAATGTGTTCTTGAATCTTGTTTGCTAAGGTTTTGTTGTTAATTTTTGCATCTACATTCACCAGGGATAGTGGTCCCTAATTTTCTTTTCCTGTATTGTCCTTATGAGGCTTTGGTGTTATGATAATTATGTTTGTATGTGCTTCCTCTTCTTCAATATTTTGAAAGAATTTGAGAAGGATTGACATTAATTCCCCCTTTAAATGTTTGGTAGAATTCAGCAGTGAAGCCATCTGGTCCTGAGATTTTCTGTTGGGAGATTTTGGATAACTGATTCAAGGTCCCTCCTTTTGTTGGTTTGTTCAGATTTTCTATTTATTTTTTTATTTAATCTTGGTAGATTGTATTTTTCTAGCAATTTATCCATTTCTTATAGGTCATCCAACTTGTTGGTACGTAATTGTTTATAGTAACATATTATGATCCTATATATTTCTGTAGTATCAGTTGTAATGTCCTCTCTTTCATTTCTGATTTTATTTGTTTGAGTATTATCTCTTTTTTTCCTAATTGATCTCCCTAAAGGCTTGAAAATTTTATTTATCTTTTTGAAAAACCAACTCTTAGTTTTGTTGACCTTTCTATTGTTTTTCTGGTGACTACTTCATTTGTTTCCATTCTGATCTTTCTTATTTTCTTCCTTCTACCAACCTTGGACTTAGTTTGTTCTTCTTCTTCAGTTCCTTCAGGTGTAAAGTTAGGTTTGGTAATTGAAATATATCTATTTTCTTAATATATGCATTTATTGCTATAAATTTCCCTCTTGGAACTACTTTTGCTGCACCCCATAGGTTTTGGTGTATTGTGTGTCCATTTTCATTTGTTTCAAGATACTCTTTTATTTTCCTTTAGATTCCTTGTTTGTCCCACTGGTTGTTAAGGAGTGTGTTGTTTAGTTTCTACATGTTTGTAAATTGTTTGGCTTTCCTCTCATTGTTGATTTCTAGTTTCATACCATTGTGGTCAGAAAGGATACTTGGTATGATGTCAATTTTCCTGAGTTTGTTAAGACTCATTTTGTGTTCTATCTTATGATCTATCCTGGAGAGTCTTCCGTGTGTGCTTGAGAAGACTGTGTATTCAAATGCTGTTGAAAGGAGTGTTCTGTATATGTCTATTAAGTCCAGTTGGTCTAAAGTATGGTTCATGTCCAGTGTTTCTGTGTTGATTTTCTATCTGGATGATCTATCAATTTCTAGAAGTGGAGTATTGACGCACTCTTCTATTATTACACTATTGTCTATTTCTTCCTTCAGATGTGTTAGTATTTGCTAAAGATGTTTAGGTGCTGTGATGTTGCATGCATATGTATTTACGATAGCTGTATCTTCTTGATGAGTTTACCTCTTTGTAATTATATAATGGCCTTGTCTTTTGTTTCCATATTGGTTTAAAGTCTATTTTTTTCTGATATAAGTACAGCTACCTCCACTTCTTTTTGTTTTCCACTTTCATGGAAATAGCAAGAGAGTGAGAAAAAATCAATAAGATGGCATTGGTAAGTCATTACATATCAATAATTACTGGAAGTGTAATTGGACTTAATTCTCCAAACAAAAGGCACAGATAGATAATTTTAAAAAGTATATGTTACCTACAAGAGACTCACTTCAGCTTTAAGTACACACACAGGCTGAAAGTGAATGGATGCAAGGCTTATATGGGGCTTAGAGATAGTAAATGATGTACAGAGAAATACTGATCTCTTATGTTTTTCTGTTTATGTAGCCAGATTATGTCTTTGGCTATCAGCCAACAGGTGTACAATGGGCTCATTATGGAGTAGCCATGATAGCAAATATAGTCTATGCATCTGGCCTAACAGCATGAATGTCTTCTCATCAAGGATGTCTTAACTTCTGCTGCTGTTGAATGTCCAAACATCAGAGTGATTCAAAGCCCTTGATATAGTGCTAGCCCTCTCACAGAGACAAACTAGCCACTTGTTGAAAGTTGATGGCATAAGACCCATACCATTGTTGGCTAGTGATCAGTCTTTATCAAGATTGACACATGATCCAGGTATGTATTTGTCTTTCTTGCTTGCATGGCCTCAGCCAAAACTACTATATCTGAGTTCATTGTCTCACACTGGAGTACGCACGTTATGGCAAATGAGGTGGGTAAATGCCTATACTGCCAAGGAAGTTACTAGTTTTATTATATACAGAATAACCTAAGAGATGTCAGCCTGATAGAATTTGCAATGGCCTCTTACTAGTAGAGGTAAGATGCCAGCATGGAGGTGACACTCTGCAGAGGGTGGAGCACTGACCTTCAAGGGCGGGTTCCTTGGATATCTCCATGTCCAATAGTGGCAATTGTATAATATTGTGTACACAATAGGTAACATCTATAGTTCTGGAAACCGAGGGTTTAATTAAGAGTGATTCTTTTCACCATCACCTGCAGTGACATACTTGGGAATTATGTGTTTCATATCCCACAACTACAGGTGTCCTGGGTCTAGGTATTCTGATTATCAGGATGAAGATCACTTCAACCCTGGGAAGCAATAAGGGTTACAATGAACTCGAATCTATAGATGCCTCCTGATCATTTCCAGCTCTTCATATTGGTTAGAAAGCAGCCATAGAAGAAGATGGTAAGTAGCCCTTATCTTCATCAGGTAGTATTGTTGCTACCTAATGTGTCAAGGAAGAGGTGTTTGGAAATCATAGAGAGAGTGTCTCTTAGTACTCAAATGCCAAATTAATCATAAATGCTCAATTTAAGCAAACGCAGCCCAACAGGATCATGGTTAAACAAACAAACAAACAAAAACAACAAAATAGGGGCTATTTCCCCTTAAGAATGAAGGCATGGGTTAGCCAACCATGAATATTAATCAGACCAGTGGATGTGTTGCTAACAATGAGAGAAATCTCTAAAGGGTGGTAGAGGGATGCGGTGGGCTAATAGTAGCCCCATAGATAACCGGGTTCTAATCCCTGGGACCCGCGAATATTAACTTTATTGCAAAGAGGATTTGCAGGAATGATAAAGTTAAGGATCTTGAGAAGGGGAGACCATTCAGGATTTTCTAAATGTCATCACAAGTGTCCTTTTAGAGAGGGGTTGAGAGAGATTTGGGTACACAGAAGAGGAGAGGGTGACGAGACAATGGAAGCACAGAGAAATTTGAAGATGCTACTCTGCTGGCTTTGGAGATGCAGGAAGTGGTCATGAGCCAATGAATGCAAGCAATGCAGGTCTAGAAACTGGAAAAGACAAGGGAAGAGATTCTTATCCTGAGCCCCCTGAGGGAGTGTGGTCCCGCTGGAAACTTGACTTCAGCCTAATGAAAATGATTTCAGACTTTTGCTTCTAGAACTATAAGAATAAATGTGTATTCTTTTAAGCCAACAAGATTGTGGAGAATTTTTACAGCAACAATAATTAACACAGTGGGGGAGATGATAAATGTAACAAGGGCCATGAAACCAGTTGCAGCAGTGGGGGAGGGGGGTGTATCTTCCCAGTAACTCTCACCTTGTGTGTCTTTTTCCCTTGAAATTTTGAACAGCAACCATCCTGAAAAATGGATGCAGTAAACTTAATGAGAGGCAGGAAATGTTCTAAGTGGTGCAAAGAAGGGATG
Organism: Equus asinus; assembly: GCF_041296235.1. NCBI lineage: Eukaryota > Metazoa > Chordata > Mammalia > Perissodactyla > Equidae > Equus > Equus asinus. The sequence goes on from NC_091815.1 coordinate 37,990,694, forward strand.
ACGTAGCAGATGCTGAAACTGCTCTGCCCATGTTAAAAATGGATACTCTTTTCAATTTTGTGAACACCACCTCCTAGTGTTCATTCACTCCCCACAGCCAGCACCTGTGTCTCCTTGACGGAGGGCTACCCTCAGTCTGTCAGAATCCACTGTTTCTGCAAACATGGAGAATCAGAAGTCTCTGGGAATTTATGTCCCATTGGGTCAGTTTACAACTCCAGGCTGATGGGCAAAGGTGTAGGAATAACCTAACTCCCTTTCACTCTGGGGGGCGGCCCTCAGGTGTGAATTTTTTTCAGGGTTCACCTGAGAGACTTTTCCGAAATCAGCTCCCTTGCAATTTGGTTATGTCATCCCTCTTTTGGCTTCCTTCTCTTTTTTCTCCCATCTCCCTACTTCTCTGTAAGCCCCTCATCCACACTCCAGAATCATTCCTTAAATAAACTACTTCTCCATGAATCTCCATCTCAAGACTTTTCTGGGTAAGATAACCAAAGCAAGGTGCTTTTTTGGTTGGTTTGTTTATTTCATTTTCTACTTATTTTTCCTGGTGCATAGAAATGACTTCGATTGTATGTTTGCATCTTCCATCCAGTGATGCTGATAAAGTTACTGTTTTTAATGTAATTGTTTACTGTGTTTTTTCTATGTAAACAATTCAGCCACTTGAAATAAAATTTTATACCATTCTTCCCAGTGCTTATACCTTATTATTATTATTATTATCATCAATCATCATCATCATCACCTTTAGCCTTAATGCACTTGTTAGGACCTCCAGCACAGTGCTTAATAGAGTAGTGATGGAAAATTTCTTTATGTCATTCCTAATTGCAATGGCAAATATATCAACTTTTCCGTTATAAGCATGATGTTTCTTTAGTTCTTTATAAATTTCTTCACAATTCAAATGAGAAAAAATTCCATTAAAATATAATGAAAACCTATTGGTCATAACCAATATTTTTCTTCTGCATGTGATCAGCTAAACATATTTCCCTCTCTATTTTGTTAAATACATTGGTTGATTTTTTTATGTTTTTATTTTTATTCTTTATTATTTTATTGAGGTCATAATGGTTTATAACATTATGAAAGTTCAGGTGTACACTGTTACTTATCATTCACCATATATGTGTTCACTTTTACCCTTTTGTCCACCCCCCAATCCCCTTCACCTCTGGTAACCACTAATCTGTTCTCTTTGTACATGTGTTTGTTTATCTTCCACATATGAGTGAAATCATGCAGTGTTTATCTTTCTCTGTCTAGCCTATTTCACTTAACATAATACCCTCAAGGTCCAACCATATTGCTGCAAATGGAATGATTTTGTCTTTTTTTTCCTCTTTTTTTTGAGGAAGATTAGCCCTGAGCTAACTACTGCCAATCTTCCTCTTTTTGCTGAGGAAGACTAGCCCTCAGCTAACATCCATGCCCATCTTCCTCTACTTTATATGTGGGACGCCTACCACAGCATGGCTTGCCAAGCGGTGCCATGTCCACACCCAGGATCTGAACCGGAGAACCCCTGGCTGCCGAGAAGCAGAACATGTGCACTTAACCACTGCACCACCAGACCGGCCCCTGATTTTGTCTTTTTTATGGCTGAGTAGTATTCTATTGTGTATATGTATACCACATATTCTTTATCCATTCATCAGTTGAGAGGCACTTGGGTTGCTTTCAGGTCTTGGTTAACGTGACTAATGCTGCATTGAACAGAAAGTCTCTTTGAATTGTTGATTTCAAGTTCTTTGGATAAATACCCAGTAGTGGGATAGCTGGGTCATATGAGATTACTATTTTCAATTTTTTAAGAAATCTACATACTGTTTTCCATAGTGGCTACACCAGTTTGCATTCCCACCAGCAGTGTATGAGGGTTCTCTTTTCTCCACATCGTCTCCAAGATTTGCTATTTTTTGTCTTGGTGATTATAGCCATTCTGAGAGGTGTAAGGTCGTATGTCATTGTAGTTTTGATTTGCATTTCCCTAATTATCAGTGATGTTGAACATCTTTCTGTGTGCCTATTCGCCATCTGTATATCTTCTTTGGTAAAGTGTCTGTTTATATCCTCTGGCCATTTTCTGATCAGGTTGTGTGTTTTCATTTTTGTTTAGTTTTATGAGTTCTTTATATAGTTTGGAGATTAACCTCTTGTCAGATATATGATTTGCAAATATTTTCTCCCAGTTGGTGGATTGTCTTTTAGTTTTGTTTCTAGTTTCCTTTGCCTTGCAGAAGCTCTTTGGTCTGATGTAGTCCATTTCTTTTGCCTGAGGAGGCATGGTATTCGAAAAGATGCTGCTGAGATCAATGTCAAAGAGTGTAGTATCTATATTTTCTTCTAGGAGTTTTATCATTTCAGGACTTACATTCATGTCTTTAATCCGTTTTGAGTTAATTTGTGTGCATGGTGTTAAGATAATGGTCTACTTTCATTCTTTCGCATGTGGCTGTCCAGTTTTCCCAACACCATTTATTGAAGATCCTTCTGTCTCTACATGGTACATTCTTACCTCCTTTGTCCAAGGTTACCTGTCCGCAGATGTTTGGTTTTATTTCTGGGCTTTCAATTCTGTTACATTGATCTGTGTCTGTTTTTGTACCAAAAACATTCTGTTTTGATTACTATAGCTTTTGAATTCACTGTCATTTAGATTGTAAGTTTCGGTGTCTTCAGGGTTGGTTTCTGAAGAATTGTTTTTGTCCTTCTGTTCTAAACTGTTGCTGTAGGTTCTGACGGTGTTTAACCAGCAAATCTTTCGCCCCGGCACGTTGTGGTTGTATTAGGTTGCAGATTCCACATGCTACCACTAGGGGGAAGCAGGAGCTGTGTTTCTGATCTCAACGCGTCTTCGGGAAGTTGTGGGAGTACTATGGGCGCTTGTGCTCCCCAGCATTGCGTTTGGGCGCAGGCGGCGGCTGTGCTTGGTGGGCGGGGCTTCCTCGCACGGTCCAAGCCTGGGCCAGGCCTTGGGGCCACAATGACATGGTGGGCTCTCCTGCCACTGGGAAAGCAATCATGAGCAGGCTGCCTCTGTCTCTTCCTACAGTTGTTCTGAGCACCCAGCCGGGAATGCAGTTGCCTGGGCGCATAGATCTGCCGTCGCCTCCTTTGTGGCTGGCCTGGCCACTGTGCTTGATGGGCATAGCTTCTCCGAGGGACCAGGCTTGTGCCTCTGCTTGGGGCCACAGTGGCGTGGTGGGCTCCCCCACCACTGGGAAATCAATCACTAGCGGGCTAAGTGCTGCCATTGCTTCTTCCTACAGTCACTCTGAGATGCCTTCCCACGCTCGAGATGCTGCGGTACTCATGGCGCCCGCACCAAGCAGGAAAGCATTTGTGCACATGCACAGGGCTGTGGGGAAAGGGCAGGGGCGTCCTCGCCCATCTCCACTTCTTCCCGGAGAGCCCGTCCATCCGCCTTCAGATTTGTAGCTGTGTGAGTCTCTCAGGTGTCCTATTGTGCTGTGTGGGTTTCCTCCATTGGTCAAAGAATATCCATTTAGTGGTAGTTCAAAGATAACAGCTCACACACCCAGGTGGCGGCCATCACTCTCCAAGAATTTCCTTTTTTTCTTTTTTCAGATTTATTTTAAGCATGTGTGTAATTGCTCTTCAAAGCATTTTTATTATGGCTGTTTTACAGTCCTTATCAGATAATTCCAACCTCTTTGTCATCTCGGCGTCAGCATCTGTTGACAGTGGTCTTTTCTCATTCAAGGTGAGATTTTCCTGGTTCTTGTTATGAACTGGACGTTTTGGGTGTTATGTTGTGAGAGTCTGGATCTCATTTAACTCTTCTGTTACAAAAGGCTTTTCTGAAGCGTGGCGGGGGTACTGATTCATTATCGCCAGGAGGAAGGTACAGTCCCGGTCCCCCACGTGGCTCCCTTGACACCCACTGTGTCACTCCTGGGCTCCCAACCGTCTTAGCCCATCTGCTGCTTTCTCTCCACTGTTTGGAGAATTCTCAAATTTGTTGTTTATACAAGGTCCAGGAGATTTACTGTGTCTTATGGGGGGTTAGGGAGACAAACTTCTACTTCCCCTTGGTCCAAAATTGGAAGTCTGACATGCAGGTGATTTTTATATATTGATGATGTATCCAGTGACACTGGATCAAGAAGAATAGATCTATGTATTATTTGGGGATTTCTATCCACAGAATTTTGTAATCTGTGAGTATTACAGTTTCACTCCATCCCCTCAGTGCTTATGATGTTATTTTTCTTTATGTAATTGGTTGGTTCTTTCAGTGCCCTGCTGGATAAAAGTAGTCATAGTGAACATTCTTGTCTCATTCTCCGTCACAGGCAGAAAGATTTCAAATTTTTACCTTTAAAAATTATTTTTTTTGTAGATTTTTAAGGTTCCTTTGATAAATGACAGAAAACTCCCTTTTATTTCTGAGGAGTTTTTTTTTACATTATAAATGGTGATGTATTTTTCATAAACTTTGAACCTGTCGATGTGATCCTTTTTTTCTATTTGTTCTTTTATTTTTGAATTGCATTGATTGATTTTTGAATGTGAAGCCAACCACGCATTTCTGAAAAGAACATACTAGCACGGTCATCATGATATATAATCCATTTTACATATCGCTGACTCTCATTTGGGAGTATTTTGTTTAGGAATCCACAGGTAAGTTCCTGTAAGAGATTTCTGTGATTTTCCCATTTTGTAGTTTCCTTGTCAGGTTTTACTATCAATTTTTTTGTAGCCTGAAAAAATGTGTCAGGAGGAATATTCTCTTCTTCAATTTTGGAGGAAAGCGTTTAAGTTTGGTATATGGGTGTGTGTGTGTATGAATTTTGTTGTGTGTCTGTGTATGTATGTCTGTGTCCAGGTGTGTGTGTGTGTGTGTATTTCATAAATACATAAATGTTTGGAAACATTCACTAGTGAAGTTTTTGAGACTCAGAGTTCACTTTTTGGGACAAGTTTTAATTACAGGTTCAACATATTTACTATATAGGACAATTCAAATTTTCTATTTATTTTTATGTCCATCATTTTGGTAAATTGTACTTTTTGGAATTTTGTCCATTTCATCTACATTTTCTAATATATTGGTATAAAATTTTTCATAATGGTTCGTTATGTATTTAAAGTCTGTAGGATTTGTGATACTGTCCCGATAATGTAATGCGTTCCTTCTCTCTTTCTTCCTTCAGTGTTGAGACTGGAATTTGTAAGTGTGATTAATGTTTTCAAGAACGAGTTTTTTGGCTTTATTGATTTTTCTCTGTTTTTTATCTGTCCTCATTGGTAGCTACTGTCATCATTATTATTTCCCTCCTTCTACCTTCATTTGGAAAAATTTGCTATTCTTTTTCTAAATTCTTGATAAAATACTTTAGATAATTTATTTTCACCTTTTCTTTTCTAATATATCCATTCGTGGTTCTCAATTTGCCCATTTCATAGGTTTGATATGTAATAGTTCCATTATCATCATACTTGAAACCTTCTCTTCCTTCTATTTTGGATTTCTCATTTCTCTCATGGATTACTGAAAAGTTGCTTTATTTCTGAAATGTGGGGATAGCAGTTATCTTTCACTGCAGAATCAGGTGACTCCCAGTGAGTCCCAGAAGCTCCTAGTCCACGTTACGATTTCAGGCTGGCTGGGGGTCATTAGCTGAGTGTCCACTGGGGGCAGCTCCTGTGCCTTCTGGGGTCCCTGCAGTCTCCCTCCCTGGAAGGTGGGGTCCAGGTCCTTCCTGGGCTAGTGGATGACCAGGGCAGCGTACACGCTGGGCTCTGCTGGGGGATCCTCTGACTGGGAGGAAGGGGGTGTCGTCTCCTGTCTGAGGGTCAGGCGGTTCAGCTGGGCATATGTCACGTCCTGGGGGGCTTGAGATGCAGCAGCCTGGAGCCAGGGGAGAGTAGGGGATAGGTATGTAGCTGAGGTGGGGGTAGCCCGGGATCCAAGTGAGGATAAAGCCCACCTGTGTGTTCATCTGCCTGACCTTCACATCCAGTGATTCCTCTGACATGGGGCAAAGAGAGGGGCCACTCTCCACCTAAATCTTGATCTTGAGTGGTTCAGCAGGGCATAAATCACTCTCTAGGGATCATCATCATGGGGACGCTGCTGGAGGGAGACAAATGGACAGAAAATGTGTCTCCTTGATCCCACTGGTTACCTCCTCCAGTCACTTGTCCACATTTTTTCAGAGTGAAATCCCTTTCCTGATGGAAATTTCAGGGACTTCCTAAGCCTTGGAGCATTTGGATGCTTTCTACAATTCTGATTCTTATCCTAACATGCCACGTCTTGCTCACTTGGCTCCAGCCACACAGCTCATCTTACCGAAAAAGCATGTTGCTGCCTCAGGGCCTTTGCACCTGCTGTTTCCTCACCACCTCCCCCTACACACACACACACACTGTCCCCTCTTTCTTTACATTATTTTCCTTAACAGACTTTGCACACTAAGATACTACCCACATAACCGCATGTTGTCTCTCACCCATGAGAAGAGCTCAAGGAGTGTGGAGACACTTTTGCTCCCTACTGTACCTGCAGCACCTGAATGGAGCCGGGGAAACAGTGAGCTCCCTGTGAACAATGTGGGGTGAATTAATGAAAAGGATCCTGTGGACTTGCAGGTGATTCACTTATTCATGCATCCTGTTGAGACCTGGGGGTGAACTCCATCAACCAGAATGTCAGACAGAGGACGAGGAACCAGGAAAGGGAACCACATAGGAGGGGCCATGAGGCCACAGAAACCAGGAGGAGTGAAGTCACAGCAGGACAACCCAGATGCCCGAGAGGAGAGGTGAGTGTGGGACGCTGCTGAGAGCTGGGTGATGTGAGGTCAGCAAAGTGTCCATTGGATCAAGTTTGACTACAGGAAGGTCCCTGGTGGCCTGGACAGGCCAGGGGTCTCACCTGATGGTCCAGCTCCACCCCCTCCTCAAGCTGTGTGTCCTTCACGGCAGCATCTGCTGGGGCAGAACAAGGGGTGTGTCTCTTGTCAGGATTCCCTGAGGTCTCTCAGGGCTGCAGGCCCCTCTGCTCCCAGATGGGCCACTGAGGTCCAGGGGTGAGGAGATGGGCCCGAGGTCACTCAGCGGATGTCGGTCCTTCTCACTCCAAATCCTGAGACCCTCCCAACCCATGCCCCCATGGCCCACTGAAATCTCTGTCCCCACCCCTAGTGTGGCCCCTCCTCTTCCACTCACAGAGGGTCTGTTCCTGGGTGTCAGCAGCTGGGCTGGAGCTGGGGGAGGAGACGGGAGTGTTAGGGGCAGAGAGGGGACTGAGTGTGGGGTGGGAGCCTGGGGTCTTCAGGGCGGGAATGACCAGATGTGCAGGTCTCTGTCCTTGGGCTGTGGGTCTGCAGCCCCTGCAGGAAGTTGGAGATCAGCCTGTATCTGGGCTGGCTCAAGACAGACAGAGTCTCAGCCCTGGGAGGTTATGACCACTCGCCCTCCACATGAGATTCAGGAGAAAATAAGGAAACCATAACCCATACTGTGTGCCTATTTCAATATTTCATGAGATTGAAAAGCTGAAAGAATACCTTAAATGTGTACATATGTGCTGGATTAAGTGTTTTTTTCTCAGTTTTCTGACTTGAAATTCTGGGAAAGCCTTTTTCTAGGCTGGTCTTCCCATCTATTTGGTTTCTCACTGGCTGGTGCACTAAGCCCACCTCCTCCTGTGACCCTGGTCACCCTGTTCCCTCTTCAGCCAATGTCCTGCATTTGCCCTGATGCAGGAGTTGGGGGAGGAGGTGGAGGAGGAGGAGGAGGGAGAGAAGCAGGACGAAGGCCACCAAGACCCAGATCAGAGCCTGCAGGTACCACTTGAGATCTTGGGCACAAGTGACCTCACGAATGAGCCAATGATGCCATTTAATTGTTAACCTACTATGGGCCAGGAATGTACTGGGGTCTGGGCATTCATCTCCTCTAACTTACAACAATCCTGCAAAAGGGGATGGTTACTCCCACCCACCCATTTCACAGGTGAAGAAACTGAGGCACAAACAGGTAAGTCATGTGCCCCAGGCGACCCAGCCTGAAATGGTAGAGCTGAGAACTGAGCCCAGGGGACTGACTGCCTTCCTTATACTTAATGCTCCCTCTGAGCACCCTGAGCTGAAGGGACAGGATCTGAACACCATGGACCCTTGTCCTGTCCCTCCCTCCCCTGTACAATGTGACCATCACTGATGCAGAGGGGACAGACTCCCATAAAATCACATCCTGGGGGACTTCCCTGTGAGGCTTCCTCTCCCAGGAGGTCAGAGTAATAGTCGGAATTGACAGGAAATCTAAGCTCCGGGCCAAGATTCTCTCCTTTACACTTGGAGAAACTGAGGCCCAGATGGAGGAAGATGTGTACAAATCAGAGTCTCCGGATGGCATAACTCAGCCTCTGTTCTCTGTGGACCACCCACCACCTTCCCGCAGAGACCCTCACTTACCCCTCAGGGTGCCTGACTCCATGGGGAACAGTTGGTCCTCAGAGCCCCCTGGGGATCAGGATGGAGGTCAGGGGGCTGCTTCTCCCCACTTCAGTCTGGCTGCCCCTCCCCCAGGCTGGGACCCATGGTGTCCCTCTGTCATGACCACCCCACCCACCATCCACCAGCCTCATGGCCCTGGAGCCCTGTGGACCCCCCATCTCTGCCTGACTCCCAGCCCCCTGGAGACAAGCTGTGCTGAGAGAGGAACTAGAAGTCAGGTCAGCTGAGTCTCGAGAGACAGGCCTGGAGAAACTGTGAGCTCTCTGGGCAGAGGCCCGTGTGACTCACCAGATGTTAAGTTGAGCCCTGGGGGTGGGAAGGTGGGGTCCCCAGAGGGTCCTGGGAGAAAGGACAAGAGGGGATGAGGGGCTGGAGTTTCCCCCAGAGACCCCGTCTGTGCTCACACAATTATCCTTCATCTGCCCTGTGGTCCCCAAGGCTCTCCCTCCATCCTCCAGGAGGGTTCTGCTGATGGGGTTGAAGGAAGGAGCCAGCATGGGAGGGCTCTTTTTCTCTCCTACACTCTTAGGGTCAGGTCACCCTCTGGGTGACCCTCCCTCGGAGCCCCCTCACTCCCAGCCCAGCCCAGAGTTCTCTGGGGGACAGGGCCTTGAGCTAACTGACTCAGAAAGGACATGGTCAAGAGGCCCTCACCTAAGAGCACGAGCTCAAGGGGGTCACTGGGATGTGACAACAGGTAGGGGGTGGTGCTGTCTGAGCTGTAACACCTGTAGGTCCCCCCGTGGGCTGAGGTCACTCATGGGGAATTGGGCCTGGTTCTCCTGGGTTCCATACTTTGATCTAACACTTAGGGGGAATCAGCTGCCCCCTCCTTGGACAGATGAAAACTCTCCCTTGGGCTCCATGACTGACACAGCAGGGTCACCTTCTCTCCTGAAGCCACTGTGAGGCCCATCTGCACTGAGAGGGAGGGAGTGTCAGGGAGCAGTCCTAGAGAGAGGAAGGGTGGGTAAGGGGCTGCCCATCCTCCTTGTTCTGAACTGAAAGTCCCAGACCTCTCTCTGAGGGCCCTCATCTCTGTCCATCTTGCTTCCTTTGAGTCTCTCCCTGCCCATCCTTTGCCTCTATATCTCTTTCCCTCCCTGGAGCCCCCACACCTTTCTTCCCAACATCACCACCTGGGGCTCCCCCATCAGAGCCTGTGCAGAGTCTGGGCTCCTGACTGACCCATTGGCCCCTCATCTGCCACCAGGATGTCCAGGGGCATCACTGGGGGCTGACCACTCAGAGGAGAAATTGTGTCCACCATAGCATTTGTACCTGCCCCCAGGGGAGGGTCTCACAAGGCCAAGGGGAAGTCGGTCTGAGACAGTCCAGTCTGTGGCTGCCTAACAATGTGCTGTGGAAAGCAAGCCCTCCCTCCTTGATCAGAGTGAGTCTGTCATAGCTGACATCACAATGACATAGGAGGGTCAGGCTCTGTCCAGAGGTCACAGCATGGACCTGCCGGGTCAGGAGGAAGGGCTTTCTAGACACACCTGGAAGACAGAAGAGCTGAGGATTGCAGGGGCTGATTCTTCCCCAGACCTCCCATCTCTTGTGCTGGAATTTCTAGAGTTACTGTGTTTATAGCTTTGTGTCCATTGTCCCACGATCCCTGAGGTCCTTGACCTCCATGTCCCACCCGGGCCTCCCCTGGGAGCAAAGACCCCAACAAGCTGTCTGGTGACTCAAAACATGGATGGAGCAAGGATGGGACTTCTTCACCTGGGACAAGGAGCTCCAAGGGGGTCACTGGGATGTGACCATTCCTGGGGTATGTTCCTGTTACAGCCATAGCATGTGAACATCCACCTGTGGAAGGGGATCACAGGGTCCACGGGGAAGACGGCCCAGTATTTCCCACTAGAGTGTCACTGTGAGTCCAGCATCCAGGAGGGCTTGCATTCTCCTTCCTTAGTCACAATGAACCTGTCAGATCCCAGCCATGAGCCACACTGGAGGGTGACGTTCCCTCCTGAGGTCACCACAGGGCTCGGCAGGGCTGAGAGGGAGGGTTCACTGTAGATTCCTAGGAGAGGAGGAGGCAGTGTGTTAAATGGGGCTCACACCTCCCTCATATCCCCCAGGGCTGGGCTGTGATAGAGGAGATACCCCTGAGAGCAGACCCCCTTCCTGAGCTAAGGCCGGGACCCCTGAGTGTCTTCCCACCTGTCACCACCAGCTCCAGGGGTCACTGTGCCCTGATGAATATGTGGGTCTTCAATAGTAACAGCGATATTGCCCCAAGTTTTGCTCTATCATGTTTGTGATGGAGATCTTGGCCTAGTCTTCAGGTTCCAGTGGGTTCTGTCTGTCCCGGTGAGTTTTCTTCCCTGTCCAGATGGTACTCCTGTGCCTGTAGGGTCTGCTGACATCAGATGGTCACAGGGATCCCCCTGGGTATCAGAGAGCTTGGCTCGGCCCAGGTGGTGGGTTTGGTGAGGGTCCCTGGAAGGAAACCAGAGTCTGGAGCTTAAAGTCCTTCGCCACCCTTATTCTCCCAGCTCAGCCCATGGTCCCTCTTGGTTTTGTCACCATCATCCCAGAATTGCTGGGCCCACTCCTGAGTGCTCAGGGGCTGAGGTAAGAGGGCGGACATGGTGGCCTGACTGCACTCATGTCCACAGGCTCAGACTCAGCCCTGGAAGAGACTCCCTATGAGAGATTTGCACCCGGATGTCTGAGCCGATTCTCTTCCCATCAGCGCCCCAGTCCACTCCAGCTGCCTGAGCCCTGAGGTTCCCATGAACAAGGAGGTGTGGAGACTCCCCATCCGCTCCTCCTGTGCCCCTTCCCACTCTTCACAGCTGACCGAGGCAGAGAGGACGGAAACCATGGCACCTGTTCCGAGTGCTCCGACTATGCAGATGGAGGAGACCACGGGGCCCGAGGGACAGAGAGATGCACAAGATGTGGTAAGTCAGGGGCTGCTGCCACCCATTCGGGTTCCCACAGCTGTGGACCCACAGGAAGGGGGTGACCCCTCCCTGGGCCTGGCTCTGCTTTTCTCCAGGGCAGGGGCTCAGGAGGACTCCAGGCCCCCTGGAGACATCTCAACCCAGAGTTGAGGTCTCACCTGGTTCCCAAGACTCTTTCTGCCTGGCCTGAATCCCACTCGGGGTGGGTGAGGACCCAGGTTCTCATCCTGAGCCCATCTCTGACAGTCTGGCTCTGAATAGGACCTGCCACTTATTTCCTCAGTCTCTCCACAATTGGAATTTACTTTCTGTCTTTGTCCAGTCCATGAACAAATATTTACTGAGCTCCTACTATGAACAAGTCATTGGTGTGAGACACCAGAAATATATCCGTGATCCAGGTAAATCATTTGCTGTATTTTGAGAAGTCAGATTAACAGAATATGGACATTCAAAGGCTAATATTACCACTAGTTTATTGAAAAGGGAAAAATATGAAGATTACGAGAATAATTGGAGACCATGACTAGACTATGATTGAGGAGGGGGAGACCTATGGGATGGGACACCTGTGAGAACTTTCTAGAGATGAAAGAAGATTCTAGAGAAGCCTGCAGCAACACGGAGAATGTCTGAAAGGGAAGAGGAGAGGGGAAGGTGGTGACTAATCATTCAAGGTGCCGTCCACGGTGCCAGGGCATTGTATTTTATTTTTAAGAGAAATAGAATACATTAGCAAAGACTGTTATGATAAAAAAATTTATGAGACTCATATTATGTGCCATACAGCAAATAAATAAAAAGAAGTAAAAATAATTGAACTCCATTACTCCTACACTAGCGTGTCAATCAGTAAAGTAAATGATTTACATGGACTTCTCAATATGAAGCTCGCATGCCCCTTAATGAGGCGCAAACTCATAACAGAGGTTAGAGATGATACGGAGTTACCTTTGTTGTTTTTTGGACTTGGAATTGGGAAGGAATTTCTCTGGTCCAACCTCTGCAGAGGACTGATATGGGAAAACACGGAAGTGTTTAATGGCCCATCATCTGAGTGTGTGTGTATATTTGTGGTGTAACTGCACTGTCTGGTTTGGAGGGAGGGAGAAGTGAGAAATGAGGGTGGAGGGTCACATCTGGACTGATCATGAACAGCCTTGAGTTCAGAGAGAAGAGTTTGGAGTTTACCCTGAAGACAGTGAGGACCATGGAAGGATGTGGGGCAGGGAAGGGACAGATCCTGAAATGGAAGAATGGTTAGAGAGACTGATACGTGGAGGGTGAACTGGAGAAGGTAGTGTGGGCCGGCAGCTCAGAAACCAATAAAGTGGTGGATGTGACCACACAAGCCAGATGTGTCCAGGTGTGGGCTCTGGGCTGGACTCTGTGGATGGGAGGGTAGCAGGGGTCAGAGGGATTCTGGAGGCTGAATGGCTTTTATTGGGTGATTGACTGAGAGGTCTAAGAGACAAGGAAGTGAAGGCAACCTTCCCTCTCTGCCTTGGTTGAGTGGAGACATCAATGGTGCCCTCAGAGACATGGTGAACCACGGGGTGATGGGGATGGAGGGGCCTGGGGAGTTTGGTACAATATGCTTCTGCTCCCACAGGAAAGCACAACTCTTCCTCTTGTTCCTGGAATGTGGGTTTTCCTTCTCACAAACAGCTCCCTGAGTGACGTGCTGGTTTCTGTAAAAAGCAGGACCCCTCTCTCTATCACCTTGGGGTGAATCAGTTGAGTCATTTCTGCCTGTTGAGAGCACCCTTCAATGCTGGGTGTCACTCACCACTTAACCCTGTGGAGACTTCAGAATTCAGACAAGAATGGTCTTCATCATTGTTCCTGTTTCAGGACAGTGATATATGCAAGAGCAAGAGAAGAAGTAGCTGCTAAAGATGGTCAACCCATTCAGGAAGTGGCAGTACTACAATTCATATTAATGTTTATATTTATTTTTTATTTCCTCACTCACATATTAATTACTTAATTTAATGTACCTATCTACCTATCCGTCCAATTTTATATAGACGTGGTTGACATACAGCACTGTCTAAGTTTACAGTGCACAGCATAATGACTTAACTTACACATATAGTGAAAAGATGACCACAGTAAACTTAGTTAACATCCATCATCTCACATAGAAAAAAATAAAAGAAAAAAATGGCTTTTTTCCTGTAATGAGAACTCTCATCTGCTCTCTACTCTCTAGATCTCCTCTCTAACAACTTTCAGATATACCGTATTATCAGTGCTAACTACGCTCATCATATTGGTCATTCCATCCCCAGTCCTTATCTATCTTATAACAGAAGGTTTATATCTCTTGGCCCCCTTCATCCAGTTCTCCCTCCCCCACCCTTGACCCCAGTGAACACAAATATAATCTCTTTTTCTAGGAGTTTCCTTTTTTTTTTGGATTCCACGTATAAGTGAGATCATACAGCATTTGTCTTTCTCTGACTTATCTCATTTAGGACAATGCCTTCAATGTCCATCTATGTTGTTGCAAATGGAAGGATTTCCTTCTTTTTATGGCTGAATAATATTCCAGTGTACATTCACTTCTTTGTTCTTGATTTTGTTGCTTGTGAAAGAGTGTTGATAAAAACTTGAACAAAGTTTCCCTTAAAATACAATTTTAAATAACAACAGTTATGCATGGGAGAAAGGAGCAAGTTCTACTTGAGGAAAATGAGGTAAAATATGAGCCATGATCTGATCCTGCATCAGAGCGTGCCCTGAGGTCCAGGTGGCCCTGCCTGATGACCAGTCCCCTCCCCTGAGGTGGGTCTAGTGGGAGGATCCTAGTTTCAAGAACAGGTCAGAGAAGTCGTTGGAGGTCCTGGTCCTAGGAGGGCTCTGTGGCTCCCGTATTCTGTCCCCCTCTCATTATAGAGATGACCCTTATCTGCTCCTACTCCAGTTTCAGAAATTCACAGCCTCCTTCAGGGGAACACAGAGCTGGGTTAGCCTCTTGGGAGTGTGCAGGTAGTGTCCAGGACAAAATAAGAACCTAGGATCCACAGGACATGCTGCTCTCCTTGTACTTGCAGAAGTGTCACCATGGGTCCCCCAGTGTCATCTCCATCAGCCCCAACTCCTCTGCAACCCTCCAGCCCTGGGTAAAACACACTGTTTTTGATCCACACAGTAATGAGGGAATGGGGAAGACTCAAACACCTGTGCCTAGATCCACTGGCTCAGACAGAATCCTGGAAGGAAACCACATCAGAGATGATGATTTGTCTCCAGTGGATCCCAGGCTTCAGTGAAGCTCCATCCATGGAACCTGGTCATGTGCCGTGAGGAAGCCCAGCTTTCCACCATGACCCTCTCCTCCCTTCCCTTCCAGGACTCACCAAGACCCAGGAGGCTGAGGAATATGGGGGACGTGGTGCTGCTTCTGTCGGGCAGGAGACAGGAGTCTAGCAAGGCTGACAAGTTCACAGGATGTGGTGGGCAGGGTCCCCACATCAAAGTTTGTAGAGTTCACAAGGTGCCTGACACACAGGAAGAGGACCGGCTTCTTGTCACCCTAAAGGTCAGGGATGCTCAGGGTCTGTTTTGAGCCATGTCACTGACTATGCCACATGTCCAAAGTCACATTTAGTTTTCCTAAACTCTACTCTCATGTAAAGATTTTAACAGATCTTTGCTGCATTTTTACATCATAGATATTATTCAATTTATAACATGCAAGATTCTCTTCTCCAGCTAATATATAAATATTATCATTATACAACTCTTTACAACAAGAATATCCAATGTGTCTCCCACTAATATTTTTTAGGCTTTGTACTACCTGAAAATTCTTTATTTCTGTAAATAAAAAAAAACAAAGCAGTTAACTAGAACCTTTGTTTCTCCCCCCCGCCCCGGCTTTATTGGGATATAATTGACAAAAAGGAATCATATATATTTAACGTGTACATCTTGATGTTGTGGAATATATGTACATTTTGAAAAGATCACCATGTCAAGCTAATTAACACGTCGGTCACTTCACATAGTTACCATGTGTGTGTGTGTCTGTGTGGTGAGAACTCTTGAGATCTCTTAGCAAATTTCAAGTGTATAACACATTGTTATCACCTATAGTCACCACACTGTACCTTAGGTCTCCAGAAATTATTCATCTTATAACTGACAGTTTGTAACATTTGATCAACATCTCTCCATTTTCCCCAGCCTCTAGTCTCTGGTAATCACCATTCAACTCTGTGTTACCAAGAGTTTAGCTTTTTTTCCCCACTACATATAAGTGAAATCATGCAATATTTCTCTTCCTATATCTGGCTTATTTTACTTAGTGTATTGTCCTCCAGGTTCATCTGTGTTGTCATAAATGGTGGAATTTCTATCCTTTCTTAAGGCTGAATAATGTTCCATTGTATGCACCACATTTTCTAATCCCCATGCCCTTTGATGGACACTCATGTTGTTCCCGTATCTTGGTTGTTGTGAATGATGCTGCAATACACACAGGGTGCAGATGTCACTTTGACATCCTGATTTCCTTTCCTTTGGATATACCCCCAGAATGGCATTGCTGGATCACATCGTAGTTCTATTTTCAGTTTTCTAAGGAACCTCTGTACTAGCTGTCGGGTCTGTGGGTGGCTGCCGGCAGTGTCTGTGGGCTGGCTGAGATCCCGTGTTGTCTGCTGTGAGCTCCTCTCCATTTCTTTGTGCTTTGCTGCCCCCAGAGGATCCAGCCATGCTGATTCCCTCAGCAGGACAGAAGGGGGCTTTCAGGCAGCACCTGGAAATGCTTCAGAAGTGACGCTCACGTTGCTCTCTTCCCTCCTGGGAGGAATCGCAGGTGGAGGGGCCTCTCTCTGTGCTGAGCTGAGCCAGCTGGTGGGAAGGGTGATGCAGGTGAGGTGAAGCTCATCTCTGCACCCTTTTCAATGTGGTTCTTCTCAGACTGTGTGCTCCACCAGCATGCTCAGACCTTACACCTGGACTCCACAGCTTTCACAAAGATATTTACGTCTGTGGATGGTGGTTAAATTGTGGTTTTTGTGGGCGATGAGTGCTGGGTCTTCCTATCTCACCATCTTGTTGCTGTGCATCGTTGCCATTTTGTTTTGCATTTCCCCGATGACTAATCATGGTGAGTATCTTTTCCAGTGCTCATTGTGTATTTGTGAAAATATTTCTTCCTTGCCAAATATCTTTTCTGTAGAAATGTCTACCCAAGTCCTTTAAACAATTATTTAATTGGATTTGTTTGTGTGGTTGAGTTGTATGTATTCTTTACATAACCTACACCAGGCCATTACCAGATATAGAATATGCAAATGTTTTCTCCAATTCTGTATGTTTTCTTTTCACTTTCTTGAGAGTGTCCTTGGATTCACACACATCTTTAATTTTGATGAAGTCTTATGTATGTGGAGGTTGTTTTGGTTTATTGTGCTTTTAGTGTTCTTTCCAAGAAAACCTTGGAGACACATGGTCATGAGCATTTACCAGTATGTTTTCTTTTGAGGTTTATAATACTATAAACCTCAATATCTCAATAGGTGTGTTTTTAATGATTTTTTTGTAAGGAAGATTAGCCTGAGTTATCATCTGTGCCATCTTGCTCCACTTGGCATGTGGGATGCCTCCACAGTGTGAGTGGTGAGTGGAGTAGGTCCACACCTGGGATCCTAACCAGTGAACTCAGGCCGCCAAGGTGGAGCACGCAGAACTGTAACCATTTGGCCTCGGGGCCAGCCCCCATATTAGCTATTATACTGATCCATTTTGAGGTCATTTTGGTGTATGCTGTGTTGTGAGAGTCCAACTTCATTCTTTTCTGTGTTTTCTTTTTGAATTCAGTTATCAGACACCATTTGTCAAAGACACCAAGTCTTAGCGATACTGTGTCTGTTTTTCAAGGTGAAGCATCCAGTGAGTTTCCATCTGGGAACAGAATCAAGACAAGCCTGAGTCCAACATCTGGCATCCTCTGCACGCAGCTGTCTTTCCCTGATTCCCCTTCACTGGGGTCCAAGAAGAGACCAGGCCACCTGAGTATTGTTAAATCTGGAACCAATCCCTGTGTGATCCATAAACCATGATATGATGGGATTGTCCCCATCTTTGAAAGAACCCCCAAGTCCATACTGGTGTCCTGATCCCAATTCAGATTGTTTGAGCAAAATGGTGTCAGAAATTCCAGTGATCATTTAAAAGTTTCATTGGCATGTCAAGTGATACTGGGTAAGGTGTTTTCTCCTCTGATGCCCAGTTTCTCCGCCAGGCAGGGACCACTGTTTGACTGGACTTTGTGAGGCTAATCAGGCAGGTGGTGTATGCATTTTGAGGCAACCAAACTGCCAAGATGTGACATATTTGCTATAACACATCAACAGCCACTTTGTTGGAAGATCAATGCCTGGTTCAGGCTGTGGATTTCACCCCCTATTTCAGACCCAGCTCACTAAATTGTACGGAAAATAAAGATAGGTTGCAAAATGGAAATCCACTGATTACTAGTATGACAACTGCACTTATGAGTCACCAGATGAAAGTGAAGAGAAACATCACCAGATTTCCAGAAGCCCCTGTGGTTTCCATTTTGAATAAACCTTTCAAAATTACATATATTTAACCACTAAATAGATCATATGAGATTCTTTCTCTTCTTTATTAACTGGATCCATCTTAAGTATACCTGCCTCCTGAAAAATGATGTCTCTTTCTGAACTTTATGCAAAGAGAAGGCCCCACATGCCTCCCTTTGATAATCTTTCATTTACTCCTCACCATGTTTGAAGATTGATATACATTGCTCTTAGTAGATTTAGTCATCCTCAGCCTATCTGTCAGAACATCCCTGTGGGGTCCTCAGTGTGGACAGTGGTCATCCAGGCCCTGGAGATTCCTCAGGGAAGATGCAGGATCCTGCTTCACTGCAGAGCTCAGATCAGCAGAGACATGTGCTCAACATCTAACTGTACGGTTCAGGTTGAGGTCACTGTGACAATGAGCACAAAGGAGATCTACAGGGAAGGAAACATCACTCCTCTCCTGGCCCTGGGATGTGGGTTTTCTTTCTATCACAGCCCTCTTAATGGACTCTTTTATTTCCTGCATCCACCCCCTTCTCTTTTGGAACAACCCTCTGAATCATTCCTGCCTCCTCAGACCCCTTGTTCCCTTGAGCTCTCTTCCTCATCCTGGGGTCTTATCTTGAGTTTTAGGGAACAATGAGTGGGCTAGTGCTCTGATTTGGGGCACAAAGCTGATTCTTATTTAAAAACTCCCCCGTCATCCACTTCCCATAAGAACTTGAGGGTTAACGCCCAATATGTGAGCCTCAGTTTCCTCATCTGCAGCACGTTGTCAGGAACCCCACTCAAAGTGGTCGTGGGGTCAGTTATCCTAAACCGCAGGAGGGATTAATCTTGTGAATTTTTAGACCTGATAAAGACATGTGAGGTTTGATACGTGAGAGGATCAAGGTGTCGGACTTCACACTCAGAGTAGATAATTGACTTGTCCACTCTAAAATCCTCATGTGCTCCTAACACTGAGAAATGCTGTTTATAATATTTCTGAAGTATGTAGTGACAGTCAATTGC
This sequence comes from Equus asinus, assembly GCF_041296235.1. Lineage (NCBI taxonomy): Eukaryota > Metazoa > Chordata > Mammalia > Perissodactyla > Equidae > Equus > Equus asinus. Next base: position 38,009,699 of record NC_091815.1, read on the forward strand.
AGAAAAAGAGAAATGAAATTTCCAAAATAGAAAAGGAACCACAACAAAAAGATACCAAAGCTGAGTGGCCAAAGGTGCCAGGGCCAATCAAGGGGTCATTAGATTGGAGGTTTCCACCTCTGTGTGGACTGGAGAGGGACTCCAGATGCTCACAGGCAGGGAGGGGAGCAGGGCCCAAGGTGAAAGTTCGACGCTCTGTTGCCCCTTCCAATGCTTGAAGACAGGCACTGGGTTATCTCTGCCCACTGACCCAAGACTGTAGCCAACACTGAACCATGTTCCCTGTGTATGAGAAAGAGATTCAATACAGTATAGTCCAACATGTGCATCTATTCATGTGTGAGTATGAGGGTCATGGTGGAGCCAGCCCGGCTGGACACATCCCTAGTCAGATGCGAAGTTTGGGAAAGTGGATGACACAGGGCGGGGCAGCTGCAACAATCCACCCCTTTCAGCCCTGAAGGTCAGGACAGTCCTGGGAGGAACTCTGTATGGAAAATCAGGTGTGTGGGAGGTGAGCATTGAACAAGAATGGACATCAAACAGGAACCCCAATAGTGATAAATAGTGCTATGAAATACGTTGTACAGAATCACTAATGTGGGTTGTCATAGCCAAAGAAATAGAATACTGGAATACGCAAAACTCATTTTAATATGTGTGTTTAGATATCTGAAAAAATAAAGAAGGAAAAGGAATTCTTGAAAAAACAACAGAGGTTGTATTATAGAAGAATTATAGAAGAATATAGGTTTTAGAAATGAATTTCACAAATACTTAGAGCTAAAAAACAATCCTTTCATTTAACACCCTCAAAGTATTATTTTCATCAAGGAGATGTTACAACAGACACCCAATTATGAGGCTGAAATACAATCCTGAGGAAATTTGTAGGATGCAGTGCAGAGAGACTGGAATGAGAAAATTAAGATGCATGGGGACTAGAAAGAGAAGGACATGTATGCTGTGAGTTTCAGGGGAAAGCAGTGAGAATGATGTCTGCAGCAGTCCTAGAGGCAAATGGTGGGCATAGAAACATAGAAGGAACATGTAAGTGCTGGCGTGCATGGATATATCAATGAAACGTGAGTCTTGACATATCATGGCAAAGTGAAGGAAATTGTTGGAGAAAAGGCATTTCAAAAAATGACAAAAGATATGGGAAAAGGAAATTCAACAAATTACTTGTGAGTCAAGAATTCTGTACTCACCCAAATTATTACTAATGGACAGGGGTGAAAGGGTTACCAGAGGAGAAATCCACAAATACAAGCAGACCCAGGGCACATCTGACCTGTTTGGACTCCTGTCTCATATGTTAAACTCACCATGTCAGGCTTCATCTTCATGAGGGTTGAGGAGGGCGTTTGGGGTAGATCTTTAACCATCAGAGGTATTTTCCTGTCCTCGCGGTTAGACCATATCCTTTACTTGAAATGAGATAATGTTTTCAAGTATCTTAAAAAAAGTGAAGATTGAAAATAAGGCATTTCAAGATATGCAGTTTTAGATATTTTACTGTTTATTTGCTCACTGAAGCAGAGCTAAAGCCCGTAATTAAACCAAAAGAACACTACACACAAAATAGAGAAAGCGAGGTGCAAAAGTGAGCAAAAGAGGCAAAACAAATAAACATTGGAAAACTATATTTGTATATACATGCACATGGACATTTATATTCAAGGAAGCTAGAACAAAATATTTGGAGTGTTTGTTTATACGTGTGTCTGTGCGAGAGAGAGGGATTTTGAAAGAAGGTAGGTGCTAAGGGTTCAGCTCACGTGTAATGTCCTTCTCTTATCTAAATGAGAGAGTTTTTAAAAAATTGTGTACAATTATAAATGTAAATGCCAATGTTTACAATGGGAATAATAACCTAATAATAGAAATACATTGTACAACTCCCAAACTGGTTGATGTAATTATATAAAACAAGTAAATCTCAATCAAACCAAAAATGATCTGGAAATTCGCTATAAAAGTAACAGAATGCAGGACATCATAATCCATAATGAACCCACACAAATAAAATGGTGGTAATGTTTTAAAATTATTCATTTCTTACCAAACGTTAAAAGATTAATTGGCCATCTCAAGGGTGAGACAAAAACATGCCCCCCCAGAATAAAAGAGATATATATAAAGTAAAATCTCATCTAAAACAAAACCATTAAAGAGTATTTTAAATCAATAAAGGAAATATTATTCTTATGGAATAAAATTAGCTGATCCCTACAAATTACCAAAAAAACTGAATGTAAGACCAAAATAATTTTATGCGGAAAAATTATCTCATCTTTTTAAAAGATATATTCACTTTGAATATATATCACTCATAAAGAACATTCATCTAAACACTGTTCATGGAATACATAAAGAATAATTAAATACATAATCAGAGATTCAAATATTTATAAGATAGATTCAGTATATGAAAGGAAATTTTTTGTAAGAATAAATGACACACTTAAAAGCTTGATCTAATGTGTGTAAATACTGTAAGGCTCTGCATTACTTATGTGGTGTTTATGTGAAAAAACAAGTAGTAAATAAAATAAAATGTGATGTGATAAATACAGTAACAAGGAGGGAATACACATAGGTAAGGTCCATATTGTACCTAAAATATTAAGCACTTAATAGATGAGAAAGAAAGTATTTCTAACTCTTTTCATATTTCCAGAATATGCATTATGTTCTCTGATTATGCTGCAATTTAATTAGTAATCAATGCAAAGAAGATATTATTAAAACACCCATTACTGTATGAAGTTAATAAAATACTAAAATATAAAATACCTGTTTAAGTTTATGAAATATTAAGGAAAAGGAATGACAAAATTATATCATATCAAACCTTGGAGAATATCAGAATTAAAAAAAGCAGACATATAGAGAGCTGTCAGCAGGAGGGCAGAATAACTGTTCCTACAATCATGACCCCACAGAAAAAAAATATTTTAAAATTATTTTATTGAGGTCATATTGGTTTATAACATTTTTAATTTCAGGTGTACATTATTATTTATCACTTTATGTATAGGCTGCATCGTGCTCAATCCCAATAGGCTAGTTTTTGTTCTTCACCATACTTATGTGCCCGTTTACCTCTTTTGTCCCCCCCACACTTCCTTCCCCTCTGGTAACCACTAATCTGTTCTCTTTATTCCTGTGCTTATCTTCCACATATAAGCAAAATTATGTGATGTTTGTTTTTCTCTGTCTGGCTTACTTTGCTTAACATCATACCTCAAGGTCAAACCGTGTTGCTGCAAATAGGACTATTTTGTCTTTTTTAGAGTTGAGTAGAATTCCATTGTGTGTATATATACACAAATATATGTATCTTCTTTATCCATAGAAGGGCACTTTGAGTGCTTCCATGTCTTGGCTATTGTGAGTAATGCTGCAATGAACATATGGTGCATACATCTCTTTAGATTGTTGATTTCAAGTTCTATGGATAAATACACAGTAGTGGGATAGATAAATCCTATGGTATTTCTATTTTTAAGTTTTTTAGAAGCATCCATACTATTTTCCATAGTATCTTCACCAGTTCGCAATCCCACCACCAGTGTATGAGTGTTCCCCTTTCTCCATGTCCTCTGCAACATTTGTTATTTTTTGTCTTGGTAATTATAGCCGCTCTGACAAGTGTAAGGTGATATCTCATTGTAGTTTTGATTTGCATTTCCCTAATAATTAGTGATGTTGAATATGTTTTCATGTGTCTGTTGGTCATCTGTATTTTTTCTTTGGAAAAATGTCTGTACATATCTTCTGCCCATTTTTTGATTGGGATGTTTGTTTTTTGTTGTTGAGTTGTATGAGTTTTTTAATATATTTTGGAAATTAAGCCCTTGTCAGATACATGATTAGCAAATATTTTTTGCCAGTTAATGAGTTGTCTTTTAGTTTTGTTCATGGTTTCGTCTGCCTTGAAGAAGCTTTTAAGTCTGATGTAGCCCCATTTGTTTATTTTTTCCTTTGCTAAGTAACATGGTATTTGAAAAGATGCTGCTAAGACTGATGTCAAAGAGTGTACTGTCTATATTTTCTTTTAGGATTTTTATGGTTCCAGGTCTTCCATTCAAGTCTTTAATCTATTTTGAGTTAAGTTTATGTGTGATGTAAGATAATGGCCTACTTTCGTTGTTTTGCACATGGCTGTTCAGTTTTCCCAACTCCAGAAAATGCTGGACAGTACACAGTGTGCAATAAATGGATTGCCCTTTGCTCTATGCGTGGCCAGCTTCATGGGTGTTGAGCTATGCAACCAGACAGATCAACGTTCATCTGTAACCATCTTGACATTTGAACATGCAGACCTGCATTTTCATTTTGCACTGTGTTACTCAAATTATGTAGCCGATCTCAATCACAAGATTTTCTTTTTGTATTTAATTGGCTCATTTTAGTAGTTACCTTGTTGGTATGTCTCAGCTGAGTGGAGTGGAAAATAGGGAATACTGGGACCAAGGAACTGAGAGTCTAAATTTACAGAAATGAAAGGAGAGGGCAGCTGGGGCAGATTCACCACAGATTTGTGAGTGTGTGCACGTGTGAAATAAGCACTTTTCTCTCTGTCTTCCCATTTACTATCAATCCTTTCACCCACTCATTTTGTCAAAGTACATCTACAAATATCAACTATATTTCATACAATGTACCAAACATGAAAACTAAAATATGTGTATAACTCATATGGATTGTATTCTCTGAGATCCCTATTAGTCTTTTAGATGTGATAGATTCCATATAATTCATTACAAACGATATGTAATTACACATTCTGACATGAGTTACATGGAATAAATCCTTGGAGATGTAGATGAGATAACAGAGGATCATAAATAGTCTGAGCATCATACAAGGTTGACCTCGAGAGGTGAAGTGAAAGGATAGAGCTGAGAGATGTGGAGGAGTCTTAGCTGATGTGAACAGGAATGTTGAGAATTCCAGGAAAAAGCAAGTGTACAGATGAACGCCTCCATTTGGAAGGCATCACGGTTGCTGAGCTCTATGGGGACCGGGTTGTCCTAGAGTCGGGGCTGGGCTGATTTCCCTGCAGTCCACACGATTTCCATTCCAAGAAATACAGGGTAAGCATGTGAGAACCCAGGCACTGTCCCAGCCCAGTTGGTCTGGTTCAGTGAAGATGAGGGAACCAGATAGAATCAGACAGAAAGGATTCATAGTACTTGGCACGTGAGAACCTTAGACATAGGTTTTCTGCAGGAAAGGAGAGCTGCTTCTCTCCCATGACCTTTATTTGATTCCACCTCAGTTGGGTCCAAAAACAGATCAGACAGCCTAACTGTAGTGCACTCTGGAACTAACCCCAGGGATATAAACCTAAAACACTAGCTGATACGGTTAAACCCCATTTCTGAAATCACTGCAAGGTCCATATTGGTGGGCTCCATCCAAATTCAGATTCGTGGGGCATTTTGGGTTCAGGAACTGTCTTTAACCCATTTTAGATTCTTAATTGTGTATAGTCTGGTATTGGCAAAAGTGTTTGTCCAGAGGACCGGTTTCTCAACTGGAAACTGGCTTGCTATCTGAATGGATGCAGATGAGGCTGATAAGGCAGGAGAGATCAAGTTTTGAGGAAAACAGAATGCCAACATGTGAAATATTTGTTGTAACTGATCAGCAGCCACTTAGTTAAGAATTAGTCACCTATGTAGGATGTGGCTCTCACCACCCTACTTCAACCCAACTCACTCAGTAGCACAGAAAATAAACATTCTTTATAGAATAAAAAGGCACTGTCCAGCAGCAATTACAAGTGGACTTATGAGTCATCAAATGAAAGTCAACAGAACATTGTCAGTATTCCAGAAGATTCTGTGGTTTCCATCTTGAACTAAATCATCCAGCATCACCTTATTTGTAACCACCTTCATGGATTTCATAGAACGTTTTTCCTTCCTTTGCTTGCTGTGTTTATTTTAGGTACACATTCCTAAATAATACATGATGTTTTCTTTTTAACTTTGGGTAAAGGGGCAATCCTAAACATATAGCGTTTTAGTCTTATTACATTTATTCATCGTCATGTTTGAAGGTGAATACATAGGACAATTCAGAATTTTAGTTGATGCTTGTTCAGTGGCACATAATTTTTGATTTTCTACACAGAACACCGAAATCTCTCTTTTTTTGGTGCATGTAATCTTAAAATGATTTTGGTTAATATGAATAACTCCCTTGTCAATGTCCTTGTGAGTAGATCCTGGTGCGTATGGACACATTTTCTCTAAGGTATATACTTTCAGACCATAGCTGTATGTCTCTTACTTTAACTATGTAAGCATCATCTACTCTCTGAATTGATGGATGTACTTTGCACTCATACAAGGAATGACTTAGAATTCTGTGTGCTCACTATTCTCTCTCACAACTGATTTTACCATTTTTCTATTTGCATCTCATGTGGGTATGCTTGAAATTTGGCCTTGTGATTTCACTGAAACTGCCACAACACTGAAGTAGGAATGATCATTACACATAAAATACAAGGAAACCAAAGAGCATGTTGGAGCTATCAGGGTGGAATTCAAGGTGTCCTGTTGGCTTGGACTGTTTTGTGAATGTCAATTCCGTGGTCATTTCCAAACCCTGTGTCAGGGTCCCCACATTGGCACCTGGAAGTTGGCCATGAAGGGAGTATATACACCAGAGAAAATGGACAGTGCCTTGAATCAGTGTTGCTTTTTTTTTTTTTAAAGATTGGCACCAGAGCTAACAACTGTTGCTAATCTTCTTTCTTTCCCCACTTTTTCTCCCCAAATCCCCCCAGTACACAGCTGTATATTTTAGCTGTGTGTCTTTCTAGTTGTGGCATGTGGGAAGCCACCTCAGCATGGCCTAACGAGTGGTGCCGTGTCCACACCCAGTATCTGAACCAGTGAAAGCCTGGGCCGCCGAAGCTGAGCGCAGGAACTTAACCACTCGGCCACAGGGTTGGCCCCTGAATCAGTGTTTTTAACAATGAGTTTTTCAGGGACAGTAAGAACAGCGTTGTCACTTCAAACAGCAATGTCCTGAATCCAAGTGATGATATTTCTGAAGAAACTACACAGGCAGCATCTGATGAAACGTGAAGGGCTCATGGAGTCCAGAGAGGGGGTTACAGTTTCATTTTGGATTTATCTCTTTCAGGCTGGATCTTTCTTGTGACAATTTATTGATTTATTAAAATACACTGCATAGTTTGAATGAAGAGATGGATACTCTTTAATACACCTCAAGGTATATTGTAATTACAAACAAAGAAAAATGATTACATGAAAGTGTACCAGTGCAGGAAAGGATGAATAGGTGTGGATACAAATCTGCCACATGGGACATACGCTAATTTCACAGAAAGTGGGAAAGATAGGAGCCAGTCAAAATAATTCAACAGTGATGAGGAAGGAAAGTTCCACAGTCTAATGGCAGAAGAGCCCAGATATTGACACTTCATGTGAACAATAATTCCTCCACCTTGCAATGACTTGCAGACAGTTCACACAGCATATGCCCCATATGATCTTGCGGAACCTCCTGGGCACATGAAATTTATTTACAAGACTCTACCACTGAGTGATGCAGTGTTCTCTCTTGTGTTTACCTCCAGGCTACATCTTGGGGTCTTGTCTGGCTTTGTCAAACCTGAAATAGCAGAATCCCGAGGACCGCCAGGATGAAGCCAGCCACGCCCATCCGGATGAGATTCTCCACTGTGTAGTCTTGGGGGTGTGGACAAAGAGGTCACAGAGGTTAGGGCAGACCAAAATCACCCCAGCATCCCTTGATGTCCTCCCAGAGAGCCTGCCTCCCCTTGAAAGAATGTCATGCTCTGAGCCCAGCTCCACAATTGAGAATTTCTCCCATTAACAACTCTTCGAGTCCGACCTGTTTTGTGATGGGCTGATAGTGTCAGCTGTTTCTAAGAATCAGAAAAATGTGGGGGTGGATGAGGAGTTGATGGGACTCAAGCCTTCTCCCCTGGCTTCTGTGGTCTTATAATTCCCTCTGTTTCTCATGACATATCTGCTATGCAGTCCCTCAATGAATCTTTTCTCTGCTGTGGAAAGATTCCCTCTGTTTTCGTTGGATTCTTTTCAGTCTCCCTTTGTTTTTAGTATTTAGACTTTGCTTCTGAGTCACTTTTGGAACAAAGTCTGAACGTTCCCCAAGAGCTAAAGATTGTTGAGAAAAATAGTCTCCTGATAGAGAAATACTTCAATATTTGTATGCTCTTTATTCATTCTGGGATATGGATCATGTAAGTGAACTCTTCTAGATATCAGAACTTCTGTTTATTCAATAACTGAGGACCCAGGATCCATGGATGAGGCCTTGGTCATACGTATATGAGAGTAAGAGGGAAAATACAACCCATACAGTTTAGTTGGGGTAATTACACGAATAAATTAGGTAAGAAGGACGTAGGTCTGTTCTGAACAGAGTCACAATGAAAGTCACACTTGGAGACAAAATTTAAGCTGATTCCTGAATAGGAGAAGGAGCCTGAGAGGAGCCACATGAAGACCCAGATGAGGTCCATCAGAGGCTGTAAGAAGAGCGGGTCCCAACAGAGATCTCAGTCTGCTCTTCAATAAGGAATAAGTCACATCTGTGGGATGTAGGGAGGGTCCAAGGGGAAGGGAAACCTGAGATTAGGGGGCTCGTTGCATTCGAGACAGGCCAAAATGAAGGATAGATGAGGGAGAGTGCATCATTTTTATCATCTCTTTCTCTCTCTCATGCACAAGTGCATTCTCTCTCTCACTCGAAGAACTCTGGAAACCAGTATAATATTTCAGGAAAAAGGCTACTCATTTAATTGTATCTTTTAAATATTTCATGCTAAAATGCTGGATAAGAAAGTGGGTTGCAGGAATGTGTGAATTTCCCAGCTTCTTTGAAATTAAATTCACGTCGTGATTAATGGCACTCCATAAACACTAAATAAAAGAAAAATAAGAGAGAACCTCTACCCTCTCCATATCCAATATCCAGAACCAAGGAAGTCCACAGTTCTGGTCTTCAAAGCCTTAAAGGAACAGAGAAAGTCAGTGGTATTGTAAAATTGGGGGAGCACAAATAAATAGGTAATCCTGCAAAGCTTGTTTAACCAGTTTTAACATAAATAACAAAAAGACAGAAAATAATAGATAATCAATTCTAATTATACATCTCGCTGTAAAAATTCTAAATAAGCTTATGCAGGTCGGAAAGTATGAATGAACAATAAACGTCCTTCAGTGGGGCTACTATCCCAATGTTTGATACTAAAGTCTTTGAAATGCATCTCACCAGGGCTAAAATTCAAGAGAAAAAATTCAGAAGATGTACAAAAGTCCAGAAAAAAATTCCAAGCTTCAAATGAGAAAATAATAATTTTTTCCTAAAAAGTACTGAATGTAGCACAAAAATGCACGAACTTGAATAGGTCAATAGTGTTTTATATATATGTATGTGTGTGTGTGTGTACTATAGTTTTTTTTTACGTGTTTGACATAAAATGATTTGGACTAAAAGTGAAGATGTTTTCTTAAAATGACACTGAGGTACACCTTAACATTTTACTTAGTCAACATTGTCATATAGTATTTGATGCAAATAAAATGGGTCACAATCTGGAATTAAAGAAGACAAATTTCAATTTTCTTGAAGTTGATACAATTATAACAAGTAAATTGGAGAAGGTTAATTGAAAACAGTTTGTGAGGTAGAGAATTTGTAGTAAGCTAATAGGATATAAATTAATATACTCAAGGCAGTATCATTATTGTCTGTACTTAACTATAATTTATACCTTATAAAGAAATAAAAAATCTTATTTATAAATTAAGTCTTTGAACAATTCTTAAGCTATGAGTGTAGACAATTTTATGAACAAAACTTCAAAATATGACTGAAGCCACTAATAAACTTCCCTTTTAAGCATCTTTATAAGAAACCTTCATCATAATAAGAAACTATTCTCCGTAATTCATGTATAAATTTAATCTAATCCCAATGAAAATAGGAACAGATTTGTCTATTTTTAAGTCGAAAACCTTTATAACTGAAATTTGTAAATTTATATAGGCCGTGATTGTTATAAAAGTTCTCAGAGAAAGAGAGAGCAATGATAGAGAAGTGTGCACAGAGAATGCAGAGTAGATATGAGCTGCACACAGAGGTGCTGTACAGCAACCCCCTAAGTGACCCCAGTGAGCTGTGCACGATCCCTCCTTAGTCTCAGATGTGCTCTGAGGGGCTAGAGGCCGCCAGGTGAGCACAGGTGGGCCATGCAGAGTGGTATCCACGGGCGGGCATGCTTCTCTCTATAGGAGAGTATCTCGTGTGGGTTCCACCTGCACCCACAGCAGATCCCAACTTGGCCCAAGCAGCCTCCTTCCCTGGTCTCAGAGGGCTCAGGGGCCCCCTTGTGTGTGGGTGAAGGGCTCTATCTGAGAGTGTCACGGAAATGAGAAGTAAGAGCTGCCAAACGAATGTCCCTCTGTCCTCTCTCCAACTCCCCCAGCCTGTCCCCTCCATCAGCCCAGCATCATCCCTGGATCCCAAGTCAGGCCCGGACACCAAATGCTGCAAACCTGCCCCTCTCCTTCTACTCCACACATCCTCCAAAAGTGATTAATGGCCTGGGAACCAAGTGATCTGACAAGGGGAAGTGGCTTTTGGTAGAAAAGCCCACAGTTTTTTTGTGGGAGGAAGAGGGCCGAGCTGCTAAATCAATGGGGATTCCAAATCTTTGCAGTCTCCACAATACTGTGTCTTCCTCTTGCTAAGCTGAGACTCCAGGCCTGATGGATAAAAGTCACACGCACCCGCCCCCTGTCTCCCTCAGCTTTTCAATCCTGACAAGGTCAGAGTCACTGGGAGAAGCAGGACAGGCCCAGAGAGCGCTGGACCACAAGCAGGTCTATGATGAGCTGCTTCCCAAATGTCTCAGAAGATCAGAAATGAAAGGGCCTCTGGAGGTCATGGCCAGGCAGCTGCCCCTTATTCAGATGGGGAAAGGCTTTCTCAGAAGTTCAAGCTCCCAGGAGAGCTGAGCCCACACAGACTCAGCCTCACCTTCCGGGGGTCTCTCCCACCCCAACTCCTAGACTGTGCGCCTCTGTGGGATCTCCTCCTGCTTGTGGCTCCTGGTGAGTAGTGATGCTGTTGGTCTGAGATGGAGACACCAGGAAGTCAGTGGGTGGGGGCTTCTGTCTTGCAAGTTTAGTGTCATTTCATTTTCTCTTAGGATCAGCAGTCTCATTCCATCCTTCTCCCTTGCTCATCCCTGTCTGAGACTGCAGGGATGGGTGTCCCAGGGGAGGGAGGTTCCCACCTATTTCCACCCTTACATAGGCTAAAGCCTCCTGTGCGGAACCTATTCTATCGTGTCTCACATTGTGGACAGGGCCCAGAGAAGATCTTCTGAGCTCAGAGAGGACAGGGACAGAGGTTGTTCACCTGAGAGCAGGAGCTCTGGGACCAGGAACCTGTCCAAACTCACCATCTCAGGAGGCACTGAGACCCTCTCACTGGATCCCACTCCACATATAGTAAACGAGGATGGGGACCGAGAAGGGGTGGCTGCTGTTCTTCCTGCTCCAGCTCAGCTGCCCCTCCCCCAGGCTTGGCCCCCAACACCTCCCTCTGCCATGACCACCACACTCATCATCCTCCCAACCTCAGAGCTCCGGGAGGCCTGTGGTCCCCCGGCATCCCTGCCCGATTTGCAGCTCCCCTGGGACACAAGCCTGTCCTTGAGCATCTGAGGGTCATCACATCCTCTGAGAGACTCTCAGAACTCCCTGGGCTGGTCTGTGCTTCCTATGAGCAAAAGGGGCTTCAGTGACTCACCAGTGGTTGAGATGGGCCCTGGGGGTGAGAGGCTTCAGCTGACCCTGAACTCCCCACTTCACTCAAACTGTTGTCCTCCATCTGCCCTGTGGCCCCCAAGACCCTCCTTCAGCCCACCAGGCACCTTCTATATCCTGGTGAGAGGGAAGGAGGTGGGCAGGGGTGGGAGGGCCTCTGAGGGGCAGATCCCCTCTGGAAGAGCCCCCCTCTCTCCCATCACAGCCCAGAGATCTCTGGAGGACAGAGCCCCAAATATATCATAGGGACCGTGGGAACATGGCTGGTGCTCCTCACCTGAGACTCGGAGCTCCAGGGGGTCACTGGGCAGTGACAACAGGTAGGGGAAGGTGCTGTCTGAGCCGTAGCACCTGTAGGTCCCCTCATGGTCTGAGGTCACAGGACCAAAGCTGAAGTTGGCCTGAAAGGGGGCAGCCGTGTCCTGTAGAACAAGGTGCTGGGGAGGAGCAGGTGACCCCTCCTTGGACAGATGGAAGGTATCCATCCAGATCTCAGAGCGACACTGCAGGGTGACGTTCTCTCCCCAGGACACTGAGGGCCCTGGCTGGGCCAAGAGGGAGAGTTTCTCATACATTCCTGAGGTAAGGGAAGGTTGTAGTGTGTAGATAGCAGTGACCTCCCCACAGGCCCTTGACTCAGAGCTCAGGCACCACCATCCTCTCTTCAGGGACTCTGTCTGTGAATCCCTCTCAGTGCCTCTCCGTCACTCTGGGTGGATCTCTTTTATCTCCTCACCTCTCACTCTCCCCTTCTCGCTCCCTTTTGCTGGACCACTGCGCCATCCCAGCCTCTGCTCTAGGACCCTCTCCCTGGACCCCATCACCATCAGGGGGACGCTGGGCCCACTGCCCTAATCAAGCAATCAGGACATGAGGCTCCTCAAATGTGATCAGGATGTCCAGACGGCACTGGGAGCCAACCACACATATGAGAAGTTGTGTCCACTGTAGCATCTGTACTGGCCCCTGTTGGTGTGGTTCACATGGCCCAGGGGGAAGTCAGGGCTGTGCTGCCCATGAAGATGCTGGAGACGTGTGAGCCCCTCATCCTTGGTCAGAGAAAATCTGTCAAAGCCAGCCTCTGAGCGACACTGGAGGGTCAGGTTGTCTCCAACGTGCACCAGAAAGGCAGGCTGGGCTGAGAGGGAGGGCTCCCTGTGCACAGCTGGAGAGAAGGGACAGTGGTATTTAAGGGGACGCACACCCTACATTGCCCACTGGGCCTGAAGTGAGAGTTCACACTGCTGCTTCCCCAGGCCTTCTTGCTCTGTGGTTCAGGCTCCAGGAGGCCATGTCACCAACCCCCATCACCACATGTCTTTACTGGGCACACGGCTTACGTCAGTCATTTTGGGATCCCAGGAAACAGATGCATCAGGGGGGCCCTCACCTGTGACCTCGAGATGCAGAGGGTTACTAGGGTGTGACCACACAAAGGGGTAGGAGCTGGGATTATAATAACATCTGTAGGTCCCCCCATGGGAGGTGTTCACGGGGCCCACAAGGAAGACACCCTGCCCCCTCCCGTGATACGTCTTTGATTCCACGTGTCTGGGCAGGTCAGCTCCTCCCTCCTTCAGCAGATGGAAAGTGCCAGGTGTGTTCTCTGAGCTACAGAAGAAGAACACCTTCCACCCTGATGCCACCACAGAGCCTGGGTGGGCTGAGAGGGAGGGTGCACCATAGGCTCCTGAGGGAGAGGGAGGGAGCTGTGTTAAAGGGGGGACCATCAGCCCACATACCCCAGGTGTGGATTGTGAGGGCTGAGGTCCCCTGAGTCCACACTCCTTCCCTTCTGCCTGTGAGGAGGAGCCCACAGTGGGAGGGGACCCGGCTCCTTCCCCTTACCTGTCACCACCAGGGGCAGAGGGTCACTGCGCTCTGACCAGCTGTTCCTGCTGGTGCTGTATGCACACTGATACAGCCCTGCAGTGTGGGAGCTCATAGATTCGATGGAGAAACTGGTCTGGTCGCTGGAGTCCTGTGGGTCCTCTGTATCCACGGGTTTAGAGACCCTCTCTTTATACAGATGGTAGACCTCAGCCTGCAGAGACCCCTGACACCAGATGGTCACAGTGCTCCCCTTGGTGACCCTGGGGGTGGGGTCAGCCCAGATGGAGGGCTTGGGTGGGGGGGCTTCTGGAAAGGAATCAGACCTGAAATGTCAGGGGAGCCCTTCTCCCCTCAGCCTCCCCACCTGTCACTCAAGGTCCCTCCCAGACTGATCACCTCAGCCCAGACCCACTGTGCTCCCCTCAGGTGCCCAGGCATCTCATTGGGATGAAGCAGGAGGTCTACGGGGGGACTCACCTGCTTGTCCCCAGTTCCTGGGGCCCTGACATAGCCCTGGAAGAGAGGTCCTTGTGAGAGCATGTCCCTACACACACAGGGAAACTGCAGCCTGGTCTGGGTCCCTGGACACCGCGGCCACATCTGGGGCTGAGGACATCTCTCCTCCTTCCAGAAGTTCTGCCCACACTGAGCCTCCTGAGTCCTAGGGTCTCAGGGACTAGGACCTGGGAAGGGAGGGGACCCTATCCCTCCTCTTTTCTCAAAAAACTCACCAAGGTAGAGAAAGGCAGTGAGGATAGGTGTCCTGCCTCTGCCTTCCATGGTCCCCAGTTGTTCAGAAGACTTAAAATGTCCACAGAGCCATATGCAAAATATATTTACAGTTGAGTGGAATGAGACAGGAAGGCTTCTTGGTCGGCTGGGTTGGAAAGGAGTTGTCTAGGTTCAGGCTGTCTAAGGGAGCAGCCTGAAGAGGCACAGAATTGTTAAGTAGCTCAGTTTGTGAGTGTGTTTGGCAAGGGTGTGGTTAACTGTGACGAGTTTGGTTGAGGAGGAGAGCTGTGTTTGCTGGGGCTGGTGAGTTTAGCTCAGGCCTGATCATTGACAGCCTTGATCATCAGATGGTGAAACTGCATCTTTTTTGGACAATGGGAAGGATTTTTAGCAGGGCAGTCTCAAACCAGGAAGAGCAATTAGAAGAGTCTTTTGGAGGCAGTGGGAGGAATGATCTGGAGAAAGGAGTGGGGGCCTGGATTGCAGGACCGGGAAGGAGGCTGATGTGATGACACAGACAGGACCTCCTGAGTCTTTTGACGAGCCAGGATATTGTTAAGAAAGACTCAAGGGCATAGTGGTGTGGATGTGACGATTGAATGTGAAGTGCAAGGGACTGAAGAACTGAGGGCTGATCCTCTCTCTGCCTTGGTGCCTGGAGGAGCCCATGGGGCCCTCACAGGGAGGACAACCCTGGGGGAGAAGGAGGCTTGGGGAGATGCTTAGAGGGCTGATCACCATTTCTCAGAATAAAGCACAACCCTCCCTCCTGACCTGGGATTGTGGATTTTCTTCCTTCTAAACACTTCCCCTCACTGACTTCCTTGTTTCTATAAGTCAACACCATCTTTTTACTCATCACCCTCCTTCAAAACCTCCGAGTCATTTCTGCCCTCTCATTGCTTGTTCCTCCCCTGGGCAGAGCTCTTCATTGCACACTGTGGATTCTTTCTCCAGGCACTGGGCGAGAACATAGGTTGGAGGCAGAAAAGATTTTTAATAATGAACACAGACTCAGGGATCTGTGAGACAACTTATGTCATTGACCTCCCAGCAAAACGTAATGGAATTAATGAAGAGAAAATATTTGAAGAAATAAATAGCCAACCATTTCAAAGATTTGCTGAAACTCATAAATTTACACATCCAAAATGCTGAGCAAACATAACATAGGATAAGATTTTGAAACCATGCCCACAAACATTATAATCATAAACTGGGGAAAACTAAAAAAAAGTTGAAAACATGCAGAGAAATGTGACATGAAACACACCAAGGAAAAAAGATTAGAATGATTACAGATTTCACACCAGAAATCATGAAAGCCAGAAGATTTTAAAGTTCTGAGAGACAAGAAGAGCCAACTTGGAATTATTCTGGATGTATTCTTCAAGAATGAAAGCAAAATAAAGTTATCCTGAGAGTAATAAAGACTGAGAGAATTGGTTGCCAGCAGACCTGCTCTAAAAGAAATAAGGTAAGTTCTTCAGGCAGAAAGGAAATAATTCTAGAGAGAAACTTGGACATTCAAGAATAAAGGAAAAGCAAAATATGGTAAATATCAAAGTAAATGCAATAGCATATTTTTGTCCTCTTAAGTTCTTCAAAATGTGTTTGGCTATTGAAAGTAAACCTGATAAAATTGCCTGGCATGGTTTTAATGTATGAAGATGTAACACACAGAATAGCGACAGCATGAAGGGGTGAGGGTGAAAGGACCTATACAGTTATAAAGTTTATTCATTTCTCTTAAAGAGATAAAATTTTAACTCTATGTGGACTTTGTGAAATTAGGTGTGCATATTATAATACCTGCAACAGCCACTGAAGAAACAACATGCAAAGAGGTACGCTTAGAAAAACAATAGATAAATTAAAATGCAATACTAAAAAGTTTTCCAAAAAGCAAAAAGAAGGCAGGAAATGGAAAACTAAAGAACAAACAGTAGAGAAAACAAGCAGGAAACAAACAATACAATGATAAATCTAAAAAGAGCCTTCAGTAATTGCGTGAAATATAAAAGGTGAAAGCACAGTTAAATGGGAGAGATCGTAGGATTGGATTAACAAGTATGACCCAACTCTAGGCAGTCTTCCAGAGGTTCACTTTAATAAAATGATGTAGATAGATTAAAAGTAACAGAATGAACATATTATGCAAACATTAATTAAAAGAAAGCTTAACTGAGGGGCTGTTCCTGTGGCATAGTGGTTGAGTTCACATCCTCTGATTTGGCGGCCCAGTATTTGCAGGTTTGGATCTGGGCACAGACCGAGCACCGCTTGTTAAGCATCCCACATGAAATAGAGGAAGATTGGCATAGATGTTAGCTCAGCGACAATCTTCCTCAAGCAAAAAGAGGAATATTGGCAACAGATGTCAGCTCAAGGCCAATCTTCTTCACAAAAAGAAAAAAGAGAGAGAGAGAGAGAGCTTAAGTGGCTGTCTAAGTTTCCCATTGCTGGTGTAACAAATTATCACAAACTTAGTGGATTGAAACAGCACACATTATCATCTTAATGTTCTGGAGGTCACAAGTACAGTATCAGTCTCACTGCGGTAGAGTTGAGGCGTCACAAGGGTGGTTGATTTTGGTGACTGCTGTAAGAATCAGTTTTCTGGACTTTTCCATCTTCCAGGGACTTCCTGCTATACTTGGCTCCTGACCCCTTCATTCCATCACTGCAACCTCATGATTCCATCATCGCATTTCCTACCAGTGACTCTGGCCCTTTGGTCTCCCTCTTACAGAAGACTTGTCTGAATTATTTCACTCAGTGTAATACTCTCAAGGTCCATCCATATTGTCGCAAATGGCATAATTTTGTCCTTTTATGGGTGAGTAGTATCCCATTGTGCATATACACCACATCTTCCTTACCCGTTCATCCATTGATGAGCACTTGGGTTGCTTCCATGTCTTGGCTATTGTGAATAATGCTGCAATGAACATAGGGATGCATACATCTTTTTGAATTCTTAATTTCATATTCTTTGGATAAACAACAAGTAATGGAATAGCTGATCATATGCTATTTCTATTTTTAATTTTTAAGGAAATCTCCATACTGTTTTCCTTAGTGGCTGCGAAGCTTGCATTCTCACCAGTGGTATATGAGGGTTCCCTTTTCTCCACATCCTCTCCAACACTTGTTATTTCTGGTTATTTATAGCCATTCTGAAGGGTGTGAGGTGATATCCCATTGGAGTGCTAATTTGCATTCCACTAATAAATAGTTATGTTGAACATCTTTTCTTGTGCCTTTTGGTAAGATGTGTACCTTCTTTGGAAAAATGTCTGTTAATATCCTCTGCCCATTTTTTGATTAGGTTGTTCATTTATTTCTTGTTGAGTTGTGTGAGTTCTTTGTATATTTTGGAATTAACCCCTGGTCAGTTACATGATTTGCAAATATTTTCTCCCAGTTGGTGAGCTGTCTTTTCATTTTGTTCGTGATTTCCTTTGCCTTGCAGAAGCATTTTAATCTGATGTAGCCCATTCATTTTTTATTCTTTTATTTTCCTTTCCCAGGCAGACATGGTGCTTGAAAAGATACTGCTAAGACCAAAACTTGTAGGAGTTTTATGGTTTCAGGTCTTATATTCAAGTCTTTAGTCCACTTTGTGTTAATTTTTGTGTATGGTGTGAGATAGAGGTCTTCTTTCATCATTTTGCATGTGGCTGTCCAGTTTTCCCTGCATCATTTATTGAAGAGACTCTCCTTTCTCCATTGTATGTTTTTGGCTCCTTCATTGAAGATTAGCTGTCCATAGATGTGTGGTTTTATATCTGGGCTCTCAATTCTGTTACATTGATCTGTGTGTCTGTTTTTCTGCCATTACCATGCTGTTTTTGTTACTATAGGGTTGTGGTATAATTTGAATTCAGGGAGTGTGATACCACCAACTTTGTTCTTTTTCCACAGGATTACTTTGGCTATTTGGAGTCTTTTGTTGTTCCATGCAAATTTTAGAATTCTTTGTTCTTTTTCCGTGAAGAAGGTCATTGGGATTCTGATTGGGATTGCATTGAATCTATAGATTGATGTATCTAATATGGACATTCTAACGATGTTTATTCTTCCAATCCATGAGCATGGAGTATCTTTCCATTTCTTTATATCTTCTTTGATTTCTTTCAATAATATCTTACAGCTTTCAGTGTATGAGTCTTTAACCTCTTTGGTTAAATTTATTCCTAGATATTTTATTCTTTTCGTTGTGATTGTAAGGGGATTGTATCCTTGACTTATCTTTCGGCTAGTTCATTGTTAGTGTATAGAAATGCAACTGATTTTTGTAGGTTGATTTTGTATCCTGCAAATTTGTTGATTATTTATAATCGTTTTCTGGTGGATTCTTTAGCGTTTCCATAAATAGAATCATGTCATCTGCAAACAGCAAATTTTTACTCCTTCCTTTCTAATTTGGATCCCTTTTAATTCTTTTCCTTGCCTAATTCTCTGGCTAAAACTTCCAATACTATGTTGAATAGGAGGGGCAAGAGTGGGCATCCTTCTCTTATTCCCTTTCTCTGAGGAATGACATTCAGTTTTTCTCCATTGAGTGTTCTGTTGGCTGTGGGCTTGTCATATATGGCCTTTATTAAGTTGTAGTATTTTCCCTCTATACCCATTCTGTTTAGAGTTATCTTCATAAATGTATGCTGGATCTTATCACATCGTTTCTCTGAGTCTATGAGAAGATCATGTGATTTTTATTCTTCATTTTTTTCAGGTGGTGGATCACAGTGATTCATTTGTGGATATTTAAACATCCTTGTAGCCTTGGAATAAATCCTACTTGATCATGGTTGTTCCACCACAGGCCTGGCTGGGCTAGGGCAGCAGGATATCTTGCTGAGAGACTGAAGAAACAACCCGGAGACTGCGAATGAGACATATAGGTTCATTGGGTCCTACTTATGGGAGTGTATCCAGTGGCGGCCGGGTAGATGGAAGTGTGTACCCACAACCTCCCCCCAGGAGAAGCTTGTTTAAGTACACAGAGGACAAAGGCTGCGTGCTTGCCAAAGGGCTGTCCTTGGTACGACCAGCCTTCCCAGAACAGTAGCTCACATGGAGGGGCTCTGTGTCCCTGTAAGACGTGATGTTCTCCTCGTGGCATAAGGGAGGATCTGAGCTGGCCATGCCTAGATCGTTACAAATCCCAGTAGCTGGGCTGCCTGCCCAGAAGTGAGCCAGAAGGACACATAGTTGCAAAGGGCCTGGGGGTTTCTGTTGAGCAAGCAAGGCCCAGGCCTACAGTGGTGTGTGATCTTTCTAAGGTATTGCTGTATACAATTTGCTAATGTTTTGTTGAGGATTTTTGCATCTATCTTCATCAGCGGTGTCGGTGTGTAATTTTCCTTTTTTGTGTCGTCTTTCTCTAGTTTTGGTATCAGGGTAATGTTGACCTTGTAAAATGAATTAGGAAGTGTTCTGTCCTCTTCAATTTTTCACAATAGTCTAGGAAAGATGGAATTAAATCTTCTTTGAATGTTTGGCAGAATTCATCAGAGAAGCCATCTGGTCCTTGACTTTTGTTTTTTGGCAGGTTTTTGATTACTGTTTAAATCTGTTTACCTTTGATTGGCCTATTCAGGGTCTCTACTCCTTCTTGACTCAGTTTTTGGAAGTTGTACCATACTAAGAATTTATCCATCTCTTCTAGCTTATCCAATATGTTGTCACAGAGCTTTTCATAGGCCTCTCTTACAATCCTTTGTATTTCTGTGGTGTCCCTTGTAATTTCTTCCATTTCATTTCTGATTTTATTTATTTGACACTTCTCTCTTGTTTTCTTAGTGAGTATGGCTGTTTGTCACTTTTCTTATCTTCTCAAAGGAGCAGCTGTTAGGGTTCCTAGAAAGGGTTCATTGACCCTTCCTAGTGCTTCTTTAAACTCTATTTAATTTATTTCTGCTCTGATTTTTATTATTTCTTTCCTTCTACTCACTTGTGTCTTTGTTTGTTCTTCTTTTTCTAGTTGTTTTATGTATAGGGTAAGCTTGTTTTTTTGAGATTGGTCTTTTTTCCTGAAGTAGGCATGTATTGCTATAGATTTCCCTCTTTGTACCTCTTTTGCTATATCCCACTGGTTTTTGGTATGTTGTGTTTTCTTTCTCAGTTGTTTTTAGGTATTCTTTGATTTCTTCATCTATCCAACAGTTGTTCAGTGGCATATTGTTTGGTCTCCCCATATTCGTGTCTTTCCCAGCATTTTTCTTATAGTTGAATTTTAGTTTCATAGCATTTTGGTCAGAAAATATGCTTGATGTGAGTTCCATCTTCTCAAATTAATTGAGGCTTGCTTTGTTTCCCAACATATGGTCTATCTTTGAGAATGTTCAACGTGCTCTTGAGAAGAATGTGTATTCTCCTGTCTTTGTATGGGAAGTTCTTTATGTATCTATGAAGTCCATCTGGTCTAGTATTTCATGTAAGGTCACTGTTTCCTTGTTAACCTTCTGTCTGGATGATCTGTCCATTGATGTAAGTAGGGCGTTAGGGTCCCCCAGTATTATTGTGTTGCTGTCAATTTCTCCCTTTAGGTCTGCTAATAGTTGCTTTATTTATTCTGGTGCTCCTGTGCAATGTGCATATATATTTATAAGTTTTACGTCTCCTTGGTGTAATTTACCTTTTATTCTTATTTATGGCCACCTTTGTCTTTCATTATCTGTTTTATCTTGAAATCTGCTTTGTGTGATATAAGTATTGCTACATCTGCTTTCTTTTGCTTGCCATTTGCTGGAATATTATCAGCCATCCATTTAGTCTGAGCCTATGTTTGTCTTTAGAACTGATATGTGTTTTCTGGAGTCAGCATATTGTTGGGTCTTGTTTTTCAATCCACCCAGCCATGCTGTGTCTTTTGATTTGTGAATTCAAACCATTTACATTTAGAGTGGTTATTGATATGTGAGGGCTTAATAATGCCATTTCATCTTTTTGTTTTCCAGTTCATCTATATTCCCATTGTTTGTTTTCCCTTGTATTTCTGTCTGCCATTTCAGTCTGATTGTTGCCTGTGATCATTTTCTCAGTGTTCTCTTTATTCATGATTTGTGACTCTGTTCTGAGATTTTGTTTAGTGGTTACCATGAGTATGTGAAAAAGATCATAGATGAGACAGTCTCATTTTTGATACCCCTTTACCTGCATTAGCCTATGCAGGTTCCGTCCCTTTCCTCTCCCTCATCTATGTTTTTGTTACCACAAATTATTCTTTTTTGCGTTGTGAGTTTGTGACCGAATTGAAGTGGTTATAGTTATTTTGGATGCTTTATTTCCCTTTATCTTTTATTTTATGATTAGGTATTTGCTAGCCTCTTCTGTCATTTTCTGATTTTGCCTATCTCCCTGCTCTAAGCTTTCTAAACCTTTGTCTTTTTCTTTCAGGTGGGAGGACCCCTTCATCATTTCTTGTAAGGTGAGTCTAGTTGTGATGAACTCCCTCAGCTTTCATTTTCCTGGGAAAGCTTTTATTTCTCTGTCAGTTCTGAAGGATAATTTCACTGGATAGACTATTTCTTGGCTGATAGTTTTTGTCTTTCAGTATTTTGAATATATTGTTCCACTGTCTCCTAGCCTGTAAGTTTTATGCTGAGAAATCTGCTAAAAGCCTTGCGGGTTTTCTTGCTAGTTTATTTCCTTCTCTCCTGCTGGCCTTAAGATTTTGTCTTTGTCATTGACTTTTGATAGTCTTAATAGCATATGCTCTGGAGAAGGTCTTTTTACATTGAGGTAATTAAGAGGTCTTTTAGCTCCATGCACTTGCATTTCCAGTTCTTTCCCCAGGTTTGGGAATTTCTTAGCAATCATTTTATTTTAAATAAATCCTCTGCTCCTTTCTCCCTCTCTTCTTCTGGGATATTTATAATCGTTGTGTTACTTTTCCTATTTGAGTTGGATATTTCTTGTAGAATTTCTTTCTTTTTTTTAAATCTTGGTTCTCCCTCATCCTCCATCGGGAAAATTTCTAGGTTTCTAACTTCAAGCTCACTGATTCTCTCCTCCATAAGGTCTGCTCTATTTTTTTATGCTTTCTACATTATTTTTTCTCTCCTTAACTGTGTTCTTCATATCCAGAATTTGTTGGCTTGTTCAGAGTTTCAATATCTTCGGTGATATATTTCTTCTCTTCATTAATTTCATTCCTGAGCTCATTGAACTATCTTTTTGAGTTTTCTTGTAACTCATTGAGTTTCTTTATGACAGCTATTTTGAATTCTCTGTCAGTCAGATTGTATTCTCCCGTGACTACAAATTGGTTTTTGGAGAGCTGTCATTCTTCTGTTCTGCTGTGTTACTGTAGTTCTCCCCGGTGTTTGATAAATTGATCCTCTGCTGGCACATTCGTGGTGGTAACCACCTTTTATTTTTAGGTACAACTTTGGTTAGTTTGGTTCTGAGCTGATTCTGGTTGTATTTGAGAGCCTGCACTTTCCACCCTCCACTGCCTCTGCTCGAGGTGCTATCAGTGCCCTCCTTGTGCTGCTTGTGTCTCTGAGGTTGCTGGTGCTATGCTGCTTTCGATGTCACCACAGTCAGAGGTGTTGCCACTGGTGTCACTATGCTGTGAGCATTTCTGCTGCTTGCTGGCTCGCCTGGGCCTCATGTTCCTCCACTTGCTCTCTGTGGGCTCTCCATGGGCTCGAGTCCTGCTGCCCTGTGCACTACCTGTGCTGCTGTTCCTGGATTATCTGGCGGTGCTGACAGCACTGCTGCCGCAGGTTCTGGGCTCATAGGTGTTGCTGTTGTCAGGGACCCTGGTTCTTGTATGCAGCCCCCAGTGCTGGTAGAGCTGCTATCAGGGGTGTCTCCACTGGGTCTCAGGTTCTGGTGTGGTTTCTGAGTCCTCAGGTCACAGATGCCACCCGCCACCACTGGGATAGGAAAAGAGGCTAAGCCACATGGGTGGTTGCTGCCCCACAGTCTCTGTTCACTGGTGCCACCAGTGCGCATTTTGAGACCTCAGGTCAGGGTACCCTGCTTCTGCCAATTAAATCCACATTTGCTTGCTGTCCCCACTGCTGGAGAGACCAGCACCACTTCCAGAGAGCGGACATGGCTGGGTCGCTGGCTCCACTCTGTGTCCTGAAGTCTCAAGACATGTGCATAACCTGCCACCACTGGAAAGGTCAGGGGCCACAGCCTCTTGTTTCGGTGCTGGTCACATGCTGATGATCTACTCTGAGATATCGCATGAGGGGACCTCGCCCTTACTAGGGAAATTCACACCCTGGATCTAGTCCCCACTGCTGGGAAGACTAGTGCCATTGCTGGGGGTGGGGGAGGGGGCCAGCTCACTGAATCCATAGTGTCCTGGAGGTTCAGAACATGTGTGCCACCCACCACTGCTGCAGGAAGCAGGGACCAAGGCATGAGAGCCCTGTTTGCCCTTTCAGTCTGTTGTCACTGGGGTGCAGGCCAATGTGAAGATCCTTTTATTGGATTGTCACTGCTGAGGGAGAGAGGAGGCACTGATCCCCTAGTTCTGTTGCCTCCTTCAGGTCCAGTCCACCCACCTTCAGATGTATAGATGCATGGATCACTCAGGCGTTCTGATATGCTGTGCAGGGAGTCCATTGCTGGTCACTGGATGTCTGACTAGTGGTAACTTAGAGGAGAGAGACAAAGGAAATGACTCAATCTGCCATGATGCTGGTGTCACTCTTGGACTATATTTTTAGCTTTATTTTAACCCTGTGTGTAATTGCTCATCAAAGCATTTGAATTATGATTGCTTTACAGTCCTTGTCAGATAATTGCAACCTCTGTGTTATCACAGTGTGAGCATCTCTTGACAATGGTCTTTTCTCACTCCAGATGATATTTCCCTGGTTCTTGTTATGAGGAGTGATTTTTCAAATTGAACCCTGGACATTTTGGATGACATGTTGTGAAAGCCAGGATCTTATTTAACTCTTCTGTAACAGAAGGCTTTTACTGACACATGGCTGGGGTACCAACTCATTACTGCCATGAGGAGAGCACAGTCCAGGTCCCCCACGCATCTCCTTTGACACCCACTGTGTCACTCCTGGAGTCCTAACAGTCTTAGCCCATCTGCTGCTTTCTCTCCACTGTGTGAAGTATTCTCATGTTTGTTGTGCATACAAGGTCCAGGAGTTTTACTGCGTCTCTTGGGGGGTTAGAGAGACAAACCTCTACTTCTTCTTGGTCCAAAACTGGAAGTCAGAAATGCAAGTGATTTTTATATATCGATAATGTACCCAGTGACATTGGATCAATTCTTTTCAAATCAGAGTAATAGATCTTTATATCACTTGGGGTTTTCCAAGCACACAGTTTTGTAATCTGTGACTAAGACAGTTTTATTTCATTCCTTCAGGGTTTATCATCATTTTTTTTTTTTTTGCTTTATTTATTTGCTTGGTTCTTCCAGTGCCCTGCTGACTAGAAGTGGTCATAGTGAACATTCTGGTCTCATTCACAATCACAGGCAGAAAGATTTCAACTTTGTACCTTTAAAAATCATTTCTATTGCAGATTTTTAAAGGTTCTTTGATAAATAAATAAATAATTCCCTTTTATTTCTGAGGAGGTTTTTAAATTTAATTTTAAATTTGCGGTGTGTTTTATTAGAAGCTTTGAATCTGCTGATACCATTTTTTCTATTTCTTCTTTCATGTTTGAAATGTATTGATTGATTTTTGAATATTAAACCAATCATGAATTCCCGAAAAGAACATACCAGCATGGTCATGATATATTATCAACGTTGTATATTGCTGACTCTTGTTTGGGAATATTTTGTGTAGGAATCTACAGCTAAGTTCCTGTGAGAGAGTTTCCTGTGATTTTCTCATTTTCTAGTTTCCTTGTCAGGTTTTGAAATCAACATTTTTGGGGCCTGATAAAATATGCTGGGATGAATATTACCTCCTTCTCTACTATCAGAAGAAGCTGTTGTAAGTTTGGCACGTATAAGTATGTGTGTGCATCCGTGTGTGTATGTAGGTGTGCCCATGTTGTATGTGTGTGTGTCTGTCTCCAGGTGTGTGTATTCCATAACTGCATAAGTGTTCAGAAGTATTGACCAATGAAATTTTCCAAACTCAGATTTCACTTTTCAACAAAAGTTTTTATTACAGAGTCAACATATTTAATATATAGAACAATTCATATTTCCTATTTATGCTTATGTCCATCATTTTGTTAAATTGTATTTTTGGGGACTTTGTCTATTTCATCTATATTTTCCAATATATTGGTATAAAATTGTTCATAGTGATCTGATCTCTATTTAAAGTCTGCAGGATCTGGAATGCTGTCCTGATACTGTATGTGTGCCTTCTCTCTTTTTTCCTTAAGCATTGTGGCTTGGATTTGTATGTATTAATGTTTTCAAGAATGAATTTTTTGGCCTTATTGATTTTTCTCTATTTTTTGTTTTCCCTCATTAGTAGCTGTTCTGGTCACTATTATTTCCCTCCTTCTACCTTCATTTGAAATACTTTGCTATTCTTTTTCTAAAGTCTTCATATAATAGCTTAGGTCATTAATTTCTTAGGCTTTCCTTTTCTAATATACTCATTTGCATTTCTTAATTTTCCTACTTTTTAGGTCTGATTGTAATATTTACATTATCATCCTATTTAAAACATTCTCTCACTTCTGCTATGGATTTATCATTTCACTTATGGATTATTGAGAAGTCTGCTGCTTTATGTCCAAATATGGAGATAGCAGTTATCAGACTGCAGAATCAGGTGACTCCCAAAAGGACCCAGAAGCTCCTGGTGGTCCACATTAGGAGTCCAGGCTGGCTGGGGGTCATTAGCTGAGTGTCCATCGGGGGCAGCTCTGGTGTCTTCCGGGGTCCCTGCAGTGTCCCTCTCACAAGGGTGGGGTCTGGGTCCTCCCTGGGCTAGTGGATGGCCAGAGCAGCGTACACGCTGGGCTCTGCTGGGGGTTCCTCTGACTGCGAAGAAGCAGGAGTTGTCTCCTGTCTGAGGGTCAAGTAGTTCAGCCGGGCGTAGATCACATCCTGGGGGTCTTCAGATGCAGGAGCCTGGTGCAGGGGAGAGTGGGGTATAGATATGTGGTTGGGGTGGGTGCTGCCTTGGGGCCTGGAGAGGATAGAACCCGCCTGTCTGTCCATTTGTCTACCCTCTTCTGCCTGTCTGTCCTTCACGTCCAATGATTCCTCTGTCAGGGCAGAGGGAAATGTGGCCACTGCCCGCCTGAGTCTTGATCTTGAGTGGCTCACTTGGGCATAGGTCATTCCCTGAGGGTCTTAATCATAAGGGCCCTTCTGGAGGGAGACAGAGGGACAGAAGTCAAGGAGACAGTGTCTCCTTGATCCCGCAGTTGACCTGGTCCAGTCAATTGTCCACACTTTTGCCAGAGTGACGTCACCTTCCTAATAGAATCTTCAAGGACTTCCTAAGCCCTGGGGCATTGGGATGCTTTCTACGGTTCTGATTCTTATCCTAACATGCTATCTTATGCTCATTGGCTCCAGCCACGGGTCCCATGTTCCTGAAAGAGCATGCTGCTGCCTCAGGACCTTTGCATCTGCTGTTTCCTCTGACTCCCCCACCCCAGGAAAACTATCTCGTTTCTTTACTTTATTTTCCTTAACAGCACTTTGCACCTTAGGACACTACCTGTGTATTTGCATGTTGTCTCTCTCACCCACAAGGTGAGCTCAAGGAGTGTGGAGACAGTTTTGCTCACTGCTGTAGCTGCAGCACCTGAGCGGAGCCAGGTGAACAGTGAGCTCACTGTGCACATTGTTGGGTTGATGAATGAAGGGGATCCGAGCGGCCTTGAGGGTGATTCACTAATTCATGCATCCTCTTGAGGCTTGGGGTTGTATCCAACAGCCAGAAGGCCATAGAGAGGATGGGGAACCAGGAAAGGGGACCACATAGGAGGGACCAGGAGGTCACAGAAACCAGGAGGAGTGAAGCACAGAAGGACACCCCAGGTGCCCAAGAGGAGAGGCGAGTGTGGGACGCTGCTGAGAGCTGGGTGATGTGAGGGCAGCCAAGTGTCCATTGGGTCAAGTTTGGCAACAGGAAGGTCCCTGGTGGCCTGGACAGGGCAGGGGTCTCACCTGATGGTCCAGCTCCACCCCCTCCTCAGGCTGTGTGTCCGTCTCGGTGGCATCTGCTGGGGCAGAACAGGGGGTGTGTCTCTTGTCAGGATCCCCTGAGGTCTCTGAGGGCTGCAGCCCCTCTGCTCCCAGATGGGCCACTGAGATCCAGGGGGTGAGATGTGCCCAATGTCACTCAGGGGGATTTCGGTCCTTCTCACCCTGAATCCTCAGACCCTTCCAGCCCATCCCCCCATGGCCCACTGAAATCTGTGTCCCCACCCCCAGAGCGGTCCCTCCTCTTCCTCTCACAGAGGGTTTGTTCCTGGGCATCAGCAGCAGGGCTGGAGCTGGGGGAGGAGAAGTGAGTGTTACGGGCAGAGAGGGGACCGAGGGTGGGGTGGGAGCCTGGGGTCTTCAGGGCGGGAATGACCTGATCTGCAGGCCTCTGTCCTTGGGCTGTGGGTCTGCAGCCCCTGCAGGAAGTTGGAGATCAGCCTGTCTCTGGGCTGGGTCAAGATGGACAGAGTCTCAGCCCTGGGAGGTGATGACCACCTGCCCTCCACATGTGATTCGGGAGAAAAGAAGGAAACCATAACCCATGCTTGTGTGTATGTTTCAATATTTCACGAGATCTAAAAGATGAAAGAATATCTTAAATGTGTACATGTGTGCTAAGTGTTTTCCTTTGGACATTCTGATTTAAAATTTTGGAAAAGTCTTTTTCTAGTTGACTTTCCCGTCTAAATTTTTTCCCTCTGCCTAGTGCCCTAAGCCCACCTCCTCCTGTGACCTGGGTCACCCTGTTTCATACTCACCCCACATCTTGCATTTGCCCAGATGCTGGTATCGGAGGAGGAGGCAGAGGAAGAAGAGCAGCTGGATGAAGGCCACCGAGCCTCCGATCAGAATGGTTAGGTACCTTTTGAGACCTTGGGCATGAGTGACATCATGAATGAGCCACTGATGCCATTTACTTGAGCCCCTACTATATGCCAGTCATGTGCTGGGGTCTGTGCACTCATCTCCTCTAATTCACAACAGTCCTGCAACATGGGACTGCCACCTCCACCCACCCATTTCACAGTTGAGGAATCTGAGGCACAAAGAGGTAAATCATGTGCCCAGCTCACCCAGCCTGAAGCGGGAGAGCTGGGAATGGAACCCAGGGCTGAGGGTTCCCTGTCATCTCCTCATCTGCCCCCCTGGGGGACTCCAGCTTCATGCTCCAGGACTCCTCATTGCAGATGGGTCCTGTCCCAGTGTATCATCTGGAGCTGAGCATCCTTCCTCATTCCTCCACTCCCCCTCTACACTGTGGGACCTGGGGAGGGAGACTGCATGGGGTGAATTCTACATCCTCCCTGGAGTCCGTCCCCCACTCTGCAGGGCCCTGACGTCCTGAGGTAACGTCCAGGCAAGGATGCGGGTTCTGCCCTCCCTGAGCTCTGTAATGATCAGGGCCATCATTTCACCCAATGTCACTGCAGGCCTGTGAGCAGAACAGGGCTAGGGAGCTTTACAGACAATGAGCCAAGACTCAGAGAAGAGAAATGAGCTGCCTGGGGCCCCAGGGTGGGAGCAGCTGAGCTGGGAAATGCACTTGGGGAACAGTCTTCCTTCCTACCTCTTTCCACTGAAGCTGAGCACCCTGAGCTCAGGGGAAAGGGTCTGAATATCCTGGACCATTATCCTTCACTCCCTCACTGATGCAGAGGGGACAAGACCCCATAAACTCATGGCCTGGGAGGGCTTCCTTGTGAGGCATCATCTCCCAGGAGGTCAGTACCATAGTCAGAACTTAAAGGAAGTCTAATCTCTGGGCCACAATTCTCTCCTTTACACTTGGAGAAACTGAGGCCCAGACAGAGGAAGGTGCATGGATGTCAGGGTCTCCCAAGGGCATAACTCATCTCCCGACCCCCATGAACCCACCCATTGCCTCTCCACAGATACCCTCACTTATCCCTTAGGAAACTTGACTCCATGGGGGGCAGTCGGTCCTCAGAGCCTCCTGGGGATCAGGATGGAGGTGAGGGGAGCTGCTTCTCCACACTTCAGCCCGGCTGCCCCTCCCCCAGGCTGGGCTCCAACATCTCCCTCTGCCATGACCACGCCACCACCGTCCACCAGTCTCACATCCCTGGAGCCCTGTGGACCCCCCATCTCTGCCCGACTCCCAGCCCCCTGGAGACAAGCTGTTCTGAGAGAGGAGCTAGGAGTCAGATCAGCTGAGTCTCAAGAGACAGGCCTGGAGAAACTGTGAACTCTCTGGGCAGAGGCCCTTGTGACTCACCAGCCATTAAGTTGTGTTCTGTGGGTGGGGAGGTGGGGTCCCCAGAGGGTCCTGGGAGAAAGGACAAGAGGAGATGAGGGGCTGGATGTTCCCCCAGAGACCTTGTCTCTGCTCACATTTTTCTCCTTTATCTTCCCTGTGGTCCCCAAGGCTCTCCCTCCACCCACCTGGAGAATTCTAGTGATGGGGACGTGGGAAGGGTCATGCATGGGAGGGCTCTGTTTCCTTCCCACACTCTGAGGGGCAGATCACCCTCTGTGAACCTCCCTCAGTGCCCCCTCGATCCCATCCCAACCTAGAGGTCTCTGGGGGGCAGGGCCCTGAGCTGACTGACTCAGAAAGGACAGGGTGAAGGGCCCTCACCTGAGACCATAAGCTCCAGAGGCTCGCTGGGTTCTGACCACACCTGGGGTTTGTTGCTGTAATAGCTGTAGCATCTGAATATCCAGCTGTGGATGGGGGACATGGGGCCCACAAGGAAGAGGGCCTGGAACTGCCCTTTGAGTTGTTGTGAGTTCTGGGTCCAGGACAACTTGTGTTCTCCTTCCTTAGTGAGAATGAATCCGTCAAATCCCCACCATGAGCCACACTGGAGGGTCACATTCCCTCCTGAGGTCACCACAGGGCTCGGCAGGGCTGAGAGGGTGGGTTTGCTGTAGGATCCTAGGAGAGGAGGAGTCAGAGTGTTAAATGGGGCTGCCACCTCCCTCATATCCCCCCAGGGCTGGGCTGTGAGAGGAGAGACAACCCTGAGAGCAGACCCCCTTCCTGAGGGCAGAGCCTGAGGCTGAGACCCCTGAGTGTCCTCTCACCTGTCACCACCAGATCAAATGGATCACTGGGCTTTGACCAATCTGTGGATCTTCGATAGTAACAGCGATACCTTCCTGCGTAGATGTCTGTCATATGAGGGGTGGAGAACCTGGCCTTGTCCCTGGGCCCCCGTGGGCTCTGTCTGTCCCAGGGAGATAGGCTTCCCTCTTTCTCCAGACAGTACTCTTGGGCTCTCAGGGGCCCCTGACACCAGACGGTCACAGGCCTCCCCCAGTGGATCACAGATCCCGGCTCAGCCCCGATGGTGGGTTTGGGGAGGGTCCCTGCAAGGAAATCAGAGGCTGGATTCCAAAGTCCTCATCCTCCCAGCTCAACTCATGGCTTCTCTTGGTTTTATACCCATCATCCCAGAATCACTGCTTTGCTGCTGAGTGCTCAGGGGCTGAAGTAAAAGATGGGGACATGGCAGCCTGAAGATGACTCACCTGCCTGCACCCGGTTCCTTGTGCCCAGACTCAGCCCTGGAAGAGAGCCCTGGTGAGAGTTGCACCCAGATGTCTGGGTCGATTCTTTTCCCATCAGCGCCCCAGTCCACTCGAGCTGCCTGAGCCCTGAGGTTCCCCTGAACAAGGGGATGTGGAGCCTCCCCATCCCCTCCTTCCGTCCCCCTTCCCGTTCTCCACAACTGACCGAGGCAGACAAGAGTGGAGAGGATAGAAACCATGGCGCCTGCTTTGAGTGCTTCCGCTGTGCAGATGGAGGAGACCAGGGACCCGAGGGACAGAGAGGCTCACAGGATGTGGCAAGTCAGGGGCTGCTGCCACCCTTTCACGTCCCCACAGGTGTGGACCAATAGGAA
Organism: Equus asinus; assembly: GCF_041296235.1. Lineage (NCBI taxonomy): Eukaryota > Metazoa > Chordata > Mammalia > Perissodactyla > Equidae > Equus > Equus asinus. Next base: position 38,041,144 of record NC_091815.1, read on the forward strand.
GAGGGTGGCCCCTCTCTGGGCCTGGGTTTGCTTTTCTCCAGAGTAGGCGCTCAGGAGGACTCCAGGCCCTCCGGAGACATCTCTGCTCAGAGTTGAGGACTCATCTGATTCCCAAGACTCTTCTCCTTGGCGTGAATGCCCCTCACGGAGGATGGGGACCCAAGTTCTTGTCCTGAGCCAGCTTCTGATAGGCTGGCTCCCAATAGGACCCACCACATGTTTCCTCAGTGCCTCTACAAGTGGAATTTACATTCTGTCTTTGGCCAGTCCATAAAAAAATATTTATTGAGCTCCTACTATGCATGAGGCATCGGTGCCAGACACCAAAACTACATCTGTGATCCGGGTAAACCCATTTGCTGTATTTTTGAGGACTCAAATGAACAGAACATGGACATTCAAAGGCTAATATTGTAATTAATTTGTTGGCAAAGGAGAAATATGGAGAAACATGGAAGAACTAGAGATCATGACTAGACTATGGTTGAGGGAATATCTGTTTGAGAAGGGGTAGGCCTATGGGATGGGACACCCATGAGACAGTCCAGAGATGAAAGGACCCTAGAGACATGGGGAATGTCTGAACAGGAGGGAGAGAGAGGGGAAGTGGTGTCCAGTGATGCCGGGTGCTGTCGACCATGTGAAGACGTTGGGTTTTATTTTTAAGAGAAAAAGAATATGTCAACAGTGACTTATTTTAGCAAACTTTTATGAGTCTTCTTAGCTGCTATATAGCAAATAAATAAAAGTAAATAAACAATAATGGTTGAAGTCCAATTACTCCAATATTGTTGTGTCAAACTGTATTGTTTTTTAAATTTTTAAAAAATTTTTGTTTACTTATTTATTTATTTGAGATTCATAATAGTTTACATCATTTGAAATTTCAATTGCATGTTATTTCTTGTCTGTCACCACATAGGTGCTTCCCTATCTCACTTATATGTGGAATATAAACAAACACATGGACAAGGAAAATAGTTCAGTGGTTACCAGGAGAAGGGGGTGGAAGGTGGACACAGGGGGTGAAGAGCAAACAGTATTGTTAATGATTTATGTGGACATCTCATACGAAGCTTACATGCTCCTCAATGAGACAAAAACACACAACATAGGACAGAAATGACACATAGTTTCCCTTTGTTGTTTTTTGGACTGGGAGTTGGGAAGGAATTTCTCAGGTCCAAGCTCTGCAGGAGAGCTGATATGGGAGAGCATAGATGTGTTAAATGGCCCATCATCTGAGTGTGTGTGTATTTGTGGTATAACTGCACTGTCTTGTTGGGAGGGAAGGAGAAGCAAGAGCTGAGGGTGGAGGGTCACATCTGGACCGATTATGAACAGCCTTGAGTTCAGAGAGAAGAGTTTGGAGTTTCCCCTGAAGACAGTGAGGACCACAGAAGGATTTTGGGCAAGGAAGGGACAGATCCTGAAATAGAAGAATGATTAGAAAGACTGATACGTGGAGGGTGAACTGGAGAAGGGAGTGTGGGCCGGCAGCTCAGAAACCAGGAAAGTGGTGGATGTGACCACACAGGCCAGATGTGTCCAGGTGTGGGCTGTGGGTTGGACTCTGTGGATGGGAGGACAGCAGGGGTCAGAGCGATTCTGGAGGCCGAGTTGTATATGCTGGGTGGTTGATTGAGAGGTGTAAGAGACAAGGAAGTAGAGTGACCTTCGCTCCCTGCCTTGGCTGACTTGAGACATCAATGGTGCCCTCAGAGACATGTGAACCCAGGGCTAGGGGGGATGGAGGGGCCTGGGGAGTTTGGTACAATATGCTTCTGCTCCCACAGGAAAGCACAACTCTTCCTCTTGTTCCTGGAATGTGGGTTTTTCTTCTCACAAAGAGTCCCCTGAGTGACGTGCTGGTTTCTGTAAAAAGCAGGACCCCTCTCTCTATCACGTTGGGGTGAATCAGTTGAGTCATTTCTGCCTGTTGAGAGCTCCCTTTGATGCTGTGTGTCGCTCTCCACTTCAAACTGCAGAGACTGTTCAGGATTAAGATAAGAATGGTCCTCATCATAGCTCCCGTTTCAGGACAGGGATATATACAAGAACAAGAAAGGAAGTAGCTGCTAAAGACGGTCGACCCATTCAGGAAGTGGCAGTGCTATAATTTATATTAATGTTTATATGTATTTTTTATTTTCTCACTCACGTATTAACTAATTAATTGCTTAATTTAATCTACCTATTTACCTATCCATCCAGTTTTATAGAGATGTGATTGACATACATCACTCTCTGAGTTTATGGTGCACAGCATAATGGCATGACTTACACATATAGTGAAAAGATGACCACAGTAAGCTTAGTTAACATTCATCATCTCATACAGAAAAAAATAAAAGGAAAAAAATGGCTTTTTCTTGTGATGAGAACTCTTAGGATCTACTCTCTTAACTACTTTCAGATATATCCTGCAGCAGTGCTAACTACACTCATCACATTGGACATTCCATCCCCAGTACTTATTTATCTTATAACTGGAAGTTTATACATTTTGGCCCCCTTCATCCAGTTCTCCAACCCCACCCTTACCTATGGTTAGCGCAAATATAATCTCTTTTTCTAGGAGTTTCTTTTTTTAGATTCCACATATAAATGAGATCATACAGCATTTGTCTTTCTCTGACTTATCTCATGTAGCATAATGCCTTCAAGGTCCATCTATGCTGTTGCAAAAGGAAGGATTTCCTTCTTTTTATGGCTGAATAATATTCCAGTGTACATTCACTTCTTTGCTCTTGATTTTGTTGCTTGTGAAAAGTGTTGATAAAAACTTGAACAAAGCCTCTTTTAAAACGCAATTTTAAATAATAACGGTTATACATGGGAGAAAGGATCAAGTTCTACTTGAGGAAAATGAGGTGAAATATGAACCCTAATCTGATACTGCATCAGAGGCTACCCTGAGGTCCAGGTGGCCCTACCTGATGACCAGTCCCTTCCCCTGAGGTAGGTCTCATGGGAGGCCCTGCAGATCCTAATTTCAAGACAGGTTGGAGAATGCATTTGGGTTGCTGGTCCTAGGAGGGCTCTATGATTCCAACATTTTGTCCCCCTCTCATTATAGAGATGACAATCATCTGTCACTGGACCCCAGTTTCAGAAATTCACAGCCTCCTTCAGGTGAACACAGAGCAGGGTTAGTGTCTGGGGAGTGTGCAGGTAGAGTGTCCAGGACGAAATAAGAACCTAGGATCCACAGGACATGCTGCTCTCCTTGTATTTCCAGAAGTGTCACCTCGGGTCCCCCAGTGTCATCTCCATCAGTCCAAACTCCTCTGCTCCCACACAGCCCTGGGCAAAACATACTGTTCTTGATCCACACAGTAACGAGGGAATGGAGAGGACTCACTCACGTGCCCAGATCCTCTGGGTAAGACATAAAACTTGAAGGAAACCACATCAGAGATGATTCATCCCCAGTGGATTCCAGTCTTCAGTGCTCCGCCACCCACAAAACCTGGTCATGTGCCATTAAGAAGCCCAGATTTCCACCATGACCCTCTCCTCCCTTCCCTTCAAGGACTCAACAAGACCCAGGAAGCTAAAGAGTTTGGGGGACATGGTGCTGCTTCTGTTGGACAAGAGACAGATGCTGAGCAGAGCTGAAGAATTCACAGGATGCGGTGGGCGAGGTCCCCACATCATAGATTGTACAGTCCACAAGGTGCCTGTCACACAGGAAGGAGCTGCTTCTCACCCAAGGATGTCAAGGGCTGAGTGTCTAACTTGAGCTACGTCACAGAACACATCCCCTGTCTAAATTATCACATTTATTTTTCCTAAACTCTACAATCACGTAAGTATTTTAACAGATATGGCTGCATTTTGTAAAGCATAGTTGTTATTCAATTTATAACATGCAATATTCCCTTCTCAAGCTAATATATAAACATTAACATTATGCAACTCTTTGCAGAATGCATATCTAATGTTTCTCTCACTGATGTTTTTTAGGCCTTGTACTAGCTGCAAAATTTTTACTTCTGTGAAAAAGAAAGTCAACTAGAAACTTTGTTTCTTTTCCCCCAGCTTTACTGGGATATAATTGACAAAATGCAATTGTAGTATTTAAGATGTACATCTTGATTTTGTGATACATATGCACATTTTGAAAAGATCACCATATCAAGCTAGTTAACATATCCATCACCTCACATAGTTAACATTTGTGTGTTTGTGTGTTTGTATGTTTTGGGAACTCTTGAGAAATCTAAGTACATTTTGAGTGTATAATACATTATTATTGACTATAGTCACCGCACTGTACATTAGGTCTCCAGAAATTATTCATCTTACAACTGACAGTTTATAACATTTGATCAATATCTCTTCTTTTTCCCCAGCTCCAATTCTCTGGTAACCACCATTCTGCCGTGTGTTACTATGAATTCAGCTTTTTTTCTTCTACATATAAGTGAAATCATGCAATATTTTTTTTTCTCTATCTGGCTTATTTCATTTAGCATAATGTCCTACAAGTTCATGCATGTTGTCATAAACGGCAGAACTTCCTTGTTTTCTGAAGACTGAATAATATCCCATTATGTTTGTGTATATATATATATGTAATTATATCACATTTTCTAATCCATACATCTGTTGGACACTCCTGTTGTTCCCATATCTTGGCTATTGTGAATGCACTGTTGCAATGAACATGGGCTGCAGATATCTCTTCGAGATCCTGATTTCACTTTCTTTTTCTATATCCCCAGAGTGGCATTGCTGCATCACAAGGTAGTTGTATTTTCAGTTTTCTGAGGAAGCTCCGTAGCAACTGCAGCGCCCCTTAGTGGGGAGATTGAAAGCAGCGTCTGTGGGCTGGTTGAGATCCCGAGTTGTCTGCTGTGAACTCCTCTCTATTTCTTGGCTCTTTGCTGCCCCCAGAGGATCCAGTCATGGTGATTCCCTCTGCAGAACAGAAAGGGTCTTTCAGGCAGCCCCTGGAAAGGCTGCGTAAGAGACGCTCACATTGCTCTCTTTCCCCCCGGGAGGAATCTCAGGTGGAGGGGGTCTCTCTGTGTGCTGAGCTCGTGGGAAGGTGATGTGGGCGAGGTGAAGCTGTTCTCTCTACCCTTTTCAATGTGGTTCTTCCATTTCCTGCTCCAGCAGCATGCTGAGACCTCACACCTGGACTCCACAGCTTTCATAACGACATTTATGTCTGTGGATGGTGGTTAAATCATGATTTCTGGGGGTGATGAGTGCTGGGCCCTCCTATCTCACCATCTTGCTGAGGTGCATCACTGTCATTTTATATTGCATTTCCTAATGACTAATGATGGTGAGAATATTTTCCTGTTCTCCTTGTCTATTTGTAAAAATGTTTCTTATCTGAAAAATATCTTTTCTATAGAAATGTATACTCAAGTGCTTAGAACATTTTTTTAAATACAATTTTTTTTGGTGGTTGAGTTGTTTGTATCTTTACATATCCTACAGAAGACCATTGTCCAATATATAGTATGCAAATATTTTCTCCAATTCTGTACATTGTCTGTTTACTTTCTTGAGAGTGTTCTTTGATCCACACACATTTTTAATTTTGATGAACTCCTACGTATGTGGGGGTGTTTTTTTGTTTTATTGTGATTTTAGTGTTCTTTCTAAGAAAACATTGGAAATCTAAGGTCATGAAGATTTACCCCTATGTTTTCTTCCAAGTTATATAATCTTTGCTGTTATACTGATCCATTTTGAGGTCGTTTCAGTGTATGGTATGGGGAGGGTCCAACTTCATTCTTTTGCATGTTTTCTTTTTTCATTCAGTAATCCAACACTGTTTGTCAAAGACACCAAGTCTTAGCGATACTGTGTCTGTTTCTCATGGTCAAGCACCCAGTGAGTTTCCATCTAGGAATTGAATCAAAATGAGCCTGACCCCAATATCTGGAATCCTCTGCACACAGCTGCCTTTCCCTGACTCCCTCTCATTGGAGTCCAAGAAGCGACCTGGCCACCTGAGTATTCTTCAGTCTGGAACCAATCCCTGTGTGATCCTTAAAGTGATTGGGTTGTTCCCATCTCTGAAATAACTTCCTTGTTCATATTGGAGGAGTCCATGATGATTCAGATTCTTTGAACAAAATGGGATCAGAAATTCTAATGGCAATTAAAATTTTTCAGTTGCACATCAACCAATACTGGGCAAGGTGTTTCCTCCTCTGAGGCCCAGTGTCTCCCCCAGGCAGGGACCCATTGTTTGACTGGACTTTGTGAGGCTAATCAGGCATGGGGTGATCATGTTTTGAGACAACACATGGTCAAGGTGTGACATATTTGCTACAACACATCAGCAGCCACTTTGTTGGAAGTTCAATGCCTGGTTCAGACTGTGGATCTCCCCCTCTACTTCAATCCCAGCCTGCTAAATTGTATAGAAAATAGAGATAGGTTACAAAATAGAAATGAACTGTTTACCAGTATGACAACCAGACTTGTGTCACCCGGTGAAGGTCAAGAAGAACATTCCCCAGATTCCCAGCAGTCCCTGTGTTTTCTATTTGAATAAACTTTTCAAAATTACATATATTTAACCACTGAATAGATCACATCAGAGTCTTTCCCTTCTTTTATTTATTGGATTTACCTTAGGTATGCCCACCTAATGACAAACGATGTCTCTTTCTGAACTTTATATAATGAAATGGCCCTGTATGCCTCCTATGACAATCTTTCATTTGCTTATCACCATGTTTGAAGGTCGACATACATCGCTCTTTGTAGATTTAATCTGTGCATTTGCAGTGCCATGTGATATTCCATGGTAGATATATACGACCAATCGTTCTTTTTTTAACGTATGGATTTTTTGTGTTTTACAGATGTTTTCTAAATAAGAGCCTCTCCTATCAATGTTCTTGTGAGTGTAACTTACGCTGACACACACATTTCCCTCTAGGGTATATGCTTCATGGTCATAGCTCTGTGTATTTTCCTTTTAAGTAGATAATTCTCATATATTCCCCAAATTGGTTGAAGTAACCTTTACTCCCATTGCTAATGTATTGGAATTATAAGTAAGCCCTATTATCTCCCACATTGGGTTTTTTCAATTTGCCTCTCACGTGGATGTGCTAGGATTATGGTGTCATAATTCCACTGAAACTGTGGCATAACACAGCAGTAGAAATTATCATTGTCTCTAAAATAGAATGAAATACAGACCTACGCAGCACTAATAAGGAGGTGTGTCACAGATGGCCCTTAAACATTTGTGAGGATGATTCTGCCCATCTCTTCTCAACTCTGCATTCAGTGAAGTCACATTTGCACTTTGTTCTTGGTCTTGAAGAGAGGATTTACACCACAGAAACTGGCAAATTCCACAAATCAGTGATGGTTTTCTATTTTATTGCGTAACATTGGATTATAACATTATATAGCTTTCAGATGTACATCATAATGTATTTTGAATTCTGTGTAGATTACATCATCTTCACCACCCAAAAACTAATTATAGTCCATCCCCTCACATGTGAACCTAATCACTCCTTTTGCCCTCCCCCTCCCCCCTTCCTCTATGGTAACCACCAATCCAATCTCCATTGCTATGTGTTTGTTTGTCATTGTTTTTATTGTCTACTTATGAGTGAGATCATATGGTCTTTGACTTTCTCCCTCTGGCTTATTTCACTTAGCATAATACCCTCAAGGTTCATCTATGTTGTCACAAATGGCCGGATTTCATCATTTCTTATGGCTGAGTAGTATTCCACTGTGTATAGATACCACATCTTCTTTATCCACTCGTCCCTTGATGGGCACCTACGTTGCTTCCAAGTCTTGGTTATTGTGAATAATGCTGCAATCAACATAGGGGTGCATGTATCTTTATGCATTGGTGTTTTCAAGTTCTTTGAATAAATACCCAGCAGTGGGATAGCTGGATTTTTTAAAAGAGTTTTTTCAGTGGCAGCACACCATTAAGTTGTCACCTCAAACACCAATGTGTTGATTCCAAGTGATGACATTTCTGGAAAAATGACATAGTTGGCGTATGGTGAAGAGAGAAAGGATCGTGGGATCCAGAGAGGATGGTAGGCATAGTTTCAGATTTATCTTGTCCAGAATACAATCTGATTTTTGCCCCTTTATTCAGTTACTGAAACCAGGTGAAGTCCTGTGGACTGAAGATATGGAGACTCAACAACGTGCATCTGGTAATGTGTTTGTTGCAAGTAAAGAAAATTGTATTACAGAACAGTGTTTAAGAACATGAGGTTTTACATGTGGACCCAAACCAGCCACGAAGGATGTACCCTCATGTGATAGGGGTGAGAAAAAGGGAGAGCCAGTCAACGAAAGCCAACGATGGTAGGGAGAGAAAATACAAATTTAATGGAGGGAGCATCCTGTACAGGGAGCACTCGAGACATTTTCCTGAATCTAAACCAGGTTTACATCCCTCAACATTTTCAGCAGAGAGATCCCCAAACTTATGGTCCAGATTTACTTTCAACCTCCTGGGATCATCAGACTTGTTCTAATTCTCCACCACTCTGAATGGTGCAGTGTTCCCTCTTGTGTTTACCTCCTGGCTGCATCCTGGGTCGTTCTCTGGGTGTGTGGAGCTTGAATAAGCAGGACCCCAAGGAGCACCAGGATCAAGATAGCCATGCCTATCCAGATGAGATTCTCCACCGTATAGTCTTGGGGGTGTGACTCTAAGAATTGCAGTCTAAGTGTTCACAGAGGTCAGGGCAGGTCAAAATCACACCAGGATCCCTGGATATCCCCTCAGGACACTGCGCCTCCCCTTGACAAGACATTACCTTCTGCACCAGCCCCATAACTGAGAATTTCTCCTAGTCACCACTCTTGGGACCTGGCTTGTTTCGTGATGGGTTGATGGCATCAGCAGCTCCTAAGGAAAAAAAAAAAAAAAAGGAACAGTTGGGTGAGGAATTGAAGAGACCTGAGTCCAGCCTTTCCTTTGAGCTCTGTGTTTTATATCCCCCCACTTCTCATGACCTAATTTATAAATAGTTCCTTCATTAACCCTTTCTCTGCTGTAGCAGGTTTCTCTCTGGTTTCCTCACTGGATTCTTTCAGGCTCCTTGTTTTCTCTGAATTCAGAACCTGCTTCTGAGTCACAGTGGATCAAAGTTTGGATGTGTCCCTAGAGCTCAGGATTGGAGAGAAAAATGGTCTTTCACTACAGAAATAGTTGAGCCCTTGTGTATTCTCTGTTTAGTCTGGGACGCAAGACCCCAAAAGCTTATTCCATACAGCTGAGGGTTTCCTCTTATTCAACAGCTGAGGACCCAGGGTCCATGGATGAGGGTTGGTCTCAGGGGGCTTCTGAATGTCAGGAAAACAAAGGAGTGAGATTCTGGGCCTGGGTCCCTCTCTTCCACCTCACTTAGTTCCCACTCCTCTGGGATCTGCATTTTATCATCACCAGGACTTTTTCATCCATTTATTCTTTCATAAATTCAGTCTTCATATAGTTAGTAATACCTACAGTGGTAGACAGATAGACACGTAGATGCAAACATGCAAATGTGTATTTTATAAATGTGATGTTTAATCATTGGGTTATAAAAACACTGTTATTTCTTGTTTGGAGTGTGAATCAAAGTGGAAAGACCAACAACAAATGTGTGAAAACACATCTGATGAAAACTATAGGCACATGGATGAACATTTGTAGATAGAAATGAATATTGGTATATATTCATAGATGTGTATATACAAATATAAAACTGTATATATAAATATATAAACTGTATATGTTCATGTGATAGCAGATATATATATAACTACATATATACATAATAATGTATATATATATAGAGAGAGAGAGAGGGAGACAGAAACAGAGACAGAGAGAGGTAAGGTTTCAGTCTGCTCTTCAATAAGGAATAAAGTCTTGTCTTTGGGATGTAGAGAGTGGGCAGAGGAGAAGGGAGAGCTGACACTTGGGGGATGGTAAATTGGAGACAGGTCAGGGACGAGTGCCCAAAAGAGGGAGGTTCCATCATCATCTGTCTTTTTTGGACAAACTCTAGAAAGTCTGATAAAGTATCAAGTTGGGGCAGCTAATCATGTGATTTTTATTTTAAAAGGCAACCTCCACTCCCTCTTTGTGAAAGATCCAGAACCAAGGAGATCCACAGTTCTGCTTTTAAAATTCAAGGAACAGAGTAAACCAGTGGAATTATACTGTTGAGCGAGCACAAAAAAAGGAAATCATGTTAATTTTTTCCCAGTTTTGATTTGAAAACCAACATAGTAGAAAAAAGAAAGAAAGAAAAGACACACATCATAGACTAATCCTAACTATAAAGATCCATGCAAAAATTCTCAGTAAATATTAACATAAAATTGAGAAAATGTGAATGAATGATAAACGTTATTCAGTTGGGTTAATATTCAAATGTTTGAAACCAAGAAGAGTTGCAATGTGTCTCAGATGGTTATAAGTTAAAGAGAAAAGATAACTGTGCAGGTGTACAACTGTCAGGAAAAGAAAGCCTTCCTAACAAAACCCTAAAGAAACAGGAAAACGATTTGAAAGGGATAGGCCCATAGCACCAGAGATACAAAATATAGATTTTTAATGGGTTTCCTTAAAATGTTGTCGGATATAAATTAAGCTGTTTTCCTGAGGTGAAGATCAAGAACATTTTACTGTGTCATCATTGCTATATGGTATTTGGTGAAAGAAAAATAGGTATGCAGTTTGGAATAAAGAAGTGAAATTTCCTTTTACTTGTGGAAATTAAAATTTTTATCAGTATATCAGACAAGATCAATTGAAAAACAATTGAAAGGGAGAGAATCTGTAGTAAGTGAATAGGATATAAAATTAATATGCTCGAACCAATGGCTTTATTGTGTGTAACTATTATTTAGAAAATATAAAGGAATCAAACACTTTACTTATATTTAGTAAACAGGCTGAGAAATTCTTAAAATAGGCTATGAACTGACACAATTCTTGTGAATAAAATTGAAAATGCTTCTGAAGTTCAGTAATAAACCTCAATTGAAATTTTGTGTGATAAGAAGACTTGATATTACAAAAAGTTGTTTTCCAACTTTTTGGAATGTATGAATTTAATCTAATCCCAATAATAATAGGAGAATTATTTTTGAAGCAGAAATCTGTATTATACAAATTAAAGCTGTAAGTTTATACATTAAAATATTGCTTAAATAGTTCTCAAAGAGCAATAACAGAGAAGTGTGAGCAGAAAATGCAGAGTGGACCTGAGCGGCACACAGACGTGTTTGCAGTAATCCCCTAAGTGACTCCAGTGAGCCGTGCATGGTCCCTCCTTAGTCTCAGGTGTGCACTGAGTGGCTGGAGGCCTCCAGGTGAGCACAGGAGGGCCGTGCAGAGTGGTACCCACAGGTGGGGATGCTTCTGTCTATAGGAGAGTGTCCAGTGGGACCTGGGACACCAGAGGCTCAGATTCAGATATGGACACATCAGGAGGTGATGATGGGGCCTGTCTTCTAGGCTCAGTCTGGTCACCTTCCTCCTGGGTTCACTCACATCTCACTCTGTCATTCCTACTCTGTATCTCTGCGGAGACTTCAGGGATGGGGTGCCCCAGGGATGGGAGGCCTCCACCTCTTTCCACCCTCTCATGACCTGCACCCTCCTCTGTGACCCTCCCCGTGCGCCCCTCATCTGTTACAGTGTCAGATTTTTTGAGGACAGGGCCCTGAGCTGACTGACTCAAAAAGGACAGAGTCAGGGCCCCTCATTTGAGACCGTGAGATCCAGGGTGTCAGTGGAGTGTGATAACAGGTAGAGGATAGTGTTGTATTAGCTGTAACATTTGTAGGTCTCCCTGTGGGCTGAGGTCACAGGACTCATGGGTAATTGGACCCGGTTCTACTGAGCTTGGTACTTTGATCTAAGGCGCAGTGGGGGATCCGCTGTCCCCTCCTTGGACAGAAGGAAAATGTTCCTCGGGGTCCATGACTGACACAGCAGGGTCACGTTCTCTCCTGAGGCCACCAGGGGGCACAGCTGCACTAAGAGAGAGGGTGTGTCAGGGAGCTGTCTAAGAGAGAGGAAGGGTGTATGAGGGGCTGCCCTCTCACCATGTTCTTAAGTGAAAGTCCCCAGGCCTCTCTCTGAGGACCCTCATCTCTGTCTGTCTTGTTCCCTTTGAATGTCTCTCTCTCCCTTTCTCTCCCCTGTCTCTCTTTATCTCTCTCCCTCCCTCATCCAGGAATCACCACAGCAAGGCCTGTGCAGGGTCTGGGTCCCTGACTGACCTGCTGTCTCTTCGTCTTCCACCAGAGTGTCCAGGGGGTCGCTGGGGGATGACCATTTCGAGGACAGGTTGTATGCACCATAGCACCTATACTGGCCCCCATGGTAGGGTCTCACATGGCCCAGGCGGAAGTCTGCCTGACAGAGCCCAGCCTAGGGCTCCCGTCCAAGGTCCTGGGGGAGGTCATGTCCACCCTCCTTGGGCAGAGCAAATCTGTCATAGCCGACATCAGAGGGGCACTGGAGGGTCAGCCTCTGCCCAGAGGCCACCACAGGTCCCTTCTAGGTCAGAAGGGAGAGCTTCCCAGACTCTCCTGAGAGAAAGACCACCTGTGGATGCAGGGGCTCATTCCTCCCATAAACCCCTTCTCCATTCTGGAACCCAGGTCTCACTGTCTCTCACTCTTTGTGTCTCTGGCCCAGGAGCCCCATTATCCTCTCACACCACGCACTCACCTGGGGCTCCCTGAGACTACAGACCCCTTTCTGGCCCCTCAAATCATGGATGGGACCAGGATGGGACTTCCTCACCTGGGACCAAGAGCTCCAGGGGGTCACTGAAGTGCAACACACCTGGGTTTTTTACTGTCATAGCCATAGCATGTGAACATCCACCTGTGGCTGAGGGTCACGGGGCCCACCCGGAGCATGGCCTGGAACTGCCCATTGAGGGGGTCGCTGTGAGTCCAGGGTCCAGGAGGGCTGGTGTTCTCCTTCCTTAGTCAGAACGAACCTGTCAAATCCCAGTTGTGAGCCACACTGGAGGGTCACGTTCCCTCCTGTTGTCACCACAGGGCTTGGCAGGGCTGAGAAAGAGGGTTTGCTATAGAATCCTAGGAGAGGAGGAAGCAGTGTGTTAAATGGGGATCACACTCCCCTCATATCCTTCAGGGCTGGGCTGTGAGAGGGGACACACACCTGAGAGCAGACCCCCCTCCTGAGGACAGAGCCTGAGGCTGGGATCCCTGAGTGTTCTCTCATCTGTCACCACCAGCTCCAGGGCGTCACTGTGCTCTGACCAGCTGGCGGGGCTGAGATAGCAACAGAGATATTGCGCTGCATATAAATGTGTCATGTGTGGGATGGAGACCTTGGCCTTTTCCCCAGGCTCCCGTGGGTTCAGTCTTCTCCAGGGCTCTGTGCTTCCCTCTTCATCCAGATAGTACATTTGGGCTTCCAGAGTCCCCTGACACCAGATGGTGATGGGCCTTCTCCAGAGGGGATCACAGAGCCTGGCTCAGCCCAGATGGTGGGTTTGGGGAGGGTCCCTGGAAGGAAATCAGAGTCTGGGTCACAAGACATTCCTCACCCCAGTTCCCTACCTCTCAGGCCCAGAACCCTCCCAGACGTCCCCCATCCCTCAGCCCAGAACTGCTGTTCTCCATCCTGTTTGCCCAGGAGTGGCTTCTTGTTCCCAGTGAGGAGGTGGGACCTGGGACACCTGGAGACAGACTCACCTGCCTGCATGGGGCTCCTTGGGCCCACGCTCAGGCCTGGAAGAGAATTCCCTGTGAGAGATCCCTGGATCCTGAGCAGAATCCTCCTCCTCGTGAGTCTCCTGAGTCCTGGGGTCTCCAGAAAGAACAGGACCTGGAGGTGGGGTGGGGTCCCTCCCAGACTAGGGCTTCCCCTCCCCCTCCTCAAATCTCATGGAGGCAGATCAGGACCGTGAGAGTGGGAGTCATGGCATCTCCTCCCTGTTGCCCCAGCTGTACAGATGGAGGAGACCACAGTGCCCGGCAGGACAGACAGATGCACAGGATGTGGCCATTTGGAGGCTGTTCCTCTTCATCATGGGGTTATCATGTCAGCAGCCCCACAGACAGGGGAACAGCACCCCTTCAAGGAGCCTGGTACCCATTTACAGTTTGGAGCAGCAAATAGACACAGAGAACCTCCTTCCAGGTGAGGTGACCCAGGGCATGTGCTTGCCCTGCAAAGCCTCCCCCATGGGGTCTCCTTCATTCTCAGCCCATCCATCAGAACATCCCTGTGGGATCCTCACCATGGACAGTGGTCATCCAGGCCCTGGAGATGCTTCAAGGAAGATGCAGGTTCCTGCTGCCTGCAGAGCTCAGATCAGCAGAGACACACACTCAGCATGTAGCTGCACAGTTCAGGTCAAGGTCATTGTGACAATGAGCACAGGCTAGAAATGCAGTGAAATAAGGGAAGGAAACATTGCCCCTCTCCTGGTTCCGGAGTGTGGGCTTTCTTTCCATCACAACCACGTTTACAGACTTCTCTTTTTTCTTGCAACAGCGTCCACCCCCACCTCTCTGGTAACAAACCTCTGAGTCATTCCTGCCACCTCACCGCCCCTGTTTCCTCAGGAAGAGCTCTCCTCCTCATGCTAGGGTCGTGTCTTTGCTTTAGGGGTCAACAAGTGGGTTAGTGCTCTAATTTGAGAGGCAAATCTGATTATCATTTAAACAACCCTCCTTCATATACTACCCATGTGACCTTGAGCAGTAACACAGGATCCCTGGGCCTCAGTTTCCAGGTTTGAGCAGGTTGTCATGAACCCCAATCCTCAGAGTGATTGTGGGGTCGGTGGTGCTCTAAACATGGCAGGAACCACCAGAAGGCTAGTTTTTAGCCATCACCATACATATGCGCCCCTTTCGCCCTTTTGCCCTTCCAGATTCCCTTTCCCTGTAGTACCTACCAATCTGTTGTCCCTATCTATGTGTTTGTTTGCTGTATCTTCCACATATGAGTGAAATCATACCATCTGACTTATTTCGCTTAGCGTAACAACCTTAAGGTCCATCCATGTTGTCCCATATGCAATGATTTCATCTTTTTTTTGGCTGAGCAGTATTCCATTGTGCGTGTGTGTGTGTGTGTGTGTGTGTGTGTGTGTATATAGTTACTTTGTATATATACAATTACTATATATGTATACCACACCTTCCTTATCCATTCGTCCTTTGATGGACACTCGGGTGGCCTCCAAGTCTTGGCTATTGTGAATAATGTTGCAATGAATATACAGGCGTATATGTCTTTTTGAATTAGTGTTTTGATGTTCTTAGTATAAATATGCAGAGGTGGAATAGCTGGATCATATGGTATTTATATTTTTAACATTTTGAGAAATCTCCATACTGTTTTCCATAGTGCCTGCACAAGTTGGCATTCCCACCAGCAGTGCTTGAGGGATCCCTTTTCTCCATATCTTCTCCATTTGTTGTCTTGTTCTTTATAGCCATTCTGATGGGGGTAGGTGATATCTCATTGTAGTTTTGATTTGTGTTTCCCTAATAATTAGTGATGGTGAACATCTGTTCATGTGCCTGTTGGCCATCTGTATATCTTCTACGGAAAAACATCTGTTCTTATCCTGTTTTTTTGTTTTTTGTTTCTTGTTTTGCTGAGGAAGATTCACCCTGAGCTAGCATCTGTGCCAATCTTCCTCTATTTTGTATGTGGGTTGCCACCCCAGCATGATCACCGAGGAGTGGTGTTGGTCCACCTAACCCAGGCCACAGAAACAGATCATGCCAATCTTAACCACTACGTCATGGGGCTGGCCCTCCTCTGCCCATTTTTTTGATCGGGTTGTTTGTTCTTTTGTTGTTGAGTTGTATGAGTTCTTTATGTATTTTGGAAATGAACGCCTTGTTGGATATATGATTTGCAAATTTTTATCCACATTGATGTGTTGTTTTTCTTTTTGTTCATGATTTCCTTTGCTGTGAGGAAGCTTTTTAGTTTGATGTTGTCCCATTTGTTTACTTTTTCTTTTGTTTCCCTTCCCTGAGGAGACGTGGTATTCAAAACCATACTGCTAAGACGAATGTCAAAGGGTACTGTGTATGTTTTCTTCTAGGATTTTTATGATTTCAAGTCTTACATTCAAGTCTTTAATCCACTTAGAGTTAATTTTTGGGTATGGGGTAAGATAACAGTCTACTTTCATTCTTTTGCATGTGGCTGTCCAGGTTTCCTAACACCATTTATTGAAGAGACTTTCCTTTTTCCATTGTTATTTTCTAGGCATGTTTGTCTAAAATTAGTTTTCCATAGATGTGTGGGTTTATTTTGGGGCTCTCGATTTGATTCCGTTGATCTCTGTGTCTGTTTATGTGCCAGTACCATGCTTTTTTGATTCCTGTAGCTTTGTAGTATATTTTGAATTCAGGGAATGTGATACCCCCAACTTTGTTCTTTTTTCTCAGCATTTCTTTGGCTATTTGCGGTCTTTTTCATTCCATATAAACTTTAGGATTGTTTGTTCTATTTCCGTGAGGAAGGTCATTGATATTCTGATTGGGATTGCATCGAATCTGTAGATTGCTTTAGGTAATATGGACATTTTGACTGTTTATTCTTCCAATCCATCTACGTGGACTCTCTCACCATTTCTTTAAGTTTCCTTCAATTTCTTTCAATAACGTCTCATAGTTTTCAGTGTGTAAGTCTTTCATCTCCTTGATTAAATTTATTCCTAGTTGTGTTTTTGGTTGTAAAACTCAATGAGATTTTATTCTTCATTTCTCCTCTTGCTAGTTTGTCGTTAGTGTCTAGGGATGTGACTGATTTTTATGTTGATTTTGTTCTCTGCAACTTTACTGTATTCCTTAATTATTTTCAATAGCTTTTGATAAATTCTTTATGGTTTTCCCTGTATAGAATCATGTCACCTGCAAATAGGTACAGCTTTGCTTCTTCTTTTAAATTAAAATCCCTTTTATTTCTTTTGTTGCCTAATTGCTCTTGCTAAAACTTCCAGTACTATCTTGAATAAGAGTGGTGAGAGTGGACACCCTTGACTTGTTTCTGTTGTCAGAGGAATAGCTTTCAGTTTTTCACCACTGAGTATAATGGCAGTGGGTTTGTCTTTATGGCATTGCTTTTGTGGAGGTACTTTCTCCCATACCCATTTTGTTGAAAGTTTTATCATAAATGGATGCTGCATCTTGTCAAATGCTTTCTCTGTACCTATTGAGATGGTCATGTGACTTTTATTCTTCATTTTGATAATGTGGTGTATCACGTTGATTGATTTGCAGATGTTCAACCATCCCCATGTTTCTGAAATAAACCCACTTGATTCTGGTGTATGATCCTTGTAATGTATTTCTGTATTCAATTTGATAATATTTTGTTGAGGATTATTGCATCTATGTTTACCAATGATATTGGCCTGCCATTTTCTTTTTGTGTGTTGTCTTTGTCTGGTTTTGGTATCAGGGTAATGTTAGCTTTGTAGAATGAGTTAGGAAGCATGCTCTCTTTTTCAATTTTTTGGAAGTGTTTGAGAAGGATAGGTATTAAATCTTCTTTGAATGTTTGGTAGAATTCTCCAGACAAGCCATCTTCTCCTGGACTTCTGTTTTTTGGGTGGTTTCAATGTCTTTACTTGTGATTGGTCTGTTCAGATTCTCTTTCTCCTTAATTCAGTTTTGGGAGGTTGTATGATTGTAAGAATGTATCCGTTTCATCTAGGTTAGTGTGTATGTTGGCATATAGCATTTCAGAGTATTCTCTCATAATCCTTTGTATTTCAGTGTTTTCTGTTGCAATTTCTCCTCTTTCAGTTCTCACTTTACTTACCTGAGTCTTCTCTCCCTGTTTTTCTTAGTGAGTCTGGCAAAATTTTTGTCAATTTTGTTTATCTTCTCAAAGAAGCAGCTCTTAGTTTCATTGATCCGTTCTGTTGTCTTTTTAGTCTCTATTTCATTTATTTCCGATCCGATTTTTATTATTTCCTTTCTTCTACTGAATTTGGGTTTTGTTTGTTCTTTTTTTCCTAGTTCTTTTATATATAGCGTTAGATTGTTCATTTGAGTTTTTTTTTTTTGAGGTAGGCCTGTATTGCTATAAACTTCCTTCATGGTACTGCTTTTGCTGCATCCCATAAGAGTTGTTATGCTGTGTTTTCATTTTGATCTTTCTCCAGGTATTTTTAAATTTCTCTTTTGATTTTTTTCATTGATCCAATAGTTGTTCAGTATTGTCTAGTCTCCACATATTTGCGACTTTCCCAACTTTCTTCTGACAGTTCATTTCTAGTTTCATACCATTGTTGAAAAGATGCTTAATATGATTTCAATCTTCTTAAATTTATTGATGTTTATTTTGTTTCCCAACATATGATCTACCTTTGAGAATGTTCCACGTGCTCTTGAGAAGAATGTGTGTTCTGTTGCTTTTGGAAGGTATGTTCTGTGTATATCTATTAAGTCCACCTGGTCTAGTGTTTCATTTAAGGCCAATCTTTTCTTATTGACTTTCTGTCTGGATGATCTATCCATTGACCTAATTGGTTTGCTAAAGTCCCTTACTATTATTGTCTTGCTGTTAGTTTCTCCCTTTGGGTCTGTTAATAGTTGCTTTATATGCTTTGGTGCTCTTATGTTAAGTGAATATATGTTACTAAGTGTTTTGTCTTCTTGGTGGAATGTTACATTTATTATTATATAAGGTCCATTTTTATCTATTGATATCTTTTTTGGTTTGAAGTCTATTTTCTGAGGTAAGCCTCAGTGCCCTCCTTGTGCTACCACTGACTCCAAAGTTGCTAGTGCCTTGCTATATACAATGTCATTGCAGTCACATGTGTCACCACTGGGGTCACCAGGCTTTGAACACCTCTTTTGCTTCCAGGGTTGCCTGGGTCTTGTGTTCCTCTACTGGCTCTACATGGGTTCTCCATGGGCTCAGGTGTTGCTATGTGCACCACCTACACTCCTGCTTCTGTGTTACCTAAGCATGCTGGAGTCACTGCTGCCAATGGCACTGGGTTCACAGGTGTCCTTTCTGCTGCCAGGAGGCTGGGGTCTTGCATGCAGCTCCTGCTGCCAGTAGGGATGGTGTCAGTGGTGCCAGCATTGGGGACTATGTCATGGCTTCTTTTGTGGCTCCTGAACTCTCAGATCACAGTTGCCACATGCCATGCTTAGGGAAGGGGGAGGGGCTATGCCATGAGTATTACTACTGCTCCTGTAGCCTCTGGTCTTTGGTGTGCACTGGTATGTTTTTTTAAACCTCACATCACAGTACTATCACCACTGCTGGGACAATCTGAGTTTTGGGTTACTGCTGCCAGGGCAGGGGGAAGCAGCTGCTTCCCTGGTTCCACTGCTACATGGAGGTCCAGTCCACCCACTTTCAGAGGTATAGATTTATGGCTCTCTCAGGCACTCTCTTATGCTGTGCAGGGAGTTCTTGTTGGTCAGTGGATGTCCTGACTGTTGTAACTAAGAGGGGAGAGACAAAAGGAACAAATCACTCTACCATGATGCTGATGTCACTCCAGAATGTACATATTTAAGGCCCATATTATACCTAAAATGTTAAGCTTTTATTAGTATCTCTGATTCTTTTCGTATTTCTAGCATAAGCATTATGTTCCCTGAATATGCTGAAATTTAATTAGCAATCAAGAATAAGAAGATATTATAAAAACATCTAATACTTCATGAAATTAGTAAAATACTAAAACATGAGCTGAAAAGATGCAAGCATCAGGTGATGTGTTAAATAAAAAGAGAGAAAAATGCATTGCATGAAAGTGGACCTGAGCATGCAGGTGAGTATACCTGTGGACCCAAACCTGCCACGTGGAGGTAGCCGCACATCATAGGGGTAAAAAAAATAAGGGGTCCAGTCAAGGACAATGAATTGTGGTATGGAGGGAAATTACCAAAGTTTAGTTGTAGTAAAGCTTCTACAGGAACAATCCAGACATTTTCCTGCACTGAAATATGTTTGCATTCTCAATATTCTCAGCACACAGTTCCCCTAACTTACAGCTCTGATTTTCTTCCAAAACCTCTTGATATCATCACATTTATTTCCAAGGTTCTACGTCACTAAATGGTAAGTTTGTTCTCTCTTGTGTTTATCTCCTGGCTGCACTTTGGGACCTTCTTTCACTGTGCCAAGATTGAAACAGCAACACCTTCATAACTGTCATGATCAAGGCAGACATGCCCATCTGGATGAGATTCTCCACTGTGTAATCTTGGTTACCTGATTCTAGAGTGGGGGGACAAAGAGATCATAGTCATCAGGGCAGACTGAAATCACCCCAGGATCCCTGCGTGTCCATCTTGGGCACCTTCCTTCTGTTGATAGGATTTGACCCTCTTTACCCAACTCCATACTGATTATTTCTCCTTACTCATCCTTCTTAGAGTCTGACTTGTTTGGTGATAGTCTGAGGGTATCAGCTGCCCCTCAGGGCCAAAAATAGAGTGTTGGTGAGGAGACTTAGGTAATCTCTCCTCTGCTCTCCAGTGAGTCTCTAAAACTAGATAATGCCAATCTCAATTCCTTGAGGTGAGCCTCTCTGGTGTCTCATCTTCTGACTGATTAGGATGTAGAGATGAACATCTGAGGGCATCATTTTCTTCTGAGAATCAGGAACATGAAGAAGTGAAAGACCGTTTAGCTTTCATTTCCTCCACCTCAGCATGCTCCTTTCTGTCTCTGGCTCAGGATTATATATTGCCATGTCACATTCCTTTCGCCTCTCTATCAGTCGATTATTTTTAAAAACACATGAAGGGATATTTACAACACACAAGAGAATCTTTCTAGGAGAAGGGAATACCACAGTCAACATAACCTCCACTTACTCATTCACTTTGTGGTCTAGATAGGGTTATTGAAAGAAACAAGCAAAATGAGATATGCCATACACTCCTGAGGGAGGAGGGGGCTGTGTTAAAAGGGGACAGTCATCCCACATATGCCAGGTGAGGACTGTGAGGATTGAGATCCCCTGAGGCCACACTTTGCTCCCTTCTGCCTGTGAGGAGGAGCCCACATTGGGAGGGGACCCGGCTCCTCCCCCTTACCTGTCACCACCAGGGGCAGGGGGTCACTGCGCTCTGACCAGCCATTTCTGCTGGTATTGTATGCACACTGATACAGTCCTGCAGTGTGTGAGCTCATAGATTCGATGGAGAAACTGGTCTTCTTGCTGGAGTCCTGTGGGGCCTCTCTATTGAAGGGTTTAGAGACCCTCTCTCTATACAGATTGTAGACATCAGCCTGCAGAGATTCCTGACACCAGATTGTCACAAGACTCCACTTGGTGACCACGGGGCCTGGGTCAGCCCAGAGGTGGGTTGAGGGGGACTCCTGGCAAGGAATAAGACCTGAAGTGGCAGGGAGTCCTTCTTCCCTCCACTTCGCCAGCTGTCACTCAAGACCCCTCCCAGACTTGTCGCCATCAGCCCACATCCTCAGTGCTCCCCACAGCTGCCAAGAGGGATTCACTAAGCTGAAGCAGGAGTTCTGGGGGAGGATCCATCTGCCCATTCCTGGTCCCATGGGCTCCGACACCGCCCTGGAAGAGTATGTAGATATAATTCGTATCACAATTGCAATGTAAAGGGGTGAGAATAAAAACACCTATATATTTGCAAGGTTTCTACATTTCTCGTGGAGTAAAATCCTAACTCTAACTTGACAGTAAAATTAGGTATGCATATGGTAATATCTAGCACAGCCACATAGACAGAATTCAAAGAGGTATAGTTAAAACACCAATAAAGAAATTAATATGTAATATTAAAGATATTTTTTATGCCAAATAATGGGATGAAAAGGAAAACAGAAGAACGAGAAAAATCAATAGAGGGGACAAACAGAAAAAAAACAAAGTGAAATAGTAAACCTAAATAACAATCTATTATTAATTATATTACATATATATTACATATATATTACATACATATACATATAAATGGTGTATACATAGCAATTAAAAGACAGAGATTATAAGACTGGCTTAGGAAAAAACAACCACAAATAAGGCCTTTCTATATGCGTCCAGAAAGCATTCACTTCTAATATAATGATGCAAATAAGTTTAAAGTAAAAGAGTAAGCTATGTGGGTGACCTATGGAAACACTATGCTCAGTGAAATAAGCCAGACGGGAAATGTCACATATTGTGTGATTCCACTTATACGAGCCTCCTAGAACAGCCAAATCTCTAGAAACAGTAAGTGGAGAGAGATCACCAGGGGCTGGTGTTAAGGGGACATGGGGAGTTATTGTTTAATAGGTACAGAGCCTCTGTTTGGGATAATGGAAATGCTCTGGAAGTGGATAGTGGTGATGACTGCCCAACGTGATAAATATATTTAGTGCCACTGAACTGTACACTGTAATAATAGTTAAAATGTTAAATTTCCTATGTATTTTTTACCATATTAACAAAGTGGAAAGATGTTAAATGTACCGTACAAACACTAAGCAAAAGAAAATTTAAGTGGCTATATTAGTTTCCAATAGCTGCTGTCACAAATGACCACAAATTTAGTGGCTTAAAACAACACAGATTTATTACCTTACAGTTCTGGAGGTCAGAAATATAAAATCTGGCTCACTGATAAGAAGGCAAGGAACAGGAAGACATGCAACTACGTCACCTCGATCCAGAACTGGAAGTCTGAAATGTGTTGATTTCTATATGTTGACCATGTATCCAGGACATTGGAAAATTCCTTTATAATTTGAGTAATACATCTTTATATTATTTTGGATTTTCTATGCACGCAACTGTGTAATCTCAGAGTAATATAATATTATTCTTACCCATTTCAGCTCCTATCATTTTGTTTTGTTTAATTGGCTGGTACCTCCAGTACCATGATGAATGGAAGTGGTTGTTACCGAACCTGAAGTGAGTTCGCTCACTCGTTGCACAGCAAGCCAATCTCTGACACCGGGTGTGTTGGAAGAAAGTAGGAATTTTGGTTTTGCACAGCGCTGAGCAAGGAGAGAGGGCAGCTAATGCTCAAATCCCAAACTCCCCAAAAAGCTAAAAGGAAGGGTTTCTATTTGGGGTTTCAGGTAGGGGAGGGGGAGCATATGGCCTTGCTGATCGGAGCTTTCCCGCCAGCCTGTCTTTGGCCTTGAGACACTTGCAGAGAGGAGGAAGCCTGTGACCTTGCTGGTCAGCAGCTTTCCCACCAGCTCGTATCTCTTTGTGGGGAGGAAATGGTCCAGGTGCTTGTCCTTGACAGTGTCTGTCTCCATGGTGGATAGTGGATTCTGGAGCCAGGAAGCCAGAGAGTAAACAGGGAATGAGTGTTTTGGTTTTAACCCCATATATGCTGGGTTTAGTGTGGGGAAACTGATATCAGAGTCGATATCATGGTCACAGGGAACATTCACAATGTTATGAGTAAATACTAGCAACAAGTGGTTTTTAATGTTCTCTTCCTATGTTTTTTTCCCCGCAATTTAAATGTCTCACCTTTGGGAATGATGTCTAGTGTTGATTTTTAAACCTGCCTTTATAACTCACAGGAAATTCCTTTTTATTTTATTTCTGATGTTTTATTTTGATTATGAATTGTCGGTGTATTTTATCAAAATCTTTGCCTGTATCTGTCAAATGATCATTTTTGTACTTATTCTGCTAATATGTTGGATTAAATTCATTGATTTCTTTACATTTTAAGCTACTCTTTCCTTCCAAACAAAAGCAACAACCTAACCTCAATGTGGTCTTTTGCAATGTAATGTAATGACTTTTTTATATATCACTGACGCTTCCTCGTGAATATTTTGTTTAGTGATTTACAAATAAGTTCATGAGAGAGATCTTCCCATTTTGTAATTTCCTTGTCAGAGTTTGGTGTCAATATTTTCCTAGCTTGATTTGGGCTCTATTTCTTCTTTTTCTAGTCTTAGAAAAATTTTGTGTCAGTTTGGTGTGTGTGTATATGTGTGTTTCCTAAGTGTATAAGTTCTTTGAAGTTATCACCAATGAAACCTTCTGAACTGATAAACTTATTGCAAAATGATTGCCACCCCAGCATTAGCTAACCTCTCTATCCCCTGACATGACTGCCATTTCCTTTTTCTAGCGAGAACATTTAAGATCGACTGTCCTAGCAACACTCAACAATATGATACAGTCTGGCTGGCTATGATCACCATGCTGTACACTAGATCCCCAGGACTTATAACTGGAGGTTTCTGCCCTTTGATCAACATCTCCCCATTACCCCAACACCAACCCCTGATAACCACCATTCTACTCTCTATTTCTCTCTGATCTTTTTAGATTCCACATAATTCAGTTGTGGGGTAATTTTTAATTACAGTCAATGTATTTAATGTATACATAAGGTGATACATATTTTCCCTTTATTCTCATGTCCATTTAGTAAATGGTACATGTGAGGATGTCCATTTTATCTCCCTTTTCTAATGTACTGGCATCAAATTGTTTTTAACATTCTGTTTCTATATATATATTTATTAAAGATTTTATTTTTTTCCTTTGTCTTCCCAAAGCCCCCCGGTACATAGTTGTATATTCTTCATTGTGGGTCCTTCTAGTTGTGGCATGTAGGATGCTGCCTCAGCGTGGTTTGATGAGCACCCAGGATTCGAACCAACGAAACACTGGGCCGCCTGCAGTGGAGCGCGCGAACTTAACCACTCGGCCACGGGGCCAGCCCCTTCTGGTTACTCTATTTTTAAAGTCTATAGGATTTGTAGTGCTGTCTGCAGTTTCATTCCTTATATTGGAAATACGTGCCTTCTCTCTTTCTATATCGGTCATTGTGACTACATTTAGTAAGTTTGACTAACTTTGCCTAGGATGAAATTTTTTGGCTTTATTGATTTTTCTCTATTTTTTCTTTGTCCTCATTACGAGCTGGTCTTATTATTTCCTCCTTCTACCTTCATTTAGATTAATTTGCTCTTCTTTATCTTAATTCTTGGTGTAATATCTTAGGTCATTGATTTTTTTAAGGCTTTTCTTTTCCAAGATATTCATTCATGGTTCTTAATTTTCCCATTTCATAGGTTTGATTGTATAATATTTACATTATCATCCTATTTAAAACGTTCTCTCACTTCTGTTTTGGATTTCTCATTTCACTCATGCATTACTGAGAAGTCTGTTGCTTTATTTCCAAAATGTGGGGATATCAGTTATCTTTGATTGCAGAATCAGGTGACTCCCCAAAAGTCCCAGAAGCTCCTGGTGGTCCATGTTAGGAGTCCAGGCTGGCTGGGGGTCATTAGCTGAGTGTCCTCTGGAGGCAGCTCCTATGTCTTCTGGGGTCCCTGCAGTCTCCCTCCATGGAGGGTGGCATCCGGGTCCTTCCTGGGCTAGTGGATGGCCAGAGCAGCATACACACTGGGCTCTGCTGGGGGCTCCTCTGACTGGGAGGAAGGGGATGTCATCTCCCGTCTGAGGGTCAAGTGGTTCAGCTGGGCGTAGGTCACGTCCTGGGGGGCTTCAGATATAGCAGCCTAGAGCAGGGGGAGAGTTGGGGGGATACGTACATGGTTGGGATGGGGGCAGTCTTGAGGCCTGGAAAGGATGGGAGCCACCTGACTGTTCATCTCCCTACCCACTACTACTTGTCTGTCCTTAGTATCCAGCAATTCCTCTGACGGGGGGAAAGAGAGGTGGCCACTCTCTGCCTGAGTCTTGACCTTGAGCAGCTCACCTGGGCATACTTTACTCTCTTGTTGTCTTCATCATGAGTGCCCTGCTGGTGAGAGACAGAGGAACAGAAACAGTGTCTCTTTGATCCCACTGCTGACCTCCTCTAGTCAGTTGTACACACTGTTACCACCATGAGGCCACTTTCCTGAAGGAATCTTCAGGGACTTCCTAAGCCTTGGACATCTGGATGCTTTCTATGGTTCTGATTCTTATGGTAACATGCTATCTCTCACTCATTTGCCTCCAGCCACACAGCCTGTCTTCCTGAAAAAGCAAGCTGTGGCCTCAGGAAATTTGCATATGCTGTTTCTTCTGCCCCCTCCGTGCACTCTACCTCTGTCCTTTCTTTATTTTCCTTAACAGCACTTTCCACTCTAGGAAGCTATCCGAGTATTTACATGTTGTCTCTTTCACCCATAGCTGAGCTCAAGGAGTGTGGAGACAGCTTTGCTCACTGCTGTACCTGCAGCATCTGAGTGGAGCTGGGTAAACAGTGAGCTCCCTGTGCACATTGTTGGGTAAATGAATGAAGTGGAACCTAGGGACTTGCAGGTGATTCAGTTATTCATGCATCCTCTTGAGACCCGGGGGTGCCCTCCAACAACCAGAAGGTCAGACAGAGGACAAGGAACCAGGAAAGGGGACCACATAGGAGGGGCCATGAGGCCACAGAAACCAGGAGGAGTGAAGTCACAGCAGGACAACCCAGGGTACCTCAGAAGGAGAGGTCAGTGTGGGACGCTGCTGAGAGCTGAGTGACATGAGGACAGCAAAGTGTCCATAGGTTTAAGTTTGGCAATAAGATGGTCCCTGGCAGCCTGGACAGGGCAGGGATCTCACCTGATGGTGCAGCTGCACCCCCTCCTCAGGCTGTGTGTCCTTCACGGCAGCATCTGCTGGGGCAGAACAGAGGGTGCATCTCTCATCAGGATTCCCTGAGGTCTCTCAGGGCTGCAGCCCCCTCTGCTCCCAGATGGACCACTGAGATCCAGGAGTGAGGAGATGAGCCCGAGGTCACTCAGGGGGATTTCAGTCCTTCTCACCCAAAATCCGCGGACCCCCCCATCCAGTCCCCCCATGGCCCACTGAAATCTGTGTGCCCCCTCAACCCCAAGGGCAGCCCCTCCCCTTCCTCTCACAGAGGGTCTCTTCCTGGGCGTCTGCAGCTGGGCTGGAGCTGGAGGAGGAGGAGAAGACAGGAGTGTTAGGGACAGAGATGGGGCCGAGGGCGGGGTGGGAGTCTGGGGTCTTTGGGGCAGAAATTACCTGATCTGCAGGCCTCTGTCCTTGGGCTGTGGGTCTGCAGCCCCTGCAGGAATTTGGAGATCAGCCCATCTCTGGGCTGGGTCAAGACGGACAGAGTCTCAGCCCTGGAAGGTTACGACCACCCGCCCACCACATGCGATTCCAGAGGAAAGAAGGAAACCAGTACACATGCTTGTGTGTAGGTTTCAATATTTCGTGAGGCTGAAAAGCTGAAAGGACACCTTAACTATATACACTTGTGCTGTATTAAGTGTTTTCTTTTGCATATTCTGATTTGCGATTCTGGAAAAGTCTTTTTAGGCTGACCTTCCCATTTACTTGGTTTCCCTCCGGCTGGTGCCCTAAGCCTACCTCCTCCTGTGACCCAGGTCACCCTGTTCTCTACTCACCTGACATCTTTCGTTTGCCCTGATGCCGGTGTCGGATGAGGAGGAAGAGGAGGAGGAGGAGGGAGAGCAGCAGGACGAAGGCCACCAAAACGCCGATCAGAACCTTCAGGTACCAGGTGAGACCTTGGGCACGAGTGATGTCATGAATGAGCCAATGATGCCGTTTAATTGGGCACCTACTGTGTGTCACACACGTGCTGGGGTCTGTGCATTCACCTCCTCTAACTCCCAACAATCATGCAACAGGAGACTGCCATCCCCACCCACCCATTTCACAGATGAGGAAACTGAGGCACAGAGAGGAAGATCACACGCCCCAGGTCACCCAGCTTGAAGTGGCAGAGCTGGGGCTGGAACACAGGGCTGAGAGTTCCCTGTGCTCTCATCATCTGCCCCCAGGCAGACACCAGCTTCATGGCCCCTTCTGTGCAGGCGGGGCCTGTCCCAGTGTCTCATCTGGAACTGAGGGTCCTTTTTCATTACCCTCCCCTCCCCACACAGCAGGGAGCTGGGGAAGGTAGGCTGCATGAAGTGAATTCTGCATCTCTCCCAGGATCCGTCAGCCTCTCTGAAAGGCCCTGATGCTCCCTGGAAAGCTCCAGTGGGATGGGGACTCTGCTGTTCCTGACCTCTGGAAAGCCCAGGCCCCTTATTTCGCCTAATGTCATAGCAGGCCTGTGAGTAGAACAGGACTAGGGAGCTTCATACAAAGAACTGAGACTCAAAGAAGAGAAATGAGCTGCCCGGGACCCCAGCTGAGAACTGAACCCGGGGGCTAACTGCCTTCTTGATCTTTCCACTAGAGCTGAGTGCCCTGAGCTGAATGGAGAGGGTATGAGCACACTGACCCTTGTCCTTCCCCTGCCTCCCCCATACAATGTCACCATCACTGCTGCAGAGGGGACAAGACCCCATAAAATCACATCCTGGGGGGCTTCCTTGTGAGGCCTCCTCTCCCAGGAAGTCAGAGCCATAGTCAGAACCGACAGGAAATCTAATCTCTGGGCTACGATGCTCTCCTTTACACTTGGAGAAACTGAGGCCCAGACAGGGGAAGGCATGTCCAAGTCAGAGTCTCCTGATGTCTTAACTCAGCCCCCACCCTCCATGGGCCCACCCACCACTCCTCACAGAGACCCTCACTTACCACTCGTGGCGCCTGACTCTGTGTGGAGCAGTTGGTCCTCAGAGTCTCCTGGGGATCAGGATGGAGGTGAGGGGGCTGCTTCTCCCCACCTCAGCCCAGCTCACCCTCCCCCAGGCTGGGCCCCAACGCCTCCCTCTGCCATGAACACCTCACCCACCATCCACCAGCCTCACAGCCCTGGAGCCCTGTGGACCCCCCATCTCTGCCCGACTCCCAGCCCCCTGGAGACAAGCTGTGCTGAGAGAGGAATTAGGAGTCAGGTCAGCTGCATCTCGAGAGACAGGCCTGGAGAAACTGTGAGCTCTCTGGGCAGAGGCCCCTGTGACTCACCAGCCATTAAGTTGTGTTCTGTGGGTGGGGAGGTGGGGTCCCCAGAGGGTCCTGGGAGAAAGAACAAGAGGAGATGAGGGGCTGGAGGTTCCCCCAGAGACCCCGCCTCTGCTCACACAATTATCCTTCATCTGCCCTGTGGTCCCCAAGGCTCTCCGTCCATCCACCTCGAAAATCCTAGTGATGGGGATTTGGGAAAGGGCAGGCATGAGAGGGTCCTCTTATCCTCTTACACTCCAAAAGGCCAATCCCCTTCTCGGTGACCCTTCCTTGGGGAGCCCTCACTCCCATCCCAGCCCGGAGCTCTCTGGGGACCTGAGCCCTGAGCAGGCTGACTCAGAAAGGACAGAGTCATGGACCCTCACCTGGGACCATGAGCTCCACGGGATCACTGGGGTTTGACCACACCTGGGGGTAGTTCCTGTTACAGCCATAGCATCTGAATATCCACCTGTGGTTGGGGGTCATGGGGCCCACAGTGAACAGGGCCTGGGATTGCCCATCAAGTTCTGGCTGCGAGTCCAGGATCCAGGAGGGCTGGTGTTCTCCTTCCTTAGTCAGAATGAATCTGTCAGATCCCCACCATGAGTCACACTGGAGGGTCACGTTCCCTCCTGAGGTCACCACAGGGCTTGGCAGGGCTGAGAGGGAGGGTTTGTTGTAGGCTCCTAGGAGAGGAGGAGGCAGCATGTTACATGGGATTCACACCTCCCTCATATCCCCCAGGGCTGGGCTGTGGGAGGGGACACACCCCTGAGAGCAGACCCTCTTCCTGAGGGCAGAACCTGAGACTCAGACCCCTGAGTGTCCTCTCACCTGTCATCACCAGCTCCAGGGGGTCACTGTGCTCTGACAAGCCAGAGGGGCTGAGATAGTAACAATGATATCGCCCTGCATATTCCCATGTCATGGATGAGATGGAGAACTTGGCCTTGTCCCTGGTCTCCAGCGGGCTCTGTCTGTCCCAGGGTGATGCGCTTCCCTCTTTATCCAAACGGTACTCCTGGGCCTCCAGGGTCCCCTGACACCAGATGGTGATGGGCCTCCCCGTGAGGATCACAGAGTCTGGCTCAGCCCAGATGGTGGGTTTGGGGAGGGTCCCTGGGAGGAAATCAGAGACTGAGTCACAAGACATTCCCCACCCCCAGTTCCCAAGTTCTCAGCCCCAGGACCCTCCCAGATGCCTCATCCCTCAGCCCAGAACTGCTATTCTCTGACTCCAGCTGCCCTGGGGGTGTACTCTTTGTTCCCAATGAGGAGGTGGGATCTGGGACACTTGGGGACAGACTCACCTGCCTGCACTTGGGTCCACTGGCCCACACTCAGCCCTGGAAGAGAGTTCCCTGTGAGAGATTTGCACCTGAAGCCTGAGCAGAACCCTCCTCCCCGTGAGCCTTCTGAATCCTGGGGTCTCCTGACAGACCCGGGCCTGTTTGTGGAATGGGGTCCCTCCCAGCCTAGGGCCTCCCCTTCCCCTCCTCAAATCTCACCGAGGCAGAGCAGAGCCGTGAGGGTCATGGCATCTCCTCCCTGGGGCCCCAGCTGTGCAGATGGAGGAAACCACAGTACCCAGCAGGACAGTCAGTGCACAGGATGTGGCCACTGGGAGACTGATCTTCCCTGTCATGGGGTCATCACGTCAGCAGCCCCACAGGAAGGGGAACTGCCCTCCCCAGGAGCCGGGCTCTCGTCTCTCCAGGGCTGGGGCTGGGGCAGGCAACAGGCTTCTGGAGACATTTCTGACCACATCTGAGGCCTCACTTGATCCATAAGCTGTTCTCTGCTTGTCCTGAACTCCTTTCTTGAGGCAAGCATAAACACGTATTTTGAGTATTTGCAAGATGTCTACCTGGAAATACACCACTGAATTAGACAGATTCAAACTCTGGGCTTGCAGAGCTCAGATTAGGAAAACAACAAAACAAGTCAAGAGACCAACATCAACAAAATAACAGATATCCAGTGTACCAGTTTCCTGTTGCTGCCATAACAAGTCACTCCAAGCTAACGGGTTAAAGCCACACAGATTTATTATCTTACAGTTCTGGATATCAGAAGTCCAAAATGGACACCCCTGAGTTAAAATCGAGTTGTCATCAGTCTGTGCTCCTTCTGGAGGCTCTGGGGGTGAATCTATTGCCTTTGCTTTTCAAGCTTCTACAAACTCCCATACCCCTTGCCTCGTCATCCCTTCCATCTTCAAAGCCAGCAATTGCATCGTTCCATCTGCTGCTCTGGAGTCACATCTCCTTCTTTGGCTCTGGCTCCTCTGCCTCCCTCTGTCACTCAGAAGGACTTTGTGATGACATTGGGCCCATCTGGATAATCCAATTCCATCTCCCCATCTCAGTGTCCTTAACTTTATCACACCTGCCAAGTCCCTTTTGTCGTGTGAGGAGACATTCTCTGGTTCTGAGGGTTAGGACGTGGACATCTTTAGAATAATGGGCATCATTATTCTGCCTTCAGGAAGTTCTTTACCCATATCTCATATGAACCACTTCTGTTTGATGATGGAGTGCTGCTGGACATCCCTGTTTAAAACTTGGTGGATAATCAGCTCCCAGTCCATGATGGGAAGCTCATGTCACATAGTAACATGCCTACTCATGGCCAAGCATTGCATCTCAGCTAGAGCCCGGTAACAAACTGGAAACTGTTTATCAAAAGAGAATAGTTCTCTGCAAAAATGGCATAGTGTGGCTCCAAAATCTTAAATGCCTGTGTTGCAATTCACCTAGAGTTTTCTGCCAAAGGCTCTGTATAATGACCTCATCTGCCACAAAGCTTCAAACACCATTGGATCTTTAGAGTCACGCAGCACAGGCTCTCTGCAGCCAGGACCCATTGGAAAGATTTCTCTTTTTCTGTGCCTCACTCAAAACCAGCAACCTCACCAGGCACTCATAGTGGGTGGAGGGAGCATGCCCAAGGAGGTGTATGTTGTCTCCAAATTCCTAAGAAGCCCCACTAGAGATTGAACTTTTTTCTCAGTAGTAGGAGGGTCAGATGGAGCAATGAGTCTTCACCTTGGATGGGATATTTCAACATGCCTCAGGCAACTGGACTCAGAATTTTCACCAAGGCAATTTGGGAAAATTTATTTCTCACACTCTGGAACACGTCAGTCTTACAAAGCACCTAGAATGTGGCCCCTGCAGCCTAGATCACAGAGGACTGGAGAGTTAACTCGGAACTGAAGGAGGGCAGTGGAGATGTGTTGCTGGCCCTGACAGCCCAAAGCAGACAGACCTTACAGCCTTTAGAGATAGACCCAGAGAAAACAA
The DNA here is from genome assembly GCF_041296235.1 of Equus asinus. Taxonomy (NCBI): domain Eukaryota; kingdom Metazoa; phylum Chordata; class Mammalia; order Perissodactyla; family Equidae; genus Equus; species Equus asinus. Next base: position 38,073,263 of record NC_091815.1, read on the forward strand.
ACTTTAACCAGATCAACAGCTGCACATCAGGTGCCAGGCCATGTGTGGGTTTTCTCGATGGGTCTTCAACTGGAGCAGAAGCTGATATGCAAGTATCCGCTACCATACTCCAAGTTCCATCTGTCTTCTGCACAAGCCAACTAGGTGAGTCACGTGCAGATGTGGAAGGAATCATTGCCTCTGTATTGTTCAAGCTCTTGATGGTCGTAGAAATCTTTGCAATCCCCCTGGGCATGCAGGATTACTTTGGTTTCAGTATTTTGGTTGGAAGAGGCGTTTCCTGTGCTTCCACCTGGCCTTTCCTTCCATCGTACCTCTTACTCCACAAATCAGAGAACTAGTGCCAGTTGTTGAGGCTGTCTGTACCATTTGAGAATTCCAGAACTAGAGAAATAACTACAGGGTGGTTTCAGGAACCCAAAGGAGATCTCCATCAATCACACCACCTCTGTTAGCCTTCACTCTGACTGGCAGACGTCAGTGGTTTGGGGGTCTCTGGAAGTAAACGAATATTTAACAAAATGGTAAGGTGAACAATGAATGTTTTAGTAGAAGAAATCTGCAGGAGACAACAGGCTGCTATTTTACCAATAAAGAAGGTGATGGCATAATTTTTAACTGATGAGAGACAAAATGATCAGAAACTTGAAAGCTTACACACAGGGAATGGTTACTCCCTCCACCCTCAACTTACAACTACTTTCCAAAATGTGAATGTGCACAGCTCATAGATTTTTTTCTTCCATCTGGAGAAACAGGCTGTGTTGGAGAGAACATCTCACCCCCAATTCTCTTAGGAAGAAGTTCTTACTCTGTGACGCCCCATTTCAGAGCAGATAGCAGATTTGCATCTGCCTCTCTGGGTGAATGTCCACTCCCATCCCAGCCTTTACCCTCTCCTGGATTCCCACCCCCCACTCATCCCTCCATCCACAGATCCCAGCATAACCTTCCCTCCTGGGATCCAGGACCTTCAAGGAAGTGACTAATTTTGCATTTTGAACGAATTTTATGCAAACTACACATTCAGTGTCTTTCCCCACCTACATAAAAATTTGTCCTTGATAGGGTAGGGAGTGTAATTCAGAATTTGTTATAATGATTTTGTAGACAGACGCAAGAAGTTAAGCAAATAAAACTCCCCATGGAATTACAAGCCACATTTTACCATTGCTGAGTCATCAACACTTCTCACACTGTGCTCCAGCTCATAAAAGACAATAAATGAACACTGAGTTACAAATAAATGCATTATTAATGATAAGTGATTAATAATTGGTTAACCAATCAATGCTTAATTTAAGAATATTGATTAATAAATAATTAATTGATAGCACACTGAGAAGACTAATTAGAATATTAGTAGCAAATAATTTTTAATTAATTTGTCATCAATGCTCAAATTAAAGTATTTATTAATAAATCATAAATTAATAACACAACACTGAGGAGACAAATTCTAGAGAATTTTACAGTGAAATTCCAGACTCATTCTAAAAGCACAAAATGATAATCATAAAACCTTGACTCACTCTCCTTCCCCGCAGAGTCAGGCAGAGCAGGGTGGTGAGTTTTGCAATCATGGTGATTTTCCTTGTTGCCCTGTCAGTGGAGAGAGGCAAGAGGATAGAGTCTTGAAGGCCATGCTAATGAAGAGGATGCTGTGGGCATCCATCACCCCGAGTCTGTGTTTCAACACTGGTGTTTTCGCAAGAAGTAGAACAGCTATTTCCCCATGTGTCAGTCTCTGTTGTGGTCCCAAACAAGACGTATGACTTCTCCTTTCATAGAAAACAATTTCTGCCCATCATAAATTCCCAGTTCTGCATTTCAGACATTGTCCAAAGATGCCATCAAGTGAGCACTGGATTTAGAGCTGGACGATCAGAAGATTAATGGTTTCTTTCCAGGTTACTACCCTTCTCCACACCGGAGTGGTTTGTCTTCATCCCCAAATCTTAGAGAATGGAATCCTGTTTGGATTAATGAAGTTTAAAACCAGTGCCTGAATGAGGACCTTGAGTGCCTTTTCTTCCAGCCATTGTTCACAGTTAGGGTTCATGAGCATCTGTTGGAGAAAGGGGAGACTCGGGAGAGAAAGAAGCCAAGATATATACAAAGTATATATATTGATTTGCCCAATGGCACCTCATGCTTAGATTCAGGTTCCACATTTTGAGGTGGAACACCACTGATGCGATAATGTCCTTTGTTTTCCACATTGGTGATTTTGCTTTCATAACTTGGTCATTTTGGCACCCCCTAGGTTTCTACATTGTAAAGTTATTCGCCCTTTGATTTGTGGGGAGATACTCTGTGAGTCAGTACATAGCACCTTCCTCATGAAACTTCCACTTAGTAATTTTTGCAGCCACTGACCGTTATGCTGAAGCAAACTCCTTCTCTTCTCCCAAATGTATTCATTTATATATAAATAACATTATTTCTAATATCCCAAGGCTTTTAAGTGCCTGTGGAATCTGGCCAATCCTTTTCGTGTTTGTTTCTGCCATAATTAGCAGACACATCTCGACTTTCTCCTGTCCCCGCGATTTCACGTTGATACCCAACGTTCTTCCAGCACTATTTTTTCTGCTCTTTACTAGTTTGTTCTTTTCACTTGATATTACATCCTGAAACTCACTCCCTATAAAGATAATCTCCTATTTTCTTTTACAGTGGGAACTTACTCCATTTTGACTGTGAACCTGAGTCCATTTAACCCAGTGGCTTGGGCATTTAGGGTTTCTTTCTCAATATTTCTCAAGTACAAATCACGCTTCAATTATTAAACCTAGGATATATCTTTTCATATATTTGGAGGTGTTCCTTCATGGAAAACTCCTTGAAGGCATTTCCTGGGGCAAAAGCATGATTTTCATATGGTGTTTTGGTAGATAATAACAATTTCCCCTAAGTATGGATTGTCCAGTTTCGCATTCCCACCAACAACATAAGAGCTTTTCAGTTTGCTCACAGGTTTGTAAAAGGACATCTGATTTGTGCCTAATAGATAACATTCCATTGCAATTTAGTTTAAATTTGCATTTCTTTATGTAGCTAAATCTGAACAGCTTTTCATATGTTAAAGTGCCGTTTTTATCTTTGTTAGTAATTTCTTGTTCACATTGTTTGCCATTTGTCTATCTTACTTTTTCTTCAATAATTGACATCCATCTCTACATAACATCCACATATACGACATGCATGCATAGACAGATCTTTGACATATTTTCTCCTGGTTTTCCATTTGTGTTTTGATCTTTTTTTATTTCTTGTGCCATGAAAAGATATGTTCATTTTTATGTGTCCAATTTCCCATATTTTCTTGCGACTGCATTTGGATTTTGAATTACATTTTATTTTTGTAATTAACACACTTATTTTTATTTTTCCCAGCTTTGTTAAGACATAGCTGACACATAACTGAGTTACATTTTAAGAGTCGTGTTTACTTCACACACTTCTGCTGGTCATTCGTCGTCTCATTTTACATTTATATCTCTGAACCATTTGGATTTAATCTGTGTACTGGGTGAGGTATGGTTCTAATTTCGTCCTTTTCTCCCCCAAATCCATCTGTGCCCCAGTGCTTTGATGTATCATCTCTATCACATACTAAATTTCCATATGTACTTGAATCTACGTCTGAGTTTTATATTACATTGCATTTTTCTATTATCGTGTCCTCATCAAGTTATTTTAATTACAGAGGCTTTATAGCATGTTTTAATTTCTGGTTGAACTAATTCCCTCCTCTCTTTATAGCTCTAATTTTTTTTGGTGTTTTCTTAGCTATTCTTATATTTTAGTTTTTCCATATGGACTTTAGTATCAACTTGTTTAATTCAAGAAGAAAAGCTTCTTGGGATATTTTGGGGACTGAAGTACATTTATAAACTAACGTATGGATAACTGACACTTCATGATGCAGAGTCAATGGGTGTCTCTCCCTTTGTTCAAGCCTAATTTGTGTGCCATTCAGGAATGTTTGAAAGGAATGTATTTGTATGTGTTACATTATGTACGTTTCTTATTACATTTATTCCTTAGAATTTTTCTTTTTTGTTGTTGATATTTAAGGCAAGGTTGGGATTTATTTGTATATATGGAAGCTCTTGGCTTGTATAAGTAATTTTATAACAACTGCTTATTTGACTTGTTTTACTGTTGAGCGACTTTTACCATTGAGTCTCCAGGGCCTTTCTATCTGCTTCCCTTCCTGATCCTCCGCCCTCGCTGCCTGAGACATCCCTCCTCACCCACATCCCATGCTTGCCCAATTCCCAAATTCTCCCTGGTATTCAAGATCTTCAAAGAACTTCCTCATCTTGCCTTTTCAACTCTGCTTTCCACTCAATATCCCTACCAGAGTAGAACAACAACAGCCCATGTGAGGACAAGTTCTTGTGTTGCCAAAAACTCAGTAAAAACAAAAGAATTGGCTATAGTTTATTCTAAGTCCTAATATATTTCCGATTTTTTTTTTCTTGGCAACTGGCCTCATTTTCTAGCTCATAAAGAGCAATGAAAAATGTGTGAAAATGCAGTAATTGTAATGATATGCCTAGTTTGGGGAGCAGCTAATACCATAAAATAAAAATCTAAAAGTACAAAACAGTAAGAATAAACTCTTGCTCAAGTCCAGGATTTCCAGAAGTTTCTTTAAGAGCTGATGGAAAGGGATGATGTTCTAGGACGGGGGGGCCTTTGATTATGACCCTTACTTTCCCTTGGCCTTCCAGAAAATTCTTACATGTTTCTTTCTATGTCATAGCTAGCCATTTCCACTCCAGGTCACCCTTATCTGAGCTCTCTACTATCCCTGAGTGTATGCAGAAAGGCACAGGCAGGAAACCAGTGCCCATTTACTTTTCCACATCACTCAGTCCGCACCTTCAGATGCCCAGCATGTGGTTTCCATCCTTAGAGAGCTTCTGGCGTTAGTGCTGCAATTGTCCAACTCTACACACGTCAATTCAATGGGTGTAGCCTGGAATTATCTGGAATTGTGATCTGTTCTAGGCAGTGACTAACTGTTGCTCAGCTCTGTTCTTCTTAAAAGGGTGAGAGGATCTTCTAAGTTCAGAACTGAAACAAAGGGTGGCAGGGGAAAGAGGAAGCAGGATTGAAGCGAAGGTAAATAACTTTCATCTTATAGTCCAGAAGGCCAAGAAGCAGAGTGTTGCAGAAGGGCTAGGAGTCAAGTTAGTAGATACGCATTAAATCCATTGAATTTAGGTTTCCAAGCACATATTTTTAGCACCTCCCCCTGGGTGACTGCTGATTTTATCTTGTATTTGGCTGACAGCTCTGTAGGTCTCGAATCATGTGGACGATATCCATCCTCAAGGATACCCATGTGTCTCTCCACATTTGGGTGTGAGGACCTTATCTGAAGAAATTTCAGCCCAAAACTGTGAAGACTCTAACAATCCCTGGGGAAAATTCCAAGCAACTGGGGGTGGGAGCCCATGAATATATTTCCAAGCGTCTCACCCTCTGGAAGGAAAATTCCGGAAGGTATTCTGTAAACTATGAGAGATCCTAGTAGAGTCTTGCCCACATCACCTCCTGCAGTGAGACTCAGTCATGCATCCCTATTTCAGGAATGTTTTCCTTCACTCTCCCCCTATCCCTCTCCCTCATCCTTGCTTCCCAAATAAACTACCCACACTCGTGTCCTTGTCTTAGGTCTTGCTTTCAGACTAACTCACACTAATTCAAGGACTGGAAAACACCATGAGGTTTTTTTTTTTTTTCCAATAACATGATCCATTCTCTAACTGCACAAGATTCCTCACGTTAACTAATTCAGGACTTCTTCTTGGACTTTACTTGTTTATTCATCCATTCACCATTCACAAATCTTATCCCTCTTCATTTAAGAAATATGTAAGCTGAGGGCCGGCCCCGTGGCCAAGTGGTTAAGTTCGTGCACTCTGCTTTGGCGGACCAGGGTTTCGCCGGTTCACATCCTGGGTGCGGACGTGGTGTCACTCATCAGGCCATGCTGAGGTGGCATCCCATATGCCACAACTGGAAGGACCCACAACTAAAAAATAATACACAACTATGTACCAGGGGCCTTTGGGGAGAAAAAGGAAAAATAAAATCTTAAAAAAAAAATAAAGAAATACGTAAGGCTGTCAACTCATGGCCATCCCAAGAAACAAAGAGATAACGTTGAGCAAGGCAGATATATTCTCTGCCCTCAGAAAGGTCTAGTGTCATAAGAAAAACTGAATAAATAAAATGATTACACGAATAAGTCTAAAATGGGAACTAGCGTTAGTCCCACGGAGGAAAGGTGTAAAACAATAGGAAAGTGTAAGATAAAGACATGACCTATTCTATGGATTTGTAATTGAAGGTGGTGAGGGGAAGCTAAATTATTTAAATTGCAGATAAATGACAAGAACGAATGGGCATTATCTAAATTAAGTGATGTCGTAGGGAGGAAGAGGTAGGCCTTATGACTAACATGGGCAAAGGTCTTCAAAGAGTGGATCCTAACACATTAGAAGAAATAAAATTTCACAGGAGTGTTTAAGTCTAATTGATTCCTGAATGGGTTTCATTCTAGAATCAAGCCTTTGTGAGACACTCAAAACACTGCTTAATTGGAATACATGGTTAACCTCCATTGTAACTTGGGGGCACGGGTATTCAGGAACTTATATGAGCCCATGTTTCATTTTCAATTACATGGCCTGTGACATTGGGAAAGATGTTCCCAAGTCTAACTCCAAGTTGCATCTCCAGGGCAAGGTTCATGTTCTGATTAGGTTTAGTTAAGATTGATCAATTGGGGAGCCTGTTGATACATGGGGGATCCCAAAATGCCAGCAAGTGGAATATTTTCTATGATAGATCAACTTTCCCATTGGTTGGGTCATTCTGAGCATGTGCTAAAATCTGGCTTTCTCTGCTCTGTGCATAACATCCTCATTTCCTTGCTTCAGACTATCAATTCAGAGGGACTGAGAAGAGATTTATCTCAGAACAGAATAAATCTTATGCCTGATCCCCAAGCATTGCTTAACTGCACTGGACCCAATGGACAATGAGCTAAACCCCAAAGTCCAGATTGATGATCTTACTCCCAATTTACAAGCGTGAGGGTACATTTAATCTTGTATTTGCTGTTACCCAGACTTCATTTCAAACTAACTCCTTCGGTTGAAGGCTATTGGCCCCTGGACAATGAAATCCTCTGCTTTAAATCCATATTTCCTTATTTATGAGGCGCTCATTGCATCCCCAGTTACTGGTTGGGTTAACCAAATGATCAAGCAGATGTTACAATAGGACTAACTAAAACACAATAGGGGGAAGAGTTTGTTTTTGAGCTTTCCATGTTTTCAAAGGAAGGCACTCCAAGTTTTTAGATTGTATTTCGGGTGTAGAAGAGCAAGGGGGTTCAGTTTTCCATGAAAATACTTTTCATCAATTGATCTATTCTCTCCCTGTGTCATTTTCACACTCCACACACGCAGTGTTTCCAAAGCACTAAGTATCTCCAGGTTTTTAGAGGACAGATTGGCTCCTTTGATTTAGATTTTATTCTGTGCATATTAAAGGTTGTGGCTGTTTCATTAGATTTATTACCACCACAACCCCTCTGCATTCAGTCACCCAGGAGAAATGGGTGCCAAACCACCAGATGTCTGGAGCAGTATTTGGCAGGCCAGATATCAGGTCCATGTATCCAAAGGGTCAAATTCCTCCACCCTTAAGCACGTGACAGAGAAGCAACATTGCTGTTGTTCCCCTCTGCCAGGCGGGATCCAGAATTCCCCCAAGACATGGATCCTATGGAGAAAGAAGAGGAGAGGGAGACTCAGGACCTATTATGCAGATGATATGGAGGGGGACAGGATGTTGGATGTGAGGAGCTCACTTCTCACTTGGTTAATCTCTGTCTCTGTCTCTGTCTCCCTCTCCCTCACCCCTTCCAGATACACACGTAGATGATGCATCTCCATTATGTATGTGCTTCTCTTGCTCCTCCTCTCAGCAGGAGTAGGGTCATCAAGACCTCTCTCTCCTTCTCCGCATCCTCTCTCATTACGTGATCCACTTGTAGAATCCATTGGAAAACCTCAAGAATTCCTAAGCACTGCTCTGAGATCCTCATATCAGGTGTAGAGTTCCCTTGGAATCAGAGATTTTGTTCACATTTTAAGGATTTAGTGTGCAGATTTCCCACTTCCCAGCATGGCTTCAAAGGAGGTGGGAGCAGCTATATTTGGCTTTGCTCCAGACACCCCCTCCAGTCTCTCCAGCTCTTTGCTTGACCACCTCTCCATGGCTCCTGACACTGGACAGGATTCTGGAGCTTCAGTAGTGTGGTCAGTCATCAGCTGTTATCTGAGAAGTATCCACCACATTGGAAACATCAAAGTATCCCTTATGTTCAGATCTGAATTTGAAGCAATGAATGGTGCTATTGATCTTCAAATTTGCGAGTTCTCCACTTGAACCTGGCTCATTCCCTGTATACAGGATCGTCTGAGCCTCTCAGTGCACCTCCAAGTCTCTCCTTGCCAACTCACAGCTCTCATTATTTTCTCTTGTATCTCACTCACTGCGACCACATTAAAATATTTGCACTTCTCTTACCCTTTTCGTTATTGCAGCAATCTGATTCTTTGCATACACTGCTTCTTATGAAGCTTGTCTTCTCCGTCTACTGGAAAACTCCTACTGATTTTCCAAGCCCTTGCTTAGGCATCGCTTCCTCCAGGAAGCCTTCTCTGAATAACCCCCCAGGCTTTGAGTTCTCTCCAGGGCTCCTGGGGTACTTCATGCTGCCTCTGACCTAGCACTGCAGGTTCTGCTTGATTGAGAAAAGCTTGAAAGCAGTAGAAAACATTCAGTACCCCTGCAGTGTCTCTCATCTTAACCCCACAAAATACTACAAATAGGCCTTGAAGTATTTATTCCAGCAATGTTTTATTATGGTCTTTTCAATATTTCACAACACCTAAGGATATTGTCTGTTTTATCTCTCGTTTAGAAAGAGTTGCTGAACTTAGACGGGAAGAGAGAGAGTTTTACTTCTCCTTCAGGATATGTCTGGGTTTGAATTTACTCCCAGCCTGGAGAGAGGGAAATGTTGGAGATTTATATCTTTTTTATTTGAACAAAGGTTCATTATGTCATGTCATAGTTAAGGCATGATGATAATATTGGTGCTGGTGATGATGACAACGATGGTGACAATATTGATGATGACGATGGTGGTAATGACGAAGATGGTGATAACATTAATGTTGATGGTGGTGGTGATGATGATGCTGGTGATAATTTTGATGTTGTTGTTGTTGGTGGTGGTGGTGATAATGAAAATGCTGATTATGATGGTGGTAATGGTGACAGCTAATATATTTTGAACAAAAATCATATATGCCAGGATCTACTCCTTAAGTCAAGGATCAGCAGACTATGACCAATGGGCCAAATCTAGTCCCTTACCCACTATTATAAATAAAATATTATCAGAATGGAGTGACACGCATTCAGTTACATACTTGCTATGGTTGCTTTTACACTAAGATGGCAGAGATGCATAGTTGCAACAGAGACCATACGGCCCACAAAGCCTAAAATGTTTACCATGTGGCCTGTTACAGAGAAAGGATGCCGACTCCTCTTCTTAGTAATTTTGATACTTCATCTTTTTGGAACTTTTCAGCGAATAAGGCTGGCACTCCTACCATCCCAGTGTTACAGGTGTTGAATGTGAGGCACTCATGATTTAAGTATCTTTTTCATAGTCCCACTCAGAGTAAGTAATGGAGCTTGGATTTAAAACAGAGCATCACATAGAGAAGATATGGTATATATATACTAATGGAATACTACTCAGCCATAAAAAAGGACAAAGTTGTCCCATTCACAACAACATGGATAGACCTTGACGGTATTATGTTGAGTGAAATAAGCCAGACAGAGAAAGACAAACTCTGTATGACTCCACTCATAGGTGGTAGCTAACATATAGACAAAGAGAACTGATCGGTGGTTACCAGGGGAAAGGGGGAGTAGGGGGAGAGCACTAGGGGTGAAGTGGTACACCTACAACATGACTAATAATGATGTACAACTGTAATTTCACAAGGTTGTTAACTATCATAATCTTAATTAAAAAAAAACAGAGCATCACGTAAAAGGGTAGATCTTAATATTCTCACCACAAAAACAAGAAAGAGAGAGAAGAAATAGTGGTAACTATCAGAGGTGATGGACATGTTAATTAGCTTAATTGTGGTTATTGTTTTCAGTGTATATGTATATCAAATCATCAAATTGTACACCTTAAGTAGACAGTCATGTGTTGCTTAATGACAGAAATATGTTCTGAGAAATGCATGGTTAGGTGATTTTGTTGTGTGAACATCGTAGAGTGCACTTACACAAACCTAGATGGTAGAGCCTACTACACACCTAGGTTCTATGGCACTAATCTTACGGGACTACCATCCTATATGTGGCTCGCTGCTGATCAAAACATCATTATGTGGCACTTGACACTATACAATTTTTAACAGTCAATTATGCCTCGATAACAAAAATAAATATTCTGAAATATTTTCAGTTGTTACCCTATTACAAACTATTTCACATTTTCAATTATTTTATTTTTCTGTGCATCATTTTTGTAGTTTCTTCTATCTTATGAATAATATTTCCTTCAGAGTTGTGTATACAACTTTCTAAACTAATTATTCTAGTTTTTATAATTTGAGTTTTAGCTACATATTGAAGTTGGTTATTGTGCCTATTTTTTCTTTATAGCTCAGGCTTATTTACCAATTTAAAAATTTTGTATTTTATTTATTAAAAATTATATTGTATTTTATTTATTATTAAAAATATTTAAAAATTTTGTATTTTATTTGTTAAATAGAGCAAATGGATAATTTTAACAAAGAAGTTTTAAAATAAAATAGAGCATCAGAGGTGAAGTACATGATCACCGTGTAACGCTGACCCTTCTTATGAGGGTTAAAGGTCAGAAGTCCACCCTATGCAAGTCCATCCTATGTGGTGTTAAGGGTCCAGGACACTGGATGCCTCTCTAGACCTGAACTTGGCTTGAGGTTTCAGACATTCTGCTATTTCCATGTGGTTTCCAGCAATAATTTCTATTGTGATAATACCCTACTTTACACCCTGAAGTTATGCTGAGACTTCTCTATAATTTATTACATTTTTTATTGAGAAGACTAAAATGTACAGAAAGAGCATTAAGCAAAATTAACTACTAATAATAATCAAGATCAAACATAGGTATAACCAAAGGCAAGTCAAAAAGAACATGGCCAGCATTCCAGAATCGTCTTGAGTTTCCTTCATTATGTGTGTAGGTAACATCGTTGTGATTTTAAGTTAATCACTTCACCCCTTTTTCATAGTTTTTGCCTCTCTAAATCATTTGTGTTGCCTGTTTTTAGCAGTGCGATAATATTGCACACATTCTTTTTGGCTTCCTTCTTTCGCTCACCATTATGTTTGCAGGACTGATCTGTATTTTTGTTTGTAGTACTAATTTATTCATTTTTAATTGCTGTTTAACATGCCATTGTATAAAAGTAAAACAAAAACATTATTCATTCTTCAACTGATGGAATTTTGTTGTTTACTGTTTTTGGCTAATGGGAAGAATGCTCCTCTCCCATGTCCAGAGCCTATATTCTTGGGCATGTGAGCACAGATTTCCCTAGGGAGCCTCCTTAGGTGTGAGACTGCTTGGTCATAGGTGTGCATCTCTTCATCAGAAAATTCTAGACTATTCCCCAAATTGGCTGAAGCAAGTTGTATACATCCCAGCAGTCTGTGAGATTCTACTCGCTCTGTCCCCTCTCCAACAATTGATTTGAGATTAAAACAAACAAACAACAAACTTGCATCTACCACCTTGGAATTCACAATCTCACTTAATCGGTGCCACAGCCCTGAAGGAGCCACCATCACTACCAGTGACACAGGAAGGCAACAGAGGCTCACAGATGGGCTGTTACTTGCAGGAGGTCGCACAAGAGATTGCTGATTCCAGGTGTGGATGCTGTGGGAGCAGCCCCCAGGGAAACATCTGGTGAAGAGAGAGGAGCCTGCAGAATCCAGACGGGGTGTTGGGGTGTCATTCTGGGCTTGCACCTTCCCAGCTGGACATAAATTGTAGCCCATTCAATCAGTTACTCAACCACATTAGCTGAGTCTCTGCACTCAGAGCTGGAGGCACAGAGACTCAGCAACTCATATAAGGGAACATGGATGCTATAAAGAAGACATCTGTGATACACAATGTCAGAACAGAGCATGAGACACAGTGGAGTTATGGACACAAACTCTTCATGTAGGCGTGGTGTTGTGTCTTCAAGGTCGGGGAATAAGAGAAGCCAGACACTGAGGAGACAGCATGGTGAGGGGCAAGACTCATGGTGGAGCAGACTTCTCAGAGGAGCATTCCCAGCCTCCATCATTGCCAGTTGCCAACAATACTGCTTCGTTGCCTTTAGGTCCTCACACAGGGTTCACTGTCTCGTACCTTCAGCTCTCCAGAACCTTCTTTGTCATCACAACCTTGCATCATTTTGTCCTAAGGTTCTACAAACCCCGAAGAGTGTGCACAGCTCCATCCTCAGTTTACCTCTTGCTTTTGCCTGGGGACCTTCTCTGACGGTGTCACGCCTCAAATAGCAACAGCCCCAACACCACCAGGATCAATCCAGACAGACCCAAGCGGATGAGATTCTCCACTGTGTAATCTGGGAGTTGGGGGCCTGGGGACAATGGGAGAAAGAAGTCAAGGAAGACGGGGCAGGTCACACTCCACACAGCCGCCAGAGTGAAGGTTTAGAGCCCACTCTTCTTGAACCAATTATGTACCCTGTCTGCACCCTGCTCCCCAAGCTGAACAGGTTAGGTTACTTACCACTCGTGGGGTCTTGGGTCTGCACTGAGGGGGTGACAGGAATAGGAGGCCCTGAGAATCAGGAAAGCAGAGAGGGTGAGGAGCTGAAAGCCTCTCAGCAGCATTCTCCCGAGATCTGCATCATTAAATCTCCCTACTCGAGTCAGCATTTTCCTGTGCTCTCACAATGACCCCTTCTGCACGTGTAGGTGAGGTGACAACCCTATTGTATCTGATTTCTTCAGATTTAGAATTAGTTTTGGGGTCTTGATAACCCTAAAAGTGTTTGTGCACACCCCCTGCCACAAGCTGAGAGGGAACAAGTTTGGAAACTCTTGAAGTTTCTTTCTTTCTTGCTGTCTTCTCAGTCTGGAGCAATAGCCCAAGCTAAGTTTAGTCTCCTGGAAAGGAGAGTCCTGAGTTAATCCTCAGCTGAGAATCCTGGATCCATGGATGAGAGGTTCGGGCCCAGGGGCTCCTGAGGGTCGGGAACACAAAGGAGTGGAGGCCTGGGGCTGCCAGTCTTTGCCCAGCCTCAGCCAGTTCACTCCCACTCCTGTGTCTGCATTAAGAACCTTCAACTGGTTTTCTTTTGCTACTTCATTCGTTCATTCATTCATTCATTCATTCATTCATTTTCCAAATATTTATGGACTATCTAGATACACATACAATATGTAGATATAGATTTATGCGCAATTGGATGCTATATACATGTATTATATATGATATATATTCATGTAAAATATGTGTATACATTACATAATGTGTTTATACTATGTATATTATATATATTTTACTTATTAGTTATATTTATATCTAAATATATAGACATATAGATGGAAAACATATGTATGTATTTAGAGAGAGAATGCATGTGTATATACGTATATACACATAAACATTCATGTTCATGTGTGCACGCACAGGCACACATGTGTGTTGGTAAAGATGATAAAGGATAATTATCCAACCTCTACTTTCAAAGAATATATTATCTGGTAGGGGATACCAATTATTAAGCAGCAAAAAGTATAACAGATAAGTTAGATCTATAAGTGGAAAAATGTATAGTACCGTTAGGATTGGTTAAAACACCTTGAAAAATTATAGTAAGTGATAAAAGGATAGGACCTATTTGAATAGGATCACCAGCTACGATTTTATTTGGAGGAGGATCTTAAATCAAAACCTGAACAGTGAAAAGGAGCAAGGCATGTGAAGAGAGATTGCCAATATTCATCACATAATAAATGTCTGTGTCCTTTGCCTAGACTATCCTATTGTAAAAGTTTAACCAAGACATAAGGAGTAATTCTTTCCACATATCCCTGCGCATTAGGTTGGTACAAGTATATTCATCGCAGGATGGTTTGAAATAGCAAAAGTCTGGAAATAAACAATATGCCAAATTACAGGACATTGGATAAATACATGCTGATACTTTCAATCAAGGGAATACTATACAGCCATTAAAAAGTCTAAAATGAATTTGTATATGCTGATAGCAGATGATTCTTTAGAATGCAATAGTCCATTTTTTTAAAATAGAAGAGTTCAGAACTGTGTTTATAAGGCGTTGACGGAAGATATGTTTATAGGATTTTCCTGAATATTTGGGGAAAAGATAGAAGAATATGGTCAGTGGTTGACTTTAACGGAGGGGGCTGTGGGATGGGCAAATGGTAACAGAGACTGAAAGGTGATGTACTCTTTCTGTACAATATTTGTGGACAGTTTCAGGTTTGTACCACATCAATGCATCGCCATTAAAGAAGAGGAAGAATAAAGACCACTTCGGATTTTTCGGCAATGGTGCACTCCACATGTGGGAATAGGAGCCCAGCAGGAGGTGTTGGGGCCTGGACTTGGAGGACGGCAGAGGTGGGAAAGACATGGTGCACAGGAGAAAGTCATAGGCTGTGGGATTATCCAGACAGCATGACAGATGGGATGAGATGGAGAAGGAAGAAGGCCATGGACAGCTCCTCACCTGTGACTACGAGCTCCAAGGGGTCACTGGGATGTGACAACAGGAAGGGAGCGCTGTTGAGTGACCCGTAGCACCTATGAGTCCCCCCGTGGTCCAGGGTCACAGGGTTCATGAGAAAGCTTGCCTGAAACTTCCCATCTTGGTACTGAGACCTGAGGTACAGTGGGGGACAGGTTTTCCCTTTCTTGGACAGATAGAACGTGTCAAACAACCTCCTGGTCTGACACCGCAGTGTCACGTTCCCTCCTGGGGCCACGGTGGGGCCTGGGTGGGCTGACAGAGTGGGAGCTTCTTCGTGAGGAAACAAGTCTAGGAGAGAGAAGTCCATGGTGTTAGGGGAAAACTCCATCTTTGTCCCCCGGTCCTTTGACCTGAACTGTGATTCCTCTCAAGCCCCCAACTCAAGGGCTTTCATTCTCCTACTGTTCCCATTTGCCCTAAGATCTTCAGATTCCTCATCCCATGCCATCCTTGTGTCTCATTGATTGTGCTCCGCACCCTCCATTCCCAAGAAGACCCCAAGATGCCACTCTGAGACCCAGGAAAAACAGAAGTGTGGGTTGGGGTGAGGCTCCTCGCCTGCCACCAGGATGTCCAGGGGGTCACTGGGGGCTGACCACTCCGAGGAGAGGTTGTGTCTCCCATAGCATCTGTACCAGCCCCCGTGGGAGCTGCTTATGTGGCCCAGGGGGAAGTCGGCCTGAGGGAGCCCAGCCTGGGGCCACTGGCCACGGGCCTGGGGGAGGTCATGTCCCCACTCCTTGAAGAGAGCGAATCTGTCATAGCCGACATCAGAGCAACACTGGAGGGTCAATGTCTCTCCAGGGCCCACCACAGGACCTGGCAGACCCGAGAGGAACGGTTTCCTAGACACACCTGGGAGAAAAGGTGTTCATGATTTCCAAGAGGGTCAGGCTCCCCGACACATGTCCCTCTCCCCTGGGCCTCCGGACTTCTGACTCTTCTGTGTCTCTGGCTCCCAGAGTCCTGACTTCTCTCATCCCAACTTCATCCTACCTGATGATCCACCTGAGACAAGGCTCCTCTCTATCTGTCTGGAGACCCAGGGTGTTCAGGGGCAATGCTGTGAATTTCTCACCTGAGATCAGGAGCTCCAGGATGTCGCTGGAGGAAGACCACACATAGGGAGAAGTCGAGAAATAACCGTAGCACCTGTACGCCCACCTGTGACCTGGGCTCACAGGACCCACAGTGGAGAGGACCTGGGACCACCCGTCAGCTTGGCGCTGTGAGTTCAGGCGTCCAGGGTTGTGTTCTCCTCTTTCGTCACACAGAATGAACCTGTCAAATCCCTGCTGTGAGCCACACTGGAGGGTCACACTGTCTCCTGAGGTCACCACAGGGCTCGGCAGGGCTGAGAGGGTGGGTCTGTTGAACATTCCTGGGAGAGAACGAGGCAGAGGTGGTACAGGGGAGAGGGCACTTGAGGACATCATGCCAAGAGAGGCATGGTCTCACTTAAATGATGAAGCTAAAATAGATTCGTAGAAGCAAATGGTGGTTGCCAGGGGCTGGGAGGAGGGCGACATGAGAAGTTCAAGGGGTACAGAGTTTCAGTTTTGCAAGACGATTACGTTCTAGAGATCTGCTATACAACGTTGTGCCGGTAGCTAACCATACTATATTGTGCACTTAAAAATTTATCAAGAGGGTCAATCTCACGTTAAATGTTCTTACTATAATAAAAAAGCGGGGCAAGGGGACCAGCAGCCCCAGATAGTCAACAAGGCTGGGCTGTAGAAGGGAGGTCCTTCCCAAGGCACGGCTCACCTGTGACCACCAAGTCCAGAGTCTCGCTGGGAACCGACCAGCTTTTTCTGCTGCGATACGAGCAGTGGTAGCTCCCAGCAAGGTGGTCGGTCATGTGCAAGATGGAGAACTTGACCTTGTCGCCGGGTCCCAGTGGAAACTCACTTCTCGAGGGCTCCCTGACCCCCTCTTGGTACAGGTAGTACTGCCTGGCTTTCCGAGATCCCTGACACCAGATGCTCACGGGCCTCCCGTGAGTGACGACAGAGCTGGGTTCTGCCCAGATGATGGGTTTGAGCAGAGTCTCTAGAGGAGAGACAGAGGTCACAGTCCATGTATTCTCTGTGCCTCAGTTTCCCCTAACTCTCAGCCCTTGGGTCCCTCACACATGTGCCCCATTGATCAGTTTAGAATTCCTCTTCTCAACCCTCCAGATGCCCGGGTGCAGGGGCTCACATTGTCCCCAAGGTGGAGGCAGATCCTGGGACACCTGGGGATGGACTCACCTGCATGCATTTGAGTCCTGTGGCCCAGACACAGCCCTGAAAGAGATCTCGGTGAGAGGCCACTGAGTCCTGAGCACATCCCCACCTGCCCTGAGCCTCCCAAGTTCATGGGGTCTTCCAAGAGATGACAGCTTGGTAGTGAGAGGGCACCCCCCTCCCACACGGGTGTTTATCCCTCTCTTCCCCAAAACTCACCGAGACAGAGAAGGGCTGTAGAGGTGATGGTCATGATGCTGCCTCCCATTGGACAAGGCTGGGCAGATGGACAAAGACACAGAACCTGGCAGAACAGACAGACCCACAGGATGTGGGCAGTTCGAGGCTTTCCCACCAGCTGGCTTGCAGGAAGGGGAACAGTTTCTGCTCGTGGCTCCAGAGGGCGCCTGCTTCCCTGTGGACAACTGAGACCCAATCCAAGGTGTCACCTGGACCCCAAGCTTGTGCCGACCAGGCGTGACCGCCTTCCTGGAGAGAGAGGGTGGGGACCCAGTTTGCAATCCTGAGTTGTCCTCATTGTCCACCTACGAGCTGGGTGTGCCTGAGGGAACATCACGCCCCTTCTCAGGACTTCCATATATGGGGATTTCTTTCCTTCCTTCAAACGTCTGCTGTTCCCGGTCCTGAATGGCCATCTGTGAATCAGAGTGATATAGTCACACTCCTGGCAGAGGTCAGATTACCAAAAGACAGACTTTCGGTGACTAATTTCATCATTAGTTACCTATTCGAAATAGAGAAATACAAGGAAATATGAAAATGTGTAACAGGAGGGAAATATGAGCTGTATGTTACAAAACATAAAAACCTAGTACCCATCTGTATAGGGGTCACCTTAAAAACTGACCATGTGTTCAATGTCCCTAATCATCAGGAACATGCAAATCAAAACCACAATAAGATACCACTCACATCTATTAGGATGGCTATTACTTAACAAAAAAAAAAAAAAAAAAAGAGAGAGAAGAAGTGTTGACGAGGATGTGGAAAAACTGGAACCCTTGTACACTGTTGGTGGGAATGCAAAATTGTTCAGCTCCTGTGGCAAACAGCATGGAGCTCCCTCCAAGTATTCGAAATAGAACTACCATGTAATCCAGCATCCTGTTCCTGGATAGTGATCCCAAAGGACTGAATCAGGATCCCAGAGGGAAATTAGCACTCCTGTGTTCCTTCACTGTAACTTCATTCACCAAACAACCTAAATGCCCAACAACAGAGGGATGGATAAAGTGAAATAAGCCCAACACAGAAGGACGAATACTGCAGGATTCCACTTTTAGAAGTATCTAAAATAGTCAAAGTCACAGATGCAGAGAGTAGAATGGTGGTAGGCAGAGGCTGAGAGGAGAGGCAAGTGGAGAACTATTGTGCAATGGGCATAAAGTTTCAGTTACGCAAGATGAGTAAGTTCTAGGGAACCGCTGTACAACACTGTGCCTACAGCTAACAAGACTGTACTGCACACGTAAGACTTTGTTAGGAGGGCGGATCTCATGTGAAGTGCACTCAGCACAATACATTTTTTAAAAAGAACTGACTGTGGTGTCAGACGTCCAGTCGAGATGGACAATCGAGCCCATGTTCAGAGCTTCCCCCTTAGCTCCAAACACAGAGAAGTTCTGGATAAGATGCTTGCAAAGGACGTGGCCATGGTCAGAGAAAGAGAGAGAAATGAAAGTGCCAGAAGTGGATGAGAAGTGCGCAGTGGTGATCAACGGCTAAAGCCGGGTGGCCGATGCTGTTCTGGGACCAGCTAAGGGTCGTCTGCACTGAGACGATGCGTACGCGCAGTAGGAATATCTTCCAGAGCAGAGAAAGGGCACTGTGGCTGCCTGTGAGTCTGAAGTCTGTTCATGGTGGGGGATGGAATAGCTCATCCTCAGATGTGGAGCCGTGTCCAAAATTGAGCTCCTTTCTTCTGATTGGGGAGAAAACTTGAGTCCAACAAACAAGCCATCATTTTCTTGCTGATAAAAATAAGACCAGAGGCCGGCCCCATGGCCAAGTGGTTAAGTTTGTACCTCCGCTTCGGCAGACTAGGGTTTCACTGGTTCAAATCCTGGGCGTGGACATGGCACTGCTCATCAGGCCGTGCTGAGATGTCGTCCCACATGCCACAACTAGAAGAACCCACAACTAAAAATACTCAACTATGTACTTGTGGGATTTGGGGAGGGAAAAAAAAGCAGAAAAAAAAAAGAATAGTGGCAATGGTTGTTAGCTCAGGTGTCAATATTTAAAAAAATAAAAAAGTAATAATAGAAAATAAATTAAATAAAGAGTAGACACTCGAGTATAATGTGTTATACGTAAACATATATTACAAAAAAGTTTACTTACATGAAAGGGTTAATTTATCCAATATAGTAAGTTAGAAAAGAAAAATAATGGGCAAAAACCTATTACCTATTAAAATGATGGACAAAAAAAATATGAACAGATAAATAAAATGTGGTGTATCCATACTGCGGAATGATATTTGGCAACAAAAGAGAACGAAGTACATGTTATAGCATAGAAGAACCCTGAAAACTTGATACTAAGCGATAGGAGCCAGTAACAAAAGACCACTTGCTGTGTGGTTCCATTTACATGAAATGTCAAGAATATGCAAATCCGGGGCCAGCGGGGTGGCGCAGCAGTTAAGTTCGCACCTTCCGCTTTCCCAGCCTGGGGTCGGCCAGTTCGGATCCTGGGTGTGGACATGGCATCGCTCATCAAGCCATGCTGTGGCAGGCATCCCACGCATAAAGTAGAGGAAGATGGGCACGGATGTTAGCTCAGGGCCAGTCTTCCTCAGCAAAAAGAGGAGGATTGGCAGCGGATGTTAGCTCAGAGCTGATCTTCCTCAAAAAAAAGAAAAAAAAGAATATGCAAATCCATACAGACAGAAAGATTAGTAGTTACCTAAGACTGGGGTAAAGGGGAAAGTAGTAAAAAGACTGCCAATGGCTATGGGGTTTCCTTTAGAGTATTGAAAATGTCCTACAATTGACTGTGGCGATAGCTACACAATTCTGCGAATATATTAAAAAGAAAAAAACAATTGAATTGTACACATTAAAGAGGGTGAATTGTATAGTATATGAGTTATGCCTCAATAAAACTGTTACCAAAAGCAAAATCTGAAGCAAATAAAAATATATCAACTGAAAATTCGTATCAAGTACGTGCAGATGATGTTCACTCATGTAAACAGATGCTCAGCTCATTCATAACAAGAGAACTTCAGGTGAAAGGTGCACTGAGAAATCGTTTCTTTTCTATCAGGTTGCGACATTTCCAACACTTGCCCACGAATACTCCCGGAAGGACGTAGGGAAGCAGTCACTCTTCCTCCATGTGGCTGACAGGACTGAAAAATGGCACGACACCTGTTTCATAAAATCCACTAGATTGTGTTGTCCGTAAAACTCTGGCACAGCAATCTTCTCTCTAGGAATCTGTCTTGGAGACATATGATGACAAATGGAGCGACATTTGTACAATATGCGTCATCAAAACTTCATTTGTAAAAAGCAAAGCAAGGAAACTATTTTGAAGCATCTGGGGGACCAAACAGGCATAAACACAGTGCAGAGGATGTATGTGAGCTGCTGTGCCGTGACTTCCACAATGTGTGGTGTGGTGAGCTGGATGACAGCCCCACAAAGATCCCACATCCTAACCTCCAGAGTCTGTGAATAATTTACTAACTTGGCAAAAGAGACTTGCCAGATGTGGCTGAATTAAGGACCTTGAGATGGAGAGATGACCTTGGATCCTCCAGGTGAGCCCTAATGTAATCACCAGGCTCCTTGAAAATGAAAGGGGGAGGCAGGAGGGGAGGGGCAGAGAAGAGGAGTTATGATGGAAACGGGGTCAGTGAGAAGCAGCCTGAGAACTTTGCCCCCTTTGTTGGCTTTGAAGATGGAGAAAGGGCCCTGAGCTGAGGAATGTGGGTGAATTGTAGACACTGGGAAAGGCAAGGGGATGGATTCACCCCCGGAGCCTCCGGAAAACAACCCAGCCCTGCAGACACCTGGGATTTAGCCCAATGGGACCCGTGTCAGACTTCTAAGTTACAGACTGTAGGATCATGAATGTGTTGTTTTCAACACTGTTTGTGGTAATTTGTTACAGGAGCAACAGAAAACTGGAAAGATGGAAAGCAAGATGCAGAACAATATATAGAATGTGTTACTTGTTTCTAAGAAAGTAGCTAAATAAGATCATGTATATGTTTATTTATTTTTCACATTTTTTTATTCTGAAAACCAGAAACTAACAAAAACAGTTACTTCCAATATGTGAAGGCACAGGGAGAAGGGAATATGATGAAGTGCATCATCTCTGAAGGTACCATTTTATGTAGTTTTAACTTCTGAAACCTGTAACTATTCTACTTATTCCAAAACACATAATTAAATTACAAAAGATGGGAAAAACACACCCTAACATGAATATAAAGGAATAAAAACAAAGATAAGCTTATATCCAATTCACAACAGAGTCACAGGGTAAAGAGAAAAAAGTCACCATGTTAATTTATTAGGAATTGGGGTTTGAAATATAAGTGATACAAGAATAACACAAAAAGCTAATAAACTCTGTGGTGTTAACTAGGGTTGGAAATGTCTATGTGAATTCACACTTTGCATCCTCCCTGAATATTAAGCGGTCCATACAGAACAAAATCCCAGTAGCCTTAAGTTCACATAACCACCAGATCTTGTTTTCTAATATTTTTCCCCGCCAAAAGGAACCCAAGAACTCCTGGAGAGAAGTTGGATTCCTGGTCCAGCGCAGGAGGAACACAAGAAGAGCCTGGGAACCCATTTTAATCCAGACAGCAAGACAGAGCTCAAATCATCAGTGGATTCTTCTCAAAAAGCACAGCAGGAAGCTGGAAGAGCCTTCGATGGCCATGTTTGGGAAGCTGGATGCCAAAAATTACAGTGAGGATGCTCCCTACTCTGAGTGGGATGCAGGGGGTCCTTGCAGGCAGCCCTCGTGCTGAAAGATCCCCTGTCACTCACTGAGAGAGACTGACACAGAGTCAGATGAGCAGAGAGGGAGGGTTGGGCACAGGTCCTGAGAGAAGCCTTGAGTCAAAGCAAAGTGACCCTCCCCTCACCTGTCACTTGTCTGTGCTGAGAAAAGGGAAGGGTACATGGGAGAGTCATCCTGCTCAGCCCTGCCTCACAGGGAAGGTTCAGTGAGAGTGGGGAAACTCGTCCTTTATCCTGCATCCCGGCCACACCGGGCTCCAAGCACTGGGTACAACCCACTCCCCTCAGCACTGCCTCAAAGACGAAGCCCGTCCTCCAGACTCTGGGACCGAATGTGTGCCAGGCTGGGCTTCAGGATGCTCCTGGTCAGAGGTTTCGGATGAAATGTCAGGGGGTGAGGTCAGAGTTTGTGAGGAATGGTCTGCACCTGAGTCAGTTTCCAGAAGCTTGGGGGCCTCCTGAGACCAAGAGTGTCGGACGCCAAGTGTATGAAATTCCTTCCTCTGCTGTAACAAATTAATACAAATGGGGAGGCTTACGCCAACACAGGTTCATCATCTTATAGCTCTGGGTGTCAGAAGTCTGAAATGGGTCTCATGGGGCTAAAGGCAAGGGGTCTGCAGGGCTGCGTTCCTCCCTGGAGACTTGAGGGGAGAATCTGTTCCCATGACTTTTCCAGCTTCTAGAGGCGCCTGCATGCTTGACGTGTGGCCCCTTCCTCATCTTCAAACCCAGCACTGGCCAGCTAAGTCCTTCTCACGTTGCATCACTCTGACACTGATTATTCCGCTTCTTTCTTCCATATTTAAGGAGACTTGTGATTATGTTGGCTATTGTGAATAATGCCGCTGTGGACACGAATATATGAATATCTGCTTAAGGCCCTGCTTTCGTTTCTTTGCCTTCATACCCAGAAGTGGAATTGCTGGACCACATGGTAACTCTATTTAATTTTTGAGCAAGTGTCACACCATTTTCCACAGTGGTTGCACCATCTTGCATCTCCACCAACAGTGCACAACGGCTTGATTTCTCCACATCTTTGCAACTCTGATTACTTTCCTTTTTTTTAATTTTTAATCACAGCCACCATAACAAGTATGTGGTGACATCTCACTGTGGTTTTGACTCTCATTCCTTCCCTGGACTTTTGATCCAAGACAGTGGGGACACAAGGAGACGATGATCAAGAAGGGCAGAGCCCACTCCAGGAAGAGGAGAAATGGGACGTGTGGAGGCCCAGGGCAGGTGCAGTGTGGGGCCTCCCTGGGTAAGGCAGGTGACAGATGTCAGTGAGAGCTAGGGCCTTATGGGACAATTTCCTGGTTCCCAGGGGGCAGCTGGGAATGTGGGGCTCCAGGAGGAGGAGGGCATGGGAAATTCCAACATGGAGAATTCTGCTCAGATGTGGAAGGGAAGCCCCAGATGCTGACATCACCAAAGGGCAAGGAGAAAACACTGAGCAAATGAGCTTCATGGAGCCTCTGAAATGGGCAGGAAAAGGAGGAAAAGGAAGAGGGAGGCAGAGGCTGGAGGGAACCGGGATCCTGTCTTGGAGGGAAGGGAGACCCAGGAAGGAGTGAGGCAGAGGCTGTGATCATGAGTGTTGGATGCAGAGGCAAACCCTCCAAGACTGGAGACTGGGAGACTGGTAAACCTAGGAGGAGCCGGGATACACCAACGCTGCACCCCATGCACCTCTGACCACAGGGACTGAGTCCCCTGGGGCAGCCTGCCTGGGGCACACCATGGAACTCCCAGCCCACAGTGGGCGCTGGGTCTCCTTGGGCTCCAGTGTCAGCCTCAGAGCCTTGGGGATGTCCATCCCTGGGGCCCTGGGGTCTAATCTCTCTGGTGGTCACCCTCTTGTCTCCATCCCTGTGGTCCATGTTGGGACCTGCGCTGACTGTGCCAAGCTTTTGCCAGAATCACCACCAGGATCAGCAGGACCACACCTGCCAGGCCCATGCGGACAAAGTTTACCACCGTGTAATTCTGGGAGGTGGGCACTGGAAGCAGAAGGATGGGGCGATCACTGACAAGTGGACAAGACCCAGCCCAGCCCAGGACCACTGGGACAGGAGCTCCTTCCCTACTTGACACCAGGACCTGTCCCTACCCAGCACTTCCCCTGGGCACATTCCCAGATGACCTACCTGTCTGGGAGCCCACTTCTGTGGTCAGGGGGCTGATTTCAACGGGGGTTCCTAGGAGTCAGAAAAGGCTGTGAATGTCTGGGGCAGCCTCTCCCTCTTCTCAGGCTGACTTGGCATCCTGAGCCCTCCCGAGACTCTCCCTTCATTGGGATTATCCAGGCCCCGCCTCCCCTGGTCCCTTCCGCCCCTCCTCCACCCCAGGATCCCTGGGTCCACACCCCCCAGGTCCCACAAACAGTCAACAAGAGGACCCGAGAGCTGGGTACAACTTATAAATTCAGACCTGCCTTTGATCAACCCCGCTCAGGGATGCAGGGGCATCTCCCCACTCCTGGTTCTCATGCCCCGAAGGCGACAGGCCTTCTGCTGTAGGAAGGTGCAAGGAGATTTCATTGTCCAGTGAGCATCCACCCTGCCCAGTGCAAAAAGCAGGACCCCTGCCCCCTCAGTGCAGGCGCCAGAGGCTGGGGCCCCTAGCTTGAATACTGCCCTCATGTGCTCCCAGCCCTGAGCTGGCTGTCCTGGCTCTGGGTGAGGGACTGGGACTTGCAGGGTCCCTGAGCTCCAGACAGGAGAGTGGAGCTGCTTCTGCTCTTCCCGCCTCACCCCAGCGCCTTTGTCCCCTGGTTCACCTGTGCTCTCCCATTCTCTCCACTCACAGCTTCAGACACCAGCATCTGAGCATCTCGGGAGAGGATGTGGGAATGGGATGAAGTCAGCATGGCCCCCAAGAGGAAGGATGATTCTGCTCACTCTTCCCTTGGCCACCCTCCTCCTTCATAATATCTGAGGTTCCCTGGGGCCCGGATGATTGAGTGAAACAGACTCTGGGAGCTTATGAGCTGGGGCGGGGTCTGTGCTGGGATCCCCAGTTCCAGTGGGTCCCTGGGAGCCGACCTCTCATGAGGGTGGTGATTGTATGAACTCCAGGATCTGGAGGTCCTGCTAAGATCTCAGTGGGCAGGCACATGGGGAAGTACCTCCCTTTGTGGTCAGAGCCATGAGCCTCACAGACACTGATAAAGCCAAGAGAGGACCAGGACCATTATGTATGTGGGGGCAGAGATGGGGAGGATGGGGGAGGGTCCAGAGAGGCCTCATGCTGGGCTGTCCTCCTCCTGGAAGTTTCTACGCAAATAGCACAGGGAGAGGATGAGATAGGACTCCACTCACACAGATGGACAAACTGAGGTCCAGACAGTGGGGCCACTAAACCCCTGTCACACTGACAGGAAGACAGAGAGGGTGGGGACTCAGGCCAGTTGCTGTCAGGACCACTTCCCCACGCCGAGGCAACATCCCCTTAAAGGATGAATGATACATGATCTGCATCCCTTTAAGGATTCATTCAAAATATATTTATATCATTGTGGACTTTAGAGTCTATAATATTTTAAAACCATACCTACATATCTATATCAATGTATAGTTATGGACTTGAGACACACATACACACACGCACTTCCCCTCGATGCTGTCTTCTCTCTCTCTCACTGTCACTCTCTCTGGGTCTCACCCATGAAGACCCCTTCCTCGAAGGGTCCACACATTCTGTCTGTCCCAGGACAGACGTGATGCACTGAGCTGGGAGGATGTAGGGGGCAGTGATCAGAGAATGTCATCCTCACCCTGCTAAAACCCAGGCCCAGCTGCAATCAGGGCAGGGCTGAGGGACCGCCCACAGCCCACTCCCCAGCAGAGCCCCTAGTAGTGGACGCCCCAGGTGAGGTCTGTAAGTCCCCAGCTGCGGAGGGGACTGAGTGTTGGGGGCTGAGTTCTCCAGGGCTCCTGTGGACAGGGCAGGAGAAGGGCTGAAGCTGAGCTGCTCGGTCTGTCCGCTCAGCCTGGACCCTCACCTGGCCACCCAGCAGTGTCCACCCACCTGGCCTCTTTCTCTTCACCTATCAAGTATAGATGATGCCCTCCACAATCCCCAGAAGGAGGACAGGAAGACAAGGGGGCACAGGGACAGCACTGTCTCTGCTTCCACTCACCTGAGGGGCTGGACACCCCTCTCTACATCAGCACAAAGCGGCTGGTCCCTGGTCCATGGATAAACAGGATGGATGGGACCCACTTCACCCGGCTATAGGGTCAGAGTTCTGGAGTCTGACCCCACCTAGCAGGGCCTCTGTGCACCCTACATTTCCCTCAGGTCAATGGGGGCGTCAAAGGGTCAGGATAAACCAGGTGGGTACCCCTAGGCCTGGATGTTGGGGTCCACCCCTGGACACTGTGCATCTGAACCAGGGGATGTCTGAGTCACAACAGAATAAAGAGAAAAGGGAGAGAAGGCAGTCATCTTTAAATTGGGAATGCCCCTCTCCTTTCCTCCCATCTTCCCTCCCTGAGGATGGCAAAATTCTTCTCTGGACCCTGAGTCCAAGATGTCACAGAGACTGACCACACACAGAGGCAGGGACAGCCTCATCCCAAAGGTTCCCCAAAGCACCATCCAGCCCAGGCCCCCCTGGACCATGTGACTTGCCCAGTGGAAAGTGGACCACACCACAGGGGACACTGTGCCTGGGGCCCCCGTAGATTTTGATCCAGTGGAAAAGGTGATTTAACACCATCCTGAGAGGAAAGACACATTTCCTTGAAAGGAGTTTGTCCAACATCCAATCTCTGCAAGTCCACTCCCCACCCAGCCCAGCAGGGGATACCCACCCCAGTGCTGAGGCTGAGCGTCCAGGCCATTGTGGTGTCCAGATGGGGCCAGGGCTCCAGGGACCTGAACCAGGTGTGAGGGCAGAGGGACATGTGTGCAGAGGGTAGAGAGAGAGCCAGAGGGCTTGGGGTTAGCAGGAGGGCAAGGGAGCCCGTGGACAGAGGACACAGCTGAGGACAGGGTCTAGGGACCTGGGAGCAAACCTGAAGGCAGAGCAGAGACATCCTCACCTGTCATGACCAGCTCCAGGAACTCACTGCGCTGAGACCAGGTGGGCCTTTCATGGTAGTAGCAGCAATAATGCCTAGCAGTGTCGTCACTCACTCTGGTGATGGGGAATCTGGCCTCTGTCTCATGTGGACCAAGTTGAGACATGATATTCTCACCCCTATAGTCAGAGCTACCCTCCTTCTCCAGGGGGAATGACAGCACCAACAGGTCCAGGCACACGATGGCCACAGGTCACCCTCAGGAAATCACACAGCCTGGCTCAGCAGAGATGGCATGTCTGGGGAGGGCCCCTGGAGGGGTGAGAGATGAGAGCAGGATCTCAGGGTCCATTATGAGGAAATAGACTTTCCCTCCCTGTGAGGGAAAGGTGTTGCCTCTGGAACACCTGCACTCTACATCCTCATAAATCAGAGCATCACTGTTTAGCTGGGCACAGGGCCTCATGAAACAATAGACAACACTTTGTAACCCCAAGATCTGTGCTGTACAGCTGTGTAACCAAGTCTGTGCCAATGAGATGGAAGGAAACTTTTCTGTGAGATTCTCAGGAAGGCAGCTTAAAGGGTGGCAATTTCAAGCCTGAGGTGCCCTTTTCTCTTTGTGACCTTTCTTTGAAATCCAGTCTGCAAACATATGCAATGGCTGGAGCTCTAGCAGCTGTCTTGCATCAAGTGGTGACCTTAGTGCTGGTGAACTAAAATTGTGGAGCAGATGGAGAGAGCCTGCATCCCTGGAGACATGATGGGGCTGCCACATGACCTCTGGCCAAACTCCGCAGAGACCACATTTCTGTGAGAGAGAAATAAACTGCCAATATGCACTTTATTGTACAGAGCAGTTGGAGTGATGAGCAAGGCTTGATGGCAGACAGACCCATGATAAGTGCCCTCCAGTATAAGGAGAGCACATAACAAGGAAGCCCTACCTCACTGGAGAGTCAGGGGACTTCTCTTGGGAACAGATGTCTGAGCTGAGATCTGGGAGACGAGTAGGAAATACCTCAGCTGAGCAGAGAAGGGGAGGCCGGGCTGTTGGAGGGGCAGAACTCAGCCTGTGAGAAGGTCCTGAGTGGAAGGTGACTGTGGCTGTTTGAGAAACTGAAAGAAAACATGTGCCTGATGATAAGAGAGCGAGAGCAGGGTGGGATGTGTCTAGAGACAGACGGGATCAGAGGAAATGCTTGATAAGGGATCTGACATGACCTGAATTCAACTATTGAAGGGCTGAAGCTTGGAGGTAACATCATCAGGTTTGTGTTTTCTAAATCCACCTGCAGGGAGAGAATGGACAGGCAGAGCTGGCATGAAGAGATGTGGGCAGCGTCCCCTGGAGGCCCCAGTAGCTGGTGTTGAGGTGAGAGATGATGGAGCCTCAGACTTGGGAGACGGTGCCCAGCAGGAGATGTGGGAGACGTGAGAACATGCAGGGGTGAAATCCACAGGATTCTCCGATGGAGTCAATATGGGGGAGAGTTGGGGGCAATCAAGGATGATGATGTGTTATGTGTTCTGAACAAGACTGAGGAGGGATAATCATCTGGTGTAACTTCCCTCCCAGAACCAAGGAGACTCCCATCCAGAGCTGCCCTTGGGGTGCAGGGGGATTAGGAATCTTGTAGAAATGACTCACCCTCCTGCATGAGGATTACCTGGCCTGGGCAGAGCACTGGAAGAAAAGCCCCAGTGAGAAAAATGTCCACTGCCTTGTTTCCTTAAACCAGGGGTGATTAAGGACAATATGATGCAGAGAAAGACTTAGCCACCAGTAATCTCCAAACCATCCTTAAGCAACATCAACTCCCAGTACAAGAGCTCCCTCGCCCTATAGCCAGTCCCAGACAAGTTCCTAGGTGACCTCCCAGCCAGACACTCCCTCTGGCCTTTCTCTTGTCTGACTTGTCCCCATCCCAATGTCTGTGACATGTAAGAGGCCCTGGTCCCTCGGTGGTCACCTTAGGCCCAGATGATGCAGAGTGGGCAGGACCTGCAGGGGTGACTCTCCTCCCCAGGGGCCCAGGAGATCCTGGATTACAGGCTGGACTGAGGCAGGGCCTGGACCCCCACCCAGAGTCTCCAGCCCTCTCCCTCCCTGGAGTCCTCCCACAGCTTTCCAGACTCACCTTGGCCCAGGAGGATGGGGAGACTGGGTGACATGGCCAGCCTCTCACCGTCTGCTCTGTCCTTGTCCTGGGGCTGTGAGGGCTGGAAGTGTGCAGGACTGGCTCTCAGAGGTCACATTATGGGCTCGTGTCTGTGGTCTCAGAGGAAGGGAGGTGGTTGGTTCCCAGGCACGAGTCTAGCTTCCTCTGTGTGGGTCCAGAGAGGCCTTGGTTCCCAGAAGGCATTTCTGGTGAGAGATCTCATAACCAGGCTGAACCCATGTCCAGAGGAGACCCACATAGTATTAACTCATCAGGGACAGTTACATATAGATATATAGATAGCTACATAGACACATAGATACATAGAAAGATAACTAGATAGATAAATAGATACATAGATAGATACATAAATAGGCTTATAGATACATAGATAGATACATAGATAAATAGACAGATGAGTGTAATATACACTTGGGGAAACTTTCTGGCTTGGCTTGGGGTGCTGACAGGCTGACTGCTCTTAAACCACACATTTCCTCATGCAATTTGGATACTTAGGTATCTCAAATGCAAGGGGGAACCATAAAATTCTCCTGGCAACTTCATGGTATTACATCCAGGAGGTATGTGGCACACTGGAAGAACACTCAGTCAGGGCTTCCTCATACTCTCGAGGGCAGGTGGCACCCTGGGCAGGTCCGATGCTCTTGCCTCTGTGCCCCTCTGTGTCCCGGGACTGTGGGCTGCTCTCTGCACACTCACCCCTGCCCCCCAGCTGGCGCTGGTTAGGCTCTCTCATTAGGGCACTGAAGGAGGCTGTGGGTCTGGAGGAGGAGGCGGGACAGGGTGAGTTTCTTGGTCTCGAATATCCCAATTTTAAACTGAAAGCCCCTAAGTCTGCAGATGTAAATACAGTAAAGAAACAATTATGTCTGTCCAAATATTGGTGAGCAGAGTTTCTTGGACTGTTGAGTTTGCAAAGAACCAGATGGGTTGAGATGGTGGCTGGATTCTTGTCTAGACCCTGATGGGCTTCCCAGTGTCCATTTATGGCCAGAACATGGGCACTGTGACCAGGGAAGGGTAGTCTTGTAGCCGCATCTCTGACTACATTGAGTCTTACCATCACAACCTCCCAGGGGAGGCCTTTGAGGAGGGGACAGACAAGGGAATCAGGATTTGGAGGGAAAGACCTGCACCTTCTTAGGGTCATAGCCCAAGGGAGTGGCTGGCTGAGGCCGTGGCACGAGGTGGGCTCACAGGCAGAGCTGGAGTTCTGGGGAAGGGACTTCCTCACGGTCCTGGGGTCAGCAGGTGAGGTCTGATAGAGGAAGAGGAGGGGTCTTTAGCACTGGCAGTGGTGCCCTCCTGGACCAGGTTGGGCCCTCCCTCTGCACGGGTGCAGACCTGCAGCTCTCCCCAGAACTTGCACTCAAGCCCAGCCCCTGTGGTTACTTTGTTCAAGGAGAAGAGACTCAGGCTCTCGGTGTCTGCCATCACTCCTGGCATCATGGCTCATTGAACTTTATTATTCCTGGCCTGAACCCCCACATCTGCCAAGACCTCCAAGCTCCCCCAGCCCAGCTGACCCAGCGCCTCTAAGAAATGGAAGGTCCAGACCCGCAGGCTCTGCCCTGGGACAGAACCCAGGAAGTGGCCCTGAATCTAGATTTGAGGGTGATGTGGCCACAAGACAGGGCACCCCCACGTGCTGCAGGGAATCTGGGGTTTGTGGTCAGAGACACTCTGCTCAGAAATCACTTCTCTTTCTGTGTGAAGACAAGCACCCTTGCTTCCCA
Source organism: Equus asinus (assembly GCF_041296235.1). Taxonomy (NCBI): domain Eukaryota; kingdom Metazoa; phylum Chordata; class Mammalia; order Perissodactyla; family Equidae; genus Equus; species Equus asinus. The sequence continues at coordinate 38,104,403 of NC_091815.1, forward strand.
ACGAAAGAGGAAGAAAAGGCTGGCGACACACACACTCTCTGTGGAAACTCACCCGTGTGCAAAGACACTCAAACACAGGGAACAGGTAGCGCCATTTACTGCCTCCCAAATAGCCCCACATGTTTGTACGATGTTGCCCTATGAAGGAAACGTGGTGGTGAGGGGGGACAGGAGGGAACCTTACTAGACAAACCAAGCCTTCCAGAGAGGACTCGTGCTCACTGGAACGTGCCACAGACCTACGAGTGGAAGTATAATGTGAGGAAGGAAGTTTTTGATGGATTTTTAAGTGAAAACATAATTTAAAGCAGGGCCTCTAAATGTCTTCTTATGTTGCCAAAGGAAAAAAAGATAAATATGCTTGAAAACCTGGGAGAAACAATAGCAATAGCCAGCATTCGTCTAGCTTTTGGCGGGGGGGTGGGGGGGCGGTGGCTATGTATCATTTGCCTTCTTCACTCTGTTTTCCAGCGGTAGATGCAGATTCGGAGAGTGACCCAAATCAACTCTCAGTTCCCATTTTAACTTTGCTTCCTGAACCTTCCATTTTGGTGTCTTTCTTTGTGAGCTCAGAAGGAGTTAATAGCAACATATTTTCTTATTGAATGAGCCATGTTTGAACACTTTATAATATTTATTGTTCAAAATTGGGGGTCTTTTTCTGAGTTATTCAAATTTTGAATAATCTGATTTCAATCCAGTCATCTATTCGTCATGAGACTCCAGGTTTTGCTAAGAGATTCTGTAAGTGTTCGGGCACAACTGATGCTATTAAAAAAAACACACACATCTAAAATAGTGATTTTATACTATTTTATGTTATTTAGCCTCTTATACAATTCTGATAAATCATTCATTTTGATCATTTTATCTTATATTATGAAACAACATACTATTTTTTTTGAATCAATGATTTTCCATTGATGTGATGCTGCTTTGTTTGTCAAAGCATCATTAAAAGTCACACAGGTTACATGCCATTCCTTAAATTAAAACCTAGACGAGTAAAATGGTACCACGTACAAGTGAAAGTACCATCATAGGTATGTATTATTTTTGTGTGGGGGTTTGTGTGTGCATGTATTTGGGCGTGCATGCGTGTGCATGTATATGTGTGCATGTGTGCATGCACGTGTGTAGAAGATCACAATGCAACTCAGTTCTGCAGAAGAAATAAAACACTTCTATTTGTCCATCATTGATGTGATCTCACTCGGGAGCTGTTGCTCTAAATAACATGGAATGCACATGCACACACACATACACAGCCCCTCCCTGTCATTGTAAATGCTCTTTCAGCTTTAATTCCTTCTTTCAGGGTCCCCATCTCCATGCTCCTTCCCAGGATGGTCCAGGTGGAGGGAGCAGGTGGCTGATGTGACTGTTGGGGGGATGGACGGCTCTGTGTCCTCCTGTTGGCCCTGGGTCTGAGTTGACTGGGATCTCTGGGGTGTGTTCACCAGATTGCTGAAGACCCTGCTGATGTCTGTCCCCATTGGTCATGGGCTCCATCCTCTCTCTGCTCCCTCGGGGCCTGGGGACCCTTCTGGCCATGTCAACGTCCACTTTGTCCCAGGGACTCAGTAGACATGTCTGAGCATCTGCTCCTGCCCAATCTGGTCCAAGCGGGATCTCTCCTCCCACCACGATGGGCCCCACTGTGGCCCCCTGGTGTTCGCTCCCTGGATGCACCTCAGGGGACTTGGGGAGAGTCCAAGTGCAAGGTAGACACCCCACCCTCACCCCATCCCCAGCCCCACTGGCTTCTCTGCAACACAAGGCGTGCTAAACGTGGCTCGTCCTCTGGATGGTGCTTGTGGGAAGTCCTTCCACACAGGAACGTCCCTGCTTCCTAAGACCCTGAGTCCTGGCCCCTCCATTCTCTGGCCTGAGGGTCAAGAAGCAAAGACTATTCCTGACATCTGCCTTTCTGCTCTCTCTCTGAGCCCTCCTCCTATTCCCACCATCCCCCGAGATGGAAAAGGTTTCGGTTTTAATTTCCCCTAAATCGTGTCTGTCCCCACTGCGGCCTCACTGCCTGGACTCACGGGACGCCTTTTCACTGGAGCAGACGCTGGACCTGCTCAGCCGTCCTGTGTTCTGGAGGGAGTGGAATATTCAGGAATCCACTCTCTATGAATGCCGCCTCTCCACCCCCTCCTTGCTAAGGAGCCTGTGTACCCGCCTGTCTGCCTCGGGATCAGAGTTAGGCAAGCCAGATTTTAAGTGAAAATGCACCATTCTAACTGTAATGGTTATTTTGATGTGTCAACCTGACTGGATTAAGGGACACCCAGAGAGATGGTAAAAGACTACTTCTGGGTGTGTCTGTGAGGGGGTTTCTGGAGGAGATTAGCTTTGATTCAGAAGACTGAGCGAAGAGATCCACCCTCACCAGTGTGAGCGGCATCATCCAACCCCCTGAGGGTCCCAATAGAACAAAAGAGGGAAGGAGGACAGGAAAGATATAAAGATGTAACTCAGAATATTAGAAAATATTTTATATAGCAAAATAGAAAAAGGGATACTGTCCTTAAGATTTAAATGCCCATTCTAAACAGTTAAATTAAAAAGCATGTGTTTTCTAAGCAGGAAAATTATATAGATGAGCATTTCTCATGACAAAAGAATGCCTAAATATAAAATATGCTTTTCTCAGAAGTTATTGTGCAAATACAAAATAAATTCCAAAAGAGATATAAATACATTTCTTTGTCAAATTTTTAATTTAGGTTCATAGCTTCACTTTGTGTAATGAATAGTCTTATTGGAATTTTGCATCACCATTTCCAGACAAAAATAAAGTGAATTAATTATAGTTTTTCAGTTTGGTATTATTTAAAGTAGGAGGAGGGCAGACTTCTACATTTACACAGTGCTATGAAATAAAAGATATGGTTGTTCTAGTCACATTTAATTTGACAGGAAATTTTATAATCACCTAAAATTTAGATGTTTTCTAAAGAATCAAATTAGGACTCCTCAAAACAATAATTGTCTATATACTAAAAATGAACTGTATATTATGTGAGTCATGTATCAATAAAAATTATCAATAAAAACAAGTGTCTTTATGTTTATAATAATATTTTACTTGTTTACTTTAATAATTAACAGTTACTAAATTACAAGTGATTTAACTGGTGTTAAAATTTGGGAAATATGAGAATCTTGGTAAAGTACAAATTAGTTAAGGGAAACTGATGCTAAAAAAGTCAAAAACATTTCTGGAAGGATACACAATAATCAACAACAGCGTAACCCTGTTTGATGGAGGATGGGGAGAAAAGAACACGAATTTCATGTTTATGCACATTAATTTGTGTAAAATTTCATTACAATAAAATGTTTTATAAAGACAAATTGAAAAAATTAGCAAATTTATAATGGGGATTGATCAACAGATTCAAAGAAGAGAAAGACGGAAATGGCCCTAGAAATCATGGAGGAATCATAAAAATAAGTTTAAGTTGTCCTAAAGTAAGTCAGTTGAGCAGGAAGGAGAACAACATTTTGGTACATCATGGAGACAAGAAAATATCTGTGAATCTGGACCAGCTGTGGTTATGGGTCCCACGTGGCCTTTAAGAACTGCAGTCCTTCATGGAAAAATAAAGACTTTTCTCCTTTGAGTGATTTCTGTGGAGGCACAGTTCAGGACTAAATAAGGGACATCTTACCTCCTGGAACAGCGACAGGAAAATCCCCCCCCCCCCCCCCCCACACACATAGCTCTTCTGCCTGGGAGCTGAACAGTCAGAGCAGACCCAATTTTCACTCCTTGCAGGCTGAGTAGGGTGACAGCTTTAGAAACCCCGGTGGATCTGGGGCAGGTGCAGAGGTTTGGGGAGTATGAAGGCATTTCTAAATCTGGTTACATGTCAGACTCCCACCGAGACCTCAAAACAGATATAGTCCCTGATTCTACCTGCTCCCTAAGCCGGGAAATCTCTTAGCACATTTTTACTTAAAGGAGACTCTATTCCTCTAAATGGGAGCTATAATTCCCTTCTCCATACTGACCCCAGAAATTTTCTATAGACATGAAATTACTGGGGCAGTAAAGTGCATCCTGCTGCCCAGAATCCATAGGAAAGGAGAGGGAAGTGTGAAGTTTTGCACTGATCACAGAAAGTTTCTAGAGATATCCTGCCATCGCCAAACCAAAGCACAACACGCTGCCACAGATTTATTAAAAGTTCTCTGTAGCGGTTTCCACCAGATGACAGGCGCCAATAGCTAAACATGCTCTTACCCCTCTTATAGGCAGGAGAGTGAAGACTATGGGGGATGCATTTGCTCAGCGAGAGGATTTCGGATGGGGCTCTGACAGATAAATAAATAAATAAATAAATAAATAAATAAATAAATAAATAAAAGAATGGTTTAAGGAGATGTGTATAGGTGCTAAGTTGACAAGGGTTGGATGACTTGTGATGGTTGATTTTATGTATCAACTTGGCTGGACCGTGGTAGATATGTGGTCAAACATTATTCTGGATGTTTCTGCGAGGGTGTTTTTGAATGATACTAACATTTGAATCAGTGGAATTTGAGTAAAGCAGATGGTTCTCCATAATGTGGGTGGGCCCCATCCAATCAGTTGAAGGCCTGAATACAACAAAGACTCATCTCCCCTGAGAAGGAAGGAATTGTGCCAGCAGATGGCCTTCATACTTGAACTGAAGCTTGGCACTCCTGATTCTCCAGCCCACCAGCCCACCCTTCAGATTTTGGATGTGCCAGCTTCCATAATTGTATGAGCCAATTCCATAAAATAAATCTTTTCATATATATGTGTGTGTGTGTGTGTGTGTGTGTGTGTGTGTGTGTATCCTATTGGTTCTGTTTCTGGGACCCTGACTAATACAATGTGTACAGGATTTCCTTTTGGTGTGATGAAAATATCTTGGAACTAAACAGAGGTGATGGTTGTGCAAGATTGTGAGTACAACAAATGCCACTGAATTGTACACTTTTAAATGGTTAATGGTTAACTTTGTTATGTGAACTTTACTGCAATAGGAAAAAAAGTAATGATGTAATGTTTGTAAAGCATGCAGCACAGCCCTGACATTTTAAAAGTGGATTCTTATTGAACCCATAATGCACACTCATAGTGTATCCAGAAAAGACAACATTATCACCAGCCAGGTCCAGGGTGCTGCTATTTTTCTTCCTGTTTGCCTGCCCCAGGGTAGAGTAGGAAAGAGATAGTGTTCGTCAGATGACAGCATTCTGGGGTCAGTCTGATCCTCACCTACATGTTGAGCTTCCCTGCCTCATGAATAATTCCGGCTCCTTCTCTGGATATCACCAACACCCCCAGACCTCTACCTAGACACCTACCCTGTTTCGCCCATGAGAACCCCATCCCAGGAGGGTGGGTTCTGTGGTTGCTGTCCACAGTGCTGATTGAGATTTAGCCACTCGAGTCTAGTTTCAGCACCATGGTCAGAGTCTATGAGGGCAAAGGCGCTTTCACCGATTTCTGATATCTCAGTTGGCAAGTTTGCATCAGCTGAGCCCCCATCTTTGGTCCCCCTAAATGGTCTCCACACAGGAGTCTAATAAAAGATATTAAATCAGAGCATCGGAGTAGATTGGAAAAATACAAGAAAATGGCAGTAGTTGACATTAATTCCTACTCCCCTCACAATCAGTGCATCCTGAAAAGGGATAGAATTTGGAAGCTCGGGATGTTGACCCCACACTCAGCACTGACAACCACTGGAGCAGCTCAGGGTGTTATATAATGTTAGTTCTCCTCTGTCTACCTCAGAATATCTGTTACCAGACCAGGTTCAGGATACCAGCTACTGGGGTATGACCAAAAGATAGTAGACCTGGGGTCACACCAAACTAGTTTCAAAACCTAGATCTGTGTCTTGCTAGCTCTGTGTCCTTGGGAACATCATTTCATCTCTCTTAGTTTCGCTTTTCTTTTCTGTGAAATGGCAATGATAATGGTGTCTGCTTTGTAGGAATGTTTGGAGGATCGATGGTCAGAGATGATTATATTCTGCCTCTCACAGGAGGCAAGCAGTTTAGCTAAGAGGGTAGGAACTGAGCAAGGCAACCTGGGATGTGTTCATAGTTCTGTCTCTTATTAACTATATGACTTAGGGAAAGTCACACACATGACTCTCTTTTGTCATCTATAGAATGAAGATAATGCTAGGACGTACTGCATAGGGTTTGGGTGAGAAACTAAACAGTTTCATCATGTGATGCGTGGAGTAAGGTGCCTGACATACAGTTGGCACTCATTCAAGAATGTGAGCTGTTATTACTATTACTACCGTCATCATCATGATCCTAATCATTATGTGTCTAGACACAGCCTGATAAGCTACCTGTGTTCAGGGTGGATAGCTGTTTTCAGGAATTATTGTTAGAATTGCTGTCAGGCTCCTTGGACAGCTGACACAGATAAAGAAACTGAAGCTAAGTGTTGAAAAGCGACTGCCACGTGAGCAAGAGTTGGTTGGACCAGGACTCAGAGCCAAGCCTCTGTGATGCCAGTGCATGGGCTGTGGCCACAATCCCACCTGCCCATATTTAGCATCAAGGCAGGAAGGACCCTAGGAACCCCCTCAACTTCCAGAGGGAAGAGCAAGGCTTGAGGTACTTTGGGCAGGAGTTCACAACAATTGTCTCTTGGTCCTTCCCTACTTCCTCAGCTTTTCCAACTGTACCAAGATGCTCTTTGCCTTCACAGAACCTGCAATTGGCTCCAAGGAAGTTTTCCTGGTGGGCTTGTGGTGCAGAGGAGGAGGAAACTACAGATGGTCTGGGCTGCAGAGGGACAAGGCACTGGGAGATGGCTCAGCTGGAAGAGGAAGCAGCTCCAGAGACAACGCTCAGCTGTCCTTGGAAGTGAGCAGACTGGCTGCAGTCCACTCCTTGGCATGACGTGATGGCTTCTCCCCAGGATCCCTCTATTGGCATGCTCCTTTCTCCTTTTCTGCTTCCCTTTGCATCTCTTTCTGTGTTACACTCTGTGTCTCTCTGTTTCTGTCTCTCTATTTCTGTCTCTCTCTTCTTGTCTCTGTGTCTCTCTTTCTCCTTCTCTCTGTCTCTCTGTCCCTCAGTCTATCTCCCACTCTCTCTCTACCTCTCCCTCTCTCTCTGTCTCTGTCTGTATCTCTATCTCTGTTTGTGTCTCTATGTGTGTATGTGTCTCTCTCTCTCTGCCTGTCTCTGTCTGTCTTTCTCTCTGCCCCATATTGCTGTGTCTTTGCCCCTGTCTTCCTCCCTGGGTTTTTCTCTGTGTTTCTCCTTCTCTGTTTAGGTCTCCATCACTCTGTCTGGCACTCTGCCTCTGTGTCTGTCCTGACCTCTGTCTCTTTCTCTGAGTTTCTACCCCTCTCAATTGTCAGGAGTCTGGGTCTCTACGTCTCCCTGTGCTCAGAGCCTCTCATCATCCTCTCTGTTTTTACGTTTGGGTGTTTGTATTTCTGTGCCCCCTTGCATGTCTCTATTACTCTGCCTCTCTCTCAGTGCTGAGTGTGTCTCTTTATTTCCATCTCTCTCCCTCTGTTTGTGTTGTGTGGGTGTGTGATTGTGTGTCCCAGTCTTTCTGGGGCCTCTACTCTTCTCTCTGAGTGTGTATCTCTCTTTCTTTCTCTCTCAATCTGTGCATGTGTCTGTCTGTCTGTCTATCTTTCTCTATGTCACTCTCTCCCTGTCCATCCCCACTCTGGGTCTCCCCCCTCTCCCTCTGAATCTAGATGGAGCTCTTTCAAAGTCCTTTTGGTTGTTGGAAATCCTTCCTGATGACAAAGCCCCAACCCTGGGTCACCCTACCTGTCAGCCTCCTCTGTGCACACCCTTGATCTGCAGGAGAAAATCTCGCCACCCCGTGCATTGGTCACTGCACGCTATGGCCTCTGCCTCTCCATAGCCTTTGGTGGAGGCCCTGCCACGCTGACTTCTTCATCTGCTCAATGGACATAAGATAGCACCTACCTCATGGGTTGATGTGAGGACTAAACGAGATAATATGTGAGAAGTGCTTAGAACAGCGGTTTGCCCATAGCAAGTGCTCAGGAGATGTTGTCCTACAGTTCTCCCGGGGCTCAGATCTAGGCCAGCTTTCCCTTCCTTCCCAGTGCAGCTGAACCAAAGCCTCGCCTTCCCCATCCCAGCTTCCTCCTCACTGAGACCCAGGCCAGTGGGGGAGACCAGCCTTGTGGGGGATATCCAGGCCAGTGAGGTAGATCCAGGCCAGTGGGGAGACCAAGCCAGTGGGAGAGACCAGGCCAATGGGAGAGAACCTTGCAAGCACCCGCCCCACCTGTACACTAGCCGAGGTTAAAGTCACTCCTCCACCCTTCCTCCTGTTCCTTCAAGAGGCAGCTTCTCCTGCCCTTGGCTAAACTCTCCTCAAGTGCTCTAGACCTGGGCGGCCCAATCCTGGACCACTGGCCACTCGTGGCTATTTCCATTTCAATCAATTAAAATTAAATAAAATTAAAATTTCAGTGTCTCAGCCCCACTAGACACATTTCAAGTGCTCAACAGCCACATGGGGCTACCGTATTGAACAGTGAAGATAAGAGGAACATTCCAATCATTCCAGAAAGTTCTGTTGGACAGATCCCTTTCTTCCCTTCTACTAGGGCTCCTCTGCATCACAGACCATACTCTCTCCTGTATCCTTCGTCTCTCCTTTGTCAGGGTCAGTCTGCCTGAGTTCAAATCCCACCTATACAACTTAATAGCTCATTAGTTAGGTTACCTAAAAATCAAAATAAATTATTTTTTTTAAAAAAACTTCTCTGTGCCTTAGTTTCTCCAACTATAAAATGGGGGTAATAATATCAACCTCCTTACAAAGTCATTACAAGGATTAAATGAGGTTGCATACAGAAAGGGCTTAGCACAGCTCCTAGTTGATTCTAAGCACTAGATAAATATTAGCTGCTATGGTTCTTATTGTTGCTGTTTTGTTGTTAGATGCCTTCTTCAAAATGCTGAAATAGGCTCTAATCTCCTTTTAAAATCTGTATGTGGTAGCAATCAATGATTCTCAAAAGAAACTGCTAAGTGGGAAAAAAAAAAAAAAAAAAGCATCCAGCAGGAGTTCATGAGTGTATTTAAAATGCGTTTTCTTTGAGCGCCGTGAGATCAGCAGTTCTCATCCAGGGTCAGTAGCCCCCATACAGGGCACATTTGGAAACACTGTTCCTTGTCCAAACAGCGGCGGGGGGGAGGGGGGGGTTGCTACTGACATCTAGCGGCTGGAGCCCAGGGTTGCTGTTCAACATCCTATAGAGCACAGTGCCATTCCCATGACAGAGAGTGATCTGTCCCACGTGTCAGTAGCACCAAGGAGGGAAAACGCTAGTCTATGTGTTTCTAAGAGCCCAGCCGGGTTGGGAGGTGTACACGCCAAACTAATTTCAGGGGATGCACGAGATGAAGATTGGATTGGATGAGGTCATCAAGACTTTACTAGTTAAGGTCCTTTTCTCTCTCTCTCTCTTTACAAGACAGATGTGTTTGTGTAGCCTCTATGTAACAAAAATAACTTTTTCAAAAAAGAAACAAAATAGTAGCAAATGTATCCAAACCAACCACAGAAACAAAACTCTCTCTGACCCCCGACTTCTCCCGCTGGATATCTTCTCTCTCTCTCCTTTCCTGCACAGCACACTCCTGAGTCCTCTGCTGATTTCTCTGCACTTCCTCACCTCCTGCCTCTCTCTCTCGCCTCCCCCACCACAGTCTGTTTCCACTTGCCCAGCCTCCTCCGGCAGCTCTCACTGAGGCCACCAGTGGCCTCTGGGTTGTTAGCAAATCCAGTCAGTCTTTTTTCATAGTTGGCTTGCTTCTGAGACGGCAGGGAGAGTGCCTGTGCGTCCTCCCCAGGCTTCTGGAACCCATCTCTCTCCTCCTCCTTCTCTTTCTCTGCTGCCAGGAACTCGTCCCAGGTCTATTGCCTCTTCTTGTTTCTAGAATGCTGCCCTTCTCAGATGCTGTCCCAGGCCTCTGCTCTCTCCTGCACTTCCATCAAGAACCAGCCACATACTGTGTAGGGTGCATTGCAAATGAAAATGGGGGGTCCCTTGTCCAAAATTATTAGTAATTTCAAGATGGTCACGGCAGATCATTAAACCAAGTGCAGGGCCTTTCAGAACAAGGGGCCCCAAGTGACTGCACAGGTCACCCCTATGAAGCTGGCCCTGCTTCCCTTTCTCCCTAGCATGGTCTCCAGCATCTCTCGCATGCCTGCTCCTCCTCCCAGGTTCTCCACCTTGGGGGTGGCCCCACATCCCCCAGGACATGCCCTCTGAGGGTGGTTGGAGTAGACAGAATGCATCTCTACAGATGTCCAGGCGTGAATCCTTGAAGCCTGTGAACTTGTATCACATAGCAAAAGGACTTTGCAGATGCAATTAAAGTTATGGACCTTAAGACCGGGAGATTATCCTGGCCTGATGGTTATTTTTGTGTGTCCATCTGACCATGCTGTAATACCTGATTATTCAACCAAACATGAATCCAGGTGTAGCTGTGGAAGCATTTTGTGGATGTGCTTAATACCTACAATCGGTTGACTCTAAGTAAAGGAGATTACCCTGGAGAACGTGGGTGGGCCACATCCAATCAGTTGAAAGGCCCAAAGAGGAAAACAGGGGTTTAACTGAGGAAGAAGAAATTCTGCCTCAAGACTGCAGCAGACTGAGAGTTTCCAGTCTGCCTGCTATGAATTTGGGGCCTGCCAGCCCCTGGCACACAAAATCCAATTCCTTGAAGTAAGTCATATATGTAAATGACATTTCCATTACCAAATATATGTATTTTGGGTGCATATTATATATATATATATATATATATCTTAACTATATAGATATCTTAATTATATATCTTAATAGTATATATGTGGATATATATATGTGTGTGTGAGCACATAAGTATGTATATATATACTGTTGTACTATATATATAGTATACATATATTATATATACGCACACACACGCATATATATATCCACATATATATAGACACATGTATATATATATATATATAGCCTGCTGGTTCTGTTTCCCTGGAGAACCCTGACTGATACACCTGTATTGTCCAGGTGGGCCCAATCTGATCTCAAGAGCCCTAAAAGCAGAGAACCTTCTCAGGCTGGAGGCAGAAGAGAGATGAGCAGACCAGACTCTCAAGTCAGAGTCGCCTGAAGCCTAAGAGGGACTCAACCCACCATTGCTAGCAGAGAGCCACATGGAAAGCATGAGAAGGATGCAGGCTGCCTCCTGGAGCAGACCAGCCCCCACCTGACAGCCAGCAAGAGCCTGGGACCTCAGTCCTGTGGCCACGGGAACTGAATTCAGCTAACACCCTGAATGAGCTTGGAAGAGGGTCGTTCCCAGTAAGGGATGTGGCCTGCAGACACCTTGATTTCAACCTTGAAAGCTCCTAAGGACCCACACGGACTCTGACCTATAGAAACTGTGAAATAATAAGTGTGGGTGCCTGTAAACCACGCGGGTTGTGGTGATTCCTTATGGCAGCAACGGAAAACTAATACCGTAGTCCTTGGCTCCTCTGTCTCCTGCATCCCCTGTCTGTTTGGGTTCCCAAGTCCAAGTGAGCCTGCCTCCTGAACCCCTTTTGTCTGTACCTTCCTCTCCATCCTTGTGGCCCCCTCGCTGGGGTCCCGGCACTCACTCTCACAGGCTCCAGTCCACGGCTGGGACTACAGTGAGGGAAAAAAATTAAGGGAGCACCAAAGATTCAGTAACCAAGATCAACAACGTTGTAATGCAACAAAAGAATAAATGCAACGAAAAGAATGAAGAACACATCCATGATGAACAAACTATCGACATTTTAAGCAAGGACAGAATCAGTGTGACTGACTTTTATTCTACCTCAGGCTTCAACAAAGCTCATCACAGCCCTGGATCCTGTCTTTATTTGAAGTTTTGGGGGGTTTTGTCCATTATGGATTTTTTTTTGCATTTTTTAAATATTGCATTAAAATATTATTTACCTTAAACAAAATGTGGTCTATCCATACAATGAAATACTATTCAGCCATAAAAAGAACGAAGCACTGATACATGCTACATTTGGAGGAACCTGGAAGATATTACGCTACCTGAGAGAAGCAGACACAAAAACGCCACATATCATATGACTCCGTATATATGAAATGTCCTGAACAGGCAAATCCATAGAGACAGAAAGCAGATTAACGGTTGGCAGGGGCTGGGGGAGAAGGGAGAAGAAGGATTGCCTGATAACGGGTATAGGATTTCCTTTTGGGGCGATGAAAATGTTTTGGAACTTGAAAGAGGTGATGATTCAGAACACTGAGAATATACAAAATGCCACCCGGAAATGGTTAATTTTATTCAAGTGAATTTAACATTAATAAAAATACTTAATAAAAATGTGCTATTTAAAGATATCATTTATCTTCGTTACTGAGTTTTGGGTGATCACCACCCCCCACCCCCTTAAATTCTGCTCTGGCTGTGAGTTCCAGCCTTGCTCCAGTCCATCCCCCACGTGGGTCCCAGTGGGGAACTCTCTACCACCTGCATCTGGCCCTGTTATACCTACTCCTTACCCTGCTCCAGTTTGGTGCCCCGCAGCCTCCAGGACAAAGTCTAAGCTTCTAATGGCTTTTGAGCTGATCTCTCCAGGCAAACCGAACTCCACCCCATGCCTTTGTGCCCTCTGCTCCACCTGGCCTCCCGGGCTGGATCTGAATATCCTGCGCCCTCTCCTGAGCCCTATAAACTCCCGCTCCTCCTTTGAGATTCCTTTGAAGCTCTTGAGCCGCATTTCCTTGTTATCAGTTGAACTCTCTCTTCTCCAGCCCCACACCCCCAGCCCTAGCTCACCACTGAGCCAGCCTCCTCCTGGGCCTCTACCTCCCCCCACCCCACACTGAGCTGGCCTCCTTCCTGGGCCTCTGCTCTCCTCCATGTCAGGCCCTCCCTCACACTGGCCGCTGAGGGATCTTCCTAATACCCAGATCTGACCCTCTTCTTGTCACCGATAGCCACAGGCGCTCAGAGTGATGTAATGGTCTTTCTAAGGATGAGCAGCTTCAGGCCGGGACATCCCTCCAGGGAACCCTCCAAAGCGCAGTCCGAGCTGCCCCTCCACACCGCCATCCTCCTGCTGGTCTCCTGCCTGACTTTCACTGTTTCCCTCTCGCCCGCGCCACACACACTCCCCAACAGCTGCAATCTGGAAGAAATTACCCTTCTAAACAGCCAGACTTCCCCAGTTTCAGGAAATTCCAAGCTGGGCAGGGGGAGGGGCCGAGCTGAGGGCGCGCCCTGTCCATCCCCCACCCCTCTGCGTGTCCTCCGAGCACATCCAGTCCAGGCCTCCTCCGCCCCCGCACTCAGTCCAGAGGGGCCTCTGCTTTTCCACTACCGCTTTCTAGTCCTTTAAATCCTAAAGGCAAACTTTTGGGGGATAAGGAAGGCTGGGAGGGGCCTGCACCTTAACCCTCTCTGCCCCTGACAGACTGAGCTGGACGGGGCTGTGAGTCTGCGTTGGTGTGGGCTCCTACCATGGCCCCCGAGAGGGGCTGACACTTCAGTTCCCGGTGCAGGTAAAGAAGGGACTCGATGCCAGGGGTGGGGCCTGGAGTCCTGGGTCTGAGGGAGGAGGGGCTGGGGGCCTGGAGTCCTGGGTCTGAGGGAGGAGGGACTGGGGGCCTGCACCCCTGGGTCTGAGGGAGGAGGGGCTGGGGGCCTGGACCCCTGGGTCTGAGGGAGGAGGGGCTGGGACCTGGACTCCTGGGTCTGAGGGAGGAGGGGCTGGGGGCCTGGACTCCTGGGTCTGAGGGAGGAGGGGCTGGGACCTGGACTCCTGGGTCTGAGGGAGGAGGGGCTGGGGGCCTGGACACCTGGGTCTGAGGGAGGAGGGGCTGGGGACTGGACTCCTGGGTCTGAGAAGTAAGAGAACCAGGAACGATTCCTGGAACCTGAGAGAGGAGGAGGGGGCCTGAGGAGGTGGCATGTGGACCCGGACGCCTGGGTCCCAAATCCCCCTCCAAGTTCCCCATGACACTTCCTTTGCCAGGTGAGATCCCGCCCGGAGGAAGAAGGAAGAAGGTGCAGGCCTGGGACTAGGAGGCGGAGGCGTCTCCACACCGAGGAGAGGGGCGTCCCAGCCAGAGTGGGAGCCGGAGCCAGAGAGCGTGCCTGCCCCGCTTGGCGAGGACCGCGAGGTGAGGGGCAGTGGTGGGCCAGGGCCCCCGGGCAGGTCCAGAGGGAAGCAGGACAGACGGCCAAAAGGACGGCGGCCGCTGAAGTCCGGGCCGCAGCCACGTGGCTTCAGGAAGCGCGCGCTGGAGCTGCAAGGAGCTGGGGGTCACCCACTCCCGGGTCCCCCGGCTCTGCCCCGGCCCCACCCGCCTCGCAGACTCTCCCAAAGGGCTGAGAACCAGTCGGGCCGGATCCGGAGAGGGTTGTTATTTCCCTCCTGGCGGGGCCGGGGCCTGGAGAGGACAGAGGTGAACCAGCTGTGCCCCCCACCCCTGCAGCTGGAGCTGAGGCCCTGCGGGGGCTGGAAAGAGACGGGGAGGGTGGAGGCGGGAGGAGGGCCGGTTGCCTAGGGCGCGGGGTCAGGGCCTCCGGGGACCCACCTGGCTCCTGCCCTCTCTGTCTGTTTCACGTTTGTCGCAAACAACAACCCCTCTGTGTGTAGCCTTGGCCATGTGACGGGCTTTTTCCAAGCATGACCTCATTGCATCAAGCACACAACTCTGCTAGAGGGAGGTTGGAGCCCTCATTTAAGAGGACACTGGGGCTGGAAGCAGTGGAATGATTTGCCCCAAGGTCTCAGGTATAGGAGGAGAAAAGGTGGCATTCAAACACGATTTCTCTAATTCTTGTCTGGAATGTAAAAAGAAAAGAATAACAAATGATCAAGTATATCTCTGGCCTTCATGTCAAATCAAAACATTATTTTTTCCATGGGGATGCTCGCTGGCCCACCCCATCCTGTGAGGGGCTATGAGCAATATATCATCCTTAGACCCTGGAGTTCATCCACCTAGAGTCCAAATCCAGCCCCAACATTTGCTACTGAACTACCCAGGGCAAGTTACTTCACCTCTCTGTGCCTCAGCCACCACATCTGTAAAATGGACATTGTGATAAGGGTTTCTGCCTCATTGGTTGTTCTGAGGGTTGAATGAGTTGGTTCATCTCTGTGAAGCACCTAGGCCTGTGTCTGGCCTGGAATAAGTGCTTGGGAAGTGAAATGTCAGCATCGTGAGTCTGCTTTACGAGGACCCCTAGCAAACAAGCATTCTGATTCCTGTTTGTCAGTGGAGTAAACTGAGGGTTAAGGTTGAGGAGGTTTGTTTGGGGTCCCACAGAAAGGAAAAGGCAGCCAGGTGTGTTTGATGTCAGGAACCAAAATCTGAATGTGCTGCCAGGTGCTGGAAAGTGCAGTGAGGTCACCTGGCAGGGCAATAGCAGGATGGGATGAGGGACAAGCTGGGGGGTGGGCAGGCAGAAGGGGTGGTGGCTGGGAGCTGTTCAGGGAGGGGTCACTTCACAGGGTAGCAGACAGTGGAACCGGTGACTCTGGGCTCTGGAGTCCCACGGAGCTGGCTTTGTGACTTTGGGCAAGTCATGTACCCTCTGTCTGTTTCCTTCTCTGGGACAGGGGAGAATGATCCAAGGTGGGACTCCACTGAGCATTTATTGAGCATTTGCTGTGTGCTACGACTTTCATGGGTAAAATCTCACCAATTCCTACAAAGAGACTACAAAATATTATATGAGTACCATTCCATTTTCGAGATGAGAAAATGAGGTCAGATCAGAAAGGTTAAGTAACTTGCCTAAAGCCACGCAGCAATGGGCACAGCCATATCCAAACCTGGGCAGTTGGCTTTCTGAGTTCTGCCTTTTCTTATCCATAATTTACTGCAGAGTAATGATGGGCACTGTTAGCAGTGAGAGCAGATTTGTTATTTTAAACTGTGGATTGAGATTCATTAATGAGCAAGGTCAGCATTTTTTAAAAAATAAAATGGTTTGGAATTTAAAATATCCAAGTGCCTAGCATGTTATAAGAGTAACATGTTTGTTTCATGAAATTTGTGTTTCCCTTATGTGCTGGCAGGAGGGGAGGGGGTGGGAATAGTGTGCTAGGTTGCAATAAAAATATATCTGCTCATCTAGGCTGAGATCAGAGAAGTTTGAGACACACTGCAGAGGTAGTAAATTAAGACTGGTTTGCCCAGAGAAATAAATGTGAACAGTGAGTGTGTGTGTGTGTGTGTGTGGGTAGGGTAGAGGGCAGCCCTCAGAACACATCCATCTACATTTATTTTAAATTCTTTTGACTTTGATTTTTCTCCGCATGACTGATATTTCCCAGGGTGCTAGTTACTAAGAGAACAATGCTGGCTGTTTTGACTTCCTCATAGGAGTTTATCAAATCTAAATTTTGTTCCACAGTTATTGTTTGGAAACAAATACTCCCCTACTTCCAACACTAGCACTACCAGTTGGCTGGCACTATGACAAATAGGGTTTTCTTTGATTGAGTTTTCCCATGTG
The DNA here is from genome assembly GCF_041296235.1 of Equus asinus. Taxonomy (NCBI): domain Eukaryota; kingdom Metazoa; phylum Chordata; class Mammalia; order Perissodactyla; family Equidae; genus Equus; species Equus asinus. The sequence continues at coordinate 38,120,969 of NC_091815.1, forward strand.
CCCTGCAAGGAAAGGAGGGTTATTTCATCCATCTTACAGACAGGAGACAGACAGACAAACAGAGATCACATAATTCATCCCATTTCATACAGTTGGCAAAGGGTGGGGCTTCAATTCAAATAGAAAGAGTTTTCATTATAATAACAGTGACTGTAGTTATTACAAAAGTCCAAGGCCATCACAGTCCCTCCCAGAAGTTCCATAAAAACACCCAGGTTCCAGGATATGGTCAAAGGTTGGCAGGCATTTCTATTGACCATTGAATCCCCAGGGTAGCCACGTGACAATAGTGTACCTAATTCAAGTTCACAAGCTGCCAGCTTCAAATTTACGCCATTCTTGTTCGTTTTTTTAACATAGGGAAATTTTATTATCATCTTACAAAAACTGAGCCATTACATTGTCTCTTTCAAAATCAAATAACTCAAATTATAAAATACTGTGCAAGTAGACAGATTCCCAGACCCACCCTAAACCTGAATTAAAATCTTCCAGCAGGCCTGCAGGATGACTTTTATGTGCCCTAGGCAAAGCTTTCATGAGGGTGTGTGTACCTGTATTTATATATTTATATTTTACGACTGTGTTGTTATAAAGACAAATAGAATCCACACATTTTAAAATAAACGAAAACATTTTCACTTTTTCGTGTGTGGTGGGCCCCAGGCACTGCACCTGCTGCACCTAAGGGACAAAGTTAGCCCCGTCTTCAGGGACGGGGCCTGGGAATCTCCGTCTTTGAGAAGCTGGAGTTTTCTGTCAAGTCTGGGAAGCATGCAGAAGGGTGGGTGACGCCTGTTGCTCGTTGCAGGGCCTATAGGAAGCTCAAATGTTAGTTCTTGTTGGAATCAGCATAGCTTGGTGGTCATGGGCAGACCTAAATTTGAGTCTGAGATTTGAATCAAGCACTGTGGCCTGGGGCCTCTGGGAGCCTCAGTTTCCCCCACCTGTAAAATGGGAGTAAACCGCTTTCATCATCATCTTGTCCTTTTGGAGGGCATCCTGTCCTCATGGAGGGCTGGGGACACGGCAGGTATCGGGCGCTCCATCCCGGGGGAGGCAGCACTGACCCGCCCCTACTCCGCAGATGCCGGTGCTGAAGCAGCTGGGCCCCGTGCAACCCAAGAAGCGGCCAGAGCGCGGCGCCCTGTCCATCTCCGCGCCGCTCGGCGACTTCCGGCACACGCTGCATGTGGGGCGCGGCGGCGACGCCTTCGGGGACACGTCGTTCCTGAGCCGCCACGGCGGAGGGCCGCCCCCCGAGCCCCGGGCGCCGCCCGCAGAGGCCCCGCGCTGCGCGCCACCGCCCGCCGTGCCGCAGCCCCCGCCGCCCGCCCTGCGCGCGCCCGCGCCCGCCGACCCGCTGCTGTCCTTCCACCTGGATTTGGGCCCCTCCATGCTGGACGCCGTGCTGGGCGTCATGGACGCGGAACGCCCAGGGGCCGCGGCCGCCAAGCCCGACGCGGACCCCGGCTCCGGGGCGCAGCACCCCAGGGCCCGCTGCAGCCCTAGCGAGGACCTCGCGCTGGACGACGTCATTGGCCTGTAGGCACCCCGGTTCCCCGCGCCTCTACAGTCCGACACCCCACTTCTTTATACATAAACGGCCAAGGTCTGTGCCTCAGTTCTGTCTGTTCACTTTGCATGTGGGAAGGGAGCATGGGGAGGGGGCTGATGGGGCCTGCGCCTTTAAGAGCCAGGTCTGTCTCCTTGCGGTCCGGTCTATGCGGTAACTGGACCAGACAGGTGGAGGTCGGATAATGGGCTGGGACTGGAGGGATACCGCACTTTAAGAGAGCTCGGGGGCGTGGCTAGGTGGTGCCCCTCCCAGGGGCGGGGTCCCGGCATGGCCCCTCCCACAGCCTCTTTCTTTCATTGATGTTGACTTGAGCTCGCGTCCAGGTGGGCTTCGCTCGGGCGGAGCTACCCTTGACCCTGGGAGCGTCCGCAATGCGAAGTGGCCGGGAAGAGGCGTGGTCCCCGTGGAGGAGGCTCCCTTTTCCCCCAAAGATGCGTGGGTCCGAGGGCGGCAGCAGCGTCCCGAGTCAGAGGTACGAAGTTCAGTCCGAACCTCCAGGCGTCCAGTTGTCCCGGGCGCCCGCGGACGGTGCGACCAAACGGGGGAGGGGGCCCGAGGGGCGTGACAGCACATGCAAATCTTTGGGCAGGGGGCGGAGCCAGGCTCGCTAAGTGCCCAAAGGAGGCGGGGCTGCACATGCAAATCAGACAGGGGCGGAGCCAGGCTCGCGGAGGCCCAGAGGAGGCGGGACTGTACATGCAAATCATTGGGCGGGGGGCGGAGCCAGGCTCGCTGACACCGAGGAGGCGGGACTGCACATGCAAATTACTAGGGCCAGGGGTGGGACCACAGTGTAAATCGCCTGGCGGCGGAGGGCGGCCCCACTGGGGGCGTCGCCGGACGTGTAAATTTCTCGGCTGGGGGTGGGGCCAGGTTCTCTAAGGTGTCTGAGCGGCGCGGCCGCACCGGTAAAGCACTTGGACTGGGGGCGGGGCCCCGCCAGTCAATCCCTTGGCGGGGGAGCTGGCAGGGTCAGATTCCCGGAGGACTCCGCGGAGGGCGGTCCCGGGATCGGGCCGGAGTCCTCGCGAGCGCGGGCGTGGTTCCCGGGTCGGGGCGTGGCCGGGGCGCCGGCGGGTGAAGCCACAGCGGGTCCCGGCAGACCAGTCCCGCCAGGCAGACCTGTCCCCGGCGCTAGACGGCCTAGGCCGGGGGCGCGCCAGCCACACCCCGGCTCTCATGGCGGCGGCCGGAGCGCCGGAGTCGCCCCTGGAGGTCCCTGCTGCGGAGCCCCCGCCGCCGCCGCCGCCGCCGGCCTGCCGCTTCTTCCTGGAGGGCCGTTGCCGCTTCGGTGCCCGCTGCCACCAGCCCCACCCCGGGGCGCCGGCGCGGCCTAACGATGAGCCCGAGCCCGAGCCCGGGGCCAAGAAGCCGCCGCTGCGCACGGCCGCGGCCGTCATCCAGCGCATCCGCTGGGACCCGCGCCTCGACCCGGCTGACTTCTCGGTGGGCTACGTCGACCGCTTTCTGGGCGTGCGCGAGGAGCCCTTCAGCGCCTTCTGCTGGGACGAGCCGCTGGCGGCGCTCGGGCCGGGCGTGCTGGCAGTGCCGCAGCACCGCGTGCGCTACTTCCGCTTCCGCGGCCGCGTCGTGTGGGACCGCGCCTCGCGCACCGACCACGTCTTTGGCTCGGGCTCGGCGGCGGGTCGTGGGCCCACCATCCTGGATGTGCTTGACAGCGGGGACGCGCCGGACGGCGGGGACGCGCGCGGGACTGGAGATGTGCACGCCGGGGAAGCTAGGGCCGAGGATGCACATCGGACCGCAGAGGCGCAGGACCGCCTAGCTGCGGGCCCGGCTGGCGCTCCGGCAGGAGAGCAAGGAGAGTGGGACACGACGGAACTCGAGGATACTTTTGCCCGCGAGAGGGGAGGCTCGGAGGCCCAGCACCTGGAGGTGGTAGGGACATCTGCGAAGGCCCAGAAACAAGAGCTGGGAGGGGCTGGAGGCCAGGCTTCCCCGTGGACGGAGCCAGAAAAACGTCTAAAACCAGCCAGTGCCCTCGGCAGGACTGCAGAGCCACAGGCCACGGCAGCCCCAGAGCGGACCCTAGAAGGTTTTCCTGATAAGGCAGCAGAGTGGGGTCTCGGGGCCTGGCCCCTAGACAGGAGAGAGAACACTGTGGCCAGGGCTGAGACCCCTCGCCAGCCCCGGCCAACGCATTTTGTGGCCCTCATGGTGACGGAGCCCGGGCTGCAGGCAGGAGTAGCCAAGGCCCAGGAAGAGATGGTCCGAACTGCGCCATCATGTGCTGCGTTCACGGTGCCTGCGCAGGCCCTGCACCTGACACTGGCCCTGCTGCGGCTGGTGGGCCCCGGGGAGGTGGAGGCTGCGGTCAGCACCCTAAGACGCGTGCTCTCGGCCCCGGGACTTCAGGCACCCCCTCGGCTAAGCTTTACACGCCTGGTGCTCCTGGGCCACCATGTGCTCTGTGCCCCCCCTTCTCCTTCCCTGGCAAGCATGGCCCAAGTGCTGGGACAGAGGCTGGAGGCCGAGGGGCTCAGAGTGCTAAAGCCCCCGGGAGGGCTGGACCCCCACCTCACCCTGGCCAAGGTACCCCAGGGTTCCGAAGTGTGCCTTCCTGTGCCTGGGTTCAGCCCTGGGCAGGAGCTGGGGAGCCAGCCCCTGGGGAAACTCTGGCTGTGCAGCATGGGGAGGACAGGCGGCACCTACCAGTCCCTAGCTGAGATCCCCTTGGGGTGACAGTCCCAGACCTCTGGGGAAGATAAATTGGATCTCAGCCCCAAAAGAAATCACGGCCAGGACCCAAAGCACCTGACAGAGGAGATCCAGTCCAAGCAGGAGGGACAAACGGTGTTCTCTCTCTCTCTCTCTCTTTAATTTTGGTTTCTCTCAAGCTTCCAAATGGTGCTCAGTGCTCCAAGGAAAGAACGAAGGAAGGAAAGGGGAGGGGAAAGGAAGGGGAGGGGAGGCAGAGAAGGAACATCTGGAAAAAAAGCAGCCTGACAGTCCAGCTGTTTGCAAACTCATTGCACATCCTCCAGTTACATGGCAGAAGAGGGAGGGAGGACGGAAAAGAAAAGGGGAGGAAGAAGAAAAAGTAACTTAAATAAACACACACAAAAAGAAAAGAGAAGGAAACATGACGTGAGCTGGTGATCCATGAAGGCGGGGAGGGGTAACTGGTTTACCTGTGCTGAACCAAGGAAGGGGTGGGAGCAGGAGGAGGAGGGAGGGGAGGGAAAAAAAAACCAGAAGAAACACTGGGATGGAGGGAGGAGGGAACACGGAAACAACTTAATACAACTGTAGACGAGGCGGCCCGGCCGGCGAGGTCCCGCGATGGCCTCCGGAGTCCTCAGTGCGGGTGGCGGTGGATCTGGTGGCGGCGTGGCGTCGGCATTTCTGGGGTGGGGGCCGAGGGCAGGGCACAGTCTTTACGCGGCTCCCCTCGCCCCAAACACTGAGGCCCCGGAGGGCTGAGCAACAAGAGTCTGTGGTGAGGCAGATGGCAGCGGGCAGGTGTGCTGGTGCCCCTGCCGCGGCGGGCACGGGCGGAGCGGCCTGTCTTCTTCCGCTGGCCCCCCGGCTTGGGACGGGCCAGGGTGCCGGGTCGGTACCGGAGTACAAGCTCGAGAGAGAGAGAGAGAAAACACTGAGACAGCATTAGTGGAGGTGCCAGGTGGACACAGACCAGCCAGCCCACAGACCGTGCCCCCAACCCTCCACTGTCCCACCCTCCTCCCCTAATCCCCTTCCTCTGAGGCAAAAAATAAAAATGTAGAAAAAAATCTCTGTACAGACTCCCTGGTGGGAAACGGAGGCAGGGATGGTAGCTCTTCCTGGAGCCCACTCCCCACAAATTAATTTACAACCCAAGTCCATGGCTCAAAAGCAAAATCGGCAAAGGCGGCGCTGGGGGGCCGCGGCCCCGCCCCCCGCCCCGTCGGCTGGTGCTCAGAAGGCTGACAGCTGCGCCAGGCTGAGGCGGCAGTCGATGCTGGCGTTGTCCGGGCCCGTGTAGGCCAGGCCCAGGGGCTCTAGGAAGGCCCGGCAGGCGGCCTCGCCCTCGAAGGCCAGCTCGGCCTGCAGGTAGGAGACGGGCAGCGCAGGGCGGAAGCTATGGAGACAAGAGGAGAAGGTGATGAGGCACGCAGCGGGCGGGGGAGGGCCCCACCTGCAGGGAGTGGGTGCCCCCCCCTCAGGCACCCAAAGGGTTTCCTCAGCACGTTATCTGCTGACCTCTCACCCCACCCCCAGCCTCCCCACCTCAGGGGCTTGGGGGGGCCCGGGGTGGGGGCTGGCGGCCCCAACCCCGGTTGTGCCCCCCTTCACCCTCACTTACCTGTGCAGGGGGACCAGGAAGGAGAGGGAATGGGAGGGAAGGGCCCAGCTGGCTCCTCCGCAGCTCAGGGCCTGAGCAGTCCCTCAGAAGAGGGCCCCGCTGTGGCCAAGGGGCAGGGGCTGGGCGGAGGGAGTGACCCATGGGCATGGGAGGGGCATGGGGCAGCCAGCAGGGGGTACTGCCTCTCTGGGGAACCCGCCCCTCACTGCTTCCCCTGCCAGGGGAACACCCCAGGCACAGGTGTCAGCCAGCACTGAGTATATACTTAAAACAGTTAATTCCTGGTTGCTGATAAGAGACTTGAGCACCTGACATGTGCTGGGAAAGGGCAGTTCTAAATGCTGCCACATTAACTCACTGAATTCCCACGGTCAGCTGTCACCCTACCCTTTATAAACACACACTGAGGCAACCAGTTCCAAACAGGGCCACTTGGCCAGCGTCACCTAGGGAGGGAGTGGCAGAAAGCACCTGAACCAGTCCTGCCTCGAGCCCAAGCTTTGTCTCAGCCCTGGAGAGCCTGCTGCCCTCACTTCTGAGCTGGCCTCCTGGCTGCCCTGCAGGAACCCGGCTCTGGGATGGGGTGGGGATGGGGGGCGGGGCACGTCTGCCAACGAAAGGCAGGGCCACCTTCGGAAGTGGGAAGGCCTGAAAGCAGGCGGCCAACAACCAGGGCCCCTCCCAGAGGCCCATTCGCGGCTGGGTCCCCGACCAAGGGCCAGCATATAAACCTGGTCCAGGAATAAGAGGTCGCCCAGCTACAGCCCCAGAACAGTCCGGGGGCTTGGGAGCTGCCCTGACGGAGCCTGTCTAGTCACAGAGGTGGACTCTGAGGGCAGCCAGGGCAGCTTTCAGCCACATGGCCATTTCCCTCATCACTCCCAGGTCGGTAACCAGGCCCTGTGCATCCTGCTTCCTCCATGTTTCTGCCCCACGTCCTCTTCTCTATGTCTGTGCCACTGCCCTGGCTCAGCCTCTGCCTTAAGTCTTCTTGACCTAAACTGGATCTAGAGTACATCTCCTGTCCTTCAGGGTGACTGTCCCTCCCCAGCTCCAAACCATCCCCATGGCTCCTAACCTCGGACCAGGGGTTCTCAACCTCGACAAGACTAACACCTGGGGGCTGGATGCTGCTGTGCTGTGGGGCATCCTGTGTACTGCAGGATGTTTAGCAGTACCCCTGGTCTCAACCCACTCAACAAGTAGCACCCCCTAGTTGTGACAATAAAAGTGGTCTCCTTATATTGCCCTCCATCCCCTGGGGGCTTCTCACTTCCAAGGACCCAAGCATCCCCACCCCCAACACATACACACACGCACCCACTCACAGTGGGCACATGCAACACCTGGTGCGCCGAGGACGTGCTCTTTTTAAGTACCACCCCCAGTCTGGCTGGCCCCCATGTCATGCCTATTTCCCTAAACATTGTCTGCAGTCTCAAAGGACCTCAAGTGGGAATGGGGCCCTGTCCCGTTAGACCAGACCATAAGCTGCCAAGAGCAGGCCCGCCTTTCTAGTTTGTCTCTACAGAGCAAGGAGCTCAGCGACAGGAGAGCCGCAAAAGACAGGCGGACAGAGACCTCAAGGCAGGAAGCCAAGAGCCCAGAGCAAGAAGAAAACGAACTAGAAACCAGGGTGACTTGAGCAGGAGAAAGAGAGCAGCAGAGGGATGAAGAGTGACCCCCGGAGCAGTGAGGCAGAGAAGGGCCCAGAACAGGGTGGGCTGTGTGAAGGGAAGCAGGAGGATCTGAGGGAGGGCTGAGTGTGGAAAGACGAGACGGGACAGAGGACCAGGACACGAGGGAGGGCGACCAGGGGACACAAGGGCTCTGGAGCTGGAGGCCTGATGGCCAGGAGCGTGAGGGGGGGGATGACAGGGAGGAGGGTGGCGGCGGGGCCGGCAGAGCAGAGAGCCGGGGGAAGCTCAGCTTCACATACGTTTTGATCATCGCCTTGAGGGCAGCCTTGCGCTCTCGGTCTGCAAACTTGTCCACGAGGTAGCCAGACATACAGGGCGCATGACAGTAGAGCCGGAAGAAGCGGTGGTAGTTGCCCAGAGCCCAGGCTGCCCGTAGCGCCAAGGCGTGGGCCACGCAAGGGTCTGCCTTCAGCTCCCGTGTCAGATACGCCAGTTCCGTGGTGATATCTGGGGTCCGAGACAAAAGGGGCTCAGGAGGGCCCAAGCCTGGAGGCCTGGGGCAGCCGTGCCCGTGGACCGTGCCTCTCACCTCCGGAGTTCTTGGTGAAGATGTAGTAGAGGATCCGGTAGGCCGTGAACTCACCCACGTTGCCTGGCAGGTTCTCAGCATACAGTGACTTGAGCTGCGTCTGGCACTGGTTAAACTCCTCGTGGTCACCCTGGAGGGTCAGGCACGGAGGAGGAGCAGAATGAGGCCAGGAGAGGGAGCCCGGGAGGAGCCCAGGAGGGCCTCGTCAGCCCACTCACCTTCTCCAAGGCGATTCGGGCATGCGTCTCGTACACTTCCACTGTGAACTCGGTGCGTACACCTTGCACCTGGGGCAGCGGGCAGGGAGAAGTTAGGCCAGAGCAGGGCAGGACGCACCAGGGCCAGGCCCTCCCAGCACCCGCCTCACCGTCAGATCTTGCCGGATGGATTTCATCTGCTCGCAGGCGAAGGCATAGTCCTGTTTCTCCTTCCAGTGGGACTTGACCATGCACAGTGACTTCTTCAAAACCTGGGGAAGGAATGGAATCAACGCTCAGTGTGACTGAGGCAAGGGCGCAAAGACACACTAGAACCTGCTACAGGCCCACTAACTTGCTGTCTTAAAAAGAGGGCTGCAACATCAAACCCACTGAACGACTCGCCACCAACATTAGAAAGATCGCAAAACAGCCGGCTACAATAAAATGCTCCCAGGCCTCGGTTTCAGCATCAGCACATGCGGGCATGTCCTTTGGGATGGAATGTTGACTACGTTTCTACCGTTGGCCTCAGCGGAGGATGCTGAGGCCCAATCATCCCACTGCCTCAGGGGCACGGGCCTGGGAGGGGGGCTTCCTTCTATCTCCTAAGCAGGGGACGGAGACTCAGAGGCCAAGCAAGTGTCCCAACAAGGCCATACACGCTGGACTCAGGGCTCCGAAGCACAAGTTCTGTCTTCACTTCACCTCTCAGAGTGCCCACCGGCCTTGATGTCCCCAGCCAGCTGCAGGTGCCTGCCTGCGACAGCACCCCCTCCTGTGTGGTCTCTGCCATCCTCCCTGTGTTGGCAACACGGGCCTAGAGCCAGCACCAGCCTTCCTGGGTACTTACTGCCACAGGGCGCACGGTAGACGGGTCTGGGGCACAGGTGAGACGCAGGTAGTGCTTGGTGATGTCAGGGCAGGTGCCCACGATCTGCAGCTCCTGCCAGTCAGGGTCAGCCCCGCTGCTCTCTAGACTGCCCATCTGCAGCACCAGGGGCTCGAGGCGCAGGCGGCGGGAATGTCCGTGCTGGAAGCGGGCCGCCCGCTTCTGCTTCTTCAGCTCACGCTCGGGGTCCTCACACTCCAGCGCTGCCATCTTCTTGCGGCTGCGCTTGGTGGGAGCTAGATCGTGCCTGGGCAGGGAGAAGCGGGCAGGGAAGGAGGCAAAGGGTGGGTGCCACGCTCCAGCCTCAGCCACAGGGGCAGTCAGCGATGTGCCTCCCCAACGCTCCCTAAGGACACAGCCCTCCTCCTCCTGGTCACCGACCCCAGGTCTCACCTCTTCCCACGCTGCGCCCTGCCTCGGCCCCGATCCATGTGGGCTCCCCGACCTCCTCGGCCCTTGGGGGGCGGGTTCCTGCGACCCACAGGATGACACTCATTCCCTGAGTAGGAACTGTCGGAGTCCGAGTGGGAGTCACTGCACAGAAGCAGCAAGGTGAGGCCTGAATGGCTGCTCCCCCAGGCCCACCCTCCACCCTGGAGCCTGCGCACCTGCGGCGGAAGTGGCGGGTCGGGGACCGGGAGGAGGAGCGGGAGCGGGAGTCCGTGCTGGAGGAGGAGCTGTTGTCCTTCATGAAGACATTGCGGTTGCCAAATTTGGCGAAGCTGCTGCCCCGGGCTCGGCCAGCACCCCCAGCCCCTGGTGTCCCTCGCTGGGACTGGGCACCCCCGCCCCTTGTCGCTGAGCCTGCCCCCCTGGGAGGATGAAGGCTGCTAGGGGCCTCCCACCGCTTCTTCTTGGGGCTCTCAGCCACAGGCTCCCGAGTCAGCCTGAGGATATAGCAGGGCAGGGCATCACCAACCCGGCGCCCCCACCGCCCCCAACATCTGCCACCCACCCCAGGGACACACAAGCTCAGGCGGGAAGGGCACTTACCCAGGCGACTCAGCTAATACGTTGCAGAAATGAGAGGCAAACCCAAGGTTTTCTGTGTCTACGGGGTGCTCTTAGCCGCTGAGTAACACACACCTGCCAACCTCCACGGCCCTCACCCACCCGAGGATTCCAACCCTTGGCGACTCCTGGCCTCCCGCCCCCAAGATCCAACATCCCTGCTCATTTCTCTTCGGGGCTCCAGGTACCCACATATGGAGGTCTCCACACAGCACCCAGCTCCCCTCCTGTGCAAAATCGCCCTCATCCCCACATGGCCCCCACCCGGACTCACCCCGGCAGAGGCTCCCGGCTCCAGTCGATGGTGTAGGCTGAGCCGTCCTGGAGCCGGGCCTGCAGCACCTCCTTGAGCAGCTTCTCCGTCCGGTCCTTGTCCTCCTCCGACTCGCAGGCCGTGAAGCAGCGCTCCACGTACTCCTTCATGTCCTGCGGCCAGTCATCAGGCTTCCCGGACAGGCTCCCCCTGGGGGCGGATGCAGGCACTCAGCTGGGAGGCACCCCGCACCCCAGCAAAAACTGTCATCACGACCCCTCACTGAGCTGACACATGTGCCAGATACACGGCAAGTGTTTTCCTTTTCCCTCTCATTTCATGCTCTCAGCAACCCCGGGGAAGGGACCCCTCTCCGTGTTTGGAGGAGCGGACTGAGACTCGGGGTGCAGAACCTGCCAGTGGACTGTACACAGACGCTGAGTACAGAGGCAAGGGGCCTGGGTGGGGGCAAGGGCATGGCCATCACCTGTGGTTCTGCGCCTTCTCGGGGTTGGGCTGGGGGCCGAAGCTGCTGTGCTGGCCCTCCGAGGCAGAGGTGAAGCTCTGGCTGGTGACGGCAAAGGGCCGCTTCTGAATGTTGAACTTGAGACCACCAGTCCCAGGGGCTGCTGTGGGGGCAGCAAAAGCTGGGGTTAGGACATCCTGGGCCCGCCTGGGGCTGCCCTACCCCCAGGAAGGGGACAGGCCAAGCTGCAGAGTGGCTGCACCCAAAGCCTTGGGACATCACACACCCAGAAATAAGGATACCGCCCCGACGTGCCTCAGGCCCAAGGCCTGAGAGGTGCAACCCCCATGCCCTGTCCTCTCTGGGGTCCAACGCCAACTTACGCTTCATGCGGTTCCAGAGCTGCTGGCCCTTCTTGGGCTTGGCAGCCTCAGGGTAGCTGTGCGGCCCATAAGCCTGGCCCGGGGCGGGCCCTGCCTGGCTGTGCTGGGTGGCTGGGGCCGTCCCGGGCTGGGGGCCGCTGTTCAAAGCGTGAGCCCCGTGGGGAGGGTTGGAGGGCTGAGGGGGCTGGGCTGCCGGCAGCTGCTGAGGGGGGGCCTGGTAGGACATGCTTTCATCCATGCCGGGGACCGGGGGCTGTCGGAGGAAGCAGGCACTGAAGGCGCGAGCAGAGTTCTCCATGCTCTCTCACTCTGCTCTCATGATTGTAACGTTACTCAGCTCTCAGCTCTATGTCGTGAGCCCCAGGTGGAGTATCACCCTGGACCCACAGAATGACCCTCTGAAGGACGGACTTTTATTACCCACCCTTTTCACAGCCAAGAGAATGCAGGCTCAGACACTGAGCTGCTTGCTCGGGGCCCCCGGCTGCTGAGTGGCAGCAGCCCACATCTAAACACGGGAGTCCACCTCCTAGTGAGCCACAGTGACAGCACACCCACACCAGCGGCCACTGTCTGAGCAGGTATCATGTGCCGGTCAAGATACACACGCGCTCAGACATACTCACAGAAGCCTTATAATAAAATGCAATTATCCTTCTCACGTGACAGAGCTGGCTGAGACGCAGAGGTCACGCAGAGAACTGGGATTCAAACCCAGACCTGCCTCCCCCGCACTAGCTCCACAGCTCCTCCACGCTGCACGTTAACCGTAAGGCTAGACTGTGTGTGTGCATGTGTGTGTATGTATGCGTGTGCATGCGTGCTGGAGGGAATACACAAGACAGGCTGCCACATGACAAAGCGTTCCCACTGTCATCCCAACACCTCAGCCCCTGGCCTTGCCCTAAACCCATCCTGGTTTTAAAACTGCTTTGCCCTGGTTGTTCTCAGATCAGAAATTGCTTGGCAGGGGGGAAAAAAGGGAGAGAGGGCAGCGTAAATAATGCAGGCATCCCCACTGCGAGCCCACTCACAAAACTAGAGCCCCTGCTTGAACTCGACACGGAGCCGGCTAGGGCATTACCTGGTTCAGAGTCCCTTGGTGCTGGGGTGCCGATGGCTGCTGGGGTGTGGCTGAGCCGTAGGAGCTGGCCATCCCATACTGGGAAGGCGAGCCGTAGCTCTGGTACATGCTCTGCCAAAGGCACAGGAAGGAGGGTTAGGGGTGGGCCCGATTCCTGCCCGTAAGGTCTAGACCTTCCCCTTTCTCCTGCCACTCAGGAGCCTTACGCGATCCACGACCCTCCACTCACCTCTGCTCCCTCTCTTTTTCCCTCCGCTGCATAAATGCAACAAATTATCTTACACTAAAAAAATTAATAAATAAAATGAAAACCTCTATCAATTCCATACCCCACTTCTACTAGATCTTAGAGGATCTATTTCACAAATATCTACTGAGTGCCAACTCTCCTAAGCACAACAAGAGAACAAAAAATAACAGATAAAACTTATGCTCTAAAGAAGTTTGCATTCAAAACGTAGGCACAGTTGTAGACAGACATGTAACACATCCAGCAGGAAGTAAAGAGGCCAAATAAAGAAACAGATGACAGGGTAGGGGGATGCTCCTGTACACTACGTTTGCCAGAGAAAAGGGCTCTCTGAAGGTGACATCTGGGCAGCCCTCCAGGAGGTGCGGGCCCAGGGTGCTTGGGAATGTGGGAAGAGAGCTGCAGCAGAGCAGAGCGAGAGTGGACCGGGTGTGTGAGAGACAGAGGTCGTCTCTGTGGCAACTGTGCAAGGAGCAAAGGGAGAGGAGACGTGACCAGAACCACGTTAACGTGGGACTTGGCGGGCCACAGGCAGCACCGGAGATTTACCTCGTGGGCAATGAGCTAGTGAAGGGCTTTTCAGCTGACTTCAACCCATGAACTACACCTGAACCCGTGCATCCTGCCTGAGCCAACTCCTCGCCTGCCGGCCCCGGCCCGGCCGGGCACTCACCATGGGGTAGTAGTAGCTGTAGGGGTAGGCGTAGTTGTACTGCTGGTACCACTGGTAGTACTGCTGCTGCTGCAGGGCTTCTGCCTGCGACACGTACTGCGGAGAGGGAGGCCCACGTGCCATCAGCGTGGGCAGCGGGAGCCCATGGGCCCCACAGGCCCCAAAAGGGCACACTGATTTTCTGGTGTTTAACTGCCAAGGAATGGAAGTGCGTCCACGTCTCTCCACAGAGCGCCACCGCCTCTACCACGGGAACCGGGGCACCAAGGGTACATCTCCCTCTTCAGGTTAGGTTCCCAGGGACTAGGACCACAGAGGACTCAGGACTCTTCAAGGAAACAGACCCACTTCCCCTACCCAAAAACTCCTAGAATATCTTCAGAGTACAGTGTCCACCACGTGTGTCCCTCCCCAAGCAGCCCCCCACGCAGGGTGCCCAGGCTGGTGTGGCCTGCTCACTTGTGCACCGGCCACGGGTCCATTGCTGCTGGCCTTGGCGGAGCTGCCAGCGGCTCCTGCTTTGCTGATGCTGGCCAGGGCCTGGCGGGCCTTCTCCCACTCCGGGTTCTCGTGCATGGGAGTCTCCAGACCGTTCTCTCTGCCTGCCCCGGCCACCATGGTGTACTGAGAGGACCTGCAGAGAGAGCACGTCCAGGCAGTCTGTCCTCCCAGTACACAGAGTGCGAGATGGAGGCAGGCAAATACCAGGGTTTGAACCCCAGATCTCCCTCGTATCATCTATTGGAGCCTAAATCTTCTAATCTATGATATGCTGACAACTAGTTTCTGCTTCACAGTTTTCTGAGGGATAAATGGAATTACCTACCTAAGGCACTTTTCCAGGTGCCTGGTACACAGCAGTTGTTAAAAATCAAACAAATGAAAACATTATCAGTGTCCACAGAGCTAAACATAGAACCTGGCGCCTAGCAGGTGTAAATGTTTTATGAATCAATGAATTCTGTCTGACACCACCCCAGCCAGCAGGTAATTATCATGCTGGTGTGGAAAAAATAAGCAACTAACAAAAAGATAAATGACTGAGTATTAAGTGTTGGACGCTGCCCCCTAATCACAGTTCACTGAATCAATCATCACAATTTTGTCAAGCAAGCACTGTACTGTGAAAAACGAAAGTTCAGAGGGGTGAAGACTGACCTCCTCCACACTACAGCCAAATGCTTCCCTTTAACCTTGAGGCCAGAGGAGGGCTGTGTCCCCACCACCCCCCACAGGCACTGCTGCATCACTTCCCCCACGCTGTGGGAGTGCCCATCTCGGAGGACAACACTGAGGCTTACTTCCTCTTGCCCTCCCCTCCAGCTTCTGTCCCAGTAGCCCCACTAACCAATCTGTGCTACGTTGATCACCCACGTTGGCCGCCATCTGGACCTTGGGGTGTAAGGGGTGGACCGCGGGAGCCAGACTGCCTTTTCACTGTCTGTGAGAGAAAGAAAGAGTTAGGGAGACTCAAGAAGGAGCAAGAAACATGTCACAATGAGAGGAGGAGAAGCAGATGGACTCACGAGAAGGCAGGCAGAAAAGGGAGTTTGAGAAAGAAGGAGGCACTGGGGTAAAGAATCTGAAGAGAATCCTGGGTGTGGAATAAAAGGGCTACAGTGCGAGGGCAAGACCTTGGCCGCCCTGCAGTGCCCTGGGTGGGAAATGAAGGATCTGAAACCCGTATGAGGAAGGAGAAGAGTTCAAGGGAAACTCTGAGACGGATAAGAAGGTGGTGGGGAGGGTAGGCTGGGGGACCTCAGTCAAGAGGTAACGAGTAAAAGGAATGCCAGAGAGGAAGGAGAAGGAAGACGACGCCCTCATGAGCAAAGCCTGCGGGAACCCCTAAGGCTGGGAGACTTGGAAAGGTTTCTGAGGGGAACTCTGTCAAGAGGGAAGCTTCTGAGGGAGACGTGAGAGAGAACAGCGGAGAAAGGAAAAATCAATCAGAGAAAGAGAAGATTTCTGGAAGTTATCCTAGAAACAGGGAGAAGCTGAGGGTGCCCAAGAGGAACCCCTTGGTGAAGAAACGGGTGCTTAGAAAGTTCTTAAGGGATTAATTTCAGGAAGGACTCCTAAGGACAGAGAAGAACCCTAGACGGCAGGTTCCTAAAAGCAGGGGTAGGCCCAGGAGGGAGAAGCCGTAGCCCCGCCACTGGGGGTCTGGGGAGAAAGCTTCAGGGATGTCTAATGAGGTCCAGAGCATCTTTAGAAAGTTGGGAGGGGATGAGAGGACTGAAAAAAGTGAAGGGGCGTCTTGGGGGCAAGGACCGGCGGGCGTGAACTTGGGGGGGATAACTGAGAATTACAGGTGGGCTCAAAGGCGAGTCTCACGGGAGAATTCAAAAATCCTACAAGTGAGGGAACAGGGACAGGAGTCTGGAGCTGGGAACAGCCCTAGAAAAGAAAGGCTAACTTAAGGAGGAAACAGGACCTGGCGGGAGTCGGGGAGGAGGGCAGGAGGTCACGAGCGGAGAGAATCGGGGAGGCGGAAAGGGAAGGCCTGGAGTGGGTCTGAAATCGGACGCGAGGCCGGGGCCAGAGGGGCACCTGGCCGCCCCGCAGGCCTGGGGAAGGCAGAGGGGGCGCCGGGGGGAGGCAGAGGCCGCCCGGGTCCCCACGTCTGACTCCGGAGCCACCGCCCGAGCCGCGCCGCGCATGCGCACCGTCCCCAAGGATGAAGCCGGCCCAAGTGCCGCCCGTCGCCCGGGGCAACGCCGTCCTCCGGGTGGAACCTCCCGGTCAATGGGGGGTTGAGAGCGGGGGCGCTCGGGGCCCCGGAATTCCGAGGGCGGGGGCCGATGGCGCAGGCGCGCAGCTGCGCAGGCGCAGTGACCGCTCGAGCCCGCCACACCCTGTCGCCGCTCTCGCGCGGCGTCCGCTGGTGCGACAGCCGCCAAGGCCTCGGGGCCTGCGCGACGTAACGCCGAAAGGAGACGCCGTTCGCGCCCGCCCGCCGACCCGTCGCTCCTCACACCTACCTCGGCTGATCGCCCCCGGGACTCGTCACCAGCGGCCCAAGGCGAGAGCAACACGGCCGCGGCACGACTCCCAACCCGGCTGACTCTTGTCTTCCCTGGGCTCCAACGTCCCGACCGCGGCGTCCTGACGTCACAAGGAGGCCTCGCCCCGCCTCCCTAGATGCCGCACAGCCAATGGACGCAACGAGCTTGATTTGAGCCCGCCCCCCACCTACGCAAATAACGCGGTGGGCGCTTTAAGGCAAGCCGGAAAAGGGGTTGGGGACGGTGGCCCCGAGTGGACAGGCGCCGCAGCGTTGCTCGACCCCCCCCCCCCCGTGCCCTTCCGCGCAAGCTTGTGTGGGCTCAGTTCATGGTAGCCATTATTATTTTTGGGTGTAGACTAGGGTGATCACCGTACAGTGATGTGGAAGGCCAGGGGAAGAGAATGATGAACTCAGAGAAAGGGGGTGAGAACAGCCTCCCCTCGGCAAGGGGAGCTTCCTTAGTAGATAAATCGGGAACCGTGCACCTGGTGGAGGGAACGGCGTGTTCAAACACTCAGAGGCGGGAAAGAAGCGTAGCTCGGGAGAATGCGGTGAGCAGGTGGCTGTGGCGGAATAGAAGTGTGTGGGGTCCTGGAGTGAAGAGCTAGGTCAGTGCAGGTGGGCCAGTAGCAGATCCCGAAAGTCTAAGGAATTTGGACCATCTCTGTAGATTGGCCTTTCTTTAAACTCCTTGCAAGTAACCTTTTGGGCATGTCATCTGTTTCCATCCAGACCTCTGGCTGATAAATTATCCAGTCCAGTTCAGGGACGGGTCCCTGTAGTCCCAGTGGCTGGTAGAACAGTCTTTCTCTTACTATAAACTTTCCTGTTGGTAACTATGTAGCATTTTGTTTCTGTTAGCATATGATGAATCAACGAACAGCAGTAAGATACATTGCAGCAGATGAGGAAACTATCTGGTGTAAAACTAACTCAGCCTGCCCTTGTTTTTCCAGAAAGGCCTGCCGTGACCTGTCCAGCATGCATTGTCCATCTGCCTTAAACATTGACAATGTCCCAAAGCAGAGAATGATGCCCTGACAGATAGGGGCGTCGCCTCCTCCTGTATCAGCATTTCTTTAAAGATAAGCATTTCTTCCCGGAAATGTAGGATTAATTACTGACCTGCTGGTCTAGCAAATCATCTCATGACTGTAATAAAAGAGATATTCCGGTCATATTTGATAGATGTTCTTTGTTCCAAGACGGTCTGCAACCACTCTGTACACCCGCTTCTTTGGAGCGCTTCCTTCCTTGGGGAAGGTACCCCCCAGGGCTATATGGTCCTCAAGATTGGCCCATAATAAACTCACCCAAATTTGATTTATAGATTGATTATGGATTATCTGTGCTGACACATAGTTGACCTTTTGCCATTCTTTTACTTTTATTAAGCTTTTTGTTTTACAATAATTTTAGATTTACAAAAAAGCAGCAAAGATAGTTCAGAGTCCCACACATCCTACACCCAATTTCCCCTAATGCTGTCATCTCACTTTACTGTGATATGTTCGTTAAAACAAAGAAACCAACATTAGCACGTGACTATTAACTAAACTGCAGACTTTATTTGAGTTTTACTACTTTTCTTACTAAGGTCTCCCTTATGTGCCAGGGTCCAGTCCAGGACTCTGCATTCAGCATCCTGTTATGTGTAAGTGTTATATTTAAGGGGGTTTTCTTGTAGGTAGCATATTGTTGGATCTTTTTACCCAAACATACAATTTCTGCCTTTTCAAAGAGGTGCTTATAACTGTCCTTTTAATGTGATTATTGGCGTGGTTCCCTTTAAATTCATCATCTCACTATTGGGTTTCTATTTGTTCCATCTTTGTTTATTCCCCTTTTCCTTTTTTTTGCCTTCTTTTGGTTTGAGCATTCTTTAAAAACAGACTTTACTTTTCAGAGCAGTTTTAGGTGGGGCCTTCAGGAGGTGCTCTGCCTCAGTTCCCCTCCCCTGTCCTGTGCTGGGAAACTCTCCTGACAGTAGACTGGCGATTTCAGGGCTCACCTCAGTGTTTCCCATCTGAGAGATCACTCTCCCCCCTTGTCTAATTTCCAGAGTCCTGAGCACTGCTGTTTCATGTACTTTGTCTGGCTTTTTGGTTGTTTCAGGAAGGAGAGCAAATCCAGTCCCTGTTACTCCATCTTGGTCAGAAGTGGGAGGCCTCATATGGATCATTTAAAATAAACATAGATTTACTTTTGTAAAGGTTAGGCAAATGTCGTTTTTTCTTGGTTAAAGCTCCCTGATGAGAGATCACTGGCAGGCGGTTGGCAGGAAACGAGGCAGCCTGAATCTCAGGGTACTTTGCAAGAATCCAGCACGTCAGCGCTGGATTCACAGTCACTAGAGGGCAGTGTCCTAGAACCAAACAGCCAGCCTTGGCAGCAGGGCTGGCCCCAGGGTCAGCTTGCGTGCTCTTGAGAAGGAAGTGAGTCAACACAGGTGGCCCCCAGAGCCCCTCACAGGAAATGAGTCGATTTCTCTTTCCCAGCCTCAGGCCCACACATCGATAGCTTCCTTGAACACCCCTTGCAGAGCTCGAGAGGGAAATGATTGGCAAGCATGGAGCAGTTCCCCCATGGTGGGCCCTGCGCTGGATACCTGACATCTGACACTCTGGGCTAACCAGCCCTGACCCGAAACCCTCGGGACCACATATATGTTTTGGGCTTCAGGATTTTTCAGAGCTTCGAGAGACAACATGGTTTATATTCCACGTGGTACACCACACCCTCTGCACCCTGCACGGAACTCAGAAGTAACCCCATCAGTGTTTCTGCAGGGAAATAGAAGAACATTCACACCAGGCGGGGAAATAGTCTGTGCGTCACCCCATGCCAGGTCAGGTCAGCTTCCACTGCCCAGTGAGTTAGGGGAGGACGTGTGGCCCAGCAGAGCTCCTTGGATTTCGGAACTGCAGAGGAGGGCCCGGGGAGCTGTCCTTTGTCACCCATCTGATGGCTGAGGCAGGCGGGGCCTTTAACCAGGGCTGTCTCCTTGGCATTTGTCCATGCTGCTGCCCTTGTCTGTCACACCCACCTCCAATCCTCCTCTCTCAGGCTTTCCCTAGAATCCTACAACCAGCCAAGAGCTGTCGTGTTCCAGAGAGCCCTGCAGGGGGGTGATTTATTGGACACGTCTGCTCCCTGCGGACTTTAGTTTCCAGAGTTGAGCCAATCGAAGTACGGTGACGCAAACAGCCCTTAACACACGTCCTCACATGCCTCTGCTTTACGTCCATGAATTGGCTCCCAAAAGTAGGACTACCGGCTCACAGGGTCTGTATAGTTTGATGTTATCACATGGGAGCAGATTATTTTTTTCATAGGACTGCAGATCATAGCCTCGGGAGCAGCGCGCTTGGGTGCCTGGGTCCCACATCCTTGCCAGCCCAGAACATTAGCACTCTTGTCATCTCATGATAACTGTGTGGTGGAAAAAAAAAGTTGGTGGTTGTTTCAAATTGCACTTCCCAATTATTAGGGTTTGAATGTCTTTTTATCTCTTCATTAGTGATGGGATTTTCACTTCATCAAATGTTCATCTTCATTGCTTATTAAGTTGGGTTGCCTTTTTCTTAGTTTGTGGAAGTTTT
This sequence comes from Equus asinus, assembly GCF_041296235.1. Taxonomy (NCBI): domain Eukaryota; kingdom Metazoa; phylum Chordata; class Mammalia; order Perissodactyla; family Equidae; genus Equus; species Equus asinus. The sequence goes on from NC_091815.1 coordinate 38,140,901, forward strand.
GTAGATTATATTTATGTACTAAGAATTATATATTTCTTTGCCATATGTGTTAAAAGAAAAAGCACAGTTTTCCCCATGCTATCAATCTGCCTCTTGACTTGACAGCATTTTTTTTTTGGGAGGGGGAAGATTGGCCCTGAGCTAACATCTGCCGCCAATCCTCCTCTTTTTGCTGAGGAAGATTGGCCCTGAGCTAACATCCATGCCCACCTTCCTCTACTTTATATGCAGGACGCCCGCCACAGCACGGCCTGATAAGGGGTGCATAGGTCCACATCTGTGATCCAAACTGGTGAGCCCTGGGCCGCTGAAGCAGAATGCACAAACCTGCCACTGCGCCACTGGTCAGGCCCCAGTGACGGCATTTTTTCATTCCACAATTTGTCAAACAATTTACCTTTTTGTTTCCAGCTTTAGGTTATCTTGCTTAAATCCTCCACTTCCAACCAAGATATACAATATACAAAATTCTCCGACTTTCTCTTGAAATACTTCCGTCCCTTTGTTGTCTACACTTAGATTTCTCACCCATCTCGTATGTAGGATTTTGTCTTCCAGACAGTGAGCCAGTGATGTCAGCAGTGCTTCGAAACTAAAGGGTCCTTCTCATCCTGACTTGAAACCTGTCTTCTGTCATCTGCACACACTGAGATCTATCACTAGTCTGCCTATCCTGTTCCAGGGACGTCTGCCTCTTCCTGTGTCAGGACACGTGTACTGCTTTTAGAATCTTGGAAAAAAGCTTTTTTGTTTCTTTTTTAAAGAATAATGCCTTTGGAACTGCTGCAGACCCTGGACAGGAGCAGAAATGCCTGGCAGCCAGGAGGCTAAGGTGAAGGAAGTCCCCCGCCCCAACCAGGAGGCCAGATCCAGGAGGGGAGAAATAAGAAGGACCCAGCTCCTTGTAAAATAAAGTCTTCCCTTTTATTTCAAACCCACCCATTCCCAAGTTAGTGCCACAAGTCGAGACCAAGGGCCCTAGGCCCAGTGGGGCATGGCAGGGGCACTCCTGTCCCTTCAAGGATGGGCCCGGTGGCCAAGGATAAGGATGGGGGCTTGCATGGCTGGCTGGCTGCCCCTCCCCACCAGCCCTGGGCCCTGGCTGCACCCTCAGCTTACTCCCAGGGGATAGGACACATAGAGGGGGGCGTCCTGTTTGGGGTGTCCGTGGCCAGGGGTGTCGTTAGTGGTGGGAGCCCAGTGGGGCTGGGTTAGTGGGGTCTTCTCCAGCAGTCAGGGAAGGAACTGCAGAGACAGGGCACCAGATGCAGGCGGGAGGGCCCCCACAGTGCCCAGAGTGAGGGAGAGGAGGGCACAGGCCGGCCTTGGGAGCTGGGGTGTCACTCTGGAAGCTCACCAGCGACGCGAGGCAGGCTCCAGTCTGGCACGGAGCAGGGGCTCAGATAGAGGACTGCCACTGCACGAAGCGCTTGGATTCCTGCTGGGGAGATTCGGGTGAGAGGAGGGCATGACCATCAAGAGGGAATCTGGCTTTGTAGGGTGGGCTCCCAGCCCCTCCTCCCTCAGACCCAAGGGTCCAGGCCTCCAGCCCCTCCTCCCTCAGACCCAAGAGTCCGGACCCCAGCCCCTCCTCCCTCAAACCCGGGAGTCCGGGCCCCCAGCCCCTCCTCCCTCAGACCTGGGAGTCTGGACCCTCAGCCCCTCCTCCCTCAGACCCAGGAGTCCAGGGCACCAGCCCCGCCTCCCTCAGACCCAGGAGTCCAGTACCTGAGGGTTGAAAGGGTCATCATCGTCTGTGTCATCATAGTCGTCACTGGGGTGTGATGGGGGGAGTGGCAGAGAAATAGGAAGGCGGATCCATCAGGAGACTGCCTCCCCCCCACGAACAGTGGCCTGAGGATCCTCCCCCTGTCCCCTCCCCCAGGACCCTGCCCTCTCTCCCCTCCTGACCTGGGTGGGAAGAGGGCCCAGGCACGGGGCAGGCTGCAGAGGGCAGTGGCGAGGGCCCCAGCAGACAGGAGGGAGAAGAGCAGCAGGAAGAGCAGGCCTTCCAGGGCATCTTCACACAGGCCCCGCAGGGCGGCACCATAATCCTGGGATGGGAGTGGGGAGAGGGCATCAGCGGGCACTGCTCTTTCTGCCCCCCCCCCCCCCCACACACTGTGTGCATGACTCAGACCCTCCACCTGGCTGTGCATGCTGGACAAGTCACTCAGCATCTCTGTGCCTCAGCTTCCTCCCTTGTCATATGTGTTCAACACAGGGCGTGGCACAGAGGTAGTGCTGAGTGCAGGGTAGGTGTTGTGGTCACTGTCATTGTCACACCCACAGGTATGAACCCACATGTGGGCCTCCTCTCATCCCCTCTACCCCATTCCCAGCCACCACACCAGCTGGGCCTTGGTCTTGTGCAGGGCTTCTCAACCTAGACACTCCTGACGTCCTAAGCCAGTTCCTTCTCCCTTGTGGGGGCCGTCCTGTGCACGGCAGGATGCTGAGCAGCATCCCTGGGCTCCACCCACTAGATGCTAGTAGCAGCCCCACCAGCAGTGTGACCATCAAACATGTCTCCACACATTGCCAAATGTCCCCTGGGGGCAAGATCCCTGGCTTAGGACAACACTTAGAATAACCCTTAGAAGAACCACCGGCTTAGAATTATACTTTGCACGTAATGCAGACTCAGTAATGCTGGCTCTCATTACTGCCGTCCCTGGAAATCAGCAGAACCAGAATTTACGGAGTGCCCAGCAGTAATTCATTCAGGGAGGATTGGCCAGGGGCCTGCTCTGCCAGGCGTGGCTCCAAGTTGCTTTGAGGATGCTTCAGGAGCCAGGCCCCCGAAGGTCATTTCAGAGGAGCGCGAGCTGATGAGAGAGGAGGATGAGAAGGCGGTCCTGGGCCCCCCGCAGCAGAGATGGCGCCCCCAGGAGGGACTCCGGGAGCTGTTTGAGGGCTGCTGTGGCCTGAGTCGGGAGGAGGGTGCCCCAGGCTGAGGCCTGGACCAGCCAGGGCCGACCACACAGGCCCTTGTAGGTCAGGGGAGGAGCCGGGACTCTAATCCGCGTGCAGGGGAATCAGCGGAGGGTTTTAAGTGGAAGAACTTGATCGGATTGTGTCTAAAAAGCTCACCTGCTGTTGGCTGTTGCAGGGAGGACAGATGGGGCCTGGCAAGCAGGGGGACAGGACAAAGGCTCTGTGGCCATGGGCAGGAGGCGAGGGTGGCGGCCAGGGTAGCAGAGGTGGTGGTGTCAGCTGTGCTCAGAGTGCAAGTGGGTTTTAGAGGAAAGGCCAAGAGAACTTGCTGGCGGAATGGTTGTGGGAGGTAAGGACAGAGAGCAAAAAGGATATGCCTAGGTTTCTGGCTGGAGCCCCCAGATGTGGGGTGGGAGTGCCCGGTCCTGAGCCAGTGAAGTCCAGGAACGGGCCTGTCAGGGCAATGGGCTGTTCCTTTTTTACTGTATCAGGCACATATACATTGTCCCATCTCCCCCTCACACTGCTGCCTTTTACCGTGGTGTAAAGTCAAGGCCCAGAGAGGGCAAGCCACTTGCCCAGAGTCACACAGCCTGGAAGGGGCAGAGCTGGGTTGGGAGCCAGGGCTGTTGGGCTTCAGAACCCACCTTCCTACCACCTCATTCCTGATGTCCCCCATCCTGATTTTAACATGTGGGGACCCCAAGGTCCAAACAGGGGCATCCAGGGCTCAGGGTCACATGGTGCATCAGTGGAGGGTGGAGACTCTGACTCACCCTCCTTCCTGGCTTCCTTCCCTCCCTTCACAATGAAGCTTGGGAACTGTAATGCAGCCCCGCATCTGCCTGGACCATAGAGAAATTCGTAGGCCCCAGTTTACCCCTGAATAAAAGAGCAGGGTTGTCTTAGAGATGCCCCAGCCTTTCTCAGCTCAGGTGTCCAGCAATTCTGGGTGCTGATTCAGGCTCCCCCCCATCCCCTTGCTAGACTGCCAGCTTCAGAAGCTTTGGGGGCAGCGGGAGCTGTGGGAGGGATCTGAATAGGGCAAGGACACCCTCAGATCCCTGCTGTGGGACAGATGGATCCCTCTGGGTGGGGTTGCCAGATCGAACACAGGACGCCCATTAGATTTGAGTTGCAGATGCCTAACAACAACAAAAAATTAGCACGAGTATCTCCTCACTTTGGCATAGGACATACTTAAAGAGGAATTTGTTGTTTGTGAATCCAGCAGCCCTATCGGAGAGTCCACGGGGGTACAGATCAGAAGAGGGGAGGAGGCACGTGCCCCGCTCCCAGGGGCCCTGGGGGGCATGGATGAAGACATCCAGGAGGCAGAAGGGCTGAGACTGGGCCACTGCCTGGCTGTGGGGCTCGGAGGGAGAGGTGTAACCACCCTGTGTGAGGTCCCTGTCCCTGTGGTGTGCTCAGGCCAGCTGTGTGACCTTGGGTGACCGAGCCCTCTGCACCTCATCTTCCAAGTCTGCTAGACGGGGTGATAGCAGCCCCTCCCTCCTGAGAGCATCAGGAATGAGAGCTCTGTGGGTTCCCACCTGTAAACACCACCGAGCCCCGTACACAGTGAAGCCCTGTGCATGTCGGCTCTCACAACAGGATGCTGGCGACTTTCTTCTCAACCCTCACAACCTCTTCTTCCTCATTTCCCAGGTGAGGAAACCGAGACTCAGAGCTGTCCATCGGCCGGTCGCCCCACAGCCCGCGGCAGAGCCAGGACCCGTGAGTCTATAGGACCACAGGCTCTCTTCCTCTTGGGTGCCCTGCCAACCCCTGCCTCAGATCACTGATAGCACACACTACCCGAGACCTTTATAGGTGTTTGCCCCTGTACTCCGGTTTCATAAGTGAGGAAACTGAGGCAGAGAAAAGTTAGTCACTTGCCTGAGGACAAGAGCTAGGAATGGAACTCCGCCAGTCTTGCTGCAGAATTCACTAGGCTGCAAAGCCTCTAGGAGGTGGGGAGGATGGAGGGAGAAGGGGGGGAGGAGGAGGAGAGGGCAGGAAATGGTGGGAGGACTGGAGGGAGAGGGAGGAGTGAGGGGTGGGGGGAGAAAGAGGGAGGAAAGAAGGAAGGAATATAGATGATGGATGGGTAGGTAGGTAACAGGTAGAGAATAGATATTTGATAGATAAATAATGGACAGATCAGTGGATAGAGACAATGGGAGAAAGACTGGCGGCGGGGACGGGGGGGGGGTGTCTGAAGAGAGGAATGAGGCTGTTCTGTGGGTCCAGGCAGCAGCTCCCCATGGGAAAAGAATTTGGGGAGGGAAACAGGGGTCACCTTGTGCAGGCCGCGACAATGCAGCAGTGCCACTAACTGGTGGAAGTTTCCCTCTGTCACATTCATCGTCTCCTCCAAGGACAGCAGAGGCTTCTGCGGTGGGAGAGAGGGTGTTATCCCACCTGCTCCTCAGGGCTGTCTGACGCCTGGGCTCCGCCCATCTCTGCAGGCCCCGCCCCCAGCCTGCAGGCCCCGCCCCTTCACGCAGCCCCGCCCCCCCCACCCCCCCCCCACGCCCCAGAGGTCCGGGTCCTGCCCCGCCCGCCCGCCCTCCTTCTCCTGGAGTCCGGGTGTAGGGGGAGCGCTGGGCCACCGACCTGCGCAGAAGGGAATTGGGGAACAGCTTCTCGCTCCAGGCCCTGCAGCTGGGAGTGGATGTTGGCCAGAGCTCGCTGGGACAGAGTCAGCCTCTGCAGGAAGAGAGAGGGGGGAGGACCCAGTGGTCGACACTCCCAGCCCGCTCTCCCCTCTCAGGACCAGGACTGGGCCCCCCAGCTTCTGCATCCTCCCCCAAAACCCTTAAGTCCAGGCCCCAGCTCCGTCCACCCTCCTCCACCCAGTTCCCCTGCCCGCAGCCCTAACCTGTTGGAAGGGGTTGGAGACGGCCTGGTTGCAGAGGAAATAATAGCTCAGGATGTCTGAAGCAGGAGGGGAAGAGTGGGGAGGCCATGAGCTGGGCCGCGGGGCCTCCCTAGGGTAAAGTGCAAGGGGGCAGGGCCCTGCGTTTCTACCCTCAGGCCCAGGGACCCTCCCCAGCTCAGGACCCTCCTGGGGTCCGAATGGCCTGGCATTCTGAGACCAGCCACAGCAAGAGAACACCTGGTCTTCACCATCCCTGGGAAGCCCTGCTTCTGCCATCCTCCCACTGACTAACTTGTGCTCCCCCCATTTTCTCCAAGTGGCCAAATCCTCCCATCCCTCAGGCCTGGCACCCCCTCTCTGGACCCCCATCTCCTGACTCCAGCATGGTTATCCCTTCCTCTTTTCCAGCCCACCACGGGAGGTACTGAGAGCTTCCAGGGCCACTGGGCCAGGCCTGGTTGACAGCTGGAGACCCCCACCCCACCCCAGGCAGGAATGGGCACAGAGGCCTGAGGATCCAGGGCCTGCACTGTGTCAATCGGGTCACCTGAGCCCAGCCCAGTCTCCTCCTGAGTCAGGTTCAGCACATAGGTGTCCGGACTGGAGCAGAAGTCACTGAGGCCCTGAGAGGCAGCAGGAATAGGAGCTCAGACCAGAAACTGTCCCAGTTCCACAATCCCACAGGACCCAGTGCCTGGCTCTCCCCAGTGCCCCAGTCCAGGCCCCCAGCCCTCCTCCCTCAGCCCCTGGAGCCCAGGTCCCCAGCCTCTCCTCCCTCAGATCCTGGAATCCAGGCCCCCAGCCCCTCCTCCCTCAGACCCAGGAGTCCAGGCCCCCAGCCCCTCCTCCCTCAGACCCAGGAGTCCAGGCCCCCAGCCGCTCCTCCCTCAGACCCAAGAATCCAGGCCCCCAGCCCCTCCTCCTTTAGAACTCAAATGTCCAGGATGCCAGCTTCCAGCCCCTCAGGATCTAGAAAACTAGCCCCAAACCCAAGAATCTGTGATCCTGGCACCAAGTCTTTCCTCTCAGGACCTAAGGCATTGGACCCCACCTCACCCCAGGATCCAGGAGTTGGGGCCTCCAGCCCTTCTGAGTCCCAGAGCCCAGGGGCCCAGCCCGCAGCACTCACCACGGCTGTAGCTGCCTCCAGGCCCATGGAGCCCCAGCTCAGGATAAGAACCAGGAGACTCATCACTGTCATCCTATGGTGTGGGAGGGGGATTGGACTTGGGGTGCTGGGGTTCTTAATCACCCATCTCTCCTCTTCCCTTCCCCTATCCCAAATCCCATCACAGCCCCACCCCCAACCTCTGGAGCCTGGAGGATCAGAATTAGGGGCAGAAAAGTTGGGGGTTGGGGGGAGTGTGTGGACCTGTGGTTGTTGACGTCAAAGTGGACATCTGGTCCCTGCCCAGCAGGTGGAGGAGGCGGTGAGAGGGCCCTGAGCTGACAGGATATCAGCCCTGCCCCCACCTTACTTTGGAAGCCTGGGGTGGGGCGGTGGTTACTGCCCACCTGTGAGCCCCATTTCCTAGCTTTGACTTCCACAGGAGCCCAGTAATTCCTAAGCACGCTCCCAGGTTGCCCCATAGCTTGGTCAGCCACCAGCTCTGCCCAGAGGTGGAGACGGCTCCAGGGCTGAAATCACCTCCCGGTTCTTCTCTGGGAGTGGGGTCTGAGGGACGTCAGCACTGGAGGGAGGTCAGCAAGCAAGAAGGGCACCTGCCCAGCTGGCCAGCCCTGTTTTACCGTCTCCAAGCCTCAGGGGGCCTGAATGGGATGGCAGGGCCCCTCACCCCCAGGGAGTGTGAGGATGGGGGTGGGCACCAGCTGAAACCCCCAGGGGCGGGGAGGATGCCAGGGCTACTCCAAATGGCACAGGCTGGCTTGGATCGAATCCCAGCTCCAGCACTTCCTGGCTCTGCAGCCTTGGGGGAGTGCCCCAACCTCTCTGAGCAGCAGTCCCTCCTCTGTTAAATGGAAGGACAAAAGTGCCTCCTCAGGGTGGGTGTGAGGGTTCCAGAAGAGCTCAGGCACTTGGAACAAGCCATTAAATAAGAGTGTGGTCCTGCAGTTCTGCCACACCACGGAAAGGCCATGCAGCCTCTGAGGTGGTCACCTTCTGCCTCGGGTCAGTCATCTGCAAGACCTGATGGGCACCTCCCTTACGGGGTTGTGGCAACAGAAGGAGTCTGCCTGCAGGAGTGTGAGGGATCACTCCCATCCTCAGCGCAAGCATCATCACTGTTGCTTTTCTAGGATTTTGGCACACTTCCCTCCCACTGCAGGGCAGCCTGTTTGCAAGTCTGCTCCTGCCCCTCCTGCATGCTCCGCGTCTGATTCCTCTCTCTGTGCCTGGCCCAGCCTGGGAATTCCACGGAGGTCCATGGGACAAGGGAATAAACCAGTGTGAGCCTGGAAAGGACCATGGTCCCTCTCGTCCGAGCACTGCAGGATGGAACGAGGTCCTGCAGGATGGCACAGACTTACACGACCACCAGCCACTTGCTCTGCTTCGCCAGGCCCAGGAGGGTGAAAAGGCAGACCAGGAGCTCCAGGAGCAGCAGGAGGATGTAGGCCAGCCACCTGGGGGTGGAGGGAGGACAGGGGTGTGGCTGAAGCAGCAAATCCAGTCTGAGGGCACGCAGGCTCCCGGACCAGGACTCTGGCAGAAGGCGAAGGCTACCCCACTTCACTCTCGGCTCTGCCTGGCCCTGTGACCTCCCTGTCCTGTGCCCAGCTCATCTGTGAACTGGATGTACCAGGAGGCGGGCAATGTAGCCACTTAGAGCACAGGTCCCAGGTACTCCAGAGCAGCTGGGACCATGCCCTGACTGGACCACGCAGGAGCCCAGTGACCGTGCACGTGTGATCTGGCTTCTGGGAGCCCCAGCCCCATACCCGACCCTGGAGAGTGCAGCGAATCATTCCCAGGCGTGCACCGCATGCACCAAGCATCCTATTGCACAACCTAAAGATGTGGTGTCTGCAGGCAGAGACTGCCTGGGTCTCAGTGCCAGCCCCACCACTTCCTGGCAGCGTGTAGCTTTGTCTCAGTAACTTTGTCTCCCATGCCTGGGTTTCTCCACCTATAACATGGGGAAAACAACAGCAGCCACCCCCAAAGGTTGCCGTGAGGCTAATGAATGAGAACACATAAATCACCTAAATATTAGTTGAACGTAATTAAGGGAACTTTGTTATTTAATCATTCAGTGTTCATGAGTAATTCACTCCGACAGGAGAGAGACTGCCCGAGAGGCCACAGTACGGTGCCCGGCCTGTGGTAAGTGCCCATCAGAAGCATCATTCCAGGGTCCCCACATAGCCGTGCAGAGGCCAGGGGGCCAGTGTGGCACCCCCTCCACGGCAGCCTCTGCTTGGACCCCGCGGGGCTCACTCTGTCCTCCTTTCCTGTGCGGCTGGAGGGTCAGACTCTCCTAGGGAAGGAGAAGCTGGGTCAGGTGGCTCCGGGTGACCCCCAGGCCTGTGCTCTCCTTGTCCCCACTGCCAGTCCACTCCCACTTCCATCAGGGGCAGGCGGCCCCTTCTGCCCTAAGCCACCATGAACTCCTGCTGTAAGGTGCCCTGACCTCCAGCAAAGCTCTCCCTCCAGGGGTCCCAATTTCCTTCCAGAAAACTGGCCACGTTCCTGGAGGGACTCCCAGTGCCAGGTGCTCTCACATTGGTGCATCCAGAAGCTATTTCCTGTTGATCGTGGGTCACCTAACCCTGGTGTCGTCGTCTGCACACTACTCCCAGCCCTACTGGGAGGGACTGAGGCCCAGCTGTGTGGCCCCTGGGCTTGGCCACAATGCAGAACCTGGACTCACTGGGACCCAGGCCTATCTTATACCCCAGGCGGTGTCCTCATCTTGGACTGCTTCAGCCCGGGTCTGCCTCCCCCTGGAGCACAGAATCCAAGACCCAGTCTTTCCCACCTCTGCCCCCATGCCTGAGTGGGGCCCTCGGGCATGGGATGAACAAGAGAAATAACTTCTAGTGGACAAAGCGACAAGGACTGTTGGGAAGGGTGGCTGCTCCAGATGTCTGCATGACTTGCTTCCTCCCCTCCTTCAGATGTCACCTTCTCAGTGTGGCCTTCCTGGACCCACTCCCATTCAAACCGCCAGGCTCCACCCACCTCTCTTACTTAACTTTCTCCAAACCTCTTACCAGCCACACCTCACAGACATGTTTTACTTGTGTGCTTGTTTCTTATTGATCCCTCTACTGCAGGACGGACAGGAATCACTGTCTGTCTTGTTCATTGTTCTATCTCATCAAAACCGTCATTAAAAAAAAAAAAAAAAAAAAAACGGGGGCCGGCCCCGTGGCAAGTGGTTAAGTTTGTGCGCTCTGCTTTGGCGGCCCAGGGTTTCGCTGGTTTGGGTCCTGGGCACAGACATGGCACCACTCATCAGGCCACCTTGAGGTGGCGTCCCACATGCCGCAACTAGAAGGACCCACAACTAAAAATATACCACTATGTGCTGGGGAAATTTGGGGAGAAAAAAGCAGAAAAAAAAAGAAAAGAAGATTGGCAACAGTTGTTAACTCAGGTGCCAATCTTTAAAAAAACCCTCATTTTACAAACACCTGTACTGTGCGCTAGTCACCATTGTACGCACTTAACCAATGCTGACCCTCAAAAATGCAATAATACAATGAGGGGAGCCCTACCCATTATTCCCATTTTACAGATGGGGAAACTGAGGCACAGGGCTGGAAAGTAACCTGTTTAAGGTCACGTGGTTAGGGAGTGGCCGCCTGGCATTAGAGCTTACGTTTCCACTTGGCTGTGCCATCTCTCTCACCAGAAAGTGAGAAACAAATATTCATTGAAGGACTACATGTGTCAGATGGATGACTGAGGAAGTGAACTAGTTAACGGGCTAGTACAGGAGTGAGTGGGTGCAAGACTGAATTGATGAATGGATGAGTCAAGGAGTGAATGAATGGGTGAGTGGGTGAGTGAGTGGGGGGCTGGATAAATTGAGGGAGTGGGTGAGCAGATGAAGACTCGGCCCTGAGGGGGCACAGGATCACGTGGTCTGTCTCGCCACAGCACCATTTCTTAACTTCATCATCGCTGACGCTTTGGGATGGATGATGTTTTGCTGTGGGCCATCCTGTGCACTGTAGGATGCTCAGCAGCATCCCTGGTCTCCACCCACCAGATGCCAGAAGCACCCCCTCCCCCAGTTGTGACAACCAAACACGTCCTAAGACATTGCCCACTGTCCCCTGGGGCAGTCACCCAGGATGGAACCCCCTCCACACAGGGCGGTCACTCACCTGTACTCCTCCACAAAGGACACATCTTCGGCCACTTGCAGGGGGCTCAAGGGCACGTCCCGCCAGAATGCCAGCCCCTGTAGCTGCTGGGCCATGGCCTCCACCTGCCGCCGAGCCCCCCGGGTGGCAGCCACCAGCTCTGTGCGCTGCGTGAGCACCTCCTCCAGAGTGGTCAGCTCTGTCCTCACGGCCTCGCCCAGCCTCTCCACCATCTCCAACACCTGGGCACAGGGGTCTTGGGTCAGGGGACGGCATTCTTGGGGTAGCCCGGGATTGGGGGACAGGGTTGTGGGGGTGAAGTAGGATTGAGCAGGGGCCAGTGTCTGAGAGCTGGGCGCAGGGGCATCTAAGGCTTGAGGAGGGGAAGGAGCGGGTTCTGTGGTCTGTGGAGTTCTGTGGCCTCCATCAGGAGCTCTGGGCTGTCAGTGGCTTGAGCCTCAGGTGACGATTCTCTTCCCAGAACCTGGATTAAATTGGGGGTCCTAGATCTGGCATTGGTACCTGCCTTCTTGAGTCTGGGGTCTCAAGTCTGGGTTCCGTGGTCCAGGGTCTGCAACTGGACATGAAATCTAAGATCGAAAGCCAGGCTGGGTCTCAGCCCTGAGTCTGGAAACCTGGGGCTGGGGATAGGAGTGAGGCCTTTCATTGGGGCCCCGGGTCTCAGCGCTGAGGTCCCAGAGCTTGCAGTTGGACCAACGATCAGATCAGTGGCCCTGGAACTGACACAGGGCAGGGGCTGGGGTGTCTGGTGTGTGGTCTCTGTCTGATTTGGGCTATGAGTTGAAGCCCAGAGCCGGGACTGGGTGTGAGTTTGGGGTCGGGGTCTGAACCCTGAGTTCCAGATGTGCGCTAAGGTTCTGAGGGTGCCATGTGTGAGGTCCTGATCTGCAGTCAGGGTTGGGGGTTGTGTGTATAGTCCGAGATCTGCAAATCCAACCCTAAAATTCTGAGTCTGGGGTCCTAAGTTTCAGGGGTGGGGTCTTGGCTCTGGGTTTGGATCCCATTTCTTTGGGAGGGGGCCCTCTGTTCCCATGCAGGGAACCAGTCTGCCTGTAGGTCTGGGGTCTGGCCAGTGCCCACCCCTCACCAGGTGGTCAATGGCGCTGAGTGTGTGGTTGGCATGCAGCAGCGCTGAGCTGAGCTGGGACACCCCATCACTGGTCTCGCTGTTGCCATAGAAACCGATGCCAATGCCGGCACTGTGAGGAGGGACGAGAAATCACAACTGGTCCCAGGACCCTGGAGGCCACCACCCCCCACCTCCTCACACACCCAATCCTGTCTCCTCCCCCACCCCATTGGTCCAGGCAGTCGTGGGAAAGGAACGTCTCCAGCCTGGCCCCCACCAGTTGCCAAGGTAACGGGAAGGCCTCACTCCCCCGGCCAGGGACGTCATTGTGATGCTAATGGTGGGTGGAGTAGAGGAGGAGAGGGGGCCCCCCAGATTTAACTCACACTTCACCAGAGCTGAACCCCTGTCACAACCCCTGTCGCCTCAGCCCCAGGATGAGATGATCCCCAACCAATGACTGCCAGCCAGACACCCATTCCCTCCATCCTTTCCCCAAGTATCCAGAGTCCTCAGCACCTGTCCCTTTAGGGTCCAGCCGTCCCTCCCCCACCTCCTGGGGGTTCCTAGGAGTACAGGCCCCCAGCCAACATCTCCTGGGGGACCCCGGAGCCTGGAGCCCCCCGCCTTCCCTACCCCCAGGGACCCAAGCGTCTGGCTAGCTGGGAGGGCAGCAAGGGAAATCAGCCAGGAGTTGGCACCCCTGCCCACCCCTCCTCGGCCAACACACAGAGCTCCATTGTGGGGCCTGAATACAGCTCCATCCCCCAGCCCCCCCGTGTGTCCCCTGGTGGAGGGGCCAGGGCTGGACAGGGGCGGAGGGAGCCAGACACCCTCACAATTCCCAGCCCTGGTCAACGCAGGCCCCCACCCCCCAGCCCTGGGATCCGACGCCCAGCTCCAGCGCCCCCGCGCATTGTTCACAGTCCCACAAAGCTGCCGTTGTTCCCAGGCCTCAGGGGCGGCTGTGTGTCTCTCCCCCACGGGGCCTTTGTCCACCTCCCCCGTCCACCCTCACTCAGGAGAGCCTGCAGAGGAAGCATCTTGGATATAGGACACCCAGCCCCCTCCCCCACATACACCCCCAAACACACACACTGCTGCTCCCTGCAGTGAGGGAGGTGGCAGAACCCAGCCTAGGGGCTGGGGGAGTACCGGGCTTCCTAGCTACTCCCCTGGGGTCAGGGACAGGTTCCTGGGTGCCCTAATCTGTGGAATAGGACAGCTGTCCATGCCCTGGCAGGGGTGGCCCTGCGGGGAGGGGCTGTGCTCAGAGCTGGCTCTGGGTAAATGGTGTTTCCTTGGTGCCCTCTTCCTCCCTCCCTGGGGTGTCACCGCAGAGGGCCCCTCGGCTCCCAGGGGTCTGCGGGTCTGCATTTCCACTCTGCCACTTGGGTGGCATGGCCTTGAAAAGTTGCCTTCCCCTGCTCCCTGAGCCTTCCTCTTTCAAAACTGGGTGTGACAACCGTGAATCCAGCAGGGCTACTGAGGGGAGGAGTTGCACCAGCCGAGGTCTGGGCAAGGAGGTGTTCTTGGATTGTGAATCTCCCTCACTAGAAGTCAGGGAGGGCAGGGACCTTGTCCTGCTTGGTCAGTATCTCCGGCAGCATGGTAGGTACTTAAGAAATAGTTGCCGAATGAATGAATGAATGAGATAATGAACAATATCACTAGTTTACATCAATCTGGGGCAACAGTGAGCCAGGCACCGTACATTCTCTCATTTAATCTCACCGTGACTAGGAGGTGGGTGTTACCATAATGTCCATTGCAGAGATGGGGAAACTGAGGCTCCAAGAGATGATCTCCCTCCCCTGGGTTGCACAGCTAGTCAATGGCAGAGCGACCAAACCCTGGGCGTCTGACCACCCAGCTCATGACCCTAACCCCACTCTGCCAGGCTGGCTGCCCTTGGAAAATCACTTCTCTTGAACTTCAGTTTTTCCATCCATCAAATAGGAGCAATTCTCCCTGCTGTGAGACTGTGGCAGGATTCCAGGACAATACCAAGAGGCTCGACAGAGAGCACGGGGAGCCCCATCCCCACTCCCCACCCACCCTGGGGCCCCATTACCAGCCGACGAGAAGGGCAGCAATGCAGCTCCAGGTGACACAGCCTCCCCCGGGCGGGGGGCTCTTGGTCCCGGGGGCCTCTGGGGGCCGGCAGCAGCAGAAGCGGATGAGGTAGACAGCAATGAAGATGAGGCTCAGGCCCAAGCCCAGGCCCGCCAAGGCCGCCACCAGCAACAAGGCCTGGGGAGGGGGTGACGGCAGCCCTCAGAGGGGCTCGGCCCTCCCTCCCTGCATGGCTGGAGGTTCTGGATCCTGGATCTCAGTGCAGGTGGAGGGCATCCCTCACTAGATTGGGGCCAAGTTCCAATCTGTGGTATTCAGGTTTTTGGGGAAACCTGGGGGTCCCCAGCCCCCCAGACTGGAAGCTGGGGCTCCAGGATTTGGGACTGGGTCACTGGAGGGAGCTTCCAACTGGGAGGCCCAAGTCTTGGGTTCCAGTTCTGCCCTGCCCTCCAATACTGTGTGGCCTTTGGCAGGGGCCTTCCCCTCTCTGAGCTGCAGTTTCCTCCTCACTGCAACCAGGCAGTCGGAATGGTGCATCTCCAAGGACCTGCTGGGACCTGGATCCTGGAACCCTGCAGGATCCGGGGCGGGTGGGGGCGCCTGTTCTGGCGATGTGTATGAGGTTGGGGTGGTGGTGGCAGGCTTCCTCTTCCCTCCCCACTCGCAGCTCCCTCTCTCCCCTGCTGCTGAGCTCTGCACACCCACTGCAGCGTGAGTCTGTCACCCAGGGACTCATGGGGAGGGGGGCGTGACAGCCTCCGTGACAGCCTGTGTCTGTGTGTGTGCTCTCCACCAGCAGAATCTCACAGCGGACGCTGTGCAGTCCTGTCCTCTTCACAGATGCCCAGAGCGGAGCAGGGGTTTACCTTGAGCCACACAGCATGGGAGGGACAACAATGGCCACAGAATCACTAAGTCTGTTACCACTAACTCTGTTAACCACAGTGTCTCTGCCTTTGTCCTCACAGTGGGGGTGTGTGTGTGTGACAGAGCGTCTGTGGGTCCCTGCGGGGCAACTGCATTTGCAGGTGTGAGAGAGTGACCTGTGAGCATTTGTGTGTTTCTGGGCACGATTCCTTGAGTGTGTGAGTGGTCTCTGGTGGTGGTGTGTGAGAGGGAGAAAGTGTGTGAGTGAGTGTATGTGTGATGTGTGAGTATATGAATGTGTGTGTGAGTGACTATATGTGTATAGGTGTGTGTGAGGGTGTGTATGCTTGAGTGAGTGCAAAAATGTGTGTATATTTGTGAATGTATAGGTGAGAGTGTGTATAGTGTGTGAGCATGTGTGCATATGTGAGTGTGTATATATGTCTGTGTGTATATGTGAGTGTCTGTGTGTATATGTGTGTGTGCCTGCATGTGTGTGTGTGTCCCCAACTTGGTTCACCCCGTCCCTGATTGTTTCCCCAGCTCTGCCCACAGGGCTGATCTCCCTGGGGTGGGCAGTGTCCGCTCCTGGAGCGTGAGACTCTGTGTCCGCGTGTCCCAGTGCTGTCACTCTGACTGTCGATGATGGGGGTGGTGAACCTCCCCGGTGCCTCTGGCGGTGACCGGGGCCAGGACCCCGCGTGTGGCTGTGTGGGCATCCGTGTGGGCAGGTCTCCTTGACTGTGAAGAGGCGTGAGTGACCGGCGTTGGAGGTTGTGATTGTGCACCCCGAGGCTGTGGGCGAGGGGATGGCGGTCCCTGTCTGGTGGGGAGAAGGCAGCAGCGTGGAGTCTGCAGGGAGGAGCTGCTCATGCTGGCACAGCCATGACCCAAATAGCTCAGAATAGGACAAACATCCCCCTCTCCGCTTTTCTGGGACCCCCCCTGCACTCCTTCCAAGCTCTCCAGTCCCCAGCCCCCTGTCCCAGACACTCCCCAGGACAGATCCCAGGGGTCTAGACCCTATAGACAGAGCCCAGGACCCATCTCGGGGCTTCACCAGGACTCCCAGCCCCCCCTCCTGGATCCCAGCTCAGCCGAGCCTTGCTCCTCATTAATCTCAAAGTCAAGGACTTGAATTAAACTGGGTCAGAGGACAGTTCTTTCGCCCCTGTTGGAGCTGACCCAGGCTGGGCCCCCTTCCCCAGGGACCCCAGCTTCTGTAAGGTTCCCACCCTGCCCCCACCCTCTGGACCCATTTCTGTCATCCTCTGCTCCCCAAACCGAACCTCATCTCCACCCTCCCGCCCTGCAGCGTCCTGACCACCCCTTCAGTCCTGGGACAGGCTGGAAGCTTCCTCTTCCAACACCTCCCCCTCATTTTCTCAGCTCCGGCCCTAAAAGCCCTCACCCCCCTTCCCCACTTCGGGTCTCAATCCCGTCCCAGAACCGGGGCATCCTCAGCCTTTTTCTTTTCCACCATGATCAGCTCCTCTCTCTCCTGGGTCCCGCCTTAACTGGGACGTGTTTAACTGGACTGCCTGATCCTATGAGGGGAGGGGTCATCTTTTAGGACAGGGAGGGTGGACCCATCCCCCGATGACCCTGGAGGCTAGCTTCCCAGGCAGCTCTCAGAGACCCTGGAATCCAAGGGGCTCCAGTCCTTAACCTCTTCTGGGTCTCATGGTTCCAGGCCCCTAGCCCTCCCTTATTAAGGAGCTGGGGCTCTGGTCCCTCAGCGCCCGTCCCAGGGGAACCTCCAGATATGGGAGCCCCAAGCTCCTCCTCCCTCAGATACCCCAAAGTCTGGGCTCGGCCCCCACCCCCAAGAGCACAGGAATCTGTCACTCAGCCCTCCTCTCCTTCGTGACCCAGAAGCTCTGGCCCCCAGCCTCCGCCTCTAGGACCCCGCGCCTGCTCCCACCTGCTGGTATTCTTGCTCTTGGGGCGCGAAACCGCTGGGCACCGGGCGGAGCTGGAAGTCGGCGCGGGGCAGCTGGTGGAGCAGATGCACCCAAGCCGAGGGTCGGTAGCCCGGGGGCGCCCCCATGGCCCCCGGGGGAGGGCGCAGCGGGGCCGACGCCGGGGCTGCGGGAGCCTCGGCAGTGTTGCGGGGCGCGGGCGGAGCGGGGTCTGGCGGGGCTCGGGGGAGCGGAGCGGGGGGAGGAGGGGGTGGGGGGCGGAGATTGGGGGGAGGCGCGGGCCGGGCGGGGACGGTGCTGCCCCTAGCGGCTGCGGGGGGGACTGCGGCGCCGCGAGTCCGGCCCGGGCGCTCGGCTCCTTCGGCGACGGCTCCCACCTGCGGCCCGCGCAGGTACCGCGCTGCTGCTCCGTGGGTGGCGTGGAGAGCGCTCGGCTGTACAGCGATAGCCTTGTCCTATAAGGCAGTTCACACTGTTATGTCATCCTACAGCATAACGATGCCTTTATCTTTAAGAAGAACCTTCCTGTCTGCGTAAAGGTAAAGGTCGCTAGGATTTGCACAGCATTTTACAAATGATGGTCAGCGCATCAATAAAAAATCCTCACTTCTGCGTGGAAGCATACTCTCACCTGTAAAGGACACCTCCAATGGGTAAAAGCCCTCTCCCACTTAAAAAAAGCTGTATAAGGGCATAGCTTCTATACACAAACATTCCTATGTGTACAGACGGCTCCATATTCCTGTAAGGACCCCCTCACATGTGCATGAGGACCCCGCCCACCCGAGAAACCTCGCTTATCTATATAGGGACCCTCCCCATCTTCATAATGATGCCTCACATTTATTTAAGAACCTCTCAAACTGGCTAAAGATTACTTCTATGTATATAAGGATTCCCTGCCCCTTGCCATTCACTTTACAGTTTACAAAGTATTTTTCCAGCCACTACCATGTTAAGTCTCACAGGAGCCCACTGATGCCACACTGATACGTGGGGAAGTAGAAACTCTCGGAGGGGACCTGGCCACTTTGAAGTCTCCACCCAGGCAATCACCATTGGGGTTAAAACTACGGTTTCTAGGAAGCTAACCCAGGGGTCTTCCCACCCTTGTGGAGCAGGGCTGGACTTTGCCACCTGGGGTCTCCACATATGACCTCCCATGGGAGGAATGAGATGAGTGGAAGGAGGAAGAAGGAGAGGTTAATACTCCTCCTATCTCACCCTAATATTTTGCCCCAGATTAGTGAGAAAGGGCTGGGGGGTAGTAGCTTATTGCATTACTGAGGGAAAAGTAATAATAGTGACGGTGGTGGTAATGATAATGATGATGGTGACAATGGTGTTGGTGATGGTGGTGACAGTGATGATGATATGATGATGGTGATGGTTAGAGTGGTGCTGCTGCTGCTGCAGGTGGTGAAGGTGAGGATGATGATGGCGATGATGATGGTGAAGGTGATGATGGGGGTGATGAAGATAATGGCAAAGATGATGGTGATGATAGTGAGGAGGTAATGATGACAATAATGATGATGACGATATGATGATGGTGGTGGTGAGTATGGTGATGATGATGATGGTGCTGCTGCTGATGGTGGTGGTGATGATGGTGGTGGTGATGATCATAATGGTGATAATGATAATGATGACGGTGGGGATGATGAAGATAATAGTAAGGATGATGATGGTGATGATAAGAGGTGACAGTGGTCGTGACAATAATGACGATGATAGTATGAAGGCAGTGATGGTGGGAATGGTGATGGTGGTGATGATATTTATGATGATGATAATGACAGTGATAATTATGGTGATGATAGGGATGCTGGGGAGGATGATGATGATGGTGATGGTGATGGTGATGATGGTTAACGGTAGTGGTGATGATGATGATGGAGACAGAATGGAGTGAGGATAACTGCCCCCTGACACACACACATATATACTCATCATCACTACCCAGATCTTCTCTGGCCTGCCTCCAGTTCTGGTTGGAGTCATGTCCTCCACAGTTCCCAACCAGATGGGCTACATGGGGCCTGGAGATGGGGAAGATCCAGAGACAAGCAGCTGTGAGTTGTGCTAAGTAATCCCAGGCAAGTAATTTCCCATCTTGGTCTCTGTTTCCCTATCTGTAAAATGAGAGGGTAGGAGGTGAGATTAGCCTGTTCTAAAAGCCCTGGGGTGGATAATCTCCTATATCATGTCCACAGCCAATGTTTGCTGAATCTGTAGGACTTGCTCAAGGGAAAAGAATTCCAAATGCTATGGTGCGTGTGGTTGGGTGCGTGTGTATTTGGATAGGGTAAAGCGTTCATTGTGACTGTGCAACTCAAGAACACTCAGTGGTTCCCTATTACCTGTGGGATCAAGTCAAGACCCACTCAATCCTGCTTTTATAGCTTTCACCATCTGGCCTTGTGTCAACCCTTCCCATATAGATAATATTTGAGAGTGGTGGCTTTCAAACTTGTAGGACCACAACCCACAGAGCGAAATACATTTTATATCATGATCTGGTACACACACACACACACACACACGAAGTAAAATGTTTCACAAAACAAAACTAGCCTCTCCTAGGTGAAATACTTTCAGATATTTTCTAGTCTATGTTTTCTATTTCCTAAATAAAAATCTGGGCACCACTTCCTAAAATTTTCATACCTAGCTAACAGGTCTTGACCCACAATCTGAAACACTAATCTCAAATTCCAGAGAAGAATGTGGGTTGGTGTTAGAAAATGGATAACAGCTACTAGGTAGAAGTAGATTGTATTGCTTCCAGGGGGAGCTCAATGTTTGGTTCCTGTACTCTGCCCCCAACGTGTGTGCATGCATGAACACGCACACGCACACACACACAGACACACACAGACACACACACAATCTCCACTCCCTTTTATTCCTTTCAGAAAAAAGTTTGAATTGACTGAATCTCCCTTTCTCTCTCTCTGTTTCACTCTGGCTCTTTCTCTTGTGTCCATCTCTCTGTCTCTCTTACATGATTCAGGCCCCCAAAGGCCTGCATTCTAGCCTCTTTGGAGAATTCCATTAGCCTGTATTAATTAAGTCCAAGGCATCCATCTGAGTGTTTGGGAGACCTGGTAGAAATTTGTTCTCCTTGACTTCTCCTGCCATTGTTCCCTGGGTCTGTTTTTCCTGGGGAAGACAAATGGTTATTATGGGGTGGTCCTGGAGCATTTTTAGGGTTTTTAGCTGAATGCTGTTCCAGCACCATCCCAAGTGCTGTAGGTGTTAATTCAGTGCTTTGGTGCATGAGAACCCCCCAGTGGAGGAGGGCTCAGAGCACATGGCTGCTGCTATCTAGTTTCAGCCAATGTTTGCCATATGGGAAGAGGGACACAGCATCACCAGATGTTCCAAATTCCCAAGAGAAGGCAGAAATATAGATATTTTTAAAAGCAAAATCCCTCAGCTTTTAAATGTTAAAACTAATTCAAATACAAGAAGAAAACTGTGTGGGCCAAATAAAACCTGTCCGTGGGTTGGAGCTGGCTGGTTTGTCAGCTCTGGTCTAGCCAGACGCTGAGCAGTGCCGGCATGGAAGGGGCAAGCGGAGGAAGAGGGGCCCACAAAGAAGCTGAGAAGGAGCAGCCTGAGAGAGGCAGCAATGCCACCGCCTCCAGGAAGGCCTTCTGACTAGCCTTTCTTGATGGAAGACCAGGGCACATCCTGGCTAAAGGGTTCTCAGCATGTGCTCCCTGAGACTTAAACTCTGGGACACTTGCCAGTTTCACAGGGTGGTTGTGAGTACATATTGTATGAGTCCATGTAGATGATGTTCTGGAACAGATAAGATTAATCTATGGTGGCTATAGAAATCAGAGCAGCGGTTACCTCTGGGAGGGTGAGGACAGAGCCGACTGGAAAAGGAGCTAGGGAACTTTCCGGGGTGACGGCATTGTTCTGCATCCTGACAAGGGTTTGGGTTGCACAGGGGTCTGCATTTGTGGCAAGCTTAAGATTTGTGCATTTCTCTGCAAATTCTACCTTGAAAGAGAGATGAGAACTCTAGTTAATGACATGCATGCTTAAGTATGGAGGGGAAGTGTAATGGTGTCTGCAAGTTCCTTTGAAATGGATCAAAAGAGAAAATAAGGTGGATCAACAGAGGAATAGATATGTAATAAAGCAAAATATTAATGGTGGAATCCAGGTGGTGGGTATCTAGGTAGTCCCTGTAGTAGTCTATATTTTTCCAGCTTTATTGAGATATAATTGATATATAACACTGTGTGAGTTTAAGGTGTACGATGTAATGATTTGATATACGTATATGTTGCAAAATGATTTCCACAATAATGTTGGTTAACACATCTATGGCCTCACATAGTTACATTTTATGTGTGTGTGGTGAGAACTTTAAAAATATACTCTCTTAGCAATCTCCCAATATATAATACAGTGTTAATTTTAGCCATATACTGTACATTGCATCTCCAGGACTTATTTATGTTATACTGGAAATCTGTACCCTTTCACCACCTTCACTCAATCACCCTCATTCCCCCCTTACTGCTGGCAACCATTCATCTGTTCTTTGTTTCTATGAGTTTTTTTTTTATGATTCTACCTATAAGTGAGATCATATAGTATTTGTCTTTCTCTGTCTGATTTATCTCACTTAGCATAATGCCCTCAAGTTTCATCCATATTGTCGCAAATGGCCCGATTTCCTTTTTTATGGCTGAATAATATTTCAGTGTGTGTGTGTGTGTGTGTGTGTGTGTGTGTGTGTGTGTGTGTGTCACATTCTCTTTACCCATTCATCCATCAGTGGACACTCAGCTTGTTTCCAATATCTTGGCTATTGTAAATAATACTGCAGTGAACATGGGGGTGCAGAGATCTCTTCAAGATAGTGATTTCATTCCTTTTGGATAAATACTCAGAAGTGGATTTGCTGGTTGTAGTTCTATTTTTAATTTTTGGGGGAACTTCCATACTGTTTTCCATGGTGGCCACACCTGTCTGCTTTCATACTAACAGTGCACAAGGGTTCCCTTTTCTCCACATCCTTGTCGGCACTTGTTATCTCTTATCTTTCTGATAACAGCCATTCTAACAGGTGTGAGGTGATTTTCATTTGCATTTCCCCGATGATTAGTGATGTAGAGCACCTTTTCATGTACCTTTTGGCTGATTGAATGTCTTCTTTGGAAGGACACTAGGTAAAAACTAAGGAGGTCCAAACAAAATGTGGACTTCAGTTAACAATAACGCATCAATGTTCATAAATTGTGACAAAATGCACTGTAGTAATAATGTAAGATGTTAACAGCAGGGCAAAGTGGGTGAGGGGTGTATGGGAACTCTGTACTATCCTTGTGACTTTTCTGTAAGTTTAAAACTATTCTAAAATAAAAATTTTACTTAAAAAAAGCAATTTAAAATTTAGAAAAATGAGAGTAAAAAAAAAAAGTCTGGGCTCACTGGCGAGAACAGGAAGCAGCTTTATTCTTTCCCACCCTGCCTTCACACTCCATCTGTCTGCGTCCCTTTTCCTTCCCGAGGCTACATCAGGAGTCGATCTTCCAGATTTTCTTGCCATTTTGGGGTTTTCCGACTGTCCCAATTTCAGGGGGTCCATAGTCCAGCCTAACTTAATAGCAAAATATCCATCTGGTGCCCAGTTCAAAGTCGCTCCCTTTCTCCTGGAGGAGTCTTGGGCTAAGACCAAGGGAGGGAGTCACAGGTTGGCTTGTCCACTCTCTCTGCCCTCTTTGACCAGTCTCTGAGGGCAAAGGGAAAGGAGACACAGACTCATCTTGATGAGGATTTTTAGGCTGGTTACTTTTAAAACTGCAGATGAGAAGCAGGCTCCGAGGAGCAGAGTTTGCTCGCCCTTTGTTGGGAGGCATATGCATTTGTGGGGGAAACCCCGATCTGTGGGGATGCCTCCCTCTCTGCGCCAGGAAGAGGAGAGATGACCTTGTCTCTAGAAACTCTTAATGGGGAAGGCAAGAACTTAAGTTGGTTATTGTCTGGCAACCTCGTGTAACTGATTTAGGGTGGTGGCTTCTGGCCTTTACTTAATCCGATTTGATTGTTATCTCAGAGTTGTGAGACCACCCAATGGCCAGACCCCACCTGCACTGATACCATTTTAACTTTTTTACATATTCTTTCCTTCGTCTTGTAAAGAGATGGCTCTCATACCTATGCCTTAAATTTAGCCTTACTCTCCACCCATGTGGGCAACAGAAGCTGCGGCAGCAGCGGCTCCTCCTGCCCGTGGGCCCTGTCACCACGCAGCAGCCTGACTGCCCATGGGTCCTGTCCCCATGCTATTCCACACTATTCTCTAAATAAAAGAGCACTACTGCCAGACCTTGAGAGTCCAAGAAATCTTTCTTTCGACTCCTTGGCTCACCGACCCCGCATCATAATCACTGGGTCCGTTCTCTTGGCAACCAACCCAACCCCCATCCTTAGGTGGGATCCAAAAGTCACCTCATTAACATAACAAAAGACCCCTCTGTTGCTCTCATCACTTAGGAAATTCCAAAAGTTTTGGCGATCTGTGCCAGAAAAAAAGATGCAGACCAAATATATATTTCTTACTATAAATCACAATATCACAATGACCATCTATGAGCCAAGGAGAGATGCTTCAGAAGACATCAACCCTGATCTCAGACTTCTAGCCCCAAGAACCACGAAAAAATAAATTTCTGTTGTTCAAGCCCCCAGTCTGAGGTACTTTGTTATGGCAGCTTGAGCAGACCAATGTACAGGGTGTTAGAAAGGAGCTCTCTTAGGATTCGGATTTTCTTGAGTCATTTTGAACATGGTCAAAGGAAGAGAGAGCTTACTCTGGATTGGGTGTTGTCAGGAAGCAGGGGTAGTTCTGTGATCAGTGTCGGGGGGGAAGACAAATCCTCTACCCTCTAGGTCCTTCTGTCTGGGTTACAAATTAAATTGACATGAGACAGAATAACAGGAGAAAAATCAAACAAGTTGAATAACATATATACATGGGAGAAATCCAGGAAAATTGGGTAGCTTGACAAAATGGTGGAGGATGTTACCTTAAATCCTGTCTTCAGCTAAAGACAAAGGAGGATGTTGGGGCTGGGGGGAGTCAGTTACGGTAGAAAAGCACAGTAAACAAGAGGGAGGTTATTGTGCAGATTTAAGTCCTGCCTTCTGCATTGATAAGAGTTTCTAGAGGTAAGGTCATCCCCCTCTTCCTGGTACAGAGAGGGAGACAGCTTTACAGATGATTTCCCTTACAAATGTAAATATCTCTTGCAAAGGGTAACTTCTACTTTTCAGAGCTTCTCCCTGTCTGAAGTTTCTTAAAAGTAACCAGCCCCAAATAATCTTCATGCCAAAGAGACACATTTTGGGGTGGCCAATTCTGATACCCCACGTTGGGCATCTCCAGAAGGCTTATCCACAAGAAGAAGACGAGAGTGAGGAGAAAGTTGTTCTAGGTAAAGAAGCAACAGTCATCACTCAGTGAGAGAGGGGGATGTTTGTGGGTTGCACAGTGATGTTGACTGAAGCAGATGTCCTGTGAGATTGTTTGTGTCCCCCCGAGAGAGGGTCCCAGCCTGGCTGTGAGCCTCATATCCATTCAGCACATCTGGGGCTCCTTTTTTTTCTTTCTCACTGGGAAGCAACCTGCCAGCCAGGTATTGGCATTTATCTCCTCTTCCTCGAGGGCCTCATGACTTCTTCTGGCTTTTGGAATATCTGCAGAGATGATGGGCGTGTCTTCCAGGCTTGGCTCATCTCTCCTGCCATCTGCAGCAGGGTCCTGAAAGGCCATGGGATGCCCACCCATCCAGGAACACCTGCAGGGGACCCTGATGTGAGGGAGAAATCACTTGGATCATGCTAAACCTTTAAAGTGGGAGTTCGCCTACTGCAGAGCCACCTGAGGTCATCCCTCTGCACTGCACTTGTCTTCACCCTCCTTCCCCCCTTCTTCTTGTCCTTTTGTGACCCTCCTGGCTCCTGCTCCCCATCACACACCCCTGGGCCCTCTCCCCCTCAGGCACTCCGCTGGGTGTTCTCATTGCTATGCAGCTTCCGCTGTGTCAGACTTGCTTCTGCTGTGTGTTCGCTCTACCAGCAACGGTGGCTCTAGCCGGCTGCTCAGCTTTATGTCCCCCACTCCATGCCCCCAAACTTCAGGGACTCATATCCTTCTCTCACGATGCTCCAGCCCAGTGTCATGGAGGAACCAAGATGTTGTGAAATATAGGTTTTATTATTATTCAGGTATGGCGAGGCCACCAGATCAGGATACTGCCACTGAAAACATGGTTTGTTATACTCACAGATTTTGGGGAGGCATTCTTTCTTCCTGGCTTTCAGTTGACTGCCTTCTTGCTGTGTCCTCACATGGCAGAAAGAGAGAGAGACAGACAGACAGAGAGAGAAAATGATAGCAAATGTGAGCTCTGGTCTCCCTTCCTCTTCTTTTTTTTAAGGTTGGCCCTGAGTTAACAGCTGTTGCCAATCTTCCTCTTTTTTTTTTTTTTCCCTGAGGCCCCAGTACATAGTTGCAATTCCTAGTTATAAGTCCTTCTAGTTCTGCTATGTGGGAAGCCACCACGGCACGGCTTGATGAGCGGTGCTAAGGCCACACCCAGGATTCACACTGGTGAACCCCAGGCCGCTGAAGTGGAGTGCTGGAACCTAACCACTCGGCCATGGGGCCAGCCCCTCTCTTCCTCTTCTTGTAAGGACACTAATCCCGCCCTCAGGACCTCATCCAGACCTAATCACCTCCAAAAAGCCCCACCTCCTAATTCCAGCACATTGGAGGTTAGGGCTGCAACACATGAATTTGGGGGCCATAAACATTCAGTCTATAACACCCTACAAGAAGGGAGGCACAGTCTGCACTGCAAAGTACATTTCCAAGAATCCCACCTCTTTATGAACCTTTCACCTCAAGATGGGCGGTGGGGTAAATGTGCCACTTTGGGCTTCTGTGTGGCGTGTTCCATGGGGATGTGTCTGAAACCACTCTTAAGAACAGGTGGACATTTATCATCTGTTGGCTTCAATATTGGGACCTGAAGCAAAGTGCACACATAATGGGAAAATGCCTTCTATTTTAAAAACAGTTTTATTAGGGGCCTGGCCCTGTGGCCGAGTGGTTAAGTTTGCGCTCTCCACTTCGGCAGCCCAGGGTTGGCCTGTTTGGATCCCGGGTGTGGACCCAGCACTGCCCATCAGGCCAGGCTGAGGCGACATCCCAAGCGGAAGAACTAGAATAACTTCCAACTAGGATATACACCTATATACTGGGGCTTTTGGGAGAAAAAGAAAAACAAAAGAGGAAGGTTGGCAACAGAAGTTAGCTCAGGGCCAATCTTCCTCACAAATCGATCAATCGATCAATCAGCTTTGTCGAGGTAGAACTGATATACAAAGGATAGCACGTATTTAAGGTGCACGATGTGATGACTTTGGACAGGTGTAAACACCCGTGATAGCACCACTACATTCGGGGTCACAGACGTCTCCAACACCCCCCACACTTCCTTCTTCCCTTTTAACACCTTTTATATCCTCCTTCGGGAAGGTTTTTGCACCCTTACAAAAAACAACTACCCATTCCTATGTAACTACATATAGGTTGGTTTTTTAAATTTTAATTAAAAAAATTTAATTGTGTTAAGATACACATACACGTAACACTCACCGTCTTAACCATTTTTAAGTGTACCGTTCAGTAGTGTTAAGAACATTCACAATGTTGTGCAACTAAATCCCCAGAACTTTTTTGTCTTGCAAAACTGAAACTCTGTCCCCATTAAATAACAACTCTCTCCCCATCCCCTGGCAACCACCATGCTGCTTTGTGCCTCTGAATTTGACCACCAGGTGCCTCATATAAGTGGAATCATACAGTATTTCTCTTTCATGTCTGGCTTATTTCACTTAGCATAATGTTCTCAAGGTCCATCCACATTGTAGCACGTGTCAGAACTTCCTTCCTTTTTAAGGCTGGATAATATTCCATTGTTTGGATAGACCACATTTTGCTCATCTGTTCATCCATCGATGGACAGTTGGGTTACTTCCACCTCTTGGTTATTGTGAATAATGCTGCTATAAACACAAGTGTGCAAACTGTTTCAAAATCTTTTTAAATTGAATATATTTGACACAACATTGTGTAAATTTAGGTTGCATACCATGTTAATTGGATACAGTTATGTATCATAAGATGATTGCTACTGTAGCAATATTTAGTACCTCTATCGTATTACATAAGTATCCTTTCCTTTTAGTGGTTGGAATAATTAAGTTCTAGTCTCTTAGCACATTTGATGATTAGAGTACAGTATTATTGTCTATATTCACTATACTGTGCATTGGATCTCTAAGGCTTATTTACTGCGTGTTGTAAGTCTGTTCCCTGAAACAATAAATTCTGTTTGAGACTCTGCTTTCAATTCTTTTGGGCACAGACCCAGAAGTGGAATTGCCGATGCTTGTTTTTTGTTTATATTTTCTACTTTTTTATTTTGAAATAAATTTTGATTTACAGAAGAGTTGCAAAGATGGTACAGAGGGTTCCCACACACCCTCCGCTCACCGTTTCCTGAGGTTAATATCTTACATAACCAGGGCTCTTGATTAAGACTGAGAGACCAGCATTCACACGTTAGAATTAAGTAAACTACAAACTGTATTCGAATTTCCCATTTTTCCGCTGATGTCTTCTCTCCAACCCAGGATCCCACGTGACATTTAGTCTTTTCCTGTCTGTGACAGTTCCTCAGTCTTTCCTTATTTTTTACGACCTTGACGGGTCAGCAGAGCATTGGTTGGGGGTTTCGCGCAGCCTCCCTCAGTTTGCCTTTGTCAGACGTTTTTTCGTGATTGGACTGAGGTTGTGCCTTTGGGGGTAAGGACCAGAGAAATGATGTGCCCTTCTCGTCACTCTGGTGATTTTCCTTTGATGCTTTTTTAGTTTCTGGTGGTGTGATGGGGACCCAATGTACAGCACTACCTATAAGATTACAAATTGAGAGCAGAGATGTGATAGCAAAGGATGAGGAGCTACGAGAGAGTATAACAAGGGACCAACTTTATTTGATATGATGAGGAGGTATTTTGGAGGAAGTGATACAAGATGGTACCTGAAGAAGGAGAAGAAGCCACAGGGAGAGAGTTTCTGGTAGAAGTAACTGCATGTGCAAAGGCCCTGGGGCAGGGATAAGCTTTGGGTTGGAGACAAAAACTGTATGTGGGGAGTGGATGGAGTGAGCAAGGGAGCCGGTGTGCTAGAGGATGAGGCTGGGGAGGTGGGCAGGGCAGCTCGTGCAGGGTCCGAAATCCAGAGAAGGAATTTAGAGCTTATTTTTAAGAGAGCCTCTAGGGGCTTTTAGGCAACTCAGGGCATGGCAGTGAGGCTGTGAGTGGAGTTTGTCAAGAAACGCTGTGTGTGCCCAGATGCTGCAGATATGTTTAGCTGCAGCAGGTGTGACAAAAATTAAACCATGTTATTTATAGCATGACAGGCATGCAGTGATTGGCCACCAACCAAGAAAAAGACAGCATAACCTACGGGCTCCTGAAATCCCGTCTGAGCGACGCCGGACAGGTGTGCCTCACCTGGGCTGGCAGGAAAAGGAGCGTCAGGGATTTTCAAGTATATTTTTTCTCTCTTTCCTCTTTTTTTCTTTCTTTTGCTCTCATTTTTACATTCTATATCTTTTGTAGGGGTGGGGTAAGGTGTGCCACACAATCCATGTTTCATAGGAAACTTGAAACCTTGCTCAGAAACCTAAACACAGAGAAGTGAAAGTTGAGCCGATGTGGAGGAAAGGATGGGAACCCTGAGTCCCGCAACCTGATCCCCCTCACCCCCTGGCAGAATAATCTTTAAAAGGAGAGGCTCTGGAGCCAGACAGACAGCCTGGGTTCAGGTCTCAGATCTGCCACGTGCCAGCTTTGTGATCCTGTGACTTGGAATATCCATCGCCGAATATGGAGATAACTATCCTGACCTCAGAAGGTGCCATGAATTAGTAAATTCCTGCCTGTCCAAGGGCTTACATGGTGTGTGGCACCCAGTAAATGCTCAATATACGGTAGCTGTTATTATCATTATTTTGTTATTGAGGTGAAATTCACATAAACTAACCATTTTAAAGTGCATGATTCAGTGGCATTTAGTACATTCACAGTGCTGAGCAACCATCACCTCTATTTAGTACCAAAAAATTTTCCTCACCCACAAAGGAAGCCCCATACCCATTAGCCATCACTCTGCACTCCCTTCCCCTCCAGCCCTGGGCAACCCCTGACCTACATTCTGTGTCTATGGATTTGCCTTTTCTGGACATTTCATGTAAGTGGAATCATACACTATGTGGCCTTTTGTATCTGGCTCCTTTCACTGAGCAGCATGTTTCGGGGTTCACCCACATTGTAGAACGTATCAGGGCTTTGTTCCTTTTTATGACTGAGTAACAGTCTATTGGATGACTACTCCGCATTTTGTTTCTCATTTTTATTCTTACTACAACAACAACCACTGTTACTATTATTGATACTGTTATTATTACATCTACTGGGGATGCTTGCAGAAGAGGATGGAAAAACAGCCTGGAGAAGGAAAGCAGGTGATCTTGGAGGAATGCAAATGCAAATTCAAATTCTGACTCCCTCACTGTATAGGTCTGCGACCCCGTGGAAAACACATCCTTGATCTGGCCTTGATTATTTAGCAGTTAAATGAAGCTAACAATCTTAACTGCAAAAGGTTATTTTTTATTTTCATTTTTAAATTGCGGTAAAAGGTGCACAACATACAATTTACCCTTTTAACCATTTTTAAGTGTGTGATTCAGTGGCATTGAATACATTCACGTGGTTGTGCAACCATCACCACCATCCGTGCACAGAACTTATTCACCTTCTAAAACTGAAACTCTGTCCCCATTAAATACTAACTCCCCAGGCCCCCACCCCCTTGAGCCGCAGCACCTACCATTTTTCTGGGACAATGGCTGCATTCCGTACCTTCATAGTGGTTGGGTATCTAATTGTTAAAACACAGTTACTAGTATATGTAAGATTTATGTATTTCATTTCATTGTATGCAGAATGAAACATAACAATGTTAGCAACTTACTTTTAAATGCACCCAAAACACCACAAATGGGATGACAGATAGCTACGCGGTAAAATAGAAAGAATGAAATGTTAATGGTTGAATCCAGGTGGGGTGTATACGGGTATTCACTGTAAAATTCTTTCAACTCTTCTGTATGTTTGAAACGTTTTCATAATAAAATGTTGGAGAAAAACTCAGCCTATAACAATCATCTCACCCACAGGTTTGTCTGTCAGTCTCTTCATTACAAAAAACCTCTTGGTGGCTGGCAGAAAGTGTGTGGGAAGAGAGGTTTTATTTAAGGAATCACCTTGGTATGCATAGTGGTGCAGAGCACATTTGTCATTTTTGGCTCTCCTCATAGGGACCCTTTTCCTGTTTAGGAAGAAGTTCCTGTCAATCTGAGCCTTCATGGGATGTCTTTTCTGCTTCCCTCTTTGGAAGTCAAGGTACCTGCTGTCCACATCCTTTGAGGTAATGATAGTGTGTTTCTGACATCCGTTCTGATACATGCTTTTTCCCACACTGCCAAGCCATTCTGACATCAGCAGGGTGTCCTACAATTCAACCCAGTTCTGCCGCCATCTACCTGGAGACAGCATCAGATCCCACAGGTTAAGGGCTCAGTCCCACAAGACTCCCCCCACCTCCAACTTCAAGTCCAGCTTGTCACCTGTGCTTCTGACAGACCAGCGATAGATGGATGGGAGGTTCCCATGATTTCCTCCTCAGCTTTGGTTAATTTGCCAGAGTGCTCACAGAACTCAGAAAAACATTTTACTCACTAGATTACTGGTTTATTATAAAAGGGTATAACTCAGGGACAGCCAGATGGAAGAGGTGCAAAGGGCAAGGTATAGGGAAAGGGTGAGGAGCTTCCATGCCCTCTCCAGGTGACCCACTCTCCCAGTGTCTCCATGTGTTCACCAACTGGGAAGCTCTCTGAACACAGCCCTTTGGGTTTTTATCAAGGCTTCATTACATGAGTGTGATTGATTCAATCACTGGGCTTTGGCGACTAATTCATCCTCCAGCTCCTTTCCCCACCAAGAGGTCAAGGGGTGAGACTGAAAATTCCAACCATCCAATCACGTGGTTGGCTCCACTGATAACCAGCCCCCATGCTTAGGAGCTTTCCAAAATTCACCTCTTTCACATAAACTCAGGTATGTTTGAAAGGGGTTTGTTATGAATATCAAGACAACTTTGGCCTCATAGAAAGAGATAGGAAGCCTTCTGTCTTCTTCAAGTTTTTGAAATAGTTTGAGAAGGATAGGTATTAAGTCTTCTTGAAATGTTTGGTAGAATTTGCCAGAGAAGCCATCTGGTCCTGGACTTTTGTTTTTTGGGAGGTTTTTGATCACTATTTCAATCTCTGTACTTGTAATTGGTCTGTTCAGATTCTCTATTTCTTCTTGATTCAGTTTTGGGAAGTTGTATGAGTCGAAGAATTTATGCGTTTCTTCTAGGTCATGCAATTTTTTGGCATGTAGCTTTTCATAGTATTCTCTTATAATTCTTTGTATTGCTGTGGTATGTGTTGTAATTTTTGGTTAATTTCCAAAATATATAAAGAACTCATACAACTCAACACCAAAAAAACAAATAACCAGATCAAAAAGTAGGCAGAGGATATGAACAGACATTTTTTGAAAGAAGATATACAGATGGCCAACAGGCACATGAAAAGATGTTCAATATCACTAGTTATTAGGGAAATGCAATGCAAAACTACGATGAGATATCACCTCACACCCATCGGAATGGCTATAATTAATGAGACGAGAAATAACAAATGTTGGAGAAGATGTGGAGAAAGGGGAACCCTCATACACTACTGGTGGGAGTGTAAACTGATGCAGACACTATGGAAAACAGTATGGAGATTTCTGAAAAAATTAAAAATAGAAATACCATATGTTCCAGCTATCCCCCTACTGGGTATTTAGACAAAGAACATGAAATCAACAATACAAAGAGACTTATGCACCCCTATGTTGGTTGTAGCATTACTCACAATAGCCAAGATGTGGAAACAACCCAAGTGTTCATCGACTGATTAAGGGATAAAGAAGATGTGGTAGATATATACAATGGAATACTGATGAGCCGTAAAAATAGACAAAATTTTCCCATTTGCAACAATATGGATGGCCCTTGAGGGTATGATGTTATGCAAAATAGGCCAGATAGAGAATGATAAACACCACATGATTTCACTCATATATGGAAAATAATGACACATGAGGATAAAGAGAACAGATTAGTGGTTACCAGAGGGGAAGGGGGTGGGGGGTGGGTGAAAGGGGTAAAGGGGCACATATGTGTGGTGATGGATAAAAACTACACTATTACTGGTGAGCACGATATGATCTGTACAGAAACTGACATATAATAATGTTCACCTGAAATTACACAATGTTATAAGCCAATATATAAAAAAGACGCCCTTACAGCTCTTATCACTTGGTAAATTCCAAGGGTTTTGGGAGCTCTGTGACAGGAATGAGGATGAAGACCAAATATGCATTTCTTATTATAAATCACAACATCACAGGTAGAGAGTGTGCATGGGTCCTGGGCTCAGCCCATCACATAGTCCCACACGGTGGGAATTTCCTCTCGAGGCAGCTGAGGCAAAGATGCTTTGCCTTTTGTGTTTCTGCCCATTCTCAGATCCTGATTCTGTAGCCTTTCCTTAGAGCCCATAAGCTACCCAAACTCTTGGCAACACATCCGTTTTCTGCCAAAGCTAGCTGGTCATTTTCTGTTGCTTGCAAACCAAGACTGAACAGATACGCTACAAATAGAACTACCATCACTCTTATTTTTACTAACCGAGCTTGCTTATGGGCTCAATATGGGTAAACATTTTCAAGCGTTGGTCAATGTCTTAGTCCGTTCAGGCTGCTATAAAATACCATAGGTGAGGCAGTTTATGAAAACAGACATTTATTTCTCACCCTTCTGGAGGCTGCAAGTCCAAGACCAAAGTGCCAGTAGATTCTGTGCCTGATGAGGGACTATTTTTTCTTCTGCCGTGTGAGGAAGCCAGGAAGAGGGACTTCGTCAAAATTTGACCATGCTGGCACCCTGATCTCAGACTTCCAGCCTCCAGAACTGTGAGAAAAAATATTTGTGGTTTACACTATCCAGTATGTGGTGTTTTTGTTATAGCAGCCTGAACTGACTGAGACAGGAGTGGACGATGCTCTGCTGTGGGGCCGTCCTGCCCATTGCAGGATGCCTAGACAGGACTGGATGATGCTCTGCTGTGGGGCCGTCCTGCCCATTTCAGGATGCTTAGACAGGAGTGGATGATGATCTGCTGTGGGGCTGTCCTGTACTTTGCAGGATGCTTAGACAGGAGTGGATGATGATCTGCTGTGGGGCTGTCCTGTACTTTGCAGGATGCTTAGACAGGAGTGGATGATGATCTGCTGTGGGGCTGTCCTGTACTTTGCAGGATGCTTAGACAGGAGTGGATGATGATCTGCTGTGGGGCTGTCCTGTACTTTGCAGGATGCTTAGACAGGAGTGGATGATGATCTGCTGTGGGGCTGTCCTGTACTTTGCAGGATGCTTAGACAGGAGTGGATGATTCTTTGTTGTGGAGCATGTCCTTCACATTGCAGGATGCTGAGCAGCATCCCTGGCCTCCCCTTGCTAGACGCCAGGAGTATCCCTCTCTACCTTGAATTGTGGCAATCAAAAACGTCTCCAGACATTCCTGATGCCTGTATTTGGGCCTCTTCTATTGTCACTGCTGATTCCATGACTCCACAGTAATTACCAGTGGATTCCAGGGACTCTACTATCATTACCCAGCTGGTCCTGGGAGCTCCTGGTGCAATTATCCAGCTGGTTCCTAAGACTACACCATGATTCCCTAGCTGATTCTAGTGACTTTACATCCTTCAGTGACTCTACATAATTACGGGCCAGTTCCTAGGACCCTGCCATAATTGTCTGACCTTTTACAGAAATCCAATCATAATTACCCAATTTGTTTATTTTACTTGTTAAGTAGTACGTTATTGAAGCCTCCAGTTTTTCAGTCTTTCTTCTGGGTACCAGAGATATAGATGGCACTCTGATTCTATCTTGTCCTCAAAAAGCTTATAAGCTATGGGGAGGGGAGGAGAGAAGTTGAGGCATTGCATCACCCAGAAAAATGACATAGCCAGCACAGAACTCGGTGGGAGCACAGAGGAAGAACATCAGGACCTTCATGGACAGCTGTGTAGGTTGTGAACTGCGCAACTCTGGGGTCGCCATCGCACAAACTTACTTTTCAATAGAGCCCCCTGGAAACTTGAGTGGATTCCAGGGGTCAGCCAGTTTCAGGTCTAGAGCAGGAGGAAGGAGTCCTGACTCCTGGAAGGAAGAGGAAGACTTGCTGAGGATGTGTGAAGGCTGACGGGATGATGCATTCGCTGCTATGAGGAATGGCTCATCTTTCTTGTGGAGATTCTGGAGAAAGAATCACTGATTAAGGTGTGTTCCCTCTGGGGTTGTGGGGAATCAGAATTGGCCATGCCAAAATGTGCCTCTTCGGTTTGATTATCATTTTTTTAATATAGACCATACTTTTTTCCCCCCCAGCTTTATTGAGATATAATTGACACACAATATTGTGTAAATTTAAGGTGTACAATGTGTTGATTTGATACAGTTATATATTTAAGAACAAAAGGCTCTAAAAGAAACTTTGATTTTTCCCCAACTGCCTAAAAGAATTTAAGATAAAAGACCAGTCCCCAGGAGGATAACTCTGGGTATCCATAGATTGTAAGGGTCCTTGCTAAGCCCATTCTTATCCACCAAACATTTGCTTTTCCATTTCCATGTGAATTGTCTTCCTCCCCTTTGAAGTCCCAAACCACTACCCCAACACCCTCCTATGTCTTTAGCTGAAAATGGTATTTAAGGTGGAAGCTTGGCCATTCTAGCAAGTTACCCAGTTTTCCTGGGTTCCCCCGTGTATACATGTTATAAAGCTTTGTTTGATTTTCTCCTGATATCTGTCTCATGTCAATTTAATTCATAGACCAGCCAGAAGGACCCAGAAGGTAGAGGAATTCTCTTCCTCCCCTATGGGGTCATTCGTGTCCCTTCCCATCTCACTTAGGGTAATTTCAGTGACTAGCAGGGCCCTATATAATCTGTTGCCTCCATCCTTACCTCTTTGAATTAACCCACCAATTCCCCTCTCCCCACCCCCACTCTGCACGAGCAACACTGTTCTCCCTGCGGATCTTTGAATGAGCCCCACACGCGCCCACTCCAGTCTTTTACTATCGCTGCCCCCTCTACTTGGAGCTGTGTTCCCCCAGCTGACAACTGACCAATTTCACCTGTCATTCTAATCATTGTTCAAATGCCACGTCCTCAGCTCCTTCCCTGACCTTATTAACACCTCAGCCTGTCCCGTCCCCTCAGGCATTCTGGATTCCCTGGACCTCCCCTCCACTTTCTCCTTTTGACAAATCACTCTCCTCCTTCTGGTAGACTATGAATTTACTTATGTCGGTGGAGTATAGTCTGTCTCCCTCCAGGGCAGGGATCCTTGTCTGCTTTGCTTCTTGATGGATCCCAAGATCCCCAAACAGTGCCTGGCACACAGTAGAGGATCATCAAATACTTATTGCACGAGAACATGAATTTGTCGGATGAAAAAGACATTTTGCCTTTAACTTAGACGGGAATTTCCCCACTGCAGCCACAAGAGGGAGCGCAAGACGCATGTTAAGTCTTTGCAACCCCAGGTGGGTGGTCTCTGCCCGTGATCTTCCAGGACCAGGACCAGGGCCGGGTGACCCGGACCACAGGAGTCTCCACCTCCCCATTGGTACCGTGGGGATGGAAATCAGAAATGGGCTGCAGTGAAGAGCAAAGGGGACAATGTATGTGCTCGAAGGTGCCTTGAAAAGGTTACTGAACGGATGTTTCCAAACTCATCAAATGGTGTACATTACACACTTGGCGGTTTTTATATATATCACTTATACCTCAATACATCTGTTTGAAAATAAATAAAATAAACATTACATTAGGCAGCAATGAAAAGTCAATACGCTAGCACAAGAAATGTGAACTTCCCACTATATCAACAAAATACGGAATATTAATCAAAGGAACTGACAAGGATGTCATCTCTTAAAGCAGTAACGTGCTTTAGAAAAAAATGACTGACCCTATACTTCCCTATTCGTAGAAAAAGAGTTATGCTTATAAAGTCATGCTCGTGGGGCCAGCCCGTTGGCGCAGCAGTTAGATTCACACGTGCCGCTTCAGCAGCCCGGGGTTCAGCGGTTCAGATCCCGGGTGCGGACATGGCACCGCTTGGCAAAAGCCATGCTGTGGTAGGCGTCCCACGTATAAAATAGAGGAAGATCAGCATGGATGTTAGCTCAGGGCCAGTCTTCCTCAGCATAAAAAAAGAGGATTGGCAGCAGATGTTAGCTCAGGGCTAATCTTCCTCAAAAAAAAAAAAAAAGAATAGAAAGAAAGAAATTAAAAAAAATATGATTGTTACTGTTGCTGCTGTTGTTACATTTATATTCACAAAGCAGCACTAACAGAGAATCAACATTCTTTTCAAGAACATACGGAGCCTTTCTAAAAATTGACTTATTAATTCACCACGGAGACCTCAAAATATGCCACAGATTTACTGTAATACAAACCACATTCTCTGACTACGAAAATTGTATCAGAAATCAAAAAAAGACTGGAAAAATACATTTTAAAATGAAAAAGAAATTTTCTGCATAACTTATGAATTACAGAGTAAAAATAACACGGAAGTTACAAAATATTTAGAAATGAACAGAGAGTGGTTCATATCGAAACTTGTTAGATACAATGGAAGTTAAAGTGAAATTTTTATGACCTTAGACTTTTTTGGTAAAGAAAACATGAATTTTGGGACATTAATTGCTGAGCATGCAACTTGTGGAGCTAGAAATGAAAAAAGAAGTGAAAGAAAGAGAAGGAGAGAAAGAGAGAGAGGGAGGGAGAGACAGAGAGAAAGAAAGAAAAAGGAAGGGGGAAAGAAAGAAAGAAAAAGAAAGAAAGAAAGAAAGAAAGAAAAAGAAAGAAAGGAAGAAAGAAGAAAGAAAGAAAGAGAGAAAGAGAGAAAGAGAGAAAGAGAGAAAGAGAGAAAGAAAGAAAGAAGGAAAGAAGGAAGGAAGGCAGGAAGGAAGGAGGTGGGGGAGGGAAGGAAGAAACGGGGGAGGGAGAAAGCTAGGTGCTCAAGACATACACCAAGGTACGTTATTATGATATCTCTGGAAAGCAGAGGAAAAAGAAGAAGAAAAATACATTCACGTTGCCATGCAACCATGACCACCATCCGCGTCCAGAACTCTCTTCATCTTGCAAGACTGAAACTCTGTCCCCGTCAAACAACAGCTGTCCCTTCCCCTCCTGTACTCAATGGCAACCACCATTCTACTTTCTGTCTGTGAATTTGTCTTCTCTAGGTACCTCATTATAAGTGGAATCATACAGTATTTGCCCTTTTGTGGCTGGCTTATTTC
This sequence comes from Equus asinus, assembly GCF_041296235.1. Classification (NCBI taxonomy): domain Eukaryota; kingdom Metazoa; phylum Chordata; class Mammalia; order Perissodactyla; family Equidae; genus Equus; species Equus asinus. The sequence goes on from NC_091815.1 coordinate 38,178,621, forward strand.
CCTTAGCATAAGGTCCTCAAGCTTCATCTGTGTTGGGGCATGTATCAGAATTTCCTTCCTTTTGAAGGCTGCGTAATATTCCATTGTATGCATATGCCACATTCTGTTTATTTATTCATCTGTAGATGGACACTCCGGTTGCTTCCACTTCTTGGCCCTTGTGAACAACGCTGCTATAAAAATGAGTGTACAAATATCTATTCAAGACTCTGCTTTCAATTCTTCTGGCAATGTATTCGGAAGTGGAATTGCTGCATATGTGGTAATTCTGTGTAATCTTTTGAGGAACTGGCATACTGTTTTCCATGTCGACTGCATATTTTACATTCCCGTTCACCTGTGAACAAGTGTTGCAACTCCTCCATGTCTACACCAACAACTATTTTTTATTTTTTATAATAGGCAGTTTTTCCTCCCCGAAGCCCCAGTGCATAGTTGTATATTCTAGTTGTAAGTCATTCTACTTCTTCTACGTGGGATGCCGCCTCAGCATGGCTTAACGAGCCGTGCATAGGTCTACCCCCAGGATCCGAACCAGTGAACCCCAGGCTGCTGAAGCAGAGCGTGTGAACGTAACCACTCAGCCATGGCCGGCCGCTATAATACCCATCTTAATGAGTGTGAAGTGCTTTCTGTTCACTTTTTAAGACTGCTTTATTTTTATTTTATTTTATTTTTTTGAAGAAGATTAGCCCTGAGCTAACATCTGCTGCCAATCCTCCTCTTTTTGCTGAGGAAGACTGGACCTGAGCTAACATCCGTGCCCATCTTCCTCTAGTTTATATGTGGGATGCCTGCCACAGCATGGCTTGACAAGCGGTGCCATGTCTGCACCTGGGATCTGAACCAGTGAACCACAGGCCGCTGAAGCGGAACATGCAAACTTAACCGCTGTGCCACCGGCGTGGCCCCAACAGTAACAATCACGTTAATCATCAATATTTGAGCACTCACTAAGTGTCAGGCTCTGAATGAGCACTCAACATACTAACTCACTGGATGTTTACAACAGCTCTAAGAGCTAGGAACTGATGTGGGCTCGGTGAGTGGAGTCGTCGAAAGAAAGATTTCTTGGACACTCAAGGTCTGGTAGTAGTGCTCTTTTATTCAGAGAATAGCTTGGGGACAGGACTCATGGGCAGTGAGAGCTGCAGGCATGGGAAGAGGACCCATGGGCAGTGAAGAGCTGCAGTGTGTTGAGGGTTACAGCTAAATTTATAAGGCATAGGTATGTGAGTTATTTATTTACAAGACAGAGGAAAGATCATGAAAAATTGTTAAAATGGTATCAGTGTAGGTGGGGTCTGGTCATTGGGTGGTCCTATAACTTTGGATATGAATCAGATCAGATCAGGTCAGGACATCCTATGCCTCCCGGAGCATGATATAGATCGGCACGTAGGCCAGGATGCCTTGGGCTTTTTTCCCTGGGGCAGCCTTGATCCTCGTCAGGAACCATTGCTTTTTTTATGTCACAGAGGGAGAATCAGAGGCACAAAGAGGTTGATTAACTTGCCCAAAGTTACAGAGCTTGTCACCGGCAGAGCCAGGATTCAGATGTGGAAAGACAGTCTCTGGAACTGTATCTAATGACAGTGCACTATATGCTTCCTTATCTTCCTACATCCTGTATGTATCTATTCATTCACCATCATTTGAAAATATTTATTGAGATTTACTATGTGCCAGGTACTGTTCCATGTACCTGCAGGGACACAATAGAAAACGTTGCCGAAAAAAATCTACGCCCTCCTAGGGATACATTATATGGGGAGACAGACAGTAGAGAATACTAATAAGTAAAATACATAACACAGTTAATGATACATGCTAAAGAGGGGGAAAAATGCAGCAATAAGTAACATAAAATCTGGAAGGAGTGTAGCGATTTTAGGTAGGATGGCCTGGGAAGGTCTGGGTGAGAAGGGAACGTTGGAGCAAGACTGGAGGAGGGGAAAGGGTGAACCAGGTACATTTCTGGGGGAAGAACATTCCAGTCAGAAAGAATGGCAAGTGCGAAGGCCCTGAGGCAGATGCATGCTTGGTGTGTTTTAGGCATGACAAAGATGCCAGCGCGGCCAGAGCAGAGTGGGAGAGTGGGAGGAGATGCAATGAGAACAGTAGACCAAGAGCGGGGCAGAAGATCAGAGACCTGTAAATCTGATTGAGACAGGAAGTCCTTGAATGCTTTTGAGCACAGGAGTGACACAAATTGGAGAGTGTTTTTATTATCTTATTGGAAAATTGTATTTTATTATCAGCATGCTTATTCCGTGGAATTGGACTCATACTTTGGAGAGAGATTCTCTTTTTTCTTTTTTAGTTGAGACATAATTGACATTGAACATTGTGTAGGTTTAAGGTGTACAACATACTGATATGATACATTTATGTTGCAATGCCATTGTCATTGTAGCATTAGCTAACACCTCTATAATGTCACATAAATATAATTTCTTCTTGTGGTGGGAACAGTTGAGTCTCTTCCCAAGTTTAACCTTCATAATGCAACATTGTTGTCTATATTCACTATACTGTGCATCAGATCTCCGGGTCCTATTTGTCGACTAGTTGCAAGTTTGTAAACAGCAAGTCTCCTGTCCCCACCCCCAGCCCCTGGTAACCGCCATTCTACTCTCTATTTCTGTGAGTCTGATGTTTTTAGATTCCACATACAAGTGAGATCATACAGCATTTGTCTTTGTCTGACTTATTTCACTTAGCATAATGCCCTCAAGATCCATTCACATTGTCACAAATGTCAGGATTTCCTTCTTTCTCATGACTGAATAATGTTCTATTGTGTGTATACATATGGATATATAGGGATAAAGATATATATATATATATACACACGTATATATCCATATACATGGATATATATCTATACACAGATATTATATACACACACAGATATATGTATATATCTATATACACAGTTTATATAGATATATCTATATACACACAGATAAATAAGATGTGAGATACTCACATGTGTGTTGTATATATATAGCTCACATCTTCTTTACCCATTCATCGGTTGATGGACACTTAGGTTGTTTCTATATCTTGGCTATTGTGAATATTGCTGCAATGATCATGGGAGTACAGATATCTCTTCAGTAATCTGCTTTTGCTTCCTTTGGTTATGGCCAGAAGTGGCATTACTGGATCATATGATAGTTCTATTTTTAGTCTTCTGAAGAATGAGATTCTGCACTTCGTGGAAGCACCAGTGCATGTAGAAATGAAGTCAACATGCTCAGGTGAGCTGCCTTTGGTCCTGTCTCTTGGCCATTCCCTGTGTGACTACCTAGGCATCATTCTTGTGCCACCATTCTGGTGGCTGGGCAGTAGGAGCAGGTGGTGCATGTCTCAGACCTTTCCTCTCAAAGAACACAGACTGGGATCTCACTTGACAGCCTCCCCCTGGCTCTGGGGACTGCGGGTGCACTTCCTGTTCAGACTCAACTCTGACCTGACGTTTCATTCTCAGCCCCCGTTCTAGCTGTGTGCACAGGGACTGCTTCTCCCAGTGAAGAGCTCTCCTGTTCCTCTTCTCAGTGGAGGCTTCTGCCCAAAGCCACAGTCTTATCTTATCCAATAATTTCACAGGAGTCATAAAACATTCCCTAGGAATCAGCTCCTGGCTAGCTTTTTCTGATTGCCTTTTCGTCTTTTCAGTCATTCACTGCTTCATCTTTTGTAGGATCCACCTTTTTCCTTTGACAAAGCTCTACTCTAAAGGGAACGATTTCCTAGAATGACAGCAATGTGTTGGGTAGTCGTTTTCTCTCATCTAGATCGGCCCAAACTCCGGAAACAGGCTTGGCTGGTGGCGTGGGTGGGCAGCCATCGCTAGTGCCTTGGTAGCCGTAGCTGTGTCCCCCCTCCCTTATCTGCCAGCCTTGGCCCCAATTTTCAGGAGAACTGTCATGTTTAACAGGATGACCCTGCTGCTCTGTTGAGATTAGACTGAACAGGGGGAGTTTAGAAGTAAGAAGGGTGATCAGGAGACTCCTGCCATTATCCAGGTGATGGCTGGCTGTGGTTCAGACCAGGGTGGTGCTAGTGGAGGCGGTGAGAAGAAATTGGAGTTCTGCAGTCTATCCCCCTTCTCTTCCCAGCAGTAGACTCCAATTACACATATGTTTGACCTTTTCACCATGTCTCATACATGTCTCATGCCCTTTTCTGAATATTTATCCTTTAGTCTCTCTGTGCCTCTGTCTGGTTATTGTCTTCTGATCCTTGTTTCAATTGACTATTTCTTTCTTCAGCTGAGTCCAATTTGCTGTTGACCTCATCTGTTGAGTTCATCCCTTCAGCAACTACAGTTTTCAATCTCAGAATTTTTATTTATTCGTTTTCACATTTTCTGGGTTTTTGTTGAAAGTCTCCATCTTGCCATTTATTTGTTTGTATGTGGCAACTATAGTTATTCAGAGTCCAATGTGGTCTATTTCCATTACATATTTTTTTCCTCTGGATTCTTTGGTTTAATCTTGACTACATGATGCTTTGCTGTTTTTGATTGTGTGCCCAAAATTTTGTGTGATATTGTCTGGGATACTTTTCCATGCTATATGGTTGTGTCCCTCTAGAGAGGATTTAGTTTTGCTTCTGGCAGGCACCCTGTCTAGGTACTAGTCACCCTCATTTAAAGCCGGCTTTTTGCCCTCTGAGGTCTTGCTAATGTCCGGTCTACTTTTATCCCAGGATTTGGCCCTTCAGGGTTCCAGCGCAAAGCCTGGGGTGTTTCTGGGGTCCTTCATCCATGATGGACCCTTCTGCTCGATGCCTCTAATTTCACATTTTGTTTAGTGAGACTGCCAAAGTTCCCTTCAGCTTTTCTGTCTCTCATCAGCTGCTGTGACTTCCAGAAGCAGCAAACCCTCACTGTAAAACCGCCCCACCATGATAAATTCCCCTTGCTTGGCTTCCTTCCCCTTTAGCGTCTTGGAGCCGTAGATTCTGTCTGCTTTGGAAGCTCTCCAAGGCCCACAAACAGATGTTCTTTATTTTTTGTTCATTTTTTTTTTTAACAGTGGGTAGTTCAGTCTAAAACAACCTAGTCAGACAGTTCTTGGAACCAAACCTCCATCCTAATTTCTTTGGAGGCTCCTATCCATGTCTTAATATCCATGCATTTATTTAAATACCTACTGTCACCATCCTACTCCAAGCAACTTGTCTATCTCCTGGAAGACAGGAGCTCCCTAACTGGTCAGTCCACACAGTTTTTGTTTTCTTTAATAAATACAAAACGTAAATTTATTTTATGATATTATTGCTAAATGCAATACAGCAATAGCAGGTGAGAACATAGGATCTACCCAGGTTGAAATCCAGCTCCACATCTTACGTGATGTGCAATGATAATCAAATGAGTCAACCCTCTGCGCTTCAGTGTTCTCATCTATAAAATGAGTCTAATCATGGAAAAATCCTTTACAGAGCTATTGTGAGAATTAGGTAAACTATCTGTGTGGAGGACTCAGAACAATGTCTGGCACATAATAAGTGCTGAGCAAATATTAGTTTTATTGCCTCCTCTGATTCTGTCTCCATGAAGTGGTCATAAAGATATATTTTAGACAAAAATCTGTTTATGCCAGGCTTATGTTTAAAAGTTTTCCCGTTATCTTAAAGATAAAATCGCAAATCTTTACTTGGCCTTTTAGAAAGCCCTACACATTCAGTCCCCATTTAAGCTTCTCCTCTCTCTTTCCCCATCTCCAACTCTTCTGGAATTACCACAACTTTTTAGAACAGGCAAAATTACTTTCTGACTTGGGACTTTCATAAAAACTGTCTCTTTCACCCAGATTCTCCCCAACTCTCCACTCCACTTTCCCATGTTGATAGATCATCAGTTCTCACAGCCCAATTTAAACTCAACATTATCAGGGGGGCCTTCTCTGAGGTCTGCACTCAGGGTCAAGTCCCTTTCTGACAAGGGGTCAGAGCCGTTTTCTTCCTTAAAGCATTCACTACGTGGCAGCTATGACTTACAGTGCACCAGCATTTCATGGTTTCTCTTATACAGTGAAACATCATCACTGGATGCAACTGCCCCACCAGGCACTGTATTACCAGCCTTTCTTGCACCCAGCTGTAGACTCCTGACTAATCCTCAACGTTGGAGCAGACATGATATGTGGCACTTCAGTATTTCTTTTTTAAAGAAACGGATGTGTCATTTTCGCTCTCTCTTTCTGTCCCCCTCTCTGGTACCAGGGTACTCCAAGGTCTTAGGAGATGCTGGAGCCAAAAGTTGGAAGAATCCTGGGAGCATGAGTCACCCCATGGAGGAACTCCAGTTGCTAACCTGGGACACCCGTACTGGTGTGACCTGAGTGAGAAATAAACATTCCATTGTGATAAACTATTGATATTTTGATGTTGATTTGTTTTAAAAAATCTGGTGTTTCTACAGCTTCCATACATACATACATACACTGCAATTATATAAATTTGTGAACTATTTGATATGTCTTCCTCATTGGACTATGAGCTCACTGATTTTGTATCTTAAATATTTGGCACAGACCCAGGACCTTAATAGGTGCCCAATAAATGTATATTGGTTGAACAACAACAACAACAAAAAAGAAAATTCACCAAGTCACATTTATTAATGCTCCTTGGGAAGGTGACTTGCTTAAGGTCCCATATTCTGCATGAGACAGGGCCAGTATTACAATATCATTCGTGTCTGACTCCCAAGTCAGTGCTCAGAATCCCTCTCCACACCCTATGGCCAGCTTCACCAATCTGGATTTTGGTGTTTGGGTCAGAGATAATGTCCCAGTAGAGCATGAGTGTGGATGAGAAAGTGTAAGGGGAGGGGCTGGCCCAGTGGCGCAGTGGTTAAGTTCGCATGTTACGCTTCGGTGGCCCGGGGATCCCCCCTTGGGATCCCGGGTGCAGACATGGCATTGCTTGGCAAGCCATGCTGTGGTAGGCGTCCCACATATAAAGTAGAGGAAGATGGGCATGGGTGTTAGCTCAGGGCCAGGCTTCCTCAGCAAAAAGAGGAGGATTGGCAGTAGTTACCTCAGGGCTAAGCTTCATTAAAAAAAAAAATGAAAGTGTAAGAGGGACAGTCCCTTCTTGTACCCCTAGTCAAGGGGAGGACCAACTAGACCTTGTGAAGGGTGTTTCGGTAACACAGTTGGTACAAAAACCACAAAGTGGTTGGGACTATGTCTCTGAATGCCACATTCTGTACATCTCTCTGTTTGCAGGCCTGGGGCTGGAGTAGGCAGCATGGTGCCTGTCATATCTGCTATTGGATATCCCTTGGCGAGTCCTGACATGGTGGAAGGGGACCTCTGGGCTGGGGGCCCAGGATGCTGGGAATCCAGGTCTCTCCCTGGACCCGAGTCTTGGTTGGATTGATGCTATGGGACCTTAGTAATTCAAAGGAGAGCAGAGACTATGAAAGGAAGGCAAAGTTTAGACTCCAAAATCACCTCAAAAATAATCCCATTAGTCCAGCCCTTCCTTACTCAACTTCAGCTTTCTGGAGGGAGTTGATTGTCTTGATCCAGGAAGATAGACCTTTGCATATTAGGGGAAAGACTTATCCTCCTGTGTCTAGATCTTGTGGCTCAGACTCAGCTCTAGAAGATAAATCTAGGTTTAAAATGCTCCATGCTCCTCTCAGAATCCATACTTAATTAAGCCTCTAAGCTCCTGGTTCAAGCCTGGGACAAGGAAGTCTGGTACTCATGTGCATTTCTTTCCCCTGCTTATATCACAATGGTAGTTAAATAATTTATAATTAGCTGTTGGGTTCTTTTGCCTCATTGCACTGGGAGCTCTGTTGAGGGCAAGGACTGTTTCTGTTTTGTTCACTCCTGTATCTCAAACACCAAGCACATGACAGGCAAGTGATAAATATTTCTTGGTTGGCTTCTGAAGAAAAGGAATTCACAAACTGACATTTTTGAAGTCTATAGGGGAAGCAACCTATCTCAGGGTGCTGAGGCTGTGGAAGACAGGATCAGAGAAGGCATTCCCTCTGTCTGACCTCCCAGCCGGTGCACTGCACCTCTTTTGACATCTTAACCAAATTTCCACTATACGCTGATTAGAGTGGTCAAAATCCAGGAAACTGACAACACCAAAGGCTGGTGAGGATGTGGGGCAGCAGGAACTCTCACTCATTGTTGGCGGGAATGCAAAATGGCGCAGACCATTTGGGAGACAATTTGGTGGTTTCTTACAAAGCTAAACACAATCTTACCATATGACCTAGCAATTTAGTTTTTACCCAAAGGAATTGAAAACTTATGCTCACACAAAAAGACCTGCACTTGAATGTTTGTAGCAGATTTATTCATAATTGCCAAAAACTTGGAAGCAACTGAGATGTCTCTCAGTAAGGGAATGGATAAATAAAATGTTGTCTATCCAGACAATGGAATATTCTTTGATGCTAAAAAGGAATGAGCTAATAAGCCATGAAAATACGTGGAGGAAAGTTAAATGCATGTTACCAAGGGAAAGAAGCCAACATGAAAAGGCTACATACTGTATGATTCCAGCTCTGACATTCTGGAGAAGGCAACACTATGGAGACAGTAGAAAGATCCGTGGTTGACAGGGGCTAGTGGGGAGGGAGGGAAGACTAGGCAGAGAACAGAGGATGTTTAGGCAGTGAAACTACTCTGTATGATGCTGTGATGGTGTATATGTGTCATTACACATTTCTCCAAATCCATAAAATGTACAACATCAAGAGTGAGCTGTAAAGTAAACCATGGACCTTGAATATTTATGATGTGTCAATGCAGGTTCGTCAATGGTGACAAATGTCCCACTCTGGTAGGGGATGTGGATAATGGGGAAGGCTGTGCAGGTGTGGGGGCCATGGGAATATGGGAAATTTTTGTACCTTCCTCTTAATTTTTCTGTGAATGTAAAACTATTCTAAGAAATGACATCTATTAAAGAAAGAACCAAGTTACCCATGTGAACTTGGTGTTTGGGTTGTGGATAGTGATTGGGATGGGTAAGCAGGAGTTTGTGAAGTGGTTGAGATGTCGTCATGCTCTGAAACATCCCTCACCACAGACAAGGTCAGCAGTGAGAAGAACAGAGTTCAAGGAAAGGGGTTATTTCCCTTTTTGTGAGAAAATCAATGAGTAAACTGAAACATGCTTTGACTGAGTTTCCTGACATCACATCCCACATACCTGTCTGTCCCATTGCGTTCCTTGGTTCCACTGTTTGCATGGGCTGCCTCAGTCCCCCAACCCACCCATCCCTGGAGAAGCTCCCGTGGTGGAGGGAGTGCCCCTAATCTTGTGGACCAGGTCCTTCCCAAGACACAAGGCCTGGTTGAGTGAAAGGCGCTAGGATGCAGGTGATTCCAAGGGGACCTGAGACAATGAGGGAAATACAATGTCTGCCTCCCCACATCGGGCTCCCTTGCCCAGGCTTGCAGCCACAGCTTAGAGACTTAATCAAGTGTGGATTCTGTGAAATCAGGGGCATCTCACGTGGGTGTCTCTTCCAGTTCCCTGCCTTGGCCATTCAGGAATCTCCAGGTCAAGGTGAGATTCTGAGAGTTGAGAACGCATCCTCCAAGCATAAAATTTCCCTGCTCCAGTTCTACCAATAAAGTCTTCATGATTCAATCAGCTTTTTCTTTAAGATGTCTTCTAGCTCACTCCCATGGTTGCAGGCAGCGTTCAGTTTCTCACAGGCTGTCAGACTGGAGGCCTCAGGTCCTCACTGGATGTTGGCCACAGGCCACCCTCAGTTCCTTGCCACATGGACCTTTCCAGATGGCAGCTTGCTTCATCAACACATACAAGCCAAGAAGGCAGGAGAGCGGGTCTGCTAGTGTGATGGAAGTCACAATGTTTTGTAGCCCAATCAAAGTGACATCCCATTGTGGTTGCCCTGTTCTGTTTGTTAGAAGCAAGTCACAGAATCCAGCACACTCTCAAGGAGAAGTGATTACGTAGGACCTGGCATGGACACCAGGAGGCAGGAATTATTGAGGGCTGTGATAGCTAATTTTATGTGTCAACTTGGCTGGTCCATGGTACCCAGATATTTGGTCAAACACTAGTCTAGATGTTGCTGTGAAGGTATCTTTTAGATGAGATCAATTTTAAAATTCGTCGACTTTGAGTAAAGCAAATTACCCTGCATAAGGTGGGTGGGCGTCATCCAATCAGTTGAAGGCCTTAAGATAAAACTGACTGAGGTGCCCCAAGGAAGAAGGAATTCTGCCTCCAGATTGCCTTTGGACTCGAGTGGCAACAACAGCTCTTCCCTGGATCTCCACCTATTGGCCTACCCAGAAGATTTTGGACCTACCAGCATCCACAATTGTGTGAGCCAATTCCTTAGAATTTCATTCTCTCTCTGTCTGTCTGTCTCTCTCTCTATTGCTTTCTACACACACACACACACACACACACACACACACACACAAACACATGCGTGCACATCCTGTTGGTCCTGTTTCTTTGAAGAACCCTCACTAATTAACACAGGAGCTATGCCAGAAGCTATCTACACACTTGGGAAGTGGATCTAACAACAAATAGCCCAGCATCTGCCCAGTGGTGAACGGAGAACTGGTGCTACTAGTCACAGAAAGTCAGGAAAGGAAGGCAGGGGAGACCCAGGGGCCAGAAAAGACAGTGAAAAACGTACTGAGAAAGACGCAGGAAGGAGACAGATAAGCACTATGACAACGGAGATAAGACCCTAAGTCATCATAGGACCTTGAACGGAGGCAGGAAGGAGGCCTCTTCCTGTGCTCGCAGGCTCATTACTCAGAGATGTGGACAGAAACCCCCCCGCTTGGCCCAGTCACCATCCCTGGTGTTCTCTAGAATATGGACCTGAGATGCTTCTCATAACTTCTGTTTGACACGTTTATTCTATATGAGGAGGAGGCAACTGAGGCAGCCCCCACCCCCAGCACAGAGAGAAGGGTGTCTTGACTATGAGCATCCTTGGGCTGATTTCTCCACGGGCTCTACGGATCTGCCCTTGTAGAGACTTTCAGATGCCACTGATTGATAGTGAACAATCTTCCTGTAAATGATCAGCTCCCAGTGACGCTCTGGTCTTGTGATCCCATGCGAGCAGGCCCAGCCAGCCCCAGTCCTCTTTGCGGCTCAGACAGGCTATTCTAAGCTTTTGACTCAGGAGAGACCCAGGTGGTGATGTGCGAGGTGGGTTCTAGGTCTTGGGGAGATGGTGACACAGAGAGACCCTTCAGACTCAGTGGGAGAGAAGCACACTGATAGACAGAGAGAGAGAGAAAAAAAAGGAGAAACAAACAGAATTTGCAAGAAGCCCAATAGTTATAGGGAGTGAGACTGAGACAGAAGAGAGAAAGAGTGACAGACAGAGACAGACACACTGACTGAAGGAGATCTCTGCTTATTTCAAGCACCAGGAGCATGTTTAGAGCTGTGCTGTCCATTGTGGCAGCCGCTCTGTGGCTGCTGAGTACTTGACATGAAGCCAGTCTCAACTGGGATGCAGCACGTGTGTGAAACACACTGGATTTGGAAGACAGAGTATGACAAAAGCAATGTAAGCTATCTCATTGATCATTTTCTTATATTGAAAAGTTAACAGTTAAAAATAGATTGGCTTCAATAAAACATACTATTACAATTAGTTTCACCAGTTTCTTTTGGCTTTTTTGGTGTGGAAACTAGGAAATTTAAGAACGCATGTGTGCTTTTTGTATTTGTGGTTTTTATTGGATGGCACCGGTTTAGAGAATTAACCTGTCACTTTAACACCACACACTCTTTCTAAAGAAGACAGAAAGGAAAATGGGCATCGTCTCTAAAGCAGACTTAAGGAAATCTCAGGGGAGCATATGACCAAGAGGCATTCCTCAGAGATGTGGTGTGACCTATTCTCTCTGTCCCAGGAGGGAGGGGCTGACACCCCACGCCTTGCTTGGCAGACTGTGCTGGACTGGCTTCCCATGCACCTTGTGACCTTAACCACTGAAAAAGCCCACAGTTGCAGTGGTTTTCTGACCCCACCCTTTCATGTTGTTGGAACCTAATGAGTTTTGGACCCTGACTTCACGCTCACAGCGGGCAGAACAGAGAAGGCAAAAAATAACAAACTGGAAATAAGATAAAAGTATCCCAATTGGGGCTGGCTCTGTGGCCGAGTGGTTAAGTTCGCACGCTCCGCTGCAGGCGGCCCAGTGCTTCGTTGGTTCGAATCCTGGACGCGGACATGGCACTGCTCATCAAGCCACGCTGAGGCAGCGTCCCACATGCCACAACTAGAAGGACCCACAACGAAGAATACACAACTATGTACCAGGGGGCTTTGGGGAGAAAAAGGAAAAATAAAATCTTTAAAAAAAATAAAAAGTATCCCAATTGACGTATTCAGAAAAGAACAATAAAAATCCAAGGGAAAAAGCATAAGAGACTTGAGGAACATGGAGAAAAGTTCCTAGATCTGTCTAATTGGAGTCCTAGAAGCAAAGAAGAGAGGAAAGGAAGGAAAATTAATACTTAAAGACATGATGACATAGAAATTATCCAATGTTATATGATTTTAACTTTATTTGATTTTTAATTATCCAAGGTGATCCAGTTTTGGATCAGCCATCAATTCACTGTTCCAGTAGCTCAGAGAAACCCAAGAAAATTACAAATAAAATTGTGTTTAGTGCTTAAAGTGAATTCATCCAAACTTTAAAGGAAAAATAATACCAATCTTATAAAAAATGTTTCTGAGAGAAAAAAGAAAGAGAATATATTTTATATCCCGTTTATTCATTTAGTTAGTTATTTTTATTGAGATATAATTGACATGTAACAATGTGTAAGTTTAAGGTCTGCAACATGTTGATTTGATACATTTATATATTGCAATATGATTACTACCATAGCATTAGCTGACACATCACATAACTGCTGTTTCTTTTTTGTGATGAGAACACTTAAGATCGAGCCTCAGCATCTTGAAGTTCATAATACAGTCTTGCTCTCTATAATCATTGTGCTGTGCATTAGCTCTCCAGGACTTATTCTTCTAATAACTGGAAGTTTGTATGCTCTGACAACATCTCCCCATCTCCCCCACCCCTCAGCCTCTGGCAACCACCATCCTCTTACCTGCTTCTATTAGTCTGACTTTTATAGATTCCTTATAAGTGAGATCATACAGTATTTGGTTTTGTCTGTCTGACTTATTTCACTTAGCTTAATGCCCTCAAGCTCCACCCTTGTTGTTGCAAATGGCAGAATTTCCTTCTTTCCTGTGGCTGAAAAACATTCTACTGTTTATGTACAACACATCTTCTTTATCCATTCATATGCCGACAGACACTTAAGTTGTTTCCACATCTTGGCTATTGTGAACGATGCTGCAATAATGAGTGTACAGTATCTCTTTGAGATCCTGATTTCATTTCCAATGAATATATACCCAGAAGTGGGGTTGCTGGACCCTATGGTAGTTCTACTTTTAACTTTTTGAGGAATGTCTATACTGTTTTCTATATCCCATTTTAGAAGGTTAGCAAATCATTGATTTGAAAACTTAACAGGATATTACAAGATAAAATATTACAAGCTGATCTTGTTAAAAAATCCTTAATAAAAATTCACAAATAAAATACAGTTATATAAAAATAATAATATTTTTCAACCAAGTGGAATTCATACTACATATACAGGATACTTTAACATTTAAAAATACATCAGTATAACTTTCCTCATTAACAAAGGAAAAAGAGATAAATCATACATCTTGACAGATGCAGAACAAATTTAACAAAATGAAATGGCCACTCATGGTAAACAAAACAAAACAGAACAAAACCACAGCAAAACAGAACAAAAAACACAAACTATAGTAAGATAGGAAATTTCTTAATCTGGTAAACAACATATAAATAACACTACAAAAACATTATATTCAAAGATGAAATCTTGATATGATCATTTATACACAACATTGTGTTAGTGATTCTAGGCAGTACAACAAAGCAAGAAAAAGGCATAAAAGATATAAACATTGGAAAAATAGTGATAAAAACTGTCATTGATCAGAGAACACCTTGTTGTGTACCTATAAAATTCAAAAGAATTTACAAGCTGTGAAAATTGATAAATGAATTTTGCAAGGCTGTTATATAGATCAACAAAACCTAGTCATGTTTTTTCATATCAGAAAAAAAAAGGGAAACGAAACAAAAAAGAGAACTATGCCACGTACAATAGTCCAAATACATGTAATAAATCCAATAAATCTAACAAAAGACGTGCAAGACAGCCACACTGAACTACGACACATTATTTAGAGGACTGTTGAAGTCCTAAATAAAGGGAGGTGGACAGCTGTACCTGCCCATGGGTCAAAAGACTCAACATTGTAAAGACGTTGTTACTCCCAAAACAGAGTGTGCATTTGATGTAATTTCAACCAAAACCCAGGGAGACTTTTTTCCTGGGCATAAAGAGCACCGAAATTATTTAATGAGCTCTTGAAGAAGAAAAACAAAGCCAGAGACTTGCACTACCAGATGTCAAGCCCTATTACGAAGCAAGAACAACTGGTTCTGTATGTTACCGGCACATGGATACACACAGCAAACATTAGAACAGAACAGGGAGATTAGTAACAGGCACATTCAGTCTCCTGCAACATGACCCAGGACGCCAGCAGCACAATGAGGAAAGGATGGTCTTTCCACCAAATTGTGCCGTACAAATCAGATTTCCAAATGAAAAGTGTGTTTGGGCCCATCACACACACACACACACACACTACATTATTTCCCAGGGACTGAAGATATAACTCTAAACAGTACATATAAAGCTTTGAGAACAATACACAGAAGAACTTCACATTTTGCAGCAAGCAAGTATTTCTTAATTAGGGCATACGAAAGTACTAAACATAAAATAAAAATATAGATAAACTGGACCATAATCAGATCCAGAAATTCTATTCTTCGGGGCCGGCCCCGTGGCCGAGTGGTTAAGTTCATGCACTCTGCTTTGGAGGCCCAGGGTTTCGCCGGTATGGATCCTGGGCGCAGACATGGCACCGCTCATCAAACCAGGCTGAGGCAGCGTCCAACATGCCACAACTAGACGGACCCACAACTAAAAATACACAACTGTGTACCTGGGGGGCTTTGGGGAGAAAAAGGAAAAATAAAATCTTAAAAAAAAAAAAGAAATTCTATTCTTTGAAATGACTGATGAGAGTGAAACCCTAACCAGAGTAGGAACAGATATTCACAATGAATATATTTGACAAGGAATGCATACCCATAATAAGAAAAATAGAAGGCTTCCTGCTACTTAGTTAAAAAAAAAAGTCAGCTCAATTTTTTAAAACGAGGAAATGAGAAAAAGACTAAAGTAGTCGTTTCTCAAAAATAAAAAGGATATTCAAATGACCAAAACCTATGAAAATGTTCTTAACTGAATTAGTAATCAGAGAAATGCAAACTAAAACCATGATAATGTACCACTACTCATGACAGCGTGACTAAAACGAAAAAGGGAGAAACTTGAAGAGCTGGTGAGGACGTAGAGTAACCAGAACACTCCAAAGCACTGAGTACAGACTGATACGATCCCTTCAAAAAATGTTTGGCAGTACTTACTAAAGTTGAATACATGCATAGCATGAAACACACCAATTACACTCCTAGGTTTATACCAACAGAAATGCACAAATATGCTCATCAATACACATATATTAAGATAATCAAAGCAATGCTATCCATCACAGCCTGGGCCAGAAGCTAAACAAGTATTTACTAACACTACGACGGATAAATACATTGTGGTTCTTCACATGACAGAATTCCCTAGAGCAATGAGAGTGGGTGGTCCACAACTCCGTGCAGTATTATAGATAAATCTTACAAACGCTTGGTTGAGCCAAAGAAGCCAGACGCACACACAGAGACTGTAGAGTATATTCACATCTATGTAAAAAGCAAAAACAAGCAAATTTATTCTATGCTGTTAGAAGTCAGGATAGCATGGATTACCTTTGGAAAGAAGTTACTGGAAAGAAGAATAGATGGGGCTTACATGGAGTTAGTAATGTTCTGTTTGTGAATTAGGATGGTGCTGGCACGTGTGTGCTCAATTTGTGAAAATTCACCGAGCTGTGCGTTTGATATGTGCACTTTTTGGCTATTATACTTCAATAAAAGTAAGCACATACACACACGCACACACACACACCTACTCTGAGACACATTATAGTAAACCTTGTGAAACACAGACAAAATCTTAAAATCATTGAAAGAAAAAGGACACATTATTCTCAAAGGAGCAGCAATGAGATTTACAGTTTATTTGCAACAGAAATGATCAACGCCAGCAACAATGGGATGCCATCTTGCAAGGGCTGAAAGAAAATATCTACCAACCTGGAACTCTAGAACAGGAGAAAATGCTGTTCAAAGTTGGAGATGAAATAAAGACATTTTAGGCAATGAAAAGCTGTATCCATCACTAACAGATGGGTACCACAAGAATGAAAAGTTCAGGCAAAATGAAAACAATCCCAATGGAAGCAGAGCCTTGCAGGAAGGAGGAACAATGGGCAGAGTCCATATTTGAGTAAAGACAGGAACTTTGAATGATGATTTCATCATTAATGAATTAATAAAACATTAACTCATGCTCACTCTATATTTGACGAGATTTCAAAAATCACTTTGAACACTCTAACTTGTCGTAAAGTTAAAAATGGCAATGGACATATATATATATACACGTAGATATCTATGTGGTAACTCTACAAAAATGCAAGGGAAGTTTGAACACAAGATTTCTGATGTTGGTTACTTCAGGTGAGGAAGGAATGGGGCAGGATGGGGTACACAGAAATAGATATGATTTGATGAATTTTCTGGTTTTCCTGCAGGATTTTGATTCCACAGTGTTTTTCTTTACATGTTCTGTTTAATCTTCTTTAAATTGGCCTTTGGGCGTTGACCAGCGTGTGATGGTAAATGTGTGACAATCAGCTCACTGAAAGAAAACACCTGAGGGTTGCGTTTGCCAATTTCTATGTTGTAAATACTCACACCAGGGGTAATTTCAAGATACCAAAGTGGCATTTCCGAATGTGAAATTGCAATGAGATGTCCACAATGAGCTGTCAGGAACTGGTTTGTGCTGGCTGGCTCAAGCACACCACTGAGTACAAGATTAAACAAAATGAGAATTGTATTCATCCAAGGGTTTAGGAATATAGGGCTTTCTTTAAGAAAAATAAAGTTTAGAAAGGGGGAGGCGAAAGAGTGAGTAAACAAGAGGAAGAAAAGAAAGGAGGGAGACAGAGGGACAGAAGGAGAAAGAGAAATCGTATCTGGCCAATGAACAGGAGGATTTTAGATAAAAACCTCAAGAAATAGTTTTTATATGTATTATACGTTGCCAATTATATGGAATTCCAAGATACGTTTGGTAACTCCTTGATATTCATGAAGGAAAATTAGTGGCTTTATAAATGTTGCTGAGTCAAAATTGTAGTTGGAATGATCATTTGAATATGTATGTTTCAATTTCTTTTTGCCAGAGTAATATACACTCCTATTTAGTTGGTAAAGCAATATTATATATAATAATAATATCTTGTATTTCAGGAAAGGAGGAAAGTAAAATAATTTTTTTTAAAGCTTTGATATGCATTTAGCATTTGGAAAAAACAAACTGTGGCCACTTCAGATACGAGACTTGGGGCACAGACGCCATTCATGTCAAGCACTGATTAAGGAATCCTGACACAGACTTGAGTCTCCTGTAGAAAAGTTTCAGGAAGCTCTGTTCTTTTCTCAGCCCCACCCTGGGGAAGGACAGAGACCTAAACAGACTAGAGAGAAAACCGCTCATTTGTATGTATGGTTGCTAAGTTGGGGGCTGTTCAAACTGTGACATCAATGTGCAACCACCACATCCTGTACATTTTTCAATTTTGCTTGGCTCCTGCCTCAAGTGCAGCAGGAGCATTTCTGCATGAGGGCCAGACGATAAGATGCAAGTGGGTGAGTCCATCCCCGGCCATGGGTTGCTTTCTTGGATGAACACCAAGTGTTCTCCTAGGCAGGAGGAATGGAGCACAGAGGTGTGGGCTAATGCACATGACTTGGGGAGGGCTTGGGCATTCGGAGCTCAGATTCTCTTCCCCAGACCACCACAGCAGAGACTCTGTGTTTGCTGAGCCAAACTGAGGATGCCCAGAAATGAAGGTCTTTGAGGTGTAGATTGGGTATTCTGTGTAGTGAGGGAAAGACCCAAGGCTACAACAAGCAGAACTCTCTGAAGACCAAGCTCTGGCTGGAGAATGCTGGTCTGTCAGTGAGAGTCTGCGGACCGTTACCCCATCACAGTCCCGGAAGGACTGGTCAGCATGGAGTGACCATGCTGGGGTATTTTTGGAATATTTGGACTGTTCTGATGCAAACTCATTTTTTAAAATTGAGATATAGCTGACATATAACATTGTGTAAGTGTAAAGTGTGCAACATATTGGTTTGATACATTGCCATTCGATTGCCTTTTTAGAGTTAGCTAACACATCTATCACTTCTTCTAGTGGTGGAAACAATTAAGATCTACTCTCATGGGGCCGGCCTGGTGGCACAGTGGTTAAGTGCCCACGTTCAGCTCCTCGGCAGACGGGGTTCGCTGGTTCGGATCCTGGGTGCAGACATGGCACCGCTTGGCAAAAGCCATGCTATCGTAGGCGTCCCACATATAAAGTAGAGGAAGATGGGCATGGATGTTAGCTCAGGGCCAGTCTTCCTCAGCAAAAAGAGGAGGATTGGCAGCAGATGTTAGCTCAGGGCTAATCTTCCTAAAAAAAAAAAAAAAAGGTCTACTCCCTAGCAGATTTAATGTTTAGAAGACAGTTTTGTTGTCTATAATCACTGTGCTGTGGATTAGATCTCCAGGACTTACTTACCTGCTAGTTTCAACTACGTACCCCTAAAGAACATTTCTCCCATTCTCCCACTGCCCAGCCCGTGGTAACCACAATTCCACTCTCTGTTTTTTCACCAAATTCATCTTTTAATAATGTTTCGTGTTGCATCTTGTGTAGATTTTGTCTTTGCATCTGACATTCAGTTTATATTTAATCTTCAAATGTGTATATATCTGAATCTATTAAGGGAATCATTATTCACTATTTGTGCCACACCTCAAATAAAGATTTTGTTTGAGGAAGATGTGCTATGCTCATCCTGTAATAAGCCTTGGACACAAATCTTCTTTAGCTGGAGACCTGAGTCCTAGAAGAATGCAAAGATTGAGATCCTTTCTGAGAGTCATGAAGGATGACAGCTCTGCATCACCTTCTTTAAGGAAAAATCCAGAATGACCCCCTGATGGACAGTATGACCTTAGTAGGTGGAGGAAACTATGGTTGCTGATTCAGCCATTCCTTTTCCAAATAGTCAGCCCATCCCCACATCCTCCATGGGCATATGCTATCCAGGCACATTGGGAATGTTAATTAAGATTCAACCAGGGAAACAGAAACTCTTCTAAGTATTAAAAAGAAAGAGAGAAATAAATGCAGTATGGTTTTCTGAATTGGATTCTGGTATGGGAAAAGAACATTAGTGATAAAAAATAGATAACATCCAAATAAAGTCTATAGTTTAGTTAATGATTGTAGCAACGTTAATTGCTTGGTTTTGACAGATGTACTACAGTTATGTAAAATATTAACATGACGGGAAACTGGATGAAGGGAATATGGGAGCTCTCTGCATCTTTGCAACTTTTCTGAAAATGTAAAACTATTTCAAGCTAAGTTTGCTTATAAGTTAGGGAAGAAATAAATATTTTACCCAAAGAAAACAAGATCAGTGATGGCCTGGGAGGAAAGGGACACAAGGAATCTTTTGGCGGTGGTGGAAATCTTGAGTCTAATCATGGTGTCACAACTGTCAGAGCTCAGTGAATTGCACGTATTTGTGGATGCAGTTTTTTGTATGTAAAGCTGGTTAAAAATCACTAACGAAGGCCCACAAAAAGAGAGAGGAGGAGAATTTAATGCATAGAAGCCATTACCCAAGTGAAGGAGAGCTGAGAGGAGCAGGTGTGGGGAGCTGCAGTGCCATGGACAGCAGGCAATGCCGCTGGAGCTGAGGGTTCCAGGTGACCCTACAGAAGGTGGAATCAAGTTTGGCAGGAACTGGAGTCATGGGGCAGATACATTATCTGGGTCTTGAGTGTGTGGGAAGGTTGAGAAATAGCCTGGCCGTCCTACAAGGGCAAATGGGAAAGGCACCCTTAGGAGTCAGCCCTTTCCATCAAGCACAGCTTGGGGCATGGGTTTGATCATAAAAGGACCAAGGAGCAGGGCTGTGAGGAATGGGGGCACGGAGCTGTTAGAGATGGAAAAGCAGAGAAAAGAGAGGGAGAGATACCCAGAGAGAGAGTGAGTGAGTGAGAGAGAGCGAGTGAGTGTGAGAGAGAGAGAGGGAGAAGAGAGAGAGAAAGAGAGATTCACAGAAGGACACACACAGAGAAAAAGACCAGAAAGACACATATATAGGGTCACTGGCATTAGCCATTTCTCAGGAATAGCATTTTTGGCCTCCTGTTTAATGCTAAGTTTCAAACCATGTGTTCTTTGTAGCCCTCAGAAATGGGCGAATAATTTTAATTTACTCTTATGATGAAGTGGGAGCTTTTGGTCTGGCTTAGCAAAGGGAGTGTCCCCCTAGACTTCTTAACTGGAATGATTCCTGGGCTTCATCCTTTAGCCTCTATAGTCTGCAAGACCGCGAAAATAAAACTTAATTCATCACCTTCAAGGCGAGAGCCAGGTTCAGCATTCAGCTTGACTCTGGGGAATTATATCTTCCTTTAATTTTTGACTATACAGCCTTCACTTAGTTTTCATTTCTTTGAGCCATTTAACAAGATCTTTAAAATGTTGTATTAAGATATTTTAATTTTTTAAAAATAATTATTGTATTTTAAGATGGACTATTTGTCCATAGACTTAGTCTGACATTTTGACAGAAAATCTAGATTGTTTACTTTTTAAGAATTCCAGGGGTAGGCCATCCTAGGGCTGGTTTAGCAATCCAAGGACCTTCTAGGAACCTTGAGTCTTGGATTCTTCCACCTCAATTTGCTCAGTATTTCTGCTGTTATGTTCAAACTTGTTACCTCATGGTTGCAATACAGCTGCTGCAACTCCAGATATCACAGCATCGTGATATACCTGCCAATGAAGAACAGGAGTAAAGGAGGCAATGATCTTATGAGACCCTCTGTCATTAAGGGAGAAATACGATTTCCAGAAACCATGGTATATTCTAAGTATTGTTGGCTGTACATGGTCGTGTGCCCAACTCTGAACCAAACACTGCAAATGGGATTGCTAGATTGCCTTAACTCAAACTTCATCCTCATGGCCCTGAGCATGGAACATAGCCACTCAAACAGAACTAGGTTTCTGTTAGTAAGGAAAAAGTGAGCAATGGCTGCTGTGTAGACCACCATCAATATCTGCCACAGCTACCGTTTGGAGAAGCAGCTCTTTCTTGTCTTCAGAGGCAGTGGATATGAGAACCCATGAGGGGAGTTCTTGTCTTACTCGGCTCTGTGATGCACAAACACCCCCCGCCCCATCCCTGGTCTTATTCTTCATTTCAGCACCCAGTTGGGTGCCCCATCTAGCCCCAACCCCAAAGTCTGTCTCCTGACCATTCAATCTCTTTAGGATTTTGCATGTGCTGATGCGCTACCCTATCCTTCCCCAATTTCAATGCCACTGGGGGAAGATGGAAAGAGAACTCACGTTACTAGGATATTTTTAATGCACTAAATACCTTGCTGGGAACTTAAGCATATATCATAGTATTAAATACTTGGAAGATAATTTTAGGCTTCCCTTTTTAAATATGAGGAAACGTCAGCATAAAGTGGTGTAATGCATTGCCCAAGAACAGAACTCTAGTTTGTGGATTTCGGATTGACATTCAAGTCAGTCTGTTGCACAAATCTATCTTCTGCCTTGTCCCGTAGATTGAGAATGAGGTTCACACCTCAGGGCGTTCATCTGGTGATGAGTTCAGCCTCATCTGGGCATTGAGGGGAAGAAACATCTTTTGGAAGCCAAGACCCTCCCCTATCTCATCAGCAGGAATTGCGGAGAGGACAGGAGAGAGAGCACTTCCCCTTTTTGTGAGGCGGTTGATGTAGAAACCCCATGACAGGGCCCCCCAGCTAACACATCCTGTCCCCTTGTGTCTGCTTCAGTTTCTGTCCTTCCTCTGATTGGCTCCAGGACGGCGCAGGCTCGGGGCCGGGGCCATGTCTCCCCATCACACCACCCTCCTGGGCCTCGGTGAGTCTTGGAATGGGGGGCTGGGAGGCAGAATCCCAGGGACAGAGGGAGTGGGAGCCTTGGGGAGGGGGTCTGCTTCCCTGCTCAGTCCTGACTCGAGTCCAGGAGACTCTGGGGCCCTGGGGGGCAAAAGTGGTCCTCTCCGCCCCCTGGGGTCTGCCCCCTTCAGCTCTGGCCCGGATCTCAGTCTGACCACAGAAGATTCAGTCCTGGAATTGGGTACCAGGTGTGGGGATGAGTTCAGACTCTAAGAAGGGCTGGGAGAGAGGAGTACCTGTTTGGAAGAGGGGATGCGGGATTTGTCTTGAGATTATTTCAGAGCAAGAAAAAGGATTGCACTCAGACGTCATGGTGAGGAAGGGTGGTTTGGGAATTCTAAGAGCTGGCTCCCTTAAGGCCCCTTCATAACAGCCCTATGAGGGAACAGGGAGGCGGACATTTTTTCTCACTGGGGCTTCTCTTCCAGCGCTCTGTCTGAGCTGGGTGATCCATGCGCAGGAGGGTAAGTCTTCTCCCCAAGCCCTCTGCACCCCAAAGTCAGTTCTAGATGGGAGCAGAGGGGTGCTGATCCTGGGAGGGTCTGGGGGGACCCTTAAGTATGCCCTGAGGTGCAAATGACCCCAATCTCTCCCCACTCTCCACCTGAGATCTTGATGGCCCCACAAAGACTATTCAAATCCTTTGAACTCTCCCCACACAAGCCCAGACCTTCCTCAGCATTCCCTGGGCAGAGAACAGGATGATTGCCAAGGGCAGACTCTGAGAATTCACCCTTGATCCCATCTTCTTCATCCTCCTATAGTCCACATGTCACCCAGTGATACGATTTTTAAATGATAATTTTGAAGTTTTATTTACATTTTTTCACTGATTTTTTACTTTCAGGGAAAATAATTTTTTAGGGTTCCCTTGCAGTTTATCTTCAGAAAGATTGAGAGCCATGTACCTCTCTTTGGTCTGGTTCTGTCTGTCCTCATGCCCTCTGGTTCCCTCATCTCCAGAAGCTTTGCCTTTCTTCCACTTTCTCAAACTTGCCACATTTCCGCTCAACTCTGGACCTCCTCATGCGCTGATTCCTCCACATTGAATGTCCTAGCGTCGCCTATTGCTCAGCTTGGGTAATTCGTCTTGACCTGCCATCTCAGCTCAGGAGCCTCTTCCCTCTGACCTCCCAGATGAAGTCAGCCTTGCCTCCCATCTGCTCTGCTAGGTTCCCACACTTACCCCAAGGGCACGCATCACAGTTGGTAACTGAGGATTTGCACAATTGCTCAATCAACTTCTGTCCTCCTCTAGATGTTCACCCCCAAGAAAGAAGGGATCGTGGGTGTATTCCTCATATTTGTGGAACCAATGGCACGTGGAGGCATCTGTAAAGGGACAGATAGGAGCTAAGATATGGTTGAAAGAAAGAAAGAATGGGCGAGTGAATGCTTGATGAACCTCTGCCGGCTCCCTGCCTCTATCACCAGTTTTGCTAACTTTGACATCACCTTCCTGTTTCAGGGCCACCAACCCTCTCTTCCCCCTGCCCAAGACTAGTTGAGACAAATGGGGTTTTCACAAGGCTCAATAATAGGAAATGGAAGTAAGGCTGAGAGGAAGATAGAAAATATGGAGAAAACTCAGAGATGGGTGCTTCACTTGCATTGGAGATAGGAATCTGCATCCACCGGGGGCCGTGTGACCAGATCTGTGCTGGAACGCCACCACACCCTCACTGACTTCCACTGGAGCTTTGCAGACGGTCCCTCTCAGCCCCCGAAGTCCCACCCTGGACTGACCAGCTGCCCTTCAGACCCAGCCAGATCATTCTTACCTACTCCAGACTCTTTTTTTCCCTTGTCCCAGTCATTCTCCTCCTCTGCCTCTGTCCCAGCCCTGTCTGTCCCCCTAGAAAGTGGTCGTGGGCAGGGAGGGAGCTGGGCTCTGCAGCAGACATGCCCAACCCACAGCCTGCCCTGACGCCTCCCGAGTCACCTGGAGCAAGATGTGACCAAGTCTCAGGTCCTTACGTCAAGTAGGGAAAATAACTCCTCAGCGATGAGAATTCACATGCAGGGAGAAGGGACATGGGGGTGTCTTTGGTGAGGCTGACGGAAATGTTCTAAAACTGGCCTGTGGTGATGGTTGCACTCCCCTGTGTTTGCAAATAAAACAGTGAAGTGTGCACTTTAAAAAGGGTGAATTGTGTGGCACGGTGATTTCCTCACAAGTGGACCATGAAGTCTTGCTCTGCTTCCCTTCAGGGGCCCTGCCCAGACCCTCCATCTCTGCTGAGCCAGGCTCTGTGATCCCCTGGGGGCAGCCTGTGACCATCGTGTGCCGGGGCCCTGCTGAGGCTGAGACATTCCGCCTGGCATGGGATGCTGGCTCTAACTACACCGATCAGAAGATCCTGCTCCAACATCCTCCACATGAGACAGAGGCCAGATTCCCCATCACCAGAGTGAGTGACAACACTGCCAGGCGTTATTTCTGCCACTATCATAAGGGGTCCAGCTGGTCTGAGCGCAGTGAGCTCCTGGAGCTGGTGGTGACAGGTGAGGATGTCTCAGCTCTGCCCTCAGGTTTGTCCCCATGTCCCTGGACCCTGTCCCCAGGTGTGTCCTCTGTCCCCAGACTCCCCTGCCCTCCTGTTGACCCCCAAGTCCTCCAGCCCCCTCTCTCCCTTTATGCACACATCCCTCTGCCTTCACACCCAGCTGGCTCAGGTCCCTGGAGCCCTGGTCCCATCGGGATATCATGATGGCCTGGACATCAGCCTCAGCTTTAGGGTGGGCCCCTATCTGGCCCTGCTGGGCTGGGTGGGGAGTGGGCTTCCAGAGGTCGGGTGCAGGGTAGCCTCTGTTCAAGAGAATGTATGTCTTTTCTCTCAGGATGGTGTTAAACTATCCTTTCGACTGGGACAGAATCTGTGGGGGCCCCAGGCAATGTGTCCCCTGTGGTGTGGTCCACCCACATTGGGCAAATCACATGGTCCAGGGGGGCCCCTACCTGGAATGGATGGTGCTTTGGGGAATCTTTGGGATGAGGCCATCCCTGTCCCTGTGTGTGGTCAGTTCCCGTGATGTCCTGGACTCAGGGTCCATTGGGGACACTTCGATCTCCCTCCAGGTACTCCCAGGGCCTCAGAGGAGCTGCTCTGTGCCAATTCTGTGAGGTCTGGGAGGGCATGGCATGGGAGGAGCAGAGCACCCCCAGAGCTGGGAGAATGGAGGGCTCTCCCTCATTTCCTGTGCCCCTGCCACGTTTCCTCAGAATCTCAGGATGTTGTCTGGGACTGACAACGAGTGTCCGGTGATGGATGCTCAGTGTAGAGAGGGGCCAGGCTGTGTGGGACATCAGCCCTTCTCCCACCCCTGTCACAGGAGCCCCTGGAGACATCAGCTCCCCAACCACCCAGCCCTCAGCTGGTGAGTAGAGACCGCAGACTCAAGGGGTTTCCTGGGGGGCTCTGTGCTGGGGATCAGGCTCCAGGGTCCAGCCCTTTACCCAGGCTTGGATTAGGAACTCATAAGACCACAGCAAGGGGCTGACACCCGCAGGGCACTGGGGTGTCACTCATATTCATAATGACCATGATTGAACTAACTCCAAGCTTGGTACTGTGACAGCAGTCAATGCCAACCACAGCCCAATGTGGGAGGTGCTCCTCTCACCTTCCAGGAGGCCCTGCTCTTTTTAATATGCAGAAAGAAACTCAGACACTATGGGAGAGAACAGGATCTATTGATGGTTATGCCCGAACAATGACATAAGATCACCAAGAGGAAGAGAGACCTCTTCTCGCAGGGTCTTGACTCTGCTGGTGTGGGTGGCACATGGCAAATGTCTCTCACTGTCTGTGTCTGCCTCTCTCTGTGTCTTTCTCTCTCCTTCTCTCTTTTTCCCATTTTTCATTCCCTGAAGACTAAAGGTTCAGGGCAGAATCCCCATGACCAGACTGCAGGGTTCAGGGTTAAAATTCCAGCCCTGCCAGTCTCCAGCTTGGTGCCCTCAGGTGAATCACTATTTTCTGTGTCCCAGTTTCCTCCTGTGCAAAATGCACAATAAAAGTACGGACCCTCCAGCACAGTTTAGAGGAGGCGGGAGTTCATGTACACAGGGCACGGCGCTCAAATCAGTGTCTGCCAAGTGGGACAGTCGGAAGAAGTCCTGCTCATATTACTACAAACATTTCCCTCGCATCTTGTATGTGCCATGCACTGACCCGCTGAGGGACTGATGCACATGGTGAATGAGGAGAAAGGGTCCTGCCATCCCCAACTTTAGAGGGGAGAATTAATTAGCAGGAACAAAAGAAATGCACATATGTATACATGTGCTTGTAAAAATATGTAATTTACAATGTAAAAACTTCAGATCTATAATTTAAATTATATTATATATTTTGTTGTATAGTAAATATATAACATAATGAAATACATTGATATATTATTACAAATGAACATAGAGTGCATTATATATTATATAATGTTATACAGTATATTACATCATGTATTACTAAAATTAATATATATGTAAGTGTTAACATAAATATGTACCATATACTATATAATAAATATGTATAGTTGATATATAACATATAGTATAAGTATTTTAAATTATATATAATTTAAAATATTCATATAAAAATTATACATATATGTTAAATCACGTAATTTAAATATATTTACATTTATTATAATTATTATGTATTAAATATATTCACATAATATATAGTATACATTAAATATATAAATATTATACAAATATATAAATATGTTATATTATATATTACACATTTATTGCATATATACATAAATTTAAATTGTGGTAAATGTCGTAAAGGAAAGCACAGGCAGAGACGGTGTTAGAACAGCGAGTGGGGTCTTGTGTCGTGGATCTTGCACAAAGGTTGAGGGAAGGACGCCCGGGGAGGTGAAATTTTTCTGCCTTTCTTAATGGACTTTGAGGACTCAGCCTCAGAAGGAACGGGAGGGGTGCGGTCTGTCCAGAAGAGGGAGTATGGGGGCTCGCATCCTGCGCATGTTCGAGCCGAGCAGGACCTCACTTTGACCGCCTGTGAAATGGTCTGTGGGGCGCATTATACAGAAGGGGTGAACGGTAAAGGAGCCGATAGACGGACAGCGCATGCGCCCAGCCCAGGCTATGGCTGGTGCCACCGACTCGCCCGCCGGCTACCTGCAGGGCTTCACACAACCGGAGCACATGAGCTCTTGGCTTCTTCCATCACAGAAAAGCGGTTCCAACCCCATCAGGAGCTGCTGTGAGAAACAGAAGAAATCAGAGATGGAGATTCCTGCGCTTGGGGTGGGAACCCACAAGGAGCTCAGCAAGGGGAGGTTCCAGCTCCCTATTCCTCCTGGGTGTCCTCTCTATAAAGATGCCAAAGGATGGAGAGCAGTGCTTTCCAGTACCACCATCTCTGGGAAGGAAATGCTGTATATCTGTGTCATCCAGTGAGACTGTCATTACCCAGGTGTGGCTGCTGAGCCCTTGAAATGAGGCTAGAATCTGACTTTTAAATTTATTTAACTTCAATTTCAATGGAAACAGTGGGTACCATCTTGGACAGCACAGACGTAGAACATTTCCATCCTCCCAGAAAGTTCTGCTGGGCACACTGTTGTACAGGGGAGCAGGTGCAGGTCCAGGAAGCAAGGAAGACCTCTTGTGGGGGGTTCTGGAGACTCAGCCTTCTCTGTCCAGCTCAGGCCTCTGACCTATGTCTTCCTGATTCCCCATTCCTAGGAGACACCGAGACGAATTCGTATGACAGGAACAATAGCGGTGAGTGGTGGGGACAGAGGAGCATAAAGCTGGTGTGTGCCTCTTGGGAAGGGGGAGAGAATGGGCTTCAGGAGTGATCATATTCCAGCTCTGCTGATGCCCTGTGGACAGAGGACTTCAGCACTCAGGACTCCGGTTTTGTAAAATGGGGATAACGATTTCCATGTTGCAGGACTGTTATGTATGTGAGAGATTTTATATACAAGCACCCAGCATATGTGTGGGATGTAGTAGGTGCTTAGTAAATGCATGCTGCTGATAATCTGCTTTCATCTTCCCTGCTCCCCCAGGCCTGTCGACACAGTATGTTTATATCCTCCTTGTGGTCGCTGGGGCCTTTCTCATTTGTTTATTCCTCCTGGTCCTCTTCTTCCTCTTTCGTCGGCATCAGAAAAAACTTGGTAAGTCTCAGGGAGAGGGTGGGGTGAGCTGAGCAGGCTGTCTGGGGTGCTGAGAAGAGGGCCTCTCTTCTTAATTCACACCCTTGGTTGTCCTCAGGGCTCCCCAGCAGCAGAGGCAAGGAGCAGAGGCCCCAGGAGAGGTGAGGCCCCTGGGAATGACCCCTGGACCCCTTTCTAGTCCTCTGCCTCCAGGCTGCCCCCTGTGCTCACTTGTTCTTTTCCCGCAGGCTCAGCCCGGCTGTTGACATCCTAGGGAGGACACCAGGTAAAGATGAGGAGAGAGGACAGGCCTGGGAGAGGGGAAGTGAGGCCTCACAGCCATTCAGGATGCAATGGGAGGAGGGAGAATGTTTGAGCACATTCTGGGGTGTCCGAGATGGGATGTGGGCTGAAATCTGAAGCTGTGAGATTTCAGGCAAATTTGCCTCCTGAGGTCCACCCCAGAGAACTGACCACTTGTCCTCTCCCCTCCAGATCTGGCCGTAGTCGATAGTCCTCCTGAGAAGGACAGGGAAATGCACACCTCGGTGAGTCCTTGTCTAAGTTACCTATTGCCGTGTAATAAAACTACCCCAAATTTAGCAGCTTAATAAAATTATCTCAGTTTCTTGGATCAAGAATGTGGAAGTGGATTAGCCGGGTGGTTCTGGCTCACCGTTTCTCATGAGGTTGCTGTCAAGATGTCGACCAGGACTGCATTCATCTGAAGGCTCAAATGAGGCTGGAAGATCCACTTCCAAGATTTCTCCCTCCCACGACTGTGGGAAGGGCCCCTCAGTTCCTCACTACATGGGCTTCTCCATGGCAGCCAGAAAGAGGGATCCCAGAGAGGGGAGGGGAAAAGCTACAATGTCTTTTGTGGCCTCTCCTTGGAGGTGACATGCCCTCTTCTGCCATATTCTGTGGGTCCCACAGACCAACCCTGATTCTATGTGGGAGGGGACTATGCAAGGATGATTCCAGGAGGTGGATCGGGGGCCACCTGGGGACTTGCTACCATAGTTTTCCCCTCCCACAGGCCCCTACCCTCACCTAAGCCACTCAAGCTCACCCTGGGTCTCTCTCCCTCAGACCTCTGCTGCAGGAGGCCCCCAGGAGGTGACATATGCCCAGCTGGACCACAGGACCTTCACACAGAGGCCAGCCCATGCCATGTCCCCACAGACCACAGAGCCCACAGCCGAGACCAGCACATATGCAGCCCTTGCCAGACGCTGACCACAGGCCCACCTAGCCTCTGCACCTAAAGACACAGGACGTCACTCTTGTAAAAGCCTGACGTGGCCATTTGGAGAGCTTCCCTATGGAATCATCTCTTTCTGGAAAGTCATCCAGTCTCTTCACCTGGAGGCAAGAGCTGGAGTTGGGGGATTCCTAACCAACATGTGGGAGAGTAGTTAACCGTGTGGTACCTCCTTCAATCAACTAGCTCATTGGAGAGCACACACAACACTTGCTTTTGGAGACCCAGCTACAGTCCCTTGGCCGTTTCCAGAGACCCAGCTACAGTCCTACAGTCACCCAGCTGCTTCCAGACATGCCATGAATTTCCAACTGCCCCCAGAGACTCTGTTTTAATTGTCTGCCCAGCTGACTTTGAAGACTTCATAGAGTTCAGTTACTGACCTTGAACCTGGGCTCTACTTAGGCAGCTGATAGCTGAGACCCCGTTTTCTGGATCATGCTTCATTTTGTTCATCAATAAATGTTTTCACAGGCCTGACCGTGACAGCCCAGCACAAGCAGCTGGGGTACACAGGTGACTTGGTCCTAGCCTCTGCCTCCACAGCTGCTCAAAACTTAGAGGCACAAGACAGGAAGGAAGGCATCAGTGTTTTCTGATCTGAGGGTCTCAGGGATGAAGGGGGAGATGTCTGAGGGGACACATGGCTGGCTGAAGGCACAGAGCATACACCCCCACTCACACGCACATGCCTGTCAATGCATGCACGCACACACATGAGCACACACACACACATGCTAACATTGTACAAATCCATATACATGTGCACATGCCCACACATATGGACACGTGGACTGGTCGAAGGAGTGAGTGAGGCCATGATTGCACAGGGAGGGTCTCTCAGCCTTTTAGTCCACTCAGAGGAGCATGGCAGTTTTCACTTCCCATCCCTACCCAAGGTTAATCCACGCTGGACACCATGCATTTTCCAAACACAACAGGACCCATCCAGGTCTAGGACATTGTCCTTGATCTGACCTTCACCCCCTCGCCTGGCTAATGACCTTCAAGTTTGGGATTGGACACTGTTCTTCCCAATAAACTTGCAAAAACTCCTCCATCTAAATTAAAAGTATTAGTTTCCAATTGCTGCTGTATTAAATTACCGCATGCTTAGTAGCTTCAAACACAATTTATCACCTTACAGCTCTGGAGGTCAGAAGTCTGAAATCAGTCTCACTGGCTAACATCAAGGCATCAGTAGGGCTGCCTTCCTTCTGGAGGATCAAGGGGAGAAGCCATTTCATTACCATTTCCAGCTTCCAGGGCCCATCCTCATTCCTTGATTCACGGCCTCTTTCTCCATCTTTGTGGCTCTTTCAAATGCCTCTCTTTCACCAGGACTCCTGTTTCTGTTGTCATGTCTGCCCCGCTCTGTCTCTGCCCTCTTGCCTCCCTCTTATAAGGACACTGTGATTACCTAGAGCCCACCTGGAATATCCAGGGTCATCTCCTCCTTCAAGATCCTTCATTCAATGACACCTTCAAGGAGACTTGCCACGTAAGGTAACACACCAGGCGGTTCCTGGGATTAGGACATGGACACCTTTGGGGGGGGCTGTTAGTCTGTCTACCTGAGTGGGTGTCTATCCTCAGTGCCACCTCTGTCCCTGAGGTCACTATGATTCTGTCTCCTTACGGGAATGTTTTCTTCTCCCACCACTTGGTGAAATGATGAGTGTTTGAGAGTCTCATTTCTGCAGACTTAGAACCTCTACATAACAGCCGGTCAGGTAGGAGGCAGTGGAGATTGGAAAGAGCCCCCAGTGAACCCTTGGAGCCCAGGGTGACAGGTGGCCCCTGTGTGACAGGAGTGCGGCTGTTCACCAGCACCATATCCTCCCTTCCCGGGCTCCCAGAGAGACCATCCCTCCAGCCTCCCTTGAAGTTAGGTGCATCCCGGGATGAAGTTCTAGCCAGTGGAGTGTGAGCAGGAGTGACAGGAGCTTCTTCCAGGTCGGTCCTTCCACGCAAGATCCTCCTTGCTCTTCCCTGCTGCTGGTGGACACCGATGCCCTGGGTGATCCTGGACGCCACATGTTGAAGGTGGTGTCCGGTTCCCAGAATGACCTTATGGAGCAGAGCCTGCTGTACCCTTGTATTAGCCACATTTCAGGTTTCTGTAAAGTTGAGGCTTTCCCATCTGTCCTACACGCCTATTGCAGACACGCTGTGTCCCAGACAACCCTATATCATGCCTGAGTCACCTTGCTTTGGCCTCTTGCCTCCCTCATTGCCCCCCTCTCCTGAGCAAAAATCCTCTTGTTGGGGGTGCACTTTTCAAATACAAACCAGCCAATCCAGAGTCCACAGCCCCAACCACCTCCCTTATGAGGTCCTCACACTCTGGGCCACTATGACCTGCCTTAATCCCCCCAGGGCCATGTACTCAACAACCAGCATCACCCCCTCCACCCCAGAGCCCCTCAATTTATTTAATCCAGCCAATCCTCAGCGTGTTTGTCCTGCCTTTCTCATTCCTTCCTGTGGAAATCACAGTAAAGGCTCCTGCCCACGATTTCCCCTCACCTCCTCTCCTCCTTTGTGACTCTGGTGCTCCCCTGTGTGTCCAGGATAGCTCCCTCCTCTTGGGAACTATGAGTAAGAGATACACTTCCTAAAATGCGCACCTTCTGACAGTGAGCCAGCCTTCGCTCAGGTAAGGGGTGCAGCTTCCTCAGTGTCTGTTGCCCCAGAGCTCCCGACCTTGTGCAGTGCAGAAAGCAGATCCCCACATTTTCCCGACTCTGCTCTTCACTCTGTTCCAGTTACAGGGTGTCATGTCTACGCAGGGCTCTCACACCTCTCTCCCTGACTCCGACATCACGGACCACGTGGGTGGGCCTCTGGGGTCTGCTACATGAACGGATTCTCTGCTCCGTTTCCCATTTCCCCTATGTTATTTCTTCATGTCTGTTCACACAGATGTAGGTCCCGTCCACAACCACCCACTTGTTTATTCAGCATTGACGCTGACTGTTACAGGGCTTGTAAACAGGGCTGCCCCACACTGTCTCCACAAAGAACCATTTGGGATCTACATGACCACGTCCTCAGAGCGGGACCGGCTGTGCCACCAAGGATATGGGGTCACCTGGACCCCCTCGCCGGGAGTGCCCCAGCCTGCGGTCCCCGCTCAGGTTAAAACAGGGGGCGCGAGGGGCTCTTTCTGATAAATTTTTGTTTGTCTCTTTTTTTTCAGTAAAGGTTAGTAACTTGCATGCCTATTAGAGGTCTGGTACTAAAACTTTATTATATATTAAAAATATTTGTAAGAAAACAGGGTAAACTCAGCTAGTTCTTAGTATGGTGCAATTGCTATTTTAGTTCTATGCAAGCATTAACACGTTTAGGCCTCGTCGTAGGAACCCTCCACAGCACGTACTATTCTGGTCTCTATTTTTCTTGAGGAAAGTAGAGACCGAAGCGTTAACTTGCTCAGTGTCGGTCAGCTCTAAGTGGCTGGGACTGAGGACCCCCGGGGGGTGCGGGGAGTGGGCGCCTCACTCCCTGTTCTCATTTCCGGACAAGATGCATCTCACCAGCTGCGAGCTTTCTGTCCTGGCTCAGAGGGCGTGTGCCCGGCCTTCCTACTGAATTTCAGTTTGTACTGAGCTTCAATTCTCTATTTGTACTCCAGGGTAATTTCCTCCAGAGATCTGCTTCCTGACCATACAGTCTTTATGTTTATTTTCTTGTTTTATACCCTGTACTGAATTTCTGTTTCATGTGGAACACATTCTTTCTCTCTTTATTATTTTTTGTCTGTTAGAGTATTAGTCAGGGTTCTCCAGATAAATGGAACTATAAGTTCTGTTATAAAGATTATATATATACAAGACGAGTTTTATCATAGGGTTATGGGAGCCGGAAGTCCCACAGTAAGCCATCTGCAAGCTGGAGACCCAGGAGGGCCAGTGGTATAATTCAGCCCCAGTCTAAAGGGCCAAGAGCCAGGAGAAGCGATGGATTTCCAAGGGCAGGAGACAAAGGATGTCCCAGCTCAAGAGGAGAGAGAGGGAATCGGCCCTCCTTCCTTTTTTTGTTCTCTTGGGACTCCCCGGGGATGGGATGATGCCCCTCCACACTGGTGAGGGTGGATCTCTTCGCTCAGTCTGCAGAATCAAAGCTAATCTCCTCCAGAAACCCCGTCACAGACACACCCAGAAATAGTCTTTTACCATCTCTCTGGGTGTCCCTTAGCCCAGTCAGGTTGACACATCGAAATAACCATTACAGTTAGAATGGTGCATTTTCACTTAAAATCTGGCTTGTCTGACTCTGATCCCGAGGCAGACAGGTGGGTACACAGGCTCCTTAGCAAGGAGGGGCTGGAGAGCTGGCATTCATAGAGAGCGGATTCCTGAATATTCCACTCCCTCCAGAACACAGGACGGCTGAGCAGGTCCAGCGTCTGCTCCACTGAAAAGGTGTCCCGTGGGTCCAGGCAGTGAGGCCACAGTGGGGAGAGACACGGTTTAGGGGAAATTAAAGGAGGAAAAGTCAACAAGTTAAAATGTTTCGCCTCACGGAGGATGGTGGGAAGAGGAGCAGGGCTCAGAGGGAGAGCAGAGAGGCGGACATCAGGACTAGTCTTTTCTTCTTGACCCTCCAGCCTGCAATCAGACCACTCTCCTCAGAAATACATTTCTCTTTCTAGCTGAAGACAACCACCCTTGATTTCCAAAGAAATAGCAAGAAAAGGCTGGTGACACGTTGTCTGTTGAAACTCACCCCTGTGCAAAGACATTCAAAAAGAAGGCCATGGGATGCAGGGACATTCCTGTGTGGAAGGATGTCCCCCAAGCACCACCGGAGGATTAGCCATGTTTAGCACTCCTGGTGGTGAAGCACAGCCAGCAGGTGTGGGGCAGGGGAGAGGAGTCACCTTGCACTTGGACTCCCCTTGAGTCCCTAAGGTCCATCCAGGGAGTGAATGCCAGGGGGCCACAGTGGGGCCCATGGTGGTGGAAGGAGAGATCTCACCTGGACCAGTTGGGGCAGGAGCAGATGCTCAGACATGTCTACTGAGCCCCTGGGACAGAGTGGACATTGAGATGGTCAGAAGGGTCCCCAGGCCCCAAGGGAGCAGAGAGAGGGTGGAGTCCATGACCACTGGGGACAGACATCATCAGGGTCTTCAGCAGCTGGTGAACACACTACAGAGAGCCCAGTCAGCTCAAACCCAGGGCCAGCAGGAGGATGCAGAGCCGTCCATTCCCCCAACAGTCGTGTCAGCCACCTGCTCCCTCCACCTGGACCATCCTTGGAAGGAGTATGGAGAGGGGGACCCTGAAAGAAGGAATTAAAGCTAAAGTGGTATTTACAATGGTGGGGAAGGGCTGTGCATGGGGGGTGTGTGTGTTCCCTGTTATTAAGTTGGGGCGGCTCCTGAGTAAGATCAGGTCTTTTTATTTCTTATGTTGAAGTGAGTTGCATCATGATCTGCTACTCACACACATGCACACACACATGCACTCATTCACACATGCATGCACACTCAAGCATGCACACATGTGCACACACGCTCAAACACATGCATGCTCACACAAATCCCCCACACAATACACATGCACACACACACTCACACATAAACATGATACCTACCTATGATGGTACTTTCACTTGTATGCACTACTGTGTAAATTCTCCAGGTTTTCATTTCCAAAGGAGTGGCGTGCACCCCATGGGACTTTTAATGGTGTTTTGATAAATCATAGCACTGCCTGATCAATGAAAGATGCTAGACAAATGCTGTCTATTGCTGTTATTTCTCCCAGGTTTTTCAAGAACACATATAATCTTTTCTTTTCAAACATGAGAAATAATTTAGAGCTTCCCCCCTTTAAGTCATTTAGAGAATTTTCACTAAAAATCCATGAAAAAATCCATTAAAAATCCATGAAAAGCTTCCTTCCTCACATTACACTTCCACACAACCACTCGTAGGTCTGCGGCACGTTCCAGTGAGCACGAGTCCTCTCTGGAAGGCTTGGTTTGTCTAATAAGGTTCCCTCCTGTCCCCCCTCACCACCACCTTTCATTCATAGGGCAACATCGTACAAACATGTGGGGCTATTTGGGAGGCAGTAAATGGCGCTACCTGTTCCCTGTGTTTGAGTGTCTTTGCACACGGGTGAGTTTCCACAGAGAGTTTGTGTGTCGCCAGCCTTTTCTTCTTGTTTATTTGGGAAGCAGGGGTGCTTGTCTTCATGTAGAAAGACAAGTGATTTCTGAGCAGAATGGCTCTGACCGCAGACCCCAGATTCCCTGGAGCAGGTGGGGGTGCCCTGTCCTGTGGCCACATCGCCCTCGAATCTAGATTCAGGGCCACTTCCTGGGTTCTGTCCCAGGGCAGAGTCCCCGGGTCTGGACCTTCCGTTCCTTAGAGGCACTGTGTCAGCTGGACTGGGGGAGTTTGGAGGTCTTGGCAGATGTGGGGGTTCAGGCCAGGAACAATAAAGTTCAATGAGCCATGATGCCAGGAGGGATGGCAGACACCGAGAGCCTGAGTCTCTTCTTCTTGGACAAAGTGACCACAGGGGCTGGGCTTGAGTGCAAGGTCTGGGGAGAGTCACAGGTCTGCACCCTTGGAGAGGTAGAGCTCCACGCAGTCCAGGAGGACACCACCAGCAGCACTGAAGACCCCTCCTCTGCCTCTGTCAGACCTCACCTGCTGACCCCAGGACCGTGAAGAAGTCCCTTCCCCAGGACTCCACCTCTGCCTGTGAGCCCACCTGGTGCCATGGCCTCAGCCAGCCACTCCCTTGAAGTGACCCTAAGAAGGCCCAGGTCTTTTCCTCTGTGTCTTGATTCCCTTGTCCATCTCCTCCTGACTGGGCCAGCCCTCCCCTGGGAGGTTGTGATGGTAAGACTCAATGTCGTCAGAGATGGGGCTATGAGACCACCTTTCCTTGGTCACAGTGCCCGTGTTCTGGCCATAAATGGACCCCGGGAGGCCCATCAGGGTCTAGACAAGAATCCAGCCACCATCTCAACCCATCTGGTTCTTCGCAAACTCAACAATCAAGAAGCTTCACCCACCAATATTTGGACAGACATAATTGTTTCCTCAGTAGGTTTGCATCTTTAGTCTTAGGGGCTTTCAGTTTAGAGTTGGGATATCTGAGAGCATGAATCTCATCCTGTTCTGCCTCCTTCTCCAGCCCCACAGCCCCCTTCAGTGTCCCTATTGAGAAAGCTTGACCAGAGCCAGCTGGGAGGCAGAGGTGAGTGTGCGGAGAGTAGCCCAGAGTCGCGGGATACAGAGGGGCATAGAGACAAGAGCATCGGACCTGCCCAGGGTGCCACTCGCCCTGGAGAGCATGAGGAAAACCCAACTGAGTGTTTGTCCAGTGTGCCTCATTCCTCTCTGTGCACCTCCCAGATGTTTTAAGATGAAGTCGTCAGGAGAATTTTATGGTTGCCCTTTGCATGTGGGAAATCTGTTTGCATGAGGAAATGTGAGGTTTGAGAACAGTCAGCCTGTCAGGAGCAGAAGCCAAGCCAGGAAGTTTCCACACCTATATGATACACATATCTGCCTATTTATCTATGTATGTATATATCCAGTATCTGTCTATGTATCTATGCATTTATCTATGTATCCATGTATCTGTCTATGTATCTATGTCTATATCTATGTAACTATCTATGTATCTATGGAAATCTATCTATCTAAGTTTCTATATATCTACGTATGTATCTCTCTATCCACCTATCATCGATCATTTATCTACCCCGATGAGTTAATACTACGTGGGTCTCCTCTGGACATGGGTTCAGCCTGGTTATGAAATCTCTCACTAGAAATGCTTCTGGGAACCAAGGCCTCTCTGGACCCAAATAGAGGAAGCTAGGCTCCTGCCTGGGAACCAACCACCTCCCTTCCTCTGAGACCACAGACACGAGCCCATAATGTGACCTCTGAGAGCCAGTCCTGCACACTTCCAGCCCTCCCAGCCCCAGGACAAGGACAGAGCAGACGGTGAGAGGCTGGCCATGTCCCCCAGTCTCCCCATCCTCCTGGGCCAAGGTGAGTCTGGAAAGTGGTGGGAAGACTCCAGGGAGGGAGACGGTGGGAGACTCTGGGTGGGGGTCCAGGCCCCGCCTCAGTCCAGCCTGTAATCCAGGATCTCCTGGGCCCGTGGGGAGGAGAGTCACCCCTGCAGGTCCTGCCCGCTCTGCATCATCTGGGCCTAAGGTGACCACCGAGGGACCAGGGCCTCTTACATGTCACAGACATTGGGATGGGGACAAGTCAGACAAGAGAAAGGCCAGAGGGAGTGTCTGGTTGGCAGGTCACCTAGGAACTTGTCTGGGACTGGCTATAGAGGGAGGGAGCTCTTGTACTGGGAGTTGATGTTGCTTAAGGATGGTTTGGAGATTACTGGTGGCTAAGTGTTTCTCTGCATCAAACTGTCCTTAATCCCCTGGTTTAAGGAAACCAGGTGGTGGGCATTTTTCTCACTGGGGCTTTTCTTCCAGTGCTCTGCCTGGGCCAGGTGATCCTCACACAGGAGGGTGAGTCATTTCTACAAGATTCCTAATCCCCCTTCACCCCAAGGGCAGCTCTGGATGGGAGTCTCCTTGGTTCTGGGAGGGAAGTTACGCCAGATGATTATCCCTCCTCAGTCTTGTCCAGAACACATAACACATCATCATCCTTGATTGCCCCCAACTCTCCCCCATATTGACTCCATCGGAGAATCCTGTGGATTTTACCCCTGCAAGTTCTCACGTCTTCCACATCTCCTGCTAGGCACCGTCTCCCCAGTCTGAGGCTCCATCATCTCTCACCTCCACACTAGCTACTGGGGCCTCCAGGGGACGCTGCCCACATCTCTTCATGCCAGCTCTGCCTGTCCATTCTCTCCCTGCAGGTGGGTTTAGAAAACACAAATCTGATGATGTTACCTCCCAGCTTCAGCCCTTCAATAGTTGAATTCAGGTCACATCCGATCCCTTATCAAGCATTTCCTCTGATCCTGTCTGTCTCTAGACACATCCCGCCCTGCTCTCGCTCTCATCATCAGGCACATGTTTTCTTTCAGTTTCTCAAACAGCCACAGTCACCTTCCACTCAGGACCTTCTCGCAGGCTGAGTTCTCCCCCTCCAACAGCCCGGCCTCCCCTTCTCTGCTCAGCTGAGGTATTTCCTACTTGTCTCCCAAATCTCAGCACAGACATCTCTCCCCAGGAGAAGTCCCCCGACCCTCTAGATGAGGTGGGGCCTCCTTGTTATGTGCTCTCCTTATACTAGAGGGCAGTTTTCATAAGTCTGTCTGGGATCAAGCCTTTCTCATCACTCCATGTTGTCTTCCAACTGCTCTGTACAATAAAGTGCATCTCGGCAGTTCATTTCTCTCTCACAGAAATGCAGCCTCTGCGGAGTTTGGCCAGAGGTCATGTGCCAGCCCCATCATGTCTCCATGGATACAGGCTCTATATGTCTGCTCCACAATTTTAATTCACGACCACCAGCACTAAGGTCACCTCTTGATGCAAGATGCATGCTAGAGCTCCAGCCACCACATATGTTTGCAGACTGGTTGTCAAGGAAAGGCAGAAATAAGATAAGGGACCCCCAAGCTTAGTTGCTACCCTTTAAGCTGCCTTCCTGAGAATCTCACCAAAAACTTTCCTTCCACCTCCTTGGCACAGACGTGGTATCACAGCTGCACAGCATGGATCTTGGGGTTACCAAGTGTCATTTGTTGTTCCATAAGGCTCTGTGCCCAGCGACAAGTGATGCTCTGATTCAGGAGGATGTGGAGTGCAGGTTTTGCGGAGGCAACAGCAGTCTCTGCATTATTTCCCTCCTGTCCCTTACAAGGAGGGACAGTCTATTTCCTCATAATGGACCCTGAGATTCTGCACTCATCTCTCATGCATACAGGGGCCTTACCCAGACCCTCTATCTCTGCTGAGCCAGGCTCTGTGATTCTCTGGGGGCAGCCTGTGACCATTGTGTGCCGGGGCCCAGCTGAGGCTGAGACATTCCGCCTGCTGTGGGTGGATGACTCTAACTACACCGATCAGAAGATCCTGCCCCAACATCCTCCACATGAGACAGAGGCCAGATTCCCCATCACCAGAGTGAGTGACGACACTGCCAGGCATTATTTCTGCCGCTATCATAACAGTTCCAGCTGGTCTGAGCGCAGTGAGTTCCTGGAGCTGGTGGTGACAGGTGAGGACGTCTCAACTCTGCCCTCAGGTTTGTCCCCATGTCCCTGGACCCTGTCCCCAGGTGTGTCCTCTGTCCCCAGACTCCCCTGCCCTCCTGTTGAGCTCCAAGTCCTTTTCTCCCTTTACAACTGAGCATCTTCTCTCCCTTTTCTCTTTATTCCTCTGTGACTCAGACATCTCATGGTTCAGATGCACAGTGTCCAGGGGTAGCCCCCAACATCCAGGCCTGGGGGTATCCACCTACTTTATCCTAATCCTGTGACCCCCCCCCCTCCACTGACCTGAGGGATCTCTTGGTGGCACAGTGTCCTTGCTAAGAGGGGTCAGCCTCCAGGACCCTGACCCCTGTGGCCAGGTACGATGGCTCCCACCCACTTTGTTTGTCCATTGAGCAGGAACCACTAGCTTTGTGCTAATGTAGATGGGGTATCCAGCCCCTCAGATAAGTGGAAGCAGACAGGGTGCCAGCCCTGTCCCCCTTCTAGGGGAGCGTAGAGGGTCATCTATACACGAGAGGTGGAGAGAAAGAAGCCAGGTGGGTGGACACTGTAGGAGGTGAGGGGCCAGGCTGAGCAGACAGACTGAGGAACTCAGGCTCAGCCTTTCTCCTGCCCTGTTCACAGGAGCCCTGGAGACCTCAGCTCCCTCCTTAGCTGGCAACTCACAGACCTCCCCTGGGGCGTCCACTCCTAGGGGCTCTGCCGGGGAGTGGGCTGTGGGTGGTCCCTCAGCCCTGCCCTGCTTTCAGGTGAGACTAGGTTTTAAAGGGGTGGGGATGACATTCTCTGAACATTGGGGCCCCACTGTGTCCTCCCAGATCAGTGCATCACATCTGTCCTGGGCCAGGCAGGATGTGTGGACCCCTTGAGGAAGGGGTCTTCTGGGGTGAGACGCAGAGAGGGTGACAGAGAGAGAGAGAGAAGACAGCATCGAGGGGAAGCGTGTGTGTGTGTGTGAGCCCGTATCTATGCATTGATATAGATATGCGGGTAAGGTTTTAAAATATGAAAACTCTATAAAGACCACAATGGTATAAATATATTTTGCATGAATCCTTAAGGGGATGCAGATCATGTATCATTCATCCTTTAAGGAGATGTTGCCTCGGCGTGGGGAAGTGGTCCTGACAGCAACTGGCCTGAGTCCCCACCCTCTCTGCCTCCCTGTCAGTGTGACAGGGGTTTAGTGGCCCCACTGTCTGGACCTCAGTTTGCCCATCTGTGTGAGTGGAGTCCTATCTCATCCTCTCCCTGTGCTATTTGCGTGGAAACTTCCAGGAGGAGGACAGCCCAGCCTGAGGCCTCTCTGGACCCTCCCCCATCCTCCCCTTCGCTGCCCCCACATACATAATGGCCCTGGTCCTCTCTTAGCTTTATCAGTGTCTGTGAGGTTCATGGCTCTGACCACAAAGGGAGGTACTTCCCCATGTGCCTGCCCACTGAAATCTTAGCAGGACCTCCAGATCCTGGAGTTCATACAATCACCACTCCCATGGGAGGTTGGCTCCCAGGGATCCACTGGAATGGGGGATCCCAGCACAGACCCCATCTCAGCCCATAAACTCCATGAGTCTGTTTCACTCAATCATCTGGGTCCCAGGAAACCTCAGATATTATGAAGGAGGAGGGTGGCTGAGGGAAGAGTGAGCAGAATCATCCTTCCTCTTAGGGATGGAAACACAGGGGCCATGCTGACTTCATCCCATTCCCACATCATCTCCCAAGATGCTCAGATGCTGGTCTCTGAAGCTGTGCATGGAGGGAACAGGAAAGCACGGGTGAATCAGGGGACAAAGGCACGGGGGTGAGGTGGGCAGAGCAGAGGCAGCTCCACTCTCCTGTCTGGAGCTCAGGGGCCCTGCAAGTCACAGGCCCTCACCCAGAGCCAGGACAGCCAGCTCAGGGCTGGGAGCACATGAGGGCAGTGGTCAAGCCGGTGGTCCCAGACTCTGGCGCCAGCACTGAGGGGACAGGGATCCTACTTCTTACACCAGTAGGGTGGACGCTCACTGGACAGTGAAATCTCCTTGCACCTTCCTACAGCAGAAGCCCTGTTCTCTCTCGGGGCATGAGAACCAGGAGTGAGGAGACGTCCCTACATCCCTGGGTCGGGTTTGGTCAAAGGCAGGTCTGAACTTATCAGCTGTGCCGAGTTCTCATGTCCTCTTGTTGACTGTTTGTGGGACCTGAGGGGTGTGGACCCAGGGATCCTGGGGTGGAGGAGGGGCGGAAGGGACCAGGGGAGGTGGGGCCTGGATAATCCCGATGAAGGGAGGGTATCGGGAGGGCTCAGGGTGTGAGGTCAGCCTGAGAAGGGGGAGAGGCTGCCCCAGACGTTCACAGCCCTTTCTGACTCCTAGGAGGCCCTGATGAAATCAGCCCCCTGCCCACAGAAGCTGGCTCCCAGACAGGTAGGTCACCTGGGAATGTGCCCAGGGGAAGTGCTGGGTGGGGACGGGTCCTGGTGCCAAGTGCGGAAGGAGATCCTGTCCCAGTGGTCCTGGGCTGGGCTGGGTCTTGTCCACCTGTCAGTGACCCCATGTCCTTCTGCTTCTAGTGCCCACCTCCCAGAATTACACGGTGGTGAACTGCGTCCGCATGGGCCTGGCTGGCGTGGTCTTGCTGATCCTGGTGGTGATTCTGGCAGAAGCTTGGCACAGTCAGTGCAGGTCCCAACATGGACCACAGGGAGGGAGACAAGAGGGTGCCCACCAGAGAGATTAGACCCAAGGGCCCCAGGAGGAACATCCCCTAGGGTTCTGAGACTCACACCAGAGCCAAAGGAGACCCAATGCCTGCCATGGGCTGTGAACTCTGCAATGCACCAGAGGGAGGCTGCCCTGTGGGACCCAAACCCTATCCCTGAAAGTGCATGGGGCACAGCGTTGATGTGTCCTGGCCTCTCCTGGGTTTATGAGTCTCCAGTCTTTAAGGATTTGCCTCCAAGTCCCACACTCATAATCATGGCCTCCACCCCACTCCTTCCTGGGTCTCCTTTCCCTCCAGTCCTAAGATGGATCCTGGTTCCCTCCAGCCTCTCCCTCCCTTTTCCTTTTCCTCCTCCTTTGCCTGTTTCAGAGGCTCCATGAAGCTCATTTCCTGTTTTCCCTCCTCACCCTTTGGTGATGTCAGAATCTAGGGCTTCCCTTCCACATCTGAGCAGACTCCTTCCTGTTGGACTTTCCCATGCCCTCCTTCTCCTGGAGCCCCACATTGCCAGCTGTCCCCTGGGAACTGAAAACTTGTCCCCCAAGTCCCTGGCTCTCAGTGACACCAGTCACCTGCCTTTCCCAGGGAGGCCCCTCACTGCACCTGCCCTGGGCCTCCACACATCCCATTTCTCTTCTTCCTGGAGTGGTCTCTGCCCTCCGTGATCTGTTTTCTCCTGCTTTCCCCATTGTCTTGGATCAAAAGTCCAGTGAAGGAATGTCAGTCAAAACTGCAGTGAGATGTCACCACATGCTTGTCAGGGTGCCTACAATTGCAAAAAAAAAGAGGAAAGTAACCAGTGTTGCAAAGATCAGAACCGTTGTGCACTGTTGGTGGAAATGCAAAATGCTGCAACCACTGTGGAAAATGGTGTGACACTTCCT
The DNA here is from genome assembly GCF_041296235.1 of Equus asinus. Taxonomy (NCBI): domain Eukaryota; kingdom Metazoa; phylum Chordata; class Mammalia; order Perissodactyla; family Equidae; genus Equus; species Equus asinus. Next base: position 38,222,221 of record NC_091815.1, read on the forward strand.
CAAAAATTAAATAGAATCACCACGTGGTCTGGCAATTCCACTTCTGGGTATGCAGGCAAAGAAATGAAAGCAGGGCCTTAAGCAGATATCTGTACACTCATGTCCACAGCAGCATGATTCACAATAACCAACATAATCACGAGGCTCCTTAAATATGGAAGAAGGAAGCAGAATAACCAGTGTTAGAGTGATGCAACATGAGAAGGACTCAGCTGGCCAGTGCTGGGTTTGAAGATGAGGAAGGGCCACACGTCAAGGATGCAGGCGCCTCTAGAAGCTGGAGAAGGCCCAGGAACAGATTCTCCCCTTGGGCCTCCAGGAAGCAACGCAGCCCTGCAGACATCTTGACTTTAGCTCAGTGAGACCCATTTCAGATTTCCGACCTCCAGAACTGTAAGATAGTAAATCCATGTTGTAGTAAGCCTCCATGTTTGTGCTAATTTATTACAACAGAATGAGGAATTTCATACACCTGGCGTCGAACACTCTTGGTCTCAAGAGGCCCCAAAACTTCTGGAAACTGATTCTGGTGCAGACCTTTGCTTATAAGGTCCTTGACCTCACCCCCTCACATTTCATCCCAAACCTCTGACCACCAGCGTCTCGAAGCCCAGCCTGGCACACATTCAGCCCCAGGGTCAGGAGGAAGGGGCTTCGTCTTTGAGGCACTGCCACAGAGGGCGGGATGTACCAAGGGATTGGAGCCCTTGTTGTTGGGATGCAGGGTAAAGAACGAGTTTCCCCACTCTTGCTGCATCTTCCGTGTGAGGCAGGGCGGAGCAGATTGGTTCTCCCATGTCCCCTTCCCTTTTCTCAGCACAAACAAGTGAAAGAGGGAGGGTCACTTTGCTTTGACTCAGGGCTTCTTCTCTCAGGCACTGTGCCCAACCCTTCCTCTCTGCTTGTCCGACTCTGTGTCAATCTCTCTCAGCGAGTGACAGGGGATCTTTCAGCATGATGGCTGCTTGCAAGGACTGCCTGCATCCTACTCAGAGTAGGGAGCGTCCTCGTTGTAGTTTTTGGCACCCAGCTTCCCAAACTTGGCCATCGAAGGTTCTTCCAGCTTCCTGCTGTGCTTTTTGACATGAATCCACTGATGATTTGAGCTCTGTCTTGCTGTCTGGATTAAAATGGGTTCCCAGGCTCTTCTTGTGTTCCTCCTGCACTGGACCAGGAATCCAACTTCTCTCCAGGAGTTCTTGAGTTCCTTTCGGTGGGGAACAACGCTAGAAAACAAGATCTGGTGTTTATGTGAACTGAAGGCTACTGGGATTTTGTTCTTTATGGACTGCTTAATATTCAGGGAGGATGCAAAGTGTAAATTCACACAGCTATTTCCAACCCTAGTGTAACGCCACAGAGTTTGTTACCCTTTTATGTTATACTTGTATCACTTATATTTAAAAGCCCAACTCCTAATAAATTAACATAGTGAATTTTTTTCTTTACCCTGTGACTCTGTTGTGAACTGGATATAAGCTTATCTTTGTTTTTATTCCTTTATATTCATGTTAGGTTGTGCTTTTTCCATCTTTTGTAATTTAATTATGTGTTTTGGAATAAGTAGAATAGTTACAGGTTTCAAAAGTTAAAACTACATAAAATGGTACCTTTAGAGATGATGCACTTCATCTTATTCCCTTCACCCTAGGCCTCCACATGTTGGAAGTAACTATTTTTGTTAGTTTCTGGTTTTCAGAATGAAAAAAATGTGAAAAATAAGTAAACATATACGTGATCTTATTTAGCTACTTCTTTAGAAATAAGTAACACATTCTATATATTGTTCTGCATCTTGCTTTCCATCTTTCTAGTTTTCTGTTGCTCTTGCAACAAATTACCACAAACAGTGTTGAAAACAACACATTCATGATCCTACAGTCTGTAACTTAGAAGTCTGACACGGGTCCCATTGGGCTAAATTCCGGGTGTCAGCAGGGTTGTGTTCTTTCCTGGACGCTCCAGGGGTGAATCCATCCTCTTGCCTTTTCCAGCATCTACAGTTCGTCCACATTCCTCAGCTCACGGCCCTTCCTCCATCTTCAAAGCTGGTAATGGGGGCAAGTCCTCATGCCGCATCTCACTGACCCCGTTTCCATCACTGTAGCTCTTCTCTATCCATCCCCTCCTGCCTCCCTCTTCCACTTTCAAGGACCCTGGTGATTACGTTAGGGCTCACCTGGAAAATCCAAGGTCATCTCTCCATCTCAAGGTCCTTAATTCAGTCACATCTGACAAGTCTCTTTTACCAGGTTAGTAAATTATTCACAGGTTCTGGACGTTAGGATGTGGGATCTTTGTGGGGCCGTCATCCAGCCCACCAAAATATATATTCTGGAAGTCAAGGCACAGCAGCTCACATACATCCTCTATGTTTTGTTTATGGCTGCTTGTCCCTCAGATGCCCCAAAATAATTTCCTTTCTTCGTTTTTTTTCCATTTAAATATATTTGACGTATAAATTTAAGGTGTGCACCATGATAATTTGCTACATTTATACATTGCCATATGATTGCCTTTGTAATGATAATTAGCACCTCTATCACTTAACACAATTATCCTTTCTTTTTAGTAGTTGGAATAAAGTTGTAGTCTCCTAGCGCGTTTGGTGATTAGAGTGCAATGTTGTTGTCTGTATTCACTATACCGTGCATTAGATCTGCAGAGTTTATGTACAACTCCTTGCGAGTTTGTTCTGAGACAACATCGGTCCTAACCTCCCATCCCTCAGTCCCTGATAACCACCCTTTTATTCTCTGTTTCCATGAGTTCAGCTTTTTTAGATTCCACATGTAAGTGATGTCATACAGAACTTGTCCTTCTCTGATTTCCTCACTTAGCATAATACCCTCGAAATCCATCCACGTTTTTGCAAATGGCAGGATATCCTCCTTTCTCATGGTTGAATAATATTCTCTGGCATATGTGTCCCACGTCTTCTGTATCCATTGTTGAGCACTTAGGTTGATTCTGTACCTTGACTATTATGAATAATGTTGCAATCAACAAAAGAGTTCATACACGATACTTCATTGCGGTTTTGATTTACATTTCCCTGATGATTAGTGATGTTGAACACCTCTTCATATAGCTGTTGGCCATTTGGCTTTCTTCTTTGGAAAATGTTTATTTAGTTCCTCTGCCCACTTTTAAATCAGATTGCTTGCTTTTTGTAATTGAGTTGTACGAACTCTTTATGTATTTTTGATATTAATCCCTTAAGTGACATATTCTTTGAAACACTTCTCTCCCATTCTGTAGGTTTCCTTTTCTTTCACTGATTGATTCTTTTGCCATGCAGAAGCACTTAAGTTTGATGTAGTGCCTGTTGTTGATGTGAGCTTTGGTGTCACACTGAAAAAAATAATTGCCAAGACCTGCTTCCCTATGTTTCCTTCTGGGAGTTTTATGGTATCAGGTTTTATGTTTAAGTCTTTGATCCATTCTGAGTTAATTTTTGTGAGTTCTATATAATAAGGAACCAAATTTATTGTTCTAAATGTGGTTATGCAGCTTTCTCAACACCATTTGTTGAAGAGACTGTCCTTGCCCTATTGGGTTTTCTGGCTCCCTTGTTAAATATTAGTTGACTGTACATGTGGGGTTTAATTTTGGGCTTTCTATTCTGTTCCATATATGTCTATTTTTGTGCCAGCACCACACTGTTTTGATTACCATAGCTTTGTAGTATAGTTTGAAATCAAGAAGCGTGATGCCTCTTGCTATGCTCTTCTTTCTTAGCACTATTTTGGTTATTCAAGGTCTTTTGTAGTTCCATACAAATTTTAGGATTGTTTTTTTCTGTTTCTGTGAAGAATGCCACTGGAATTTTGGTAGGGATTGCATTGATTCTTTAACAGCATTGGGTAATATGGCCACTTTAGTAATATTAATTTTCCCAATCCATGAACACAGGGTATCTTTCCATTTGTTTGCATCTTCTTCAATTTCTTTCAACAAAGTCTTGTTGTTTTCATTGTCAGATCTTTAACTCCCTTGATGAAGTTTATTCTTAGATGTTTTATTGTTTGATGCTATTGTGAACGGGATAGTTTCCTTTTTCACATTTTTCATTATTAGTGTATAGAAGTGCAACTGGTTCCTGTATGTTGATTTTATATTCAGCCACTTTATTGAATTTGCTGATTAATTCCAACAGTTTTTTTTTTATTGCATCTTGAGAGCTTTGTAAATATAAGAACTATCATGTGCACTCACAGCTGAGAGAGAATTTAGAAGTTCAGTCTGCCCGAGGAGACATCCCAGCTTGTCATCACAGAGGGAACAATATGAGTTTGGAGGTGGTGGAGAGGGAGGAACTCCAGCAGAACTCCCACCCAGGGTGACACTGCACAGGGCTAAGCTGTCTGGTGGTGGCAGCTTCTCCCGGGGAGGAGGCAGAAACCTGTAAGTGAGTGTCCAGCTACCCAAGTTGTGCATGATTTGGCAGGGGCAGCTTGTTTTTTTCCAGCAGTACCTAGAGCACCAAGGCGGGACTTCCCTGACTGAAGGCGTGGAGAAGAATGGGAAAGAATCAGATAAGAATATCAAAGGGCACTAAAGGGAATGAGGTCCTGCTGACTGTCAGGACTTCAGCAGGAAGTCTGCCCACAAGCCACCCAAGGATCTCCTAGCCAGGTTTGCAGGCATCCCTGATGCCCAGAGTGCTAAACCCACGCCTCCCCAACACTGGAGGCAGATATTTGTGCACCTCGCAGGACAGCAATGAGAACAGGTCTGGTAAAGGAAGTGCTCCCGGAAAAGGAGACCAGGATCTGTGGGCAAGGGAGAAACTACAAACTGGAGCCATAGCGCCACCTTCTGGGAAAGAAAGAGAGGTGTCCAGCAGCCAGCCTGGTGAGTTGTAAGAATAAGAGAAGACATAAAAGCTCAAGAATTCTCTCATGAGAGAGAGCAAGAAGAGTGGAGCAGGTGTACCCACACAAAATTGGAAGAAAGCCCAGATATTGGAGCACCAAGAAACAGTACTCCATCTAAAGGCAACCAGAAAAGATTGAAGGAGGTGTCTGCTACTTCAAACACAAAAACGACAGCAGAAACCTATAAGGAAAGCAAAAACATCAAGGAAGTATATCATCACCAAAGGATGTCAATAATTGTCTAACAACCAAGCTCAAAGGCATTGAATTTTGTGACAGCTGATGAAGAATCCAAAATAGCCTCTTGAAGAAACTCAGTGAGATACAAGAAAACTCGCAAAGACAGCTCGATGGTATCAGGGAAAAAAAATACAGGAACAAATAAGTTCTTTACCAAAGAGATAGAAATCATAAAAAGAACCAAACAGAGACTCCGAAGCTGAAGGATTTATTAGGTGAGATGAAGAATGCAATTCAGAGCATCTGCTGTAGACAAGAGCAGATGGCAAACAAAGTAAGTGAGTTAGAGCATAGGAATTTTGAAACAACAAAGTTACAAGAGAACAAAGAAAAGAGAATAAAAAGAGAAAAGAAAGCCTGTGTGATCTATGGGAATTCATCAAAAGGGCAAATATTAGAATAATCTTGTTTCTGGAAGAAAGGAGATAGAGGAGTAGAAAATTTATTTAAAGAAATAATAGCTGAGAATTTCCCAAACTTTGAGAGAGACTTGGACATCCAGGTTCATGAAGCTAATAGATCATCCAATTATCTCAGTGCAAAGACACCTTTTCTAAGACACATTATAATGAAATTGTCACAAAACAAAGATAAATTGAAAATCTGACAGGCAGCTAGGGAAACAGACTGTGACCTACAAGGGAACCCCCGGCAGGCTGTCAGTGGATTATTCAGCAGAAACCATGTAGGCCAAGAGAGAGTGGAATGACATATTCAAAGTGTTGAAAGAAAAAAACTGCCAGCCAACAATACTCTATCTGGCAAAGTTGTCCTTCAGATGTAGAGGGGAAATAAAGACTTTTCCACACAAACAAAAGCTGAAGGAGTTTGTCACCACTAAACCTGCCTTACGAGAAGTGCTGAAAGAAGTCCTTCAATCTGAAATTAAAAGACACTAATTAGAGACATGAAAACACACAAAAGTATCAACACATTGGTAAAGGTGAAAAATATACAGTCCAATTTTGAAAACACCAATTCAATAGTGGTTGGTGTTTTAACCATCGAGCTATACTATGAAAATTAAAGGAAAGAAGTGTTAAAAAGAAGTACAGCTGCTATAATTTGTTAACAAATATACAGCATAAAAGGAGATAAATTGTGACATCAAAAAATATAAAAGGGGGAGTAAAAGAGTGAAGCCTTCTTAGGCAATTGAAGACATGTTGTTATCAGCTTAAAATAGATATTCCAAAAATCTGAGATATTTTATGTAAGCCTTATAGTAACAACAAAGCAAACATCAAGAATAGATTCCCAAAAGATTTTATAATGAGGAAACAGAGCACACGACAAGGGAAAATCACCAATTTAAAAGTTAGGCAGGAACAGAGGGGGCAAAAATAGAAAATCAAAACCATCAGGAGCCAACTAACAAGATACCATTAGTAAGTTCCTACATATCAATAATCACTCTAAATGTAAATGGGTTGAACTCAACAATCAAAAGGTACAGGGTGGCTGGATGGATAAAAAAACCAAGACTCACCTATATGCTGCCCACAAGACACTCACTTCAGCCTTAATGGTACACATGGACTCAAAGTAAAGGGATGGAGAAAGCTGTTCCACGGAAGCAGAAACCAAAATACTCTGGGTTCTGCTTGAGAGGAATAGGTTACTCCAGCAGAGTCCCACACAGCTGGGGAAGCCAGGCGCTCACTCACCTCTCTCCCTTTTGATGTTGGCTAGTTCAGCTTACACTGTGCCACCTAGGGAGAGGGTGGCATTGGAAATGTTCTTCTTATCCTCTCAAATGCATCTTCATTTTCTTAATTTACCATGAAAGGAAAAGATACAGATATCATTTTAAAATATATGCAACCTATCTCTTGGTTGATCTTTCTTCATCTCTGGAAAATGTTCAATTCTTTATCTCTTGAGTTGTTGCTAGACATCATTCTAATTTCTTTCCTTCTGACACTTACAATAGATGTGACATACGCCCTCGTTATTCCACTCTCCAATTATCTTGAATTTCCATTTCTGGGATCTCTACACTGCATTCTGGCTAATTTCCTCAATATTGTATTCCACTTTCATAAATGGCTCCTCAGCTGTGTCTTGTCATTGATGGAACGATTTTCTTGAATGTGTTAATTCTATTGGATTTCTCATCTCTAAAATTTCATATTCACTTCAATAATTGCCTATTCTTCTGTGGCAAGTGCATATTCTAGCCTCAAATGTTCAATATCCCCCATTATTTCTCCAGATATTTAAACATGCTGAATTTTAAATTATTCTCATATTTTCCTATTGACTCTACTTCCTTGGATATGGTAATCCCCATTACCTGAAGATTTTTGTTCATAACACTGCTTATCATTATTAGAATTACACTTTGATGTCCATTCTTGTTGGACACTCTCCCCTCACACACCTGATCTTCCTTCAAGGATGATTCCCAGGGAAGTCCTGGATGTCAGGCTGACGAGGATGGACTGTTGCAGCTGTTCCTGCCCCATGATGTCCACTTTCTCAAATTTAACATCTGCTCATGGTTGTGTGAGGCAGGGATGGTCCCATGGTGGCCTCATGCTCACATGTGGGACACACGCTCATGTTAGAAAACACTGCAGGGAATCTGTTTCACACTCACATAGAGGAAGTGACGCAGTGCAGACCATGGGCCTAGTCAGTGAGCAGACATATTCCTGTGCTTGTTCACAAATGCAAGGAGGAGGGCACCACAGCATCCAACCTTCACTGGAGCCCTGACCCCTCCCTTCCTGTGAGGATGCTGGGGTGCCTCTCCTGTCCACACTGCTGGAAACCTTCACTCTATGACCCCTTGATGGTCCTGGGCTCAGGCAGCTACTCAGCTTTGTTCTCTGTTCTGTCTTGTGGCTTCCTATATATTTTAGAAAATTTCACTTCTCTTTTCCTGTATATGACTATTTCTACATATTTCGGAATTACGACAAGTCGCCTTTATTGGTATTCAGAGCAGACTAGGTCTCTTGATCTTGAACGCATCAACAAACATCCACCTTGACTGTGGAGTCCTCCATCATGATCCTCTCATATCCCAAATCCATCGTGTGTTAACCTGTTCTGAAAATTACCAGTGACTGATTCCCTCTCATGAACTAGGAACTACTGACACCCACAGCTGCGCTGAGGAGAGCGGTTTGTGAAAACATGATTTAAACAGGGAAGCAGGCAAGGAAATAGAGAGTGTGTTATTGCCAAGGTCACACAGTCAGTAGATGATGGATGAATATTTTTAAGCAGTCATCTTTCTTTTTGAAATTGGAGCTCTAACCCAAAAAATGTCCCCTGAAGCTTATAAGCCGGACCCCAGGATGAGGAGGAGAGCTCTGCTCTAGGGAACAAGGGGCACTGAGGAGTCAGGGATGACTCAGAGATTTGTTCTAAGAGAGATGGGGGTGGATGCTGTTGCAAGAAAAAGGAAAAGTCCATGGATCCGGGTCAGGGGGTGGGGTTGGTGGCTGTGATAGAAAGAAAACCCACACCCTGGGGTGAGGAGAGGAGGAATGTTTCCTTCCCTTATTTCATTGTATTTCTCCTTTCTGCTCATTCTCACAATGACCTCGACCTAAGTGTACAGTTAGATGTTGAGCGTGTGTCTCTGCTGATCTGAGCTCTGCCGTGCATCGGGAACCTGCATCTCCCTTGAAGCATCTCCAGGGCCTGGATGACCACTGTCCACGGGGAGGACCCCACAAGGATGTGCTGATGGCCAGACTGAGGATGAAGGACACTCAAAGGGAGGCTCAGAGAGGGAAGTATGTGCCCTGGCTCTCCCTCACCTGGAAGGGGCATTTCTGGTACGATTTGCTGCTCTGATCTGTAAACAAGAGTCAGGCTCTTGAGAAGAGGCAGTTCCCCTTCCTGTGGGGCTGCTGATGTAACGGTTTTGTGACAAGAACGACCAGCCACTGAGTTGCCACAGCCTGTGCATCCATCTGTCTTGCTGGACACAGTTGTCTCCTCCACCTGCATAGCCAGGGCCAGAGGGAGTGAATGCCATGGTCCCCACCCTCACGGCTCTACTCTACCTCGGTGAGATTTGAGGAGGGGTAGAGGAAGCCCTAGTCTGGGTGGGACCCTGCCCCTAGCCAGGCCGTGGTCTGTCAGGAGGCCAAAGGACTCAAGAGGCTCATGGGGAGGAGGGTTCTGCTCAGCTTCAGGGCCAAATCACTCACAGGGAACTCTCTTCCAGGACTGAGTGTGGGCCTGGGAACCCCAGAGGAGGCAGGTGAGTTTGTTCCCACATATCCTAGGCTGGGCCCCACCTCCTCATTGGGGACAAGGGACCACCCTAGGCAGCCGGGGATGAAGAACAGCAGTTGTGGGTTAAGGGATGGAGGACGTCTGGAGGGTCCTGGGGCTGAGAGCTGGGGAACTGGGAGTGAGGAATGTCTTGTGACTCAGTCTCTGATTTCCTTCCAGGGACCCTCCCCAAACCCACCATCTGGGCTGAGCCAGGTTCTGTGATCCCCAGGGGCACGCCCATGTCCGTCTGGTGTCAGGGGATCCCGGGGGCCCAGGAGTACCGTCTGGAAAAAGCAGGAAGCCCAGAGTTCTGGGGCAAACAGAACCCACTGGTATCTGGGGACAAGGTCAAGTTCTCCATCTTACACATGACAGAGACATATGCAGGGAGATATCAGTGTTACTATCTCAGCCCCACTGGCTGGTCAGAGCGCAGTGACCCCCTGGAGCTGGTGGTGACAGGTAAGAGGACATTCAGGGGTCCCAGCCTCAGGCTCTGTCCTCAGGAAGGGAGTCCGCTCTCAGGGGTGTGTCCCCTCTTACTGCCCAGCCCTGAGGTATATGCGGGAGTTGTGAGCCCCATTTAACACACTTCCTGCTCCTCTCCTAGGAGTCTATGAAAATCCCACCCTCTCAGCCCTGCAGAGCCCTGTGGTGACCTCAGGAGGGAACGTCACCCTCCAGTGTGTCTCACGGCTGGGATTTGGCAGGTTTGTTCTGACCAAGGAAGGAGAACACAAGCCCTCCTGCACTCTGGACTCACAGCGACATCCCAATGGGCATTTCCAGGCCCTGTTCAGTGTGGGGCCCATGACCCCCAGTCACAAGTGGATTTTCAGATGCTATGGCTATTACAGGAACTACCCCCAGCGGTGGTCACACCCCAGTGACCCTGTGGAGCTCCTGGTCTCAGGTAAGGAAGTCCAAACCCTGTCCTCTCTGTGCCCCTAAGATCAGCTCACAGCCCTGCCTGTGAGAGCCCCAGTCCAGAATGAGAATGAGGGACTCCAAGGGAGGGTCTTCCTGAGGTGTCCACTCCTTAGATAAATGGGAGACGATAGGGCCCTCTCACCCATGCCCCTTCCCATGTTCCTATCACCATAATTCTCCAGGTGGGTCAAGGGACTGCCTCGGGAGAGGATAGGACAGATTTAGGAGAGGGGAGTGAGCAGAGATGGAGTCTCTGGGGGAACCTCCAGCCTCTCACTCTCCCCTTGTCCTTTTCCCAGGAACCTCTGTGGATCCCAGTCCCTCACCCACTGAACAAAGCCTGACAGCTGGTGAGTCACTGAGGCCCCTTTGCTCAGCGGGAGCACAGACCACATCCGGGCAGTTCTGAGAGTCTCTCAGAGGATGTAATGCCCCCTCAGATACTCAAGAACAGGCTTGTGTTCCAGGGGAGCTGGGAGTCAGGGCAAGATGCTGGAGGGAGCACAGGGCTCCAGGGTCTCTGAGGCTGGACGGATGAAGGATGGGGTGGTCATGGCAGAAGGAGATGTTGGTGGCCCAGCCAAGGGGGGCTCATCCAGCTGAAGTAAGGAGCACAGCAGCTTCTGCCCTTCAATTCCCCATCCTTGGTTTATGACAATTGGGCGAAGTCCACTGTGGGGCTCTCAGTGCTCCCTGAGTTGGTGATTTTGAACATCTCCTTTTCACCTGGGCCTCAGTTTCTCCAGGTGTAATAGAGGAATCCTGGCTCATATGTTAAAGGGCATCTCAGTTCTGACCCTACAGGGATGCTGTCCCAGGTCTGCAGAACTGAAGGATGGACAATGTTGAGTTGTCAGGGCAGCAGGGAAGAACAGAGCGATAACACTAGTGATGTCCCAAGCACTTTCCTACTAGTCCTGTGGTCTCAGCCTTGTCTTATGGAAGGAAAACAAATTAAAACCAATTAAAAATAATTAGGGTTTGGAGGTCAGGCTCTATGGGGTGTAAATTCCTGCCCTATCACTTCCTGGCGCTGGGACTGTGGACAAGTCACATTCTCTCTCTGAGTTTCTGTTTCACTGTCTGTGAAATGTATCTCCTACCATCTCCATCACAGGTTTGCTAAGAGACTTGGGTAAGACCACAGAAGTGAAAGTACTTCTCAAGGGATGGGCCCCTCCAGTGTCAGGAAATGGCAGATCCATCCTCACTGTGCCTTCTGAGATACACACACCAAAAAGTTGAGGCAGGCCTTGCATGTGTGTGTGGGGTATGAAGGACAGAGGTTGGATCTTGTTTGGACTTGGAGATTGGGGAGAGCACGGCGTCCATCCCACTGCTCTGAGCACTCACTGTTAGGATCCCCAAAACCCATAATGGGTTGGTGTATGGGAGTGACAGTGAGGAGGTGCATTCAGCTCTAGCTAAAGGAGAGGGCTGAGCCATACAGGGACAAGTGGACAGGCTGTTCAAATCACGTAAGGAGCACCAAAGACTGAAGCTGGAGTCTGCAGGGGGGTGGGCAGCATGAGGAGACCACAAGGGAACCCAGAGTCCTGGGTTCAAATCTCAGCTCTGAAACTTCCTGGCTGTTGACCTAGGGTAAGTGATTAATTTCTCTAAGTCCCAGCTTCTCATCTGTAAATGGATGGAATTGGGGTTGGAATGCCCATGTTGCATGATTGTTGTGAGGGTTAGATGTGCTAAATTCGCAGACCCCAGCATGTACCTGGGACACAGTAAGTGCTCAAATAAGTGGCATCATCGGTTCATCCATGACATCATTTCTTCCCAAGGTCTTGAAAGCTACCAGAAAGTTCTGATTGGGGTGTCAGTAGCCTGTGTATTGCTGCTTTCCCTCCTCCTCTTCCTCCTTGTCCGACAATTGCGCCAGAACAAATGCAGCAAGTCAGGTGAGTAGAAGATGGGAGATCTGGTCTACCTAGAGGTGAGACCTTACTCTAAAGACCTTTGAAGTGGCTCCTTAGGGCACCAGCCTAAATATGGCACCAAAAAGACAGAAAAAAATGTTCAGTTTAAAAAATTATCCAAATTATTCTAGATTTCTACAAGCTCTTTCGTTGCAACTTCCACTCTATAATCTTATAGGACAGAGATCTAGGATTCCCAGGAAGAGTGACTGTGAGGGCAGGGGTCCTGTGTGGAGGTAGCATATGTGTACCCAGCGCCTGAAGGATCATCTTGGCGATGGGACTGGGGAGCCACGTGAAGGCGTCATCATCATCCTGCAGCCAAGAGCAGTGCTGAGGAGTTGGGGAGAATGTGGAAGTGGTTGGGAGATTAGTTGCTGTGAGCAAATATGTAAATATATTGGGAATGAATGAAGCCAAGTTATTCAGTGTCTGTGAAGGGATTTATAAACGTGCAAAGGCAGTTGGCTAGAAGAAACTGTGAGGTGTCCTATTGGCATTGGAAATGACAGTATGACTTTGTTAAAAAAGAACTATATATCTATATCTATATCATCTATATCTATATCTATCTATATAAATTTACATAGAATTAGTTAGAGGCATATGTGTTTGTTGTCTGTCTGTGCGCATATGTATGAACATGTATGTCTCAGCTGTGACCACTCATAAGACAGAGACACAATGACAGCCCAGTAGCAATAAGCAAACCAAGCATCCAAATCTTGGTTTCTAAACACTATACTCTGTTAAAAGAAATTAGGGCTCATTGGATAAATTCTTATTCATTTATTTGTTTAGGTAACATTGGTCTATAACATTATATAAATTTCCAGTGTATAACATTATATTTCAATTTCTGTGATGACTACATCCTGTTCATCACCTAAAGTCTTGATTGCCATCTGTCAACACACACATGTGCCCCATTACCTCTTTCACTTTCTTCCCTCCCTCCTTCCTCTCTGGTAACCACCAATCTCTTCTCTGTGTTTATGTGTTTGTTGATGCTGTTTTTGTCTTCCACAGATGATTGAAATCATATGGTATTTTGTTTTCTCTGCCTGACTTATTTGGTTTAGCATAATGCTGTCAAGTTTTATCAATGTTGCTGCAAGTGAGAGATTTCATCTTCTTAATGGCTCAGTAGCATTCGGTTGTGTGTGTGTGTATATATATATAAATACATACATACACATATTTATATATATACCACTTCTTCTTTATCCATTCATCCATTTATGAACACTTAGATTGTTTGCAAGTCTTGACTATTGTGAATAATGCTGCAATGAACATAAGGGTGCATATATCTTTTTGAATTGGTGTTTTTGTGTTCTTTGGATAAATACTCAGAAGTGGTCTAGCTGGATCATATGGTAGTTCTATTCTCAATTTTACTTTATATTTATTTATTTAGTTAGTTATTTATTATGAGGAAGATTGCCCCTGAGCTAACATCTGTGCTAATCTTCCTCTATTTTGTATGTGAGATGCCGCCACAGCATGGTTTCATGAGCTGTGTGTAGGTCTGCGCACAGGATCTGAACCCCTGAACCCCGGGCCACTGAAGCAGTGTGCCAATTTAACTACCACTGGGCCGGCCCCTCTATTCTTAATTTTTTTGAAGACTCTCCATATTGTTTTCCATAGTGGCTGCATCAGTTTGCATTCCCACCAGCAGCGTGTGAGGGTTCCCTTTTCTCCACATTGTCTCCAACAGATATTATTTCTTGTCTTGTTAACTATCGTCATTCTGATGGATCTGAGGTGAAATCTCATTGTAGTTTTTGTTTGCATTTTCCTAATAATTAGTGATGTTTAACACCTTTTCATGTTTCTGTTGGCTATCTCATATATTTTCTTTGGAAAAATGTCTGTTCATATCCTCTGCTTATTTTTGAGTTATTTAGAAGTTTTGGTGTTATGTTGTATGAGTTCTTTATACTTTTTGGATATTAGCCCCTTATTGGACATACGATTTGCAAATATCTTCTCCAAATTGTTACATTGTTTTTATTGATAGTTTCTTTTGCCATGCAGAAGTTCTTAGTCTGCTGTGGTCCCACTTGTTTATGTTTTCTTTTGTTTCCCTTGCCTGGGAAGACATTGTATTCAAAAAGATAGTCCTACCGTTGATGTCTGAGTTTTCTTCTAGGAGCTTTATGTAGTCTGGTCTTGCAGTCAACTCTTTAATCCATTTGGAATTAATTTTTGCATATGGTGTAAAGTAATGGTCAACTTTCATTCTTTTGTATGTGATTGTCAAGTTTTCCCAACAACACTTATTGAAGAGACTTTTCTTTTTCTATTGGGTGTTCTCGACTCCTTTGTCAAAAATTAGCTGTCCATAGGTGTGTGGTTTTATTTCTGGGCTCTTGATTCTTTCCCATTGATCTATGTATCTATTTTTGTGCTGTTATCATGCTATTTTGATTACTATAGCTTTGGCTATAGCAATTATACAAATCAATATTTAATTATACTTAGAATTGTTTTGACTACTTGGGGACGTTTTTTATTCCACGTAACTTTTAGGATTCTTTATTCTATTTCTGTTGAAAAATGTCATTGGGACTTTGATAGGGATTGTGTTGAATCTGTAGATTGCTTAAGAAAGTATGGACATTTTAACTATTTTAATTCTTCCTATCCATAAGCATAAGATAGCTTTCTATTCCTTGTGTCTTCTTTGATTTCTTTCAATAATGTTTGATAGTTTTCAGTGTACAGGTCTCTCATCTCTTTGGTTAAATTTATTCCTAGATAATTCATTTCTTGGTTGCAATTGTAAATTGTATTGTATTCTTGATTTCTCTTTCTGCTGTTTTATTGTTAGCATACATAAATGCAACTGATTTTTGCATGTTAATTTTGTGCCCTGTAACTTTACTGTACTGAAGAAAAAAATCACTGGTAAAAGTAAATATACAGGTAAGGTAGTGGATCAACCAGCTATAAAGCTAGTATGAAGGTCAAAAGACAAAAGTACTAAAACCACCTGTATCTATGTTAAGAGATCAAAGGATACACAAAAATATAACAGGTAAAATTTGAAATAAAAAATGAAAAATGTTGGGGGGTGGAATAGAGCTCAAACTTAAGAGACCATCTACTTAATACAGATTGCTATTTACATAGGTTTTTATATGTGAAACTTATGGTACTCACAAGCCAAAACCCTGCAGTAAATACACAAAAAATGAAGAGAAAGGAACCCAAACCACAAAATCTTCCAGAAAAAAGGAACAAAATGGTAATATGTATGTACTCATCAATAGTTACTTTAAATGTAAATGGACTAAATGCTCTAATCAAAAGACCTAGAGTGGATGAAAAATCAAGACGCATATATATGTTGCATACAGAAGACACACTTCAGACCTAAAGACACTCACAAACTAAAAGCAAAGGGATGGAAAAAGATATTCTATGAAGTGGAAATGAAAAGAATGCTGAGGTAGCAATACTTATGTCAGACAAAATAGACTTTAAAATGAAAACTATAACAAGAGACAAAGAAGTGAACTACATAATGATAAAGGGAAGAATCCAAAAAGAGGACATAAAAATTGTAAATATTGATACACCCAACATAGGAGCACTTAAATATATAACGCAATTATTAACAGACACAAAAGGAAAAATGGACAGTAACACAATAACACTAAGGGGCTTTAACACTCCACTTACACCAATGAATAGATCATCCAAACAGAAGATCGATAATGAAACAACAACATTAAATGACTCATTAGACCAGATACACTTCATAGATATATCCAGAACATTTCATCCCCAAACCGTAGGATATACATTCTTTTCGAAAGCACATGGAATATTCTCTGGCATAGATAATATATAAGGCCACAAAACAAGTCTCAATAAATTTAAGAAGACTGAAATGATACCAAGCATCTTTTCTGACGGCAATGAGATGAATCTGGAAATCAAGTACAAGAAGAAAACTGGAAAAAGCATAAATATGTGGAGATTAAATAAAATGCTACTGAACAACTATTGGGCCAATGAAGAAATCAAAGGAAAAATTTCAAAAAATACCTGGAGACAAATGAAAATGAAAATATGGCATACCAAAATTTGTGCCATACAGCAAAAGCAGTACGAAGAGGGACGTTTATAGCAATACTGGCCTACCTCAAGAAAAAAGAAAAATCTCAAATACACAATCTAAGAATACACCTATAGGAACTAGAAAAAAGAACAGACAAAGCCCCAAATCAGTAGAAGAAAAGAAATACTAAAAATCAGAGCAGAAATAAACAAAATAGAGACTAAAAAGACTATAGGAAAGATCAATGAAACTAAGAGCTGGCTTTTTTGAAAAGGTAAGCAAAATTGACATACTTTTAGCTAGTCTTACCAAGAAAAAAAGAGAAAGTCCAAATAAATAAAATCAGAAATGAAAGAGGAGAAATTATCATGAACACCACAAAAATACACAGGACTATAAGAGAATACTATGAAAAGCTAATGTCACCAGACTGGATAATCTAAAAGAAATAGATAAGTTCTTAGAATCATAGAACCTTCCAAAACTGAATCAAGAATAAATAGAGAATTTGAATAGTTGATCACTAATAAGGAGATCAAAACAGTAATCAAAAACCTTCCAAAAAGCAAAAGTACAGGACCAGACAGCTTCCCCACTGAATTCTACCACACATTTAAAGATTTAATAACTATGATTCTCACTCTTCCAAAAAATTGAAGAGGAGGGGACACTTCATAAGTCATTTTACAAGGCCAAAATGACCCTGATACCAAAATCAGGCAAGGACAACACAAAGAAAGTAAATTACAGGCCAATATCACTGATGAATGTAGGTGCAAAAATCCTCCACAAAATATTAGCAAATTGAATACAACAAGACGTTAAAAGGATCACACACCATGATCCAATGGGATTTATTCCAGGCATGCAAGGATGGTTCAACATCCACAAATCAATCAATTTTGTACACCATATTAACAAAATCAAGAATAAATATCACATGATCCTCTCAATATGCAACATGATCATCTCCATATGTGAGAAGACACAGCATCCATTTATAGTAAAAACTCTCAATAAAATGGGTATAGAAGGAAAAGACCTCAGCATAATAAAGGCTAAATATAACAAACCCACACCTAATATCACACTCAATGATGAAAAACTGAAAGCTACCCCTCTAAGAATAGGAAGCAGACAAGGATGCCTACTTTTGCTTCTTTTATTTAACCTGGTATTAGATGTCCTATCCAGAGCAATTAGACAAGAAAAAGAAATAAAGGGGATCAAAACTGGAAAAGAAGAAGTAAAACTGTCACTATTTGCACATGACATGATTTTATATACATAAAGCCCCAAAGAATTTACAAAAAAATGATAAGAAATAATAAATTCAGTAAATTGTAGGATACAGAAATTCTTTATTCCAGGTTGAGACAGGGGAGCACTAGAGGATGCTGGAGCATCTTATTGTTGCCAGGAAGTGCAAAAGCTCTCAAAAATGAATATTGGAGACAAGTCAGAATGACACAGGAGCCAGCCAGAAGAAACTTTTGGAAAAGATCTAGGATAATCAAAGCATCCATGTAAAGAGTGTGAGTATTGGATTACAATGCATTGACTAGAATAGAAAGCCAATAATTCATAGTCATATTTGTAAATGAATAACTAATAAATTAATACATGGGAAAACGTTAGAGTAGAATGCCAACTAATCAAGGCTGGAGTAATTAAAAGAGACCATCATTATTTAGTTACCAGCATGGTGCATGATCAGGTTAGAGTAATCAATGGATGTAATAAGAATGACAGTTGTATGGTTGAAGAGGGCCATGATAGTGGATGAATACTCAAATATTTATCCCCAAACTCCAAGGGAAAATTTGGGACCTCAGCATGAGAAACCTGACAGATACCTGCTTGACCAGGTGATCAGAGGGAATACCACTAGGGACAGGACAGGAGGACATCCTGAGCCCTTGATGTTGAGGGACATGACCGCAATCTCATTTGTGGGATGTTCATCCAGGAATGCATGACCTCAGTCTTCTTATGAGTAGACGTTGGGTGGAACCAGATTGAGGGTCATCCTATGGAATGCAACTCCTTTATTCCTGAAGACGGTCAAGGGGATGAGGGACAGAGAAACACTGAGGAGTTCTCCCAGATTGCAGGGCATATGAGGGTGACATCTATTCCTGAGTAGAACCCTGGGCCAAAAGGGAAAAGAAGATACTGTTAGGCAGTTGGTGGAACATGAATTGGGAGTGAGGATTTGGTGAAAGTGTTGCATCAATGTAGACATCCTGACTGGGAGTTTTAGGGTTATGTAGACTGGTGTTCAGTTTATGGGAGGCACATGCTGGTGTATCTAGGGGTGATGGTGCATCATATCAGAAAAATATTTGTCTAGCCTTGTATCATCTATCTTTCTATATATCTATCTCTAGCTATCTTTCTTTTAATTAATGAATAATTTTTTTCTTGTGGTAACATTGGTTTATAACATACAAATTTAAAGTGTACATCAGGGGGCCGGCTCCGTGGCCGAGTGGTTGAGTTCGCACACTCTGCTGTGGCTGCCCAGGGTTTGGATCCTGGGCGAGGACATGGCACCACTGTTCAGGCCACCTTGAGGTGGCGTCTCACATTCCACAACTGGAAGGACCTGCAACTAGAATATACAACTATGTACGGGGGGTTTGGGGAGATACAGCAGAAAAAGAAAAAACAAAGAAGATTGGCAACAGTTGTTAGCTCAGGTGCCAATCTTTTAAAAAAAAAGTGTACGTCATTATATATTTTGATTTCTGTGTAGATTGAATCATATTCACCATCCAAAGACTATTTATCATCCATCACCACACACACGTGCTATATCTCTCTATTTATCTATCTCTCTCTCTCTCTATCTATCTATCATCATTATCTATCTACTTCTGTGGGTCTCTCTCTTTACCTATTTGTGTGTGCATGTGTTAATATGTGTGTGCACAGATATGCATATAATAGACGTCTCTTCTCTCTCTCCCCCTCAAGACTTTCTCTCTATCTCCATCTCCATCTCCGTCTCTATGTCTATTTCTACTTCTATTGACAAACTGTTACCAAACCAGGAACGTAGGTCAAGGTGATGTGGGAATAAAGGATGGTTCTCATAAATTTGTGTGTAAAAATAAATATTATGAAGACATTGAGAATGAGGGGACTTAATGAGAACATCCTCAGACTCAAAAATGTTGTTTCTGTTTTATAAAAAAATTATTTAAATTATCTGTACAAGTTTTGCAGTTACAGATTAGCCTTGTTTCTGTTGAATTCCAAATGGTTGAGAGTGCGGAGTTTAAAGCTGTCAGGGCTCAGATCCTATGAGATCAATGTAGCCCTGGGGGCCAGGTCCTGGGTAATTTAGATGTTGATTTCTAACTTGGTGCAGGTACTCCAGATCCTAGAGCTAAGACCAGAGCCTCACAGAAAAGGTAATTTCTCCCCAACGATCCTGATCTCCCACTCTGCCTGCAGCTCCTTCACCACCACCTAATGCTTCTGTTTTCCTTCCCTCAGCTCCAGCTCCAGG
Organism: Equus asinus; assembly: GCF_041296235.1. Taxonomy (NCBI): domain Eukaryota; kingdom Metazoa; phylum Chordata; class Mammalia; order Perissodactyla; family Equidae; genus Equus; species Equus asinus. The sequence goes on from NC_091815.1 coordinate 38,242,036, forward strand.
GCTCATGTCCAGCAGAAGAACCAGTGTAACTGGGGAGGAGGTGGTGCTGATGGGAGATGGTGGCAGGCGGGTTGATGGGGAAGGGCTCTTGGCTTAGGGGTTGGAGAAGTATGAAAAATTCCAAATATGTGTGATCCCAGACACATCTCTGCCCCTTGCTGGGCCTCAGTTTCCCCACCTAAGGATGGGAGGGGTGTGTGGGACTGCAGGATTTCAGGAAACTTAGCTTGAGGTAGAATCTTCTCATTCTCTAGATACTGCCATGAGAGATTGCCAGCCTGAGGAGGACAAAGAGGTGGACAGTGTGGTAAGCCCCCTCTCCTGTGCAGGGCACTCAGCACAGTCTAGTCAATAATCTGAATCCCCTGGCTACTTCTCCCTCCTCCTATCACTCAGCTCTCAGCAGCATCTGACCTCACACTTCCTCTTGAAAGATGATACATGCAGGCTGCTGGGAGACTTCTCAGTGGAGTTTTCCTGATTCCATGTGGGCTTCTCCTTCTTGGTCTCCTCATTTGGGTCTTTTAATTGTTCATTGTCCGTGTCTTATAAAGGTAGTTCTTCCAGGGATGGTTGTACAGTTTGCGCACTGCACAACAGGGATTGTGGGTTTGAGACCCTACTGGTGGGATCTGAGAGGTGTGCCTTTTATTATTCACACAAAGATCCCCTATAAACTAGCAAATCCCTGCACTAGGACCCTCTGCCTTCCTTTTGCTCTCCTTACTCTATGCCCCCGTCTAGTGGATTTAGATGTGGTGGAACTGCACAATAACATGCCTTGGGTGTAATGGTTGGCGTTCTGCTTCTACTGTCACAGGAATCCCACCCAGCCATTTTGTTAACCTCACCGTGAGACAATTTTATGTGGTCACATTTAATTAATCCCAGGCATAGTTGGACTATCTCTCTGCTCATGATTCCATGATTATTTCTAGCCCTGACCTCGTGCCAGAGGACTAGCCTCATATATCCAATGACCTGTTCATCCAGCAGACATGTCAATGTCACACGCACAACTCTTAAATTTCCCCAAAAAGTTGTTTCTCCCTCAATGTTCACTTCCTGAAAAAAAAATCCAGAAGTCTTTCTCTATTCTTCCCTCTCCCTTATGCCAACACCAATGTTTAGGGGCATTTTGTTGTCACAGCTGGGAGAGTGGGGTGCCAATGTCCTCGAGTGGCCAGGGATGCTGCTAAACACCCGACACTTCACAGGACAGCCCCAAAGGCAGACAGTCATCTGGCCAAGATGCTGTTACTTCTGAGTGGAGAAACACTGTCCTAACCAAGTAGTTCACTTACTCTCTACTGCATCTCTATTTCACTTTCTTCCTAACACTTATCACCACCCCAAAGTACCTTGTTTCCTGGTTTATAGTCTGTTCCCAACCCTGGCGACCATGAACTCCTTGAGGGCAGGACTGTTATCTGTCTGCTTCTTGGCCTCTGGCAAGTGCCTTGATTCTCTCTCTGTCTCTCTCTCTCTCTATGTATTTCTTTATTTATATTTATGTATGTTTATATTTACTGTATATGTACATATGTATATGTATATGGAGTGAAGTGAATGAATCTAATCCTAAATGAATGTCCTTTAAGACTTGTACTTTACCCCACATCAGTTCATTCATTTATTCAGTGAGTCAGCAAATATTTATTAGGAATCTCTATTTGGCAAGGCTCTGTCTTATACTGGGTATTGTAAATATAAATGAAAATGTATCTGAACAAGAGAGTCATATGATCCGATTTATGTTTTAAAATCAACTCTCTGGCTTCTGAGCGGGAACATAACTGAAGAGGGACAAATGTGGAAGCAAGGAGAGGAGTTCACCCCCTCACTGTCTCCCCTCAGCATAGCCCTGACAATGAAGACCCCCAGGGAGTGATACATGCCCAGGTGAACCACTCGAGTCTCAGGAGGCCTGTGGACACCCTGCCTTCCCCCTCGTCAGAGAGATTGCTGGACACGAAGGACAGACAAGAGGAAGGGGACAGTCAGGTGAGTCCTTTCCATTCCTGGAGGCCTGAGTTCTCCCCACCCAGTCACATCCCTGACTCTCACTCTACCCCTTTCCAGGCTGCTGCATCAGAAGACTCCCAGGATGTGACCTACGCCCAGCTGAACAGTTTGAATCTTGGACAGGAGTCAACCACACCTCCTTCCTCCCAATCAGAGTGTCCCCCAGCAGAGCCCAGTGTGTACGCAGCTCTGGCCGTCCACTAGCCCCAGGAAGGACCCAGACACCATCCTCCAAGGAGGGAGACTGCGGGGCCCCCAAAAGGCAGTGAGGCTGCCCCCATGGACACTAAGCTAATGAACTGGAGCCTGGGGACCTTTTGTAAGCAAGAAGGACATCCTTGGACTTTAGAAGTCACCAAATTCTGTAGACAAATATAAATATTAGCTCTCTATTTTTAGAAATAAAGCAATATACTTCTAAATAACCAATGACTAAGAGAAGACAACCACAAATGAAGATATAACTTTTTCTTTTGCTTAAATGATAATGTAAATCCTATACATCAACACATACTTGTACTTAAAGGTAATGCAAGTGTTGCGTATCAAGATCTAATGAGAAAATTAAATGCCTCTATGAAATTGTTAGAAAAAGAAGAAAGCCTGAACATGAGCAACCTAGGTGAACATTTGAAGTGATTAGAAAAAAAGAGCAGCAAATTCATCCCAAGACAGTGGATGAAAGAATATAATAAAAAGAACAAATATTTATAAGGAAAGAATAAAAAGAGAGAAATCAGTTGTCTCAGTCTGTTCGGGCTGCTACAACAAAATACTGTAGGATGGGTGGCTTAAACAACAGAAATTTATTTGCTCACAGTTCTGGAGGTCGAGAAGGCCAAGACCAAGGTGTCGGCAGGTTGGTGTCCTTTGAGGACTGTCCCCTTGGGTTGTGGATGGCTGCCTTCTCTCTTCTTCTCACATGGCCTTTCTTTTCTGTGTGTGAGATGGAGAGAGAGATCTCTGGTGTCTCTTCTTATAGGGGTTCTAACCCATCTGATCAGGACCCCACCCTTATGATCTCATTTATCCTTAATTACTTCCTTTGAGGTGCCCTTTTCAAATATAGGCACACTGGAGATTAGGGCTTCAATATGAATTTTGGGAGGTCACAAGCATTCAGTTCAGGACATTCCACCTCTGGACCCCCCAAATTCATGGTCTTCTCCTATGCAAAATATATTCATTCCATCCATGCAGTCCCTCCAAATCTCCACTCACTCCAGCATCAACTATCAAGTATAAAACCCAAAGTCTCATCTAAATATCATTTAAATCAGACATGAGTGAGACTCAGGGGTAGATTCATCCAAGCGAAAGATTCCTCTGCAGCTGTGACCTGTGACCTGTGACCCAGTCAAGTCATGTGCTTTCAAAATGCAGTGCTGAGGCCATCATAGGAGAGAGAATCCCTTTCCCACAGGAAGAAATTAGAAAGAAGACAGGGGTGATGGGTTCCAAGAACATTCAAAATATAGCAAGGCTACTTCCACTAGATGTTAAGGTTCCAGAATAATCCTCTCTGGTTGGGAACTCTGCCCTCCAGGCCCTCTGGGGCACCAGTGTCACCTCTACGGCTCAGTGGGGGTAGTGTGGCCCCTTTGTCTCTCTGTGAGGCCCCACTTTCAAGGCTGGAGAGGAGGCCAACTGCCCTGTTGAAACAGAGGCAGGGACCCAGCCATTGAAACCAAGGAGGCAGCTCTGATGACCTCTGAACTGCCTTTGGGGTCATCATTCCCTTTTCTCGAAGAAGGGCACGTATTTGCAGCCAAATAACCCTATGGTCTCATCCTGTAGATATAAGAAATCTGGCATTTTTTATCCTTTTTCTCCCATCTCCATCCCCTTCAGTTCAAGGTGGCTGTTTCTCCTGCAGTCTTTTCACCTCTTAACTGACTGACATCCTTACCTTTGGAGTTGTCTCCCAAACAGATCTTCTCATTTCCTGCAATATGGACAGCTGGGAATTTTTCTAATGGACCCAAGTTCTGGGTCCATTTGCTTAACAATTCATTCTTCCATTCATCTTGAATTGTACTGTAAACAGTCAGGAGGACCCAGGGCATACATCAACATTTTGCTTAGGAATCTCTTCAACGAAATATATAATTTTGTGGCTCTTAAGTTCTATCTTCTACAAGCATCGGAATGCAATTCCAGCCAAGTTCTTTGCCATTTTATAACAAGGATTGCCTTTTCTCCATTGTCCAATAACTTGTTCCTCATTTCCGTCTGAGCTTCCACTGGAACAGACTTTACCATCCACATTTCTATCAACATTCTGTTCATGATTAATCATGTATTCTCTGAGAAGATGGAGGCTTTTTCTCCAGCTCTCTTCTTTTCTTCCTGACCTCTCAATGGAATCTCCTTTAACGTCCATATATCTACCAACATTCCATTCACAGCACATAAAGTCTTTCTATTCTGCACCTCAAATCTCCACCACCCTCTTCCCATTACTAGTTCCAAAGTGCCTCCACATTTTAGGTCATTGTTACAGCAGCTCCCCACATCTCAGTACCAAAATCCATACAGTCATATTGGATTTTTAGGCTGGTTAATTTTAAAACTACAGATGAGAAGCAGGTTCCGAGGAGTGGAATTTGCTTGTCCCTTTGTTGGGAAACATTTACATTTCTCAGGGAAACCTCTATCTGTGAAGATGCCTCCCTCTCTGTGCCAGGAAGAAGGAGGATGGTCTTATCTCTAGAAACTCTTAATCAATGCCAGAGGCAAGAACTTAAGTTGGTTACTGTCTGGCAACCTCATGTAACTGATTTAGGGTGGTAGCTTCTGACCTTTACTTAATCCAATTTGATTCTTATCTAAAAGTTATGGGACCGCCCAATGGCTGGACCCTACCGGCACTGATACCATTTTAACTTTTTTTTTTTTAAGATTTTATTTTATTTTTTAAAATTTTTTCCTTTTTCTCCCCAAAGCCCCCCGGTACATAGTTGTATATTCTTTGTTGTGGGTTCTTCTAGTTGTGGTATGTGGGATGCTGCCTCAGTGTGGTTTGATGAGCAGTGCCATGTCCACGCCCAGGATGCAAACCAACAAAACACTGGGCCGCCTGCAGCAGAGCTTGTGAACTTAACTACTCAGCCACAGGGCCAGCCTCATCCATTTTAACTTTTTTACATATTCTTTTCTTTGTCTTGCAAAGAGATAACTCACATACCTATGCCTTAAATTTAGCCTTACTTTCCACTCAACTTTGCAGCAGAAGCGGTGGCAGCAGCAGCAGCAACATGCCGGCAGCAGCTCTGCCTGCCCATGGCTGCTGTCCCCATGCCAGCGGTAGCAGCAGCAGCTCCCCATGCCAGCAGCATCTCTGACTGCCCATGGGTGCTGTCCCCACGCAGCAGAAGCTCTGACTGCCCATGGGTCCTGTCCCCCTGCTATTCTATTCTCTAAATAAAAGAGCACTACTGCCAGATGTTAAGAGTCTAAGAAATCTTTCTTTCGACTCCTCAGCTCACCAACCCCGCATCAATATTTGCTTAATGATGGGGACAGCTTCTGACTGATAAATGCATCTTTAGGTGATTTCTTCATTGTGCAACCATCATAGAGTGTACTTACACAAACCTAGATGGTACAGCCTACTACATGTCTAGACTATGTGGTACTAATGTTATGGGACCACCATCATATACTTGGTCCACCATTGACCAAAACGTCCTAATGTGGTGCATGACTGTATTCTTCTGCTCAGGCTTCTATAACAAAATATCATAGACTGGGTGATTTAAACAATGAAATCTATTTTCTCACAGTTCTGGAGACTGGAAGTCCCAGGTCAAGGAGCAGTAGGGTTGATGTCTGGTGGGGGCTCTCTCCTAGGGTTGTAGACAGCCCCTTCTTGCTGTGGTTCACATAACCTTTCCTCACTGTGGGAACCTGGAAAGAGACACACAGAGAGAAAGACAGCACTCTCTGGTGTCTCTTCTTATAAGGACACTATTCTTATCAAATCAGAGCCCCACCCTTATCTCCTCATTTAACCTTAATTACTTTCTTAAAGGCTTCACCTCCAAATACAGCCACATGGTGGGTTAAGGTTTCAGCATGTGAATTTGTGGGGACACAAGCGTTCAATCCATAAGATTAATAAAGCCCAAAATATTTATTATTGAATATTCTTAAAATGTGTAAAATCCTAAGAACACTGATAAGAAATAGAGATAAGGCATAAATTACTCATATCTGACATGAAATAAGAGACATCACTACAGATCCTGCAGTGTTTTACAGCGCCAGCCTAAATAAAGTGGTAAATTGAGATAAGCTCCAGTTACCAAAAATTGAGTTTACTCAGGAATAGCAGAGGGATTGCTGTTCTCAACACTCAAATGGTAAGAATCTGCAGGTGAGGACTTTGAGGGTTTGGGATGGGCTGTATTTATGGGCAAGGAGTGCACAGAGAGGGGCATTTAGTTAGTGTCCAAGCAGCAAGTTCATTCACTTGAGGATGGGGAGTGGTTCTTGATGGATGCTCATTGGTTGAAGGATAAGTTTCCATTTTCTGTAAATCTGGCATTTATGAGAAATCAATCTTTCAGTCCTTAAGTTTCATTTTCTTGATGGTGAATGTGTGGGATTCTCCCTTTCATGTATTCCATCCAGTTCCATTTCAGATTGAAATCCTTTCACAACGGATATAAATGGACCATGTGAAGAACTTTATTCAATTTAGATAAAATGGACTAATCCCTCCAAATTTTTCCAAAACACTCTCAATAATAAATAGAAAATCTGAATTGTCTTTGAGCTATTAAATAAATTATGTCTAAAAATTAAAAACACCCCACAAAATTAACCCAAGATCTGACAAGATTCCCAGTTGAATTCTTCCAAATACCACGAAAGATTAAACACTAGTCTTATGGACATTTTTATAGAGCAAACACATTCCCACATATTTTCATAGGCCAGCATGAAAACCTGACAAGGATATTTCAAGACAGGAAAATTGCAATTCAGTCTCCTACATAAACTCACATTCAAAATAACTTTTAAAATGGGGAAAAATTCTGATTGCAATATTACTGCTCATCCACATAGGTAGGGGGTGGTAGACAAATATTTAAATAAAGATCAAACTTCTTGGAAAAATCAGAGCCCTAACCGACTCATTGTCCCCAAAGCTGAAGACAGAACCCCAGCATGAGGAGAGGCTCTGCCCAAGGGAACAAGGGGCACTGAGGATGCAGGGATGACTCAAAGGTTTGTTTGCAGAAAGATGGGGGCACATGCTGTTGCAAGAAAAAAAGAGAAGTCCCTGAAGGAGACTGTGTTAGAAATAAAGCCCACACTCCAGGGCCAGGAGAGAAGTCATGTTTTCTTCCTTTATTTCACTGTATTCCTTCTTTGTGCTCATTGTCACAATGATCTCAACCTGAACTGTACAGTTAGATGTTGAGTGTGTGTCTCTGCCGATCTGAGCTATGCAGTGCATCTGGAACCTGCATCTTCCCTGAAGTATCTCCAGGGCTGTATGACCACTGTCCATGGTGAGGACCCCACAAGGATGTTCTGATGGATGGGCTGAGGATGAAGGAGACCCCATGGAAGAGGTTCTGAGAGGGAAGTGCATGGCCTGGATCTCCCTCATCTGGAAGGGTCATCTGTGGGTCTATTTGCTGATCTGTTCTGGAAACTAGAGCCAGGCTCTTGAGAAGAGACAGTTCCCCTTCCTGTGGGGCTGCTGACATGGCAAACCTGTGACGGGAAGGACCAGCCTCTGAGTGGCAACACCCTGTGCATCTGTCTGTCCTGCCAGGAACCTGGGTCTCCTCCATCTGCACATCTGGGACCAGAGGGAAAAGATGCCATGATGCCCACCCTCACGACCCTGCTGTGCCTCAGAGATTTGAAGAGGGTGAGGGGAAGCCCTAGTCTTGGAGGGACCTAGTCTAACAGCCAGGCCCTGGTTTGTCACGAGTCCCTAGGACTCAGGAGGCTCATGGGAAGGAGAGGGTCTGCTCAGGATCCAGCGGCCAATCTCTCACAGGGAACTCTCTTCTAGGGTGGAGTGTGAGCCCAAGGAATCCAGTGCAGACAGATGAGTTTGTCTCCAGGTGTCCCAGATCCCACTTCCTCACTGGGGACGAAGGGCTACCCTTGAGCAGTTGGGGACTGAGAACAGTAGCTCTGGGCTGAGAGATAGGGGGACATCTGTGAAGATCTTGGGGCTGAGAGCTGGAGAACTGGGAGTAGGGGATTTCTGGTGACTCAGCCTCTGATTTCCTTCTAGGGACCCTCCCCAAACCCACCATCTGGACTCAGCCAGGCTCTGTGATCTCCTGGGGGAGGCCCGTGACCATCTGGTGTCAGGGGACCTTAGAGATCCAGGAGTACCATCTGGATAAAAGGGAAACCTGGAGTTCTAGGACAGAAAGGACCCACTGGAGCCTGGGACAAGACCAAGACCAAGTTTCCATCCCACACATGACAGATCTATATGCAGGGCGATAGCGCTGTTACTATCTCAGCCCCACTGGCTGATCAGAGTACAGTGAGCTGGTGGTGACAGGTGAGAGGGGTCCTAGCCTCAGGATCTTTCCTCAGGAAGGGGATCTGCTCTCAGGCGTGTGTCACTTCTCACAGCCCAGCCTGGGGGATATGAGGGAGCTGCGAGCCCCATTTAACACGCTGCCTCCTCCTCTCCTGGGATTCTACAGCAAACCAACCTTCTCAGCCCTGCCGAGCCGTGTGGTGACCTCAGGAGAGAATGTGACCCTCCAGTGTGGCTCATGGTGGGGATTTGACAGGTTCGTTCTGACTAAGGAAGGAGAACACAAGCCCTTCTGGACCTTGGATTCACAGCTAAACCTTAATGGGCAGTCCCAGGCCATGTGCCCTGTGGACCCTGTGACCCCCAGCCACAGGTGGATGTTCAGATGCTATGGCTATGACAGGAAAAACCCCCAGGTGTGGTCACACCTCAGTGACCCCTGGAGCCCCTGGTCCCAGGTGAGGAAGTCTCTTTCTTGACCATGAATGACTTAGTGTTTGGGACAGGTCCTCAAGAGGGTCCCTGGTGGCATGATGAGATGACAAAATCCCAGGGATACTGAGGCCAAAGACACAGAGAGTGAGATGCAGTGAGAGCTGGAGACTCAGGAAGAAAGGAGTGTCTTCAGGTGTCTCCTCTCAGGCTCCTTCTCCTCTGTCAGGAATCAGCTTAAATGTCATCTCCAAGAATGAACTTCACTGATTACATTCCTCAGAACAGACCTGCCTCCTTCTTATCTACTAAATCCTTCGCTCTCTCTCAATATGCACACATACACTTAACTTACATATATCTAGAAGTTTACTTATATGTCATATATTTATATAAAGATGTTTACACATGTAAGTATAAACATGATTATATAATCCTCAGTTTAAAATAGTTATTTTACCCATGTAACTAATATATTTCATCTGATGTGGGTTTGCGTGTTTGTTATTGGTCTACTCAACTACGTCCACACTCCAGAAAATCAGAAACACTGTCTTGATGAATCACTGACTTAACACTGCCCTTTGGAAAAAATATGCATATATATGAGAGATTAAATGGATGATGAAGCACCCAATAAACTAGTTGAGCTAGAGTGAAAAGGGGGGCAGCCCCAGACTTTCATTCTTTGTGCTCCCAACATCAGGAGCCCATGATGACCAACTTCTTATCTTTGGATCCTGAGTCTTCAGCTGTTAAGTAAGTGGATATTTGCATCTCCAAGGGATTCAGCTTATATGGTCCTGTATCCCATATTGAACAGAGAATGCACAAGAGCTCCATTAATTCTGAATTGGAGAGAAAATTGTTCTGACCTCGTGGGGCACTGCCAAAGTGTGTTCCACTGAGACTCAGAAATGAGATCTGAATTCCCTACCATTGCTGACTCTTCCTGACTGCCCTTTCTTTTCTCACCGCTATGAAATGAGGGTATATCTTGCAAGGTGGGTTTGGATCCACACCTATACACACCTTCATGCTCTGGACAAGTTTTGTTAAACAAAATGTGGTATCTCCATCACACTGGACTTTTATTCAACCATAAAAGGAGAGAAGTACTGATACATAGTACAGTGTGGGTGAACATCAAAAATATGAAACTAAGTAAAAGAAACCAGACACAGAAGGTCACATTTTGTAGGATTCCATTTATACAAAACAGATAGAAGAAAAAAACCCAAATAGACAGAAATCAGATTTGTGCTTGTCAGGGGCTAAGCTGGAGGAGGGAGTGGAGACTGACTGCTTCATCTTTCCTTTGGGGTGAGGATAATCTCTTGGAACTAGATGGAAGTGGTGGTTGCAACATCGTGAATTTACTAAATTTCAGTGAATTATGTGCTTTACCAAGGACAATACTTTGTTATGTGGATTTTACTTCAATAAAAAGAAATGCGATAAAAAGAACATGGTTCCCTGTAGGTCTATGAGAAGTTTCCCCACGTCCCTGAGGAGTTTTGTCTGCCGGAGGATCCTCATCAGACCAGAGCTGTCCTAAGTGCTGCTGAGCTTAGGGATTAACTCACTGATGAAATTTTCACCTTCACTCTTGAAGTTGGCTGAGTATAGAATCCAGGATGAGCACCATCATTCCTGCATCCTTTAAGTCTGTGGTAATCTACCATTTGACCAAAGATGTGACATGGCTTCTGATTTATATTGTTAGTTGGCTAGGAGGGCAGATTTGGGTGCTTCCAAGTAGCCCTTCGTACCATAAGTCTCTTACAGCACATGTCATAATTAGGTCATAGAAATGCCACCAGACTGAGACCCTTCCATGTCTCAGGCACTACTGATCCTATAACAACCCTGAGAAGTGAGGTTGTGATCATTTTCCTACAATGAGGAAAATGGGAGAGGGCATGTTACTTGCTCGAAGTAGACTGTCAATAAATACCCCCTCTTGTCTTAAATTAAAACCCATGAATGGTCTTTAACCAGTGCCTTTGACCAAAGCATGGAGCCAGAATCCATGGTATCAGTTGAAAAGTCATGGTCTGGGGGCAAGAGGTCTTGAGGAGGCAGAAATGACTCAGAATTTTTGATGGAGAGTGATGAAGAGAAGGTGCCGCTGCTTGTGGCAACAAGAAACAGAGAAAGGAAGTGTTTGGGAGAAAGAAAACCACAGATCCAGGCTGGGGGAGGGGTGGTTCCCACTGTGAGTTAGTTGACAGTATTCTAAACACCTCCCCAAGCTTCCTTTTCCTCTTGGGGTCATTCATCCCCTGATAACCCCATTGGCTCCACCAGTCAACCAAAGTAGAGAGTGAAGAATCCTTCAGTTCTTCACTCTCTTCCACCTCACATACAATGAACAAATCCACAGTTCTGCCACTGATCCCTTCTTTCCATGACCCTGGTCCATCACCACAGTCAATCTCAGTTGACGATTCAAGACCTCTTGCTGGTGCCACACCATTCAACTCATTTCTGCCTTCTAGCTTAGATCCACATTCCCTGATGAAGCATTTTACTGCCATGGCCCCAAACTTATCTGTCACTGACAGTACCCTGCACAAAACCCTCCCAAAGCTCACCAACTTCCTTCAAGTGAATTCCAACTGTCTCCACCTGTCAATCCATGGGGTTGATGATAAGGCTGAGCTAAACTCTCCAGACCCAGCAAAGCCAGCTCCTACCTACAAACCAAACTCCTCCCAGTGGGCCACTTCCCCTCCCCAGACACACACAATCTGAGTAATTACCACATTTGTGCCTTCTCATGGGTGGCTCCCTGAGCCAATTTCAACATAAGAGACTCCTCTCCAAACCTCCAAGACCATGATAATGACAAAAGACTCTTCCTGTCTAATTCCACTCAACTGTGAAGTAATTTATTTTATTTTTTGCAGGACTTGTGTGAGGGTTACATGAGAAGTCCTCATAAACCACTTAGATTACTGATTGCTCATCATCTAGGCTTTGGGTTAACGATGAGTTTTGTGACTGTTTATATCAGAACAGTCCTCCTGAAGAGCAGTCCCTACAGAATGGTGCTCTTCTCAAAACATCAATCTGTTCATATCTTCCTTTACTGAAAGTTTTCCTGTTTCCTGAAAGATAAAATCCAGAAATACTTCAGGGTGCACAAGACCCTGTGTGATCAGGGTGCAATGTTACCTGATCACACACAGTTCTTAGACTAGTTCATCCTCTTCCAGGTTGAGGATGCTGGCCCCTCACCACACTTGTGCTAGCCATACCTTGTCTTGGTCTCTCCTTCTCCAGGAGGTCCCCACACTCCCATCACCAAGGTTGCTTGACGTCCACCTGTTATTGAGTCTTTGTTTTCAGTTTTTCTTTTTCTCTACAACTTACCAAAACTATAGCCAAATGATCCATTGTCTAAATGTCTGCATTATCTGTTGTCACTAATCAGAGCTCTGTGAGTCCAGGGGAGGAATTGGTCAGCTTCACCACTGAATCTCATGCCTGGACATGGTAACTGCTCATTAAACATTGGTTGATTGACTGGATGGTGGAAAGAAGGAAGAAAAATTGCATTTATGGAGTCTCAGTAAAGGGAAGTGGTTTACCTCAGATCACAGAGTTTCTACAAAAGGCGGAGACAGAATTGGTACTGAAATATGCTGGCTTCTAGGCCCTACCTTGCATCCTCTACCCTCATGTTCTGGGATAAGTGTCACCCACTCTATCTGAGTTTGGCATGAGTCATGGAGACAGAGCATAGAGGATCTGGTGAGTCTCAGATCTGGTCCGGATGATCCCTGAAGCCTGTGGCTCCTCAACCCCATCCTTCACGGAGATCATACTGAGGCCCTGGGAGGGGCTGTTCCCCTTCCTGTGAGGCCTCTGATGAGGAACCCATGAAGCGTCACAGGGACTCTGTCACATGCCCTGAGTCTGTCTCTCCTGTAGAGCTCTGTGGCCTTTTAAGTCACATATACAGCTGGGATCATGGGAGACAGAGCCAGGACACCTACCCTCACTGCCCTTCTCTGCCTTGGTGAGTTTTGGGGAAACAAAGAAGAATAGTGCCCCCTCCTCTGCCAGGCCTAGTCCCTGAGATCCCCAGGACTCAGGAACTTAGTCAGGGCAGAACTTGTGGGAGGAGGAGAAGGTGCTCAGCCTAGATCTGACCCCAGTGCTCAGGGGCCCAGACCAGGCCTGGAGCTTCTCTGTGTGGGTGGGGGACATGCTGTCACAGAGAACTCTCTTCCAGGGCTGTGTTGGGGCCCATGTGACCAGGTACAGGCAGGTGAGTTCTCCTCCAGATCTGGTCCGGATGATCCTGCTTCAGCCCAATGGACTCCCCTGGGCATCTGGAAGGAGCATGAAGGGTCTGAACTGATGGTGATCAGTCTGGGAGGAGGCCTTGAGTGACAGCTCGGGAAGATGAGAGGAGATGGACCTCCCTGACACTCAGGTCTGATTATTTTCCAGGAGCTGCCCCCAAACCCTCCATCTGGGCTGACCCAGGCCCCATGGTAAGCAGGGGGAGCCCTATGACCATCTGGTGTCAGGGATCTCTGCAGGCTGATGTCTACCATCTCTATAAAGACAGGGTCTCTAAACCCTTGGATACAGAGGCCCCACAGAACTCCAGCAAAAAGGCTGGTTTCTCCATTGAATCTATGAGCACACATACTGCAGGGCTGTATCAGTGTGCATATCACAGCAGGAGGAAGGGCTGGTCGGAGCGCAGTGACCCCCTGCTTCTGGTGGTGACAGGTAAGGGGGAGAAGCTGGGTACCTTCACATTGTGGGCTCCTCCTCATGAAAGGTACCAGAGTGTGGGCTCAGGAGACCTCAGCTCTCACAGTCCACACCTGGGGTATGTGGACTGACGGTTCCCCCTTTAACATTGCTCTTTCCTTCTCTCTCAGGAGTATACCCTGCACCTTCCCTCTCAGCCCACCCAGGCCATGTGGTGACTTCAGGAGGGAATGTGTCCCTCTCATGTAGCTCAGAGGTCACAGGGGACACTTTCTATCTGCTGAAGGAAGGAGGAGCTGGCCCACCCAGACAGATGCAATCGAGGACCTTTCGTGGGAGGTGGCAGGCTGTCTTCTCTGTGGGTCCCATGAACGCCTCCCATGGAGGGACCTATAGATGCTATTATAATTCCAGCTCCTACCCCCATACCTGGTCATACCCCAGCAACCCTCTACCTCTTGAGGTCACAGGTGAGGGTGCCCCTGAGACTCCAAAATTACTGATTTAAGCCTTGTGCTCAGTGGAGCCCTGGGGGTGATTCGGGGATGGTGATATGGCCTCCTGGGATCTGAACTACAAAGCAGGAGGCTTGGGGAAGGATCAGTGAGAACTCTCACTGTAGCCCCAGGGGGCAATGTGGGGTGTGCGTCTCCTTTCATGCGACTGTCCCTTCTCTCCAGGCGTGTATAGGGAGCCCTCCCTCTCAGCCCAGCCTGGCTCGCTGGTGTTCTCAGGAGACAACCTGACCCTCCAGTGTCGCTCAGGAGCTGGCTTTGACAGATTTGCTCTGACCAAGGATGAGGGGCTCACATCCCCCCAGCATCTTCATGGGCAGCACAGCCCCTACTTCCCCCTCGGCCATGTGAGCCACACCCATGGGGGCCAGTACAGATGCTACAGTGGACACAACCTCTCCCATGCATGGTCGGCTCCCAGCGACCCCCTGGACATCTTGATTGTGGGTGAGGAGCCCCATGTCCTGATTGTCAGCCCAGGGTCCTGGGCCCAGTGTCACTCCTGTGTGGTGATGGGGTCCAGGGAGAGAGTCCTGGAGCAGAGGCTGGGATGGGGCCATGGTCTAGGGAGAGGGAGTGAGAAAGGGGGAGTGAGGGGCAAGGAGATAAAAGAGATCCACCCAGAGGGACTGAGAGGAGCTGAGAGGTGGCTCACAGAGTCCCTGGAGAGAAGTCAGTGGTCAAAGGCATGTGAGGAGGAGTCAGCTGTCTACACATCATAGCTTTCCTCTCCTCAGGGATGTATGAGAAACCCTCCATCTCAGCCCAGCCAGGGCCCTCAGTGTCCTGGGGAGAGAAGGTGACCCTGCAGTGTCGCTCTGAGATCTCGTTGGATAGCTTCCATCTGTCCAAGGAGGGGTCACCTGCTGCTCCCCAGCTCCTTCGTCTGCAGGACGCAGCTGCTCCCTTTCAGGCCAGCTTCACCATCGGTCCTGTGACCTCAAACCACGAGGGAAACTACACATGCTACAGTTCAGACAGCACCTTCCCCTATCTATTGTCACTCCCCAGTGACACTCTGGAGCTCCTAGTCTCAGGTGAGGAGCTTCAGCCCTGTCCCCTGTCCCCATGATCTATTTGGGACCCTGTTCTTAAGAGGTGTCTGAGCTGGCCTGGGAGAGAGGAGGCTCTGATGGAGTGTCACCCAGAGAAGGACCTGCCCCTCAGAGGTGCTAAGACCCCTCCCACCCCCTTCACCCTCTCCTGGGTCTAGAAGATGCCAAGTGGGCAGAAGGAAGGTCTTGTGGTGGCCACAGGACAGATGCTGGAGAAGAGTTTGAGTGAGGTGGGGACTCCAGAGTCAGTGCCAGCCTCCCACCTACAGGGTCCATCTCAACAATTGGTGAGTCACCGAAGCCCCTTTGCTCTAAGGGAGCACAAACCACCCAGGGCAGTTCTGAGAGTCTTTGAGAGGATGTGATGCCCCCTCAGATGCTCAAGGACAGGCTTGTCTCCAAGGGAAGCAGGGAGTTGGACATAAATGCAGGGAGGGTGCACAGCACTCCATGTGTTCTGATGCTGAGTGGACAACTGTTGGGGAGATCATCCAGAGGGAGACCTTGGGGACCAAGTCTGGGGGAGCGGTAGCTGGGATGAAGAGAGGAGGAAGACGGCCCCACCCCCTCACCTCTCCCATCCTTTTTTTATGATATGTGAGTAGGATCCACTGGGGGGACTGTCTCAGTGCTCTCTGAGATAGTGACTTTGGAAAGGTCCCTGGTCCCAGAACTCCTGGTCTCAGGTGAGGAACCCCTGTCCTTGTCCTTTCTGAGCTCAGAAGGTCTTCTCTGGGTCCCATCCACAGGAAAGTCTGAGACATGAGGGAATAATTAGAGCACAGAGCATGTTCCACAGATGGGTCCAGCCCATGAAAGCATAGAAATAGATGGGAACCTCTAACACTTGAGACACCCCATCCCTGTAGTTGTGGATAGGGCTGAGGAAGGGAGAGGGATGGGATGACACTTGGTGAACCTAAGAGGAAATGAGATTACACTAAAGTTACAAGGCAGAGGCCCCCACCCACTGACTTCCTGGTGTCTCCATCTCAGAACCACAGCATTGCTACTCACCAGGAGGCAGGAGCAGGGGCAGATCCTACAGAGGTGTTCAGTCTAGGAGGTGGGGTGAGAGGGACCCCTGGGAGGTGAGGTTGAATCTGCATGGGCTCAGCTCTCCTGTGAGGTTGAACTTATGAGAAAGCCTTTTTCCATCTTTCTAAGGGGGAGCTAATAGTGTAGTTAACAATGATATTGGTTTAGTGATATTAACTTTATATGCTAACAAATTACTATAGATTCTCCTCCTCTCAATTGTTTTCCAATTGATCTCCTCTCATTTACTGATAATACCTATATCAGCCTCAATACAATTGAAATTTCACTTCTTTATTTCCAGATTGTGTACCCATTTTATTTTCATAAAATATAATATGACAATGATTAAAAAGTAAAATTTTAAGATAACCTGAGTGTCACTTTAAGAACTGAATTTTTAGCTTGAATTATTTTAAAACAGACACATCAAAAATCTATATTTTTTGTATACGTAATTCTATTGTCCAATCCATGTCAGTTCATTTTTCTGTTACACTGAGGTTTTATTAGGAAAAAATATTCTTTTCTTAATATAAATTAGACATTTTTTCTGTACTTTTGTACATCTCCTGAATTTTTTGTCTTTAATTTTTACCACGGTGAAATACACTTAAAAGACGTGTTAGTATCAACCATTTAGATCTTAATTACACTGAGTGACATTTATTGTTAACTCACCCTTTCTGATTTGTATAAGCTTATCTAGAATTTTTACATGAAGATGTATAGTTAGAATTGACCTGTAATTTTTAAAAATCTTTTTTATGTTAAAACTGGTTAAAATAGATTTGCAGGATTATCTATTTTTTTGTGCTCACACAATTTTATAATACCACTGATTTTCTCTGTTCCTTAAGGCTTTGAAGATCAGAACTATAGACTTACTTGGTTCTTGCTATAGGATATGGAGAGGGTAGAGGTTATCTTTTTATTCATTCATCCATTTAGTGTTTATTGAGTGCCATTAACCATTATGTGAATTCAATTTCAAAGAATCTGGGAAATTCAGACAATCTTGTAACCCACATTCATACCCAGGATTTTAGTGTGAAAAAGTTCAAATAAAAAATCAAATGACAAGTCTCCTCTCCTTGAAATCTTATAGACATTTCCAGAGTTCTTCCAAAGACACACACAGAGAGAATGATGATGATGATGATGATTACAGTGATATGATGATGACAGTGACGGAGCTTCCCTCAATTGTCTTGTTCTTTCTGGTCTGTCTCAAATACACAAACTCCACCCCCAATTCTCAGCTTATTCTCCTTTGGACCCTTCCTACATCCCACAGAAAAGACCTTAATCCTCATTGAAGAACAGAGTGAGGTCTTTCTGGGGATCTGCGTTCCTGTAGCCTGTGACACATCCTGTCTGGGTCTTCATGTGGCTTTTCTCAGGCTCCTTATCCTATTTAGGATTCAACTTAGATGTCATCTCCAAGTGTGACCTTCACTGTGACACTGTTCAGAACTGTCCTACCTCTTTCTTACCTAATTTATTCCATGTAATTAACACAACATATGACGTACGTATATATATATATATATATATATATGACCAACCTCTCATCAATGAATCCTGGGTCCTCAGCTTTTGAATAAACAGAAGCTTTCATACCCAGAAGAGTTAGCTTACATGGTCTGTATCCCAGAATGAAAAGATACTATACAAGAAGTCAATTATTTCTGTATGGGGAGACCATTTTTCTCATCAACCCTGAGCTCTTGGAGAACATCCAAACTCTGTTTCAAAGTGACTCAGAAGTAAAGTATAAATTAAAAAAACAGAGAAAGATGGGAAGAATGCAATGCGAAAAGAAAGAATCCTTCTACAGCAGATAAAGCGTTCATGAAGAGATTGCATAACAGTTGTGTCATAAGAAAGAGAGGGAGTTATAAGAACACAGGGCAAAGGCTTGAATTGCATCCAGTCCTCTTCTATCCTCACTTTTTTTTTGGTTCTCAGAAGCAGCTGAAGCCATCAGCCCATCACAAAACAAGTCAGATGCCCAAGAATAGAATAGAGCAGGAGAAATTCTCAGTTATAGTGTTGGCACAGAGGGTAATGTCCTATCAAGGGATGGCAGGTGTCCTAGGTAGACATCCAGGGATCCTGGAGTCAGTTTAGCCTGCCCTGACCTCGTGGCTTCTTTATCCACAATTCCTAGCCCCACGTCCACAAGACTACACAGTGGAGAATCTCATCCGGATGGGTGGAGCTGCCTTGATCCTGGTGGTCCTTGGGATACTGCTATTTCAGGCTCGTGACAGCCCAGGAAGTTTAGAAGATGCAGCCAGGAGGTAAATACAAGAGATGACGATGCATCACTCATAGTGATAGAATCTTGGGAATAAATCTTCTGTTCCCAGGAAGTTTGGGATGAGCATCTGGGGCATATGCTATGTGAACTCTCTGCAGCTCATTGTGCAGTGGAGGAATAATTTTTCATGTGCAGGGACAATGTCTGGACTCTTCTGCCATTAAACTGTGAAACTTTCCTTCATGACCACTTCATGACATCTTGACTGGCTCCTATCTTTCCCCCTTTCTGTGAAATCAGCATGTATCCCACATGGCAGATTTGGGTTCACACCTCCTCACACTTTCTTGCTCTGGTACAACTTCATGTAATATATTTCTCTCTATTTTTAATTACCACATAAGTGATGTGTTTGAAGGAGTCTCTTCATTCATATCATGCAGCTATTTTAATAAATCAACAAATTGGCATAATAAACGTGCATCCTGAAAGATAAATGAAAAAATGATGCCCTACCACTCTTTTTGGACTCCACAAGCCCTTCACTTTTCATCAGATGCTATCTGTGTAGTTTCTTCAGAAATATCATCACGTGGGATAAAAACATTGCTGTTTGAAGTCATAGCACGGTTTTTACTCCCCCTGAAAAAATCATTGTTAAAAACACCGATTTAAGGTATTTTCCAATTTCTCTTGTGCATCTACTCCCTTCACAGCCAACTTCAAAGTGCCAGTGTGAGTTCCCTTAAGCAGAGTTGGGAAGTGATGCACGGAAGTGACTTTCAAAAAACAGTCCAAGCCAATAGGACACCTCGAATTACAGCTGAGTTTCCTTGTATTTTATGAATAATCATCATTCTTATTTCAATGTTGTGACACAGTTTCAGTGAAATCACAAGACCAAAATTCCAGTACGTCCAGATGAGATGCAAAGAGAAAAGTGATAATATCAGTTGTGGGAGGGAATAGTGAACACATAGAATTTTGATTCACTGCTTGTAGGAGTGCAGAGTACATGCATGGATTTAGAGAGTAGATCACACTGATTTAGTTAAAGTAAGAGACACACATCTATGGTCTTTAAGTATATACCTCTGAAAAAATGTGTACATATGCAACATGATTCATTCACAAGGACATTGACAAATGGGTTATTCATATTAGCCAAAATCATTTTAAGACTACACGCACCGAAAAAGAGAGAATTTAGTGTTCTATGTAGAAAATCAAATATTATATGTCAGAGAAAATGCACAAACTAAAATTCCAATGTGCATGTGTATCCATCTTCAAACATGATGGTGAATAAATATAAGAGGTAGAAAGCCATGTGTTTCGAATTATCCCATTTACATAAAATTAAAAAGGAGACATCATGTATTATTTGCAAATGTATACCTAAGATAAACTCTACAAATAGAGGAAGGAAAAATATTCCATGAAATCTATAATGGTGGTTACAAATAAGTTGATGTTGGATAGTTTTGCTCAAGGTGGAAACAGCAGAATCTTCTGGAATACAGGCAATAGTATTCTTGACTTTCATTCGATGACTCATAAGTCTACTTATTACTGCCTTCGATATTGCCATCTATTCTATAAACTGTCTGTTTTCCACGCAATTCAGTGAGGTGGGGTTGAAGTAGGGTGGTGAGAGCCACATCTTACACAGGTGACTAATTCCTAAATGGTGGCTGATAAGTTATAAAAATTATTTCACATGTTGGCATGGTGTTTTCCTCAAAACATGATCTTTCTTGCCTGATCAGCCTCAACTGAAAGTCCAATCAGACAGTGAGCCACTTTCCAGGTGAGAAACTGAGTCTCTGAACAAACACTTTTGCCAATACCAGACTATAGGCAGTTAAGAATTTAAAGTGGGTTCATGTGAGTTCCTGAACTCATGATGGCCCAAGAATCTGAATTAGGATAAAGCAGATGAATGTGGACCAGGAGGTGATTTCAGAGAGGGGTTTAACCCCATCATGTAGTGTTTTATGGTCACATACTGGAGTTAATTCCAGAATGCACCACTCTCAGGATGTCTGGTATTTTCTTTGACCTCACAGAGGGGGAATCAGATAAAGGTCATGGGGCAGAAGCAGCACTCCTTCTCTACAGAAAACTTATGTCAGAGGTTCTCATGGGCTGTATTCTGTGAATCTGTTCCATCTTATCCCCTCATCTACACTGAAGCAGACAAGCAGGGCTGGGCCAGTGCCTGGGTCCTCACATGCCCACCCTGTATTTCCCAGAGCATAAGTGTTGTGGGCTGCAGGGAAGTCAACCCAGACCTGATTCCAGGACAAAAATGTCCCCATGGTGATCAGCAGCCATGATCCCTCTGAAATGGGGATCTTTATCTACACACTTTATTTTTCCTGGAATTCTCAACACTTCCATCCACATCAGCTAAGTCTTCTCCACATCTTTCAGCTCTATCCTCTCACTTTACCTCTTCAAAGTTGACTTTCCATGATTCCAAGACTAGTTACGATTGTTTATTGTCTTATCTCCACCTCCAAGGGTTTATTATACATAACACATGTCATAGTGCATAATTATACACAGTTTGTGATGAATTATGTGGCATCTTTCACACCCCGAGACTAGTGGGGATCAGAGAACAGGATTCACATGAGTTATGCACAAATTTTAGTTTTCATGCTTAGTACATTGTGTGAAATATAGTTGATATTTGTAGATATATTTTGACAAAATAAGTGGGTGAATGGATTGACTAAATGGAAACACAGGGAGAAAAGAGCTTATTTCACACACAGACACACACAAATCTTCAGTAATCTGCCTCAGGTCCCATCTCCTTTGATTTCTGTAAATTTGGACTCTCAGGTCCCTGGTCCAAGGATTCTCTATTTTCCACTCTACTCAGCTGAGACATAACAATCAGGTAACTACTAAAATGAGCCAATTCAACACAAAAACAAAATCTTGGAGCCAAGATTAGGTATGTAATTTTTAGAGTACAGTGCAAAATGAAAATGCAGGACCCCAAGTTCAAATGTCAAGATGGTGACAGTAGAACATTAACCCAGCTTGGAACACTGTCTGCTTGCACTCACAACCCATGAACCTGGCCCTGCATAGAGCAATGGGCAATCCAGTTATTTTGGTACAGACCAGCTTTTTCTGAGTGCCTCCTGGGAGCCAAGACCTGGGCTGGGCACTGCATGCACCCAATCAGTGAGTCTTCACCACACAACTATTAGGTGAGGGTCATCTCCTCCTTTGTAAAGATAATCTCAGCCTAATGTAGTAATTTGCCTACAACACAGTGGATTTGGGCAAACCATCTATTTACAAATAGGTCTGGCTCCATTCTGGCTCACTGCCTCTCAACTCAGTCCTACCCAAGCATTGTTCTGAGTAGTTGGCAGGACCTCACTCTCAGCTCCATGATCCTTGTCCCTGGATTATCCTCAGTCTCTGTAATTTCAAGGAAGGCAACCATGTGTAGGGATTGCTGGTCTCTGGAGGCAGGGTGATCTTAATTCTATTCCTACATGGAAACTTGCTGGAACCTTGATCTGGAAGAACAGACGGAGCATCCATACATCTTGGTGTTGTCATCAAAACTGGAGATGATGTTTGAGTGGCAGAGAGATTCCAACAGAAGAAAAAACCCAATGGCAGGCCCTGAAATAATTGATACCCCACAAATAGTAGTTCCTTCCCTTATAGAACTTCCTTTTGAAGAAGAGAAAAAACTTAGATCCTTTGAGGAAAGGCTTCCATTTACTCCAGGGCTCTCCATGCACAAAGATCCAAAATTTCTCATCCTTGTTTCCAGAGCAATGAGCACATGACCATCCATGCCTGAGGAAGATGGACACTCTGAGCTCCCGGATAACCAGGCACCATGAGATACCAGAATAAGACATAAGTCCCCAATCACTGCATGTGCATGACTGCAGGCATTGCAAATTCTGCCAACAGAAAGTGCCCCTGGAGGTGATGGTGACAGGTCAGAGTCCTCCATAGCCCATCCCCCACCATCTGCTTCTGTCTTCATACTGGAGGCAGGCCTGTGTCACCACCTGGAGCCCATTTGTACCCTGCCCCCTCACCATACTGTGGGGGCCAGAAATGGATCATGGTGCTGCTGAATCTCAGAGTAACACCATAGAAATATCTCATAATGATTTTCAACATCCTTTGGATAACAAGATGGCATGCAACTTTGTGAATTTTCAATGTAATAAATAATTTGGTACTCATATAAACCTCATGAGGAAATTACAAATCTCATTTACATGACAAGACATGTAGAAAATGACATGACAAAAATCTGAAAGTCTTTTTCTGCAGAAATGAAAAAGCCATTTCTCTAGTTCAAGGTAATTGCAAAAAACCTACAGTAGTCAAAAAATATTGAAAAAGAAGAACAAAGTTGGAGAATGAAAACTTTCTGATTTCCAACTTTTACTACAAAGCCTCAGCAGTCAAAACGGTGTGGTTTAGCATGAGAACAAACTTATAGTTGCATGGGGAAAAATTGGAAGACAAGATATAAACTTATACAGATGAGCAGTTGACTTCAAATGAAGATGTCAAGACCACACAATGGGGAAAAATGGTCTCTTCGACAAATCGTGTTGGGAAAAAGTGATCTCCACATGCAGAAGAAGGAAGCTGGACCCTTACACACACCATATGCAAAAATTACCTCAGGATGAATCAGTATAAAAGCTAAACTTATAAAACATTTATATAAAAACAGAATCAATATTCATAACCTTGGACTTGACGATTGTTTCTTAGATGTGACACTGAAAGGACAAACAGCAAAGAATAAATAGATTAATTGAACATCTGCAAATTTTAAAATATATGCACCAAAAAATACTAACCAGAGTGTAAAAGACAGTCTAAAATTGGAAAATATATTTCAAATCATGCATCTAATAAAGGTCTATTATTCACAAAATATAAAGCATACGTTTAACTCAACAACCACAAAAAGACCCAATTTAAAAAATAACCCAATAGCTTCAATGGACATTTCTACAAAGATATACAAATGCACAGCAAGTCAATGAAAGAAGGTCAGCTCATCAGACATTAGGGAAATGCAAATGAAACCACAATGAGCTGCCACTTCACACTCACTAGATTGACCACCATATGAAAAAAAACCCCACAAATGTTGATAAGAATGAGAAATTTGGACCCACATACATAGTTGGTGGGAATGTGAAATGATTCAGCCATTGTGGAAAGCAGTTTGGCAGTTCCTTAAAAAGTTAAGCCTGAAATTGCCACATGTACTAGAATTTTCCCTTCTAGATAGAAGTATCAGTTATGTAAGATTAATAAGTTCTAGAGATCTGCCATACAACTATGTGCCTATAGTTAACAATACCGTACTGTGCATGAACATTTGTAAAGAGGGTAGATCTTGTGTTAAGTGATCTTATCACAAAAAAGAAAAGAAAAAGAATTGCAAACAAATATTTGAACAAACACTTATGCAAATGTGTTCATAGAAGAACTATTCACAATAGAAAAAAGTGAACAATAGCCCAAATGCCCAACAATTTGGTGAATGGAAAAACACCAACAACAATTAGCCGAGAAATGTCTTCAACTAGTGCATTTTCCCAGAGCGTGGAGACAGAAACCACAATATCAGGTGAAGAGTTTGTCTGGGGTACAATAGCTGGTGAGGAGGCAGAAATGACTCTGAGGTTTTGATGGAGAGAGATGAAGAGAAGGTGCTGCTCCTTATAGGAACAAGAAAGTCAGAGAGAGGAAGAACTCAGGAGAAAGGAAACCACAGACCCAGGCCAGGAGGGAGGTGGTGGCTCCCTCTGTGAGGCAGTTGACAGTATTATAAACATCTCCCCAAGCCTCCTCTTGGGGTCATCCCTCTTGTGATAGCCCCATTGGATCCTCTAGGCAAGGAAAGTAGAGAGTGGAAGAGACTTCAATTCTCCACTCTCTTCTACCTTACATGCAATCAACAAATTCAACAGTCCTGCCATTGAGCCCTTCTTTCCATGACCCTGTTCCATCACCACACTCAAGTTCAGTTGAAGACTCAAGATGTCTTGTTGGTGCCATCTTATAAGCCTTCTTCCTACCCCAATTCCCAGGCCCCTACTCTCTGAAGAAGAGTTATTTTCATGGCCTCAAACCTATGTGTCACTGACCCTCTCCTGCACAAAACACTTCCAGACATCTCTTCCTTCCTTCAAGTAAATTCCCACTTTCTCCACTTGACATTCCGTGTTGTTGGTAATCAGGCTGAGCTAAAGTCTCCAGTCTTAGCAAGGTGGATCCTCCCTACAAACTAAAGTCAATCCAGTTGTGCACTTCCCTTATCCAAACACACGTGCAACCTGAGTAATTAGCACATTTGCGCCTTCTCGTGGTGGCTCCCTGAGGCAATTAGAACGTAGCTGACTCCTTTCCAAACTTCCTAGACAGACAGTGATAATGACAAAGAACTCTTCCTGCCTCATCCCACTCAACTGTGAATGTATTTTTGTTTGAGGGTTTGTGTAAGAGAGTTACATGAGAAATCCTCATAAGCCACTTAGATTACCGATTGACTCATCATCAGATTAATGATGGAGTTTCATTACTGTTTATATCAATACGGTCCTCCTACAGAGCAGTCCCTACAGAGTGGTGCTCTTCTCAAAATAGAAGTCTCTTCATGCATTCCTTTACTGAAGATGTTCCTGCTGTCGGAAAGACAAATTCCAGAAATATCTGCAGGGGTGCACAAGACCTTGTGTGACCAAGGACCAGTGTTACCTGATTACGCACAGTTCTTAGACTAGTTCACTCACTTCCTGGTCGAGGATGCAGGTGACTCACCATAATTGTGCTAACCCTACCTTGTCTTGGTCTCTCCTTCTCCAGAATGTCCCCAAACGCCCATCACTAAAGTTGCTAGATGTCCACCTGTTATTGAGTCTCTCTGTTTTCTGTTTTTCTCCTTCTGTACAACTGATCAAAACCATAGCCAAATAACCAATTGTCTAAATATCTGTATTGTTTGTTGTCACTAACGAGACCTCAGTGAGTCCACAGAATAAATTGGTCAGCTTCACTACTGAATCTCATGCCTGGACTTGGTGACTGCTCAATAGACACTGGTTGAAGCCTGGAGGGTAGAAGGAAGCAATAATATTTGCATTTAAGCAGTCTCAGAAAAGGGGAGTAACTTATCCAAGGTTGCGCAGGTTCTATAAGTGGCAGAGTCAGAATTGGAACTACAACGCACTGGCTCCCAGGCCTTGCCCTGCGTCTTTTACCCTCATGTTCTGGGACAAGTGTCATTCTCTGGATTTGGGTTTGGCATGCGGTGGAGGCAGAATTTGTGGGGTCTGGAGACTCATATCTGGTCTGGCAGATTCTCAAGCATGCTGTCTTTTTGGCCCCATCCTTTAGGGAGACAACAACTAGGTCCTGGGCGGGGCTGTTCTTCTTCCTCTGAGGCCACATATGAGAAACCCGTGATATGTCACATGGAGCCCAGACCTTTTCATATCCTATGTGTCTGTCCATCTTGCTGGCCTCTGTAGACTTCATAAGTTGTCTGCATGGTTGTAGACCAGGGGATGCAGCACCAGAACACCTATTCTCACAGCCTTTCTCTGGCTCAGCAAACTGGGGGAAAATAGGAGTGATGGTTCCTCTCTCCTCCCAGGTCTTGGTCTCTGAGAGACCCCAGGACTCAGGAGGCTCAGCGGAGGTATATCTTCTTGAGGAAGGAGAGTGGGCTCAGTGCCTAGAACCGGTCCCAGTACTCAGGGTCCCCAGCAAGGTCTGGGCCTTCTATGTGTAGTTGGGGGGACATGCTCACACAGAGAACTCTCTTCCAGTGTCAGGGCCTGTGGGACCAAATACAAGTGGGTGAGTCCTCCCTCACACCACCTTCTTTAGAACAATGAACTTCCCAAGACAGCTAGGGTAACACAGAGGGTCTGCGCTGATGGTGACCAGTTGAATGTGGCCTTGAGTGACAGCTGGGGAAGCTGAGGGGAGGAGGGCTCCCCTGACACTCAGGTCTGACTCCTTTCCAGGACACCCCCCCAAACTCACTATCTGGGCTGACCCAGGCCCCGTGGTCACCTCTGGAAGCCCTGTGACCATCTGGTGTCAGGGGTCTCTGAGGCTGATGGCTAACATCTATTTAAGGTGAGGATCTCTAAATCCTTGGATACAGTGGTCTGCAAGACTACAGCAATGAGACAGTTCCTCCCTTGAACCCACAGTGCACACACTACAGGGCTATATCAGTGTGCAGATCACACCAGGAGGAATGCTCAGAGTGCAGTGACCTTCTGTCCCTGGTGGTGATGGGTAAAAGGGAGGAGTCCGGCGCCCTCCTCACTATGGGCTCCTCCTCACAGGCACAGGGGAATGGAGTGTGGGATCAGTGGACCTCAGCCCTCACAGCCCACACCTGGTGTATGTGGGCCGACAGTCCCACCCTTTAATACAACTCCCTTCTTCTCCCTCAGGAGTGTCAGCGCACCCTTCCTCTCAGCCCTCCCAGGTGCTGTGGTGGGGTCAGGAAGGAATCTATGTGGTCAGTATGAGAGGAAATATATGAAGGGGAAGAGCCTCAACTGAGGCGAGGAGAAAAGAACTGACTCCATCTCTGTCCGTGGTGCTGATTTCTGGGAGTCCATAAGAGTCATCATGGCACATTTGAAAGAGTAGAATAAAGATATCCTCCTTCTTCAGAAGGAGGAGGTTGGGGCATTCACTGGAAGTCATAAGCTTAAGTTGAGTTGGCTCAGCCACCTTTGATTGAGACATTGACAAAATTCCATCTAAATCTGAAACTTTATTCTCTCATTGATCAAAAGTAGAATCCTATCCTGGATTTCAAAAGGCTCAATTAGTTCTGAAGTTCTTGGCCAGTGAATTTCTGTGGAAGAATGCCTAGAAATTCTTCTCTGGGGACTTTTATCCCCTCTGAGCATGTTCTGTATGCACCAGGAAGTACTGTCATTATGGGATAGGGGGAGAAGAAGGGCAATATTTTTGCCCAATTTCCAACTGCACCAGGTTGTCAGTCAGATCAGATCATCCTCTGAATCATCTTCCATAAGAGCTTATGTCTAGTATTCCCTTCCTCCCTCTCAGTGTTACCTGGTATTCCCTAGCATTTCTTTTCTTAAATTATCAGAACCTATCTTATGTCTATCGGTATCTGTATTTTTGTATATGTATCCATTTGAATATTTTCTTTCATCATTTACCTTTTTTTGCTTATTTCTTATAGTCTTCCTACCTATTATACAAACTGAAAGAATAGTTAGAGATTGTGTTAATTGTGGTTATCCTTCATCCAGGAAATTTGCCTGATGTGTTGTAGATATTCCAACGTTAATTTTCTAAAGGAATAGATTGATAGACAGAGGAAAGGAAAATTATATGAAATATATAATTCTGATCCAGACACAAAAAGAGCTGGCTGAAATGGAGGAACTGAAATGTAGACGCAGACCTTCACTCCTTCATATTCCTGATTATCAGGGCAAAATTAAGCGCCAGATGTTCATCTTTGCTTTCTAACTAGATGGAAGAATTGACATGGGAGATAACCACCTCAAGAGATTGAGATTGGCGTTAGCTAGTTTTAGAGACTCACTGGAGGTCAGAGAAGAGATTACCTAAGCATGGCTAAGTTTCCTCACCAGCACTTTCGATTTTTGGCTTTTGGGAGTAGCCGATACCCTCAGATCATAAGAAAACAAATCAGACTCTAAGAGGAATGAGTAATGAGAAATTCTCTCATGGGGCTGGAGACAGAGGCTCAAATCCTGCCAACAGAAGGCAGGTGCCCAGAGTGAACACGCAGGGATCCTGGGGTGATGTCAGTCTTCCCTGATGACTATGATCTCTTTGTCCTCAATCTCTAAGTAAAAAACCCAAGACTGCATAGGGGAGAATATCATCCAAATGGGTATCTCTCCCTTGATCATTGTGGTTCTCAGGGTGCTGCTGCTTTGAGCTCAGTACTGTCAGAGAATCACCTAAAGTTGCAGCCAGGAGAACAAAACCATCATTTGGCAAGGTAGAGCCTTGGAAATAAATCTGATAATACCAAGAGGTTCTGAAAGAAAATCTGGGGCATAACTTGGGGGAACTGTCTGCTGAGAATACTGATAATGTTAACATGGTTCAGGTGCAGGAAAATGTCCGGGTTATTTCTGCAGAGGCTTTGTTTGTAATGAAACTGTGGTAATTTCCCTCCCTACCCCTATTGATTGTTCTTTTCTCATCCCTATGACCTGACTTTACCCCACGTGGCATGTTTAGGTCCACATTATACCCAACTTCATGCTCTGGGCCACTTTAATTTAATATATTTTTCTCTGTTTTCACTTACCACATTACCAGAAGTTTGTATTCCTTCAGGTCAGAATACAGAATCTTTTTTTTTTTTCCTTTTTCTCCCCAAAGCCCCCCAGTACATAGTTGTATATTCTTCGTTGTGGGTCCCTCTAGTTGTGGCATGTGGGACGCCACCTCAGCGTGGCCCGATGAGCAGTGCCATGTCCGCGCCCAGGATCCAAACCAACGAAACACTGGGTCGCCTGCAGCGGAGCGCGTGAACTTAACCACTCAGCCACGGGGCCAGCCCCTACAGAATCTTTTTTAAATAACTGAATAAATGGGTGAAAATTAGAACAGATAAATCCAAAATAATTCCCCCAAACCCTCTCTGGAACTATTAAACCCTTCTCTCCTTTACAGATGATAACTGGTATGTTTCTCCAGAAATACTAACAGTGTGAGCACACTGGTGTTTGAAGTGAAAGTCAAGTGGTGTACCAGTAAACCATCTCTCAGAAAAATTCATTATTAAAAAACTATGGTACACTATAAAGAGATGTTGTAACGTTTTGTTCAAGATGGATTCCTCAGAGTCTTCTGGAACACTGACAATTTTCTTCTTGACTTTCATTTATTGTCTCACAAGTCTATTGTTGTTATTGGTAAATAACACATTTATAGTTATAACTTTTGCTTACATTCCATACAATCTAGTGAGATGGGATGGAAGTAGGATGGAGAAAGTCATAGCCTTCACTAGACAACAGATATCAACCAAAGTTGCTCTTGATCTATTATATCAAATACCTCACTTGTTCTCATTGAGGTTCCCTCAAAACAAGATCACCTTTTACCTGTTCAGCTTCACATGAGTCTAATCACACAATGAGCCCCTACCCAGGTGAGAAACTGGATCTATGAACATATTGCCCTATATCACAAGATGTGTAATTATGAACTAAAAATGCGTTCATGTGAGTTTCTGAACCTATCACGTCCCTTGCATCTGTATTGAGAGGGAGGTCATCACTATGGACTTGGGGTTACTTTAGAGATAAGGTTCACCTCTTTCTGATTTTGACTGTCAAAATCATTCTGTGGGAGCATGATGGTAGGAATTCTTGTTCTGCCATCCTGATGACAGCTCTCTGTATGCCTGCTTTTTTTATTCTGGCATTCTCTGAGGTTTGATATGTTGTAATTTCATCATCTCTTTTTCTTAATGTCATAAATTTAAACAAATATTTGATGTTTGACTATTTTACTAATTTCATAAAGTATTAGATGTTTTTATAATACCTTATTTTTGTTGATTACTAATTAAATTGCAGCCTACTCAGGGAATATAATTCATAAGCTAGAAATATGAAAAGAAATGGAGATGTTTGCTTTTTTGGCTAATAAATGCTTAATATTTTAGGTATAGTATGGGCCTAAAATATATGCATTCTCTCCTTGTTTCTAACTACGTGGCCTCATATTTTATTTCTTTACTTGTTTTTTACATATATATCACAAGTCATTTTATGCATATATTTATAACATGGATAATACAAAGCTTTGTAATATTTATACACACTAGATCAGGCTTTTAAGTATGAAATTTACTCTTATAAAAGAGTTCTTTTCATCTCCTTACTCTATCTCATAAAGTCTTTTTGAATCACCAATTACATATTTACTTCTGCTTTATGTATTTCATGAAGATTGATTAGATGAATGTCCTTTACGAGTGCTATATCCTCAAAGTAAATACACTACTTAAAAAGATAAAATAATTTTTCCTTACGAAAACCTTTTTGTTTTGTGTTCAATTTTGTTGGATATTTGTAGCTATCCACTATTTTTATTCAATAATAATAACAATTCTTTATTGATTTAAAATAATTTTAATGACTTTGTTTCAGGTGAGATTTTATTGTTATATATATCTGTTTTTTTTTCCAGTGGGCATAATTAATCTAACCCTCGAGTTAGCCAATTAATCTTTTAATATTTGGTAAGAAAGGAATAATTTTAAATTAATACCACCATATTTAAGTGTGGGCTCATTCTGGATTAAGATAGTCTGCATGTTCCTATTTTTGTTTCAACTTTCCAGACCACTTTTCATTTGATCATGATTTATTTGTCTTATATAATTACATCAATTTGTTTGGAGGTTATACATTACATTTCTAATATTAGATAGTTATTATCATTGTTAATATTGGTATTTACATTAATAATTTTGACAAGTTTTTATTCACTATCTCCTTTAGATAATAAAGGAACATTACACAATAGCCAAACTCTTAGTACTTACTTTCTTTCAAAATCTCTCTCTCATACACACCCACACATGCCTACAAAAACACAGAAACACTCCAAATATTTTGTTTCAGCTTCCTTAAATACAAATGTATATGTGCTTGTATATACAAATATAGTTCTCCAATGTTGATTTCTTTTCCCATCTTTTTCTCACTTTTGCATCTAACTTTCTCTGTTTAGTTCTCTTGGCTTAATTTCATATTCTAGTTTTGCTTTAGTGAGCATGAAAACAGCAAAATGTGTAGAACTTTGTATATCTTGAAACGCCTTATTTTTCACTCTTTCTTTTAATCGAGACTTGAAAGCACATTCTTTTTTAAGTAGAGGATATGATCCAACTTCATGGAGGAGAAAATACATCTGATGGTTAAAGATCTACCCCCAAATGCTCTCCTCATCCTTCATGAAGATGAAGCCTGATGTGGGAGGTTTAACATGTGAGACATGAAGCCAAACAGGTGGGATATGTCCCAAGCCTCCTCGCGCTTACGAATTTCTCCCCTTCTCATCCTTTTACCTTTGTCCCTTAATAACAATTTGGGTTAGTATGGAATTCCTCACTCACGATTCCTTGGGAATGTACTTTTCCCATGTCCCTTGCCACTTTTTGAACTGTTTTCCTCCATCAATTTCTTTCATTTTGCCGCGATCCATCAAGACTCAGATTTCATTTCTATACTCAGGCACCCGAGCACTTACATCTTCCGCATCCTTACAAAATGCCCACCGTTTGCCTCTAGGACTGCTGCTGACGCCATTCTCACTGTCTTCCTCCTGAAACTCAACATGCATTGTCCTTCTCTTTTTATTCCCATGCATCTTAATTGTCTAATTCCAATTTTTCTGTGTTGCCTGCTACAAATTTCCCTCAATCTGGTATTCCAGTTTTATGATTGGGTCTTCAGTTGTTCCACCTCCTTTATGAAAATAATATTTTGAGTGTGTTAAATGAAAGTTATTAGCTTTTTTACCCCTAAGTATTTGCCAAATTCATTTCTAAAATCTATATTCTTCTTTAGTATAACCTCTGTTGTTGTTTCAAGAACTCAATTTCCTCCTTTACTTTTTCAGATATTTAAACAAACTCATATTAAAACGAGTGTTGTATATTTTAGTATTCTATTTCTTTGGATATGACAGCCCTCATTAGTGACTCTGTAGACTGTCTTTCATTGCACTCTTCATCACTGCTAGGGTTTCTTTTTGATGTCCATTCCACATGGATGCTCACCTCCCACACACCTGATTTTCCATATAGAGTTTCTCCCAGGGCTGTCCTGACATTCAGGGCTGAAAAGAGTGGATTAGTGCAGCCACCCTGCCCCATGGCGTCTACTCTCCCAAATTCAGCATATGACTAGGAATGTGCCGGCAGAATTGGCTCCACCGTGAGCTCCACACTCACACATGGTCAGATGCCCAGGTGAGACTATACTGAATTGAATCTGTTTCATAAACACACACAGGGTGTAGCTCCATGCTGACCATGGCCCCAGGTCTGTGGGCAGAGATATTCCAGTGCCTGCCTTCAAACATGGGGCACTAGACTTCAGCTCCCAACTTTCACCTTGAACTCTGCTTCCTTCCCTGCCTGTGATGACCTGGGGTCCCTCTCCTGTCCACACAGTCGTGAAAACCTCCAATCTAATGACCTCTTGATGGTCCCAGGCACCTGTGGCCACTCAGCTTTGGTATTTTTATTTTTGTTTTTGTTTTTGTTTCCTCTCTGTTTTGGAATTTTCTTTTCTCTTTTTCTTCAATTGAGTGTGACTACATATTTCACAAACATTATAAACAGCATTTCTCATTGCTAGGAATGGTTAGGGGCTCTTGAGTGGACACATCAATCATCCAACCTGAGTGTGGAGTCTGACACAATGATCCTCTCATGTTTCAAACCCTACACATCTTAATCAGATCTGGGAATTAACAATGATTTATCCCTCCCACAACGTGGGACCACTGACCCCACAGCCACTCTGAGGAGTGGGGTTCATGACAACATGCTGCAGACAAGACAAGGAATCTGAGGCTCAGAGATTGGACATTAATTATCAAGGTCACTTGGGCAGTGGATGACAGGGGTATATAAGACTAAGAAACAGCTTTGTCCTCCAAATCAGAGCACTACTCACTTATTGATCCCTAAAGCTGAAGACAGGACCCACGATGAGGAGGAGTGCTCTGCCCTAGAGAACTAAGGGCTCTGAGGAGGCAGGAATGACTCAGAGGTTTGTTCCCAGAGAGATGGAAGTGGACACTATTGCAAAAAAAAAAAGAAAGAGAAGTCTGTGAAGGGGGCTGTGATAGAGAGAAAGCCTACACTCCAGGGCCAGGAGAAGACTGTTGTTTCCTTCCGTTATTTCACTGTATTTCTCCTTTGTGCTCATTGTCACAATGATCTCAACCTGAACTGTTCAATTAGATGTTGAGCGTGTGTGTCTGATGATCTGAGCTCTGAAGTGCAGCAGGAATCTGCATCTTCCCTGAAGCATCTCCAGGGTCTGGATGACCACTGTCCACAGTGAGGACCCTACAGCAATGTGCTGATGGTTGAGCTGAGTGGTGAAGGAGACCTCATGGGTGGCACTCTGAAAGGGAAGGACTTACCCTGAGTCACCCTCACCTGGAAGTGGTGGCTCTGCCTCTATTTGCTGCTCCAAACTGTAAATGAGAGCCAGGGGAGGGGCAGTTCCCCTTCCTGAGGGGCTGCTGATGTAACAACCATGACAAGAAGGACCAGCCTTCGAGTTACCACACCCTGCGTGTCTATCTGTTCTCCCAGGCACTGTGGTCTCCTCCATCTCCACAGCTCGGGCCAGAGGGAGGAGATGGTATGACCCTCACCATCATAGCCCTTCTCTGCTTTGGTGAGATTTGAGGAGGGGGAAGGAAAGCCCTAGTCTGGAAGAGGCCCAACCCCACAGCCTGGCCCAGGTCTGTCAGGAGACCCCAGGACTCAGCAGGCTCATGGGGAGGAGGGATTCTGCTCAGGATTTGGGTACAAATCTCTCACAGGGAACTCTCTTCTAGGGCTCTGTGTGGGCCAGAGGATCCCTGTTCAGGCAGGTGAGTGTGTCCCCAGATGTCCCAGGTCCCACCTCCTCACTGGGGACAAGAGGCCAACCTGGCAGCTGGGGATGGAGAACAGCAGTTTTTGGCTGAGGGATGGGGGATGTCTGGGAGGGTCTTGGAGCTGAAAGCTGGGGAATTGAAGGTGGAGAATATCTATGACACAGCTTCTGATTTCCTTCCAGGAACCCTCCCAAAACCCACCATCTGGGCTGAGCCAGGCTCTGTGATCCCCTGGGGGAGGCCTGTGACCATCTGGTGTCAGGGGAACCTGGAGGCCCAGGAGTACCGTCTGGATAAAGGTGGACGTCCATTGTCCTGGAGTAGAGAGAACCCATGGGGGCCTGGGGACAAGACAAATTTCTCCATCCTACGCATGACAGATCTATATGTAGGACAATATCACTATTATCAGAGTCTCACAGAATGGTCAGAGCACAGCGACCCCCTGGAGATGGTGGTGACAGGTGAAAAGATCTTCAGAGATCCCAGCCACAGGCTCTGCTGTTAAGAAGGGGGTCTTCTCTCCAGGATGTCTCCCCTCTCACAGCCTAGCCCTGGGGGATATGGGGAGGTGTGAGCCCCATTTAACACTCTGCATACACCTCTCCTAGGAGTCTACAGCAAACCCACCCTCTCAGTCCTGCCGAACCCTGTGGTGGCCTCAGGAAGGAATATGACCCTTCAGTGTGCCTCACGACTGGAATTTGACAGGTTCATTCTCACTAAGGAAGGAGACCTCAAGCCCTCCTGGATCCTGGATTCACAGCGACACTGCAATCAGCATTTCCAGGCTCTGTTTCCTGTTGGCCCTGTGACCCCCAGTCACAGGTGGACATTCAGATGCTATGGCTGTTACAAGAACTACCCCCATGTGTGGTCACATCCCAGCAATCCCCTGGAGCTCCTGGTCTCAGGTGAGGCTCCTCAGCCCTGTGCCCTCTGTTCCCACAATCTATTTGGGGCCCTGTCCTCAGGAGATGTCTGGGCTGGGATAGGTGCAGTGGGTCTCTGATGGAGGGGATCCGCCCCTCAGAGGCCCTCCTACCCCTGCCCAACCCCTTCCCTCTCACCTGGGGTCTAGAAGGTGCCAGGTGGGTAGAAGGGGGCTCCTGGTGGTGGCACAGGACAGAAGTAGGAGAAGAGTATGATTGAGGTCGGGATTCCAGGGTCAGCCCCAGGCCCTCACTCCTTTCATGTCCTCAATTGCAGGACCTGCTGGGAACCCCAGCCCCGCACCAACAGGTTCTGTTTCCACAACTGGTGAGTAACTGAAATGTCTTTTCTCAGAGGGAGCACAGACCACCCAGGGCGGTTCTGAGATTCTCTCTGAGGATCTAATGCCAACTCAGATACTCAAGGATAGGCTTGTGCCCCAGGGAGGCTGGGAGTCAGGCAGAGATGCTGGAGGGACCACAGGGCCCCAGGGTCTCTGAGGCTGGACAGATGATGGGTGGGGCGGTCATAGCAGAGGGAGATGTTGTGGCCCAGCCTGTGGGGGGTAGCCAGGCTGACATGGTGAGAATGCCAGCCCTCCCTCACATCCCCCATTCTTGGTTTGTGATATCTGGGGTGAGATCTGCTAAGGAAGTCTCAGCACTCCCAGAGGTGGTGATTTTGGACAGGTCTCTGGTCCCAGAGCCCCTGGTCTCAGTTGGGGAACCCCTATCCCTGTCCTCTCTAAGGTCAGGATGTCATCTCTGGACCCCATCTACAGGAAAGTCTGGGACATGATGGAATAATTACAATACAAGGGAAGTTGAACAGATGACGGTCCAGTCCATGAGAAGGTGAAAATAGGTTGGAACCTCCCACCCCTGGGACACCCATCCCTGCAGTCTCAGACAGGGCTGAGGAAGGGAGAGAGATGGGATGAGACTCAGAGAACCTAAGAGGAAGTGAGATTAGACCGAAGTTATAAGACAGAAGCCTCCACCCACTGACTTTTTGGTGTCTCCATCTCAGAAACACAGCATCACTACACACCAAGAGTCAGGAGCAGAAGGAGATCCCAGGAAGGTGCTCATTTTAGGAGTTGGGGTGAGAGGAACCCCTGGGAGGTGGGGCTGAGTCTTTGTGGGCTCAGCTCTCATGGGAGGTTGAACTTCTGAGAAAGCCTTTCCCCGTCTGAATCAGGGGCAGTGGCCATGACCTCCAGAGGCCTTTTAATTTATGACCTTCTGGGGCATCTGGGAGTTTGCTCATCACAGACCTGCTCCTGGTGCAACCCTCCCTGGGCCTGTCCTGCTTCTCCCAGTAACTCTGACCTTGTCAGGATTGAAAAGCTGAGGGAGACAGGGCGCCGGTGCATGTGATTTTTATCCATCAGGCCTGAAGCCTCAGCTTAGCAAGAGGAAGCCACAGTATTGTGGAGACTGCAAAGATTTGGAATCCCCATTGATGTAGCATCTCAAACTTCCTCGTCCCACATAAAAAATGTGGAATTTTCTACTAAAAGCCACCTCCCCTTGTCAGATCACCTGGTTCCCAGGTCCCTGACTAGTTTTGGAGGATGTATGGAGTTGAAGGAGAGGGGCAGATTTACAGAATTTTGTGTCCAGGCCTGACCTGGGACTCAGGGAAGCTGCTGGGCTGGTGGAGGACAGGCTAGGAGAGTTGGAGAGAGAACAGATGGACATTCACTTGGCTGCTCCTTTTTATCATTTCTGAGAGATCCTTAGATGGAGACCCTCACCCACACCTGTAGAGGATCCAGGAGTTCCTTCAGAACAGGAAAGGAGGCTGTTTGGGCCAAGGTGGGATCTGCTGTGGGTGTGGGTAGAGCCCATCCCAGACACTCTCCTAATAGAGAAGCATCTCCACCCATGGGTACCACTCTACAAAGCCCTCCTGTGCTCACCTGGAGGCCTCCATGCCACTCTGCACACCTGAGACTAAGGAAGGACAGTGCATGGCTCACTGGGTTCACTTATGGGATCACCACACAGCATGTCTGTGAGCAGTTTATGTCTACTCTGCATTTTCTGTGCACACTTCTCTATTATTGCTCTTTCTCTCAGAACTTTTATAGCAATACTCGAATGTATAAATTTACAAATTTAAGTTATTAAGATTCATGACTTAAAAATAGGCAACTCTATGTCTATTTCCTTTGGGATTAGGGTAAATTTGTACATTGATTATGGAGATTAACTTTTCATTAATATAAAGTTTTCTTATAAAAGATGATTAAGGGGATGTTTGTTAATGATTTCAAATGCATTTTGAAGTTTTTTTCATAAAATTACCTACGTTCAGCTTGAGATTTGTTCCACTGCTTTATTAATTTATAAATAAGATCTTCTGACTTATATAAGCATATTTAGAATTTTCACATAGGACTGTATAATTAGAATTGATGTGTAATTTGTTTTTTTCTTTTTTTATGTTAAAACTTGTTAAAGGAGATTTGCAGTGTTGCCTATTTTTTTGTGCTCACCCAATTTTACAATACCTCTGATTGTCCTATTCCTTAAGGCTTTGAAGACAAGAAATGTGGACTTTCTCGGGCTTGGATATTTGAAATGGAGAGGGCAGATGTTATCCTTCTTTTCTTTCATTTAGTGTTTATTGAGTGCAATTAACCATACATGATTTTAATATCAAAGAAGATGAGAAATTCACACATTCTTGCAACTCACTTTCTAACCCAGCATTTTAGCATAAAAAGTTCAAATATAAAATTGAATGACTAGTCTTCTTTCCTTGAAATCTTATGGAACTTCTAGAGTTCTTTCAGAAAGAAAGAGAGAGAATGACAATGCTGCTGCTACTGATGACAATGATGGTTATGGAACCTTCCTCATTGTTCCTGTCATTTAGAGCCTGTCTTGAATGTGCCAAGCACCCAAACCTCAGCTTCTCATTCTCCTCTGGACCCTCCCTATTTACCGCAGACACTACTTTATTCCTTATTAAAGAACAGACTGAGATCTTTCCAGGGACCTGGTCTTCCTGCAGCTCATGATGAACCTAGTCTTGTTCTTCACATGGCTCATCTCAGGCCCCATCTCCTATTCAGGAATCAGCTTACATGTCATCTCAAAGTGTGACCCTCTTTGTGAAACTCTGTAAAATAGACCTGCTTCCTTATTACATAATTTATTTCTTGTAATTAACCCAACCTATGCTGTATGGCTGTATGGGTTGAATTTTCTCTCTTCTCTCACGTATATATGACCAATCTCTCATTCATGGATACTCAGTCTTCAGTTGTTGAATAAATAGAAGCTCTCATATCTGAGAAAGTTGGGTTATGTGGTCTACATCCCAGAATGAACAGACAGCATACAAGAACTCAACTATTTCTGTACCGGGAGATCATTTTTCTCAACAATTCTGAGCCCTTGGGGCACACCCAAACTCTGTTCCAAAGTGACTCAGAAGCAAAGTCTAAATTCAAAAAACAAAGGGAGAATGAAAGAATCCAATGAGAACAGAGGGAATCCTTCCACAGCAGAGAAAGTGTTTATTAAGGGTCTGTAGAACAGTTATGTCATGAGGAACAGAGGGAATTATGAGAACACAGAGCCCAGAGGAAAGGTTTGAGTAACATTAACTCCTCATCCATCCCCTAATTTTTAGGATTCTCAGAAGCAGCTGACACCATCGGCTCATCACAAAACAAATCAGACTCCAAGAGTGGTGAGCAGGAGAAATTCTCAGTTATGGAGCTGGTGCAGATGGCCATGTCCTGTTAAAGGGAGGAAGGACCATGGGTGGACATCTAGGGATCCTGGGCTGATTTTTCTCTGACGTGACCACTGTGTCTTTTCTGTCTGTAATTCCTAGCATCACAACCCCAAGATTACACAGTGGAGAATCTCATCCGGATGGGCGTGGCTGGCTTGATCCTACTGGTCCTTGGGATTCTACTATTTCAGGCTCGACACAGCCTGACAACACCCCAAGATGCAGCCAGGAGATAAATACAAGAGAGAACAAAGCACTTCTCAGAATGGTAGAGCCTTGGAAATAAATCTTGTGTGCCCAGCAGGTTTTGGAAAAGCATCTGGGGCATATGCTGAGTGACCTGTCTGCAGATTATTGTGAACTGGAGGAAGCATTGTTTATGTGCAGAGACCATGTCTGGACTCTTCTAACATTAAACTGTGTCATCTTCCTTCTAACCACTGTTGAGTTATCTTGATTGGCTCCTATCTTTCCCTCTTTCTGTGAAATCAGCATATATCCCATATGGCAGATATCAGTGCACACCTCCTTACACTTTCATGCTCTTGTATATTTTCAAGTAATACATTCTTCTTAATTCCTAATTGCCACATACCTTGATGTATGTTAAAGAGTCTTCATCTCCTCATTCAGAGCATGCAAGCTATCTTCATAAATCAATAAATTGGCATAACAAAGATCCAGCCTGAAAGAGATAAATCCAAATGATTCCCTAACACCCTCTCTGGACTCCACAAGCCATTCACTTTTCATCGGACGATACCTGTGCAGTTTCTTAAAAAATATCATCACTTGGAATAAAGACATTACTGTCTGAAGTGATAGCATGGTTCTTTACTGCCCCCGAAAAATCCATTGTTAAAAACACTTATTCAAGGCATTTCTCGATTTATCTGGTGTATAAACTCCCTTCATGTCCAACCTCATGGTGCCAATGTGAGGTCCCTGAAGTAGAGTTGGGAAGTGATACACAGAATTGACTTTTACAAAACAGTTCAAGCCAATAGGACACCTTGAGTGTCACTCTGATTGCCCCCAAATGCACCTAACTTTCCCTGTATTTTCTGTATAATGATCATTTCTACTTCAATGTTGTGGCAGTTTCAGTGAAATAACAAGGCCAAAATTCCAGCTCACTCAGGTGAAATGAAAAGAGAAAAGGGGTAATATCAGTTATCCTGAGTACTTGGTAGAACCATCACTCCCAGCTTCAAGGTCCTGATTTTTGTCTAATCCCCAGTCTGTGTAATTTCAAGGCAGCAGCTGTGTGCAGTGCATGCCAGCCTCTGGGGTCAGGGTGATCTGGATTCCATTCCCACATGGAAATTTACTGGAGGCTTGACCTTGAAGAGCAGACAAAATGTCCCTAAGCCTTTGTGTTGTCTTCTTTAAAGTGGAGATGATATTCGAGTGATAGAAAGGATTCCAACAGAAGAAAACTCCATTGATAGGCCCTGAAATAACTGATACCCAACAGATAGTAGT
The DNA here is from genome assembly GCF_041296235.1 of Equus asinus. Classification (NCBI taxonomy): domain Eukaryota; kingdom Metazoa; phylum Chordata; class Mammalia; order Perissodactyla; family Equidae; genus Equus; species Equus asinus. Next base: position 38,282,518 of record NC_091815.1, read on the forward strand.
TCCTTCTCTTAGACTTTCCTTCTGGGGAAGAGAAAAAAGTGGGGCCTCGTGGTGAGAGTCCCCCATTTCCTCCAGGGCTCTCCCTTCACTAGGATCCCAGATTTTCTAGCTTTGTTTTCCCAGCAATGAGTATCTGACAATCCATGCCTAGAGAAAAGGGACACTCTGAGCTCCAGGAGAACCAGTCACCATGATATCCCAGAACAACACAGCAGTCCAAGATCACTGCATGTGCACAATGACAACAGGCATTGAAAATGCTCCCAACAGAAAGTGCCCCTGGAAGTGGTTGTGACAGGTCAAAGTCCTCCATAGCCCACTCCACTGTCTGCTTCTGTCCTGAAGCTGGACACAGGCCTGTGTCCCCACATGGAGCCCATTTGTACCTGGCCCCCTCCCCATACTGTAGGGGCAAGACATGGATCATGGTGCTGCCAAGTCTCATGGTATCCCCATAGAAATGTCTCTATAATGATATTCAATATCCTTCAGGTAACAAGATGGCATGCAGTTTTGTGAATTTTCAATGCAATAAAAAATTTGGTCCTCAAAGAAACCTCATGACAAAATTATGAATCTTGTTTTCACTTACATGATGAGAAAGTAGAGGTTCAGAGATCCAGCAGCATGTTCAGAGTCACAGAGCCAAAGTGTGGAAAGCTCAGGAATGAGGTCAGGCTGCCAGATACCAGAGCCCAGTCTCGCAAACACTATATACATTTCCACCTCCTCCTACTTTCCTAGCACTGTCATAACATCACCATAAACCAGGTGGGTGAAAATAAATTTATTATCTTACAACTCTGGAGATTAGAAGTCCAAAATCAAGATGTCAGCAAGCCCATGCTCACTATTCAGGCTCTAGGGAAAATTCCTTCCTTGCCTCTTCTTAATTCTTGTTGGCTACAGGCACTCCTAGATTTGTGACAGCATGACTCCAATCTCTCCCTTCATCTTCACATGGCTGACATCTCCTCATGTATCCCTGTCTTCAATGACTTTCTCCTGATGTGCCCACTATCTGTTTCTTATAAGGGCAAAAAAGATTAGGTCCCATCTTAATCATTAGGTTCTTACCTTAACTTGATTACGTGGTCTGCAAATGCCCTATTTCCAAAAAGGTCTCATTCACAGGTCCTGGCACTGAGGACTTCAACGTATCATTGTAGGTGACACAATTCAGCTCATATGAACATCCAAAATAAAATATGCCTGTGAATGACTTTATCAAAATAAGTGCAACACTTATACCCTGTAGTGTTTTTTTTTTTAATCTGCTGAAGGAAATTGGAAAGACCTAAATCAATGGAAAGACATTCTAGCATCATGACTTGGAAGACTCAATGCTGTAAAGATGGCAATACTCTCCAAGACAATAAACAGAACTGATTCAGTCCCTTTCCAAAATCCCAGTGGACTTTTTCTGCAGAAGTGAAAAAGTCATTTGTCTAATTTGAGATCATTGCAAAAGACCCACAAGAGCCAAAACATCTTGAAAAAGAAAAGCAAAATTGGAGAACTCACACTTCCTGATTTCAAACTTAGTACAAACCCCAGTAATCAAAAGAGTGCAGTGTTGGCATGAGGACAGACACATAGCTGCATGGAAAAAAATGGAAGAACAAGATATAAACCCATGCATATGTCCAGTTTATTTTTGACAATAATGCCAAAGCCACTCAATGGGGAAAGAATAGTCTCTTCAACAGATTGTGTCGGTAAAACTGGATGTCCACGTGCAAAAGAAGAAAGCTGGATCCGTACACACAACATATGCCAAAATCATCTCAAAATAAAACAATATAGGGGCTGGCCTGGTGGTGTAGTGGTTAAGTTTGTGTGCTCCGCTTCAGTGGCCCGGGGTTTGAGGGTTTGGATCCTGGGCACAGACCTACGCACCACTCATCAAGCCATGCTGTGGCGGCATCCAACATGCAAAACAGAGGAAGATTGGCAAATGTATTGGCTCAGTGACAGTCTTCCTCAAGCAGGAAGAGGAAGATTGGCAACAGATGCTACCTCAGGGCCAATCTTCCTCACCAAAACAAAAAAAATAAGAATGAATATAAGAGTTATGTAAAACTCTTACAGAAAAACATAGAGTAAATCTTCATAAACTTGGATTTGACAATAGTTTTTTAGATATGACACTAAAAGGACAATCAGAAAAAATATACATGAATTCAACTTCATCAAAATTTAAAATGTAGGACCATTAAAAAGCACAATCAAGAGTGTAAATGACAACTTATAAAATTGGGAAAAAGATTGCCAATCATATCTAATAAGGATCTAGTATCCACAATATATAAAGAATACTTTTAATTCAACAACAACAAAAAAAGCCAACTAAAAATACTTAAATGGTGTGAATAGACATTTCTACCATAAAAAAAAAGATATATAAAAGGACAGAAAGCATATGAAAGATGGTAAACTCATTAGTAATTAGGGAAATGTAAATAAAACCACAATGAGATAATACTTTTCACCCACAAGATTGGCCATAATTTGAAAAACAATTAGCAAGTGTTGATGAGGATGTGGGGAAATCTGAACCCGCATTCATTGCTGATGGGAGTGTGAAATAGTTCAGCCACTGTGGAAAGCAGTTTGGCAGTTCCTTATGAAGTTAAAACCAGAATTACCGAAAGAAATAGAAATTCCCCTTCCAGATGTAAGTTTCAGTTATGCGAGAGTTATAAATTCTAGAGATCTGAGTCCAGCTATGTGTCTATAGTTAATAATATCGTACTGTGCATGAAAATTTATAAGCAGGGTAGATCTCATATTAAGTGCTCTTACCATGAAAAAGAAAAGGAAAAGAATTGTAAACAGGTATTCAAACAAACATTTCTACAAGTGTGTTCATAGAAGAACTATTCACAATACACAAAAAGTTACAGCAGCCCAAATGCCCATTAAGTGATGAAAGGAAAAACAACAAAAAAAAACCTGTGAATTGTTCCCAATTAGTGCATTTCCCCAGAACATAGAGACAGAATCCACAGTATCAGTTGAAGAGTTATTGTTTGGTGGAGAAGAGGTGATGAAGAGGCAGAAAGACTCAGAGCTTTTGATGGAGAGTGATGAAGAGAAGGTAGTGCTTCTTACTGAAACAAGGAAGCCAGAGAGAGGAAGCGTTTGAGAGAAACAAAACTAGGTACCCAGGTCAGGAGGAGATGGTGGTTCCCACTGTCAGTCAATTGACAGTAAGATAAACATCTCCTCAATTCTCCTTCTCCTCTTAGGGTCATCCTTCCTGTACTAGTCCCCTCGGCTCCTCTATTCAAGCAAGGCAGAGGGGGAAGAGCCCTCAATTCTTCACTCTTTTCCACCTCACATACAATCACTAAATCCACGGTTCTACACTTTAAGCCCATCTTCCTATGACCCCAGTTGATCACCACAGTCAAGCTCAGTTGAAGACTCAAGATGGCTTGTTGGTGCCACCCTATCCACTTCCTTTCTGCCTCCTACACCAGGCCCTCACTCCCTGAAGAAACGACTTATTCTCATGGCCCCAAACTTATCTGTCACTGACCCTCCCCTGCACAAAACCCTTTCACAGATCTCCTCCTTCCTTCAGTTAAATTTCAACTATCTCCACCTGACAACCCATGATGTTGATGACCATGCTGAGCTAAACTCCAGCCTCAGTAAAGCCAGCTCCTCCCTACAAACCAAACTCATCCCAGTTGACCAACTCCCCTCCCCAGACACACACACAACCTGAGTAATTACCACACTTGTGTCTTGTCATGGGTGGCTCTTTGCGTCTATTTGAACATGGCAGACTCCCTTCCAAACTTCCCATACCATGATAATGACAAATAACTCTTCCTGTCTCATCCCACTTAACTGTGGATGTATTTTTGTTGTCGGATTTGTGTAAGGGGTACAGAATAAATCCTAATAAACCGCTTAAAATACTGATTGAGTTATCATCTATATGTTGGATTAATGATGGAATTTGATCACTGTTTACATCAATGCAGTCCTCCTACAGAAGAGTCCCTACAGAGAGGTGCTCTTCTGAAAACAGGAGTCTATACATATATTCCTTTAATGAAACATTTCTCATTGCCTGAAAGATAAAACCAAAAAATACTTACAAGTTGCACAAGAGCCTATGTTAGCAGAGTGCACTATTACCTGACTACTCACAGTTCTTAGACTAGTTCACCCCCTTCCTGATTGAGGATGCTGGCCCTTCACCACACTTGTTTTAACCCTACCTTGTCTTTGTCTCTCCTTCTCCAGAAGGCCCCTAAACCCCCAGCACCAAGGTTTCTAGATGTTTACCTCTTACTGAGCCTCTCTGCTTTCTCTTATTCTCCTTCTCTGCAACTTACCAAGACTATAGTCAAATTATCCATTGTCTAAATATTTGTATTGTCCGTTGTCACTAGTCAGAGTTCCATGAACCAGGGAAAGAATCAGTCACCTTCACCAATGAGTCTCATGCCCGGGCATGGTAACTTCTCAATGAACCCAGGTTGATGCATAGATGGCAGAAGAAACAAAGAAAATTTTCATTTCCAGAGTCTCAGGAAAGGGAAGAGACCTACCTTAGGTCACAGAGGTTCTATAAAAAGCATAGTCAGAATTGGAACTAAAATTGGCTGGCTCCTAGACCCTGCCCTGCATCTTCTACCCTCATGTTCGGGGACAAGTGTCATGCTGTATTTGGGTTTGGCATAAGGTGGAGACAGAGCGTGTAGGGTCTTGTGAGTCTCAATTTGATCTGAAAGGCCCCCTGAGCCTTCACTTTTCTCAGCCTCATCCTTCAGGGAGAGCAGAGTGAGGCCCTAGGAGGGGGCTTCCTCTTCCTGTGAGGTCACAGATGAGGAGGCCATGACATGTCTCATGGACCCTGGACCTAGTCCTACCTCATGCATCTGTCTGTCCTGACAGGCTCTGTAGACCTTCTAACTTGTCTGTATGATTGGAGACCATGGAAAGCAGTGCCAGGACTCCAACCCTCACTGCCTTTCTCCATACCAGTGAGTTTTGGGGAAAAGAGGAGAGATGGTGTCCCCTCCCCTACCAGGTCTTGGTTTATGAGACCCTGGGACTCAGGAAGGTCAGTGAGGGGGATATCTGGGATGAAGGGAGATGTGCTAAGCCCCAGACCTCACCCCAGCACTGAGAGGCCCAGACTAGGCCTGGAGCTTCTATGTTTGGGATAGAGGACATGCTTCCACAGGGAGCTATCTTACAGGGCTGTTTTGAGGTCTGTGGGATCAGATACACGTGGGTGAGTTATCCCTAAGTCCCTATGCTTCAGTCTAATGAACTCCCCTGGGAAGCTTCTGAGAGCATGGAGGATCTCTGGGATGATGGTGACCAGTCTGGGATGGGCCTTGAGTGACACTGAGGGAAGCTGAGGGGAGAAGGACTCCCCTGACAGTTTAGGTCTGATTCCTTCCTGGGATCCCCTCCCAAACTGTCCATCTGGGCTGACTCAGGCTACATGGCCACCAAGTAGAGCACTATAACTATCTGACATCCTAGGTTTCTGCAGGTTGATGTCTGCCATCTGTATAAAGGGAGGGTGTCTTAACCATAGAATACAGAGGTCCCATGGGATTCCAGCAACAGGATCAGTTACTACATTGAACTCACATGTTCATACATTACAGGGCCATATCAGTATTTATGTCACAGCAGCCAGAATGGCTGGTCAGAATGAAATTAATGCCTGCCCCTGGTGGTGACAGGTAAGGGAGAGAAGATTGGTCTCCTCCCCACTGTGAGCTTCTCCTCACAGGTAGATGGGAATGGACTATGGACTCAGTCCTTAGCCCTCACAGTCCACACTGGTGTATGTAAGCTGACAGTCCCCCCCCCCCCCACCTTTAAAACAGCTCCCTCCTTATCCCTCAGGAGTGTATGGTGTACTTTCCCTCTCAGCCCACACAGGCCCTGTCTTGGTGTCAGGAGGAAACATATGTGGTCGGTATGAGAGGAAATGCATGAAAGGGAAGACCTTCAGCTGAGTTGGAGAGAAAAAGAGCACACTCCACCTCTGTCCATGGTGCTGACTTCTCAGTGTTGCTGAGAGTCATTATGAAAACTTGAAGGCAGAGAGTAAAGAAAGCCTCTCATTTTCAGGTCAAGGAGGTTGGAGGATTCACTGGAATTCATAAAGTGAAGTTGAGTTGGCTCAGTCACCCTTGGTTGAGACACTGACAAAATTCTATCCTTATCTGTGATACACCACATTAACAAAATGAGATACAAAAACCACATGATCATCTCAATAGATGCAGAGAAAGTGTTTGACAAGATCCAACAGCCATTTATGATAAAAACTCTCAATAAAATGGATATAGAAGGAAAATACCTCAACATATTAAGGCTATATATGACAAACCCACAGCCAACATCATACTCAATGGGCAAAAACTGAAAGCCACCCCTCTGAAAACAGGAACAAGACAAGGGTGTCCACTCTCACCACTCTTATTCAACGTAGTACTGGAGGTTTTTGCCAGAGCAATTAGGCAGGAAAAAGAAATAAAAGGAATCCAAATAGGCAATGAAGAAGTGAAACTCTCATTGTTTGCAGACGACATGATCTTACATATGGAAAACCCCAAAGAATCCATTGTAAAACTATTAGAAATAATCAACAACTACAGCAAAGTTCCAGGGTATAAAATCAACTTACGTAAATCAATAACATTTCTATACTCTAATAACGAACTAAAAGAAAAAGAACTCAAGAACACAATACCATTCACAATCACAACAAAAAGAATAAAATACCTTGGGGTAAATTTAACCAAGGAGGTGAGAGATTTATACAACTAAAACTACAAGATTTTCCTGAAAGAAATTGATGACGACATAAAGAGATGGAAAGACATTCCATGCACATGGATTGGAAAAATAAATTAGTTAAAATGTCCATACTACCTAAAGCAATCTACAAATTCAACGCTATCCCAATCAGAATCCCAATGACACTCTTTACAGAAATGGAAGAAAGAATCCTAAAATTCACATAGGGCAACAAAAGACCCCAAATCACTAAAGCAATCCTGAGAAAAAAGGCCAATATCACTGATGAACATAGATGCAAAAATCCTCAACAAAATTCTGGCAAATCGAATACAGCAACACATTAAGAAGATTATACACCATGATTGAGTGGGATTTATACCAGGGAAACAGGGATAGTTCAACGTCTGCAAGTCAATCAACGTGATACACCACATTAACAAAATGAGAAACAAAAACCACATGATCATCTCAATAGATGCAGAGAAAGCATTCGACAAAATCCATTTATGATAAAAACTATCAATAAAATGTTCATTTCAGCGTTATTTACAATAGCCAAGATGTGGAAGAAACCTAAGTGCCCATCAACTGATGAGTGGATAAAGAAGATATGATATATATATACACAATGGAATACTACTCAGGCACAAAAAAGATAAAATCATCCCATTCACAACAACATGGATGGACCTCTCAGGTATTATGTTAAGTGAACTAAGCTAGATAGAGAAAGACAATCTCTGTTTGACTCCACTCATATTTGGAAGTTAAACATGTAGACAAAGAGAGCAGATTAGTGGCTGCCAGGGCAAAGGGGAGGTGCGGGGTAGGCACAAAGGGTGAAGTGGTGCACCTACAACACGACTGACAAACAATAATGTGCAACTGATATTTCACAAGGTTGTATACTATCATAATCTCAATAAAAAGTAAAAAAAAATCCTTAGATGATGGTAGAGTCTAGGAAAACTAAATATGATACTTTAGACATGAGGTGTGATCAGTGACATGGCTCAAATCAGACTCTCAGCACCCACCACCTTTAGGGTGAGAAGAAGCTGGTCATCTTCCTGTGTGACAGGCACCTTGTAGACTGTATAAACTGTGGTGTGGGGACCCTGCCCACCACATCCTGTGAACTTGTCAGCCTTGCTCAGTTCCTGTCTCCTGCCCAACAGAAGCAGCACCACGTCCCCCAAATTCCTCAGCCTCCTGGGGTGTTGGTGAGTCCTGAAAGGGAAGGGAAGAGAGGGTCATGGTGGAAATCTGGGCTTCTTCATGGCACATGACCAGGTTCTGTGGATGGAGCTGCATCGAAGCCTGGGATCTGCTGGAGACAAATCATCTCTCATGTGGTTTCCTTCCAGGATTCTATCTGAGCCACAGGACCTGGGCACACATAGCTGAGTCATCCCCATTTACTCATTACTGTGTGAACCAAAGCCAGCATGTTTTACCTAGGGCTGTGGGGGCAGCAGAGGAGTTTGGGCTGATGCAGATGACACTGGGAGACCTGTGGTGACCCTTCTGGAAGTACAACGAGAGCAGCATTCCCTGTGGACCCTAGGTTCTTATTTTGTCCTGGGGACTCTACCTACACACTCCCCAAACACTAACCCATATCTGTGTTCACCTGAAGGAGGCTGTAAATTTCTAAAACTGGGGTCAGGGCAGATGACTTTCATCTCAATAATGAGAGAGGATCAAAATACTGGACCCACAAGCCCTCCGAGGACCAGGACCCCACGAGCCTCCTCCAACCTGTCCTTGAAATTAGGATCTGCAGGGCCTCCCACTAGACCTACCTCAGGGGAAGGGATTGGTCATCAGGCAGGGCCACCTGGACCTCAGGGCACACTCTGTTGTAGGAGAACTTAACAGAAGATGAGGGTTCATATTTCACCTCATTTTCATCAAGTAGAACTTGCTCCTCTCTCTGATGCATAATTGTTGTTCTTATTTAAAACTGTGTTTTAAGAGAAACTTTGTTCAAGATTTTATCAACACTCTTGCACAAGCAACAAAATCAAGAATAAACAAGTGGATGCACACTGCAATATTATTCAGCTAAAAAGAGAAGGAAATCCTACCATTTGTGATGACATGGAAGGACCTTGAGGGCACCATGCTAAGTGAGATAAATCAAACAGAGAAAGACAAATACTGTAAGATCTCACTTGTATGTGGAATCTAAAACAAACAAACTCATAGAAAAAGACATTAGATTTCTGTTCACCAGAGGCAGGGGGTGGGAGAATGGAGAACTGGATGAAGAGGACCAAAAGCTATTAACTTCTAGTTATAAGATAAGTACTGGGGATGGAATGTACAACGTGATGGCTGTAGTAAACACTGCTGTACGGTATATCTGAAAGTTGGTAAGAGAGTAGATTTTAAGATTTCTCGTTATAGGAAAAAAGCACATCATTTTTCTTTTTTTGGTATCTATATGAAATGATAGGTGTTAACTATAATTATTCTGGTGATAATTTCACAATATATACAAGTGAAATAATTATATTGTACACCATAATCTTATACAGTGCTGTATGTCAATTATATCTTTATAAAACTGGTTGGTAAGTAGATAGATAAATAGACTTATTGATTGATTAATGAGTGAGTCCGTAAATACATACATACATACAGTCATACATATGTACATACATAAATATTAATTATAACATTACTGCTTCCTGAATGGGTTGATCGTCTTTAACAGGCATACTTCCTATGTATTTTATATACATAAAATCACTGTCCTTAATTAGGAGCTCTGATGAGGACCGTTCTTGTCTGAATTCTGAACAGTCTCCACAGTTTGCAGTGGAGAGCAAAACCTAGCATTGAAGGGTGCTCTCAACAGCCAGAAATGACACACATGATTCACCCCAAAGCGATAGGGAGAGAGGTCCTGCTCCTTATAGAAACTAGCATGTCAGTCAGGGGGCTGTTTGTGAGAAGGAAAACCCACATTCCAGGGCCAGCAGGAAGAGCTGTGCTTTCCTGTGGGAGCAGAAGTGTATTGTACCAAACTCCCCAGGCTCCTCCACCCCCACCACCCCTTGGTTCACCTTGTCTCTGAAGGCACCATTGATGTCTCCAGTCACCCAAGGCAGAGAGGGAAGGTCACCCTCACTTCCTTGTCTCTTACATCTCTCAGCCAATCACCCAACAAAAACCATTCAGCCTCCAGAATCCCTCTGACCCCTGCTGTCCTCCTCATCCACAGAGTCCAGCCCACAGCCCACACCTGGACACATCCGGCCTGTGTGGATACATCCACCACTTTATTGGTTTCTGAGCTGCAGGCCCACACTCCCTTCTCCAGTTCTCCCTCCACATATCAGTCTTTCTAATCATTCTTCCATTTCAGGATCTGTCCCTTCCTTTCCCAAAATCCTTCCATGGTCCTCACTGTCTTCAGGGTAAACTCCAAACTCTTCTCTCTGAACTCAAGGCTGCTCATGATCAGTCCAGATGTGACCCTCCGCCCTCAGCTCTCACTTCTCCTTCCCTCCAAACCAGACAGTGCGATTACACCACAATTACACACACACACTCAGACGATGGGCCATTTAACATTTCTGTGCTTTCCCATTTTGGTTCTCCTGCAGAGCTTGGACCCAACAAATTTCTTCCCAACTGCCAGTCAAAAATAGACAACAGGGGCCGGCCTGGTTGTGTAGTTGTTAGTTCGCATGCTCTGCTTTGGCTGTCCAGCGTTTGCTGGTTCAGATCCCGGGCATGGATCTATACACCACCTTTCAAGCCATGCTGTGGCAGGTGTCTCACATATAAAGTAGAGGAAGATGGGAATGGATGTTAGCTCAGGGCCAGTCTGCCCCAGTAAAAAGAGGAGGATTTATGGCAGATGTTAGCTCAGGGCTAATCTTCCTCAAAAAAAAAGGTAGACAACAAAACTAAATTCCGTATCATCTCTATCATTGGTTAACTTTTTTTTGTCTCATTCAGAGACATGTTAGTTTCATAAAAGAAATCCACATAAATCATTTACAATCCTGTTTGACATATCAGTATTGGAGTAGTTGGAGTTCAACTATTGTTCTTTCTTTCTTTTTTTTTCATTTGCTATATAGGAGGAAATGTGACCCTCATAAAAATTTCTTATCATCAATCCTTTGTTTATTTTTTAAAATTTTTTAAATTGAAGTGACATTGGATTATAACAATATATAGCTTTCAGATGTACATCATAATATATTTTACATTCTGTGTAGATTACATCATGTTCACCACCCGAAAACTAATTATAGTCCATCCCCTCACATATGAGCCTAATCACTCCTGTTGCCCTCCCCCCACTCCCCTATGGTAACCACCAATCCAATCTCCAATGCTATGTGTTTTTTGGTCATTCTTTTAATCTTCTACTTATGAGTGAGGTTAAACAGTATTTGACTTTCTCCCTCTGACTTCTTTCACTCAGCATAATACCCTTGAGGACCATCCATGTTGTCACAAATAGCCGGATTTCATCATTTCTTATGGCTGAGTAGTATTCCATTGTGTATATATACCACATCTTCTTTATCCATTCGTCCCTTGATGGGCACCTAGGCTGCTTCCAAGTCTTGGCTATTGTGAATAATACTGCAATGAACATAGGGGTGCATGTATTTTTATGCCTTTGCGTTTTGAAGATCTTTGGATAAATACTCAGCAGTGGGATAGCTGGATCATATGGTAGATCTATTCTGAATTTTCTGAGGATACTCCATACTGCTTTACATAGTGACTGCACCAGTTTCCACTCCCACCAGCAGTGAACAAGTGTTCTCTTCTCTCCACATCCTCTCTAACACTTATTGTTTCCTGTCTTGTTAACTATAGCCATTCTGACTGGAGTGAGGTGATACCTCATTGTAGTTTTGATTTGCATTTCCCTGATGGCTAATGATGCTGAGCATAATCCTTTGTTTATATATTCCACTTTTCTTAGAAATAGAATCCAATGTCCTCACATGGTGGACAGCACCCTGCATGACCAGCCGCCACCCTTCTCTCTCTTCCTCTCTTTCAGATATTCTCCATGTCCTTAGGGTTCTCTAGAATGTCCTTTCATTTCTAGAAAGTTCTCATAGGTATCCTCTTCCATAGGTCTCTGCCTCCTCAAACAGCTATTCCCTCAACCACTGTCTAGTCATAATCTCCAGCTATTCTCATATTTCCCTTTGTAAATAAATTAACTTCAATAGTAGCCTTTGACTGTTCATATGCTGTTAATATGGTTTCTCAGAATACACAATGGGTTCACCTGGATCATGGATGTACTTCTGGTGTCTGGCCCCAATGCCTTGTACATAGAAGGTGTTCAGTAAATATTTGTTTAGGGACTTACCAAAGGCAGAAAGTAAGTTCTGCTTGCAGAGGCACTGATGAAATCTGTAATATGTCCTATTTAGAGCCAGCCTGTCAGAGAAACTGGGCCCTCATCCTCCCTAAGAAGGATTCAGGACAGGCAGAAATAGTCTTAAAATCAGGTGAGACCTCAGCTCTGGGCTGAGATGTCTCCAGAGGGCCTGGAGTCCTCCTGAGCACTTGACCTGGAGAAAAGCAGAGCCAGGCCCAGGGAGGGGCCCTTCCCTTCCTGTGGGTCCACAGCTGTGGGAACCCAAATGGGAGGCAGCAACCCCTGACTTACCACATCCTGTGCGTCTCTCTTTCCCTCGGGCCTGTGGTCTCCTCCATCTGCACAGCGGGAAAGTGCCATTGTTTCCATCTGCTCTGCTCTTCTCTGCCTCAGTCAGTTGTGGAGAGAAGGAAGGGGGACAGCAGGAGGGGATGCAGAGGCTCCTCACCCCCTTGTTCATGGGGAACCTCAGAGTTCAGTCAGCTCAAATGGAATGGGTCCCTGATGGGAAGAGAATCAGCTCAGACATCTGGGTGCAAATTTCTCACAGGGACTGTCTTCCAGGTCTGAGTCAGGTTCCAAGGACCCGAGTTCCAACAAGTGGTTCCTCCACAGGCTGCCATGTTCCCACCTTTTACTTTAGCCCCTGAGCACTGAGGAGCTATTCAAGTGATTATTAGATGATAGTGATAAAACCAAGAGTGTCCTGGTGTTGAGCTGGGATAATGAAAGATGGGGAAGGTCTTTGGACCCCAGACTCTGATTTCCTTCCAGGGACCCTCTTCAAACCCACCATCTGGGCTAAGCCAGGCTCTGTGGTTCACTGGGTGACATCCATGACCATCGGGTATCAGGGGACCCTGGAGGCACAGGAGTACCATCTGGATAAAGAGGGAAACCCAGAACCCTAGAGCAGACAGAGCCCACTGGAACCCAAGGACAAGGCCAAGTTCTCCATCCAACACATGACAGAACAATATGCACAGTGATATCCCTGTTACTATTTCAGCCTCACTGGCTGGTCAGAGCACAGTGACCCCCTGGAGCAGTGGTGACAGGTGAGAGGACACTCAGGGGTTCCAGCCTCAGGCTCTGCCCTCAGCAAGGGGGTCTTCTCTCAGGGGTGTGTCCCCTCTCACAGCCCAGCCCTGGGGATATGATGGGGGTGTGAGCCCCATGCAACATGCTGCCTCCTCCTCTCCTAGGATTCTACAGCAAACCCAACCTCCCAGCCCTGTGGTGACCTCAGGAGGGAACGTGACCCTTCAGTGTGGCTCAAGGCAGGAATTTGACAGGTTCATTTTGACTAAGGAAGGAGAACACAAGCCGTCCTTGACCCTGGACCCACAGCAACACCCTAATGGGCAGTCTCAAGCCCTGATCACTGTGGGCTCTATGACCCCCAGCCACAGAGGAACATTCAGATACTATGGCTGTTACAGAAACAAACCCCAGGTGTGGTCATGCCCCAGTGACACTCTGGAGCTCCTTATCCCAGTTGAGGAAGTCCCATCCTGACCCATACATATTTTGATGCACAAGACAGGTTATTGGTGTCTTTACTCCTGGGGGAGTCCCAGATGAAAGGGTGAGGTGAGGGGAGTGTGGGGCTCCTGGGCCAGAGACACAGAGGATGAGAGACAGTGAGACCTGGGGACAAGGCCTGGAGAAGGGGTGTTTTGGGAGGAATTAGCCCCTGCAATCCACGGATTTTCCTTCTCCCAGATGTGCCTAGAAAGCCATTCCTCCTGAATGAACAGGGCCCTGTCATGACCCCAGAAAGAATCTGACCCTTCCTTGTCACTCTGATGTTGGCTGTGGCAGATTCTCTCTGTTCAAGGAGGGTGGACATCATCTCTCCCAGCACCTTGGCCAGCAGCCCCAGGCTGGGCTCAATCAGACAAACTTCCCCTGGGCCCTGTGATTGGCTCCATGGGGGACAGTAAAGATGCTACAGGGGGCACAAACTCTTCTCTGAGTGGTCAGTCCCCAGTGACCCCCTGAACATCTTAATGGCATGTGAGGAGCCAGCAGGTGCTTTAGGGACCCAGACTCTGCCCTCTACCAGTTGTCACAACTGAGTGAGCCTCTGGTGCTCCTGGTCTCAGGTGAGGAGCCCCCACCCGTTATCCATTGATAGATCAGACCTTCAACTCACGGCCCTGTCCTGTGAGAGCTCAGCTGGGATGGGAAGGTAGGCGCAACAGGAAGGTCAGCCACAGGAGGATCTGAGCTCATAGAGGGATGGAAAAGACAGTTAGTCCCATACATTCTCCATGCCTTACCCCCACTGTGTATCCAGGCAGTGCAGCTTGTCTGCAGGGAAGAAATTAAAGATGTAAACACTGACATTTGAGGAAAAGCGATGGGACTATAGATGACATGAAAAGGCAGAAACAGCCCCACAGCATCCTTCTGTCATTGTTCCAAGCAATATTTGGGGTCTGCAGACCCTCACCTAGATGGATAAACCATTTCTGTTGAGTAGCAGAGCCCTTTTAGCCTAGAGGAATCACAGTCTCCATCAGGTTTTTGCTAGTTTTCTAGCTTACCCTACAACAGGGCAAATATTTACAGAAGGGATTATTTCCCACAGATCTTGAGGATGAAGGTGGAGGTTTAACGTGGGGGCGTCCTTTCTCAAGTAGCATTAAGGTCATCGGTGCATGTTAAATGGTCAGTGTTGGAGGAGATGCATGAAGGGGAAGAGGCCCAGAGGCCCAGAGATGAGGGTTTGAGAAAAGGACACACCATCCCTCACCTCTGTCCATGGTGCTGATTTAAGCCCCCCACCCCACACACACTTGTAGTCTTCATGCTGCCTATGGAACAGGCCCACAATGTGAAGAGCAGAGTACAGCGGACTTCTCACTTCTGGGTTAAGGAGTTTTGGGATACATCGGGAGTCGTAAGATGAAGACTAGTTGGCTCAGTCACTCGGGATTGAGCTCATTGACAAAATTCTATCAATATCTGGGAATTTGTTCTTGCCTCTACCTATCAAAGGAAGAATCCTATCCTGGATTTCAAAACACTCAATCAGTTGTGCACTTGGATGCCAGTGAGTTTCTGTGGGAAAAAGTACATGAATTTTTCCCTTGGGACTAGTCAACTCTGAGTATGTCCTGTCTTTACCATTAACTGTTATCATTATGTGGGAAGAAAGAAAGAAAGGCATAATTTCTGCCCCAATTTCTGTGATCACCTGGTTGTCTCCAGGATCAATTCATCCTCCAAAACATCTTCCATAAGAATTCATCTTTAGTATTCCTTTCCTCCTTCCCACCGTTACCTGGTAGTTCTTAACATTTCCTTTGTCATTTTATCAGAGCCTGCCTTATATCTATAAATATCTGTATTTTTTACAGGTGTCCATCTAAATATTTTATTTTATCATCTATCTTTTTTGCTTTTTTCTTATCAATCTTCAATCTTCCTATTGAGACTACAAAATGATTGAATAATTAGAAGTTGTGTTAATTGTGGTTATCCTTGATACTAGATAAATTGCCTGAGGTGTTGTACATATTCCATCATTTACTTTCAAAAAAATGACAGATAGAAGAAAAGAACGTGACTAAGAAATATGCAATCCCAAAGGAGACAAAAAAGAACTCCTTGTAGTGGAGAAATGAAAAGCGAGACCCGGACCCTCACTCCTTTATGCTTCTCATTCTCAGGGAAAATTGAAGCCCCAAATGTTCATCTTTCCTTTCTAATTTGATTCAGGATGAGACACCAGAGGTGATCACTTCAAGGGATTGAGATTAGCTTTATTAGTTTTAGAGACTCATTGGCGATCAGAGTAGATATCCCTTAGGCATTCTTACCTCTCCTCACACATATGCTATAATTTTTTTTCTCAAGAGTAGCCAATATCCTCAGCCCATCACAAAACAAGTCAGACTCCAAGGGTAATGTGTAAGGAGAAATACACAGTTATGGGGCTGGGCTCAGAGGGTCAAATACTGTCAACACAAGGCAAGTTCCCTCGATGGAATCCAGGGATCCTGGAGTGATTTTGGTCTGTTCTGATCTCTGTGAATTCCTTGTCCAAAATTCCTAGCCTCACATCCTCAAGTTTACACAGTGTGGGATCTCATCTGGATGGGCGAGGCTGGCTTGATTCTGGTGGTGCTCAGGATGCTGCTGATTCAGGTTCAACAAAGCCAGAGAAGAACACAAGATGCAGTAGGAGACAAACACAATAAACAGCAAATCCACCATTCAGTGACGTAGAACATTGAAAATAAATCTTGTGAGAGTTCCCGTCAAGATGGCGCTGTGAGCAGATGTTGAACACGCCTCCTCCCATGAACACAACCAGGTTACAACAATTTTGGGGAGAATCACTCTGGATTGAAAACCGAAAACTGGATAAAAAGAACCCCCACGACAAGGGACAGTCCTGATGAAAGCAGAAGAGGCAGTAACTCTGGCCGGAGAGGAAAAAAACCCACCTTTTGGAGCAGCGGAGCTTCTCAGCTGGCCAGGCGGGAGCCAACCTAAGGCACACAGCCGTCCCTGGAAGAGTGAGGTCCGGAGCGGGGGCAATACTGCTATAACCATCCTTCGTACTCAGCCCAACTGAGATGGGGGTCTTACTATCTGGCTTTGCTGGCTATTAACTGCAGCGAGGACACCCCAGAAAAGGTATTGGCCGAAAGCCGAAAAGATCCGGGTCTTAAAGGGCCCATGCACAAATTCACTCATTGTAGCAACCTAAAATCACCAGAGAGAAGGCTGACTGTCCTTTGGTGAAACAAGACTCACCTGGTGGGCTCTGGGGGCATCTTGGTGAGAGGAGGATCCTCTCCTGACACTGAGACATTGGTGGGGGCCGTCGTTCTGAGCTGGTCCAGGCGTGCTGATACGGACACAGGTGGGGGCCATTGAGGTGCATCCCTTTGTTTGTTAGCCCAGGGGTCTGCCACACCCACTAGAGCACCCACTAGACTAGGGGTCTAGTCTCAAAAGTTAGACTAGGGGTCTGCCACACCCACTAGAGCACAAACTGGATTTAATCCAGTTCAGCCAGGGCAGGCAACCAGCCCTAGGGACTGGCCCCACCTAACAGCAAACCCTCAGGCTACTTTTCAGCATGCATTGGCTGAGTGCCTTGATCCTCTACAGGCAGATAAGGGTGTCTGCCTCTGTGGGGCAGGGCTTGTGTGAGGACCAGGTGAACTGTGGGGGGCATTGGGGCAGAGGTGGGGGCCTCTGCAGTGTGGCGGTGGGCTACGCTCCAGGGGGTTGAGAAGTGTGCATGGACCAGGACTCTGTTAACAGTGTATGTGGTCCAGAGGGGAGTGAGGCTTACCAGCAGCAGAAGACTTGTGCTTCACACATAGCCACAAAAAATGATCAGCCCCACCTTCCAAATCCTGAAACAACTGAGTGTCTCCATGCCAAGGGCTAGCCCCACTCAGCTGCACTCCTAAGAGAACTGACATCAGCCTTGTTGGCGTCAGGCCTATCACAACTGTATGCCCCTGAGCCTAGCAACCAGCTACACTGGGTACCAACACAATTAAGAGGACACTTGCAATAAGAGTGTGCTAATAGACTTTGTAGCCAACAGTGCTGAGGCCCCTCCAAGCCGGATTTACAAACAGCTGGCCAGGGAAGGAAAGATCAGACTCCCTGGGTACCTGCAGTGGGAGCAACCCTGCCACAGCAGAAGACGCCCACAAAGGGGTCACTCCTGGTTCTTATGGTCTGGTGATGAGAGGGAAGCACACTGTTGGGCCGCATAAAGCATCTCATACATGAGGCCACTTCTCCAAGATCAGGAGACATAGCCGACTCACCTAGTACAAAGAAAATAGCACAGAGAAAGAGGCATAATAAGGAGACAAAGGAATACTTTCCAAGCAAGGGAACACTCCAAAACACCAGAAAAATAACTAAGTGAAACAGAAACTAGCGACCTCCTTGACAAGGAATTCAAACAAAATATAATGAGGATGCTCACAGATATGCAGAGAAGAATGGATGAACACAGTGAGCACATCAGCAAAGAACTGGAAGATATAAAAAAGAACCAATCAGAAATGAAGAATATAATACTTGAAATGAGAAAATCACTAGAGGGACTCAATAGCAGAGTAGAGGAAGCAGAAGAACGGATCAGCGAGCTAGATGAAAGATTAGAGGAAATCACCCAAGCAGAACAGAAAAGAGAAAAAGGAATTAGACAGAATGAGAACAGTGTAAGGGAACTCTGGGACAATATCAAGCGTGCTAACATTCGTATTATAGGGGTCCCAGAGGAGAAGAGAGAGACAAAGGGGCAGAAAATTTATTTGTCGAAATAATAGAGGAAAATTTTCCTCACCTGAGGAAGGAAACAGACATCCAAGTTCAGGAAGCACAGAAAGCTCCAAACAAGAGAAGCCCAAAGAGGCCCACACCAAGACATATTATAATCAAAATGTCTAAAATTAAAGACAAAGAGAGAATCCTAAAAGCAGCATGAGAAAGGCCACAAGTGACATATAAAGGGAAGCCCATCAGGCTGTCAGCAGACTTCTCAGCCGAGACCCTACAGGTGAGAAGAGAATGGCATGACATATTTGAAGTGCTAAAAGGACAAAACCTACAACCAAGAATACTCTATCCATCAAGGCTGTCATTCAGAATGGAAGGAGAGATAAAGAGCTTCCCAGACAAGCAAAAATTAAAGGAGTTTATCACTTAGAAACCAGTTCTACAAGAAATGCTGAAGGGACTTATTTAAGTGGGAAAGTGATGACCACAAATAGAGATAAAAGAGAAAAATTATCAAAAAACCCAAAACAACAACAAGAAAAAACAGGCAATAAAATCACTTGTAAGGTAAAAGTATAGTAAAGGCAGCAGATCAACTACCTGTGAAGGTAATATGAAGGTTAAAAGACAAATGTACTAAAATTACCTATTTCAATGATAAGAGGGTAATGGATATACACACACTAAACAAAAGACTATATATGATGTGAAAAACATATAATGTGGGAGGAGGGGAGTGAAAAAGTAGAGCTTTTAGAAAGAGGTCAAGCTAAAGAGTCTATCTACTCAATATAGACTGTTATATGCATAGTATATTAAATAGGATCCTCATGGTAACTACAAACCAGAAACCTATAACAAGCAGGAAAAAAAGTAAGACAAAAGAAATCAAACATATTACTAAAGTTAGCCATCAAACCACAAGTGAAGAGAGCAAGAGAAAAAGAAAGGAACTGAGAAGAACTACTAAAATACCCCAAAAAAAGAAAAAGTGACAAAATGGCAATAAATACATATTTATCAATAGCTTCTTTAAATGTCAATGTATTAAATGCTCCAATCAAATGCCATAGGGTGGCCAACTGGATAAAAAAACAAGATCCATCTATATGCTGCATACAAGAGACAAACTTCAGACCTACAGACACTCACAAACTGACAGTGAAAGGATGGAGAAAGATATTCCATGCAAATGGCAAAGAAAAGGAAGTGGGGGTAGCAATACTTATATCAGACAAGATAGACTTTAAATCAAAAACTGTAATAAGAGACAAAGACGGGCACTACATAATAATAAAGGGAACAATCCAACAAGAAAATATAACACTTGTAAATATCTACTCACCCAACATAGGAGCAGCTAAATGTATAAAGCAATTATTAACAAGCATAAGAGGAGAAATAGACAGTAACACAATAATAGTAGGGGACTTTAAGACTCCACTTACACCAATGGATAGATCATCCAAACAGAAGATCAATAAGGAAACACTCGCCTTAAAGGACACATTAGACCAGATGGACTTAGTAGATATATATAGAACATTCCATCCAAAAACCACAGAATACACATTCTTTTCAAATGCCCATGGAACATTCTCCAGGATTGAT
Source organism: Equus asinus (assembly GCF_041296235.1). Lineage (NCBI taxonomy): Eukaryota > Metazoa > Chordata > Mammalia > Perissodactyla > Equidae > Equus > Equus asinus. Next base: position 38,302,565 of record NC_091815.1, read on the forward strand.
CACATATTAGGCCACAAAACAAGTCTCAATAAATTTAAGAAGATTGAAATAATACCATGCATCTTTTCTGACCACAAAGGTATGAAACCAGAAATCAACTACAGAAAGAAAACCAGAAAAGCCACAAAAATGTGGAGATTGAACAAAATGCTACTGAACAATGATTGGGTCAATGAAGAAATCAAAGAAGAAATTAAAAAATTCCTGGAGACAAATGAAAATGAAAACAAGACATGCCAAAATCTGTGGGATACAGCAAAAGCGGTTCTACAAGGGAAGTTTATAGCAATTCAGGCCTACCTCAACAAAGAAGAAAAATCCCAAAAAATCCCACTTTTAGACAATCTAAAAGTGCACCTAAAGGTACTGGAAAAAGAACAAACAAAGCCCAAAATCAGCAGAAGGAAGGAAATAATAAAAATCAGAGCAGAGATAAATGAAATAGAGACTAAAAAAACAATAGAAAAAATTAATGAAACCAAGAGCTGGTTCTTCGAAAAGATAAACAAAATTGACAAACCCTTAGCTAGACTCACCAAGAAAAAAAGAGAGAAGGCTCAAATAAATAAAATCAGAAACAAAAGAGGAGAGATTACAATGGACACCTCAGAAATACAAAAGATAATAAGAGAATATTATGAAAAGCTATACGCCAACAAATTGGATAATCTAGAAGAAATGGATAAATTCTTAGAAACATACAACCTTCCAAAACTGGACAAGAAGATGTAGAAAATTTGAATAGACCGATCACCAGTGAGGAGATCGAAACAGAAATTAAAAACCTCCCAAAAAATAAAAGTCCAGGACCAGATGGCTTCCCTGGTGAATTCTACCAAACATTCAAAGAAGACTTAATACCTATCCTTCTCAAACTCTTCCAAAAAATTGAAGAGGAGGAGAGGCTTCCTAACTCCTTCTACGAAGCAAACATTATCCTGATACCAAAACCAGACAAGGACAACACAAAAAAAGAAAATTACAGGCCAATATCACTGATGAACATCGATGCAAAAATCCTCAACAAAATACTAGCAAATCGAATACAACAATACATTAAAAAGATCATACATCATGATCAAGTGGGTTTCATTCTGGGGATGCAGGGATGGTTCAACATCCACAAAGCTATCAACGTGATACACCACATTAACAAAATGAAGAATAAAAATCACATGATCATCTCAATAGATGCAGAGAAAGCATTTGACAAGATACAGCATCCATTTATGATAAAAACTCTAAATAAATTTGGTATAGAAGGAAAGTACCTCAACGTAATAAAGGCCATATATGACAAACCCACAGCAAATATCATTCTCAACGGAGAAAAACTGAAAGCTATCCCCCTAAGAACAGGAACCAGACAAGGATGCCCACTGTCACCACTCTTATTTAACATAGTATTGGAAGTCCTAGCCAGAGCAATCAGGCAAGAAAAAGAAATAAAATGGATCCACATTGGAAAGGAAGTGAAACTGTCACTCTTTTCAGATGACATGATTTTATATCTAGAAAACCCTAAAGAGTCCACTAAAAAACTTTTAGAAATAATAAAGGAATACAGTCAATTTGCGGGATGCAAAATCAATGTACAAAAATCCGTTGCGTTTCTATACACTAACAACGAAGTAGCAGAAAGAGAAATTAAGAATACAATCCCATTTACAATTGCAACAAAAAGAATAAAATACCTAGGAATAAACTTAACGAAAGAGGTGAAAGAGCTGTACACCAAAAACTATAAAACATTGTTGAAAGAAATCGAAGAAGACACAAAGAAATGGAAAGATATTCCGTGCTCTTGGATTGGAAGAATTAACATTGTTAAAACGTCTATGCTTCCTAAAGCAATCTATAGATTCAACGCAATCCCTATCAAAGTTCCAACAACATTTTTTTACAGAAATAGAACAAAGAATCCTAAAATTTATATGGAACAACAAAAAACCCTGAATAGCCAAAGGATTCCTGAGAAAAAAGAACAAAGCTGGAGGTATCACACTCCCTGATTTCAAATTATACTACAAAGCCATAGCAACCAAAACAGCATGGTACTGGCACAAAAACAGACACACAGATCAATGGAACAAAATTGAGAGCCCAGAAGTAAACCCACACGTTTATGGACAGCTAATATTCGACAAGGGAGCCAAGAGCATACGATGGAGAAAGGAGAGTCTCTTCAATAAATGGTGTTGGGAAAACTGGACAGCCACATGCAAAAGAATGAAAGTAGACCATTCCCTTACACCATGCACAAAAATCAACTCAAAATGGATTAAAGACTTGAATGTAAGACCCGAAACCATGAGACATCTAGAAGAAAACATAGGCAGTACGCTCTATGACATTGGTCTGAGCAGCATATTTTCAAGTCCCATGTCTGACCAGGCAAGGGAAACAAAAGAAAAAATGAACAAATGGGACTACATCAAACTAAAAAGATTCTGCACAGCAAAGGAAACTATCAACAAAACAAAAAGACAATCTAACAATTGGGAGAAGATATTTGCAAACCACATATCAGATAAGGGGTTAATATCCAAAATATACAAAGAACTCATACAGCTCAACAACAGAAAAACCAACAATCCAATTAGAAAATGGGCAAAAGATCTGAACAGAGATTTCTCCAAAGAGGATATACAGATGGCCAACAGGCATATGAAAAGATGCTCAACATCATTAGCTACCAGGGAAATGCAAATCAAAGCTACAATGAGGTATCACCTCACTCCTGTCAGAATGGCTATAATTAACAAGACAGGAAACAACAAATGTTGGAGAGGGTGTGGAGAGAAGGGAACCCTTGTTCACTGCTGGTGGCAGTGCAAACTGGTGCAGCCACTATGGAAAGCAGTTTGGAGTATCCTCAGAAAATTAAGGATAGATCTACCATATGATCCAGCTATCCCACTGCTGAGTATTTATGCAAAGAACTTGAAAACACAATGGCATAAAGATACTTGCACCCCTATGTTCATTGTGGCATTATACACAATAGCCAAGACTTGGAAGCAACCTAGGTGCCCATCAAGGGACGAATGGATAAAGAAGATGTGGTATTTATACATGATGGACTACTGCTCAGCCATAAGAAATGACGAAATCCGCCATTTGTGACAACATGGATAGACCTTGAGGGTATTATGCTGAGTGAAATAAGTCAGAGGGAGAAAGTCAAATACCATATGATCACACTCATAAGTAGAAGATAAAAATGACAAAAAAAAACCCACATAGCATTGGAGATTGGACTGCTGGTTGCCATTGGGGAAGGGGGGAGGGGGTAGGGCAAAAGGGGTGATTAGGGTCACATGTGAGGGGATGCACTATAATTAGTGTTCGGGTGGTGAACATGATGTAATGTATCCAGAATTTGAAACATGATGTACATACAAAAAAAATTTTTTTAAAGAAATGTTTTCATTAAAAAAATAAATAAATCTTGTATGATCAGAAGGTTCTGGAAGAATATCTGGAGCATAGATTGAGGGAACTGTCTGCTGAGAGTATCAAGCTTAGTGAAAGTTTTTGGCAGCAGGCAATGTCTGGAGAGTTGCCTGTAAAGAATCTGCTGCAGCTCAACTATTGTGCTTTCTCTTCTATCCTTACTGACTGTCCTTGATGGTCCTCTTCTATTCTTACCCCCATGACATGAGGCAACATCCACAAGCAGGTTTGGATCCACATCTATATGTCACTTTATGCTTTGGTCCATTTTTATACATATACACTCTTCTCGGTAAATAACGTTTTTCTATACATAACGTATATTTATTTTCCCTACAATTTACTGAGGTGGAATTGAATAAGGATGGAGAAAGCCATAGTCTTCACTAGACACTGAATATTAACCAAAGCTGCTCTTGCTCTGTTACAGCAAGTACTTCATAGGTTGGCATCAATGTTCCCTCAAAGCATGATCATCATCTACCTGTTCAACCTCACCTGAGTCTAATCACACAATGAGCCCTTTCCCATTGAGAAACTGGATTTCTGAACACATTGGCCAATATCACAAGATACTTAATTAGGAATTTAAAATGGGTTCATGAGTTTCTGAACTCATCATGTTCCATGAATCTGAATTGATGTGGAGGTCATCAATATGGACTGGGCTTATTTCAGAGATCAGGTTCACCTATCTTCAATTTTGATTGTCAAAATCATTGTTCTGTGAGGGCATGATGATAGGAACTCTTCTGCCATCCTGCTGGCAGCTCTCTGTATGTCTGCTTTTTAATTCTGATATTCTCCGTCTTAATATGATGTAATTTTATCATCCCTGTTTCTTAATATTTTATAAATTTAAACATTCCACTTTACTATTTTACTAATTTCATGAAGTGTTGAATTTTAATACCATTTTCTTATTGTAAATTGCTAATGAAATTTCAGCATATTCACGGAACATAATATGCAAGAAATATGGAAAGAATCAGACATACTTGCCTTTTTGTCTAAGTGTTTCAGATTTTAGGTACAATATGGGCCTTAAATACGTGCATTCCCTCCTTGTTCCTGTATATATAGCATTATATTTTGTTTCTTTCTTTCTTTATTTATTTATTTACTTATTGTTTTCCACGTATATCACAAACCATTGTATATCATATACGACATTAATAATGCAAAGTTTTATAATATTTTTACACATTAGATTAAGCATTGAAGTGTGTCACTTACTCTTATAGAAATTTTCTTTTCACCCTCTCAGTCTATCTTATAAATATTTTTTGAAACTCCAATTTTCTATTAACTTATGTTTTATGCTTTTCAAAAGATATGTGATTACATGAATGTATGTTTATGAGTGCTATACCTTTGAACTGAATATATTATTTACGATAAAATATTTTATAAAACCATTTTGCCTTATATTCAATTCTGTTGAATATTTAAAGCTTTCAGCTAATTTTACTAAGTGAGAATAACACCGTTATTTATTTTAAAACTCTTTAATGATTTTGTATTTTTTGAGAGATCATTGTTCATATAAATCAGTTTTTTTCTGGGTGATGTGCTTTGATCTAACCCTGGAGTAAGTCCATTAATCTTTTAATGATTGCAAATAAGTGAATAAATTTGAAGTATTTCCACCATTTTATTTAGTGTGGGTTTGTTATGGATTAAGATATCCTGCATTCTGTTATTTTCATTTCAAATTTCCAGACCACTTTTGGGTTGATCGATATGTTTTTGTTTTTTATAATTACATCAACCAGTTTGGAGGTTATAAATTGCTTTTTAATTTTAGATAATCACCCTCATTATTAATATTGGTATTTAAATTTATAATTTTGAACAATTTTCATTCACCATCTCCCGTAGATGAGGAAAAAGACATTATATATGAGTTGAACTCTCAGTACTTACTTTCTTTTAAAAGCTCTCTTTCTCTGTTTCTCTTTCTCTCTCTCTACCATATACACACAGACACCCATCTGAACACTCCCAATGTCATGATTTAGCTTTCTTAAATATAAATGTACATATGCATGTTTACAAAAATATGCTTTTCCAGTGTTTATTTGTTTTGCCGTCTTTTTCTCACTTCTCCATCTTACTTTTTTTATTTTCCGTCTCTTGTTCTTTTGGCTTAATTACATACTTTAGTTTTGCTTCAGTGAGTATGTAAACAGGAAAACGTCTAAAACCTTCTATATCTTGAAATGCCTTATTTTCAGTCTCTATTTTTATTAAGATACTTGAAAACATTTTCTTGTTTTAAGTAAAGTATATGATAGAGCTGTGAGGAGTGGAAAATATGTCTGATGGTTAAGGATATATCCCTAGAACCCTCCTCATCCCTCATGAAGATGAAGCCTTAAGCTTTAACGTGTGAGACAGGAGTCCAAACAGGTCAGATGTGCCCCAGGTCTCCTCGTGCCTATGGATTTCTCCTCTGCTTACTGTTTCACTTTTGCCCCTTAAAAGTAATTTGGGTGAGTGTAGAATTCTTCACTCACAATTAATTCCTTGAATGTACTTTTCTTATATCATTTGGTATTTTTTTCTGTGTGAAAGTCAGCTGCCATCAATTTCCTTTATTTTTCCATGAAATATTAAGACTCAGATTTCATCGATACATCCATGCACCCCAGCACTTACACGTTCTTTCTACATCACTGTAAAAAGTCCAACCATTTCCCTCTAGGACTGCTGCCAACATCATTCTCACTGCTTTTCTCCTGAAACTCACCACATACATTGTGCTTCTCTTTTTATTCCCCATGCGCCTTATTTTTTTAATTCCAGTCTCTCGGTATTGAATTTTACAAATTTCCTCATTACTTATTCCACTTTCATAACTGGATCTTCAGCCATATAATATCTTTGATGGAAAGAATATTTTGAGTATGTTAAAGTGGAATTATTATTTTTGCCTCTAAGATATTTCTCTAGTTCATTTATAAAATTATGTATACCTCTGTAATATAACACTTTTTGTTGTTTCAAGAGTCCATTTTCCTTCTTTAATTTTTCAGATATTTAAACATGCTTAAATTAGTATGAATTTCATGTATTCCTTGCATTCTATTTCCTCAGATATGAGCCTCCAGTAATTGCTTCATGGATTGTCTTTCATAGCACTATTGAACATTTTTAGGATTCCTCTTTGGTGTCCATTCCTGTTGGACACTCGCCTGATTTTCCATAAAGAGTTTCTTCCAGGGCTGTCTTCATATTCAGGGCTGAAAGGGGTGGATAGTTGCAGTTACTTTGCCCCATGGTATCCACTTTCCAAACCTTAGCAACTGACTAGGTGTGTGCCTGGCAGGGATGGCTCTAGCATGAACCTCACACTCATTCATGAATAGATGCCCATGTTGGACTATACTGAACTGAATTTGTTTTACAGTCACAGAGGATGTTCCTTAGTGTTGACTATGGGGCTGGGTCAGTGGGCAGAGATACTCCAGTGCCCATTCACAAACATGAGGGATGGAAACACAACTTCCTACTTTCACCTTGAGCCCTGCTCCCCTCCCTACATGTGAGGACCTGGAGTCCGCTTCAGAGGTGGAAACCTCCACTCTAATGACCCCTTGCTTGTCCCAGGCACCTGAGGGCTCTCAGCTTTGATATGTTTTCCTTGTGGTTCCCTCTCTATTTTGAAATTTTCATTTCTCTTTCTCTGCAAGTGACTGTGGCTACATATTTCAGAAATATTATAAATAGCATTTCTCGGTGTTAAGAGCAGATGGGGACTCTTGAGTGGCACATAAATCATCCACCCTGACTATGGAGTCTGACACCTCGATCCTTTCACATTTCAAACTCCACACGTCTTCATCAGATCCAGAAATTAGCAATGATTTATCCCTCCCATGAACTCGGCACCACTCTGAGGGGTGGGATTCATGACAACATGCTGCCAGCGAGGAAAATGAAGCTCAGAGACTGGGCATTAATTCTCAAGGTGACATGGACAGTGGAAGATGGAGGAATATTTAAATAAGAATCAGCTTTGTCCCCCAAATCAGAGCACTAACCCACTCATTGTCCCCTAAAGCTCAAGACAGGACCCCAGGATGAGGAGGAGAGCTCTGCTCAAGGGAAAAAGGGCTCTGAGGAAACAGGAATGACTTAGAGGTTTGTTCCCTGAGGGATTGTGGTGGATGCTGTTGAAATAAAAAAGAGAAATTCGAGAAGGCACCTGTGATAGAAAGAAAATTCACACTCTGGAGCCAAGAGAAGAGTCATGTTTTCTTCCCTATTTCCATTTATTTATCCTTTGTGCTCATTGTCACTATGATCTTGACCAGAACTGTGCAGTTAGATGTTGAGCATGTCTCTCTGCTGATCTGAGCTCTGCAGTGCAGCAGGAACCTGCATCTTCCCTGACGTATCTCCAGGGCATAGATGACCAGTATTTATGGTGAAGAAACCACAGGGATGTTCTGATGGATGAGTTGAAGAGTGAAGGAGATCCCTCTGGGGAGGCTCTGAGAGGGAAGGACATGTCCTGGGTCACATCCCCTGGAAGAGGCATCTCAGGAAGGCACATGTATTTGCTGCTCTGACTTGGAGGTGAGAGCCAGGCCCCTGGGGTAGGGCAGTTCCTCTTCCTGTGAGGTTGCTGATGTGGCAGCCCTGTGACTGGGAGACAAGCCTTCAAGTGGCCACAGCCTGTGTGTCTGTCTTACTGAGCACTGTGGTCTCCTCCATCTGCACAGCTGGGGCGAGAGGGAGGAGACGCCATGATCCCCACCCTCACAGTGCTGCTCTATCTTGGTGAGATTTGAGGAGGGGGTGCTGGAAGCCCTAGTCTGGTAGGGACCCCACCCCACAGCCAGACCCTGGTCTCTCAGGAGACCCCAGTACTCAGAAGGCTCATGAGGAGAAGGGTTCTTCTCAGGCTTCAGGGGCAAATCTCTCACAGGGAACCCTCTTCCAGGGCTGACTCTGGACCTGATGACCCCAGTGCAGGCAGGTAAGTCTGTCTCCAGGTGTCTCTGGTCCCACCTCTTCACGGGGGACAGGACACCACCCCTGGCATCTGGAGATGGAGAATAGAAGTTTTAGACTGACAGATGGAGGATGTCTGGGAGGATCCTGGGGCCGAGGGCTGGAGAACTGCAGTACTGAATGTATTGTGACCCAGCCTTTGATTTCATTCCAGGAACCCTCCCCAGACCCACCATATGGGCTGAGCCAGGCTCTGTGATCTCCTGGGGTAAGCCTGTGACTATCTGGTGTCAGGGTACACTGGACGCCCAGGAGTACCATCTAGATAAAGCGGGAAGCCCATCACCCTGGAGAAGACAGAACTCATGGGAGCCCAGGAACAAGGCCAATTTCTCTGTTCCACAGATGACGGATCTTTATGCAGGACAGTATCACTGTTACTTTATCAGCCCCACTGGCTGGTCAGAGAACAGTGACCCCCTGAAGCTTGTGGTGACAGGTAGGAGGACACTCATGGATCCCAGCTTCAAGCTCTGCCCTCAGGAAGGGGGTCTGCACTCACAGGTGTCATTCCTCTCACAGCTCAGCCCTGGGGGACATGAGGGAGGCATGATCCATTTAACATGTTGCCTTCTTCCCTCCTAGGGGTCTTCAGCAAACCCGCCCTGTCAGCCCTGCCAAGTCCTGTGGTGACACCAGGAGAGAATGTGACCCTCCAGTGTGTCTCATGGCTTGGATTTGACAGGTTCATTCTGACTAAGGAAGGAGAATCCCAGCCCTCCTGGACCCTGGACTCTCAGCGACACCCCAGTGGGCAGCCCCAAGCCCTTTTCCCTGTGGGCCCCGTGACCCCCAACTACAGGTGGACCTTCAGATGCTATGGATATAACAGGAAGTACCCCGAGGTGTGGTCAGTCCCCAGTGACCCCCTGGAGCTTCTGTTCTCAGGTGAGGCGCCCCTGTCCCTGTCCTCTCTGAGATCAAAGGGTCAGCTCAGGACTCTGTCCACAGGAGAGCTCTGATCACAATGGAGATAATTTCAGCACAATTGATGTTCCACAAGGGAGGGCCGATCCATGAAGGGATGGAAATAGGCAGAGGCCTCTCACTATTGGGGCATCTTAACCCTGAATCTTAGCAGAGATACAGAGTATGGAGAGCTGAGTGAGACAAAGGTCAACCCAGGAGGAATGTGACTAGACTGAGGGTGAGAAGACCGTCCCCACTGCTCACCTCCTGATGTCTCCATCTCAGAAAATGAGCCTCTGGTGTCCCAGGTCCCACTGGACACTGTCCTATAGAGGGAAGAATCCCAACCTGTGCATACTGCTCTACATGGCCCTCCTGTGCTCACCTGGGGGCCTCATGCCTCTCAGTGCACACCTGAGACTAAGGAGGGACCATGCACGGCTCACTGGGGTCTCTTAGGGGATTACTGCATAGCACCTCTGTGTGCAGCTCATGTCCACTCTGCATTTTCTGTGCACACTTCTCTATCATTGCTCTCTTTCTCTGAGAATTGTTATAGCAATACTTGTGTATATAAATTTACAAATCTAAGTTATAAAGATTGAAAATGAAAACTTTAAAATAGAAAACTTTAAAAATAGAAAACTTCAAAATAGGGAATTCTACTCCTATTTTCATTGGGACTATTAAACTTATACTTTTGTTATGGAGAATAATAAAATTAAACTTCTTATTAATATGAAGTTTCCTTACAAAAATTGCTTAAAAGGAAGGTTTATTAATGACTTCTTGCTCTTTGTATTTCTATTCATAAAATTGTCTTTATCCATAGCTTAAAAATTGCTTAACTACTTTAATAATTTATAACCAAGATCTTGATTTCTTCATATTTTTATTTTATTTAATCAATTTATTTTTAAATTTTACTTTTTGCAAATTTATTTGTATATTATATTAATAAGAAATGATTTATTTCCAATGACCACTTCTGATTTACTGACAATAATTATATCAACCACAAGAAAATTGAAATTTAACTTCTTTGGGGTTATTTTAAGAATTTTTTTTTATTTTGCAACAGTAGATTCTCCTCAAGCTAATTTTATTTGCATAAAATGCTATATGATAGCAATGACAAAAAATATTAAGGTTTAGTTGTGTCACTTTAAGAAAACTTCTTCATTTTTAGCTGAAATTATTTAAGCCAAATGTGTCAAAAATCTGTGTTTTCTATGCACAACATTATTGATCCATCCATTTCAGTTCATTTTTCTTTTACATCAGGGATTTATTAGGAAAAACATCTTTTAAAAATAAATTTGAATTTCTTTTCCAGACAATTGCACATCTCCTGAACAGTTATATTTTCTGTTTAATTTATAAACATGGTGAGATACTTTAAAAAGTCTTCTTGGTATTAAACACTAGGATAATAATCCCACTGAATGATGTCTATCATTCGTTCATATTTTCTGAATTGTATACGCTTATTTAACATTTTATATGGCATCTGTCATTAGCATTGACCTCTAATATATTTTTGTTTTTTAATCCTTTTTTTTTTTTGGTTTGTATGTGAAAACTGGTTAAAATAGATTTTCAAGATTACCTATTTCTTTGTGCTTACCCAGCTTTCTAACAGAACTGACTTTCTTTGTTCCTTAAGGCTTTGAAGACCAGAACTGTGGACTTCCTTGGTTCTGGAGATTTGATATTTAGGGGTTAGAGATTATCTTTTAAGATAAAAAGCATATGATTAGCCTTCTCTTCTTGAAACCATACAGCAGTTTTCAGAGTCGTGCCAGAGAGAGACAGAGAGAATGATGAGGATGAGGGTAATGAAAATGATGGCACCTCCCTCCTCTGTGCCGTCATCTGTGGCCTTTCTCAAATACACCAAACCCCCGGATCTCAGCTCCCCCTTCTCCTCTGGACCCTCCCTACATCCCACAGATATGACTTTATTCCTTAATGAAGAAAAGACTGAGATCTTTCTGAGGACCTGCTCTTCCTGCAGCCTGTGACACTCCTTGTCCCGGCCTTCATGTGGCTCATTTCAGGTTCCTTCTATTCGGGAATAAGTTTAAATGTCTTCTCCAAGTGTGACCTTCACTGAGACACTGATCAGAACTGACCTGCATAAATAGATCCACATAGGATCATGCTCTAAGAAAGCAGAAACACCGTTTTATGTCCCACTGAATTAACATCACTGTTTAGAAAATATACATTTGCATATAAGGTGTGTGTGTTTGTATCCCACTGTAAGTATACCTAACTATGAAGAATGAATTAACAAAAGACTAAATGGATGACTAATTTCCAGGTGAAGATTAGACTGTAGATTCCAGAGGGAAGGAACTGATTGAGATGGCATGAAGGGGACCAGTCCCAGAATTCTACCCCTCTGTGCTAAAGACATTGAGGAGCCCTTGGTACCAACCCTACATCCATGGATCCTGGGGCCTCAGTTGTTGAATAAATAGAAGCTCTTATATCCAGAAGAGTTATCTTACAAGGTCCATATCCCAGAATGAACAGAGAGCATACAAGAACTCAATTATTTCTGTACTGTGAGATCATTTTTCTCATCAATCTGGAATTCTTGGGACACATACAAACTGATCCAAAGTGACTCAGAAGCAATGTTTAAATTAAAAAAAAACACACACACAGAGACTGAATGAATCAAATGAGAACAGAGCAAATCCTTCTATGGCAGACAAAGTGCTCATTAAGGGACTGCATAACAGTTACATCAGGAGGAACAGAGGGGATTATAAGACCACAGAGCCCGGGAAAAAGGCTTGAGTTGCATCAAATCCTAATCTATCCCCAATTCTTTTTTTAAGTCTCAGGAGCGGCTGACACCATCAGCCCATCACAAAACAATTCAGACTCCAACAGTGGTGAGTAGGAGTAATTCTCAGTTATGGGGCTGGTGCAGAGGGTCATGTCCTGTCAAGGGGAGGAAGATGCCTGGGTGGACATCCAAGGATCCTGGGCTGATTTTGGTCTGCCCTGACCTCTATGACCTCTTTGTCCACAATTCCTAGCCTCAAACTCCAAAGGTTACACAGTGGAGAATCTCATTCGGATGGGTGTGGCTGGCTTGATCCTGGTAGCCCTTGGGATTCTGCTATTTCGGGATCAGCACAGCCTGAGAAGACCCCAAGATTCACCCTGGAGGTAAACATAATAGATAACAATGGAGGCCCACCCAGTGGCATAGTGGTTAACTTTGCACTCTGCTTCACCTTCATGAGTTCACCTGTTTGGATCCTGGGTGTGGACCTTACATACTGCTCATTGAGCCATGCTGTGGTGGCATCCCACATAGAAGAATCAGAATGAGTTACAGCTAGGATATATAATCATGTACTTGGGTTTTGGGGAGAAAAAAGAAAAAGAGGAAGATTGGCAATGGCTGTCAGCTCAGGGCCAGTCTTCCTGACCAATAAAAATCCCCAAAAAAGCATATCTTAAAAAAAAAATCTTGTGCTCCTATGGGAAAACAAAGATGTAACGATGTACTGTTCAGAGTGTTAGAGTCTTGGAAATAATTCTTGTGTGCCCAGAAGGTTCTGGAAGAAAATCTGGAGCATATGCTGTGTGAACTGTCTGCAGGTCATTGCAAGATGGAGGAATCATTGTTCATGTGCACGGACAATATATGGACTTTTCTGTCAATTACCGTAGAACTTTCCCTCATGACCACTATTGAGTTATCTTGACGGGCGTCTATCATTGCCACTTTCTGTGAAATCAGCATGTTTGCAATATGGCAGATTTGAGTCCACACCTCCCCATTCTTTCTTGCTCTTCTATACTTTCATGTAATATATTTTTCCTCATTTTTAAATATCACATACCTTGATGTCCTTATGTAGTCTCCATATCTTCATTTAAGAGCATGAAATCTGTTTTAATAAATCAATAAATTGTCATAATATAGATCCAGCCTCGAAGAGAAAAATCCAAAATGATGCTCTAACACTCTCTCTGGACTTCACAAGCCCTTCACTTTTCATTGGATACTACCTGTGTAGTTCCTTCAGAAATATCATCACTTGGAATCAAGATATTGCTGTTTGAAATAATAGCACGGTTCTTTACTGTCCCTGAAAATTTCATTCATAGAAAACACTGATTCAAATCATTTTCCAGTTTGTCTTGTGTATATTCTCCTTTCATGGCCAACTTCAAGGTGCCAGTGTGAGGTCCAGAGTTGGGAAGTGATGCACAGAACCAACTTTCACAAGACAGTCCAAGCCAACAGGAAACCTCAAATTCCACTCTGACAGCCACAAATTATTCCTAGGTTTCCTTATATTTTATGTGTAATAATCATTCCCACTTTAATATTGTGGCACAATTTCAGTCAAATCACAAAACCAAAATTCCAGCACATCCAGATGAGAGGCAAAGAGAAAAATGGTAATATTAGTTGTGGGAGAGAATAATGAGCACATAGAATTCTAATTTTTTACTTGTGTTAGTGCAAAGTAATCCAACAATTCAGAGTAGGTGATACTTATCTAGTTAAAGTAAGAGACATAAAGCTATGATCTTTAAGTATATACATTAGAGAAGATGTCTACATATGCATCAGGATCCATTCACAAGGACATTGACAAGAGAGTTCTTCATGTTGGCCAAAATCATTTTAAGATTACTGGCACCAAAAAAGAGAGAATTTGGTATTCTCTGTAAAAAATCAAATATTATATGTCAAAGAAAATTCACAAACTAAAATTCCAAATGGTCATGTGTATCCATCTTCACACGTGATAGTGAATAAATACAAGCAGATTATAAAAACTGTGTGTTTAGGATTGTCCCACTTACCTAAAGCTAAAAAGGAAACATCATATGTTATTTAGGAATGTACATGTAAGATAAAAACTTCAAATAAAGGAAGGAAAAGAATTCCATGAAATCTATGATGGTGTTTACGAATAAGATAATGTTGGATGGTTTTGCACAAGACAGAAACCACAGAACTTTCTGGAACACTGGCAATGTTCTTCTGGACTTTGATGGGTCATTTAGGCTACTTTTTATTGTTGGTAGAATGTACATTTCTGTTTTATAACCATCATTATTTTTCATACAATTTAACAAGGTTGGGTGGAAGTAGGGTGGTGAGAGCCACGTCCTACACTGGTGACTAATTCCTAGCGAAGTGGCTGTTGATCTGTTATAGCTGACACTTCACATGTTGGCATGTATTTTCCCCAAAACATGATCTCCTTCTGCCTGATCAGCCCCATCTGAGTCCAATCAGACAAAGAGCCAATTTCCAGGTGAGAAACTGGGTCCCTGAACAGACACCTTGGCCAATACAAGACGATATGCATTGCAAATGCCCCCAACAGAAAACACCCAAGGGGCCTCCACATCACACTCTCTCACTTTCTGCCACTGTCTTGAGTTGGACACAGGCCTATGTTCCCACACGGAGCCTATTTATATGCATTCCCCATACAGTGCTTTAGGGACCAGACTTGGGTCACGATGGCATGCTCAAAGAAATATCTCCATAATGACATTCAATAGCCTTCAGATAAGAGAATGTAGTTCCGTGAAATTTTCAATGTAATAAATAATTTTGTCCTCATGTAAACCTCATGAGGAAATTATGAATCTCGTTGACATTTAAATGATGAGAAAGTTGAGGTTCAGAGATCCCGCAGCATGTTCAGAGTCACAGAGCCAAAGAGACAGGAATGAGGCCAGGTTGCAAGATACCAGAGCTCAGTCTTGCAAACATATCTCCACCTTCCATTAGGTTCCTAGGGTTCTCATAAAATTTCCACAAACTGGATAGCTTTAAACAAATTAATTCTCTTACAATTCTGGAGAGTAAGTGTCCTCAATCAAGACGTCAGCAAGTCCATTCTCACTATGCAGGCTCCAAGGAAAAATTCTTCCTTGCCTATTAGCTTTTATTGGCCACAGGCACTCCTAGGTTTGTGGCAGCATGACCAGAATCTCTGTCTCCATCTTCACATGGCTGACGTCTCCTCATATAACCCCATCTTCAATGACTTTCTCCTTATGTGCCTATTCTCTGCTTCTGATACAGACAACAGAAATACCGGATTAGGGCTCATCCTAAATCAGTAAAATCATTCTTAACTTGATTATATCTGAAAAGTTCCTATTTCCAAAAAATTCAAATTCAAGATACTGGCATTGACGACTTCAACATATCATTTTAGGTGACAAAATTCAATTCATAACAGCATCCAAAAGAAAATATACATAGGAATCAATTTATCAAAGGAAGCGCAACACTTGTACACTGTAGTTTTGTTGTTGAATTTTTAATATGCTGAAGAAAATTTGCAAAGACCAAAATCAGTGGAAAGACTTTCTGGTATCATGCCTTGGAAAATTTAACATTGCAAAGATGACAGTACACTCCAAGGCAATTTACAGAATCAATTCAATCCATTTCATAATACCAAAGACAGTTTCTGAAGAAATAAAAAAGCTATTTCTCTTATTCAAGGTAATTACAAAAGACCCACTATAACCAAAAGATCTTGAAAAAGAACAAAGTTGGAGAACTCACACTTCCTGATTTCAAACTTATTACAAAGCCCCAGGAATCCCAACAACGTCGTGTTAGCATGAGGACAGTCAAATACTAGCATGGAATAAAATCGAAGGTTGAAATAAAAACTAACACTTATGAGCTGGTCACCATTGATGAAGGTGCCAAGAGGCACTTACTCAATGGGGACAGAATAGTCTCTTCAACAAATTGTATGACAAAACTGGGTGTACACATGCAAAAGAAGGACGCTGAACCCTTATACACATCCTCTGTAAAAATTAGATCAAAATTGATCAAGATAAGTGATAAAATTATAAATCTGCATAACCTTGACAATAGTTTCTTAGATACGAAATTAAAGGACAAGCAGCAAATGATAAAACAGATTAATTGAACATCATCGAATTTTAAAATATTTATCAAGAGTGTAAAAGACAGCCTAAAAAGCAAAAGTTATTTTTGAAACCTATATCTAATAAGGGCCTAGTATCCACAATATATAAAGAATAACTTTAACTCAATAACTAAAAAAAAGACCCAATTTAAAAATAGCCCAATGGCTTGAATAGACATTTCTACAAAGACGATGTACAAATGCACAGCAAACATGAAAGATGGTCAACTATTTAGTCATTAGAGAAATGCAAATAAAATTGCAATGAGATACTACTTGATACCCTCTATTTTGACCATAATTTGAAAAACATAACTAGTGTTGATGAGGAGGGGAGAAATCTGAACCAACATACATTGCTGGTGGGAATGTGAAATAGTTCAGCCACTGTGAAAAACAGTTGGACACTTGCTTAAAAAGATAACCCAGAATTACCATATGAGCGAGAAATTCTCCTTCTAAATATAAGTTTCAGTTTTGCAAGAATAATAAATTCTAGAGATCTGTCATACAACTATGGGCCTATAGGTAACAGTACCATACTGTGCACAAAAATTTGTAAAGAGGGTAGATCATATGTTAGGTGCTCTTACCACAATAAAGAAAAGAAAAGCAAAATAATTGCAAACAAGTACTCATAAAAGCACTTAGACAAGTTTGTTCATAAAAGAACTGCTCACAGTAGACAAAAAGTGACAACAGCTCAAGTGTCCATCAACCGATGAATGGAAAACAGCAACAAGAAATCTGTGAGTTGTGTCCCGTAGTGCTTTTGCCCAAATCACAGAGACAGAATACACAGTATCAGATGAAGAGTTATCATCTGGGAGAAAAGAGGTGGTGTGGGGGTAGAAATGACTCAGAGATTTTGATGGAGAGCAAGGAACAGAAGGTCCTTGTGCTCACAGAAAAAAATGAAGTCAGAGGGAGGAAGTGTTTGGGAGAAGGAAACCACAAGCCCAGGCCAGGAGGGAGGTGGTGGTTCCCTCTGTGAGTCAGATGACAGATTATAAACATTTCTCCAAGTCTCCTTCTCTTGGGGTCATCCCTCCTGTGATAGCCCCATTAGCTCCTCCAATCAATCAAGTCAGAGAGGTCTTCAATTATTCACTCTCTTCCACCTCATGTCCAATGAGGAAATTCAGCAGTTCTTCCCCTGAGCCCTTCTTTACATGATGCCAGTCCACCACCACAGTCAAGTTCAGTTGAAGACTCACGTCATCTCATTGGTTCCACCTCATCAGCCTCCTTCCTGCCTCCTACCCCAGGCTTTCATCCCCTGATGAAGAGTTTTATTCTCATGATTCAAAACTTATCTGTCACTGACCCTACCCTCCACAAAACCCTCCCACAGGTCTCCTCCTCCTTCAGGTAAATTCCAAATATCTCCACCTGACAATCTATGAAGTTGATGATCAAGCCGAGCAAAACTCTCCAGCCCCAGCAAAGCCAGCTCCTACTTACAAACCATCTCATCCCAGTTGACCAACTTCCCTCCCCAGACACACAACTTGAGTAATTACCACATTTGTACTTTCTCATGGGCAATTCCCTGAGCCAGTTTGAACATTGCCAATTCCTTTCCAAACCTCCTGGACCACGATAATGACAAAGAACTCTTCTTGCCTCATCCCAGTAAACTTTGAACACATATTTGTCATAGAATTTGTCTAAGGGTCACTTGAGAAATCATCATAAACCATTTAGAATACTGATCACTCATGATCTAGGGGTTGGATTAATGATGGAGTTTTATCACTGTTTATATCAATACAGCCCTCCTACAGAACATTCTCTACAGAGTGATGTTCTTCTCAAATCAGCAGTCTGTTCAGGTGTTATTTACTGAAAACTTTCCTGTTGCTGAAAGATAAAATCAAGAAATATTTGCAGAGAGCACAGTACTTGTGTGACCAGGATGCAGCATTACCTGATTCCTCAAAGTTCTTAGACTAGTTCACCTTCTTCCTGGTCGAGGATACTGCCCCCTTACTACATTGTGTTAACCCTACCTTGTCTTGATCTCTCCTTCTCCAGAAGATTCCAGTATTCCCATGTCAATGAAATTGTGATGTGAAAATCCTAGTACATCCACATTAGAGACAAAAAATGGCAACATCATTTGTGGGAGAAAATAACTGGGAACAATTGAGAATCACAATACATTTCTGGGAGAAGCACAAATTGCTTCAGTCAATTTGGGGAGTAGATAATTATCAGTTGAAAGGAGGAAACACACAGCTGTCTTTCTCTTTTAAAATGTGTGGTTATAAACAACGACATATTTATAAGAATACTGATATTAACAAGGATGTCATTTATTTTAGACACAAACCATATAAATAAATCTCATAAATAATGAATATTTGTGTTATACATATATATATGTGTGATGGAATATTACATGGCAGTAAAACACAAAAACTAAAACTACAAGCAGCTAATATAATGTTATTTGTCAATTATGCCACAATAAAAACATAATAAAATGTTGGAATGCGGGAAAGTACAGCAAACAGTAATACAGGTAAACTATAAAACATAATAGTGAATATGGGAAGGGAAATTTTTAGACACATGAGTGTGGGATTATTCATTTCCATAGATAAAGTTCAAAAGGGGACAATATTTATTATTTAGGAAGGCAAAGATAAGTTTAACTCTATAAATAAAGGAATCTCATGAAACTCATAGTGGTGGTAAACTATAAGGTAATTTGGAAGGTTTGTTCAAGATGGAAACCATCATCTAGAATACTGATAATGATCTTCTTGACTCATTTGTGGACTCAGAAGTCCATTCATTGGCACTGGTAAATAACACATTTCTATTCATAATCTATGTTTATTTTCCCTAAAATTTCATGAGATGCAACTGAGAATGAGGATGAAGAAAACCACAGACTTCTCTTGATACTGAACATCAACCAAAGATACTCTTGATCTGTTACAGTAAATACTTCACATGTTGCCATTGAGGTTACCTCAAAACATAACCATCATCTGCCTGTTCATCCTCATTTGAGTCCAATCAGGCAAGGAGCTATTTCCTGGGTGATAAACTGAGTCTCTGAAGAAAAATTTTGATCAATATCACAGGCCATGTAATTAATGGTTCAAAATGGGTTCATGTGAGTTTTAAAACCCATTACGTTCCACGAATCTGAATTGTGATGGCAGATACAAGTAAAGACGTGCAAGTTGTTTCAGAGATGGGATTCAATGACATTAGGCATAAGTGTGGAGATCACACAAGGTCTTGGTTCCAGATTGAACCATAATTAAGATGCCTGGTCTCATTCTTGATCCCCAGTGAAGGAGAATTAGAGAAAGTGCACAAGGGAGAAGTGGCCCCTTTTTATCGTTCAATTTCTATCTCAAAAGTTCTCATAATGACATTCTATTAATCCGTTCTCTCTGACCCTGTTGTCCCCTCATCTGAGTAATAAAGGAACAAAGAAACTACAAAACAGTCAAAAAACAAGTAATAAATTGGCAATAGTAAGTCCTTACATATCAATGTCATCACTTCTCCTGCACGTTTTGCGTGTGTTAAAAATTTGCTAATGCGATTGGTCAAATTTAGGGATATTGGGAGAGTCTGAGACAAGATATGTAATGAATCCAGTAGGTACTAACACAAATAGGCAACCAATAATTAGGGACTTTGTCATTTGCTTATTGACAGAAGTACATGTCATTCAAGGACACTCCAGAAAGCTGAACATTCCCATTGGACTCTCTGTAGACTTCATCTCCTTTGGCATTTTCATTGCTGCTCTTATTTGTCATTGGTGTTATATCAAAACCCATAAATCTGAAGGAGGAGAGGACAGTGTCATCTGGACAGAGAGGGAAGTATGATTGGGGCACAGACATGCCTGTTCACCTCCTGTGAGCTGATCTGTGGTTTTGATGTTGAGATCCTTGATGGAAGATCTTCCAGAGACTCCATGAGACCCCTGTCCTTTCCCTCAACTCATCATCTACCCATAACTCTCCTCCATCTCTTCCTCAGCTATTGGGAATCTACTGACATGAAGAAGGACATGGTCTATAAGAGAGGCTATAGGATGGAGACAATGAGTTTAAACCACACCCTATGACAGTTGATGTGTACCTGGGTCTGTATATGGGATTGTTTTTTGAATGCAATGGGATAAGAGGCTGAGTAACCTCTGGTACACCATTACATTTTTCCTGGCCTTGACATCCCTGTCTATGATATTAGGACGGAGAAGAGTCCTCCCTAGAGTCTAGACTCTCTCTTTCACTCACAGATGTATCCAAACCCATGAACCCTGGGCCACTGAAGCAGGGTATGCAAATTTAACCACTATGCTACTAGGCTGGCCCCTGATTCTTGTCATCTTTCAAAAACATTTTTACAATCTCACATTCAAGAAATTAAATTAATAGCTTAAAACTTTCCTCCAAAGAAATCTCCAGGCCTAAATTGTTGTATTTGTAAATTAAGAAAACAATAATAATACCAATTCTACACAACCTTTTCCAGAAACTAGATGAAGAGCAAATGTTTTTTCTATTAATGAGGACAAACTCTAATACTAAAACTAAACAAAGACAGAACAAAAAACAAAACTAAACCAAAAACTGCAGGCCAGTATCCCTCATGAACATAGACACAAAAGTCTTCAAAAAAATATTAGCAAATAAAATTTAACAATATCTTTTTAAAATACTACATCACTGGGGGCTGGCCCCATGGCCGAGTGGTTAAGTTCGCGCGCTCTGCTGCAGGCGGCCCAGTGTTTCATCAGTTCGAATCCTGGGCGCGGACATCACACTGCTCACCAAGCCATGCTGAGGCAGCATCCCACATGCCACAACTAGAAGGACCCACAACTAAGAATATGCAACTATGTACCGGGGGGCTTTGGGGAGAAAAAGGAAAAAAAAAATCTTAAAAAAATAAATTAATTAAATAAAATAAAATACTACATCACATCCAAGTGTAGCGTATTCCAGGAATGCAAGGCTGGTTTGATTTTCAAAAATCAATCTATTTTATTGATAATCTGAAGAAGAAAAACCACATGAAATAACCACATCATATCAATGATATCGAAAATTGACTTTTGGCGTAATGCCGCATCCATTCATGATTAAAAACACAGCCAAAAAGAACTCTTGGAAGACTATAAGTTGAAAGGAATGCCCTCAACTTGATAAACCACATCTGCAAAAGGCTTCAGTGAACATCGTATTTAATAGTGAGAGATTAAATGTAGGTGGAAAATATGGAGGAAGTAGCTGGAGACAAGGCCCTGAAGCTCAAGCAGGGAGTCTTGTCTGGGGAATGCACTAGGCCTCGAAAGACACTTTTCTTCTGGCATAGAGTCATCTTCTTTGTGGCAATGAGAGGGCACATAAGAGACTCAGTAGAGTCTTGTTGGACTAAAACCCTGTTTGTAATGAGACATATTCTAGGGCTTCTTGTTGAACAGGGGCGTTAGTTCACCTAAATAAGTGCCCTTCCTGCAGGAAAAGCCATAAGTCCATCCCATTGGGATAGCAGAGGGCTTTAAACACTCTTCAGTAGGTTAGAGTCTCTATGTCTTCTTTTCCCCTGAGGCTCTGCTGTTTAAATGTATCTCCCACATAACCATTAGCTCCCACAGCTCTGCTATCTCATAGCATGTGGGACTTCAAGTTGATAGATTTGGGTGGAAAAGCACTGGACTGGGAATTTGAACCATCTACTTCTCTCCAAGAGTACCCCATGTTTGCATGATGAACGTGGACAAATCACATTTCCTTTCTTAGGCACGTTTTCTGCCTCTGTTTTAAAAAAGAAAACATTATTTACTACAGACAGTAGATGTTAGACTCACCTAAGATGATACATGGGTTATAGAACACTAGATACAATTATAATTATTAAGTATTTACATCACTTGGGACAAGAGGAACAGAAGACAAACCTCACCAAAAGCAAGGGGCTTCAATATATAACTATTCCCTAAAGGTGGGTCCTCAAAGGGCTACACATTCCCTGGAGGCCAATCAGAAATAAATGTGCCCCAACTAAGGGTGAGGGAGGACAGTCATGGCCTGTAACCAGTAGAAGTAGTGTTTTTCAGGTCTGTGGGGCCATGGCCAAGCAGGGCCCAGGCTTTCAGGAGTCCATGGGTTTTCTGCTGCATAGTGTAGCCAGCTGTCTGCAGTGGGCATCAGGGATTGGCAGGATCTCCCAAGCCCTCAGTGATTGGGCTCCATGTACAGTGTATTTGAAGGAGTAGGTCCTTTTTTTGCTGAGGAAGACTGGCCCTGAGCTAACATCCATGCCCATCTTCCTCAGGAGTAGGTCTTTTATTGAAGGCCAAATGTGAGATTGAGCAGCTGATTCCAAATCAGGAAGTTTCAGAAGAAACAGAGATACACAGGAACACCTCCAGAAACCTTCAGAATAACAATCTCCAAACTCTCAGGAGTGTAGGATTCAGAAACTGAGATGAATTTTTGGAAATTCAGCAGGGAAATTCTACCAGGAAGAAGCTGAAGATGAAGACCAGAGATTTAAAGCCAGTGGAAATCAAGGATGCAAAAATCTTTCTGGAGAAGAAAATCTAGAAAGGTTTTTAAAAAATTGGAGGACCAATTTAATCTAGGCTCAAAAGGTATTTTTCACTGGAGAAATCCCAGGGAGAAGAATGACGAGCCAGCTTCATAAGTCAAAACACAAGTCACAGCTTATGAAAGGCTTTGATGTGTTGCCCCTCTAGTAGCCAAATTTCGAGAGTTCCCATGGGGAGAGAAGGTCCAAATAGCTCCACCTGACGATCCATGTTATTCGTGAGCAGGCTGAACTGAACACTCAAAACCCAACAAAGCCAGCTGTTCCCTACAAACCAAACTCATCCCCGTTGACCACCTCCCCTCCCTAGATGCAAACACAACCTGAGTAATTACCACATTTGCACCTTCTTATGGGCAGCTCCCTGAGCCAATCTGAACATAGCAGACTCCTTTCCAAAACAACTAGACCATGATAATGACAAATTACTCTTCCTGCCTCATCCCACTCAACTGTGAATGTATTTTTGTTGTGGGATTTGTGTAAGGGTTAAATGAGAAATCCCCATAAGCCACTTAGAATAGACATGGCTCATCATCTAGGGGTTGGATTAATGGAGTTTTATCGCTGTTTATATCAATAGGGTCCTCCTACAGAACATTCATTACAGAGTGGTGCTCTTCTCAAAGCAGTAATCTGTTCATATGTTCCTTTAATGAAATGTTTCCTTTTGCTGAGAGATAAAATCCAGAAATACCTGCAGGATGCACAACACCCTGTGTGACTAGGGTTCAGTGTTACCCGATTTTTCACAGTACTCAGTCTAGTTCACCCTCTTCTTGGTTGAGGATGCTGGTCCCTCACCACACTTGTGCCAACCTACCTTGTCTTGGCTTCTCCTTCTCCAGAGGGTCCCCATATTCTCATGTCAATTAAACTGTGATGTCAGAATTCTAGTACATCCATATTAGAGACAAAAAAATTCAAAATCAATTTGGGGAGAAAATATTGAGTCCTTAGAATCTCAATACATTTCTGGGAGGAACCCAAATTGCTTCAGTCAATTTGGGGAGTATATAACAAATATCTTCAGACAATTTGGGTTTTAGATAGTAATTATCTCTTAAAAGGAGAGACACACAGTTGTCATGTATATGCATAACATGTATGGGTTTATAAGGTATGTATATGTCCTAATATACATGTATTATACCCTAGATTAAAATTTGTGCAAATAAACAATGATGCATTTATGAGAATATTAATATTCACAGCTATGTAATTCATTTTAGACACAAATCATAGAAATAAATCTCACAAATAATGAATATTACGGTATATATATACAATGGAATATTATATGGCAGAAAATTTCACAAAGTAAAACTACAGACAGTTAATGTAATGTTACATTTCTATTGTGCCTCAATAAAAAATAATATATCTGAATACAGAAAACACAACAAACAGTAATACAGATCAATTTTCAAACATGATAGTGAGTAAATGGAGGGAAATTTTAAGACACGTGAGTGTAGGATTATTCAATTACATACATGAAGTTCAAATGGAGACAACATTTCTTATTTAGAGGTAAAATTAAGTTTAACTCTATAAATGAAAAAGGAAAAAAATCCCACAAACCATAATAGTGGTAAACTATTAGGTAATTTGGAAGGTTTTGCTCAAGATGGAAACCACCATCTTTAATACACTAGGTTTTTTAAAAATTATTTTATTGAGGTTCTATTGGCTTATAACATCCTGTAAATTTCAAGTGTACATTATTATGTATCAACTTCCACATAGACTGCATTGTGTTCACCATCAATAGTCTAGTTTTTGTGCATCACTATACATATGTGCCTCTTTGTCCCTTTCACCCTCTTCCCCTCCCCTCTGGTAGCCACTAATCTGTTGTCCTTATCTATGTGTTTATCTTCCACATATAAGTGAAATCACATGGCATTTGTCTTTCTCTGACTTATTTCACTCAGCAAATACACTCAAGTTTGATCCATTTTGTCACAAATGGCACAAATTTGTCTATTTTATGGCTGAGTAGTATTCCATTGTGTGTGTGTATATATATATATACACACACTACATCTTCTTTATCCATTCACCAGATGATGTGTACCCAGGTTGATTTCAAGTCTTGGTTATCATGAATAATGCTGTGATGAACATAAGGGTGCATGTAGTTTTTTGTATTATTGATTTCATGTTCTTTATATAAATACCCATTAGTAGAATAACTGGATCACATGGTATTTCTATTTTTAACTTTTTGAGAAGTCTCTCAATGTTTTCCATGATGGCTGCACCAGTTTGCATTCCCACCAGCAGTGTATGAGGGGTCCCTTTGTCCAAATCCTCTCCAACATTTGTTATTTCCTGTCTTGTTAATTGTAGCCATTCTGATGCGTGTGAGGTGGTATCTCATTGTAGCTTCGATTTGCATTTCCCCAATAAGTAGTGATGTTGACCATATTTACATGTGTCTCTTGGCAATCTGAATATTTTCTGTGGAAAAAATGTCTGCTCATAACCTCTGTCCATTTTTTAATCAGGTTGTTCATTTTTTTGTTGTTGAATTATATTAATTCTTTACATATTTTGTAAATTATCCCCTTGTTGGATATATGATTTGAAAATATTTTCTCCCAGTTGGTGGGTTATCTTTTCATTTTTTTCATGGTTTCCTTTGCTTTGCAGAAGGTTTTTAGTCTGTTATAGCCCAATTTGTTTATTTCTTCTTTTGTTTCCTTGCCTGAGTAGACACAGCACTTGAAAAAGCACTGCCCAAACTAATATCAAAGAGCGTACTGCCTATGGAATACTGTCTATGAAGTTTTATGGTTTCAAGTCTTACATTCAAGTCTTTAATCCATTTTGAGTTAATTTTTGTGTATGGTATAAGATAATGGGCTACTTTCATTCTTTTGCATGTGGCTGTCTAGTTTTCCCAACACTATTTATTGAAGAAACTTTCCTTTCTCTGTTGTATATTCTTGGCTCATTTTTCGAAGATTAGCTGTCCATATATGTGTGGGTTTATGTGTCACTGTCACTGCTGGGGACCCAGAGACTTTTATACAGCCCCCACTGCTGGTGGAGCTGTTATCTGGGGTGCTCCCACAGGGGGCTGGGTCTCCACTTCTGTTGTGTTTCCTGAACCTCTGGCCACTGGTCAATCTGTTACTACTTCAGATGTACATGTGCATAGATATCTATGTGTCCTGTTGTGCTGTGTAGTGAATCCTGTGTTTGTAAATGGATGTCTGATTGGTTGTGACTTGGGAGGGAAGGACAGAGGAAACAACTCACTTAGCCATGATGCTGAAGGGGGAGTCACAGCTTCTAACATTCTCCTGGAGTCTTGGCCTATGCCTTCATGTGAGGACCTGGGGACCTCTCTGTGTCCACACAGGTGACCTCTTACCTTGGACTCTTTGATGGTCCCAGGCACCAATGGCCACACAGCTTTGTTCTGTACTCTTTACTGTGGTTGCCTCTCTCTTGTGGAAACTTTTGTTTCTCTTTTTCTGCATTTGTCTGTGGCTGAGTATTTCAGAAATATTGTAAGTATCATTTCTCAGTGTTAGGAGCAGACAAGAGCTCTAGGGGGGCACACCAATCATCCACTTGACTGTGGAGTCTGATCACATGACCACCCCCCCCCCCCCCACCATGTCCCAAGCTATTCATTTCTGAGCCTGGCCTGGAAATTGATATGCACCTTCTATGAACCCAGACCATTGACCCACACCACTTTAAGGAGTAAGATTCATGACATCGTGCTTCAGATGTGAAAAAAGCTCAGAGATGGGGCATTGGTGCTCATGGTTACATGGGCAGAGAGTGATGGAGGAATATTAAAATAAAAGTCAACATTGTTCCCAAATTCAGAGCACTGATGTGCTCATTGTCCCCTAAACCTGAAGATAGGACCACAGGATGAGGAGGAGAGCTCCGCCCATGGAAACAACGATCACTGAGAAGAGAGAAATGACTCATAAATTTGTTCCCAGAGAATTGGAGGTAGATGTTGCAAGGAAAAGAGAAGTCTCTGAGGGAGGCTGTGATAGAAAGAAAACCAACAGTCTGCGGCCAGCAGAGGAGGCTGTTTCCCTGTCTTAGATTACTGTATTTCTCCTTTATGCTCATTGCCACAGTGACCTTGAGCTGAACTGTACAGTGACATGGTGAATGTGTGTCTCCACTGATCTGAGCTCTGCAGTGCAGCAGGAACCTGCATCTTTGCTGAAGCATCTCCAGGGCCTGAAGAGTACTGTCCATGGTGAGGACCCCACAGGGATCTACTGATGGATGGACTGAGGACAAAGACCCCTTGGAGGAGACTTTGTGAGGAATGGTCATGCCATGGGTCCCCATCACTTGAAAGGGGCATCTCAGGAAGGCATCACATGTTTTTACTGTGAAGTCCTGTCCTTCAGTGATATGAGTCAAGATCAGGCACTGTGTGGGCTCAGAGGAGATCCCATTTCTATCTGAAATGTCTACATAGAACCTGGTACAACCTCAGACCCAGCCCTGGAGAGGTGCCCTTCCTTTTCCTGTGGGGCTGCTGATGTGACCTCATGACTTGAAGGACCCGTTTCCCAAGGGCCACACTCTGTGCATCTGTCAGTCCTACTAAGCAACTTTGTCTCCTCCATCTTCACAGTAGATCTAGAGTGAGGAGATGCCATGACCCCCACTCTCATGGCCCTGCTCTGCCTTGGTGAGATTTGAGTAGTGGGAGATGAAGACCCAGCCTGGGAGGGAGCCTGCCCCGCATCCATGTCCCGGTCTATCAGGAGACCACAGCATTCAGGAGGCTCGTGGGGAGGAGGGTTATGCTCAGGCTTCAGGGGAAATATCTTTCACAGATAATTCTCTTCCAGGGCTGAGTGTGAGCCTGAGGACACCAGTGCACACAGGTGAGTCTCTCTCCAGGTGTCCAAAGTCCCACCTCCTCAAAGGGGACAAGGAGCCATCCTCAGGCAGCTGGGGATGGAGAACAGCACTTCTGGGCTGAGGGATTGGGGACGTCTGGGAGGGTACAGGGGCTGAGATGTGGGGAAGTGGGGGAGTGGAATGTCTTGTGACTCAGCTTCTGATTTCCTTCCAGGGACCCTCCCCAAACCCACAGTCTCTGCTGAGCCAGGCTCTGTGATCCCCTGGGGCAGGCCCATGACCATCTGGTGTCAGGGGACCCTGGAGGTCCAGGAAAACCATCTGGATAAAGAGGGAAGCTAAGAACCCTGGGACAGACAGAACCCACTGGATCCCAGGAACAATGTCAAGTTCTCCATCACACACATGACAGGGCACACTGCAGGGTGATTTCATTGTAAATATTAACAGCCTCACAGGCTAGTCAGAGCGCGATGACCCCTGAGAGCTGGTGGTGACATGTGAGAAGACAATCTGGCATCTCAGGCTCAAGTTCTGCCTTCAGGAAAGGAGTTTGCTCTTAGGAGTATGTCCCCTCTCACAGTCCAGCCCTGGAAGATATGAGGGAGTTGTGATGCCATTTAACTTGCTGCCTTGTCCTTTCCTAGGATTCTACAGCAAACCCACCCTCTCAGCTCTGCCAAGCTCCCCAGTGACATCAGGAGGTAATGCGACCCTCCAGTGTGGCTCACAGCTGGGATTTGACAGGTTCATTCTGACTAAGGAAGGAGAGCACACCCCCTCCTGGAATCTGGACTCACAGTGACACCCCAAAGGGCATTTTCAGGCCCTGTTCAACGTGGGCCCCATGACCCTCCGCCACAGGCGGATGTTCAGATGTTATAGTTATTATAGAAACAAGCCCCAGGTGTGGTCAGATACCAGTGATCCCCTGGGGCTCCTTGTGCAAGGTAAGGAAGTCCCATCCTATACCCATTAATGTTTTAAGACACTAGGCAGAATATTTGGATCTTTGCTCTCAGGGAAGCTCCATGCGAGATCTTGGAGTGATGGGAGCATGGGTCTCCAAGGGCAGAGACACAGAGCATGAAAGACTGTGAGACCTGGGGGCCAGGATGGATAAGGGGACTGTATGGGAGGAATCAGCCCCTGCAATTCACAGGTGCATCTTTCTCTCAAGTGTGTCTGGGAAGCCGTCCCTCCTCACCCAACAGGGCTTCGTTGTGGCTTCTGGACAGAACCTGAGCCTCCAGTGTCACTCTGATGTTGGCTATGACAGATTTACTCTATCCGAAGAGGGGAGATGTGACCTCCCCCAGTGCTTTTCCTAGCAGCCCCTGACTGAGGTCTCTCAGGCTTACTACCCCCTGGGCCTTGTGAATTGGTCCAATGGGGGCTGGTACAGATGCTACAATGGACACAACCTCTCCTCTGAGTGGTCTGCCCCCAGTAACATCTTGGACATCCTGGTTTCAAATGAAAAGCCACTGGGTCTGTCAGGGACCCAGATTCTGCACACGCTCTGCTGGGGAGCCCCAGGTGGTGATGCCAGGATGAGGGGTGTGAGGCCCCCAAGAAGGGAGAGAGAGAGGGGTTGGGTGAGGACAGAGATAGACTCAGAGAAAACAAAACAGAGAGATTCAAGTCCTCAGAGAGAGGCCTTGGAACTCAGTTCACAATGAAGTGCAGCCCCTTACCCATCCTTTCGCCCTCTGGGATGGCTCTCTGAACCACCCTCTCTCTTGGTGCAGCTGGGCACCATAGTGGCCTCAGGAAAGAATGTGACCCTGTCATGTCAGTCATGAGTCCAGAGAGACACTTTCCTTCTGTCCAAGGAGGAGGAAGCTCATCCCCCCTAAGTCTTAGATCAAAGTATCAAGCTCAGCAGAACCAGGCTTGATTCTCCATGAGTCCTGTGACCTCAGCCCACGGGGGGACCTACAGGCGCTACAGCTCACACAGCACCTCCCCCTACCTGTTGTCACACCTCAGTGACCCCCTGGAACTCATGATCTCAGGTAAGGAGTCCCTGACCATTCTTTCTGAGTTGCTCAGCTAAGGGCTCTGTTCCCTGGAAGGCTGTCGGATGGGATGGGAGAGAGGTAGGCTCCAAAGGAGGGTCATCCAGAAGGGGTCTGGTACTCAGAGGCCCTCTCACCTCTGACCACCCTCTTCTCCATCAACTGCATTTGGAAGGTACAAGGGGGTAGAAGATGGGTCTTGCAGGGGCCACAGGGTGGATGGAGAATAGTTTGAGTGAGGTGAGGACTCTAGGGTCAGCCTCAGCACCTCGCTCCCTTCCTGCCCTCATTCCCAGGTCCCTGGGGACTCCAGCCCCCATCACCCACAGGGCCCATTAAAACGTCTGGTGAATCACAGAGGCCAGTTTTCTCAAAGTGAGCAAAGAATACCCTAGGCTAGTTCTAAGAGTTCTCACAGGATATGATGGTGCCTCAGATACTCAAGGACAGGCTTCTGTTACAGGGGAGCTGGAAGTTGGACAGACACGCCAGAGACCACAGGACTCCAGGAGCCCTGAGGCTGGATGGGTGACAGGCAGAGCAGTCACGGCAGAGGAAAATGTTGGGATCTAGGCTGAGGGTGGTACAACCAGGCAGAAATGAGGAGAATGGTAGCCCGACTCACTCACATATCCCATTCTTGGTTTATAATTTATGGGGTGGGGTCCATTGTGGGGACATGTCTTTGCTCCCTGTGACTGGGATTTTGGACAGGTCCCTGGTCCCGGAGCCCTGGTCTCAGGTGAAGAACCTCTGCCCCTGTCTTCCCTATGCTCAAAAGTTCTTCTCTGGGCCCCATCCACAAGAGAGTCTGGGTTATGATGGGGTCATCTGAGCACAGAGGAGGTTCCACAGATGAGGGTCCGGCCTATGAGAGGTGGAAATAGATGGTAATCTCCCACCTCAGGACACCCCATCCCTGCAGCCTCAGGCAGGGCTGTGGAAGGGAGAAGGATAGAATGAGACATGGTGAACCTAAGATGAGATGAGATCAGACTGAAATTTCAAGACAGAGGCCCCCACCAACTAACTTCCTGGTGTCTCTATCTCAGAACCACAGCATCACTACTCAGCAGGAGCCAGAAGAAGGGGGAGAGTCCCTTGATGTGCGCAGACTATGAGTCAGGGTGGGAGGGACCCCTGGAAGGTGGCTCTGTGAAGGCTCAGCTCTCCTGGGGGGCTGAATTTCTTAGAAAGCCTTTCCCCATCTGAATAAGAAGGAGCAGCCTGGCCATGACCTCCAGAAGTCCCTTCATTTCTGACCTTCTGGAGCATCTGGGAAGTGGATCATCATAGACCTGCTCCTGGTCCAGCCCCCTCTGTGTCTGTCCTGCTTCTCACAGTAACTTTGACCTTGTCAGGATTGAAAAACTGAGGCAGACAGGGTTCGGGTACATGTGGTTTTTACCCATCAAACCTGGAGTCTCAGCTTAGCAAGAGGAAACCACAGTATTGTGGACATTGCAAAGATTTAGAATCCCCATTGATTTGGCATCTTCAATCCTCTTTGTCCCACAAAAATACTGTAGGATTTTCTACCAAAAATCACTTCTTTTCAGATCACTTGGCTCCCAGGCCGCTAACTAGTTTTGGAGGGTGTGTGGAGTAGAAAGAGAGGGGCGGCTTTGCAGCATTTGGTGTCCAGGCCTGACATGGTGTCTAGGGAAGATGCTGGCCTGAGGGAGGATGACAGGCTGGGAGAGCTGGAGACAGGACAGATGGACATTCTCTTGGCAGCTCCCATTTCTCCTTTGCAAAAGATCTTTAGAAGAAGCCTCTCACCCACACATGTGGGGAGTCCCTGAGTCCTCTGAGACCAGGACAGGAGGTTGCTCAGTCTAAGGTGGGATCTGCTGTGGGTGCAGGTGGGACCCACACCAGGCATTCTCCTATAGAGAAAAGCATCCCTGCCCATGGGTACCACTCTGCACAGCCCTCGTGTGCTCACCTGGAGGTCTCCATGACACTCACAGCACACCTGAGACTAAGGAGGGACCATGCATGGCTCACTGGAATCACTTAAGGGATTACTGCACAGCATGTCTGTGTGCAGCTCCTGTCTACTCTGAATTCTCTGTGCACACTTCTCTATTATTGCTCTCTCTTTCTCTGAGAACTTTTATAGCAATGCTTGCTTATATAAATTTACTAATTTAAGTTATACAGATTTGTGACAAAAATAGGCAATTCTCCTATTTTCATTGGTATTAGATTAAATTTTTACTTTCATTGTGGAGAATAGCTTTTTATTTATATGAAGTTTTCTTATAAAAGATACTTAAAATGGAGTTTATTAATGACTTCAGATTCATTTTGAAGTTTTATTCAAAATATTGTCTATACTCACAGCTTAATATTTGTTCAACTACTTTATAAGTAAGATCTTTAGTTCTTTATAATTTCTTATTAATAGTTGAGTATAGATGACAATGATACTGGTTTGGTTATATTAGCTTTATATCATATTAACTTACTACAGATTCTCCAGCATTCAATTGCCTTTCAAATGATCTCCTCTGACTTACCAATAATAATTTTATCAACCTCAAGTAAATTGAAACTTCACTTATTT
The DNA here is from genome assembly GCF_041296235.1 of Equus asinus. Classification (NCBI taxonomy): domain Eukaryota; kingdom Metazoa; phylum Chordata; class Mammalia; order Perissodactyla; family Equidae; genus Equus; species Equus asinus. Next base: position 38,334,964 of record NC_091815.1, read on the forward strand.
CCAGATGGTGGACCAATTTTATTTGCATAAAATAGCACATGATAATATTGACAAAGTAAAATGTTAAGATGTAGCTGAGTGTCACTTTAATAAAAAATCTTCATTTTTAGCCCAAACTAAGGCCAACACATCAAAAATATATATATATATTTGTATATACTACTATTGACCTATCCATGTAAGTTTATTTTTCTCTTACATTCAGATTTTATTAGGAAAAAATATTCCTTTTTTTGTAGAAATTAGCAATTTTTTTCTGGACTTTTGTACATCTCCTGATTTTTTTCTATTTAATTTAACCATGGTGAAATACATTTAAAAGACATCTTAGGATCAAATATTTGGATATTAACCCCACTGAATGACATCTATTGTTCATTCATACTTTCTAACTTGTATACGCTTGCTTAGAATTTTTACATGGAGATGTATAATGGGAATTGATCTATAATATGTTTCTTCACTTTTTATGTTAAAATAGATTTGCAGGGTTACCTAGTTTTTGTACTCTCCCAATTTATAATACCACTGATTTTCTCTGTCCCTTAAGGCTTTGAAGACCAGAACTGTTAACTTCATTGGTTCTGAATATTGGATATAGAAAGGATATAGGTTATCATTTTTGTTTTCATTTATTTAGTGTTTATTGAATGTAATTAACTATTACATGAATTCAATATGAAAAATTTGGGAAATTCACACATTCTTGCAACACACTTTCTTACCCAGCATTTTAGCCTGAAAAAGTCCAAATATAAAATTGAATGACTAGTCTTTTCTGTTTGAAAACTTATAGCTGTTTCAAGAGTTCTTTCAAAGAGAGAGAGAGAAAGCAAGAGTGAGAGAGAGAGAGACAGGCAGGGGCACAGAGAGAGAGATGATGATGATGACAATGGTTATGGAACATCCCTCATCTGTTCTGTATTTTCTATCCTATCTTGAATGCACCAAGCACCCAAATCTCAGCTCCACTTTCTCCTCTGGACCCTCCCTACATCGCATAGACATGACTTTATTCTTTGTTAAAGAACAGACTGAGATCTTTCTGGAGACCTTATCTTTCTGCAGGTGTGATGGGCCTCATCTGGGTCTTCACACAACTCCTATCAGGCTCCGTCTATTCAAGAATCAGCTTAAACATCATCTCCAAGTGTAACCTTCACTGTGACACTGTGTAGAGCAGACCTGCCTGCTTATAACATAATTTATTTCTTGTAATTAACCCAACCTACACTGTATGGCTATATGGGTTGAATTTTCTTTCCTCTCTCGCATATATATCTGATCAACCTCTCACCCACGGATCCTTAGTCTTCAGTTGTTGAATAAGTAGAAGCTGTCATATCTGGAAGAGTTAGCTTGCAAGGTCCATATCCCAGAATGAACAATGAGCATTCATGGACTCAGTTATTTCTTTATTGGGAGATGATTTTTCTCAACAACTCTGAGCTCTTGGGGCACATCCAAACTCTGTCCCAAAGTGACTCAGAGGCAAATTCAGAAAACAAAGGGAGACTGAAAGAATCTAATTAAAACAGAGGGAACCCATCTACAGCAGAGAAAGTGTTTATTAAGGGACTACATAAGAGTTGTCTCATGAGAAATTGTAAGGAGGAATTATAAGAACACAGAGCCCAGGGAAAATCCTTGAGCTATATCAACTCCTCACCCATCCCCACTTTTCTATGACTTTCATAGTCAGCTGACACCATCAGAAAATAAGTCAGACTCCAAGAGTACTAAGCAGGAAAAATTCTCAGTTATGCGGCTGGTACAGGAGGTCATTTCCTGTCAAAGGGAAGCAGGTGCCTGGGTGGGCATCCAGGGATTCTGGGTGATTTTTGTCTGCCCTGACCTCTGTGGCCTTTCTGTCCACAATTCTTAGCCTCACATTCCAAGCATTAACAGTGGAGAATCTCATCCAGATGGTTGTGGCTGCCTTGATCCTGCCGGTCTTTGGGATTCTGCTATTTCAGGCTCTAGACAGACCGAGAAGACCACAAGATACAGCAAGGTGGTAAACATAAGAGAGACAATGCACTGTTCAGAGTGATAGGGCCTTGGAGATAAATCTTGTGTGTCCAGGAGCTTCTGAAAAACATCTGGGGCATATGCTGTGTGAAGTATCAGAAGGTCATTGCAATATGGAGGAATCATTGTTCATGTGCAAGGACAATGTCTGGACTCTTCTGCCATTAAACTGTGGAACTTTACTTCTCAACCACTGTTGACTTATCTTGAGGTGCTCCTGTCTTCACTCCTTTCTGTGAAATTAGCATATATCCCACATGGAAGATATGGGACCACACCTCCTTACACATTCATGCTCTGGTGCGTTTTCATGTAATACATTCTTCTTAATTTCTAATTACCACATAACTTGATTTCTGTGTTAAGCAGTCTCCATCTCTTCATGAAAAACACAATCTATCTTAAATCAATAAATTGGCATAACAAAGATCTTGGCTAAAAGAAGAAATCTAAAATGATGCCCTAACAACCTCTCTGGGCTCCAGAAACCCTTTACTTTTCATCAGGTTGTACCTGTGTAATTTCTGTAGAAATATCATCACTTGGAATCAAGACATTGCTTTCTGAAGTGACAGCACGGTTCTTACCACTTTTGAAAAACCCACTGTTATAAACACTGATCAAGGCTTTTTTCAGTTTCTCTGGTGTATATTCTCCCTTCACAGCCAAATTTAAGGTGCCAAGGTGAAGTCCCTGATGTAGAGTTGGGAAGTGATGCACAGAATTGACTCTTACAAAACAGTCTAAGCCATTAGGACGGCTTGAATTCCACTCTGACAGCCTCCAAATGCTGTTAATTTTCCTTGCATTTTATCTGTAATGATCATTCATACTCCAACGCTGTGGCACAGTTTCAGTGAAATCACAAGACCAAAATTCCAGCACATTCGGGTGAGATGCAAAGTGAAAAATGGGAATATCAGTTTTAGGAAAGAGTAGTGAGCACATAGAATTCTGATTCAATTCACTTCTTGTAGGAACGCAAGGTACATCCATCAATTCATAGAGTAGATTATACTTATCTACTTGAAGTAAGAGACACACAGCTCTTCTTCAAGTATATACCTTAGAGAAAAGGTATATGTAGATATGCATCAGGATCCATGCACAAGGACATTGACAAGAGAGTTATTCACATTAGTCAAATCTTTTTAAGACTACGTGAACCAAAAAACATAGAATTTGGTGTTCTATGTAGAAAATCAAATATATGCCATTGAAAATGAACAAACTAAAATTCAAAATGGCCGTGCATATCTATCTTCGAATATGATAATGAATAAATGTAAGAAGATTATAAAAACAATATCTTTAGTACTATCATGTTTACTTAATGTTAAAAAGGAAACAATGTATTATTTAGGAATGTATACCTAAGATAAACCCCATGAAGAAAGCAAAGAAAGAATTCCACCAAATACATGATGGTGGTTACAAATAAGATGAGGCTGGATAGTTTTGTTCAAGATGGAAATCATAGAATCTTCTGGAATACTGACAAAGTTCTTCTCAAGTTTCATTTGATGACTCATAAGTCTACTTGTCATTACTTGTAGATTACATTTCTACTCTACAGACTCTATTTTCCATACAAGTTAGTGAGGTGTGTGACAGCCACATCCTATACTAGTGACTAATTCCTAACAAAGTCGCTGTTGACTTGTTATAGCAAATACTTCACAAGTTGGACTTGTGTTTTCATCAAAACATGACCTCCACCTGCCTGATCACTGTCACCTGACTCTAGTCAGACAATGAGCCTCTTTCCAGGTGACAAACTGTGTCTCTGAACAAAGACTTTGGCCAATACTTAACCATATGCAACTAAGAATTTAAAGAAGGTTCATGTGAGTTCCTGAACCCATAATGGCCCAAGTCTCTGAATTGGGATGAATCCAATCAAAACGTGCTTGAGGATGATTTCAGAGATGAGGTTTAACTCCATCAGGTAGTGGTTTGAGGTCATATCCCTAGGGTTGGTTCCAAACTATACCATACTCCGAGTATTTGGCCTTTTCTTGGACCTACTCAGCAAGAACAAGATAGAAGTCATGGGAGAGAACCAGCTCCCCTTTCCTACAAAAAAACCTACGTCAGAGGTTCTCGTGTACCTTGTTCTGTGAATCTTGTTCTGTTCTGTCTGATTCTGTCTGCTTCCCTCATCTGCACTGAACCAGACAAGATGAGCTGGTGTAGTACCTGGATCTCCACATCCTCACCCTGTGTTTCCTGGAGTGGAAGTGGTTTGGACTGCAGGGAAATCAGCCCAGACCTGATTCTAGAAAAATTGGGTCCACATGGAGCTCAGCAGACATAATCACTTTCAAATGGGGTCCTTTATCTATCCACTTCCTTTTTCCTAGAATTCTCAACACTCCTGTTCACTTCAGCTGAGAGTCTTCCACATCTCTCAGATCTATCCTCTCACTTCACCTTCTTGAGGTTGACCTTCCATGATGCCCAGACTAGTTAGGATCCTCTATTGTCTAATATCCAATCTTCAAGGACTTATTCCACACAACATATGTCATAGTGTATAATTACATATAGGTTGTAATTAATTATTTGATGTCCATCACATCCCCAAGACCAGTATGAATCAAGAACAGGATCCACTTCAGTTAAGCACATATTTTTGTTTTCATGCTTGGCAAATTGTGTGAATATGTTGACATTTCTAGATAAATTTTGACTGATCAGAATGTTGAATGGATGGATTGTAAATGGAAAATTGAGAGAATGAGGTTCATTTCCCACACACACTGCAATCTGAAGTAAATCAAGCCTGCATCTTCCCTTGCTGCCTTCCTCTTTCATTTGTGCAAATTTGGTCCCTCTCTCAGTTCCAAGACCCAAGAATTCCCCATTTTCGACACCATTCAGCTGAGACATAAGAAAAAGTTGGCAGAACAAAATAATCCAAGCCAATAAAAAACAAAATGATGGAGGCAAGACTGGCTACACAGTCTGTGGGGCACAGTGCAAAATGAAAATTCAGGGCCTCATGTGCAAATTTCAAGATGGTGACAGCAGAACATTCACACAGTTTTGAGGCATATCCAGGCACACAGCTCACCACCCGTGAAGCCTGCCCTGCAAAGAGCAATGGGGAATCCAGTTATTGCACATTGTTGTGCTGATGAGCATTTTCTGAGAGCCTCTTGGGTGCCAGGACCGGGGATGGGTACTGCACACACTCCTCTGCTGAATCTTCACCACATAACTATTAAGTGAGGCTCATCTCCTCCTTTGTAAAGAGGATTTCAGGGTCATGAATTAAGTTGCCTAAAATTCACTGATTCAAGGAAACTATCTATTTACAAATGAGCCTGTCTTCTATCTTCTGCCCATTCCAGCTCACTTCCTCCCAAATCAGTCCTACCCAGGCATTGCCTTGAATAGCTGGCAGGACCCTCACCCACAGCTTCACGGTCGGTCCTGGTTTCTGTCTCAGCCCCAGTCTCTGTAACTTTGATGAAGGCAGCTGTGTAAGGAGGTGGTGAACTCTGGGGATTGCGTGATCTGGATTCCACTCACAGATGGAAACTCACTGGAGATATGACCTTGAAGAACAGACACAATATTTCTAAGCCTTGATATTGTAGTCTTTAAAGCGGAGATGAAATTTGAGAGTTAGAAATCATTCCAAAAAATAACTCCACTGACAGGCCCTGAAATAACTGACACTTCACAAACAGTAGTCCCTTCCCTTAGGCCTTCTTTCTGGAAAGGAGAAAAAAGTAGGGCCCCTTGAAGAGAGGTTCTCATTTCTTCCAGGGCCCTCCCTGCACCAAGATTCCAGATTTTCCAGACATTTTTCCATGGCAATGATCCTGTGAACATCTATGCCTGGAGAAAGGGACACGTTGAGTTCCAGTATAACCAGGCACATTGAGATCCAAGAGCAAGACAGCAGTCCCCAATCACTCCATGTGCACAATGACTGCAGGCTTTGCAAATGCCCCCAACAGAAAGTGCCCCTGGAGGTAGAGATGACAGGCCAGGGGCCTCCATAGCCCACTCTTCTACTCTCTGCTTCTGTCCTCAGGCTGAACAGGGAACTGTGTCCTCACACAGATCCCATCTGTACCTGGACCACCCACAGTGCCGTAGGGACCAGACATGGATCATAGTGCTGCAGAGTCTCATGCTACCTTCATAGAAATATCTCTATGATGACATTAAATATCCTTCAAATAATAAGGTGGCATGCAGTTTGTAAAGTTTTCAATGTAATAAATAATTTGATCCTCATATAAATCTCATGAGGAAATTACTAATTTAATTTACATTGCATGATTAGGAAGTCAAGGTTCAGAGATCCTGCAGCATGTTTAGAGTCACAGAGCGAAAGATCCCTGAATGAGACCAGGCTGCCAGACACCAGAGCGCAGTGTTGCAAACACTACACATTTCTCTATTCTATTAGTTTCCTAGGACTGTCATAACATTATTACAAACCAGGTAGATTAAAACAAATGGATTTTCTTACAATTCAAGAGACTAGAAGTCCACAATCAAGGTGTCCAACGTGCCCATTCTCACTATAGGGTCTCTAGGGAAAAATCCTTCCTTGTTTATTCTTAGCTCTTGTTGGCCCCAGACTCCCCTAGGCTTGTGGCAGCATGACTCCAATCTCTGCCTCCATCTTCACATGGCTGACATTTCCTTGTGTATCCTCTTCTTCAATGACTTTCTCCTTATGTGCCCACTCTCTGCTTCTGAAAAGGGCAGCAGAAATGCCAGATTAGGGCCCAGCCTAGTTAATTACAATCTTATCTTAACTTGATTACGTCTGCAAAGGCCCTATTTCCAAAAAAAGCCACATTCACAGACACTGGAACTGAGAATTTCAACATACCATTTTAGGTGATGCAATTCAACACATAACAACATCCAAAAGAAAGCATACCCAGGAATGAATTTATCAAAGGAAGCGCAACACTTATATACTGTATTATTGCTATTGTTGTTTTAATCTGCTGAAGGAAATATGAAAAGACCTAAATCAATGGAAAGACATTCCAGGATCTTGGCTTGGAAGATTTAACATTGTAAAGATGGCAGTACTCTCCAAGGCAATCTGTAGAATCCCTTTCACAATCCCTTTCAAAAGCACAAAGGCCATTTCTGCAGAAGTGAAAAATCCATTTCTCTAAGTGAAGGTAAGTGCAAAAGACCCACAATAGCTAAAAAATCTTAGCAAAGAAGAAATAAGTTGGAGAACTCATGCTTCCGGCTTTCAAACTTACTACAAATCCCGAGTTATCAAAACAGTGTGGTGTTGGCATAAGGACAGACATAGAACTGCATGAAATAAAATTGAAGGATGAGATATAAACCCATACATATGAGCTATTGACTTTTGACAAAGGTGTCAAGACCACTCAATGAGGAAAGAATAGTCTCTTCAACAAATTGTATGGAGAAAACTAGATATCCACATGCAAAAGAAGGAAGCTGGGACCTTACACATCATATGCAAAAATTATCTCAAAATTAATCAATGTAGAAGCTAAAATTATGATACTATTAGAGAAAAACACAGAGTCAATCTTCTCAACCTTGGACTTGACAGTAGTTCCTTAGAGAAGAATTAAAGGACAAGGAGCAGAGAAAAAAATAGACTAATTGAACATCGCTAAATTTTAAAATATTTATCAAGAGTGTGACAGACAACCTACAAAATTGCAAAATATATTTTCAAATCAAATATCTAATAAGAGTCTAGTATCCAATATCCAGGGCCTAGTATTTAGTACTCTTTATAAAAGCATAAATAATACTTTTAATCCGACAACCAAAAACAATGACCCAATTCAAAAATAGTCCAATGGCTTGAATAGATATTTCTACAAAGAAGATGTAAAATGTACAGCAAGAATATGAAAGATGGTCAACTCATTAGCAATTAGGGGAATGCAAATAAAACTACAATGAGTTACTACTTCAAACCCATTAGATTGGACATAATTTGAAAAAGACAGATAGTGTTGATGAGGATGAAGAGAAAGCTGAATCCACATACATTGCTGCTGGGAATTTGAAATGATTCAGCCGCTCTAGAAAGGAGTCTGGCAGTTCATTAAAACCTTAAACTCAAAATTACTATATTACCTAGAAGTACCCCTTCTAAGTTTAGGTTTCAATTATGCAAGTTTAATAAGTTACAGAGATTTGCCATACAGCTATGTGCTACGGATTATATTCCATGATCACGTGGCATTTCAGACAGGAATGCAAGGTTTGTTTAGCATTTGAAGATCAATCAGTGCAATTTACTATATCAGTAGACAAATAAGACACAAATATCTCATTAAAAAATGCTTGACATAATCCAACACCCTTTCATGAAATCACTCTTAGAAAATTCAGAAGAGAAGAGAATTTCATCAATGTAATAAGTAGCATTTAAAAAAACCAACAGCTAATGCCACACTTAATGGTGAAAGAGCAAATGCTTTTCTCTAAGATTGGGAACATGTCACAGATATTTCTTCTTATCACATCTATTCCATATTGTACTGGAGATTTAACCAATGCAATAAGATTAGAAAATGTAGTAAAAGGCAAATATGTTAAAAAGGAAGAAATAAAATTGTCTTTATTCTCAGCTTACATGATTATCTACACAAAAATCCTAGAGAATATGCAAAAAAACCAACATCAATCTATAAATGACTTTATTAATGTTGCAAGATACAAGGTAAATAGCTTTTAATTCAATTTCTATATACTAACAATAAACTAGTTGACATTGGCATCAAAATGTCATTTATAGTAACAGTAAAAATCATGAAATACTATGAAATATATTGAACAAAATATGTGAAGGTTCTGAACAGGAAACTACAAAACACCAATGAAAGAAATGACATATGACCTATCGCTGCATTCTATTTCCTAATATTTTGTTGAAGATTTTTGTATTTATGTTTATGATCGATGTTGTTCTGTAGTTTTCTCTTTCTTGTAATTTCTTCACCTAGCTTTGGTATCAGGATAATGCCAGTCTCATATAATAAGTTAAAAAGTGCTACTGCCTTTTCTGGAAGCTTTTTGTATAGAATTGGCATTATTTCTTTCTCAAATATTTGGTGGAAATCAACAGTGTACCCATCTGGGCCAGAGATTTCTCCATGGAAAGGTTTTTAAGTGTCAATTCCATTTATTTAATAGACATAGGGATTTTTACACAATACATTTATCCTTGAGTAAATTTTGGTCATTTGTTTCTTTCAAGGAATTTGTCTATTTTATCTAAGTTGTGAAATTTCTTGGCATAAATTTGTTTGTAATAATTCTTTATTATCCTTTTTAAAGTCTGCAGGATTGGTAGTGATGCCTCTCATCCTTTTTTTGTTGTTGTTGAGGAAGATTAGCCCTGAGCTAACGTCTACTGCCAATCCTCCTCTTTTTGCTGAGGAAGATTGGCTCTGAGCTAACATCCGTTCCCATCTTCCTCTACTTTATGTGGGAGATCCGCCACAGCATGGCTTGCCAAGCGGTGCCACGTCCGCACCCGGGATCCGAACCGGTGAACCCCGGGCCACCAAAGCAGAACGTGCAAACTTAACTGCTGTGCCACCGGGCTGACTCTCTCTTATTCTTGATACTGGTAATTTTTGTTCTGTCATTTTTCCTCTCCTTCTTGTCATCTTTCTTTACATCCTATGTGCTTTGATATGTAGTAATGTCATTGACACTTTTTTCAGTAATATTTGGCAAATTCAATTTTGTGTGATCCCATACCTCATAAATAATCAGGATTTTGTTTCCAAAGTACTTTTTTCTTAATGTATTCTCATTCTTGACTGCTTTTTAAATTGCACTGGAATCAGGAAACATGGCATGTACAAAACCAGTTTGGAGAGAAAAAGACACTTTGTTGTCTAATAAGTAGTCAATATTTTTTGTTCAACACGTGCTTTAGAAATGAGCATTCCCACTTGTTGCAATATATATCACAGAAATATGTCCATAAAAGTTATGCATACTATATACACAATTGAAAGCTTTATCATATATGCACTTCAGGTGAAGATTTAATTCTCATTCAACTCTCATGGAAAATATGTGCCTACTTAATCTATCAGATATTATATATTATTCTGATAAATGTTTGTTCAAATCCTTCATTATATATCTATTTATGTTTTGTATGTTTCGAGGATATGTGATTAGTTGAGTGAAAGTTCGTAACCGTTATCTCTTCTTAGTAGTTTATTTAAAAATATGAAATATCAATTCTTGATCTTTCAGAAGTATTTTTGTGTTTGTACCAAATGACCACAAATTTAGCAGCTTAACACAAATTTATTATCTTATGCTTCTGTAGTCAGAACTCTGAAAATGTCTCATCTGGCTAAAATCAAGGTGCTGACATGGCTGAATTCCTTTCTGGAGGCTCCAGCGAGGAGAATCCATTCCCTTACTCATTCAGATTATTGGCAGAATTGTACGTTCTTGCATATATACATATATGTACATATCAATTGCTTACTAATTTTTCTATGTACTGTCAATTTATTTTGTTCACAGTAGCATCTCATTTTCTCCATTTTGGGTTTCTTATTCTTCTCACTGATTTATATCATTTAGTATTACTTTCAGAGAGAGTGTGCATGCAAAAACATCTACATCCTTGTATCTCTAAAAATGCCTGATTCATATTAATGTTCTCTCTCTATCATGGTACTTGGTAAAGGAGAAGATTCAACTTGTTAGAGTGAAAAAAAATCTGGTATTTAAGAAATTTGCTCACCAATGCCCTCCTTATGCCTCACAGAAATGCAGCCTGACATGATGGGTTTAACGTGTGAGACTTGAGTCCCAATATGTCAGATATTCCTCCAGTCTCTTTATGTTTAAGGATTCATCCACTACTGAGAGTTCACCTTTGCCCCTTAATAAGAACTAGGCTCAGGATAGAACTCTGTACTCACAATTAATACCTTGAAGGTATTTCTCCAGTATTTTCTGTCACTTGTTTTTGTTCTTGAGAAGTCCAGTCCCAATGAGCTTGTGGGGCATTTGCATTTTCTCCAGTAGTTTTAGAATTATTTTTTTTAGCTTATTCTCAATGTTCTCTGCCAGAGTAAAGATGTGATTTTCATTTACAAATTCATGCACTTTAAATCCATGTTCTTTCTTCATTTCTGTAAAAATTTCAACCACTCTCTCTTCAAGTTTCCCTGATACCATTTTCACTTCTTTCATCCTGAAACTGTGATAGATGTCTGTTTACTCTTCTCATTCTGCTTTCTGTGAATATTTGTTATCTGTCCTATTTTTCCATTTCTGGTGTCACTGTGATACATTATAGAAACTTTAATCAGTATTTTGTTCCAGTGATGTCAGCAAGATGGTGGAATAGGAAGTCCCAGCCCTCTGTTCCCCAACAGAAGCACTGGTAAAACAATATTTTGGCCAAAACACCTTTATGAGAACTCCAGAATGGAGTTAAGAAGTTGCAACACCTCAGACTAGCATAAAACCAAGAAGAACCAATTTACAAATGGATAAAAAGAGCAGTTTCACTTTTCCCATGTCACCCCTCCCCCAAGCCTCTGAGAGATCAGCTCAGCCCAGGATTCCTCCCTCAGAGAAAAAAGTGTGCAAAGCTGCATCTGAGGGCACTGCCCCAGAGACCTAGGGATGTCTCACCTCAGAGCACAAGATGACAGGTGCACCTGGGGCAGCCAAGAAAGAAGAAATGGGCTCTCAGAAATGGCACAGCCTTGAGACTACTCCTCCAAGAGGGCGGGAGAGGAGCGGAGCGTGCATTTCCACAGAAAACATTTTAAGAGGCTCCCAGAAGCTGTAACTGGGCTGATTGGCGGTCTTCTTCTGCCAGAAACAGACCATAAGGACTGGAAGAGGTGCCTGCTTCTTCCAGTGCACAGACACCAAAGCAAAGCTACAAGAAACATGGAGAATCAGGAACATATTACACTACCAAAGGAAAGAAAAAGAAATCTCCATTAACTGATGATATATATATCATATATATATATAACATCTATTTTATATATATATATATATATGTGTGTGTGTGTGTGTGTGTGTGTGTGTGTGTGTATGTATGTATATAATGGAGATCAATGGGTTGCCTGACAAGTTATTCAATATAGTTGTCCTTATTTTAGGTGAACTAATCTTGCAGAAGGGTACTAAGAGTACACAATCATGAAAGAATAGGCTCCTCAATAAATAGTATTGAGAAAAACAGATACCCACATGCAGAGAAATGAAATTGGAACCCCAGCTCACAACACAGGTGAAAACCAACTCAAAATGGATTAAAGTCTTGTCAACTTAAAAAGCAAATCTCCCTGTTATTTTAGCCTCAGGATAAGTTTATTCGGGAAAAGTCAAAAGAATTGCAGTCCAGGTTGTGCATGCTATGGTGAGCCATAGGAAAATTCAGCAAACGAAGGAGGGGAACTGCCTTTATAAAGGAAAAACGGGGAGTAGGGAGAGGCTGTTCTAAATGAAAATCCATTGGAAAAATGAAACAGTTGAGGGCGGCAATAGCTTTTCATTGGCTGTTCTGTGGAGTTTTTCACTGGCCAGGAGAGAAAAATCTCCCTTCGATAGTAAAATAGTTTTACTTCCTGTGGAAGATGCAGGCTTCCTCTCTTCCGTTTTTGGTATAATTGACAATGCATGATAGGGAATGAGAGCTCCACCTACAGGCCTTCCAGACTCCAGATTGGTTAATATTTGTTTCATTAATTTCCACAGGCACGAACTTAAGACCTGAAACTATAAAACTACCAGAAGAAAACATAGGTGAAAAGCTTCTGACATCTATTTGGACAATGATTTTTTTGGGGGGATATAACACTGAAAGCACAGGCAAGAAAACCAAAAATAGACAAATGGGATTGCATCAAACTAAAAAGCCTCTGCACAGCGAAGGAAACCATTAACAACATGGAAAGGCAATTTGCAGAATGGGAGAAAATATTTCCAAACCATATATCTGATAAGGAGTTAGTTTTCAAACTATATCAGGAACTCGTATAACTCAATGCAATAATAATAATAATAATAAACCAATTTAAAAATGGCCAAAGGATCTGAATAGGAATTTCTCAAAAGAAGACATCCAAATGGCCAATCAGTATATGAAAAGGTGCTCAACCTCATTAATCATCAGGAAAATGCCAAGCAAAACCACAATATCTCCTCACACCTGTTACAATAGCAACTACCAAAAACAAAAGAGACAACAAGTGCTGGCAAAAATGAGGATGGAAAGTTGTGTACTGTTGGTCGGAAGGAAAATTGGTGCAGACATTTTGGAAAACAGTATGAAGGTTCCTCAAGAAATTAAAAACAGAACCACCGTATGATCCAGAAATCCTGCTTGCGAGTATATTTCCTAACTAATGAAATTAGGATATCAGAGAGATATCTGCGCTCCTATGTTCATTGTAGCATTATTGATAATAGCCAAGATATCGAAATAACCTAAATGCCCATCAACGGATGAATGGATAAAGAAGATGAGGTGTATATATACAATGGAATACTACTATTCATTCTTTAAATAGAAAGAAATTCTGCCATTTGTGACAACATGGATGAACCTGGAGAACATTATGCTAAGTGAAATAAGCAAGATAAAGACAAATAAAACATAGTTTCATTTACATGTGGAGTCTAAAATAGTCAAACTCATAGAACTAGAGTGGAATGGTGGTTGCCAGGGGCTGGTGAAAGGGAGAGATGGGGAGATGTTGGCCAAGAGGTGCAAAGTTTCAGTTACGCAGATGAATGAGTGGTGGAGATCTAAGGTACACTCATGGGACTACAGTTAACAATACTCTTCTGTGTACTTGAAATTTGCTTGGAGGGTAGATCTTAGGTTTTCTCACCACACATGCAAAAAACGGTAACTCTGTGAGGTGATGGATGTGGAAGTTAGCTTGATTATGCTGATTATTTCACAATCCATACACATATCAAAACATCATGTTGTACACCTTCAATATAAACAATTTTTATTTGTCAACTATACCTTAATAGAGATGAAAAAAATTGTTTCATGTAATAGATGTGTGCATGTGTGCAACTGTGTGTCCATGAGCGTGTGTGTGTGTGTGTGTGTGTTTGTAGAATTTTCCTTTACTCGTCATTCCTTTAGTCACCCTTGCATCTCACTTTTTCCATTTTGGGCTCATTGCTTGCCTAACTCAACTGCATCACTTAGTATTCTTTTGGCTCAGTGGGAAAATAGTAAAATATCTAAGAACTTGAAGATCCAGAAATGCCTTCTTTCACTCTCGTTCTCTTTATCAAGTTACTTGGAAACATTTTCTTATTTCAAATAAAGTGTAGGGTTCAAAGTGCTAGGAGACAAAAATCCATCAAGGATCCATCCCCCTAAAGCTCTTCTTGTCTCTCATGAAAACATGGCCCCACGTGGTGGGTTTAACCTATGAGATTCAGGTCGGAGTCTCCTGCTTGGGGACTTGCCCCTGCTGACCGTTTCTCCTTTGTCCCTTAAAAATAATTTGGCTCCATATACAATTCTCCACAGACTCCTAATTCCTGGAAAGTATTTCTCCAATCTCTTCTGGCATCTCTTTTTCTATGGGGGAAGTCTGGTCCCAAGAGCTTGTCATTCTATTGATGGTTATTTGCATTTTCTTTAGGAAATAATTTTAGGACTTTTCATAGGGCTCCAGGACAGTCCTCCTCAAATTTTTCTTTTGAGTTGAAATTCACGTAAAAGAAAATTGACCATTTTAAAGTGTACAATTCAGTGTAAGATATATATATATATATATATATATATATATATATATATATATACATACATATATATTTAAATCTACCTTCACTTTCTTCATTTACCTAAAGGGTCAAGACAAAAATGTCATTTTTAATTATATGCCTCCTAGCACTTAGTCTTTCCTCATCTCTGTAAAAAGTTCAATTCTTTATCTCTTGAGCTCTTGCTAGACATCATTTCCCTTCTTTCCCCTGACACTTACAAAAATTATGACATCGGTCCTCCTCATTCTGTTACCCTTGAATCTTAAATTTCCATGTCTTGTCTCTCTGCATGGCATTCTGTAAAACTCCCTCATTATTACATTCCATTTTCATAATTGGCCTTAAGCTGCCTTGTCCATGAGGGATGAATTTTTTTCAATGTCTTAATTCTACTGGATTTCTCATCTCTAAAATTTCTTACTCATTAAAATAGTTTCTTATTCTATGAAAACGATCCGTGTTATTGCATCAAAAATTCAATTTCTCCCTTTATGTTACAGATATTTAAACTCACAATTTAAAATTACTCTCCTATTTTCCTATTGACCCTATTTCTTGCATATGACAATCCCATTAATCAGTAGCTTGTTTCTCACAGCATGTTCATCATGATTAGGACAACTCGACTGTCCATTCTTCTTAGAAGGCTCTGCTCCCACACACCTGATCTTCCAGAGAGGGTTTTCCCAGGGCTGTCCTGGATTCAGGTTGGCAATGGGGAACTGTTGAAGCTGCTCCTGCCCCATGGCATCCAGTCTCTCAAACTTAGCACCTGCTCAGGGTTGTGCCTGGCAGGGATGGCCCAATGGGAGCCTCACATTCACATGTGGGCCAGATGCCTAGGACTGAAAACACTGGATTCAATCTGTTTCAGGCCACACAGTGGAGATTGCTCAGTGCTGACCATGGGCTCTGGGCAGTGGGAAGATATTTCAGTGCCCACCTAGAAACATAGAGAAGGGGGAGCCACAGCTTCCAACCTTCACCTGGAGCCCTGACCCTTCCCTTCTTGTGAGAACCTGGGATCACTTTCTGTGTCCACACAGATGACCTCCCCACCAGGACTCCTTGATGGTCTCAGGCACCAGTGGCCATTCAGCTTTCTTCTCTATGCTTTGCTATGGTTCCCTCTCCATCTTTGGAACTTTGTTGATCTTTTTTGCATTTGTGAGTGGCTACGTATTTCAGAAATATTGTAATTTACATTTATCAGCGTTAAGAGCAGAAGAGAGATCTTGGGTGGGAACAGCAATCATCCACTTGACTGTGGAGTCTGAATCCATGATTCCTTCCTGGTCCAACCCAGTCATGTCTTAACCTGGCCTTGAAATTGATTTATCCCTCTCATGAACCCAACACCACTGGCCAACAAACACTCTGAGGAGTGGAGTTCATGACAATATGCTGCCAATGAGGATACCAAGGCTCAGAGACTGGACATTAAAGCTCAACATCAAATGGGCTGTGCATGTTGGAGAAATATTTAAATAAAAATCATCTCTGTCCCAAAATCGGAGCACTGACCCACTCATTGATCCCTGAAGCTGAAGACAGGACTACAGGATGAGGAGGCGATATTGCCCAAGGAAACAAGGGGTTTGAGGAGGTAAGAATGACTCAGAGGTTTGTTTCCAGGAAGATGGGGCTGGATGTTGTTGCAAAAAAATAAAAGTCTGTGAATTGGGCTGTGATAGAACGAAAGCCCACACTCTTGGGCCATGAGAGGAGTGATGTTTCCTTCCCTTATTTCACTGTATTTCTCCTTTGTGCTCATTCTCACAATGACCTCGACCATAACTGTACAATTAGACATTGAGCGTGTGTCTCTGCTGATCTGAGCTCTGCAGGCAGCAAGAACCTGCATCTTCCATGCAGCATCTGGGCCTGGATGATCAGTGTCCATGGTGAGGACCCCACAGGGATATTCTGATGTGTGGGCTGAGGATGAAGGATACCTCATGGGGGAGGATCTGAAAAGGAATGATGTCCCCTGGGTCACCTTTACCTGGAAGGGGCATTTCAGGAAGACACTGGGTGTGTCTGCTGTGAAGTCTTGTCCCTTGGTAAGATGAGTCCAGATCAGGCGGACAATGTAGATCAGGGGAGACACCATTTCTATTTAAAATGTCTCCAGAGAGCCTGGTACAACATCAGCCCCAGGCCTTGGGAGGGGCACTTCCTCTTCTTGTGGGGCTGCTGACATGACAACCCCATGACTGGGAGGACCAGTCTCTGAGTGTTCACAACTCGTGCATCTGTCTTTCCTTCCGGGTACCCTGATCTCCTCTGCCAGCATACCAGAGGAACCCAGAGGAGACGCCATGACTTCCGCCCTCATAGCTCTCTTCTGCATTGGTGAGATTTGAGGAGGAGGAAGGGAAGCCCCAGTCTTAGAGGGACCCACCCCACAGCCAGGACCTGGTCTGTCAGGGGACCTCAGGACTCAGGAGGCTCATGGGGAGGAGGTGTTCTGCTCAGCTTCAGGGGCAAATCTCTCACAGGGAACTCTCTTCCAGGGTTGAGTGTGGGACTGAGGACCCCAGTGCAGGCAGGTGAGTCTGTTCCCTGGTGTCCCAGATCCCAGGTCCTCACTGGAGACAAGAGACAACTTCCAGGAGCTGGGGAGGGAGAACAGCACTTCTGGGCTGAGAGATGGGGACTGTCTGGGATGGTCTTGTGAGAACTGGGGAACTCGGGGTGGCGTGGGGAATGTGTTGTGACCCAGCTTCTGACTTCCTTCCAGGGACCCTCCACAAACCCACCATCTGGGCTGAGCCAGGCTCTGTGATACCCAGGGGGAAGCCCGTGACCATCTGGTGTCAGGGGACCTTGGAAGCCCGGGAGTATCTACTGTATAGAGAGGGAGTCTCAGTGCTCTGGGACAGACAACAACCACTAGAGCTGAAGGAAAAGGTCAGGCTCTCCATCCCATACATGGCAGAGCAATATGCAGGGAGATATGTCTGTTACTATATCAGCCCCACTGGCTGGTCAGAGCATAGTGATAACCTGGAGCTGGTGGTGACAGGTAAGAGGACGCTCAGGGGTCCCAGCCCTAGGGTCTACCCTCAGGATGGGGGTCTGGTCTCAGGGATGTGTCCCCTCTCTCAGACCAGCTGTGGGGGATAGGAGGGAGTTGTGAGCCCCATTTAACACGCTGCCTCCTCCTCTCCTAGGAATCTACAGCAAACCCACCCTCTCAGCCCTGCCGAGCCCTGTGGTGACCTCAGGAGCGAAAGTGGCCCTACAGTGTGGCTCATGGCTGGGATTTGACAGGTTCATTCTGACTAAGGAAGGAGAACACAAGCCCTCCTGGACCCTGGACTCACAGCCAAAGCCCAATGGGCAATCCCACGCTCTGTTTCCTGTGGGCTTTGTCACCCCAAGCCACAGGTGGACATTCAGGTGCTATGGCTGTGACAAGAACAAACCCCAGGTGTGCTCACGCCCCAGTGACCCCCTGGAGTTCCTGGTTCCAGGTGAGGACGTCTTACCCTTGCCCAATCCATATTTTAAGGCAACAGACAGGGGTCTATACTCCAAGGATAGCCCCAGATGAGAGGGTGGGGTGAGGGAAGCAGGGGTGTCACCTGGAGCAGAGACACACAAGGTGAGAGATAGTGAGGCCTGAGGTCCAGGATGGAAAAGGGGGTTTATGGGAGGAATCAGCCCTGACAATCTACATGAGGTTTTTCTCTCAGGTGTGTCTGGGAAGCCCTCCCTCCTGAGCCAGCAGGGCCCTATCGTGACCTCTGGACAGAACTTGACCCTCCAGTGTCTCTCTGATGTCAGCTATGACAGATTTGCTCTGTCCAAGGAGGGGGGACATGACCTTCCCCAGCGCCTTAGCCAACAGTCCCAGAATGGACGCTCTCAGGCTGGTTTTCCCCTGGGCCCTGTGAGCTGGTCCCATGGGGGCCAGTACAGATGCTATGGTGGACACAAGCTCTCCTCCAAGTGGTCAGCCGCCAGCGACCCCCTGGACATCCTGGTGGCAGGTGAGGAGCAGTGGATTCCATCAGGGACCCAGACTCTGCACAGACTCTTCCAGGGGGAAAGCTCCAGTTGGTGATGCTGGAAAGAAGGATGTGGGGTTCCCAGAGAGTGATGGAGACAGAGAGATGGGATGGGTAGGGAAAGACTAAGAAAAAAAACAGACAGAGATGATGAGAGTCCTCAAAGAAAGGCCTGGGGACTTAGTTCATAACAAAGTGCAGCCCTTCACCGACACTTAATCTCTCTAGGAGTACTGCTTGACAAACCATCCCTCTCGATGCAACCAGGCCCCACAGTGGCCTCAGGAGAGAACGTGACCCTGCTGTGTCAGACATGGAGCCCGAGGGACACTTTCCTTCTGTCCAAGGAGGGGGCAATGGATCCCCCACTACGTCTTAGATCAAAGTACCAAGCTCAGCAGTACCAGGCCCGATTCTCCATGAGTCCTGTGACCTCAGCCCACGGGGGGACCTACAGGTGTTATAGCTCATACAGCACTGCTAGCCACCTGTTGTCACACCCCAGTGATCCCCTGGAACTCGTGGTCTCAGGTGAGGGGCCCTGACCTTGTCCTTTCTGAGTCACTCAGCTCAAGGCCCTGTCCCCAGAGAGCTTTGGACTGGGATGGGAGTGAGGGGGCTCTGAGGAAGGGGCGCCCAGAGAGGGATCTGCCCTTCAGAGTGTAGCAGGGAAAGAAGGCTCTCTCATGCCAGCCCGTTCCCACATCCTCATCACCAGAATCCTCCAGGTAGGCAGAGGGAGAGACCCAGGGACCCCAGGGCAGATGCAAGAGAAGAGTGTGGACAGAGACAGGGTCTCTGGAGAACCTGCACACCCTCATGTCCTCTTGTCCTTTCTCACAGGACCATCTGGGGACCAAAACCCCCCAGTCACAGGACTCAACTTAACATCTGGTGAGTCACAGGGGCCTCTGTCCAGAGAGTTCACAGTTTCTCCAGGCTTGTCTTGAGACTCAGCTGACCTGACTCCTAGTTCCTCTCTCAGCACAGCTTGTCTGCAGGGGGCTGGGAGTCAGGCAGAGATGGGGGATCCACCGGGCTCCAGGCCTCTTAGGCTGGGTGGATGGTGAGTGGGGCAGTCATGGCAGAGGGAGATGTTGGGGTCTAGCCTAGGGGAGGGGCATCCTGGCTGAAGTGGGGAGAAGAAGCCCCCCTCACCTCCATCCTGATCCCCAGGAGGCCCTGAGGATTTACTTTTCCCAGTGGAGTCAGGTGTGCAGTGAAATTGTATGGGTAGGAGAGGGGCAGGACAAGGGTCTGGGGCATTCAGGCCCTTTCCCTTCACCTCAGGGTGCTCAGATGGAATGGAAAGTACAAGGTCTGGAATCAGCACCTTTGAATTCTGGTCCCAGCTCTGCCACTTCAGGCTGGGTTTTCCAAGATGTTTGATTTACCTCTTGGTGCCACAGTTTCCTCATCTGTGAAATGAGTGGGTGGGAGTGGAAGCCCTATGTTGTGGTTGATTGTTGGGAGTTAGAGGAGATGAATGCACAAACCCCAGCACACACCTGGCACACAGTAGGCACTCAATTAAATAGCATCAGTCACTCATTCTTGACATCACTGGTGCCCAAGGTCTCAAGTGGTACCTGAAGGCTGTGATCGGGATCTCCGTGGCCTTCATCCTGCTGCTACTCTCCCTCCTCCTCTTCCTCCTCCTTCAACGCCAGCGTCAGGGCAAACTCAGGACATCAGGTGAGTGGGGAACAGGGTGACCTGGGTCAAAGGAGCAGGTGGGCTTAGGGCACTAGCCAGAGGGAAACCAAATAGACGGGAAAGTCAGCCTAGAAAAAGACTTTTCTAGAATCTCAAATCACAAAATACTATAGAAACACTTGATACAGCACACATACACATTTAAGATATTCTTCCACCTTTTCAGTTTCATGAAACATTGAAACATACAGACAAGTATGTGTCAAGGTTTCCTTCTTTCCTCTTGAATCACATGTGGAGGGCGGGTGGTCATCACCTCCCAGGGCTGAGACTCTGTCCGTCTTGACCCAGCCCAGAGACAGGCTGATCTCCAGCTTCCTTCAGGGGATGCAGACCCAGAGCCCAAGGACAGAGGCCTGCAGATCAGGTAATTCCTGCCCTGAAGACCGCAGACTCCCACCCCGCCCTCGGCCCCCTCTCTGCCCCTAACACTCCCGTCTCCTCCCCCAGCTCCAGCCCAGCTGCTGACGCCCAGGAAGAGATCCTCTGTGAGAGGAAGAGGAGGGATCTCCCTGGGGGTGGGGACAGAGATTTCAGTGGGCCATGGGGAGATAGGCTGGGAGGGTCTGGGGATTCGGGGTGAGAAAGACTGAATTCTGAGTGACTCGGGCCATCTCCACATCCCTGGACCTCAGTGGCCCATCTGGGAGCAGAGGGGCCTGCAGCCCTGAGAGACCTCAGGGAATCCTGACAAGAGACACACCCCTTGTTCTGCCCCAGCAGATGCTGCCGTGAAGGACACACAGCCTGAGGAGGGGATGGAGCTTCACCATCAGGTGAGACCCCTGCCCTGTCCAGGCCACCAGGTACCTTCCTGTTGCCAAACTTAATCCATGGGACACCTTGCTGTCCTCACATCACCCAGCTCTCAGCAGCGTCCCACACTGACCTCTCCTCTCGGGCACCTGGGTTGTCCTGCTGTGACTTCACTCCTCCTGGTTTCTATGACCTCGTGACCCCTCCTACATGGTCTCCTTTCTTGATTCCTCATCCTCTGTCTGACCTTCTGGTTGTTGGACTCACCCCCAGGTCCCAAGAGGATGCATGAATTAGTGAGTCACCCACAAGTCCCCTAGGCTCCCCTTCTTTCATTCACCCAACCGTGTGCACAGGGAGCTCACTGTTTACCTGGCTCCATTCAGGTGCTGCATCTACAACAGTGAGAAAAACTTTCTCCACAATCCTTGAGCTCACCTCGTGGGTGAGAGACAACATGAAAATATGTGGGCATGGTCCTAGAGTGCACAATGATGTTAAGGAAAATAAGTAAGGAAAGGGGATAGAATGCTTGGAGGGGTAGAAGGAACAGCAGGTTCAAGGGTCCTGATACAGCAACATGCTTTTTCAGGAAGATGGCCTGCGTGGCTGGAGCCAAATAAGTGAGAAATAGCATGTTAGGATAAGAATCAGGACATCTGGATGCTTCCTATAGCATCCAGATGTGCAAAGCTTAGGAAGTCCCTGAAGATTCCATCAGGAAAGTGATCTCACTCTGGCAGCAGTGTAGACAATTGATTGAAGGACGTCAGTTGAGAGATCTAGGAGACAGTGTTTCTAGCCCACTCTCTCCCTCCAGCAGGATCCCAAGGATGAAGATGCCCAGGGAGTGATGGATGTCCAAGTGAGCCACTCAAGATCAAGGTGGGGAGTGGCCATCTCTCCTTTCCCCCTGTCAGGGAAGTCACTGGACATGAAAGATAGACAGGACGAAGAGGACAGACAGAGGGACAGACAGGTGGGTCCCATCTTTCCTGGACCCCAGGCTTCCCCCACACCAGCCACATACCTATACCCTCCTCTCCCCCTGCTCCAGGCTGCTGCATCTGAAGCCCCCCAGGATGTGACCTACGTCCAACTGAACCACTTGACCCTCAGACAAGAGATGACACCCCTTTCCTCCCAGTCAGAGAAGGCCCCAGCAGAGCCCAGTCTGTACGCTGCTCTGGCCATCCACTAGCCCATGAAGGACCTGGACCCCACATTCCAGGGAGGCAGACTGCAGAGACCCCAGAAGGCACAAGATCTGTCCCCAGTGGACACTCAGCTAATGACCCCCAGCCAGCCTGGGCTCCTAACATGGACCACCAGGAGCTTCTGGGACTCTTTGGGACTCACCTGATTCTGCTGTCATGATAACTGATATCCTTGCATTTGGGGAACAAAGCAGCAGACTTCTCAGTAATCCACGAGTGAAATGAGAAATCCAAAACAGAAATGAGACCCTGTTTTAAATTGAATGATTATGTAAATATTTCACATTAAACCTACGAAATGGGAAAATTAAGAATCACAGATGAATATTAGAAAAGGATTAAAAAATCAATGAACTAAGCTATCACACCAAGACTTTAGAAAAAGAATAGCAAATTATTCCCAATGAAGGTAGAAAGAGGGAAATAATAGAGACAGCATTAGCTACTAAAGAGGGAAAATTAAAAAATAGA
Source organism: Equus asinus (assembly GCF_041296235.1). Taxonomy (NCBI): domain Eukaryota; kingdom Metazoa; phylum Chordata; class Mammalia; order Perissodactyla; family Equidae; genus Equus; species Equus asinus. The sequence continues at coordinate 38,357,960 of NC_091815.1, forward strand.
GAAAAATCAATAAAGCCAAGAAACCTCATCTTTGAAAACATTAATCACACTTATAAATCCTAGTCACAGCACTCAAGGACAAAAGAGAGAAGACACACATTACATCATCAGGATAGCATTACAGATCCTACAGACGTTCAGTAGATAACAGATAATTATGATCAATTTTATGTCAATGTATTAGAAAATGCAGAAGAAATGGACAAAATGCTCAAAAATACAATTTACCAAAATGATGGACATAAAAGTAAGTAGAAAATCCGAATTATCTTATATATTAAATATGTTGAATCTCTAATTAAAATTTTCCCAAAAAGTGAACTCTGAGTCTGGAAAGCTTCACTGGTGAATGCTTCTGAACACTTATGCACTTATGAAATACACACATACACACACCTGGATACACACACACAAACACACATGGACACACATACATATATACACATAACAAACTTAAACTTCTTTCAAAAATAGTGAAGGAAGCAATATTTATCACAACACATTTTATCAGGTGAGAAAAAAAGCTGATATGAAAACCTGATAAGGAAACTGCAAAATGGGAAAATCCCCGGAGGCTCTCTCACAGCATCTTAGGTGTAGATTCCTAAACAAAATATTCTCAAACAACACTAAGTGATATATAAAATGGACGATATATCATGACCATGCTGGTATGTTTTTTTCAGAAATTCATGGTTCGTTTCATATTCAAATCATTTAGCACAACCAGAGGCATTCACAATTAGAATAAACAACTATATACTGGGCAGCTTTGGGAAGAAGAAGAAGGAAAAAAAAAAGATTGACAACAGATGTTAGCTCAGGTGCCAATTTTTTTAAAAAAACAAATCAATCAATACATTTCAAACATAAAATGATTAATATAAAAATGATAATAGCATCAGATTCAAAACTTCTGATAAAATACCTCACCATTTATAATGGAAAAAAACCTCCTCGTCAGTAAAAGGGAATTTCCTATCATTTATTGAAACATCTTTAAAAATCTACAATAGAAATAATTTTTGCCGGTAAAATCTTGAAATCTTTCCACTTGCGATTGAGAATGAGACAAGAATATTCACTATGGCCTCTTCTATTCAGCACAACTGTAAGAATCAACCAAATAAATAAAGCAAAGAAAAACCATGATATCCACTGAACAGATGGAATTAAAGCATATTACTCATGGATTACAAAATTTCGTACATGGAAAATCCAAAATAATATGAACATCCATTAATTAATTTGAAGAGGATTGATCCAATGCCACTGGATACCTCATCAATATATAAAAAAAATCAGTAGCATTTCAGACATCCAGTTTTGGACCAGAAGGAAGTAGCAGTATGTCTCCCTAACTACCCATAAGGCACAATAAAACTCCTGGACCTCGTATATACAAGGAACATGAGAACACTCCAAACAGTGGAGAAAAGACAGCAGATGGGCTAAGACTGTTAGGACCCCAGGAGTGACAGAGTGGGTGTCAAGGGAGCCACATGGGGGACCTGGACTGTAGCCTCCACCTGACAATAATGAGCCAGTAAGAGCGAGACAAGAGGATCAGAGTCAGCAGTAGGAAATGCGATGATGGAGTCAAGAGGTTGCAGTGATGGAAGGAAGGGCTCAGGAGCCAAGCACTACAGGCAGTCTCTGCAAGATGGAAAAGGCCAGGAAACTGATTCTCATGGCAGATCCCCCAAAATCAACCACCCCTGCTGATACCCCAACTTTGCCCAGTGACTGATTTTTTTGATTCATCCTCAAGAACAGTAAGATGATAAATTTGTGTTGTTTAAATCCACTAAGTTTGTGATAACTTGTTACAGCAGCAATGGGAAACTTAGGCAGCCACTTAAGCTCTTTTAATTAATGTTTGCATAATATATTTATCCCTTCACTTTTAAACCATGTACATGGTTGTATTAAAGTGAACCTCTGGCAGACTGAATAGAGTTGGTCATACTTGTTGTTATTCCAACCCTACAATCTCTGCCATTTAATTGCACTTGCACCGTTTATATTTAATGTAATTATTGAAGGTTCTTTTTTGGGTTTACCATTGTATTTTTTCTTTTCTGCTTGTTCCCTCTATTGTTTGTTCTTCAGTTTTCCCTTTCCTGCCTCTTTTGGCTTTTTGGAATACTTTTTAGTATTCCATTTTAATTTATCTATCGGTTGTCTAACTGAAACTCTTTGCATGTTGTTTCTTCAGTGGCTGTTGCAGGTATTATAATTACATGTCTAATTTCACAGAGTTCACAGAGTGTTAACATTTTACCTTTTCAAGAGAAATCTAGGAGTCTTTACATGTATAGGTCCTTCCACCCTCACTGCTTTGTGCTGTAGTTATTCTGTGTTTCATCTTCACACATTAAAACTCTACCAGACAATGTTATCAGTTTTGCTTTCAACAGTCAAACACGTTTTAAAGATCTTAAGAGGAGAAAAATATGCTGTTACATTTACTTGGATATTTATCGTCTTTTGCTCTTCATTTATGCTTGAATTTTCAAATTTCCCTTGAGAATAATTTTCTTTCTGCCTGAAGAACTTACCTTATATCTTTTAGAGCAGATCTACTGGCAACAAATTCTCTCAATCTTCCTTCCCCTCAGAATCACTTTATCTCACTTCCATTCCTGAAGAATACATCCAGAAAAATTCCTGGTTGTCTCTTCTTGTCTCTCATAATTTTAATATCTTCAGACCTTGATGGTTTCTGATGTGAAATCTGTAATCGTTCAAGTCATTTTTCCTCTGTGCGCTTCATGGCATGTTTCTATGGATGCTTTCAACCTTTTTTTCCTTTGGTTTTCAAAAATTTGATTATGGTTACAATGTGTGTTGGCATGGTTTTTAAAGCTTATCCTATTTTCTTTTGCTGAACATCTCAAACGTATATTTTTGTGACTTTCAACAAATCTCTGAAATGGTCAACTACATATTTCTTCAAATATTTTTTCTTTGTTAATATCATCTCCTTTTGCTGGAAGATCAATGGTATAAATTTTCTTGTACACCCCTGAGTCTGTGTTAACTTTTTAAAGTATTTTTGGCCTCCAACCCATGCTCTCACCCAGTTCTTGGGGAAAGAACTCACATTATGAGATGGAGAGTTCTGCCCAGGAGAGGAAGTGGCACTGAGGAGGCAGAAATGACTCAGAGGTTTTGAAGGAAGGCAATAAATAAAAAGATAGAAACTCATAGAAACAAGAAAGTCAGTCAAGGGAAGTGTTTATGGGTAAAAAATCCACAATCCTGGCTCAGGAGGGAGGGCCATGCTTTCTTCTGAGTAATGGTAGTCAGTATTCTAAGCATCTCCCCAAGCCTCCTTCTCCCCCAGGGTCATCCTGCCTGTGAGGGCCCCACTGGCTGCTCCGGGTACCAAGGCAGAGAGTGGAACAGCCCTCAGTTCCTCACTCTCTTGCACTTCACATCCAATCATCAAATTCACACCACCACACCCCTTGTGTCCTTCCTAACAATATCCCTTATCTATTGCAAGACTCAGGACATCTCATCTGTGTCATCACATCAGCCTCCTTCCTGGTCCTGCAATCCAGGCCCCCACTCCTTTCTCCAGTTCATTCCCCTCTCTGCCTCCAAAGGACTCTTCTAATAACCCTGTCTGGTCTGATCCTGCCCTGCTCAAAACCCTTCCAACAGATTCCGTCTTCAAGAAAGATTCAAATTGAACCACCTGATGTTCAAGATTGACAGTGATCAGGCCTGAACCAAACTCAGCAGCCTCAGCAAACACAACTTTCCTCCTTAACCAAACTCATCATAGTTAACCACACACATCCACAAACACACATGCAAACTGAGCTATTTAACAATTCTCTGCCTTCCTTGGGCTGCTCCCTCAGCCAGTCTGCACCTAGCTGGCTCCTTTCCAAGCTGAGGGAACAAGAAGCCATCCTGTTTCATTCCATTCAACTTTAAATATATTTTGTGTTATAATTTTGTTCAAGGGAAACCACATAAATGACTTAAAATACTGATCAACACACCATCCAAGGACCAGAGTAATGTTGGAGTTTTATTATCAATAGAGACTTCCTGCATTACATTTCTACATGGTGGTAGTCATTCTAACACAGAAACCTGTTCATAACGTCTGTTTCTTGAAATCTTCCCATTGCCTTAAAGATAAAATCCAAAATACTTGCATAGTGCTCAAGATCTTGTGTGACAAGGCCCAGGCTTCTCCGGACTGCTCTCAATTCTGAGAACAGTTCAGGTCTTTCTGGGAGAGGATGCCACCACCATCTCTGGGCTAACCTCTGCTCATGCCTTGGATCACCGCTTCCCCAGAAGGACCCAACACAACCAGGACCCAAGTTGCAGGATGACTACCTGTTAGTTAGGATCCTCTATTATCTAATCTCCAACCATCAAGAATTTATTCCGCATAATACACGTCATAGTGTATAATTACATACAGTTTGTGATTAGTTATTTGATGTCCATCACATCCCCAAGACAAGTAGGGATCAGAGAAAAGGATCCTTGTCAGTTAAGCACATATTTTAATTTTCATACTTAGCACATTGTGTGAAATATAGTTGACATTTGTAGATAAAATTTCACTGAATGGGTGTATGAGTGTAAACGAAAACAGAAAAAATCACTTATTTCATACACATGGACACACAAACACACACACACTCCAATATTCAATAAATCAAGCCAGCATCCACCCCTGCTGACTTCTCTTTTAATTTCTGTAAATTCGGTCCCTCTCTTACTTTCCTTGTCCAGGATTCCTCATTTTCCAATCCACGCATCTGAGACATAGCCAAAAGTTGATGAACCAAAATGAGGCAATCAAATAGAAAGCAAAACCGTACAAGTGGAATTAACTACATAACTGATGGGGCACTGTGTAAAATGAAAATGCAAGGCCCCATGTTCATATGTCAAGATGCTGACAGCAGAACATTAACCCAGTTTGGAGCCCTGTCTGGTTGTGCAGGTCACCACCCATGAAGCCAGGTCCCCATAAAGCAGTGGGTGACTCTATTACAGTACACTGTGTTACAGACCAGCATTTTCTGATTACCTCCTGGGTGCCAGGACTTTGGCTGAGTGCTGCACACATTACATCACCGAGTAGTCACCACATAATTATTAGCTTGGGGTCATCTTCTCCTTGTAAGGATGATCTCAGGCTCATGAAGTAATTTATCTAAAACACACTGGATTAGAGCAACCACCATCTTACTTGTAGTTTTGTTTCCTAGTTCCTGTGCATTCCTGATCACTCCTCCTAACTTGGTCCTACCCAAGCATTGTGCTTAGTATCTGGAAGTTCCCCCACCCCGCAGCTTCATAGTTCTGGTCTGTGTTTCTCTGAAAGTCTCTATAATTTCAAGCAAGGAAGCTATGTTCAGGGGGTGCCAAACCCTGAGTCATGGTGATATGGATTCCATTCACAGATAGAAAGTTGCTGGAAGCTTGAACTTGAAGAACAGACCCAGTATCCCTAAGCTTTGGTGGCGGCATCAAAAGGGGAGATAATGTTTGAGTAGTAGAGAGGTTCCAACAGAAGGAAAAGCTCCAATGACAGGCTCTGCAATAAAGATACCCCCAAAACAGTAGTTCCTTCACTTATAGAGCTTCCTTCTGGAGAAGAGAGCAAAGTTAGACCCCTTGAAAAGAGACTCCCAATCCCTCCAGGGCTCGCCCTGCACCTAGAGGCCAAGTTTGCCAGACTTGTTCTCACAGCAATGAGCATGTGACCCTCTATACCTGGAAATGAGGGATGCTCTGAGTTCCAGGATGACCGGGCACATTGAGATACCAGAAAAACATAGCAGTCTCCAATCACTGAACATGCACAATGACGGCAGGCATTGCAAATGTTCCCAACGGAAGGAGTCCCTTGGGTGATGGTGACAGGTCAGTGGCCTTCAAAACCCACTCTCTTACTCTCTGCTTTTGTCCTTAGTCCAAACACAGGCCTTTGTCTCCAAGTGGAGCCCATCTGTACCCAGTCCCCATATGGTGCTGTATGGACTAGACCTGGCTCACAGAGCTGCTGAGTATCACAGTGTCCCCATAGAAATATCTCTATAATAATGTTTGCTACCCTTCAGATAACAAGGAGACATGTACTTATGAAAACTTTTAAATGCAATAAATAATTTGAACTTCTCGTAAATATTAGAAGGATGTTACTAATATCATCCACATTCTCAAATTGAGGAAGTTAAAGTTCAGAGAACATGCAGCAGCTCAGAGTTTCAGAACCAAAAAGTGGAAGATCCAAGAATAAGCCATAATTCTAGAGGCTAGAGCCCAGTCTTGAAAATACTACACATTTCTACCTTGTATTAGATTCCTGGGGCTGTCATGACAAACTACCACAAACCACATAGATTAAAACAACAGAAATTTATTCTCTTACAATTCTGGATACTAAAAATCTACAATTAATGTACAGGAAAGCCATGCTCATTTCATTGGTTTGAAGGAAATATCCTTCCCCGCTTCTTCTTAGCTTCTGTTGGGCCCAGGCTCTCCTAGGTTTGGGTAGCATAACTCCAGGCTCCACCTCCATCTTCACATGCCTGACATCTCCTTGTGTGTCTCTGTCTTCACATGGCATTCCTTCCTATGTGTCTCTTCTCTTCTTCTTAAAAGGACATCTGAAATATTGAATGAGGAATCACCATAATTCAGTGTGAGCATCTCTTAACTTGATTACATCTGCAAAGACCCTATATCCAAAAAAGTCATATGTACTGGGGCTGAGGACTTCAGCCTATCATTTTAGGTGACACAATTAAACTCATAACAGTATCCAAGGGAAAATATAAAGAGGAATGAATTTATTACAGGTGTTGCAATACTTATACACTACTTTTCTTTTTAAATCTGGCGAAGAAAATTTTAAGACCTACAACAACAGAGAGACATTCAAGGATCACGGCTTGCAAGATTTAACACTGTCAAGATGCCAACGCTCTCCAAGGGAATTTACAGGATCAATTCAATCCTGATCACAATAGCTCTCAATATAAGAGCTAAAATTATAAACTCTTAGAGAATAACATAGAATAAATCTTCATAAACTTGGTCTTGACAATAGATTTTTAGATATGACACTGAAAGGGCAAGCAGCAAAAGAAAAGAAAACTATGTGAATTGAACTTCTTGAAAATTTACAATGTACATGTGTTTAAAAACCTGATCAAGAGTATGAAAGACAACTCAAGAATTTGGAAAAAATAATTGCAAATCATATATCTATTAAGCATCTAGTATCCACAACATATAAAGAATACCTTTACTCAACAGCGAAGAACAAGCCAATTAAGAACTACTCAAAGGAGTTGGTTATACATTTCTACAAAAAAAGAAATACAAATGAACAGAAAACAAGAAAGACAGCCCACTCATTAGTCTTTAGGGAAATGCAAATAAAACCACAATGAGATAAGACTTCACGCCTGCTAGACAGGCCATGATTTGAAAAAACATAGTAAATGTTGAAAAGGATGTGGCAAAATCTGAACCCATGTATGCTGTTGTGGGGAATGCGGAATAGTTCAGCCAGAGTGGAAAGCAATTTGAAAGTTCCTAAAAGAGTTAAACCCAGAATTGCCATATGACCTAGAAATTCCCCTTCTAGACAAGAGTTTCAGTTATGTGAGACTAATAAATTCTAGAGTTCTGCTGTACAACTATATGCCTATAGTTAACAATTTGCATTTATGGAATCTCATTGAAGAGAAGTGACTTACCTCAGATCCCACAGGTTCTATAAAAGGCAGAGTCAGATTTGGAACAGAAATTGTGCTGGCTCCTCTCCTGCCCTCTTCAAGCCTCATTCTCTGGGACGAGTGTCACTCTCTGTATTTGGGTTTGGCATGAAGTGGAGGCAGAGTGTGTGGGATTTGATGAGTCTCAGATCTGGTCTGAAAAGTCCCCAGAACATGCTGTCTTCTCAGTCTCATCTCAGGGAGAGCAGAGCGAGGCCCTGACAGGGACTGTTCCCCTTCCTGTGAGACCACAGATGAGGACCCTGTGATGTGTCTCATGGAGCCTAGACTTTGTCACACACCTTGCATCTGTCTGTCCTTCCAGCCTACGTGGATTCTATAAATTATATGCGTATCTGAGGACCATGAGAGGAAGTGCAGGACCCCAACCCTCACTGTCCTTCTCAGCCTTGTGAGTTTTGGGGAAAAGAGGAGGGATAGGTCCCCTCCCCTCCAAGGTCCTAACTTCTGAGATCCCAGGACTCAGGATGCTCAGTGAGGGCAGAACTTCTGGAGGACAACAGATGTGCTAAGTATCACAGATGACCCCAGCCCTCAGGGGCCCAGACTAGGCCTGTAGCTTCTATGTGTGTGTTAGGGGGCATGCTGTCTTAAGGAACTCTCTGCCAGGGCTGTTTTGGGGCCCATGGTACCAGGCCCATGTGGGCAAATCCTCCATCAGTTCTCCAGGTTCAGCCCAATAATCCCCCCCAGGTAGCTTGGGGGAGATCCAAGGGTCTGGGCTCATGGTTGTCAGTCTCAGAGGGCCCTTAGACTGACAACTGGGGAAGCTGGGGGGAGAAGGGTTCCCCTGAAACTTCAAGTCTGATTCCTTTCCAGAAGCCCCACACAAGCTCTCCACCTGGCTGACTCAGGCCCTGTGGTCACCACAGGAAGCCCTGTTATTGGCTGGTATCAGGGGTTTCTGAAAGATAATGTCTACCATCTGTATAAAGAGAGGGGTTCTAAACTCTGGGATACAGAGGTCCCACAGGACTCCAGAAATAATACCAGTTTCTCCATTGAACCCACAAGTGCACACACTGCAGGGCTATATTGGTATCCACATCACACCAGCTGGAATGGCAAGTCAGAGTGGAATGACCCCTGCTTCTTGGGGTGACAGAGAAAAGGGAGGATTCTGCTTCTCTCCCCACTGTGGACTCCTCCTCACAGGCAAAAGGGAATGAAGTGTGACTTTAGGGGACCTCAGCCCTCACAGTCTACACCTAGGGCATGTGGGCTGACAGTCTCCCTCTCTTTGATACTGTTTCCTCCTTCCTCAGGAATGTAGGCCGCACCCTCCCTCTCAGCCCATCCAGGCTCTTTGCTGGCATCAGGAGGGGATCTAAGTGGTCAGCATGAGAGGAAATGTATGAAGGGGAAGACCCTCAGCTGAGGTAGGGGAAAAGAGTAGACTCCCTCTCTGTTTGTGGTGCTGATTTCTACGGGTCAATAAGAGTCATCATGGCACCTTTGAAAGAGGAGAGTAAAGATAGCCCCTCATTTTCAGGTCGAGGAAGCTGGGGGATTCAATAGAACTTATAACCTGAAGTTGAATTTGCTCAGCCTCCTTGGCTGAGACATTTATAAAATTCTATCCATATCTGAAACATTATTCTCTCATCTCTCAAAAGTAAAATCCTATCCTGGATTTCAAAAGGTTCAATTAGTTCTGAAGTTCTCTGCCAGTGAATTTCTGTGGAGGAAGGTCCATAAATTCTCCTCTAGGAACTTCTGTCCATCCTCAGCATGTTCTGTCCCCACCAGGAACCACTGTCATTGCATGAGAGGAAAGAAGAAAGGTAAGATCTCTGCCCAGTTTCCATGAGCAGCAGGTTCTCAGCCAGATCTGGTCATTCTCTTAAACTTCTCTCATAAGAACTCATGTTTAGTATCTCTTTCCTCACCCTCAGGGTTACCTGGTATTCCTTGGTATTGATTTTGTCCAATTTTTAGAGACTGTTGTACATCTATAGATATGTGTAATTTGTCCTTGTGTCCTTATAAATATTTTCTTTTATCATTTACCTTTTTTGCTGGTTTCTTATCAATATTCCTACATAGAATACAAAGTGAAAGAATAATTAGAAGCTCTTGTATCTGGAAAAGTTAGCTTACATGGTTCATATCCCAGAATGAACAGAGAGCATACAAGAATTCAATTATTTCTGTGTTAGGAGACCACTTTTTTTCGACAGTCCTGAAGTCTTGGGGTACATTCAAACTCTATTCCAAAGTGACTCGGAAGCGGGCTCTAAATTCAAAAACAAAGGGAGACTGAAAGAATCCAACGAGAACAGAGGGAATCCTTCCACAGCAGAGAAAGTGTTCATGAAGGGACTGCATAGCAGTTATGTCATGAGAAACAGGGAATTATAAGAACACAGAGACCAGGGAAAAGGCTTCAGTCACATCAGCTTCTCATCCATCCCAAATTTTTCATGATTCCCGGAAGCAGCTGACACCATCAGCCCATCACAAAACAAATAAGACTCCAAGAGCGGTGAGTAGAAGAAATTCTCAGTTATGGGGAAGGTGCAGAAGGTCATGTCCTGTTCAAGGTGATGCAGGAGCCTGGGTGGACATCCAGGGATCCTGGGGTGACTTTGCTCTGTCCTGACCTCTGTGACCTTTCTGTCCATATTTCCTAGTCTCACATCCCCAAGACTACACAGTGGAGGATCTCATCCGAATGAGCGTGGCCAGTTTGATCCTGTTTGTCCTCAGTATTCTGCTATTTCAAGCTTGACACAGCCTGAGAAGACCCCAACATGAGGCCAAGAGGTAAAAATAAGAGAGACTGATGCATTATTCATAGTGGCAGAGCCTTGAAAATAAATCCTGTGTGCCCAGGAGGTTCCAGAAGAACATCTGGAGCATATGCTGTGTGAACTGTCTATAGGTCATTGCGAGGTGGAGGAATCATTGTTCATGTGCAGGGACAATGTCTGGACTCTTCTGCCATTAGACTGTGCAACATTCCTTATCAACCACTGCTGAGTTATTTTGATGGGTTCTTAGCTTTTCCCACTTCTGTGAAATCAGCATATATCCCACATGGCAGATGCGGGTCCACACCTCCTTACTCTTTCATGTTGTGTTACACATTCATGTAATATATATGTATTTAATTTAAAAATATTTAATATATACATTAAATATACATATATTTAATTTAAATGATATATAATTAAATTTATAATTGCCACATATCTTGATGGATTTTAAGGAGTCTCCATCTCTTCATTCAGAGCATGCAGTCTCTTTTAATAAGTCAATAAATTGCCATAATAAGGATCCAGGCTGAAAGAGGTAAATCCAGAAGGAAGCCCTGATGCCCTCTCGGGACTCCAAGACCACTTTAACTTTCATCAGATGCTATCTCTGTAATTTCTTCAGAAATATTGGGGCTGGCCCCGTGGCTGAGTGTTTAAGTCTGTGTCCTCCACTTCGCGGCCCAGGGTTTTGCTGGTTTGGATCCTGGGCGCAGATCTAGAACTGCTCATCAAGCCATGCTGAGGCTGCATCCCACCTAGCTCAAGCAGAAGGACCTACAACTGGAATATACAACTATGTACTGAGAGGCTTTGGGGAGAAGAAAAAAGATATCATCACTTGGAATCAAGACATTACTGTCTGAAGTGATAGCAAGGTTCTTACTGCTCTTGAAAAACCCATTGTTAAATAGACTAATTCAAGGCCTTTTTCAGTTTCCCTGTTGTATATACTCTCTTCACAGCCAACTTCAAGATGTCAATATGTGGTCCCTATTGTAGAGTTGGGAAGTGATGTGCAGAACTGATTTTACAAAACAGTCTACACAAACAGGACACCTTGAATTCCACTCTGATACATCAACATGCACCTGAGTTTCCTTGTGTTTTGTGCATAATGGTTATTCCTACCTCGATGTTGGGGCACAGTTTCAGTGAAACCGCAAGGCCAAAACTCCAGCACATTCAGGAGAGATGCAAAGAGAAAAATGGTAATATCAGTTGTAGGAGACAATAGTTAGCACACAGAATTCTAATTCACTATTTGTAGGAGTGCAAAGTACATCCACCAATTTAGGGAGTAGATGATATTTATCTAGTTAAGGTAGGAGACATGCAGCTATGATCTTTAAGTATATATCTTAGACAAAATGTGTACATATGCACCAGGACCCATTCACAAGAACATTGACAAGAGAGTTATTCATATTAGTAAAAACCATTTTAAGACTACATGCACCAAAAAGAGAGAATTTTATGTTCTTCAGAAAATATGAAATGTTATTTGTCTGTGAAAATGAACAAACTAAAATTCCAGTGGTCATGCGTATCCATCTTCATACATGATAGTGAATACATGTAAGAAGATTATATAAACCATGTCTTTAAGATTATCCCACTTACCTAACGTTAAAAAGCAAATATCATGCATTATTTCAGAGTATATACTTAAGCTAAACTGTATGAATAAAGGAGAGAAAAGAGTTCCATCAAGTCCATGATGGTGGTTACAAATAAGGTCAGGTTAGATGATTTTGGTCAAGTTGGAGACCATAGAATCTTCTGGAATACAGGTAACCTTCTTCTGGACTTTCCTTTGATGATCCATGAGTATACTTGTCATTTATGGTAGACATTGCATTTCTACTCTACAGATTCTCTTTATTTTCCATACAGTTTAGTGGGGTGGGGTTGAAGTAGGGTGGTGAGAGCCACATCCTACACTAGTGACTAATTCCTAACAAAGCGGCTGTTGGTTTCTTATAGCAAATACTTCCCATGTTGCATTGAGTTTTCCTCAAAACATGACCTCCACCTGCCTGATCACTCTCACCTGAATCTAGTCAGACAATGAGCCACATTTCAGGTGAGAAACTGGGTCTCTGAACAAACACTTTTGCCAGTCCTAGACCATATCCTGTTGAGAATTTGAAGTGGTTCTTGTGAATACCTGAAACTGTAATGGCCCAAGAATATGAATTCAGATGAAACCACTAAATATGGACTTGGGGGTGATTTCAGAGATGAGGTTTAACTCCGTCAGGTAGTGGTTTGGGGTCACATCTCTGGGGTTTGTTCCAGACTCAACTACAATCATAATGTCTGCTCTTTTATTGGACTTCAATGAGCAGGAATCATATGGAGATCATGGGAGGGAAGCAGCTCCCATTTTCTGCAGAAAACCTATGTCAGAGGCTCTCATGTGCCATGTTCTGTGAATCTGTTCTATATGGTTCTGTTTACTCCCCTCATGTGCCTTGAACCAGACAAGGTGACCTGGGGCAGTGCCTGGGTCCTCATATGCCCACCTTGTGTTTCCTGGAATGGAAGTGATGCGGACTCCAGGAAAATAAGCCCAGACCTGATTCTACGACAATATGGTCCCCATGGAGCTCAGCAACCATGATCCCTTTCAAATGGCAACCTTTATCTATCTGCTTTCTTTTTCCAGGAATTCTCATTATTCCTGTCCAGTTCAGCTAAGACTCCTCCACGTCTCTGAGCTCTGTCCTCTCAGTTTACCTCCTCGAGGTTGACCTTCCATGATGCTCAGACTAGTTAGGATCCTCTATTATCTAATCTCTAATCTCCAGTGATTTATTCCACATGTGTCATATTTGATGATTACATATATTTTGTAATTAATTATTTGATGTCCATCACATCCCCAAGACTAGTAAGGATCAGGAACAGGGTCTATGTCAATTAAGCACATATTTTAGTTTTCATGATTGATATATTGTGTGAAAATGGTTGATGCTTGTAGATAAACTTTGTCTGATTGGATGAGTAAATGCATTTATTGTAAACAGAAAAAATGAACAAAAAGTTTCTTTTACACACACTGCAATTTGACGTAAATCAAGCCTGTATTCCCCCCCCCCCGCTGCCTTCCTCTTTCATTTGCGTAAATTTTGTCTCTCTTTCACTTCCCAGATCCAAGGTTTTCCACTTTGCTCAGCTGAAACATGAGAAAAAGTTGGCAAACCAAAATGAACCAATCAAATACAAAAAAAATGATGAAAGCAAGAACAACTACGTAACTTTTGGGTAGCAATACAAAATGAAAATGCAGGGCCCTTGTTCAAATGTCAAGATGATGACAGAAGAACATTAACTCAGTTCGGAGACCTGTCTGATTCACAGCTCACCACTCATGAGGACTGACCTGGATAGCGCAATGGGGAATCCAGTTATTGCACACTGTGGTACTGACCAGCATTTTCTGAGTGCTTCCTGGGTGCCAGGACCTGGGCTGGATAATGCATACATTCCATCACTGAGTCTTCACCATATAACTATTAGGTGGAAGTCATCTCCTCCTTTGTAAAGATGATCTCAGGGTCATGAATTAATTTACCTAAAACACCTTGGTTTAGTACTACAATCGGTTTACAAATAGGTTTGTCTCCTATCTCCTGCCCATTCCAGCTCACTGCTTCCAAACTCAGTCCTACCCAGGCATTATCCTGAGTACCTGGCAGGACCCTAACTCCCAGCTTTATGGTGCTGGTCTTTGTCTCACCCCCAATCTCTCTAATTTCAAGGAAGGCAGCTGTGCAAGGAGGTGCTGAACTCTGGGGTCAGGGTGCTCTGGATTCCATTCCCACACGGAAACTTACTGGAGATTTGACCTTGAAGAACAAACACAATATCCCTAAGCCTTTGTGCTGTCATCTTTAAAGTGCAGATGATATTTAAGTGTTAGAAAGGATCCCAACAGAAGAAAACCTCCACTGACAGGCCCTGAAATAAATGAGGCCCCACAAACAGTAGCTCTCTTACACTTTCCTTTGGAAAACGGAGAAAACTGGGGCCGCTTGGGGAGAGGCTCCCTTTTCCTCCAGGGATCTCCCTGCACCAAGATCCAAGATTTTTCAGCATTGTTTCCACAGCAGTGAGGATGTGACGATCCATGCCTGGAGAAGAGGGATGCTCTGAACTCCAGAATAACCAGGCACATTGAGATCCCAGAACAAGGTAGCAGTTCCCAATCACTGCATGTGCACAGCAACTGCAGGCTTTACAAATTCCCCCAACAGAGAATGCCCCTGAAGCTGGTGTTAACAGGTCAGGGGCCTTCATAGCCTGCTCCTCCACCACCAGCTTCTATCCTCTGGCTGGACATGGGTATGTGTTCCCATATGGATCCCATCTTTACCTGGCCCCCTCACACTACTGTAAGGACAAACATGGATCATGGTGCTACTGAATCTCATGGTATCCCCATAAAAATATATTTATAATCATGATCAGTAGGCTTCGGAAAACAAGGTGGCATGCAGTTCTGTGAAGTTCTCAATGTAATAAATAATTTGGTCCTCATGTAAACCTCATGAGAAAATTACGAATCTCATTTACATTTACATGATGAGAAGATCGATGTTCAGAGATCCTACACCATGTTCAGAGTCACAGAGCCAGAGAGTGGAAGACCCATGAATGAGGCCGGGATGCCAAATACCAAAGCCCAGTCTTGAAAACACTATAAACATTTCCACCTCCTACTACTTTCCTAGGACTGTCATAATATTACCGTAAACCAGATGGATTAAAATAAATTTATTCTCTAACAATGCTAGAGACTAGTAGTCCACAATCAAAGAGTCAGAAAGCCCCTGCTCACTATGTGGGCTCCAGGCAACAATCATCCCTTGCTTCTTCTTAGCTCTTGTTGGCCCCAGGCACCCCTAGACTTGTGGTAGCATGACTTCAATCTCCACCTCCATCTTCACATGGCTGACATCTGCTCATGTATCCCTGTCTTCACATGATGTACTCCTTATATGCCTATTCTCTGCTTCCGATAAGGACAATGGAAATCCTGGATTAGGGCCCATCCTAATTCATTAAGATCTTATCAATTGATTACGTCTGCAAAGGCCCTATTTCCAAAAAGGTCACAGTAACAGGTACTGGCACTGAGGACTCCAACATATTATTGTAGGCTACACAATTCAATTCATATGAGCACCCAAAAGAAAATGTACAGAGGAACAAATTTATCAAAGGAGATGCAACACTTATGCACTATAATATTACTTTTTTAATCTGCTGAAGGAAATTTGAAAAGGCCTAAATCAATGGAAAGACATTCCAGGATCATGACTTGGAAGATTTACCATTGTAAAGATAACAATACTCTCCAAGGCAATCTGTAAAATGAATTCAATCCCTTTCAAAATAACAAAGGCCATTTCTGCAGAAATGAAAAAGCCTTTTCTCTAATCCAAGATAATTGCAAAAGACCCAAAAAATCTTGAAAAAGAAGAGCAAAACTGTAGAACTCACACTTCCTGACTCAAACTTACTTCAAAGTAATCAAAACAGTGTGGTTTTAGCGTGAGGACAGACATATAGCTGCATGAAACAAAATGGAAAGATGAGATGTAAACCCATACATATGAGCAGTTGACTTTTGACAAAGGTGACAATACCACTCAATGGTGAAAGAATGGTGTCGTCAACAAATTGTATGGGGAAAGCTGGATATCCACAGGCAAAAGAAAATAACTGGACACTTCTTATGCACAAATTACCTCAAAATGGATCAACTTAAGAGTTAAAATTTAAAAATTCTTAGAGAAAAACATAGAGTCAATCTTCATAATCTCGGACTTGACAATAGTTTTTTAGATATGACAAAAAAGAAGCAGCAGCAAAGAAAAAAATAGACTCATTGAACATCATCAGATTTTAAAATATATATCAAGAGTGTAAAAAACAACCTACAAAACTGGAAAAGATATTTTCAAATCATATATCTAGTAAGGGTCTAGTATCCACAATATATAGAAATCATTTTTAACACAACCACCAAAAAAAATGACCCAATTAAAAAATAGTCCAATGGTTTGAATAGACATTTCTACAAGGAAGATATACAAATGGACATCAAGCATAGGAAGGATGATCAACTCATTACCAATTAGAGAAAGGCAAATAAAACCACTATGAGTTGTTACTTCATACCTACTTCATTGAACATAATTTGAAAAAAATAACAAGTGTTGATGAGAATGCAGAGAAGTCTGAATCCACATATAATGTTTGTAGGAATGTGAAATGATTCAGCCACTGTGTAAAGCAGTTTGGGAGTTCCTTAAAAATTTAAGCCAAGAATTACCATATGACATAGAATTCCCCTTTTAGTTTCAAGCTTCAGTTATGCAAAATTAATAAGTTTTAGAGATCCGCCATTCGATTGTGTGCCTATAGTTAACAATACCGTACTGTACATGAAAATTTGTAAAGAGAGTAGATGTCATGCTAAGTGCTCTTACCACAATAAAGAAAAGAAAAAAGAATTATAAACACATATTTGAACAAACACTTATGCAGTGTGTTCATAGAATAATTATTCATAATAAACAAAAAGTAACAGCCCAAATGTCTGTCAACGGATGAATGGAAAAAGAACAAATGAAACCCATCAATTGTCTCCAGCTAGTGATTTCCCAAAGTGTGGAGACAGAATCCACAGTTTCAGATGAAGAGCTGTTTTCTGGGGGACAAGAGGTCATGAGGAGGCAGAAATGACTCAGAGGTTTTGATGGACGAGTGATGAAGAGGTGGTACTGCTGCTCATAGAAACAAGGAAGTCAGAGAAAGGAAGCGCTCGGGAGAAGCAAAACCACAGATCCAGGCCAGGAGGGAAGTGGTGCTTCCCTCTGTGATTCAGTTGACAGTATTACAAACGGCTCCCCAAGCCTCCTTCTCCTCTTGGGGTCCTCCATTCTGTGTTAGCTCCATTGACTCCTCTAGCCAAGCAAGGCATAAAGTAAAATAGCCCTCAATTCTTCACTCTTTCCCACCTCACATACAATAAACAAGTCCGCTCAACTTGTTAGAGTGAAAAACATCTGGTATTTAAGAGATCTGTCCACCACCGCCCTCCTTATCTCTCATAAGGGCTCAGCCTGACATGGTGAGTTTAACACATGAGACACGAGCCCCAATATGTCAGATATTCCTTGAGTCGCTTAGTGTTTAAATATTTGTCCACTGCTGACAGTTCAGCTCTGCCCCTTAATAATGCTAGGTTCAGTATAAAATTCTGTATTCACAATTACTATCTTGAGGGTATTTCTGCAGTATTTTCTGTCACCTCTTTTTGCTCTTGAGATGTCCAATCCCAGTAAGCTTGTCAGCGGAGGGTAACTTGCATTTTTCCATTAATTTCAGAATTTTTAAAAAATTTATTCTCAATTTCTTTACCAGGGTAAAGATATGATTTAATTTTTAATTTCCTGCACTTTAAATCCATGTTATTCTTCATTTCTGTAAAAACTGCAGCCACTCTCTCTTCAGGTTGCCTAACGCCATTCTCACTTCTTTTATCCTGAAACTGTGATAGATGTCTGTTTACTCTATTCATTGTATTTCATTTGTATATTCAAAACTTTTCTATTTTTCCATTTCTGATCTTGCTGTGATGCTTTCTAGAAATTAAATCCATATTTTCTTCCAGTGATTTCAGCAGGGTGGCAGAATAGGAAGTCCCAGCTCTCATTCCCACATAGAAACACTGAAAAAACAACAATATTTGGGCCAAAATATCTTTAAGATATTTTGATTCCGGAATCCAGTTAATAAGTTGCAACACCTCGGGGAAGCATAAAACCAAGAAAAAATACTTTGAAATGGATAAAAAAAGCAGTTTCACTTTACCCACGTCACCCTTCCCCCAAGCCACTGAGAGAGCAGCTCAGCCCAGGATTTCTCCCTAGGAGAAAAGAGTGGGTGAAGCTGCATCTGAGGGCAC
Organism: Equus asinus; assembly: GCF_041296235.1. NCBI lineage: Eukaryota > Metazoa > Chordata > Mammalia > Perissodactyla > Equidae > Equus > Equus asinus. The sequence continues at coordinate 38,376,496 of NC_091815.1, forward strand.
TGCCCCAGAGACCTACTGGTGTCTCACCTCACCCAGAGAATGAACTGGCAGATGCACATGGGGAAGCCGAGAACAGCAGATAGGGGCTCTCTGAACAGGCACAGCCCTGAGACTGCTCCCCCAGGAGGGAGGGAGAAGAGTGGAGCTTGCACCCAACATCCTAATATTTCAGGGCACTGCCCTCTGGGAAAAAGATGCATGAGGTGTGTGGTGGCCGACACCACTCTGCAAGATTGGGAGAAGGTGCCCAGCCTTGAGACTGCTCCCCCAGGAGGAAGTGGAGGAGTGGAGCTTGCACAGTCACAGAAAATGTGTGATAGGCTCACAGAGCTGTAACTGGGCTGATTGGTGGTCTTTCCCTGCCAGAACCAGACCATAAAGACTGGAAGAGGTGACTGCTTCTTCCAATGTGAAACACCAAAGCAAAGCTATAAGAAACACGAAGAATCAGGGAAATACAACACAGCCCAAGGAAAAAAATCTCCATTGACTAACCATAAGAAAAAGGAGATCGATGAGTTGCCTGACAAATTATTCAAAATAATTATCTTAGTTATTTTAGCTAACTAATCTTCAACAAGTGTACCAAGAACATAAAATGAGGAAAGGATAGTGTCTTCAATAAATGGTATTGGGAAAGCTAAATATCCACACAAACGGGAATGAAATTGGGCCGTCAACCCACATGATATACAAAAATCAACACAAAATTAAAGACTTAAATGCAAGACCCCAAACCATAAAACTACTAGAAGAAAACATAGGTAAAAAGCTTCTTACGTCATTTTGGGCAATGATTTTTTTTGATGTGACATTAGAAGCCCAGGCAACAAAAGCAAAAATAGACAAGTGGATTGCATCAAACTAAAAAGCTTCTGCACAGCAAAGGAAAGAATCAATGGAGTGGAGGCAACTTACAGAATGGGAGAAAAATTTGCAAACCATGTATCTTAATTTTCAAAATATATAAGGAACTCAAACAACTCTATGCTAGAATAATAATAATAATAACCCAATTAAAAAATGGCAAAGGACCTGAATAGGTATTTCTCAAAAGAAGGCATCTAAACAGCCAATCGGTATGTGTAAAGATGCTCAAATCACTAATCATTGGGGAAAAGTAGAGCAAAACCACAATGAGATATCACCTCACATCTGTTACAATAGCTGCTATCAAAAAGACAAAAGATAAAAAAGTTTGGGCAAAGATGTGGAGAAAAGGGAACCCTTGTGTACTTTTGGTGGGAATATAAATTCGTACAGCCATTTGGGAAAACAGTATGGAGATTTCTCAAAAATTTAAAAATAGAACTACCATCTGATCCAGCGATTTCACTTCTGGGTGTACATCCCAAGGAAATGAAATCAGGATCTCAAAGAGGTATCTGAACTCGTATGTTCATTGCAGCATCATTCACAATAGCCACGTTATGGAAACAACCCAAATGTCCATCAGCAGATGAATGGACAAAGAAGATGTGGTATATATGTACAAAGGAATATTATTCATCTTTTAAAAAAGAAGGAAAGGAACGTCTTCCATTTGTGGCAACATGGGTGAACCTGGAGTATATTATGCTAAGTGACATAAGCAAGACAAAGACAAATACAATACAATTTCATTCAAGTCTAAAATAGTCAATCTCATAGAAACAGAGTAGAACAGTGGTTGCCAGGGGTTGTGGAAAGGGGGAAATGAAGAGATGTTGATCAAGGGGTACAAAGTTTCAGTTATGCAGGTGAATAAGTTCTGGAGATCTGATGCACAGTCATGTGATGACGACTAGCAAAACTCTATTGTGTGCTTGAAATTGGCTTAGGGTGTAGATCTTAATTGTTCTCACCACACAAATGCAAAACAGTAACTATGTGAGGCGATGGATGTGTTAATTAGCTTGATTATGCTGATTATTTCACAATGTATACATATATTGAAACATCAAGTTGTACATTTTAAATCTAAACAATTTTTATTTGTCAGTTATACCTTAATAGAGCTGGAAAAAATGTATTTCATTTAATTACACCAAGCATTTTGAAAGTTATTCTATTTCTAAATTTAAGTACTCTCATTTTTAATATATGTATTTACAGGTTTATTTCTGAGGAAGTTTTCATTATCCTCTTCCTTTAGAGAAGACAAGGTTCTAGTTACACTTTACCTGAATTCTGAGTACTCATATATATAAATATGTGTGTGTGTACATCTGTATGTCTATGAGCACCTGTGTGCGTGCAAAAGTGGGAGTGTGTGTATTGTGTGCAAGTGTGTGTTTGCATAATTTTCCCTTACTTATCATTTTTTCCTCACTATTGCATTTCACTTTCTCCATTATGAGTTCATTGTTCTCCTAACTCAATTTCATCACTTAGTATTCCTTTCACTGAGTGTGAAAATAGTAAAATATCTAAGAACTTTCAGCTCTGGAAATGCCTTCTTTCACTTTTGTTCTCTTTATCAGGTTACTTGGAAACATTTTCCCATTTCAAATAAAGTGTGGGATTCAACTTCCAGTTGAGGAAAATCCACCTGATGGTCAAGGATCCACCCCCCTAAAGCTCTTCTTATCTCTCATGAAGAAGTGGTCTCATGTGGTGGGTGTAACATGTGAGATTCAGGTCAGAGTCTCCTCCTGTTTAGGGATCTGCCCCTGCTGACCATTTCATCTTTATCCCTTAAAAATAATTTGGCTCAGGAGAAAATTCTTCACAAACAATTAATTGCTGGAAGGTATTTCTACAATCTCTTTTGGCATCTATTTTGCCTAAGAAGATGTCTGCTCCCAAAGAGATTTTGATTCTATTGACAATAATTTGAATTTTCTCTAGGAAGTAATTTTAGGACTTCTATAGGGCCCAAGGGCAGTCCCTCCTCAATTTTTTTTGAGTTGAAATTCACATAAAATAAAACTTACTGTCTAAAGTGTACAATTCAGTGTATGATACATTTTTTTTTTAAATTTGCCCTCCATTTTCTTCATTTACAATGAAGGGTCAAAACACAAATGTCATTTTTAATTACATGCTTCCTAATGTTTAGTCATTCCTCTTCTCTGTAAAAAGTTCAATTGTTTATCTCTTGAGCTGTTGGTAGACGTCATTTCCCTTCTTTCCTCTGACACTTACAATAAATATGACATCAGTCTTCCGCATTTTATTCTCCAAGTATCTTAAATTTCCTTTTCTGGTCTCTCTACTCTGAAATCTGGAAAATTCCCTCCTTAGTGTGTTCCAGTTTCATACTAGGTCCTTAGGCTGTCTTGTCCTTGAGGGGGTGAATGTTTTTAGTGTCTTAATTTTGCTGTAATTTTCATCACAAAGTTTGTAATTCAATTCAGTAGTTGCCTATTCTATGAAAACAATCCATAAACTTGAATCAAAAATTCCATTTCTCCATTTATTTTTAAGATATTTAAACATGTTTAATTTAAGATTACTCTCCTATTTTCCTGTTGACCCTATTCCTTGCATATGATATCCCCATTAATCAGTAGCTCGTTGTTCATAGCACATTCGTCATGATTAGGATGACTCTCGACTGTCCATTCTTGTTAGAAGGCTCTGCTCCCACACACTTTGTCTGCCAGAGATGGTTTTCCCCAGGGCTGTCCCAGGAGTCAGGCTGACAAGGGGGAACTGTTACAGCCATTCCTGCCCCATGGCATCCAGGCTCTCAAATTTAGCATCTGCTCAGGGTTGTGCCCTCAGGGATGTTCCACTGGGAACCTCACGTTCACATGTGGGGAGGCACCCATAGCTGATGATACCGTATTCAATCTATTTCAGGATACACAGGAGGGGTTGCTGAGTACTGACCACGGGCTCAGGGCAGTGGGCAGGTATTCCAGAGCCCACCTAGAAACACCTTCACCTGAAGCCCTGAACTTTCCCTTCTTGTAAGTATGGGGATCACCCTCTGTGTCCACACAGGTGATCTCCTCACTAGAATCCCTTGATGGTCCCAGGCACCAGTGGCCACTCTCCTTTGTTCTCTATTCTTTCCTGTGGTTCCATCACCATTATGGGAACTTTCATGTCTCTTTTTCTGCATGTGTCTGTGGCTATATATTTCAGAATATTGTAAGTAGGATTTCTCAGTGTTAGGAGCAGATGAGAGTTCTTGACTGGCCACATCAACTATCCACTTGACTGTGGAGTCTGATCCCATGATCCCTTCCTGTCCTAACCCACTCATGTCTTAATCTTGCCTGGACAGTGATTGATCACTCCCATGAACTCATCACCACTGACCACCCAAATCACTCTGAGGAGTGGGGTTCACGACAGTGTGCTGCAGATGAGGAAAGTGAGGTTCAGAGATTGAGCATTAATTCTCAAGGTCACATGGGTAGTGGATGATGGAGGAATATTTATATAAGAAACAGATTTGCCCACAAATTCAGAGCACTAACCCACTCACAGGCTCATAAAGCTGAAGAAATGACTGCAGGATCAGGAGGGGAGCTCTGCACAAGAAAACCAGGGGTGCCGAGGGGGCAGTAATGACTCAGAGGTTTCTTCCCAGAGACAGCTGGGGGTGGATGCTGTTGCAAGAAAAAAAGAGAAGTCTGTAAAGGGGGCTGTGATAGAAAGAAACCCCACACTCTGGAACTAGGAGAAGAGTGATCTTTCCTTCCCTTATTTCCCTGTATTTCTCCTTTGTACTCATTGTCACAATGACCTCGACCTGAAAATTGAGCGTGTGTCTCTGCTGATCTGAGCTCTGCAGTGCACCAGGAACCTGCATCTTCCCCGCGGCATCTCCAGGGCCAGGATGACCACTGTCCGTGGTGGGGACACAATAGCAATGTTCTGATGGATGGGCTGAGGATAAAGGAGACCCCATGGGGTCAGCTCTGAGAGGGAAGGACATGCCCTAGGTCTCCCTCATCTGGAAGAGGCATCGCAGGAAGACACCACATCTACTTGCTGCTAAAACTTGGCCCTTGGTGACATGAGCCCAGATCAGGCAGACAGTGGCTGGAGGTGAGAGGAGAACTGGTTTTTGTCTGAAATGTCTCCAGAGAACCCAGTCCATGCCTCTGCCCCAGCCCTGCTAAAACAAGAGCTAGGCTCTTGGAGAGGACAGTTCCCCTTCCTGTGTGGCTGCTGCAATGACAACCCTGTGGCTGGAAGGACCAGCCTCCTAGTGCCACACCCTGTGCATCTCTCTGTCCTTCTGAGCACTGTGGTCTCCTCCATCTGCACAACTTGGACCAAAGGTAGGAGATGTCATGATCCCCACTCTCACGGCCCTGCTCTACCTTGGTGAGATTTGAGGAGGGAGAGGGGAAGCCCTGGTCTGGAAGGGAACCCACCCCACAGCCAGGCCCTGGTCTGTCAGGAGACCCCAGGATTCAGGAGGCTCACGTTGAGAAGAGGTTCTGCTCACACTTCAGGGGCAAATCTCTCACAGGGAACTCTCTTCCAGGGCTGAGTGTGGGCCCAAGGGCCCCAGAGCAGGCAGGAGAGTCTGTCTGCAGGTGTCCCAGGTCCCACTTCCTCACTGGGGACAAGAGGTCGCCCCGAGCAGTTGGAGACTGAGAACAGCATGTTTGGGCTGAATGTGGGAGACTTCTGGGAGGTTCTGGAGCTGAACTGGGAAACTGGGGCAAGGGTGGCAATATATTGTGACCCAGACTTTGATTTCCTTCCAGGGACCCTCCCCAAACCCACTGTCTGGGCTGAGCCAGGCTCTGTGATCCCCTGGGGGAGGACCTTGACCATCTGGTGTCAGGGGATTCTGGAGGCCCAGTAGTACTGTCTGGATAAAGAGAGAAGCTCATCACCCTGGGACCAACAGAAACCATGGGAGCCCAGGCACGAGGCCAAGTTCTCCATCCCATACATGACAGAGCAACATGCAGGGCGATATCGCTGTTACTATATGAGCCATACTGGCTTCTCAACACTCAGTGACCCCCTAGAGCTGGTGGTGACAGGTAAGAGGACACTCAGGGGTCCCAGTCTCAGGCTCTGTCCTCAGGAAGGGAGTCTGCTCTCATGAGCGTCTCCCTTCTCACAACCCAACCCTGGAAGATATGAGGGAGGCGTGAGCCCCATTTTGCATGCTGCTTCCTCCTCTCCTAGGAGCATACAGCAAACCCTCCCTCTCAGCCCTGCCAAGCCCTGTGGTGACAACAGGAGAGAACGTGGCCCTACAGTGTGGGTCATGGCTGGGATTTGACAGGTTCATTCTGACTAAGGAAGGAGAACACCAGCCCTCCTGGACCCTGGACTCACAGCTAAACCTCAATGGGTATTTCCAGGCTCTGTTCCCTGTGGACCCCATGACCCATAGTCAAAATTGGACATTCAGGTGCTATGGCTGTTACAGGAACAAACCCCAGGTGTGGTCAGACCCCAGTGACCCCCTGGAGCTCCTGGTCCCAGGTGAGGAAGTCCTTTCCTGGCCCCAACCATGTTTTGAGACACCAGACCGATTATTTGTGTCTTTATTCTCAGGAAATTGCCTTGTGAGAGGTGGTATGAGGGAAGCACAGGGATCCAGGACCAGAGACACAGAGGGTTAGAGATAGTGAGACCTGGGGTCCAGGATGTACAAGGGGGTTTATGGGAGGAATCGGCCACTGCAATTCACAGGTGGTCTTTCTCCTAGGTGTGTCTGGGAATCCCTCCCTTCTGACTCAGTAGGGCTCTGTTGTGGCCTCTGGACAGAACCTGACCCTCCAGTGTCCCTTTGACATTGGAAAGGTCAGATTTGCTCTGTAAAAGGAGGGGCTACGTGGTCTCCCACTGTGCCTGGGTCTGCATCCCCAAGGTGGTATCTCTCAAGTTTACTTTCCGCTGGTCCCTGTGAGACTCTCCCACAGGGCCAGTACAGATGCTGTGGTGAACACAACCTCTCCTCCAAGTGGTCAGCCCCAAGTGACCCCCCAGACCTCCTGGTGGAAGATCAAGAGACAGCGGGTCAGTCAGGGACTCCAGAAGTGCACAGGCCCTGTAGGGGAGCCCCAGGTGGTGATGTCAGGAAGAAGCGTGTGTGGTCTCCAGAGAGGAAGAGAGACAGAGAGACAGGGAATTGATGGGAGGAGACTCAGAGAAAACAAGACAGACAGAGATGAGGGTCCTCAGAGAGAGAGGCCTGGGGACTCTCAGTTCAGAACAAGGTGGGTGGGCAGCCCCTCACCCACTCTTCCTCTCTCTAGGACAGCTCCCTGACATACCCTCCCTCTTGTGAGGCCGGGCCCCACAGTGACCTCAGAAGAAAACATGACCCTGGTGTGTCAGTCATGCAGCTTGAGGGGCACTTTCTTTCTATCCAAGGAGGGGTCATCTGATCCCCCCCTGCATCTTAGATCAAATACCAAGCTCAGCAGTACCAGGCACAATTCTCCATGAGTCTTGTGACGTCAGCCCACAGGGGGACCTACAGGTGTTATAGCTCCCCCTACCTGTTGTCACACCCCCGTGACTCCCTGGAGCTCGTGATCTTAGGTGAGGGGCCCCTGTCCCTATCCTTTCTGAGCTCAGTCAGCTCAGGGTCCTGTCCTCAGGAAATCTGAGACAGTAATAAATGAGGGGCACAGGGGAATCTCCAGAGAAGGGGATGTTCAGGAGCCCCTGACTCCAACCTCCAAACCATGAACTCTGTTGCCTCAGCTGTTCAGTAAGGGGGGCTCTCAGCTGTAGGGGAAAAATTATGCATTCTTATATCTAAGACTGAGCAGAGGATGCACAACACTCATTATTTCTGTGTTGGGAGACCTAATCCATATTTCATCCTAATCGTTAGCTCTTGGGACACAGCCATACTCTTCCAAAGCGACTCAGATGCAGGTTCTGAATTCAAAGAACAGGGACGCTGAGGGAATTCCACTGAGGAGACCAGAGGGTACCTGGTGAAAGGAAAGACGGGTTCATTAAGGGATTATATCAAAGTTCAGATATGAGAAGTGGGGAATATGAGAGCAGAGAACCCAGGAAAAAGGTTTGTATCTACCCAACTCTTCATTCACTCCTTCATTTTATGATTCTCAGAAGCAGCTGATGCCATCAGTCCATCACGAAACAAGTCAGACCCCAAGAGTGGTGAGTAGGAGAAATTCTCAGTTCCGGAACTGCTAAGGAGTCAATAGGAGGCGGGTGCCCTGGGTGGACATCCAGGGATCCTGGGGTGATTTTGCTCTGCTCTGACCTCTGTGACCTCTTTGTCCACAATTCCTAGCCTCACACCCCCAAGACTACACAGTGGAGAATCTCATCCGGACGGGCATGGCTGGTTTGATCCTGGTGGTCCTTGGGGTTCTGCTATTTCAGCCTTGGCACAGCCAGACAAGGACCCAAGATGCAGCCAGAGGTAAACACAGGAGAGAACAATGCACTGTTCAGAATGGCAGAACTTTGGAAATGCATCTTACATGTCGAGGAGTTTCTCAGAGAAAGTCTGCAGCATATGTTGGTTGAACTGTCTTTGAGGATCTCAATGGAGTAAACGTGGTTTGGGTACAGGAAAATGTCTAGGTGTTCCCAGTCTGGCAGTTCCTTGACTGCCCTCTCGTCTTTTCTCACCACTGAAACATGGGGTACGTCTCTCACCTTTATCCACCTTCATGTTCTGGTCCACTGGCTTGTAACACATTTTTCTTTATTTTTAAATTCCACGTTCACTGATGTGTGCTCTTGACCTGCATCTCTTCAGCCCAGAAGCAGAATACTGTTTAAATACCTGAATAAATGGGCGAATATCAAGTCCTGTTTGAAACAGATAAAAACAAACCCATTTACTAAAATCCCCTCTAGACCTGTCAAACTCTTCTCTTTCTATCAGATGATACCTGGTATAGTTTCTTTAGGAATATCACCAGTTTGAATGAATGTACTGGTGCTTGAAGAGACAGCTTGGTGGTGAGCTGGTAAACCAGCTTTATTAAAAAGTCATTTTCCCAAAAGCACTTATTTGCGGCACTTGTCTATTTCTTTGGTGTAAATACTCACTTCATGGCCAACTTCAAGATGCCAGTGTGAATGTACTGAATTCAGAGTTGGGGAGTAATGAATAGAATTGTCTTTCTCAGGTGAGTAGGAGCCAGAGGCGGCTCGCCTCACCAATAGCCCTACGCGGACAGTTGTTTCCTTCTATATTAAATGTCATTATAGCATTGTTTCCTCTTCTATTTATGGCAGTTTCAGTGAAATTATGATGTCACCACCCTAGCACATTCATTTAAACACAAAAGAGAAAGCAATGGCAATATCAATTGTGGGAGAAAATATTGAGTCTTAGAATAGCAATACTTTACGGGTAGGAGTACAAATTGCCTCAGCCAGCTTTTACAGTAGATAGTAATTATTATTCAAAGAAAGAGACACTCATCTCTGACCTATAAGTATATTCCCTAGAGGAAAATGTGTGCATGTGCATAATGATACATTCATGAGACTATCGACAGGATGTTGTTCATATCCGACAAAATGCACAGAAATAAATCTCACAAAAAATGACTAGTTTGGTATATATACGCAGTGGAAATTTATACATTAGTAAAATTCACAAAGTAAAACTACTACAGTAATACAGATCCGTTTTTAACCATAATAGTGAACGAATGGAAAAAATTATGGGGAGTGTAGAAGTGTGTGGGTTACTGAATTACGTGAAGTTCAAAGGAGAAATATTTATTATTTATGGAGGCATAATTAAGTTTAATCTTTTAAATAAACAAAGAAAAAATTCCATGCAATCCCAGTGATTGTTACATACAAGGTGAAGTGGGAAGGTTTGGTCAAGATGGAAACCACAGTGCTGTGAGAACACCGCTAATATTCTTCTTGACTTTCATTTCGTGAACTTATGTCAACTCATCATTATTGGTAGATAGTGCATTTCTGCTATAACCTATCATTATTGCCCATGCAATTTAGTGAGGTGGGGTTGAAGTAGGGTGGTGAAATCCACATCCTACACTAGTGACTAATTTCCAACAAAGTGGCTGTTAATCAGTTATAGCAAACACCTCATGTATTGGCCTTGTGTTTTCCACAAAACGTGACCTCCACCTACCTGATTAGCCTTACCAGAGTCCAATCAGACAATGAGCTTCTGCCTGGGTGAGAAACTGGGCCTCTGAAGAAACACTTTGTCCAATACCAGATGGTATGCAATTCAGAATTTAAACTGGCTCCATGTGGATTTCTGAAGATATCATGAACCAAGAAGCTAAATTCAGATGGAGGCCACCAACATGGGTGTGATAGTTAATTCAGAGATGGGGTTCAGATCCATTATGCAGTAGTGTGAGGATCACAGAAAGACTTGGTTACAGACGGAACCATATTCAGGATGCCTGGTCTCTGCTTGGTCCTCAATGAGGGGAATAGAGAGCTCATGGGGGAGAATTCCTGTGGAATTCCTATGTCAGACCTTCTTGTATGCCACGTTCTGTGCCTCTGTTCTCTCTCACTCCATTATCCCCTCATCTGACCCAAACTATGCAGGATTTGTCCTGGACTTGACCGCCTGGAATGGAAGGCAGGTGGACTGCACGGAAGTTAGCCCAGCTCAGATCCAAGGACACTGGAGACTGTGTGGTACTCAGCAGCCTTGATCCCTCTTAACTTGGGACCTTTACCTATTCCACTTCTTCTCTATGGAATTCTTAACACTCTTGTCTACTTCCACTAAGACTGCTTCACATTTGTCAGCTCTATCCTCTAACTTCACCTTCACAGGGTTAATCTTCCGTGATGCCCAGACTAGTTATGATCCTCTATTATCTAATCTCCAATCTCCAAAGATTTATTCTATATAACACATGTCACAGTGTATAATTAAATATAGTTTGTAACTATTTACATAATATCCATCACATCCCCATAACTAGCAGGGATCAGAGAACAGGATCCATGTCAGTTATGCACATACTTCAGTCTTCTTTGTCAGCACATTGTGTGAAATATGGTTGATATTTGTATAGAATGGGTGGATGAATGGATTGATTGTCAACAGAAAAGAGATAAGACAGGAATGTTTATTTCACACAGTAACACACGCACAGGCACACACACACACACACACTCTCAATCTACTGTAAATTAAGCCGACAATCTCCCCTGATGACTTCCCCTTGAGTTGGAGTAAATTGACCAACTACCTGTTCCATGGTCCCAAGACCAACCTCATTATTCTTCTTCACATTGATGCAGCATAACAGAGAGACAACAAACTGAAAACAGCCTATCAAATACAAAAACAAAATCATAGAGCTAGAACCAGCTGTATACTTTGTGAGGTCCAGTGAAAAATGAAAATGCAGGGCCCCATGTTTAAATTTAAATATAGCAAAAGCAGAACATTAACCCAGTTCGGAGCCCTGTCTGGTTGTCCAGCTCATCACCCGTGAATCTGGCCCTGCATGGAGCAGTGCATGATTCAGCCTCCTGGATGTCAGACCTTAGGCTTGTTCTGCACACACCCCATCACTGAATCTTCACCACGTAACAATTAGGTGGGAGAACTCTCCTTCTTTGTAAGAACGATTTCAAGCTCATGAAATAATTTGCTTAAACACACTGGATTAGGACAACCATTTCAACTATTTATACGTCTTCTGCCCAGCTCACTGCCCCCTGACTCAGTCTTATCCCAGAACTGTCCCCAGTAGCTGGCAGGACCCTCACTCCCAGCTCCGTGGTCTCAGTTTCTGTCACATGTCCACTATCTGTAATTTCAAGGCAGGCAGCTGTGTGAAGTGGGGAGCCAGCCTATGAAGTCAGGGTGATCTGGAATCCATTTCCAGATGGAAACTTAATGGAAGCTTGATCCTGAAGAACAGACACAGTATCCCTAAGCCTTGGTGCTCTCATCAAAAGCAAGATGATATTTGTGGGGTGGAGAGGATTCTAGAAAAAGAAAAGTCCCAATGACAGTTCCCCTCACCACTTTGGGCCCTTCCTCAAAGGAAGAAGGGAATAGACTGGGGGTTCAGGGGACCTCAGCCCTCACAGTCCACACCAGGGGAATGTGAGCTGATGGTCCCCCCTTTAACACCACTCACTCATTCTCCCTCAAGAGTATATGATGCACCCTCATTCTCAGCCCATGACAGACCCTGTGGTGGCATCAGAAGGCAATGTGTCCCTCTCGTGTAGTTCATAGCTCACATTGGGCACTTTCCAAGTGCGAAAGGAGGGAAGAGCTGACCTGCCCCATCACGTGGAACTGAGGCTCTATCCTTAAGGGGGCAGGCTATCTTGCATGTGGGCCCAAAGAACACCTCCCATGGGGGACCTACAGATGACGTATCTTTTACCCCTATGTGTGGTAACACTTCAGCAACTCTTTGCGTCTTGACGCCATAGATGAGTCCCTGACCCACCTCTTTCCTGGGACCTCGAAATGACTAACCTAAGCTGTGTGCCCAGTGGAGCTCTGAGGTTGATGTGGGGTCGGTGACATGACCTCCTGGGGCTTATACCACATAGTGGGATGTTTGCAGGGTAGACCAGCAAGAACTCTCATTGCAGACTCCAGTGGGCAATGTGGGGTGTGCATCCCCTGCGAAGTAGCTGTCCCCTTCTGTCCTGCTGTGTTTAAGGAACACTCCCTCTCAGTCCAGTCAGGCTGACTGGTGCTCTCTGGAGACAACCTGACCCTCCAGTGTCACACGGAGGCCGACTTTGACAGATTCACTCTGATAACTACAAGGGACTCATATTCCTTTCCACCATCTTCATGGATAGCAATGCCCTGAATTCCCTCGGGGCCATGTGAACCACACCCAGGTGAGTCAGTACAGTGCTATGGCGCACACACCTCTCCCATGCATGATCAGCCCCAAGATCCCCCGTGGTCATCCTGATCATGGGTGATGAGCCCCTGCTCTGTCCAGTATCCAGATTGTCTGCCCAAGGCTGCCCTTAGTGGTGATGGGGTCCAGCGAGAGGGTTCTGAAGCAGAGGCTGAGATGGGGCAGTGATTGAGGGATAGTGACTGAGACAGGGGAGTGAGGGGCAAGGAGATAAAACAGACCCACACAGAAGGACTGGGAGGAGCTGAGAGGGGGTCACAGATAGAGTCCCTGGAGAGAGGACTGTGATCCCTCAGCTTGGGGTCAAAAGCATGTGGGAATGGGGCAGATCTCTACACACCATAACTTTATCTCCCCTAGAATGTAGGACAAATCCTCCCTCTTGGCCTAGCCAGGGCCTTCAGCACCCTGGGGAGAAAACATGACCCTGCAGTGTCACTCTGAGACCTGGTAGGATACCTTCCATTTGTCCAAGGAGAGGTCACTTGACCTCCCCAGCACCATCATCTGCAGGACATGGCTGCACTTTTTCAAGCCAACTTCACCATCAGTCCTGTGGTCTCAGACCACAAGAGGACCTACAAGTGATATGGTTCAGACAGTGCCGCCCCCTGCCTGTTCTCACAACTAAGTGAGGCTCTGGAGCTCCTCGTCTCAGGTGAAGAGCTCCCATTCCATATCCATCGAGAGTCCAGACCCTCAGCTCATAGCCCTGTCCCATGAGAGCTCAGCTGGGACTTGAAGGAAGGAGCAACAGGAAGGTCAGCCACAGGAGGATCTCACCTCATAAAGGGACGGAAAAGATAGGCATTCCCAAACGTTCTCCATGCCTTACCCCAACTAAGGGACCAGACAGTGTGGTTTGCATGCAGGGAAGAGACTAAAGAGTGTAAACATTGACCTTTGAGGGAAAACAATGGGGCTAAAGGTGACAGGAAGGGGCAGTCATAGCCTCACAGCATTCTTCTGTCCTTGTTCCAAGTAATATTTGAGATCTTCAGACCCTGACCTACATGGATCAACTTCATGTCTGTTGAGTAGCAGAGTCCTCTTACCCTAGAGGAATCACAGACTCCACCAGGTGTTTGCTAGTTTCCTAGCTTATCCCACAACAGGACAAATATTTATGGAAGGGATTGTTTCCCACAAAAGTTGGAGACAAAGGTGGAGATTTGACGAAGGGGTGTCCTTTCTTAAATAGCATTAAGATCATCGGTGACTGTCAGGTGGTCAGTATGGGAGGAAATGCATGAAGGGGAAGAGGCTCAGCTCAAGTGGGGAGAAAAGAATGGAAGCCACCCTTCACCTCTGTCCATGGTGCCAACTTCTAGGGGCCCCTAGAATCATCATGGTGCCTATGAAATCAGCCCCATAATATGAAGTGTGGAGTACAGGGGACCTCTCACTTTCGAGTCAAGGATCTTGGAGACCCACTGGGAGTCATAATTTGAAGATTAGTTGTCTCAGTCACTCGGGATTGAACTCATTCACAAAATTCTATCCATATCTGGGAATTTGTTCTCCACTCTATCAAAGGCAGAATCCAATCCTGGACTTAAGAAAACACTTAATTAGTTCTGAACTTCGATGCCAGTGAATTTCGTAGAAGAAACCACAGGGATTCTTCTCTTGGGACTAGTCTCCTCTGAGCGTGTCCTATCTCTACCAGTGACTGTTGTCATTATGTGGGAGGAAAGGAAGAAAGGCAGGATTTCTGCCCAAATTCCATGAGCATCAGTTTGTCAGCTGGATCAGTTCATCCTCCAAAACATCTTCCATAAGAACTCAAGTTAGTATTCCCTTCCTACCTTCCATGGTTACATGGCAGTTCTTAGTATTTGTTTTGTCAAATTATCAGAGACTGTCTTATACCCATAAATATCTGCATTTTTGTCCAGGTGTCCATCTAAAGATTTTATTTTATCATTTCTATTTTTTGCTTGTTTGTTATCAATCTCCTTATCTAGATCACAAAGTAATTGAATAATAGAAGTTTTGGTTATCCTTTTTTTTCTTTTTTGGCGGAAGATTAGCCCTGAGCTAACATCTGTTGCCAATCCTCCTCTTTTTGCTGAGGAAGACTGGCCCTGAGCTAACATCCGTGCCCATCTTCCTCTACTTTATATGTGGGACGCCTACCACTGCATGTCATGCCAAGTGGTGCCATGTCCGCACCCGGGATCCAAACTGGTGAACTCTGGGCCGCCGAGAAGTGGAATGTGTGCACTCAACCGCTGTGCCACTGGGCCGCCCCCCATGGTTATCCTTGATACTAGAAAAATTTCCGGAAGTGTCGTACATATTCCATCATTTACTTCCAAAAAGAAAAGATGCAGAGATGGAAGAAAGCAACATGACTTGGAAATACATCACCCCACTCAGAGACAAAATGAGCTGCCTGTAGTGGGAAAGACCCAGCCTTTCACTCCTTCATGTTTCTGATTCTCAGGATCTACTGAAGTCCCAAATCTTCATCTCTTCCTCCTAATTAGATGCAAGGTGAGACCTCAGAGATGATCACTTTGAGGGATTGAGAATGGCACTATTAGTTTTGGAGACTCACTGGAGAGCAGAGAAGAGACAACATAAGTGTTCCTGTGTCTCCTCACCTACACACTACTGTTTTTGTTCTCAAGAGTAGCTGATACCCTCAGCCCATTGCAAAGCAAGTCAGGCTCCAAGAGAGTTGAGTAATGAGAAATTCTCAGTTGTGGGCCTGGGCTCAGAGGTCAAATCCTGTCAATGGCATGCAGATGCCCCCGATGGACATTCAACGATCATGGGGTGATTTTGGTCTGCTCTGACCTCTGTGAACTCTTTGTCTACAATTCCTAGCTTCACACCCCCATGATTACACAGTGGAGAATCTATCTGGATGCACATGACTGGATAGATCCTGGTGGTCCTCGGGGTGCTGTTGTTTCAGACTCAACAAAGCCAGAGAAGCACCCAACATGCAGGCAGGAGGTAAACACAAGAGGCAGCAAACCCGTCACTCAGTGAGGTAGTATGAATCTTGAAAATGAATCTTGTATGATCCAAAAGTTCTGGAAGAATATCTGCAGCATAAATTAAGGGAACTGTGTGCTGAGATTGTCAAGAGGAGGAAAATATGTTAGCATGAAGGAAATGTCTGGAGAGCTGCCTGTAGAGAACTCTGCTGCTGCTCAACTGTGGTGCTTTCCCTCCTTCCATTTGATTTTCCTTCATGGTCCTATTCTATTCTCACTCTTATTACGTGAGACTACGTCCACACGGCAGGTTTGGATCCACATCTATATGTACCTTCATGCTCTGACCCACCATTATATATACACATTCTTCTTTATTTTGATTTGCCAAGTTCCCTGATGTATATTTCTCTTCAACTAAGAACACAGAATCTGTTTTAGATAAGTGCATAAATGGGTGAAAATAGGGTCCAGTTTGGAAGACATAAATCCAAAATCATTCCCTAAAACCCTCTCTGGACTCATCAAGCCATTCTCTCTATATTAGATGATACCTGGTATAGTTTTTCAAGAAATAGCATCAGTTTGAAAGAGTACACTGGTGTTTGAAGAGAAATTCAGAGGGTTTGCTGATACACCAACTCTGAAAAAATAATTTTTCCAAAAACCTTGATTTGTGGCATTTGCCTACTACTTTGGTGTAAATATTTCCTTCATGGCTAACTTCAAGATGCCAGTGTGAAGGCGCTGTATGCGTAGGTAAGATATAATGGATAAAATAATCTTTTGCAAGTCAATCCAGCTTCAGCGCACCTCACCGATGACCCAAATGTGCACATATGTTTCCTTCTATGTTAAAGGTCCTGATAATTTCCACCTCAATGTTATGCCACAGTTTCAATGAAATTATGATTCCAAAATCCTAGTACATCCACACAAGAGGCAAAAGAGAAAACAATCGTAAAATCAGTTGTGGGAGAAAAGTAATGATTGCCTAGTATCCCAACACATTTCTCACAAGAGCACACATTACTTCACTTAACATGGGGTTAAATAACAATTAAAAGTTAAAAAGAAGAGACACACAGCTCTGGCCCATATCTATATACCATAGAGAAAAATGTGTGTGTACCCACGATGCTACTTTCATGAGAATGTTGGCAATGGTGTCATTAATTTAAGACAAACACAATGGATGTCAATATCACAATTAATGAATGTTTGTGTTTTACATATGTGGTGGAATAATTTATATCAGAAAAAAAGCACAAACTGAAACTATAAACAGTAGTACAGATAACTTTTCAAACACAACAGTGAAAACTGAAGAAATTTTAAGAAGCGTGTATGTAGATTTATTCCATTATATACATAATTGAAAAGGAGGAACACACTATTTATGTAGGCGTAATTACATTTAACCCTATAAATAATGGAAGGAAAAGTTTACCATATAATGCAATATGGTAATAAACTATAAACAGATGTTGGAACATTTAGTCAAGATGGAACCCATAGGATCTTCTGGAACACTGGCAATATTCTTATTAACATTCATTTGTTGACTCATAAGACCACTTGTTCTTATTGGTAAATAACACATTTCTATTTATAACTAATTTTCTGCTAATTTTCCATACAGCTTAGTGAGATAGGATTGAAGTAGGATGGAGAAAGCCATAGCCTTCACTCAACACTGAATATCAACCAAAGGTGCTCTTGATCTGTTATAGCAAATGCTTCACATGTTAGCATTGAGGTTCCCTCAAAACAGGATCATCATGTACCTGTTCAGCCTCACCTGAGTCTAATCACAAAATGAGCCCCTTCCAAGGTGAGGAACTGGATCTCTGAACACTTTGCTCCATATCACAGGATGTGTAATAAGGAATTTTAATTGGGCTCATGTGAATTTCTGAAACCAATATGTCCCTTGATCTGAATTGAGATTGAGATCATCACCACAGACTTGGGATTATTTCAGAGATAAGGTTCACAGATCTTCAATTTCAGTTGTCAAAATTGTTGTTCTATGGGACATGATGGTAGGAACTCTTATTCTGCCATCCTGCTAACAGTTTTCTGTATGTCTGCATTTTTATTCTGATATTATCCAAGTTTTGATATGCTGTAATTTCATCATCCCTTTTTCTTAGCACTTCACAAATTTAAATATTCCATGTTTTAGTATTTTACTAATTTCATGAAGTATTGAATTTTTGATGATCTCCTCTGATTGTTGATTGCTAATTAAATTGCAGCATACTCAGGGAATATATTGTATATGCCAGTAATATGAAAAAGTTTGAAAATACTTGCTTTTTTGTCTAACAAGTGTTCAACATTTTAGATACAATATGGGCCTTAAATATGTGCATTCCTTCCTTGTTAGTATATGCACAATATTGTATTTTATTTACTCACTTATTTTTGCACATATACATCAAAAATCATTCTATGCATATCATATTTAATATTAAAAATACTAATTTTTACACATTACATCAATCATTTTTTAAATTTTATAGTTGTGTTTTAATATGTTTGGTTTCTTTTTATATCCTATATAATGTATTTCATGCATTGAAAGTATTTTCTGAGAAGAATTCCACAGATTTCCTCAAACGACCAAGGGCATCCATAACACAAAAATGGCTAGTAATCCTTAGTTACACAGAGAGGAAAGATGAGGTAGATATGAGAAAGGAGCAGGGACAAGAGTCCCTACTCCTCTGGAGAGAAGATTCTGATGAATTTCTACTTTCCATTTTCAATATGGTCCCCATTTTGCTTTAGCTGGACTGAATCCAACTTCAAGATGCCTTCATACCACCAGTGTCAGCTGACATCATAATAAGCCCAGTCGTTTCATTGTTGTCCAGTGAAGAAGTTTATCACGTAAGAAAGATGAATCCATTCAGGTAAAGCCAGGTACAGATTAGACTTCCAAGCCATTAGAGCTCTTCCAGAACTAAATAGTAAATCACCACTTCTTAAGTAATCCCAACTCTTTTCAGACCAGTTACTTGGGTTATAAAAACAACTCCCTAGAGAAAAGAAATGCACTAGAGTAGGCTGAAGGCCAAGATTCATTATGTTTGCTGAAATGCAAAGCTACTCCAAGCTTCTCTGGTTTTTTGTACCAAACAAGCCTATAGAACTTGATTGAATTTTATAGACTTCCTTCCTGGTTCTATGCATCATTATCCTGTGTCCTCTCACACCATAACCATTGACTTTTCTCTTTGGACTAGTACAGAATCTCACCTTTCTTTTCTACAAACAAAAATTTGCTTGGGGATATTTTCCTACTCACTCAGAAATAGTCACTTAAATTTTTATTTCTCATCAGTTGCCTAATACCTAGACTGAGGTCCAAAAGGCATTTTGATTTACAAGTCAAAGTTGACTCTCTAGATCTCCAAACAAAAGCCATTCTTGGAAAATTAGCAAAGAAAAAATGAGAAGGGAGAAGAGACAATTCCAATTTTTATTTTGACATATTTAAATATTTAATTCCGCTTTCCTGTATTAGTGCATACTTCCCAGTAAGGTGTGTGCTGGCATGACTTAATCTGTCACATACTTTCTGTTTGAGCTGGCACAGCAAGGTTGGCCTTGAACTGCCTGTACCTTCCATAACAAGTACCTCTGTTCTCTTTTGTCTCTTCCTCCAGAAAACTGAAAATGCTACTGCAGGCTCTCCTTCTTCAGGATTCAGCTTAATTTCTATTAAGCCTGGAAAAGAAGGACTTGATCCCTGACAGCTTAGGCAAGGTGTGGAGATGCACACTTGATCATACTTACTTTATCAACAGCTGCAGTATAATTTGGATTCACAAGCTTGTCTTTAAACAAGAAAATCTGCATCATTTATACCACAGTGTTAATAAATTTAATTTGTAAAGTTCAAGACTCCAAGGGCATTGTGTTGGTGTTGAATAGGTCAAGAAGATTTTGTGTGGAGATGGAATATGGAGAGGGGAGGTGGGGGAGGCTCTCAGCAACAGAGCAAGGGCACTGACTATCTAGGGGATGAGAGAGAAAGCACAAGATAAGATTGAGAGGGGAATGTGGATATGCAAACTTTGAGTAGTTTGCAAGTTTCCTAAGGGCTTTACTGGCAGAACATGTATATTGTTGCAAAAGAAGTGAATTACTAATTTGGAATATTGCCACCCTGTGCTAAGATAGTCCTGCTGTTCTTCTGCTGGGAGAAGGAGGAGAAGCAGCATGAGTCCAGAAGCCAACTCTAAGTTAATCACCACTAAATGTGCACACGCGGCATAGGCCTTGGCATTGTGTAAGTACCAATACCAACAGAGGACCCGCAGTCAGTATTACCTTTCTCCTGTTTGTTACTCTGACACTAGAACACAGTAGAATGAGGGACATGGTCTATAAGAGGGGTTATCAAACTATGGCATTTGGGTCAAATCCAGCCTGCCATATGTTTTTGTAAATAAAATTTTACTGAAACAGGGCCATGGTCATTTATTTACATATTGTCTGTGGCTGCTTTCACACTACAACTTGCATATTGAGTAGTTGCGAGAGACCATTTGGCCCTGCAGAGGTGAAAATATTTACTATCTAACCCTTTAGCAAAAAAATTTGCTGAATCCTGGTCTACGCTGAGGGATTGAAAGTTTCCCTGAGGTCAAAATAATTTGAGAATCATTTAAAAGAACTTTGGGATGCTTCAGGGCAGTGCCTAGAACCAGAAGAGGGCTCTAGTTCTCACTAAGGGGACAAAAAGGAGACTTCAAGCATATGTAGGGTGGGAAGGAGGCACAGAAATTGAGGCAAAAGGTTGTCACATTACATCAATCATTTAAATGTGTCATTTTCTCTTGTAAATATTTTCTTTTTACCCTCTTAATCTATCTTATGAATATTTATTTGAATCTCCAATTATGTACCGACATATTTTCTTTATTTCAAGGATATGTTATTAGACAACTGTATGTTTATGAGTTCTGTATCTTTGAAGTGAATTTATTATTTATAATGACAAAATACTGTTTTATAAAACTGTTTTGTGTTATATTCAATCTTGTTGAATATTTATAAGCTATGCTAATTTTATTAAACAAGAATAATATTATGTAAAATACCCTTTAATGATTTTGCAGTGGATGACAGTTTATTGTTAGTATAAATCTGTTTTTCTCTGGGAGATGTGCTTCATTCTAACCCTGGAGTAAGTTCATTAACCTTTTAATGTTTGGTAATAAATGAGCACTTTCAAGTATTCCACCATTTTATTTGTGTTGGTTCATTACAGATTAAAACATCCTGCAATCTCATACTTTTGTTTCAAATTTCCAGACTGCTTTTGGTTTGATTAAGATTTACTTGTTTTATATAATGACATCAACCAGTTTGGAGGTTATATAATTGCATTTTAATTTTAGATAGTTACCCCCATTGTTAATATTAGTATTTAAATTCATAATTTTGAACATGCTTTATTCATCCTCTCATTCAGGTAAGAAAAGAACATTTCACATTAGCTGAACTGCTCTCTCCCATATGCTCACATACACACTCCTCAATTTTTTATTTTGTTTTATTTTATTTTTTGCTGAGGAAGACTCGGCCTGAACTAACATCCATTGCCAATCCTCCTCTTTTTTTGATCAAGGAAAATTAGCCCTTAACTAACATCAATGCCAATCCTTTCCTCCATTTTGTACTTGGGACACCACCACAGCATGGCTGGTGAGTGGAGTAGGTTGGGACCCGGGACTGGACCCCGAACCCGGGCCACAGCAGTGGAGAATGTGAACTTTAACCACTGGATGGCAGGGCCTGGCATCACACTCCCAATGTGTTGAAAACGCTTCCTTAAATATAAATGTGCATGTGCATATATATAAAAATAGGATTTTCCAATGTTTGTTTGCCATTACTTTTCTCACTTTTGCATTTCACTTTCTCCGTTTTTTTTGTGTTTTGTCCTTTTAGCTTAAGTATATATTTTAGTATGACTTTTAGCGAGTATGTAAATAGTAAAATGTCTAAGACTTTGTATATCTGGAAATACCTTATTTTTACTCTCTATTTTTATTAAGATACTTGAAAATATTTTCTTATTTCACGTATAATCCAACTGCAAGGGGGGAGAAATACATCTGACGGTTAAGGATCTACCGCAAACACTCTCCTCATCCCTCATGAAGATGTAGCCTGTCGTGGTGAGGTTAATCTGTGAGACATGAGTCTCATCAGGTCAGATGTGCCCCAGGTCTCCTCGTACTTATGGATTTTTCCTCTACTGACCCTTCCACTTTTGCCCCTTAATTGTAATTTGGGTGAGTGTAGAATTCTTCACTCACAATTAATTTCTTGAATGTACCTTTCCCATATCTTTTGTAATTTTTTTTGTTTGAAAGTCACCTAACATTGATTTCCTTCACTTTGCCATGAAACGTCAAGACTCACAGTTCATTGATATATCCATGCACCCCAGGGCTTACATGTTCTTTCCATATCTCTGTAAAATGCCCAGCATTTGCCTCTAGGACTGCTGCAGACATTCTCACTGCTTTCTTCCTGAAACTCACAGTACACATTGTCCTTCTCTTTCTATTCCCCATGCATCTTAATTTTCTCATTCCAGTTTCTCTGTGTCGCATCTTATAAATTTCCTCAATATTGTCTTCCAGCCTCAAAATTGGATCTTCAGCTGCATCGTCTCCTTGATGGAAAGATTCTTTGAGCAAGTTAAATGAAAGTATTATTTTGGGCTTTAAGATATTTGTCTAATTCATCTCTAAAATAATATATTCTTCATCAATATGACACTTTTTGCTATTCCAGTAATTCAATTTCCTCCTTTAATGTTTAAGATATGTAGACACGCTTAAATTAAAATGTTTCATATATTCCTAGTATTTTATTTCCTCGGACATGAAAATCCCCATTAATAACTCCATAGATGATCTTTCCTAACACCATGTGTCACTATTAGGATTTCTCTTTGATGTCCACGACTGTGGGATGCTAACCCCCCCCCCCCACCTAATTTTCCAAAAAGAGTTTCTCCAAGACTTTCCTGACCTTCAGGGCTGAAAAGAGTGGATTATTGCAGTTGCCCTGCCCCATAGCATCCACTCTCCCAAACTTAGCATCTGACTAGGGATGAGCCCAGCATGCGTGGCTGCACCATGAGTCTCACACTGATACATGAACAGACGCCCATGTTGGACTATCCTGAATTGAATCTGTTTCACACACCATGCTTGATATGGCTCAGTGCTGACCATGGTCTTGGGTCAGTGGGCAGAGATAACTCAGTGCCCACCTCCAAACATGGAGGAGGGGCAACACAGCTTCCAACTTTCACCTTGAGCCTTGCTGCCCTCCCTGCCTGTGAGGACCTAGGGTCCCTCTCCTGTCCACACAGAGGTGGAAACCTCCACCTCTAATAATCCTTTGCTGGTCCCAGGCATCTCTGGCCGCTCAGCTTTGGTATTTTTTCTTGTGGTTCCCTGTCTATTTGGAACTTTCATTTCTCTTTCTCTGCAACTGACTGCAGCTATATATTTCAGAAATATTATAGACGGCATTTCTCAGTGGTAGGAGCAGATGGGGCTCTTGAGTGGGCGCATCAGTCATCCACTTTGACTGTGGAGTCCAACAGTTGATCCTCTCACATCTCAAGCCCCATACATCTTAATGCGGTCTGGAAATTGACAATGATTTATCCCCCCCATGTCCCAGGACCACAGACCTCACAACCACTCTGAGGAGTGGGACTCATGACAAAATGCTGCAGAGGAAACTGAGGCTCAGAGATTGGGCGTTACTGCTCAAGGTCACATGGGTAGTGGATGATAGAAGAATATTTAAGTAAAAATCATCTTTGTCCCTCAAGCCAGAGCACTAATCCACTCATTGACCCCTAAAGCTCAAGACAGGACCCCAGGATTAGGAGGAGAGATCTTCACAAGGGAACAAGGGACACTGAGGAGGCAGAAATGACTCAGAGGCTTGTTCCCAGAGAGATGAGGGTAGACGCTGTTGTGAGAAAAAAGAGAAGTCCGTGAAGGGGGCTGTGATAGAAAGAAAGCTCACATTCCAGGGGCAGGAGAGGAGTGATGTTTCCTTCCCTTATTTCACTGTATGTCTCCTTTACAGTCATTGTCACAACGACCTCGACCTGAACTGTACAGTTAGATGTTGAGCATGTGTCTCTGTTGATCTGAGCTCAGCAGTGAAGAGGGAACCTGCGTCTTCCCTGAAGCATCTCCAGGGTCTGGATGATCAGGGTCTGTGGTTAGGACACAAAAGGCATGTTCTGATGGATGGGCTAAAGATGGAGACCCCATGAGGGAGGCTTTGAGAGAGAAGGACACGTCCTGGGTCACCTCATCTGGAAGGGGCCTGTCAGGAAGTCACATCTATTTGCTGCTCTGCTTTGTAAATGAGCGCCAGGCTCCTGGAGTGGGGTGGTTCCCCTTCCTGTGGGGCTGCTGCTGTGACAACCTTGTGACTGGGAAAACCAGCCTTCAAGTGGCCACACCATGTGTGTCTGTGTGTCCTGCCAAGTACTGTGGTTTTCTCCATCTGCATATCAGAATCAGAGGGTTTAGATACCACAAGCCCCAGCCTCATAACTATGACCTGCCTTGGTGAGATTTGGGGAGGGGTGGGGGAAGCTGCATTCTGGGAGGGACCCACATCACAGCCAGGCCTTAGTCTGCCAGGAGACCCCTGGACTCAGGAAGCTCATGGGGAGGAGGGTTCCGCTCAGGCTTCAGAGGTAAATCTCTCACAGGGAACTTTCTTCCAGGACTGAGTATGGGTTCAAGGACTCCAATGCAAGGAGGTGAGTCTGTCCTCAGTTGTCCCAGGTCTTACCTCCTCACTGGAGACAAGGGGCCACCCCAGGCATCTTGGAACAGAGAATAAGGATTTGGGGCTGAGGGATGGAGGGTGTCTGGGAGAATCCTGGGACTGAGAGCCAAGGAACTCAGGCTGGGCAATGACTGTGAGCCAGCCTCTGATTTCTTGCCAGGGACCCTCCCCAAACCCATCATCTGTGCTGAGCCAGGCTCTGTGATCCCCTGGGGGAGGCCCCTGAACAGCTGGTGTAAGTGCACCCTGGAGGCCCAGGAGTACCATCTGGATAAAGATGGGAACCCATTCCCCTGGAACAGACAGAACCCACTGGAATCCAAGGACAAGGCCAATTTCTCTATCCCACACATGACAGATATATCTGCAGGACAATATCACTGTTACTATCACAGACTCACAGAATTGTCAGAGAGCAGTGACCCCTTTAAGATGTTGATGACAGGTGAGAGGACACTCAGGGGTCCCAGCCTCAGGCTCTGCCCTCAGGAAGGGGATGTGCTCTCAAGGGTGTGTCTTCTCTCACAGCCTAGCTCTGGGGGATATGAGTGAGGTATGAGCCCCATTTAGCTCGCTGCCTCCTCCTCTCCTAGGAACTTACAGCAAAACCACCCTTTCAGCCCTGCCAAGCCCTGTAGTGATGTCAGGGAGGAATTTAACCCTTCATTCTAGCTCATGGTTTGGATTTGAGCTTCATTCCTAAGGAAGGAAACCACCATGCCTCCTGGACCCTGGACTCACCCCAGTGAGCAACACCCCAATGAGCAGCCTCAGACCCTTTTCCCTGTGAGCCTTATGACCCCTAATCACAGGTAGATGTTCAGATGCTATGGCTATAACAGTAAGTCCCAAAGGGGTAGTCAGTCCCCAGTGACACCCTGGAGCTTGTGGTCTCAGGTGAGGAGCCCCTGTTCCCGTCCTTTCTGAGCTCAAAAGATCAGCTCAGGGCTCTGTCCATAGCAGAGTTCTGATCATGAGGGAAGTAATTGGAGCACAGGGGTGGTTCCACAGGGCAGGGTCCGTCCATTAGAGGATGGAAATAGGCATGGGCCTCTGACTCCTGGAGGACATTATCCCTGAATCTCAGCACAAATATGGAGTAGGGAGAGCTGAGTGAGATGTGGGTGAATCCAGGAGGAATATGACTAGACTGAGGGTAGAAGAAGCTTATTTCGCTTAGCATAATACCCTCAAGATTCATCCATAGTGTTGCAAATGGGATGATTCTGTCTTTTTAATGGCTGAATAGTATTCCATTGTAAATATATACCACATCTTCTTCATCCAATCATCAGCTGATGGGCACTTGGATTGTTTCCATGTCTTGGCTATTATGAGTAGTGCTACAATGAACATAAGTGTGCATATGTTACATTGGATTGTTGATTTCAAGTTGTTTGGGTGGATACTCAATAGTGGGATAGCTGGCTGATGTGGTATTTATATTTCTAGTTTTTTGAGGAATCACCATACTGTGTTCCATAGTGGCTGCAGTGGTTTGCATTCCCATAAGCAGTGTATGAGCGTTCCCTTTTCTCCACATCCTCTTCAACATTTTTTGGATTTTGTCTTGGTAATTGTAGCCATTCGGACTGGTGTAAGGTGATATCTCATTGTAGTTTTGATTTGCCTTTACCTAATAAGTAGTGATGTTGAGCATCTTTTCATGTGTCTGTTGGCCAACTGTATATCTTCTTTTGAAAAATGTCTGTTCATATCCTCTGCCCATTTTTTGATCAGATTGTTTGTTGTTGTTGTTGTTGTTGTTTTTGAGTTGTGTGAGTTCTTTATATACTTTGGATATCAGTCCTGGACTGAGAGTTTGGGAACTGGGGGTGGGGAATGTCTTTTGACCTACCCTCTGATTCCTTCCAGGAACCCTCCTCAAACCTCTCAGGGGACCCTGGAGACTCAGGAGTACCTTCTGTATAAAGAGGGAAGCCTGAATCCGTGGAGAAGACAGAACCCACTGAAGTCTGTGGAAAAGGCCAAGTTCTCCATCCCATACATTACACATCCATATGCAGGGCTATTTCACTGTTACTATCTCCACTGCACTGGCTGGTCAGAGCCCGGTGACTCTTGAAACTGGTGGTAACAGGTAAGAGGACACAGGTAAGGGATCCCAGACTCAGGCTCCATCCTCAGGAAGGGGATCTACTCTCAAGGGTGTGTCCCCTCTCACATCACAGCTCTGGGGTTTATGAAGGAGGAATGACTCCATTTAACACGCTTCCTCCTACTCTCCTAGGATTCTACAGCAAACCCACCCTCTCAGACCTGTGGAGCCCTGTGGTGACCTCAGGAGGGAACGTGGCCCCAGAGTGTGGCTCATGGTGGGGATTTGACAGGTTCATTCTAACGGAGAATACCAGCCCTCCTGGACCCTGGACACACAGCGACACCCCAGTGGTCATTAACAGGCCATGTTCCCTGCGGGCCCTTTGACCCTCAGCCACAGGTGGACGTTTACATGCTATGGCTATGACAGTAAAATCCCCTAGGTGTGGTCACACCTCAGTGACCCCCTGGATCTCCTGGTCCCAGGTGAGGAAGTCTCATCCTGGTCCCATTCATGTTTTGAGGCGCCAGACAGGGATCTTTACTCTCAGGGAGCTCCAGGTGAGTGGGTGGGGTGAGGGGATAATGGGGCTCCTGAGGAAGAGGCACAAAGGGTGAGAGATAGTGAGTCTTGGGGGCCATGACTGGAGAAGTGGGTTCTTGAGAAGAATCTGCCCCTGCAATCTACAGGTGGTCTTTCCCCCAGGTGAGTCTGGGAAGCCCTCTCTCCTGACCCAGCAGGGTTGTTTGGTGGCCTCTGGACAGAACCTGACCCTCTAGTGTCTTTCTGATGTCAGCTATAACAGATTCGCTCTGCCCAAGGAGGGGAGATATGACCTCCCACAGCATCTAGCCTTGAAACCCCAGACTGGAGTCTCTCAGACCAACTTTCCATTGGGTCCTGTGAGACCCTCTCACAGCGGGCAGTACAGATGCTATGGTGGACACAACTTCTCCTCTGAGTTGTCAGCCCCTAGCAACCTCCTGTACCTCCTGGTGGCAGGTGAGGAGCCATGAGGTTAGTCAGGGAGCCAGCACAGGCCCTGGCAGGGGAGCCCCAGGTGGTGACGTCAGGAAGAGGTGTGTGGGGGTCTCCAGGGAAGGAGAGAGACATAGAGACAGGGGATGAGTGGGGAGAGACTCAGAGAAAACAAGACAGACATAGATGAGCATCCACAGAGAGGCCTGAGGACTCTCAGTTCAGAACACGGTGGGAAGGCAGCGCCTCATCCACCCTTGCTCACTCTAGGACAGCTCCCTGACACACTCTGTCTCGGTGCAGCTGTGCCCCCTAGTGGCCTCAGGAGAGAATGTGACCCTGGTGTGTCAGCCATGGAGTCCGATGGATACTTTGCTTCTGTCCAAGGAGGGGGCACCTGATGCCCCGTGCATCTTAGATCAAAGCACCAAGCTCAACAGAACCAGGCCCAATTCTCCATGAGTCCTGTGACCTCAGCCCACAGGGGATCTACAGGAGCTACAGCTCAGACAGCACCACTCCCTACCTGTTGTCACATCCCAGTGACCCCCTGGAGCTCATGGTCTCAGGGGAGGGACCCTGACCCTGTCCTTTCTGACACAGTCAGCTCAGGTTCCTGTCCTCAAAAAATCTGACATTGTAACAGATGAGGGGCGCATGGGGAGGGTCACAGAGGAGGGTGCAGGTCATGAGAGGGTGGAAAGAGACGGAGGCCTCCCATCCCTGGAGCACCCCACCCCTGAGGCCTCCGCAGAGATACAGAGTAGGAATGACAGAGTGAGATGTGGGTGAACCCAGGAGGAACATAACTAGACTGAGGGTAGAAGACAGGCCCCACCATCACCTCCTGATGTGTCCATCTCAGAATCTGGGCCTCTGGTGTCCCAGGGCCCACTGGACACTCTCCTATAGATGGAAGCAATCCCACCTGTGGGTATCGCTCTGTACGGCCCTCCTGTGCTCACCTGGAGGCCTCCAGCCACTCAGTGCACACCTGAGACTAAGGAGGGACCATGCATGGCTCACTGGAGTCACTTAGGGGATTACTGCACAGCACTTCTGTGTGCCACTCATGTCTACTCTGCATTTTCTGTGCACACTACTCTATTATTGTTCTCTCTTTCTCTAAGAACTTGCGTATATAAATTTACAAATTTAATTGGTAAATATTTCTGACTTTAAAACAGGTAATTCTACTACTATGTTCATGGGATTATTAAACTTATACTTTCATTATGGAGAATGATTAAACTTCTTATTAATATGAAGTTTTCTTACAAAAGCTGCTTAAAAGGAAGTTTTATTAATGACTTCTCACACTTTGTATTTCTATTCATAAAATTGTCTATATCCATAGCTTAAAAATTGTTTAACTACTTTAATATTTTATAATCAAGATCTTGATTTCTTCATATTTTTATTTTATTTAATCAATTTATTTTAAAATTTTACTTTTCATATTTTTTGTATATTATATTAATAAGACATGATTTTTTTCAAATGATCATTTCTGGTTTACTGACAATAACTATATCAACCACAAGAAAATGGAAATTTCACTTCTTTGGGGCTTTTGTTAAGAATTTTTCTTTTTTTTTATTTTGCAGCAGTAGATTCTCCCCAAGCTAATATCTGTTGCCAATCTACCTCTTTTTCCTTCCTTTTTCCCCCAAAGAGCCCCAGTACATAGTTGTGCATAGTTGTAAGTTCTTCTAGTTCTTCTGTATGAGCCGCTGCCACAGCATGGCTCCTGACAGACGAATGGTGTGGTTCTGCGCCTGGGAACCGAAACTGGGCCGCTGAAGTGAAGCTGCTGAACTGTAACTGCTAGACCATCAGGGCCAGCTCTGAAATCTCACTTCTTTGTCTAAATTGTATGCCAATTTTATTTGCATCAAATACCATATGATACTGATGACAAAGAAAAGGTTAAGACGTACCTAAGTGTCACTTTAGGAAAACATCTTCATTTTTAGCAGAAATTATTGAAGGCAAATGAATCAAAAACGTATGTTTTCTATGCACAGTGTTATTAATCCCTCCATTTCAGTTCATTCTTCTTTTAAATCAGGGATTTATTAGGAAAAAATATCTTTTAAAAATAAGTCTGAATTTCTTTTCCAGACAATTGTACCTCTCCTGAGCAGTTATATTTTCTCTTTAATTTATAATATGGTGAGATACTTTTTTTTTGAGGAAGATTAGCCCCAAGCTAATAGCTGTTGCCAATCCTCCTCCTTTTTGCTGAGGAAGACTGGCCCTGAGCTAACATCCATGCCCATCTTCCTCTACTTTATATGTGGGACGCCTACCACAGCATGGCTTGCCAAGCGGTACCATGTCTGCACCCATGATCTAAACCAGTGGGCTGCCGAAGTGGAATGTACACACTCAACCACTGCACGACCAGACCGGCCCCAAGTGAGATACTTTTAAAAGTCTTCTTGGTGACAAACATTAATAATAATCCCACTGAATGATATCTATCCTTAGTTCATATTTTCTGAATTGTACAAGCTTATTTAAAATTTTTACATGGCATCTATCATTAGCATTAACCTCTAGTATATATATATATATATATATATTTTTCTTATTTTGCATTTTTAAAACCACATTACCACAAAGTATTTAGACAGTTGTTTCACTTTTTCTGTGTTTATTTCTTTGGTATGATAATTTTTTTAATTGAGCTCATAGTAGTTTACATCAATGTGAAGTTTCAGTTGTACACTATTCCTTGACTCTAACCACATAAGGGCTCCCCTTCCTCCTCTGTGCCCCTTCCCCATACCGCTAACCCTGGTAACTGCTGAACTGTTTTCTTTGCCCATGTGTTTGTTCATATTCCACATATGAGTGAAATCATTTGGTGTAGGTCTTTCTCAGTCTGGCTTATTTCGCTTAGCATAATTCCCTCGAACCCTTTCCATGTTATTGGAATGGGCTGAATCTGTGTTTTTTATGGCTGAATAGTATTCCATTGTATATATATACACCACATCTTCTTTATCCAATCATCTGTTGATGGGCACTTGGATTGCTTCCATGTCTTTGCTATTGTGAATAGTGCTGCAATGAACATAGGGGAGCATATGTTACTTTGGATTGTTGACTTCAAGTTGTTCGGGTAGATACCCAGTAGTGGGGTAGCTGGGTCGTATGGTAGTTCTATTTTTAGTTTTTTGAGGAATCTCCATACTGTT
This sequence comes from Equus asinus, assembly GCF_041296235.1. NCBI lineage: Eukaryota > Metazoa > Chordata > Mammalia > Perissodactyla > Equidae > Equus > Equus asinus. The sequence goes on from NC_091815.1 coordinate 38,407,328, forward strand.
TTCCATAGTTGCTGCACCAGTTAACATTCCTACCAGTAGTGTATGAGGGTTCCTTTCTCTCCATGCCCGCTCCAACATTTGTCATTTTTAGTCTTAGTGATTATAGCCATTTTAACAGGCATAAGGTGATATCTTAGTGTAGTTTTGATTTGGATTTCCCTGATGATTAGTAATGTTGAACATCTTTTCATGTGTTTATTGTCCATCTGTATACTTTGGAAAAATGTCTTTTCATATCCTCTGCCCATTTTTTATCATGCTGTTTGTTTTTCTATTGTTCAGTTGTGTGAGTTCCTCATATATGATGGAGATTAACACCTTGTTATATATATGATTTGCAAATATTTCGTCTCAATTGGTGGATTGTCTCTTTATTTTGATCCTGGTTTCTTTTGCCTTGCAGAAGCTCTTTATTCTGATGAAGTCCCATTTGTTTATTTTTTCTTTTATTCTCTCGTCTGAGAAGACATGATATTTGAAAAGATCCTTTCAAGTCGTAGAGTGTACTACCTATATTATCTTTCAGGAGTTTTATGGTTTCAAGACTTATCTTGAGTTCTTTGATCCATTTTGAGTTTATTTTTGTGTATGGCTTGAGATAATGGTCTACTTTCATTCTTTTCCAGTTTTCCCTATACCATTTATTGAAGAGACTGTCTCTTCACCATTGTATGTTCTTGGCACCTTTGCTGAAGATTAACTGTCCACAGATGTTCGGCTTTATTTCTGAGGTTTCAGTTCTGTTCCATTGATCTGTGTGCCTGTTTTTGTACTAGTACCATGCTGTTTTGATCAATATGGCTTTGTAGTACATTTTGAAGTCAGGGATTGTGATGCCTCCTGCTTTGTTCTTTTCTATCAGTATTGCTTTTGCAATTCAGGGTCTTTGGTTGCCCCATATAAATATTAGGATTCTTCATTCTATTTCCATGAGAGTGTCATTGGGATTCTGACTGGGATTGCACTGACTCTGTAGATTGCTTTGCATAGTATGGACATTTTAACTATGTTTATTCTTCCAATTCATGTGCATGGAATCTTTTTCCATCTTTTTATGTCATTATCTATTTCTTTCAGTAATGTCTTATAGTTTTCGTTGTATAAGTCCTTCACCTCCTTGGTTAAATTTATTCCAGGTACTTTATTCCTTTAGTTGTGATTGTAAATGGAATTATCCTCTTGAATTCTCTTTCTGTACATTTGTTATTAGAGTATATAAATACAATTGATTTTTCTAAATTGATTTTGTATCCCCCAATTTTACTGTAGCTGTTAATTATTTCTAACAGTTTTCTGATGGATTCTTTAGGGTGTTCTATATATAAGATCATGTCATCTGTAAACAACGAGAATTTCTCTTCTTCACTCCCTATTTGGATTCATTTTATTCCTTTCTCTTGCCTAATTGCTCTGGCAAAAACCTCCAATACTATTTCGAATAAGACTGTTGATATTGGGCATCCTCGTCTTGTTCCTGTTCTCAAAGGGATAATGTTCAGTTTTTGCCCATTGAGTATGATGTTGACTGTGAGTTTGTCATATATGGCCTTTATTATGTTGAGGTAATTTACTTCTATCCTAATTTTGTTATGACTTTTTATCATAAATGCTGTTGGATCTTGTCAAATGCATTCTCTGCATCTATTGAGATGATCATGTGGTTTGTATTCCTCAATTGGTTGATGTGGTATATCTTGTTGATTGATTTATGGGTGTTGAACCATCCTTGTGTCCCTAGTATCCATCCCACTTGCTCATGATGTATGATCCTTTCAATGTATTGCTGTCTTTGGGTTGCCAATATTTTCTTGAGGATTTTTGCATCTGTGTTCATCAGTGATTGGCCTGAAGTTTTCCCTTTTTGCGCTGTCCTTGGCAGGCTTTGGTATCAGAGTGATGTTGGCCTCATAAAATGTGTTAGGAAGCATTTCATCTCCCCTAATTTTTTTGACTAGCTTGAGAAGAATAGGTATTAAATCCTCTTTGAAAGTTTGATTCTTTGGGATGCTTTTGATTGGGATTCCTTGTGATTGGTCTATTCAGATTATCTGTTTCTTCTCAATTCAGCTTTTGGAGGTTGTGAGAGTCTAAGAATTTATCCTTTACCTCTAGATTATGCATTTTGTTGGCATATATTTTTTCGTGGTATTCTCTTATAATCCATTGTATTTCTGTGGTGTGTGTTGTTATTTCTCCTCTTTCATTTCCAATTTTGTTTATCTGAGCTTTGTCTTTTTTTTCTTTGTAAGTCACGCTAAGGGTTTGTCAATTTTATTTATCTTCTCAAAGAACTAGCTCTTTGTTTCATTGACCCTTTCTACTGTCTTTTTTGTTTCAATAGCATTTCTATTCTTATTTTTATTATTTCTCTCCTGCTGACTTTGGGCTTTGTTTGTTCTTCTTTTTGTCACTCAGGTGTAATTTGAGGTTGCTTATTTCGGATTTTTCTTGTTCGTTAATGTGAGCCTGTATTGTGATGAATTTCCTTCTTAAGACAGCTTTTGCTGCATCCCATATGAGTTGGTATGGTATGTTTTTATTTTCATTTGTCTCCAGATATTTTTTATTTCTCCTTTAATTTCTTTAGTGATATATTGCTTGTTCAATAGCATGTTGTTTCGTCTCCACATCTTTGTCTCTTTCTCATCTCTTTTCTTGTAATTAATTTCTAGCTTTATAGTATTGCTATTGGTAAAGGTGCTTGTTATTATTTCAATTTTCTTAAATTTTTTGAGGCTTGCCTTGTTTCCCAACATATGTCCTATCCTTGAGAATATTCCGTGCACATTTGAGAAGAATGTGTATTCTTCTATTTTTGGAGAGAGTGTTCTATATATGTCTATTAAGTTCAACTGGTCCAGGTTTCATTTAAATTCTACTGTTTACTTGTTGATTTTCTGTGTGGATTATCTATCCATTGATGTGAGTGGAGTGTTGAGGTCCCCTATTATTGTGTTATTATTAATGTCTTCTTTTAGGTTTGTTAATAGTTGCTTTATGTACTTTGGTGCTGCTGTGTTGGGTGCATAGATATTTATGAGTTATTTCTTCTTCATGGAGTGTCCCTTTGATGATTATATACTGCCCCTCTTTGTCTCTCTTTACCTGTCTTATCTTGAAGTCTACTTTGCCTGATATAAATAGTGTGAGTCCTGCTTTCTTTTGTTTGCCATTAGCTTGGAGTATCACCTTCCATCCCTTCACTCTGAGCCTCTGTTTGTCCTTGGAGCTGAGATATGTTTTCTGGAGGCAGCATATTGTTGGGTCTCATTCTTTAATCCATCCCACTACTCTGTGCCTTTTTATTGCAGAATTCAATCCATTTACATTTAGGGTGATTATCAATATATGAGGGCTTAGTGCTGCCATTTTATCACTCATTTTCTAGTTCTTCTGCATTTCCTTTGTTTCTTGTCCTGTGTGTTTTGGTCTACCCATTGAATTACATAGTTTTTTATGATGTGTTTCTTTGTTTTCTCCTTACTTATTATTTGTGTCTCTGTTCTGCTTTTTGTTTAGTGGTTACCATGAGGTTTGTATTCAGAATCTTGCGTATAAGATAGTCCATTTTCTGATGGGCTCTTATTTCCTTAGTCAAAACCAATTCAGTCCCTTTCCTCCTCCCATCCTAAGTTGTTTTTCTCACATCTGATTTCATCTTGTGTTGCGAGTGTGTGGTTGAAATGAGAAGATTACCTCTGGTTTTGCTTTTGTCCTTCCCTTTATCTTTAATGCTATAATTGAGTATTTGCCATCCTATTCTGATTCTGTCTACCTATTTATCTCCTTAATCTGTGCTTGTAACTCCTTTCTCTCTGTTTTTTTTTTTTTTTCCAGGTTTGACGGCTATCTTGAGGATTTCTTGTAGGGGGAATCTCGTGCATATGAACTTCCTTAGCTTTTGTTTGGGAAAGTTTTTGTTTCTCCATCATATCTGGAGGATATTTTTGCTGGATAGTGTATCCTTGGCTCAAAATTTTTGTCTTTCAAAGACTTGAATATGCCATTCCATTCTCTCCTAGCCTCTAAGGTTTCTGCAGAGAAATCCACTGAAAGCCTGATAGGGGTTCCTTTGTAGGTTATTTTCTTCTGCCTTACTTCTTTTAGTATTCTCTCTTTGTCATTCATTTTTGCCAGTTTTACTATTATATTCCTTACAGTAGATCTTTTTGCAGTGACATATCTAGGAGATCCAGAACTTCTTCCACATGGATATCCATCTCTTTCCCTAGGTTTGGGAAGTTCTCTGCTATTATTTTTCTGAACACACTTTCTGCTCCATTCTCCTTCTCTTCTCCTTCTAGTATGCCTATAATTCTTATGTTACATTTCCTAATTGAGTCAGATATTTCTTGGAAACTTTCTTCATTTCCTTTTAGTCTTTGTTCTCTCTCCTCCTCTATCTGGAGCATTTCAACATGTCTATCTTCGATTATTTTGATACACTCCTCTATGATGTCCACTTGAGTATTCAGGGACTCTGTATTTTGTTCCTATAGACATTGTGGCATGTTTCCTTCCAGAATCTCTTAGTTTTGTTTCTAGAGGCTTAAGGTCAACCATGTTTTCTGAGGGTCCTCGAAGTGGCTAGTTGGTTGCATTATCTGAGAGAACTCCACATACCTTATGGCTTCTAGGAGCAGTAAGACATGGAGATACAGTCAGGAGGCAATACATAATCAGGAAATAGCAGGTTCATGAAAAGACACACACCACACAAAATCAGTCAGCACTGCAGAAAGAAAGGTGACATTGAGAGGCACTAGAAGACATACACTGTGGACACCCTAGAGCAGGAATAGAGAATGCTTTGTCATGACCAAAGACAGTGTTATAAGTCTTGGGCTCTCAGAAAAGGCCTCTTTTCCCCCCTAGGAATATACAAGAAAACTCTCTCTGGCCAGGTGGGCGTCATGGCAATGTCAGGACAGAACCTGACCTTCTTCAGAAACTCCAAGAGCTCTTTTGACGTGTCACATATACTGAGGGAGGTAGAGGCCCATGAATTCTGGCTCACTGGAGGGAAGATCCACAATGGTGTATTCCAGGCCATCCTCCCTCTGGGCCCTGCAATCCAACCCATAGAGGGGCCTATAGGTGCTATGGCTCTTTGAATCAATCTACCTGTGAGTGGTCAGGCCTAAGTGGCCCATTGTACCTTTCTGTCAAAAGAGAGGAACCTCATCCTGCCCATGTCTTATGATACACTAAATCATGGAGCTGTAGCTGAAGAGCACCCTATTGGTGATAAGAAAACCTTAGGGATTCCAGAGAAATCTCAACAATGAAAAACACAGAGAAGAAGAGATAGGATGGTAATCAAGGTACCTTCAAACCTTGCTCCACCTCTTGTGTGGACACCCATGTTGGGGTCCTATGTATCCAGGACAATGAAGAGAGGGGTCAGGGCTGACTCAGCAGGAGAGGCTTGGCACTGTTTGGGGATATCAGAGGTTGCATGAGGTCCTCACCCTTATGTTTTTCTCAGAAGCCCCTCTGACACACAAGTGACTTACCAGTTTTGGAGCATAGATATTCACCACCCAAGATGACATACTGCTTCATGATCATAGCTATCTTTCAGCACTAAGCATATCCGAGTACCTCTTTACACTATCACATCTCAGGGTAGAAGAACCTACTCAAGGCATTCAGGTGGAAGGACCAGAATGCCCCATAGGTCCTTAGGGGGATGGCAGAGTAAGGGGTGGAGAGAGGACCAACTTTTGAGGAATGGTCCTACTTCAGTGGGCAAGGAAAGACACTGGCTCACCCTTCTCTGTCCTTGTTCTTAGTATTACTTACAAGTACTTGCCTGTCACCCAAAAAACCAAGTACCACAAAAGGTGAGAAAGAAATCCTCTTAATTTATTCAAAGGATCCTACTTTCCAGAGGGCTCCCGTGTGAATGTTGGCTCTGCCACCTCCCAGCCCTGTGACATTGGGCTGGTCAACTTCCCCCTCTGATCCCCAAATTCTCCATCTTCATTTGAGAATGTGGTTAGCATGGAAATCAGAAGAGGCCCTTAGTTACTCATGCTCTTGGACAGGGGCCTTTTCTAATAAGGATGAAGTGGTCATGGTGACCATGACCCAGTGCCCAAAAGAGATGCTTATCCTCCCTCCATCAGGGCCTATGGGGATGAGGATGATGAGAAATGGGAAGGATTTAAAGGAACACTTTAAATATGTACTGTCTATCTGTTAATATTCCTTTAGATGAAAATCCAGAAATTAAACAGAGTACGGATCTTGTTATAATGAAGATCATATTCCAGATTTCTGTGGAGGTAGGAGAAAAAGTATGACTAATAAATAAATGAAAATGTTTTAATACTCATGAACCCATATACATTGAGATAGGGTCATATGATAGAAAAAGATTAAGTGGATAATTTAGAGTGGGTGGGATAGAAGAACCTATTGAGGGTGACATTTCAGGTGTGATCTAATGACAAAGAAAGCTAGTCTTGAGAAGATCAGTGGACAGGTATTCCTGACAGATGGAACCATGAGTGCCATGAATCCAATGAAGCAATGTGCTTGGTGGGCTCAGAGAACCAGTGTGCCTGATGTGTGCTGGGTGAGGTGGAGTTGAGAGAGGTGGACAGGGCCAAATTAGCTAAACATGGATAATTAATGAGAAGAAGGCTGGATTTTATTCTGTCTCAAATGAAAAGCCATTAAAATATTTATATCAGAAAAGTGGGATTATGTGCATGATATTTTAGAAGGAACAAATTGGCAGGTGTGAACAGAATTTATTCAATGGAACATGAAGGGAAGTCATGAGCCTGGCAGGAGGCTATGTCAGTCCGTCAGGACAACAATCATGGTGACTTAGCCATGAAAGTTCTGCAGAAGAAGTTTAGTGGGTGGATTCATGACATCCTCAGAGGTAGACTCATTAGGAAAGAGCTTTCAGAACATAGTTCCTGTATTTCTCAGTTGAGCAAACTTGGGTATAGTGATTTCTTTCAGATTCTCTGCAATGGGTGGAAACTCATACTTGGGATGTCAGAGAAAGGGACAGCAGGCAGGGAGCCTAGTGCGGGAGCCATTATTCTTGAAAGACAAAAGTTTGGGGCTCTACTGAGAGCTCTTCCACTTTTAGTGACTAAACTAAATTTCCTCAACTAGAATGTTAGGTTAATGATTCCTCCCTCTATGGCTTGTGCTGAGGAAAAGATACACAGTCACAAATGTGAAAGTCTCCTTAGCCCCAGAAGGAACTCAGGCACAGAGAAGGTGCTCAATCTATGATATGATGCTTACTAACTCCCTCCTGCACTCCTTAATACCTCTACCTACCCCACTCCTTGTCATTCTAGGAGGGTGCATCAATATTTTTCAGAGCAATTTCAAATCTCAGTACTTTGAACTAGATGTATCCTGCAAACTCTTGCCACCTCCACTTCAACTCTCAGAATGTGAAGCTGTGGTGGAGTGAGAAGGGACGGGGGTAAAGACGTTCGGTTATAGTAGATATAGGGGGTACCCTTTCATGCAAAACCCTAATGTCTTGCCTCATGGGCAGCCAAAATACGTATGTTGAAGTTTTTTAGTCCTGGGTTCTGACCTCTGCTTGTCCCTCACTGTCTTTTTGATTTGGAACACCATCATCACTTCTCTTGGATTTTTTTTTTTTTTGCACATGTTAAAAAATTAAGTATTTGCTCAAATTTATGGACATTGAGAGAACTTGAGACAAGATATGTAATGATTCCAGTACATACTCACACAAATAGGAAACCTATAAATGGAGCTTCTATCATTTTCTTATTGATGGAAACACATCTTTCTCAAGGACACTCCAGTACACTGTACATTCTCATTGGACACTTCATAGCCTTCATCTCCTTTGGTGTTTTCCTTGCTGCTATTGTTTGTCACTGATGTACCATAAAAGAAACTCTAGATCTGATGGAAGAGAGGACAACATCATCTGGACTAAGAGAGGGATATGATTGGGGCACAAAAATGCATGTTCACTTCCTGTAACTTGATCTGTGTCGTTTTCTTTTTTGGTGTTTTGTTTTGCTTTCATTTGTGAGAAAGATTGGCCCTGAGCTAACATCTGTCTCCAATCTTCATATTTTTTTTTTCCTCCCGAAAGCCCCAGTCCATAGTTGTATATCCTAGTTGTAGGTCACCCTAGTTCCCTTATGTAGAACACCCCCACAGCATGGCCTGATGAGCAGAATTTAGGTCCACGCCCAGGATTCAAATCAATGAACCCTGGGCAGCTGAAGTAGAGTGTACAAAATTAACCACTCGGCCACAGGGCTGGCCTCTGATCTGTGGTTTTGGTGTTGAGATCCTTGATTGAAGACTTTCCAGAGAGACCATGGGACCCCTGTCCTTTCCCTCAACTCCCCAAACACCCCAATGATGTTAAAAGAAATATAGTGGGGAACACAGGCTGAGCAACATCGGGCACATTAGTACTTTTTCTGGCCTTGATGTCTACATCTATGATGTAAGGACATGGAAGAGTCCTCCCAAGAGTCTTGATTCTCTGTTCCACTCAAAGATGCTACCATTATGGATCCTGAGTCCAAGGAAGATGAAATGATAGATGGGTAGTTGAGCTCTCCCAGCCCAAACCCTCACCACAGCTTCAGCTCCTCCACGTGTCCAATGATTCTGCCTTCAATGATCATTTCTAAGTCCATTATTCTTTACATTTCTCCTCCTACAACCGGGAAGCAGAAGAAACACAGGATGTAATATATCTCCATTTGAAACACTGACATTCTCACAGAGAGGATTCACTCCCACTTCTCTAAGCCCTAGGTATCCCTTGGCTGAGGACAGTGTCTACATGGAACTCAATGGAATCCAAGCCCATGCTGAGGCCAGATATGGCCCCAGTCTCTGAGCAGACAGAGTTCCCAAACAAGGACCTGGAATGCTTCCTAGAAGTTCCTCCAAGCACATTCTTCCTCCTCAGAACCAGCCCCAGATCTCTAAGCTGAACAGCAGACTCTTAAGACTTGTGGCGCCATCTTCAAAATCCCACTACTCCTTACTAAATGCTCAGCTTTATTATAGGGCTCTATTGTGAATATCCAACTATTCCCAGAGATTTTACCATACTCATCCACACACACTGGAAATCTAATCATTACCATCCTACTTTTTCTATCACTAAAGAAAATCTGGAAAGCCTGAAGTAAATATTCTGTCTGTTAATTCTTCAATTAATCAATAAACTATTACAGCCATAAAGTAAAATCTATCTGAGCTGTCTAATATGGTAGACACTAGCCATATGTGGTCTATTTAAATTGAAATTAGAGTAGATTAAACTAAGTAAAATTTGAAATTCAGCACCTCACCTATACTAGGCAAAATTCACATGCTCAGTAGCCACATGCAGCTGCTGCCTGCCATATAGAACAGAGCAAACAAACAACATTTCCATCGTCGCAGAACATAACAGATGTTCTAGACTGATGATGAAAATTTAAAGACATAGGGTCTATATTCTCATGGAGCTCAGTCTGATGGAAGAGACCTAGAGTTAATGATAATATTTAAAATCCATCTATTAGGAGATGACCACATCTCATGGAATGTGAGTATTAAGCAGAATCTCTTCCTGGAATGTCTTATCACCTCCCAACTCCATGAAATTTCTCCCAGATATATTTTCATCCAGACTCTGAGAATATCATCTCCTACTGACACATTTTCTTGGTCCCCACTGTCTTCTGGAGGGAAACCACATGTCTGTTCTTAGCACCCAATATACGTAGGATATGGCTTCTGCTGATGTCTCCGTCTTACCCTTAATTCTTTCCCTTTCTATTTGAATCGGTGTCTACACAAAACAACCTACAAACAGCCATATACAATACACTGGTCACTCACTTCTTGGAATTAGAAGATGCTATTTCTCCACCTGGCAAATTGCTAGATTTCTTGAGTATTCTAATGTAACATCACTTTTCACAAGTATTTTTATCTCATGGTCTTAGGTACATGAGACTTTTGTCCCCAAGGTGCTTATGCCATCGCTCCTACATGAGCAATACGTTGAGTTATAATTGCAAGTTCTCCACTGGTCCTTCATGCCTGGACCATGAGCTTCCTGAAGCAAGATGGAGTGTAACTACTCTCTGCGGCTCAAGTGTCCAACAAGATCCTGCCCATAGGAGGTTTTAGGAAACCCAGGCCTGGTGGAGACAAAGATACCCACGGCCCAACAGACAGAAGATGGTGTTGCCGCTTCTGAAAACACCTAATGTGATGATCAATGAATATCCATTTTGTTGTAGTTCAAAAGGGGAGAGACAAAGAGAATAGCTCACTCTGCTGTGTTTCTGACTTCATCACCAAATTCACCTGCTATTTTACCCTCAAAATGAGTTTATTCAGGAAAAGCCAAATCAAGCAAACAAAGAGGGGAGCTTCTTTGACAGATAAATAGGGGGGAGTAGGGAGAGGCTACCCTATAGTAAATTCCACTGGAGAAAAGCAACAGGTCAGGGTGGCAACCACTTCTCATTGGCTGGGCTGTGCTGTTTCTCAGTGGCTAGATTGTTTCCAGGTGGGGAGAGAAGTCTTCCCTCAGCAGTAAGTAGTTGTACTTCCTGTGGAAGGTGGGAGCCTCCTCTCTTCCTGTTTAGTGTAATTGATGATGTGAGAAAGGGCATGAGAGTTCCAAATACAGGCCTGCCCATATCCAATTTAGCTACGGGTTCTTTTCTTAGTTTCCACAACTTCAGCCTCTCCCCTCAGATTCACAGGATTGACTTGGAGTGAAAGTGACGTTCACACTGACTCATACCTAGAGCAGTGTTTACCAGATGTCCTTAATGTCTTTAGACAGAAAACCATTTAAAATAATAAACATCAAACTGACACTGCTGACAGGAGCACATTTACTATCAGCATCCGAGAGACAGGTCTAAATTCTTGCCTATCCCTCAATTCAGCCAATGTAAGTCATGACGGCTATTTTATTTTATCTTATTTCATTTTTAGTTTAGTTATTAGCCTGTTTTCTGGGGGGAAAAAAAACTTGGTACTTGTACCTGTGTTTAGAAGACATTGATAATCTACCATCCTTTTCCTTCCCAATCCTCTAAACAGAATATTTGAATGAACACAGCAATCGAGTGTGTCCAGGATTAACAAATTTCCTATTTGAGTCTGACCAGAGCCTTAAGCTTAGCCCCAAGCACACCATGCAGGGAAAGTCACTCCTGTTTGGGTGATGTTCCCTGCAAGACTGTGTGTGATGTTAAACTTGAGGAAAATGCACACAATTCAGGAACTTGAGTGTTTTCTTATTAGCAAAGGCAGGTTTCGGGACATAGTTTAAATGTCAATGTTCACTAAAACACTCTGTCTCTGATGAGTGTCATTTTCAGCAGTTATGGGGCTCCTTAAAAGGACATAACAGTTTATTCTCTGTGTGTTCACACAGGAAATCCAAGAGATAGAACTCTCCTCAAACACCTGTATGTCTAATTTAAAGGCAAAATCACTTAAAAGATTAACTCTCTATCTCCTGGATGTGTGTGTTTGTGCGTGTGTTTGTGTGTGCATGGGCATAAATTGGGGGGCATTTGGTCGTGTTTGCAGGCCACTTAGGAGATGGTCACAGGAGATCATGGTGTTCTATCTGTGTGACACGGTTGATGGAGAAACCTTGAGTCGATGCTCTCAGAAAACATGCCAGGGAACCTAGCATATCTGTAAAACACTGTCACCAACTCCTCCACCTCAGAACGAGACAATATGGACTGTGGCGGTGCCAGGATGCTGAAATTCACCCCCTACACTGTCTGGAAAAATGGAATCCACTGAAGAGAAGTGATGGGGACAGAGGTTTCCAGCTCAGCTTGGTTATAGTGCAGGGAACCCCTTTAAAGGAGATCCTTTAAAGGACATGCTATTCTGACATCGGGTGGGACAGTCCTACACAGCACTACACCAGCTCTGTTCTCTCCTCCCTCACACCTGCACCAAGATATTTAGGGCATCCTAAGTCTAAGAGTCAGGGCCCTTGAACCAAATCAGATATGTTCCTGTCTTTATATCTTTGACAGCCCCCCAGCCCCTACATGCCCCCACATGGCCTCACTCATTGACGAGGCTCCAAGTGAAGTGCACCCCCTACAGCAGGGGCTGAAAATGTAGTCTTTCAGGGCCAGCAAGCGACCACTCCACCAGAGCCCCCCAGCAAAAACACTACAGAATCACTGCCACCTGAATACATAAATGATGTCACCCGATTTTTCTGGAAAAGAAGAAGAAAACACAGAAACATCTTTCTACATATTTGATCTGTGTACACATGTGGTCCTTGGATTGGGGAGAAAGAGAGGCAGAGAGAGCTGAATTTTCAGTCATAGTCAGATAAACAAGAAAAGCGAGAGTTTGCATCTTCATTTCTCTTCTAAGAAAGCCTGACCAAAGTCTCTATTAACTGTCTTTGTTCAGTAGGAGAAGTAAGGAATTTGCAGCCAGTACTAGGAGAAAAAATATGAAGTGGGACACATTTGATAACTCTTCTGCAAACGTTCTATAAGATTAAAAATATTTGTATATTGGCTTAGGAAGAGAATATTGTATATTGTAAATTGAATCATAGTTATGACTTTCAAAGTGCAACATGATCTGTTAAAATCCTTACATGATTGTAGCGTTTAGGAAAAGTAAATGTGATACTTTAGACTTGAAGAGTGATCAGTGACATGGCTCAAGTCACACCCTCAGCACCCACCGTCCTTAGGGTGAGAAGAAACTGGTCATCTTCCTGTGTGACAGGCACCTTGTGGACTGTACACACTGAGGTGTGGGAAACCTTGCCCACCACATCCTGTGAATGCATCAGCTCTACTCAGCTCCTGCCTCTTGTCCACCAGAAGCAGCCTCATGTCCCCCAAATTCTTTAAGCTCCTGAGTCTCGTTGCATCATGGAAGGGAAGGGAGGAGAGGGTCATCGTGGAAATCTGGGCTTCTTCATGGCACATGACCAGGTTTCGTGGGTGGGGGTGCATCGAAGACTGGAATCCACGGGGGATGAATCATCTATGATGTGATTTCCTTCAAGGTTTCTGTCTGACCCAGAGGATCTGGGCACATCTGAGTGAGTCCTCCCCGGTCCCTCATTGCTGTGTGGACCAAAAACAACATGTTTCATCCACAGCTGTGTGGGAGCAGAGGATTTGACGCTAGTGAGGATGACACTCAGGGATCCATGTTGATACTTCTGGAAATACAAGGAGAGCAGCGTGCCCTGTGGTTCCTGGCTTCTTATTTTGTCCCGGAGACTCTTCCTACATGCTCCCCGGAGCCTAATCCAGTTCTTTACTTACCTGAAGGAGGCTGTAAATTTCTGAACCTGTGGCCAGGGCAGATGAATGACACTTCTATAATGAATGGAGGACAAAATACTGGACCCCCAAACCCCTCCTAAAACTATGACCTCACATGCTTTCTCCAAACTGTCCTTGAAATTAGGATCTGCAGGGCCTCCCACTAGACTGGCCTCAGGGGAAAGGACTGGTCAGCAGGCAGGGCCACCTGGACCTCGGGGCACACTCTGATGTAGGAGAACTTATCAAATGATCACAGGTCAGATTTCACCTCATTTTCAACAAGTAGAACTCGCTCCTCTCTCCTATGTATATATTTTGTTGCTGTTGTTTAAAACTGTGCTTGAAGTGAAATTTTGTTGAAGATTTTATCAAGAATCAACAAGGGGATATACAGTGGAATATTATTCAGCCATAAAAAAGAAGGAAAGCCTGCCATTTATGACAACATGGATAGAGCTTGATGACATTATCCTAAGTGAGATAAGTCAGAGAAAGACAAATTCTCTATGATCTCTCTTATATGTGGAGTTATAAAGAAGAAAAAAGACAAGGTTATGGATACAGAGAACAGCTTGGCATTTTCCAGAAGCAGGAGCTGTGGGGTGGGAAAATTGGTGAAGCGGGTCAAAAGGTATACACTTCCAGTTATAAAACGAATATCATGAAGGTGTAATATACAACATGGCGACAATAATTAATAATATTATATTGCATATTTGAAAGTTTCTGAGAGAACAGATCTTAAAAGTTCTCATCACAAGAAAAACATTGTAACTGCATGTGATGACTGATGTTAACTAGACTTACCGTGTTGATCATTTTGCAATATCTACAAGCATCGATCATTGTTTTATACACCTGAAAGTAATATAGTATTGCATGTCAATTACATCTGAATTAAATAAATAACATCAAAACAAAACAAGTGAGAATACATCAAGCTAAAAATTGTCTGCACAGCAACAATCTATCAACAAAAGGAAAAGACAACCTACAGAATGGGGAAAACCATTGGCAAATCATATATCAGATGAGGGATTAATGTGCAAAATATGTATAGAGGGGCCAGCCTGGTGGCGCAGTGGTTATGGTCGCATGTTCCACTTCTCGGTGGCCCAAGGTTCTAGGGTTCGGATCCTGGGTGCGGACATGGCACCACGTGGCAAAAGCAATGCTGTGGTAGGCGTCGCACGTATAAAGTAGAGGAAGATGGGCATGGATGTTAGTTCAGGGCCAGTCTTCCTCAACAAGAGAGTAGGACTGGTAGCAGTTAGCTCAGGGCCAATCTTCCTCAAAAATAAAGGATAAAAAAATAGGTATAGAATGCATACAACTCAATAGAAAAAAATATGCATAATCCAACTAAAAATGGTAAAAATGCCTGAAAACACATTTTTGAGAAGAAATTACACAGATGGCCAATAGGTACATGAAAAGGCGAGCAACATCACTAATCACCAGGGAAATGCAAATCAAAACCAAAATGAGACAGCACTTCACCTCTTGTAGAAGGGCTATTATCAAAAAGACAAAACATAAATGCTGGAGAAATATGAACTCTTGTGCAATGTTGGTACGAATGTAAATTGGTGCAGCCAGTATGGAATGCAGTATGTAGGTTCCTCAAAAAATCCAAAATACAACTACAACATAATCTAACGTTTCCATTTCTGGGAATATATCTGAAGGAAACGAAAACACTATCTCAAAGAGATGCCTGGGGCCTCTTGTTCATAGCAGCATTACACGCAATGGGAAAGACATGGAAACCACGAAAGTTGATAGACATATACAATTGAATATTACTCAGCCATAAAAAGAAGGAAATCCTGACAATTGCAACAAAATGGATGGAACTTGATGGGATTATGCTAAGTGAAAAAAATCAGACAGAGGAACACAAGCACTGTATGATCTCACTTATATGTGGAATCTAAAAAGAAAGAAAAAAGTATAGAAAAAGATATTAGATTTGTGTTAACCAGAAGCAGAGAATGGGGGGAGGGTGAGCTGGATGAAAGTGGCCGTAAGGCATAAACTTCCAGGTATATGATAAATAAGTACCAGGGATGGAATGTGCAACATGATGACTATACTTAGCACTGCTGCATGGTATACCTGAAAGTCGTTAATAGAATAGATCCTAAGAGAGCATCACAGGGATAAATACTGTTGTTTTCTTTTCTTTTGCATATATATGAGAATATGTATGTTAACTAAAGTTATTGTGGTGATCATTTCACAAAATATTGAAGGAAAGGCCTTATGCTTATACCTTAAATGTATACAGCGCTGTATGTCAATTATATTTCTATAAAACTGGATGGATAGGTAGATTGATCGATTAATTCATTAATAAGTGAATAAGAAAAAAGTAGAGATGCACAGACATAAATATAAATCATAGCACTACCACTTCCTGAATGGGCTGATGTTGTTTAGCAGGCTACTTCCTCTCTTGTTCTCATATGTGTGTATATATAAGTAGATCTATCACTGTTCTCAAATACGAGCTCTGTTGAGGACCGTTCTTATCTGAATCTTGAATAGTCTCCAAAGTTTGACCCGGAGAGCAACACCCAGCGTCGAAGGCTGCTCTGAACAGGCAAAAATGACACAAGTGATTCATCCCAAGGTGATAGAGAGAGAGGTCCTGCTTCTTGCATAAACTAGCATGTCAGTCGGAGAGCTGTTTCTGAGAAGTAAAATCCACATTCCAGGACCAAGAGGAAGAGTTGTGCATTCCTGTGGGATCAGAAGCGTACTGTGCCCAAATCCCCAGGCATCCTCCATCCCCACCACCTGTTGGTTCACCATATCTCTAAAGGCACCACTAATGTTTGCAGGCAACCAAGGCAGAGACTGAAGGTTGCCCTCACTTCCTTTTCTCCTACACCTCTCACCCAATCACCCAATAAAGACCATTAAGCCTCCACAATCCGTTGGACCCTGCAGAGCTCCCCATCCACAGAGTCCAGCCCCTGGCTCACAACTGGACACATCTTGCCTGTGTGGTCACATCTACCACTTTCTTGGTTTCTGAGATTCAGGCCCACCCTACCTTTTCTAATTAACCCACCACACATCAGACTTTCTAACATCCATTTCAGAATCTGTCCCTTGCAAGCCCAAACTCATCCCACGCTCCTCACTGTCTTCAGGGTAAACTCCAAACTCTTCTTCTGAACTCGAGTGCTCATGGTCAGTCCAGACATGATGCTCCACCCTCAGCTCTCACCTCTCCTTCCCTCAAAACAGACAGTGCGGTTACACAACAAATACACACATTCACACTCAGACAGGGGACAATTTAAGACTTCTGTGCTTTCCCTTATCAGCTCTCCTGAAGAGCTTGGACCCAACCAAGCCCTTCCAAACTCTCAGTCCAAAATAGACACCAAAAGTAAACTCTGAATCATTTCTTAGTGTTTTGCTCATTAAGGGGCACATGACTTCAATATGAAAAGTCCACATAAATCATTTACAATGCTAATTGGCACAACACTATGGGAATTATTCGAGTTCAAATATTGTTCTTAATTTATTTATTTATGTTTATTCACTTGCTATATAGCATCCAATAATACCTTCATAAAACTTTCCTGTCATAACAGTCTTTTGTTTATATATTCCATTTCTCTTAAAAGTAAAATCCAATATCCTCACAGCACCTTGCATGACCAACCACCATCTTCCCATCTCTTCCTCTCTCTCAGACTTTCTCAATGTCTCTAGGGTTCTCAGGAATGTCCTTTCATCTCTAGAAAGTTCTCCTAGGTGTCCCATCCCATAGATCTCCTTTCTTCAAACAGCTGCTCCCTCAACCAGATTCTGGTCGTAGTCTCCATTTATTCTCTTATTTCTCATATTTCTCCTTTTAAATATAATAGCTGCAATATTAGCCTTTGAAGGTCCATATTCTGTTAATCTAAGTTCTCAATATACATCAAATGAGTTTATCTGGATCACGGATGTACTTCTGGCTTCTGGCATTCATGCCTTGTACATGATAGGTGCTCAACAAATATTTGTTTATGAGCTGGCCAAAGACAAAAAGTAAATTCCACTTGTGGAGCTGCTGAGGAAATACTTGGCCAGTCCTATTTAGAGCCAGCTGTTAGAGGCTGGCTTAGGATGAGATCCTGGGTCCCCACCCTCCACTGGAAGTATTCAAGCTAGGCAGAAAGGGGCTTGTGAATCAGGTGAGTTCTCAGCTTTGTTCTGAGATGTCTCCACAGGGCCAGGAGTCCTCCAAGCCCCTGCTGTGGGGAAAAGCAGAGCCAGGCCCAGACAGGGGCCCTCCTCTTCCTGTGGGTCCACAGCTGTGGCAACCCAAATGGGTGGCAGCAGCCCCTGACTTACCACATCCTGTGCATCTCTCTGTCCCTCAGGCCACCAGTCTCCTCCATGTGCACAGCGGGAGCTCTCAGAGCAGGCAGCATAGTTTCCATCCTCTCTGCTCTTCTCTGCCTCAGTCAGTTGTGGAGAGCAGGAAGAGGGACAAGATGAGGAGATGGGGAGGTTCCACGCTGTTCATGGGGAATCTCAGGGCTCAAGCAGATCAAGTGCATGGGGGCCCTGATGGGAACATAAACAGCTCAGACATCTGGCTGCAAATCTCTCACTTTTTTCAAGGGACTCTTTTCAAGGGCTGAGTCTGAGCCCAAGGATGTGAGTTAGGCAGGTGAGTCCTCCCCAGGCTGCCATGTCCCCATCTCATACTTCAGCCCCTGAGCACTCAGGAATGAGCACAGAAATTCTGAGATGATGGTGAGAAAACCAGAAGGGACCATGGGCTGAGCTGTTAGAATGAGGGGTGGGGAAGGAATTTAGACTCCAGGCTCTACTTTCCTTCTAGGGACCCTCACCAAACCCACCATCTGTGTTGACCTGGACTCTGTCATCTCTGGGGGAGGCCATGACCATCTGGCATCAGGGGACCCTGGAGGTCCAGAGGTACAATCTGGATAAGGAAGCCCATCTCACTGGGACAACAGAACCCCCTGGGGCCTCAGGACAAGGCCAAGTTCTCCATTCCACACATGATAGAGAAAAATGAAGGGCAATATGACTGTTACTATCAAAGATCTACATAGTGGTCAGAGTTTGGTGACACCCTGGAGCTGGTGGTGACAGGGGAGAAGACACTCAGGGGGCCCAGTCTCAGGCTCTGCCCTCAAGAAGGGTATCTGCTGTCAGGGTGGTGTGCACTTACACAGCCCATCCCGGGAGATACGAGGGAGGTGTCAGCCCCATTTAACACGCAGACTCCTCCTCTCCTAAGATTCTCTCGAAAACCCACCCTCTCAGCCCTGCCAAGCCCTGTGGTGAGCTCCGGAGGGAACATGACCCTCAAGTGTGGCTTGTGGCTGAGTTTTAACAGGTTCAGTCTCACTAAACAAGGAGAACACAAGACCTTCTGGACTATGGACTCACAGCGACACCCCAAAGGGCAGTCCCAGGCCCTGTTCCCTGGTGCTTCCATGATCCCGCTCCACAAGTGGACATTCAGATGCCATGGCTGGTACTAGAACATGTCCCAGGCATGGTCAGACCCCAGTGAGCCCCTGGAGCTCCTGGCTC
The DNA here is from genome assembly GCF_041296235.1 of Equus asinus. Taxonomy (NCBI): domain Eukaryota; kingdom Metazoa; phylum Chordata; class Mammalia; order Perissodactyla; family Equidae; genus Equus; species Equus asinus. The sequence goes on from NC_091815.1 coordinate 38,426,248, forward strand.
CACGTGAGGAAGTCCCACCCTTGCCCCATCAATGATTGGAGGCACCAGAGAGCTTATTGGGATCTTTGCTCCCAGGGGAGTCACAAGTAGGACATGGAGGAAAAGGAACTCAGGGATCCTGGGACAATGGACACAGAGCTACAAACACAGTGACATTAGAAATTCCAGAGAGGGAAACGGAAGATTTGGGGAATAATCAGCCCCTGCAATTCTTGGCTTGTCTATCTCCCTGGTGTGCCGGGGAAGCCCACCATCCTGACCCAGCAGGGCAGTGTCATGACCTCTGGAGAGATTATGACCTTTCAGTGTCCCTCTGATGTGGACAATGACAGATGCACTCTGCCCACGTAGTGGGGCCCTGGCTTCCTGCAGCACATTGCTTGGCAGCCCAAGGCTGGGCTCTGTGAGACAACCAGCGGGACTAACAGGAAATCTAAAGGGAAATGTTAAAGCATGTTGAAACAATTGAAAATGGACGCACAATACACCAAAACATATGAGGTGCTGAAAAAGAAGTTTTGAGAAGGAAATGTATAGCAATAAATTCATATATAGAGAAAATAGAAACGTTTCAATTATCCAATGTAACTTTATACTTGAAGGAATTTAATAAGACAAACAAACGAAATCCAGGGTTCATGGGAGGAAATGACAAAAATCAGAGAGGAAATAAATGAAAAACAATAAAATAGTCCAAAGAATTAAGCGTTGGTTTTGCCAAAAGATAAAGAAAATTGTCAAAGCTTTAGGGAGACTAAGTTGGAAAAAAAGAAAGAGCATTCAAATAATTAAAACCAGAAATGGAAGAGGAGACATTACAATTGATACTATAGAAATACATAGGATCATAATATCTTACTACAAACAATTATATGTCAACAAATTAGATGACATAAGAAATGGACAATTCCTAGAAACACACAATCTGCCAAGATTGAATCAGAAAGAAATAGAAAATCTGAACAGAACAACACAAGGAAGGACCTTGAATTGGTAATCCAAAATCTCCCAACACAGAAAATCTGCAGAACAGATAGCTTCACCGGTAAGTTCTACCAAACAATCAAAGACGACTTAATCCGTATCCTTCTCAAACTCTTCCAGAAACTTGAAGAGAAGGGAAAGTTTCCTAACTGCTTCTATGAAGAAAACAACATACTGATACCGAAGCCAGACAAGGACAACACTAAACAAGAAAATTATAGGCCAACACGACTGGTGAACACCCATGCAAAATTCCTCAACAAAATACTAGCGAACTGATTACAACAATATGTTAAAAAGATTATGTGCCATGTTCAAGTGGGGTTTATTCCAGAAATGCAGGGATGCTTCAACATCCACAAAACAATCAATGTGACAAACCACCTTAACACAATGAAGAATAAAAATCGCATGATTATCTCAATAGATGCAGAGAAAGCATTTGACAAGATACAGCATCCATTTGTGTTAAAAACTCTGAATAAAATAGGCATAGAAGGAAAGTATCTCAACACAATAGACGCTGTATATGACACACCCACAGCTAGTATCATTCTCATTGGATTAAAACTGAAAGCTATGCTTCTAGAAAAAGTAATCAGACAAGGATGCCCACTTTCACCACTCTCATTTAACATAGCATTGGAAGTGCTAGCCAGAGCAATCAGGCAAGAAAAATAAATGGAAGTGATACAAACAGGAAACACAGAAGTGAAGCTGTCATTTTTTGCACATGACATGATTTTATGTATGCAAAACACTAAAGAATCTACCAAAAAACTTTCAAAAATAATAAATGAATATGGTGAAGTTGCAGGATACAAAGTCAACATACAAAAATCAGTTGCACTTCTATGCACTAACAACGAAGTAGCAGAAAGAGAAATTAAGAATACAATCCCATTTACAAGGGCAACAAAAAGAATAAAATACCTAGGAATAGACTTAACCAAAGATGTGAAAGAAATGTACACTGGAAACTATAAAACATTGTTAAAAGAAATTGAAGAAGACACAAAGAATTGGAAAAATATTCCATGCTCTTCTTTTGGAAGAATTAACATAATGAAAATGCAAATACTTCCTAAAGCAATCTGCAGATTCAATGCAATACCTATCAAAGTCCCAACAATGTTTTTCACAGAAATAGCAGAAAGAATCCTAAAATTCATATGGAGCAACAAAAAAGACCTGAATAGCCAAAGGAATCCTGAGATAAAAGGACAATGCTGGAGGTATCACACTCTTTGATTTCAGAATATATTACAAAGCTATAGTAATCTATTGCATGGTACTGTCACAAAAGCAGCAACACAGATCAAGGGAACAGAATCAAGACCCCAGAAATAAACCCACACATCAATGGACAGCTAATTTTTGACAAGGGAGCCAAGAACATACAATGCAGAATGGAAAGTCTCTTCCATAAATGGTGCTGGGAAAACTGAACAGACACATGCAAAAGAATGAAAGCAGACCATTATCTTACACCATAAGTGAAAAGTAACTCAAAACGGTTTAAAGTCTTGTATGTAAGACCTGAAACCATGAAACCTATAGGAGAAAACACAGGCAGCAGGCTCTTCGACATCGGTGGTAACAGCATATATTCAAGCACCATTTCTGAAGGGGCAAGGGAAACAATAGAAAAACAAATGGGACTGCAACAAACTAAAAAAGCTTCTGCACAGCAGAGGAAATCATCAATGAAATGAAAAGACAACCAAATGCTTACGAGAAGATATTTGCAAACCACATATCTGATAAGTGGTTAATATCCATAATATACAAATAATTCATACATCTCAACAGCAAAAAAACTAAGAAGACAATTAAAAAAGATGGGTAAAAGATCTGAACATACATTTCTCCAAAGAAGATACACTGATGGCCAGCAGGCACATGAAAAATTGTTCAACATATTTAACTCTAAGGGAAATGCAAATCAAAACTACAATGAGATATTACCTCACTCCCATCAGAATGGCTATAATTAACAAGACTGGAAACCAGTGTTGGAGAGGATGTAGAGAGAAGAGAACTCTCATAACACCACCGATGTGAGTGCACACTGGTGCAGCCACTATGGAAAACAGTATGGAGATTCCTCAAAAAATTAAGAATAGAACTACCATATGATCCTGCTATTCCGATGCTAGATATTAATCCAAAGAACATGAAAACATGAATGCAAAAAGATACGTGCACCCCTATGTTCATCGCAGAATTATTCACAATAACCAAGACTTGGAAGCAACCTAGGTGCCCATCAAGGGACGAATGGATAAAGAAGATGCAGTGTATATACACAATGGAATACTACTCTGCCCTCAGAAATGATGAAATCTGGCTACTTGTGACAACATGGATGGACCGTGGGGGTATTATGCTAAGTGAAATAAGCCAGAGGGAGAATGTCAAATACCGTATGATCTCACACATAAGTAGAAGACAAAGAAATCAACAATCACACAGAGACAGAGATTGGATTGGTGGTTACCAGAGGGGAAGGGAGGAGGGAGGAGGGAGAGAGGCGTGATTAGTCACATGTGTATTGTGATGGATTGTAATTGGTCTTTGGGTGGTGAACATGATGTAATCCACACAGAAATCGAAATATGATGATGTACACCTGAAATTTATATAATGTTATAAACCAATGTAAAACTACAATAAAAATAAATTAATTGAAAATAGAAGTACTGCATGATCCAGAAATCGTACTTCTGGATATATTTCCTATTTAATGAAATTGTGATCTCAGAGAGATATCTGCCCTCCTAAGTTCATTGCAGCATTATGCACAATAGCCAATACATGAAACAACCTAAATGCCCATCTATGGTTGAATGGATAAAGAAGATGTGGTGGATATTTACAATGGAATGCTATTCATCCTTTAAAAAGAAAGAAATTCTGCCATGTGTGACAAGATGAACCAACCTGGAGGACATTATGCCAAGTGCAATAAGCAAGACAAAGACAAATAAAACATACTTTCACTTACAAGTGTAGTCTAAAATAGTCAAACCTATAGAAACAGTAGAATGGTGGTTGCCAGGGGCTGGGAAAAAGGGGGATATGGAGAGATGCAAGTTTCACTTTTGCAGATGAATGAGTTCTGGGGATCTAAAGTACAGCCATGTGACTACAGTTAGCAAGACTCTATTTTGTCATTGAAATTTGCTTAAAGGCTAGATCTTAATTGTTGTCACCACACATGCAAAATAATGGTAGCCCCATAAGATGATGGATGTGGTAACTAGCTTATTTCACAATGTATACTTATCTCAAAACATCACATTGTACATGCTAAAAATAAATGATTTTTATTTGTCAATTATACCTTAATAAAGTTGAAAAAATTGTTTCATGTAATTACACCAAGGATATTGGAAGTTCTTCCCTTTCTAATTTTAAGTATTTATTCTCATTATTAATATATGTTTTTACAATGTTATTTCTGAGCAATTTCTTATTACCATCTTCCCTAACAGAAGATAAGTTTCTAACTAACTGCACTTTTTATATTTTTTCCTTTTTCTCCCCAAAGTACCACGGTACATGGTTGTATATTCTTTGTTGTGGGTCCTTCTAGGTGTGGCATGTGGGATGCTGCCTCAGCGTGGTTTGATGAGCAGTGCCATGTCCACACCCAGGATTCGAACCGATGAAGCACTGGGCCGCCTGCAGCGAAGTGTGTGAACTTAACCACTCAGCCACAGCGCCGACCCCAGTTCTAACTGCACTTTACGTAAACTCTGAGTACTCATAGATATAAATATATGTGTGTATGTGCACATCTGTGTGTCTAGGTGCACGTGTGTGTTTGTATAATTTTTCTTTTTTTGTCATGTTTGCCCTCACCCGTTGCATCTCTCTTTCTCCATTGTGGGTTCTTTGTTCTCCTGACTGAATCACATTACTTAGTATGCCTTTCACTGAGTGGGTAAATAGGAAATTATCTAGGAACTTGAAGATCTGGAAATGCCTTCTTTCACTCTTGTTCTCTTTTTCAAGTTAGTTGGAAACATTTTCTTATTTCAGATAAAGTGTAGGATTCAACTACCAGGAGAGGAAAATCCATTTGATGGTCAAGGACCCATCCCCCCACCTCCCCCCCAAACTCCTTATGTCTCAGGAAAACGTGGCCCCACGGGGTGGGTTTAACCTGTGAGATTCAGGTCAGAGTCTCCTCCTGTTTGGGGACTTGCCCCTGCTCACCCTTTCTTCTTTGTCCCTTAAAAATAATTTGGCTCCATATACAATTCTTCACAGACTCCTAATTCCTGGAAAGTATTTCTCCCATCTCTTCTGGCGTCTATTTTTCTATGGGGAAGTCTGGTCCCAAGAGCTTGTCATTCTATGGATGGTTATTTGCATTTTCTCTAGGAAGTAATTTTAGGACATTTTATAGGGTCCCAGGCAAGTTCTCTTCAATTTTTTTGAGGTGAAATTCACATACAATAAAATGGACTGTTTAAAAGTGTACAATTCAGTGTAAGATATATGTTTTTAATTTACCCTTCAATTTCTCCATTTACCATGAAGGGTCAGAACACAGATGTCATTTTTAATTGTATGCCTCATGGCACAGAGTCTTTCCTCGTTTCTGTAAAAAGTTAACTCCTCATCTCATGAGCTCTTGATAGACGTCACTCTCCCTTCAGTCCTCTGACACTTACAATAGATATGACATTGGCCCTCCTCATTCTACTGCTCAGGAATCTTAAATTCCTTTCGAGGTCTGTCTGCACTGCATTCTGGAAAATTTCCTCATTTTTGTATTCTGGTTTTGTAATTGGCCTTGAGGTGTCTTGTACTTCAGGGATGAAATTTTTTGTTGTCTTTGTTCTACTGGATTTTTAGTCTCTAAAATTTCTAACACCCTAAAATAGTTGCCTATTCTATAAAAATATTCCATATCTTTGCATCAAAAAATCCATTTCTCTCTTTATTTTTCAGATATCTAAATACACTTAAAATTACTCTCATATTTTCCTATTGAATCTATTCCTTGCAGGCTGTAATCAACATTAACCAGTAGCTTGTTGACCATAGCATGTTCATCATGATTGGGATGATCCTCAACTCTCCATTCTTGTTGGGAGGCTCTGCTCCCACACACCTGATCTTCCAGAGAAGGTTTTCCCAGGGCTGTCCTGGGGGTCAAGCTGACAAGAGGGAACTGTTGCAGCCATTCCAGCCCTGAGGTGTCCACTCTCCTGAACTTAGTACATGCTAAGAATTGTGCACTGAGGGATGGTCCAATGGGCGCCTCACACTCACATGTGGGGCGGACACCCATGGCTGACGACGCTGGATTCAATCTGTTTCAGGCCACACAGAGGAAGTTGCCTGGTGCTGACCATGGGCTTGGGGCAGTGGGGACATATTCCAGTGCCTGCACAGAAACACAGGGGAGGGGAGCCACAGCTTCCAGCCTTCACCTGGACCCCTGATCCCTCCCTTCCTGTGAGGACATGGAGGTCCTCTCTCCCTAGGACCCCTTGATGGTCCCAGGCACCGGTGGCCACTCACCTTTGTTCTCTATTCTTTGCTGTGGTTCCCTCTCCATCTTGGGAACTTTATTTATCTTTTTTGAACATGCATGTGGCTACATATTTCAGAAATATTTGAGGTTACTTTTATCAGTGTTAGGAGCAGACAGGAGTTCTTGGGTGGGCATGGCAATCATCCACTTGACTATGCAGTCCTACTCCTCGATTCCTTCATGGTCCAACTCACTCTTGTCTTAACCTGGCCTGGGAGTTGTTTTATCCCTCCCATGAACCCAGCACCATTGACCACAACCGATTTGATGAGTGGGTTTCACGACAACGTAATGCCGTTGAGGAAACCAAGGCTCAGAGATTGGACATTAATGTCAAGGTCACATGGCCAGTGCATGTTGCAGGATTATTTCTATAAAAATCACCTTTGTCCCCCACATCATAGCGCTAACCCACGTATTGACCACTGAAGCTAAAAACAGGACCCAAGGACGAGGAGGTGATTTTGCAGAAGGGAACAAGGGGTTTGAGGAGGCAAGAATGACTCAGAGGTTTGTTTCCAGCAAGATGGGTGTGGAGTTGTCAGAAGAAACAAAATAAGTCGATGAATTGAGCTGTGATAGAAAGAAAGCCTACACTCTGGGGCCAGGAAAGGAGTGATGTTTCCTCCCCTTATTTCCCTGTATGTTTCCTTTGTGCTCATTTTCCCAATGACCTCGACCTGAACTGTACAGTTAGATGTTGAGCGTGTGTCTCTGCTGATCTGAGCTCTGCAGTGCAGCAGGAAACTGCGTCTTCCCTGAAGCATCTCCAGGGCCTGGATGACCACTGTCCATGGTGAGGACCCCACAGGAATGTGCTGATGGACAAGCTGAGGATGAAGGAGACTCCATGGGGGAGGAACAACAAGGAATGACGTGCCCTAGGTCACCCTTACCTGGAAGGAGCATCTCAGGAAGACACTGAGTCTATTTGCTGTAAAGACCTGTCTCTTCATGAGATGAATGCAGATCAAGCAGAAAATGGGGGTCAGGGAAGACACTATTTCTATTCAAAATGTCTCCAGAGAGCCTGGTACAAACTCAGCCATAGCATTTGGGGAGGGGCGTTTCCTCTTCTCCTAGGGCTGCTGACATGACAACCCCGTGACTGTCTTTTCTTCCGGGTACCCAGGTCTCCTCCACCAGCACAGACAGAGGAACCTACAGAAGACATCATGTTCGCCACGCTCACGGCCCTGCTCTGCCTTGGTGAGATTTGAGAAGGGGGAGGGCAAGCCCTCGTCTAGGAGGGACCTCACCTCACAGCCAGGCCCTGATCTGTCAGGAGACCCCAAGGAATCAGGAGGCTTATGGGGAGAAGTGGTTTTGCTCAGGATTCGGGGGTAAATCTCTAACAGGAATCTCTCTTCCAGGGCTGAGTGTGGGACTGAGGACCTCAGGGCAGGCAGGTGAGTCTGTTCCCAGGTGTACCAGATCCCAGCTTCTCACTGGGGACAAGCAACAACTTCCAGGAACTGGGGAGGGAGAACAGCGGTTTGGGGCTGAGAGTTGTAGGATGGCTGGAAGGGACTTCTGAGAGCCAAGGAACTGATGGTGGGGAATGTGTAGTGACCCAGCTTCTGATTTCCCTCCAGGGACCCTCCCTAAACCCACCATCTGAGCTGTGCCAGGCTCTCTGGTCTCTCCGGGGAAGCCTGTGGCCATTTGGTGTTAGGAGACCCTGGAGGCCAAGGAGTATCTAGTGTATGGAGAGGGAAGCTCAGTGCCCTGGGACAGACAACAACCACTGAAGCCCAAGGCCAAGGTCAGGTTCTCCATCCCACACATGGAGGAACGACATGCAGGGAGACATCGCTGCTACTATCTCAGCCCTACTGGCTGGTCAGAGCACAGCGACCCCCTGGAGCTGGTGGTGACAGTTGAGAGCACACTCTGGGTCCCAGCCTCAGCTCAGAAAGGGGGTCTGCTCTCAGGGTTGTCTCTCCTCTCACAGCCCAGCCCTGGGGTATACGAGTGCGCTGCAAGCCCCATTTAACACGCTGCCTCCTCCTCTCCTAGGAATCTACCGAAAACCCTCCCTCTCAGCCCTGCCGAGCCCTGTGGTGACCTCAGGAGGGAACGTGACCCTTCAGTGTGGGTCCTGGCAGGAATTTGACAGGTTCCTTCTCACTAAGGAAGGAGAACACAAGCCCTCGTGGACTCTGGACTCACAGCGACGCTCCAACGGGCAGTTCCAGGCCCTGTTCCCTGTGGGCCCTGTCACCCCAAGTTACAGGTGGACATTCAGATGCTATGGCTGTTACAGGTATACCCCCCAGCTGTGCTCAGAACCCAGTGATCCCGTGGAGCTCCTGGTTCCAGGTGAGCATGTCCTACCCTTGCCCCATCAATATTTTAAGGTGACAGACAGGGGTCTATAATCCCAGGAGAGCCCCAGATGAGAGGGTGGGGTGAGGGCAGCAGGCGTGTCACCTGGAGCAGAGACACAGAAGGTGAGAGACAGTGAGACCTAGGGTCCAGGATGGAAAAGGGGATTTGTGGGAGGAATCAGCCCTTACAATCCACATGAGGTCTTTCTCTCAGGTGTGTCTGGGAAGCCTTCCCTCCGGAGCCAGCACGGCCCTATCGTGACCTTAGGACGGAACTTGACTCTCCAGTGTCTCTCTGATGTCGGCTACGACAGATTCACTCTGTCCAAGGAGGGGAGACATGACCTCCCCCAGCACCTCGCCCAACAGCTCCAGACCAGACGCTCTCAGGCTGATTTCCCCCTTGGCCGTGTGAGCTGGTTCCATGGGGGCAGGTACAGATGCTATGGTGGACACAAGCTCTCCTCCAACTGGTCAGCTGCCAGTGACCCCCTGGACATCCTGGTGGCAGGTGAGGAGCCAGTGGCTTCAGTCAGGGACCCAGACTCTGCACAGACCCTGCCAGGGGAACCCCACATGGTGATGCTGGAAAGAGGGATGTGGGGTTCCCAGGGAGGGAGGGAGACAGAGAGATGGGATGGACAGGGAGAGACTAAGAGCAAAAAGGCAGACAGAGATGAGTTTCCTCAGAGAGAAGCCTGGGGACTCTCCATTCAGAACAGGATACAGCCCCTCACCCGCCTTTCCTCTCTCTAGGAGTATTCCAAGACACACCCTCCCTCTCGGTGCAGCCAGGCCCCACAGTGGCCTCAGGAGAGAATGTGACCCTGCTGTGTCAGACACAGAGCCAGAGGGACATTTTATTTCTGTCCAAGGAGGGGGCTATGGTTCCCCCCCTGCGTCTTAGATCAAAGTACCAAGCTCAGCAGTACCAGGCCCAATTCTCCATGAGTCCTGTGACCTCAGCACATGGGGGGACCTACAGGTGTTACAGCTCATACAACACCTCCCCCTATGAGTTGTCACACCCCAGTGACCCCCTGGAACTCGTGGTCTCAGGTGAGAGGCGCTGACTCCGTTCTTTCTGAGTCACTCAGCTCGGGGCCTTGTCCCCGAGAGAAGTCTGGGGTGGGTTGGGAATGAGGGGGCCCCGAGGCAGGGTCATCCAGAGCGGGATCTGTCCCTCAAAGTATAGGAGGAAAACCGGCCCTCCCATGCCAGCCCCTTCCCACGACACCTTCACCAGAATCCTCCATGTGGGTGGAGGGAGAACCTTGGGGACCACAGGGCAGATGAAGAATAATTGTATGAGCAGAAATGGGGTCTGGGGGGAACCTCCAGTCCCTCATCTCCTCTTATTCTTTCTCCTAGGACCCTCTGGGGACCCCACCTCCCCACACACATGGCCCAACTTAACATCTGGTGAGTCACAGGGGCCTCTGTCCAGAGAGCTCACAGTTTCTCCAGGCCTGTCTCTCGAGACTCAGCTGATCTGACTCCTAGTTCCTCTCTCAGCACAGCTTGTCTCCAGGGGGCTGGGAGTCGGGCAGAGTTGCAGGGTCCACAGGGCTCCAGGGCTCCGAGGCTGGTGGATGGTGGGCAGGGTGGTCATGGCAGAGGGAGATGTTGGGTCTCAGCCTGGGAGAGGCAGAGCCATGTGAAATAGAGAGAAGGGCCCCCCTCACCCCCAATCCTGATCCCCAGGAGGCTCTGAGGATCAGCTCTCCACAACAGAGTCAGGCCAGTGGAAGGGTAAGAGATGGTCTCTGTGGGGAGGTGGTGGGTGGGCCCATGGGGCCAGGGGCTGAGTTCAGACATCAGGAGACTCTGACATGGATGTACCTGCCCTATCTGGGCCTCAGTTTTTCCAAGTGTAAAGGAGAGAATTGTGACCCAGAGCTTACATTCCCTGTCAGTTCTGACTATGGGTCTGATCTCCTGGGAGAGGAAGCCTCACAGGAGAGCCCCCCAGCACGTGATTTTATGGGAGTCTGTCCCTTCTGCAGCAGTGATGGTGACATTTTACAGGGGAGGGAGGGGCTGGTCAAGGGTCCACGGTGTTCAGGTCCTTTCCCTTCAGCTCAGGGTGCTCAGCTGGAGTGGAAAGAGCAAGGAAGGAAGTCACCTCCACTGGGTCAGTTTCCAATTTGGCAGCTCCCGCCCTGGGGCCCTGGGCAGCTCATTTCTCTTCTTTGAGGCTCACTTCCTACTGTTTAAAGTTCCCATCCTGCTCACAGGCCTGCAGTGACATTAGGTTAAATGAGGGGCCTAGGCGTTACAGAGCTCAGGAAGGGTAGAGCTCCCATCCCAGCCCAGACATTCCCACGGGGCTTCACGGCCCTGCACAGTGGGGGACAGATCCCTGGAGAGATGCAAAGTCCACCCTCCCCCAGATCCTTGGTGTGTGGGGGACGGGGAGGTGATGAGGAAGGATGCTCAGCTCCATATGATACACTGGGACAGGCCTTGTCTACAGATGAAGAGCTTGGGAACAAGAAGCTGGCGGCCACCAGGGGGAAGCATGATGAGAACACAGGGAACCCACAGCTCTGGGTTTGAGTCTCAGCTCTCCCACTTCAGGCTGGGTGACTTGGGCACATGATTTGCCTCCCTGTGCCTCAGTTTCCTTCTCCGGAAAATGGGCAGGTGGGGATGGAAATCATATGTTGTGGGATTCTTGTGAGTTGGAGGAGCTCAATGCAGAGACCCCAGCACATGCCTGGCACATATTAGGTGCTCAAGTAAATGGCATCAGTGGCTCAATCATGACATCACATATGCCCAAGATCTCAAACCATACCAGAACCTTCTGATCGGGATCTCTGTGGCCTTCGTCCTGCTGCTCTTCCTGTTCCTTCTCCTCCTCATCCGACATCGACGACAGGGCAAATGCAGGACACCACGTGAGTAGGGAACAAGGGGACCCGGGTCACAGGAGGAGGTGGGCTTAGGGCTCCAGCCAGAGGGAAACCAAAGATTGGAAGTCCATCCTAGAAAGACTTTTCCAGAATCTCAAATCAGAAAATCCAAAACAAAACACTTGATGTCAGCACAGGTATGCACATTAAGATATTTTCATCTTTACAATCTCGTGAAATATTGAAACATACACACAAGTCTCTGTTAAGTTTTCCTTCTTTTCTCCCAAATCACATGTGGAGGGCGGGTGGTCATAACCTCCCAGGGCTGAGACTCTGTCCGTCTTGAGCCAGCCCAGAGACAGGCTGATCTCCAACTTCCTGCAGGGGCTGCAGACTCAGATCCCAAAGACAGAGGCCTGTACATCAGGTCATTCCCGCCACAATAACCCCAGACTCCCACCTCGCCCTTGGCCCCATGTCTGTCTCTAACACTCCCGTCTCCTCCCCAAGCTCCAGCCCAGCTGCTGATGCCCTGGAAGAGACCCTCCGTGAGAAGAAGAGGAGGTGCTGCCCTGGGGGTGGGCACAGAGATTTCAGTAGGCCCCAGGGGAATATGCTGGGGGGGTGCCCAAGATGTGTGGTGAGAAGGACTGAAATTCCCCTGAGTGACTCGGGCCATCTCCTCACCCCTGGACCTCAGTAACCCACCCGGGAGCAGAGGGGCCTTCAGCCCTGAGAGACCTCAGGGAATCCTGACAAGAGATACACCCCTTGTTCTGCCCCAGCAGATGCTGCCGTGAAGAGCACCCAGCCTGAGGAGGGGGTGGAGCTGCACCATCAGGTGAGACCCCTGCCCTGTCCAGGCCACCAGGGACCTTCCTGCTGTCAAACTTCATCCAATGGACACTTGGCTGTCCTCATATCACCCAGCCCTCAGCAGCGTCCCACACTCACCTCTCCTCTTGGGCACCTGGGACGTCCTGCTGTGACTTCACTCCACCTGGTTTCTGTGACTTCATGGCCCCCCACAAGTGATCCCCTTTCCTGGTTCCTCATCCTCTGTCTGATCTTCTGGTTGTTGGATTCACCCCCAGGTCTCAAGAGGATGCATGAATTAGTGAATCACCCACAAGTCCCCTAGGCTCCCCTTCATTCATTCACCCAACAGTGTGCACGGGGAGCTCACTGTTTACCTGGGTCCATTCCGGTGCTGCAGGTACAGCAGTGACAAAAACTTTCTCCACACTCCTTAGCTCACTCGTGGGTGAGAGACAACATACAAATATGCAGGTAGCATCCTGGAGTGTAAGGTGCTGTTAAGGAAAAGAAAGTAAGAAAAGGGAGTAGAGTGCATGTGGGGGAAAAGAAAACATTAGGTGCAAAGATCCTGAGATAGCAACATGCTTTTTCAGGAAAATGGGCTGTGTAGCACCAGCCAAGTGAGTGGGAGATAACATGTTGGGATAAGAATCTGAACTCAGAAAGCATTCAGATTTCCAAGGTTTGGAAGTCCCTGAAGATTCCATTAAGGAAGTGACTTCACTCTGTTACAGTGTGGACAACTGACTGTAGGAGGTCAGCCCTGGGATCTGGGAGACACTGTTTCTGTCCCTCTACCTCCCCCCATCAGGGCCCTCAGGAAATGAGGAACGCCCAAGTGAGCCACTCATGATCAAGACTCAGACAGTGGGTGGCCACCTCTCCTTCCCCCGTGTCAGAGGAAGCACCGGAAGTAAAGGACAGGCAGATGGACAGACAGATGGGTCCCATCCTCTCCTGGACCCCAGGCTGCCCCCACCCCAACCACATACCTATACCCCGAGTCTCCCCTGATCCAGGCTGCTGCATCTGATGCCCACCAGGATGTGATCTACGCCCAACTGAACCACTTGACCCTCGGACAGGAGACAACACCTCCTTCCTCCCAGTCAGAGGAACCCCCAGCAGAGCCGAGCATGTATGTGGCCCTGGCCATCCACTAGCCCAGGAAGGACCCAGAACCCACCCTCTGGGGAGGGAGGCTGCAGGGACTCCAGAAGAACCAGGAGCTGCCCGCAGTGAACACCCAGCTAATGACCTCCAGCCAGCCCTAAATCCTAACGTGCACCACCAGGAGCTTCTGAGACTCTGAGAGTCACCTGATTCTGCAGTCTGATAACTGATATCCCCACATTTTGGACATAAAGCAACAGACTTTTCTGTAGTCCATGAGTGAAATGAGAAATCCAAAACAGAAGTGAGAGAATGTTTTAAATAAGATGATAATGTAAATATTGCACATCAAACCTATGAAGTTGGAAAATTAAGAACAATCGACGATTATATTAGAACAGAAAAGCCTAAAAGTCATTGATCTAAGGTATACTATCGAGAGTTTAGAAAAATAATGGGAAATGAATCTAAATGAATGTAGAAGGAGAGAAATGATAATAAGACTAGCTACTAACGAGGAAAAACAAAAAAAGAGAATAAACAATAAGCCAAAAAAGTTTCATCTTGAAAACATTAGTCAGACTTATAAAACCTAGTCAAAATGACCAAGAAAAAAGATACAAGGCACACATTTCTAATATAAGGAATGAAATTTCAGACAGCAATTCAAATCCTATAGACTTTTAAAAAGATAGTAACAGAACATTAAAAGCAATTTGATGCGAGTATATTAGAAAATGTAGATAAAATGGACATCCTCAAATGTACAATTTACTAAATGGACATAAGAATAAAATATATGTATCAATTTATGTATACATTAAATTCATTGATTCTGTAATTAAAAATTGTCCCACAATTGAACTATATAAAATCTAAAAAGGTCAGAGAGAAGCAGAGCATAGAATGGTGGTTACCAGGGGTTGGAGGTTAGGGGAAATAGGGAGATGTTAGTCAAAGGGCACAAACTACGAATTGTAGGATTAACGCGACCTGGGGATCTAATGCACGGCATGGTGGTTGTAGCTAAGCAGACTGTGTCATATTTTTGAATGTTGTTAAGACGGTACGCCTTCAACTTTCTCACTAACAAAAGAGAACTGGCTGCAATGTGAGCAGGTGCAGGTGTAGCTAATGCTGTGGTGGTAATCATTCTCAATGTATTAGTGTAGCAGTTCAGACGGCTTCATCGGTGCTTTCTTCCAAACCTTTATCCACCTATGACAAACACTCACACACCCTGCAAACTTACACAAAATTTTCCTAAGAATATAAAAAGAACCAGGATTCTCCGGTTGGGATCCCAGGTGCGGACATGGCACCGCTTGGCAAAAGCCATGCTGTGGTAGGCGTCCCACGTATCAAGTAGAGGAAGATGGGCATGGACATTAGCTCAGGGCCAGTCTTCCTCAGCAAAAAGAGGAGGACTGGCATGAGTTAGCTCAGGGCTAATCTTCCTCAAAAGAAAAAATTATTACATTATGACCGCACTGAGGTTTTGTGGGGGTGTTTTTGGAAGGATAGAGTAGCTTAAAATTTAAAAACTCCTTCAATATAATGCAACACATTAGCATAATAAGTAAGAAAAAGGATCATTTGACAGATGCAGGCAAGCTTCTGATAAAATACACCAGCAATTCACAATCAAAATAAAAAATCATCAGAAATAAGAGAATTTCCTGTAAGTTACAAAGGGCTTTTTAAAACTCAGCGCTAGACATCACTTTTTATGGTGAGGAGTCGAACTTATGGAAAAAATATAGTATAGAATATTAAAAAGAATTTCGTGCCAGTCTTTCCCCCTGTGAATGAGAATGATGCAAGTGTTCCCTGTGACCACTTCTATTCAGCATGGCGCTGGCAATACCAACCAATTACCACTGGACTTGGTAAGAATAATATTATACTGCTCAGAGAATACACAGTTGTGTGCAAAGAAAATCAAATCAAAAATAGTATAAGGATGTATTACTCAAAGTAAAAATAAATTTTCCTATATCACTGGATTCAAGGCCAATATATAGAAGTCAATTGCACTTCAGATTTCCAGTTCTGGAGCAAGATGAAGTAGATGCATGTCTTCCTATTCCTTGCCTTCTATCACTGAGCCTGATTTTATACTTCTGACCTCCAGAACGGTATGGTAATAAATCTGTGTTGTTTTAAACCGCTCAGAATGTGGTAATTTGTCACAGCAGCAATGAGAAACTAACATAGCCACTTAAATTTTCTTTTGGTTAGTGTTTGTATAGTACATTTATAATCTTTCTGCTTTGTTAACCTGCCAAAATATGCACAACATAAAATTTACAATTTTAATGATTATTAAAGTGTACAATTCAGTGCCACTAAACAATTTACCATGTTGGGCAAACATCGCCACTATCCATCTCCAGAGTGTTTCCATTATCCCAAACTGGAGTTCTGCACCCATTAAACTACAACTCCCCATGTCCCCTGACCGCCAGCCCCTGATGACCTCTCTTGTACTCACGTCCTGTCTCTAGGGATTTGGTTATTCGAGGCAATTCATAGACGTGGAATCACACAACATGGCTGTCTGGCTAATTTCACTTAGCATGATTTTCCAAGGGTCACCCACATTGTTTGTTCTTTTACCTTTAACCTATTTGCTATATTACATTAGAAGTGAACTTTTTCTGGACTACATATGGTAGTGTCTTGTTTGTAATTGTTTTCCTTAAAACAATCTTACAATCTCTGTCTTTTAATTGCTCTGTTTGGGTCATTTATATGTGATGTAATTACTAACAGATTGTTAAGTTTACTATTTCTCTTTATTTTTTTTCTGTTTGTTCACTTTATTGCTTGTTCTTCTATTTTTCCCCTTTCATGCCTTTTTCTCACTTTAAAAAATCTTTTTAGTATTTCATTTTAATTTCTCTTTTGGTGTTTTAAGTATACCTCTTTGAGTGCTGTCTATATGGCTGTGCTAGATATTACCACATACATACCCAATTTTACACAGTCAAGTTAGAGTTAGTATTTTACTCTTCAAGAGAAATGTAGAAACCTTTTAAATATATAGATCCCTTTATCTTCACCCCTTTATTTTGTAGTTGATATATGTATTATATCTTCATACTGTTCCAGGATTGTGTTGGGGACCATGAGACCAGGTACAAGGGGAAGGTCCTCCCTCAGACGTCCTGCTCCAGCCCACTGAAGCTACCCCATCTTGGTGGCTTCATGGAGCACTGAGGGTGTGGGCTGATGGTGACCAGTCTCAGAGGGACCTTGAGTGATAACTGGGGAAACTGAGGGGAGGAGGGCTCCCTTGCCACTTCAGGTCTGATTCCTTTCCAGGAGCACCCCCAAACTCTCCATCTGGGCTGACCCCATGGTCACCACAGGGAGCCCTGTGACAATCTGATATCAGGGGTCTCTACAGGAAGATGCCTACCATCTGTGTAAAGGGAGTCTTTCTACACTGGGCTGAGGGACCCCACATGACTCAAGTGGTAAGGCCAATTTCTCCATCAAATCCAAGAGCTCACACTGTGCGTATCACAGCTGGAACAGATGGTCAGAGCACAGTGATCCCTGTCCCTGGTGATGACAGGTAACAGGGAGGATCCTGGTCCTTTCCCACCATGGACCCCTACTCACAGGCAGAAGGGAGCAGAGAGTGGAATCAGGGGAACCTCAGCCCTTACAGTCCACACCTGGGCTATGCAAGTTGATGGTTTCTCCAATAACACACTTCCCCCTTCTCCCTCAGGACTGTATGGCATATCTCATTTTGCTTTTTTCTATCAATAATCCTATGTCGACCACAAACTCAAGGAATAATTGGAGGTTATTTTGATTGTAGTATTCATTGCTCCTAGAAAGACTGCCTTGGATGCTGTAGATATTTCATTGTGTGTTCGTAAAAATGAAAGATTATCGGTAGTAGAAAGGAGTGTGACATGAAGATATATAATCCTTAGTCAGAGACAGAAAGGAGCAGGCTGAAGTAGAGGAACTGAAAGCTAAACACAGCCTTTCTCTCCTTCATGTTCCTGATTCTCAGGAAAAAATGAAGCCCAAAGATAGACAATTTTGCCTCCTAATTAGTCAAGAAAATGAGACACTGAAGATGCTCACCTCAAGGGATTGACGTTGGCCTTAGCTAGCTAGAAAGCATTAGCTAGCTAACTAGACTCAGACTCAGTGGAGATCAGAGAAGACATTACCTAAGTCTCCTCATCCACACTCTCTATTTTCTGATCTCTGGAGAAGTTGATATCTTCAGACCAACACAAAACAAGTCAGACTCTGAGAAGGATGAGTAAGGAGACATTCTCAGTATGGGGCTGGGTACAGAGGGTCAAATTCTCTCAACAGAAGGCTGGTGGCCTGAATGGGCATTCAGGGATCCTGGGGTGATGTCAGTCTGCCCTGATGACTAGGATCTCTTTGTCCTCAATCTCTAACTCAAAAATTCAAGATTACACAGAAGAGAATCCCATCCGGATGGGCATGTCTGCCTTGATCATGGTGGTTCTCAGGGTGCTGCTGGTTCACTCTGCACAGTCAGAGAATGACCCAAAGTTTCAGCCATGAGATGAACACAAGAGAGAGCAAACCTACTGCTTAGTGAGTTGGAACTTTGGAAGTAAATCTGATGATATCAAAATGTTCTGACAGAAAATCTGGGGCATAAAACAGGGGAAATGTCTGCTGAGAGGATTGAGAATAAAGAAGATTCAAATCCAGGAAAATGTCTGTGTTGATCCTGTAGGGGTTTTTCTCTAATTAAACTGTGGTTATTTCCCTACATACCACTACTGATTGGCCTTTCCTGGATCCATTATTTTCTCACTCCTATGACATAAGGCGATAACCACATGGCAGATTTGGGTCCACACCTATTCTCACCTCATGCCCTGATCCATTTTCATGTAATAAATTTTTGTTCATTTTTATTCATCACATGACCTGACATGTGCATCTCCTCAACTCTGAAGACAGAATCTGTTTTAAATATCTGAATAAATGGGTGAAAATTGGATCCAGATTGGAACAGATAAATTCAAAATCATCCCTGAAAACCCTCTTTGGAGTAGTCAAGCACTTCGCTCTTCATCAGATGATACCACGTATAGTTCCTCCAGGAATACCATCAATTTGAACACTATTCTTTAAAGTGAAAGTCAGGTGGTGTGCTGGTTAACCATCTATGTAAAAATCATTTTTTAAAAAGCCCTGATTTGTGAAATTGCCTGTATCTTTGGTATAAATAGTCACTTGTTAGCCAACTTCAAGGTGCAGTGAGAATGCACTGAACTCAGAGTTAGGAAGTAACAAATAGAAGCATCTGTTGCAAGTCGGTCAATCCAGCTGCTGCACAGCTCACTGATGACCCCAATGAGCACATATGTAGCTCTAAGGACCCTCCCTCCAAGCTCCATGACCCTTGTCTCTGTCTTACCCCCAGTGTCTGTAATTTCAAGGCAGGCTGCTGTGTGCAGGGGGGAGCTGGTCTCTGGTGTCAGGGTGACCTGGGTTCTCTTCCCAGGGGTAAACCTAATGTAGGCTTGACCTTGAAGAAAAGACACAGTATCCCTGTGCCTTGGTGTTGTCCTCAACAGTGAGATGACATTTGGGGAGTGGAGAGGATTCCAGCAGGAGAAAAGCCCCAGTGGTAGTTCCTCTCCACACTGGGTGCTCCTCCTCATAGGCCGGAGGGAATGGAGTATGGAGTTAGGGGACCTCAGCACTCACAGTGCATATGTGGGGTATGAAGGCTGACAGTCCTTCCTCTAACACAGATCCTTCCTTCTCCCTCAGGAGTGTATAGTGCATGTTGCTCTCAGCCCATCCAGGCCCCATGGTGGTATCAGGAAGGAAGGTGCCCTCTGTGAACCACAAAGTTCACACTGGGCACTTTCCATTTTCTGAAGGAGGGCAGAGCTGGCCAACCCTGACACATGGGATCAAGGACCTATCCTGGGAGGAGTCAGGCTCTCTTCCCTATGGGCCCCATGAACACTTCCCATGGGTTAACCTACAGATGCTACAGCTTCTACCTGGATGTGTGTTAACACTCCAGGGACCCTCTGCATTTTGAGGTCACAGGCGAGGGACCCCACATACTAACCTCTTTCCTGGGTCTTCAAGATGAGTGACCCAACTCTGTGCCCTTTGGATCCGCAAGGTTGATGGGGAGTTGGTAACATGGCATCCTGGAAGCTGAACCACAGAGAGGGATGTTTTGGGGGTATGCCAGATAGAGCTCTCATTGCAGCCCCAGTGGGTTACACGGGATGTGTGTCCTCTTTGATGTTGCTGTTGTCTTCTCTCCAGGGATGTTCTTCGAACCCTCCCTCTCAACGCAGAAGGGCTCAATGCTGTTCTCAGGAGACAGCCAGACACTCCAGCGTTGCATGCAGTCCAGCTTTGGCAGATACACTCTGATCACGGTGAGGGATTCATACTCCTTCCCAGTGTCTTCATGGACAGCAAAGCCCCAAATTCCATCTGGATGGTGCAAACCACACCCAGGCATGTCAGTGTAGGTGCTATAGTCAAAACAACCTCTCCCATGTGTAGTTGGTCCATGGCACCCTCCTGAAAATCCTGATCATGAGTGAGAAACCCATGTTCTGATTGTTTGCTCAAGGTTCTGGACCCAGAGTCACCCCTACTGATGATGGGGTTCAGGGAGATGGCCCTGGAGCAGTGGTTGTGATGAAACGTGCTGTAGTGAGACGGAATGAGAAAGGGGGAGCAAGGGACAAGAAACTAAAAGGTACTGAGAGGGTACTAAGTTACTGAGAGGGGCATAAAGGGGTTCACAGACAGAGGCCCTGGAGAGAGGACTGTGGTCCTTCAGCTCTGGATCAATGGTATGTGGAGAGGGGACAGCTCTCTACACACCACTACCTACTCCCTGGGAGTGTAAGAGAAATCCTCCCTCTTGGCAAGCCAGAGGCCTGCAGAGAGCATGTGACCCTGCAGTGTCACTCTGAGACCTGTTACAATAATTCCCATTTGTCCAAGGTGTGGGCACTTGACCTCCCCAGCACCTTTGGCTGCAGGACAAGGATGCATGTTTTCAGGCCAACTTCAACATCGATCCTGTGACCTCAGACCATGAGGACACCTACAGATGATGTTGTTCACACAGCACCACCCCCTATATTTTGTCACAACTGTTGGCCCTCTGGAGCTCTTGGTCTCAGGTGAGGAAATCCCACCACATATCCATTGATGGTTCAGACACTCAGCTTACAGCCCTGTCCCACAAGAGCTGACCTGGGATGGGATGAAAGGGGCCACAGGAAGGTCAGCCACAAGAGGATCTTAGCTCATAGAGGGATGGAAAAGACAGGTATTCCCATACCTTCTCCATGCCTCACCTCCACTGAGGATCCAGGCAGTACGGCTTGCCTGCAGGGAAGAAACTAAAGAGTGTAAACACTGATCTTTGAGGGAAAGCAATGGGACTAAAGATGACATGATGAGGCAGCCACAGCCCGATAACACCCTTCTGTCTTTGTTACAAGGAATATTTGGGGTCTGTAGACTTACATAGATAAACTTCATGTCTGTTGAGTAATAGAGTTCTCTTAGACTTAAGGAAACGCAGACTCCATCAGGTTTTTGCCAGTTTGCCAGCTTATCTTACAAGAGGGCAAATATTTATAGATGGGATTGTTTCTCACAGAAGTTGAGGATGAAGATGGAGATTTAATGAGAGGGCCTCCTGTCTCAATAGCACTAAGGTCTTTGGTGCCTGTCAGGTGGTCAGTTTGGGAAGAAATGCATAAAGGAGAAGACACCCAGCTCAGGTGTGGAGAAAAGAGCTGACTTCATGCCTCACCTCTGTCTATGGTGCTGATTCTACTGTCTCCTTAGAGTCATCATATCCCCTATGGAATCAGGCCCACACTGTGAAGAGCAGAGTAGACAGGACCTCTCATTGTCAGGTCAAGGAGTTTGGGGATCCAATGGGAGTCATAAGATGAAGATTAGTTGCCTCAACCACTCAGGATTGAGCCCATTGACAAAATTCTACCCATATCTGGGAATTTGTTCTCCCCTCTATCAAAGACAGAATCCTATCCTGCATTTCAAAATGCTCAGTCACTTCTGAATCACTTCTGAACTTCGGTGCCAGTGAATTTCTGTAGAAGAAAGTCCAGGAATTCTTTTCTTGGCATTTTGGTCTACTCTGAGTATGTCCTGTTTCCCCCAGTTACTGTTGTCATTTTGCGGGATGAAAGAGAGTAAGGGAGGATTTTGCCCCAATTTAAATGAGCACCTGCTTGTGAGCTAGATTAATTCATCCTCAAAAACATCTTCCATGAGAATTCACGTTTAGTATGCACTTCCTCCCTCCAACAGTTACCTGGTGGTTCTTAGTGGTTTCTTTTTGTCAATTTATCAGAGCCTGTCTTATATGTATAAATATCTGCCTTTTTTTCCAAGTATCCATCTAAACATTTGATCTTATCATCTATCTTTTCTGTTTCTTTCTTATCAACCTTCTATCTAGACCAAAAAATGATTTCATAGTTATTAGTTGTGTCAATTGTTATTCTTGATACTAGAAATAAAGCCTGATGTGTTGTACACATTCCATCATTTGGTTTCAGAAAGAAAAAAATGATACATAAAAGGAAGGAACGTGGCTTTGAAAATATATATAAACCCAGAAGAGACAAAAAAAAGAGCTCCCTGTGGTGAAGGAATGAAAAGGTAGACATAGCCCCTCACTCCTTTATGTTTCTCATTTCTCAGTGCAAATGGAACCCACAACATTTCATCTCTGCTTTCTAATTAGATGCAAGATGAGACACCAGAGATGATCACTTCAAGGGACTGAGATTAGCTCTATGAGTTTTAGAGACTCGTTGGAGATGAGAGTAGAGATTCTTTCAGCATTCCTACCTCTCCTCACACACACCCTGTCATTTTTCTTCTCAAGCGTAGCCAGTACACTCATCCCATCACAGAACAAGTCAGACTCCAAGAGGGATGAGTAAGCAGAAATTCTCAGTTATGGGGCTGGGCTCAGAAGGTCAAATCCTCTCAACAGAATGCAGGCACCCTTCATGGAATCCAGGGATCGTGGGGCAATTTTGGTCTGCTCCAACCTCTGTGGACACTTTGTCCACAATTCCTAGCCTCATACCCCAAGATTACACAGTGGAGGATCTCCTCTGGTTGGGCGAGGCTGGCTTGATTCTGACGGTACTCGGGGTGCTGCTGATTCAGGCTCAACAAAGCCAGAGAAGGAATCAAGATGCAGCAGGGGATAAAACAAGAGACAGTGAACCCACATTCAATGACACAGAACCTCGAAAATAAATCTTGTATGATTAGAAGGTTCTGGAAGAATATCTGGAGCTTAAATTGAGAAAATTGCTGAGAATGTTAAGATGAATGAAAGTTGTTGGCAGCAAGAAATGTTGGGAGAGCTGCTTGTAGATAATCTGCTGCAGCTCAATTCTTGTGCTTTCTCTCCCACCATTACTTGTTGTCCTTGATAATCCTCTTCTATTCTCACTCCCAAGCCATGAGTCAAAATCCACAAGTGGGGTTTGGATCCACACCAATACACACCTTCGTGCTCTGATCCACTTTTATTTTTATGTATATATATTTCCTGGGGTGGGGTCAGGAAGATTGGCTGTGAGCGAAAACCTGTGCCAATCTTCCTCTATTTTGTATGGGGGACACCACTGCAACATGGCTTGATGAGCGGTGTGTAGGTCCGTGTCCACTGTCCAAACCCATGAACCCCAGGCCGCTGAAATGGAGCATGCAAAATTAACCTCAACACCACTGGGACAGGCAAGTCTGGCCCAATTTTATACATGTATATTCTTCTTTCTTTCTATTTGCAACATGCTTTGATGTATATTTCTCCTCAGTTGAGGATATAGAACCTGTTTTAGATAACTGAATAACTGGGTGAGAATAAGGTTCAGTTTGGAACAGATACATCTAAAATCACTCCGTAAGACTCAGTCTGGACTCATAAAGCCCTTGTCTCTTCAGAAGATGATACCAGGTGTAGTTTCTCCAAAAATACCAAAAGTTTGAATGAGCATTCTGGTGTTTGAAGTTAAAGTCAGGTGGCATGCTGGAAAAACGACTCTCTGAAAAATCAACTTTTCCCAAAACCCTGACTTGTTACCTTTACCCTTTTTTGGCCTAAATACTCCATTCATGGCCAACTTCCAGATTCCAATGTGAATGCACTGTCTGCACAGTTGGGATGTAATGGACAAGACTGTTTGCTGAAAGTGAGTCACTCCAGCTGCAGCACGGCTCACTGATGACCCCAATGAGCACATATGTTTCCTCCTATGTTAAAGATCATGATACTTGCCATCTCAATGTTATGCCACAGTTTCAATAAAACAATGATCTCAGAATCCAGTTACATCCACATGAGAAGCAAAAGAGAAAACACTAGCAAAATCAATTGTGGGCAAAAATAATGATTATCTAAAAACCAAATACATTTCTCATAAGAGTACAAATTGCTTCCATCAATTTGAGCAGTAAATTACTAACAATTACTAGTTAAAAGGAAAGGACACACAATTCTGGCCCATAACTATACACCATAGAGGAAAATTTGTGCATATGCACCATAATACTCTCATGAGAATATTGACAATGGTTTCATTCATCTTGGAAAAACAACATACAAGTTAATATTACAATTAATGAGTGTTCTATATCTGGAATGGAATACTTCGCATCAGAGAAAAACACAAACTAAAACTGTAAACAGGAATACAGATAACTTTTCAAACGATGGTGAAAAACTGAAGGGAAATTTTAAGAAGCATGTGTGTAGAATTAGTCCATTATGTACAGAATTCAAAAGCAGGAATATTTATTATTTATGAAAGGAGAATTACATAACCATATAAATAATGGAAGGAAAAGATTCTCATATAATCCATTATGGTAGTAAAGTAGAAGGAGATGGCGTAAGGCTGTATTCAAGATGGAAAACACAGGGTCTTTTGAAACACTGGCAGTGTTCTCACTGACTTTCATTTGTTGACTCATAAGGCCACTTGTTATCAGTAAATGACACACCAGAGCTCTTTTGACATGTCACATCTACTGAGGGAAGCCCATGAATTCTGGCTCACTGGAGGGCAGATCCACAATGCTGCATTCCAGGCCATCCTCCTTCTGGGCCCTGCAACCCAGCCCATGGTGAGACCTATAGGTGCTATGGCTCTTTCAATCACTCCACCTGTGAGTGGTCAGACCTGAGTGCCCCACGGTACCTTTCTTCCACAAGAGAGGAACCTCATCCTGCTGCATGTCTTATGTTACAATAGATCATGCAGCTGTAGCTGAAAGGCACCCTATTGGTGACAAGAAAACCTTAGGGATTCTGGAGAAATGGAAGTAATGAGAAATACAGAGAAGAAAAGATAGGATGGTAATCAAGGTACCTCCAAACCTTGCTCCACCTCGTGTGTGGACACCAAAGTTGGGGTCTTATGTATCCAGGACAATGAAGAGAGGGATCGGGCCTGACTCAGCAGAAGGAGAGGCTGGGTGCAGCTTGGGGATATCAGAGGTTGCATGAGGTCCTCACTTTTATTTTTTTCTCAGAAGCCCCTACGACACACAAGTGACTTACCAGTTAATGTGAATAGATATTTATCACCCAATGGGACATAACGCTTCACGATCATAGCTATCTTTCATCACTAAGCATATCCAATAACCTCTTTACACTATCACGTCTCAGGGAGGAAGCACCTGCTCAAGGCATTCAGGTGGGAGGACCGGAATGTCCCATCAGTCCTTAGGGGGATGGCAGAGTGAGGGGTGGGCAGAGGAACAACTTTCGAGGAATGGTCCTACTTCAGTGGGCAAGGAAAGACATTGGCTCACCCTTCTCTTTCCTTTTCTTAGGATTACTTGCAAGTATTTGCCTATCAACCAAAAAAACAAGTACCACAAAAGGTGAGCAAGGAGGTCTCTTAATTTATTCCAGGAATCCTACTTTCCAGAGGGCTCCAGTGTGAGTGTTGGATTTGCCACCTCCAAGCTCTTTGACCCTGCATTAGTCAACTTCCCCCTCTGATCCCCAAGTTCTCCATCTTCATCTGACAATGTAGTTAGTATGGGAATCAGAAATGGCACTTAGTTATTCATGCGCTGGGACAGAGGCCTTTTCTAATAAGGATGAAGTGGTCACAGTAACTCTGACCCAATGCCCAAAACAGATGCTTATCCTCCCTCCATCAGGGTCTATGGGGATGAGGATGATGAGAGGTGGGAAGGATTTAAAGGAACACTTTAAATATATACTGTCTATCTGTTAATATTCTATTAGCTGAAAATCCAGCAGTTAACCAGGGTACGGATCTTGTCTTCACGCTGATCATGTTCCAGACTTCCATGGAGGTAGGAGAAAAAGTATGACTAAAAGGAATGAAAATTTATTAATATTCATGAACCCATATACATTGAGATACGGTCATATGATACAAAGTGGTTAAGTGGATAATTTAGGGTGGGTTATATAAAAGAACCTACTGTGGGTGACATTTCAGGTGTGATCTAGAGACAAAGAAAGCTAGTCTTGACTTCTCAATAGTATTCAGTGTTCAGTGGAAGGGTATTCCTGACAGATGGAACCATGCGTTTCATGAATCCAATGGAGCAACGAGCTTGGTGGGCTCAGAGAATAAGTGTGCCTGATGTGTGCTGGATGAGGTGGAATTGAGAGAGGTAGACTGAGGCCAGATTAGGTAAACTTGGATAATCAATGAGAAGAAGGTTGGATTTTATTCTGTCTCAAGTGAAAAATCTTTAAAATATTTGTATCAGAAAAGTGGCATTACGTGCATGATATTTTAGAAGGAACAAATTGGCAGGTTTGAACAGAATTTGTTCAGTGGAACATGAAAGGAAGTAAAGAGCCTGGCAGGAGACTATGACAGTTTGTGAGGAGAAAAATCATGGTCACTTAGCCATGGAATTTCTGCAGAAGAAGTTTGGTGGGTGGATTCATGACATCCTCAGAGGTAGACTCATTAGGAAAGAGCTTTCAGAACATAGTTCCTGTATTTCTCAGTTGAGCAAACTTCGGTATACAGATTTCTCTCAGATTCTCTGCAATGGGTGGAAACTCACGCTTGGGATGTCAGAGAAAGGGACAGCAGGCAGGGAGCCTAGTGCAGGAGGCATTATTCTTGAAAGACAAAAGTTTAGAGTCAGACTCTCGGGCTCTACTGAGAGCTCTTCCACTTTTAGTGACTAAACTAAATTTCCTGAAGTAGAATGTTAGGCTAATGATTCCTCCCTTTATGGATCGTGCTGAGGAAAAGATACACACTCACAAAGGTGAAAGTCTCCTTAGCCCCAGAAGGAGCTCAGGCACAGAGAAGGTGCTCAGTATATGATATAGCACTTGCTGACTCCCTCCCGCACTCCTTCATACCTCTCCCTACCCGACTCCTTGTCATTCTAGGAGGGTGCATCAATATTTTTCAGGGCAATTTCAAATCTCAGTTCTGTGAAAGAGGCATCCTCCAAACTCTGGCCACTTCCACTTCAGCTCTCCAAATGTGAAGCTGTGGTGGAGTGAGAAGGGACAGGGATAAAGACGTTCAGTTATAGTAGATATAGGAGGTACCCTTTCGTGCAAAACTCTAATGTGTTGTCTCATGGGCAGCAGAAAAATGTCTATTGAAGCTTCTTAGTCCTGGGGTCAGACACCAATGTCACTTCCTTTGGATTTTTTTGCACGTGTTAGAAAATTAAGTATTTGCTCAAATTTATGGACATTGGGAGAATTTGAGACAAGATATGTAAAGATTCCAGTACATGCTCACACAAATAGGCAACCTATAAATGGAGCGTCTATCATTTGTTTATTGATGGAAACACGTCTTTCTCAAGGACACTCCAGCACACTGTACATTCTCATTGGACATTCATAGCCTTCATCTCCTTTGGCATTTTCCTTGCTGCTATTGTTTATCACTGATGTCACATAAAAAACCCTAAGTCTGAAGGAGGAGAGGACAGCATCATCTGGACTGAGAGAGGGATGTGTTTGGGGCACAGAAATTCATATTCACTTCCTGTAAGTTTATCTGTGTGGTTTTCATTGTTGGCGTTCTGTTTTTTTTTGCTTTGTGAGAAAGATAGGCCCTCGGCTAACATCTGTCTCCAATATTCCTGTTTTTTTTTCCTCCCCGAAGCCCCAATGCATAGTTGTATATCCTAGTTGTAGGTCACTCTAGTTCCTTTATGTTGAGCCCCCACCGTATGGCTTGATGAGCAGTGTTTAGGTCCTCGCCCAGGATCCAAACCAAGGAACCCCGGGCCGCCAAGTGGAGTGCACGAAATAAACCACTCGGGGCCATGGCTGGCCCCTGATCTGTGGGTTTGATGTTGAGATACTTGATTGGAGATCTTCCAGAGAGGCCATGGGACCCCTGTCCTTTCCCTCAACTCCCCAACCACCCCAATGATTTTAAAAGAAACACAGTGGGGAAAACAGGCTGAGCAGCATCGGGCACACCAGTACTTTTTCTGGCCTTGATGTCTACAGGCCTGCCCGAATCCAATTTAACTATGGTTTCTTTTCTTCGTTTCCACAACTTCAGCCTCTCCCCTCAGCCACACAGGATTGACTTGAGTGAAAATGAGGCTCACACTGACTTATACCTAGAGCAGTGTTTCCCAGACGTCCTTCATGTCTTTAGACAGAAAGCCATTTAAAATGATAAACATCAATTTGACACTGCTGACAAGAGCAGATTTACTCTCAGCATCCCAGAGACAGGTCTAAATTCTGGCTTATCCTTCAATTCAGCAATTCTAAGTTATGGCATCTACTTTATTTTATCTTATTTCATTTTTTCATTAGTTATTAGCCTCTTTTATGAAAATAGCAGTTGATCTTTGTACCTGCACTTAAAAAAATACTGATAATCTACCATCCTTTTCCTTCCCAATCCTCTAAAGAGAATATTTGAATGAACACAGCAATTGAGTGTGTCCAGGATTAACAAACTTCCTATTTGATTCTGACCAGAGCCCTCAGCTTACTCCCAAGCTCACCATGCACTGAAAGTCATTCTTGTTTGGGTGATGTTCCCTGCAAGATTGTGTGTGATGTTAAACTTGATGAAAATGCGCACAATTCAGGGACGTGACTGTTTTCTTATTAGCATAGGCAGGTTTCGGGACATAGTTTAAATGTCAATGTGCACTAAAATACTTTGTCTCTGATGAGTGTCATTTTCAGCAGCTATAGAGCCCCTTAAAAGGACATAATAGTTTATTCTCTGTGTGTTCAACAGGAAATCCAAAGATAGAACTCTCCTCAAACACCTCTATGTCTAATGTAAAGATAAAATCACTTAAAATATTAACTCTCTATCTCCTGGATGTGTTTGTGTGTGTGTGTGTGTGTATGTGTGTGTGTGTGTGTGTGTGTGTGTGTGTGTGTGAGTTTGTGCATGGGCATAAATTGGGGGAATTTGGACGTGTTTGCAGGCAACTTAGCAGACAGTCACAGGAGATCATGGTTTTCATTCTGTGTGACACGGTTGATGGGGAAACCTTGAGTAGACACTCTTAGAAAACATCTCAAGGAACCTGGCATATCTGCAAAACACTGTCCTTTTGTGCCTCAGAACAAGGCGACATGGTCTGCAGTGGTTCCAGGACCCTGAAATGCATCCCCTACACTGTCTGGATAAAAAGGAATCCACTGGAGAGAAGAGATGGGGATCGAGGTTTCCAGCTCAGCCTGGTTATAGCTTAGGGAACCCCTTTAAAGGAGATCCTTTAAAGAAAATGTTATTCCTACAATGGGTAGGACAGTCCTACACAGGACCACATCACCTCTGTTCTCTCCTCCCTCACACTTGCACCCAGATATCTAGGGAATCCTACGTCTAAGAGTCAGGGCCCTCGGACCAAATCAGATATGTTCCTGTCTTTATATCTTTGACAGCCCCGCAGCCCCTACATGCCCCCACATGGCCTCACTCATTGACGAGGCTCCAAGTGAAGTGCACCCCCTAAAGCAGGGGCTGGAAATGTAGTCTTTCAGGGCAGCAAGCGACCACTCCACCAGAGCCCCCCAGCAAAAACACCACAGAATCGCCGCCACCTGAATACATAAATAATGTTACCCAATTTTTCTGGAAAAGAAAAAGAAACACAGAAACATCTTTATATATATTTGATCTGTGTATGCATTTGGTCCTTGGATTGGGGAGAAAGAGAGGCAGAGGGAGCTGAATTTTGAGTCATAGTCAGATAAACAAGAAAAGCGAGAGTTTGCATCTTCATTTCTCTTCTAAGAAAGCCTGACCAAAGTCTCTATTAACTGTCTTTGTTCAGTAGGAGAAGTAAGGAATTTGCAGCCAGTACTAGGAGAAAAAATATGAAGTGGGACACATTTGATAACTCTTCTGCAAACGTTCTATAAGATTAAAAATATTTGTATATTGGCTTAGGAAGAGAATATTGTATATTGTAAATTGAATCATAGTTATGACTTTCAAAGTGCAACATGATCTGTTAAAATCCTTACATGATTGTAGTGTTTAGGAAAAGTAAATATGATACTTTAGACTTGAGGTGTGATCAGTGACATGGCTCAAGTCACCCTCAGCACCCACCGTCCTTAGGGTGAGAAGAAACTGGTCATCTTCCTGTGTGACAGGCACCTTGTGGACTGTACACACTGAGGTGTGGGAACCTTGCCCACCACATCCTGTGAATGCATCAGCTCTGCTCAGCTCCTGCCTCTTGTCCACCAGAAGCAGCCTCATGTCCCCCAAATTCTTTAAGCTCCTGAGTCTTGTTGAGTCCTCGAGGGAAAGGGAGGAGAGGGTCATTGTGGAAATCTGGGCTTCTTCATGGCACATGACCAGGTTTCGTGGGTGGGGGTGCATCGAAGACTGGAATCCACGGGGGATGAATCATCTATGATGTGGTTTCCTTCAAGGTTTCTGTCTGACCCAGAGGATCTGGGCACATCTGAGTGAGTCCTCCTCATTCCCTCATTACTGTGTGGACCAAAAACAACATGTTTCATCCACAGCTGTGTGGGAGCAGAGGATTTGACGCTAGTGAGGATGACACTCAGGGATCCATGTTGATACTTCTGGAAATACAAGGAGAGCAGCGTGCCCTGTGGTTCCTGGCTTCTTATTTTGTCCCGGAGACTCTTCCTACATGCTCCCCGGAGCCTAATCCAGTTCTTTACTTACCTGAAGGAGGCTGTAAATTTCTGAACCTGTGGCCAGGGCAGATGAATGACACTTCTATAATGAATGGAGGACAAAATACTGGACCCCCAAACCCCTCCTAAAACTATGACCTCACATGCTTTCTCCAAACTGTCCTTGAAATTAGGATCTGCAGGGCCTCCCACTAGACCGGCCTCAGGGGAAAGGACTGGTCAGCAGGCAGGGCCACCTGGACCTCGGGGCACACTCTGATGTAGGAGAACTTATCAAATGATCACAGGTCAGATTTCACCTCATTTTCAACAAGTAGAACTCGCTCCTCTCTCCTATGTATATATTTTGTTGCTGTTGTTTAAAACTGTGCTTGAAGTGAAATTTTGTTGAAGATTTTATCAAGAATCAACAAGGGGATATACAGTGGAATATTATTCAGCCATAAAAAAGAAGGAAAGCCTGCCATTTATGACAACATGGATAGAGCTTGATGACATTATCCTAAGTGAGATAAGTCAGAGAAAGACAAATTCTCTATGATCTCTCTTATATGTGGAGTTATAAAGAAGAAAAAAGACAAGGTTATGGATACAGAGAACAGCTTGGCATTTTCCAGAAGCAGGAGCTGTGGGGTGGGAAAATTGGTGAAGCGGGTCAAAAGGTATACACTTCCAGTTATAAAACGAATATCATGAAGGTGTAATATACAACATGGCGACAATAATTAATAATATTATATTGCATATTTGAAAGTTTCTGAGAGAACAGATCTTAAAAGTTCTCATCACAAGAAAAACATTGTAACTGCATGTGATGACTGATGTTAACTAGACTTACCGTGTTGATCATTTTGCAATATCTACAAGTATCGATCATTGTTTTATACACCTGAAAGTAATATAGTATTGTATGTCAATTACATTCGAATTAAATAAATAACATCAAAACAGAACAAGTGAGAATACATCGAGCTAAAAATTGTCTGCACAGCAACAATCTATCAACAAAAGGAAAAGACAACCTACAGAATGGGAAAAACCATTGGCAAACCATATATCAGATGAGGGATTAATATGCAAAATATGTATAGAGGGGCAAGCCTGGTGGCGCAGTGGTTATGGTCGCATGTTCCACTTCTCGGTGGCCCAAGTTCTACGGTTCGGATCCCAGGTGCGGCCATGGCACCACGTGGCAAAAGCCATGCTGTGGTAGGCATTGCATGTATAAAGCAGAGGAAGATGGGCATGGATGTTAGTTCAGGGCCAGTCTTCCTCAGCAAAAGAGGAGGATTGGTAACAGTTAGCTCAGGGCCAATCTTTCTCAAAAATAAAGGGTAAAAAAATTGGTATAGAATGCGTACAAGTCTATAGAAAAAAATACACATAATCCAACTAAAAATGGTAAAAATACCTGAAAAGACATTTTTCAGAAGAAATTACACAGATGGCCAATAGGTAACTGAAAAGGCGAGCAAAATCACTAATCACCAGGGAAATGCAAATCAAAACCACAATGAGACAGCACCTCACCACTGGTAGAAGGGCTATTATCAAAAAGACAAAACATAAATGCTGGTGAGGATGTGGAGAAATATGAACCCTTGTGAAATGTTGGTACGAATGTAAATTGGTGCAGCCAGTATGGAATGCAGTACCTAGGTTCCTCAAAAATCCAAAATACAACTACAAAATAATCCAACGTTTTCATTTCTGGGAATATATCTGAAGGAAACGAAAACACTATCTCAAAGAGATGTCTGGGCCCCCTTGTTCATAGCAGCATTACACGCAATGGGCACGGCATGGAAACCACGAAAGATGATAGACATATACAACTGAATATTATTCAGCCATAAAAAGAAGGAAATCCTGACAATTGCTACAACATGGATGGAACTTGAGGGGATTATGCCAGTGAAAAAATCAGACAGAGGAACACAAGTACTGCCTGATCTCACTTATATGTGGAATCTAAAAAGAAAGAAAAATGGATAGAAAAAGATATTATATTTGTGTTATTAATCATGATTAAGATATTAATCAGAAGCAGAGAGTAGAGGGAGGGTGAGCTGGATGAAAGTGGCCATAAGGCATAAACTTCCAGGTATAAGATAAATAAGTGCCAGGGATGGAATGTGCAACATGATGACTATACTTAGCACTGCTGTACGGTATACCTGAAAGTCGTTAATAGAATAGATCCCAAGAGAGCATCACAGGGAAAAATACTGTTGCTTTCTTTTCTTTTGCATATATATGAGATTACGTATGTTAACCAAAGTTATTGTGGTGATCATTTCACAAAATATCGAAGGAAAGTCCTTATGCTTACATCTTAAATGTATACGGCGCTGTATGACAATTATATTTCTATAAAACTGGATGGATAGGTAGATTGATCGATTAATTCATTAATAAGTGAATAAGAAAAAAAGTAGAGATGCACAGACATAAATATAAATCATAGCACTACCACTTCCTGAATGGGCTGATGTTGTTTAGCAGGCTACTTCCTCTCTTGTTCTCATATGTGTGTATAGATAAGTATATATATATCACTGTTCTCAAATATGAGCTCTGTTGAGGACCGTTCTTATCTGAATCCTGAATAGTCTCCAAAGTTTGACCTGGAGAGCAACACCCAGCACCGAAGGGTGCTCAGAAAAGGCAGAAATGACACACATGATTCATCCCAAGGTGATAGAGAGAGAAGTCCTGCTTCTTACAGAAACTAGCATGTCAGTCGGAGAGATTTTTCTGAGAAGTAAAACCCACATTCCAGGACCAAGAGTAAGAGCTGTGCATTCCTGTGGGATCAGAAGTATACTGTGCCCAAATCGCCAGGCATCCTCAATACCCATCACCTGTTGGTTCACCATATCTCTAAAGTCATCACTAATGTCTCCAGCCAACCAAGGCAGAGAGTGAAGGTTGCCCTCACTTCTCTGTCTCTTACACCTCTCAGCCAATCACCCAATAAAGACCATTAAGCCTCCAAAATCCCTTGGACCCTGTGGAGCTCCCCATCCACAGAGTCCAGCCCATGGCTCACAACTGGACACGTCGTCCCTGTGTGGTCACATCTACCACTTTCTTGGTTTCTGAGATTCAGACCCACCCTACCTTTTCTAATTCACCCACCACATATCAGACTTTCTAACATCCATTTCAGAATCTGTCCCTTCCAAGCCCAAAAACCTCCCACGATCCTCACTGTCTTCAGGGTAAACTCCAAACTCTTCTTTCTGAACTCGAGTGCTCATAGTCAGTCCAGACATGACCTTCCACCCTCATCTCTCACCTCTCCTTCCCTCCAACCAGACAGTGCGGTTACACCACAAATACACACATTCACACTCAGACAGGGGACAATTTAAGACTTCTGTGCTTTCCATTATCAGCTCTCCTGCAGACCTTGGACACAATGAAGCCCTTCCCAACTCTCATTCCAAAACAGACACCAAAAGTAAACTCTGAATCATTTCCTTGTTTTTCGCTCATTAAGGGGCACATGACTTCAAGATGAAAAGTCCACAAAAATCATTTACCATGCTGATTGGCACAACACTATGGGAATTATTAGAGTTCAAATATTATTCTTTATTTATTATTTATTTTTATTCATAGGCTATATAGCATCCAATAAGAGCTTCAAAAAACTTCCTGTCATAACAGTCTTTTGTTTACATATTCCATTTCTCTTAAAAATAAAATCCAATATCCTCACATGGTGGACAGCACCTTGCATGACCAACCACCACCTTCCCCTCTCTTCCTCCCTCTCAGACTTGTTCAATCTCTCTAGGGTTCCCTGGAATGTCCTTTCATCTATATAAATTTCTCCTAGGTGTCCCATCCCATAGATCTCCCTTCTTCAAAGAGCTGCTCCTTCAACCATAGTCTAGTCGTAGTCTCCATTTATTCTCTTATTTCTCATATTTCTCCTTTCAAATATAATAACTGCAATATTAGCCTTTGAATGTCCATATTCTGCTAATCTAAGTTCTCAATATAGAGCAAATGAGTTTATCTGGATCACAGATGTACTTCTGGTTTCTGGCATTCATGCCTTGGGCATGATAGGTACTCAACAAATATTTGTTTATGAACTGGCCAAAGACAAAAAGTAAATTCCACTTGTGGAGCTGCTGAGGAAATACATGGTCCATCCTATTTAGAGCCAGCTGTCAGAGGCTAGCTCGAGATGAGATCCTGTGTCCCCACCCTCCCCTAGAAGGATTCAATCGAGGCAGAAAGAGGCTTGGGAATCAGGTGGGTTCTCAGCTTTGGTTTCAGATGTCTCCACAGAGTCAGGAATCCTCCTGAGCTCCTGCTGTGGGGAAAAGCAGAGCCAGGCCCAAAGAGGGGCCCTCCCGTTCCTGTGGGTCCACAGCTGTGGGAAACCAAATGGGCGGCAGCAGCCCCTGACTTACCACATCCTGTGCATCTCTCTGTCCCTTGGGCCAACATTCTCCTCCACGTGCACAGTGGGAGCACTCAGAGCAGGCACCATGGTTTCCATCCTCTCTGCTTTTCTCTGCCTCGGTCAGTTGTGGAGAGTGGGAATGGGGACAGCATGACGAGATGGGGAGGCTCCACACTACACTGTTCACGGGGAACCTCAGGGCTCAAGCAGCTCAAGCGGTCGGGGGCCCTGATGGGAAGACAAACAGCTCAGACGTCTGGCTGCAAATCTCTCCCTTTTTTCAAGGGACTTTTTTCAAGGGCTGAGTCTGGGCCCAATGACGTGAGTGCAGGCAGGTGAGTCCTCCCCAGGCTACCATGTCCCCACCTCATACTTCAGCCCCTGAGCACTCAGGAATGAGCCCAGAGATGCTGGGATGATGGTGATAAAACCATGAGGGGCCATGGCCTGAGCTGTGAGAATGAGTGTTGTGGAAGGAATTTAGACTCCGGGCTCTGGTTTCCTTCTAGGGACCCTCCATAAGCCCACCATCTGAGCCCAGTGTTGAGCTAGGGTCTCTCATCTCCTGGAGGAGGCTCATGACCATCTGGCATCAGGGGACCTGGAGGCCCAGGAGTACCATCTGCATAAGGAGGTCCTTCTCACTGGGACAAACAGAACCCACTGGGGCCTGAGGACAAGGCTAAGTTCTCCATCTCACACATGATAGAGAAAAATGAAGGGCAATATGACTGCTCCTAGCAAAGATCCACATATTTCTCAGAGTGTGGTGAACCCATGGAGCTGGTGGTGACAGGGGAGAAGACACTCAGGGGACCCAGTCTCAGGCTCTGCCGTCAGTAAGGGTATCTGCTGTCAGGGTGGTGTCCCCTTTCACAGCCCAGCCCTGCAGGATATGAGGGAGGTATCAGCCCCATTTAACACTCTGCCTCCTCCTCTCCTAAGATTTTCTCAAAGACCCAACCTCTCAGCCCTGCCAAGCCCTGTGGTGTGCTCAGGAGGGAACATTACCCTCCAGGGTGGCTTGTGGCTGAGATTTAACAGGTTCAGTCTCAGGCATGGTCAGACCCCAGTGACCCCCTGGAGCTCCTGGTTCCACGTGAGGAAGTCCCACCCTTGCCCCATCAATGTTTGGAGGCACCAGAGAACGTATGGGGATCGTTGCTCCCTGGCGAGTCCCAAGTAGGACAAAGAGGAAAAGGAACTCAGGGATGCTGGGACAACGGACACAGAGCTACAAACACAGTGACACTAGAAATTCCAGAGAAGGAAATGGGAGATTTCAGGAATAATCAGACCCTGCAATTCTTGGCTTGTCTATCTCCCCGGTGTGCCAGGGAAGCCCACCATCCTGACCCATCAGGGCAGGGTCATGACCTCTGGAGAGATTCTGACCCTTCAGTGTCCCTCTGATGTCTACAATGACAGATTCACTCTGCCCATGTCGTGGGGGCCTGGCTTCCTGAAGCACATTGTTTGACAGCCCAAGGCTGGGCTCTGTGAGACAACCAGCAGCAAAAACAGCAAATCTAAAGGGAAATGTTAAAGCATGTTGAAACAATCGAAAATGGACACACAATACACCAAAACATATGAGGTGCTGAAAAAGAAGTTCTGAGAAGGAAATTTATAGCAATAAATTCATATATATAGAAAATAGAAACATTTCAATTATCCAATGTAACTTTATACTTGAAGGAATTGAATAAGACAAACAAGCGAAGTCCAGGGTTCATGGAAGGAAACAACAAAAATCAGAGAGAAAATAAATGAAAAACAATAAAATAGTCCAAAGAATTAAGCGTTGGTTTTGCCAAAAGAAAAAGACAATTGTCAAAGCTTTAGGGAGACTAACTTGGAAAAAAAGAGAGAACACTCAAATAAATAAAACCAGAAATGGAAGAGGAGACATTACAATTGATACTACAGAAATACATAGGATCATAATATGTTACTATAAACAATTATATGTCAACAAATTAGATGACATAAGAAATGGACAATTCCTAGAAACACACAATCTGCCAAGATTGAATCAGAAAGAAATGGAAAATCTGAACAGAACAACACAAGGAAGGACCTTGAATTGGTAATCCAAAATCTCCCAACACAGAAAATCTGCAGAACAGATAGCTTCACCGGTAAGTTCTACCAAACAATCAAAGATGACTTAATCCCTATCCTTCTCAAACTCTTCCAGAAACTTGAAGAGAAGGGAAAGCTTCCTAACTGCTTCTATGAAGAAAACAACATACTGATACCGAAGCCAGACAAGGACAACACTAAACAAGAAAATTATAGGCCAACACGACTGGTGAACACCCATGCAAAATTCCTCAACAAAATACTAGCGAATAGATTACAATACGTTAAAAGGATCATATGCCTTGTTCAAGAAGGATTTATTCCAGAAATGCAGGGATGCTTCAACATCCACAAAACAATCAATGTGGCACGCCACATTAACAAAATGAAGAATAAAAATCAGATGATTATCTCAATAGATGCAGAGAAAGCATTTGACAAGATACAGCATCCATTTGTGTTAAAAACTCTGAATAAAATAGGCATAGAAGGAAAGTATCTCAACACAATAGACGCTGTATATGGCCCACCCACAGCTAGTATCATTCTCATGGGATTAAAACTGAAGGCAATCCTTCTAGAAAAATAACCAAATAAGGATGCCCACTTTCACCACTCTTATTTATCATAGTATTGTAAGTCCTAGCCAGAACAATCAGGCAAGAAAAATAAATGAAAGTTATACAAATAGGAAACAGAGAAGTGAAGCTGTCATTTTTTGTAGATGACATGATTTTAGGTATGGAAAACACTAAGGAATCCACCAAAAAACTTTCAGAAATAATAAATGAATATGGTGAAGTTGCAGGATACAAAGTCACCATACAAAAATCCACCATAAAAAAAAAGTTGGGCTTCTATGCACTAACAACGAAGTCGCAGAAAGAGAAATTAAGAATACGATCCCATTTATAAGGGCAAGAAAAAGAATAAAATACCTAGGAATAAACTTAACCAAAGACATGAAAGAAATGTATGCTGAAAACTATAAAACGTTGTTAAAAGAAATTGAAGAAGACACAAAGAAATGGAAAACTATTCCATGCTCTTCTTTTGGAAGAATTAACATAATGAAAATGCAAATACTTCCTAAAGCAATCTGCAGATTCAATGCAATACCTATCAAAGTCCCAACAACGTTTTTCACAGAAATAGCAGAAAGAATCCTAAAATTCATATGGGACAACAAAAAGCCCTGAATAGCCAAAGGAATCCTGAGATGAAAGAACAATGCTGGAGGTATCACACTCCTTGATGTCAAAATATATTACAAAGCTATATTAATCTAAATTGTGTGGTACTGTCACAAAAGCAGCAACACAGATCAAGGGAACAGAATCAAGACCCCAGAAATAAACCCACACATCAATGGACAGTGAATTTTTGACAAGGGAGCCAAGAACATACAATGCAGAATGGAAAGTCTCTTTAGTAAATGGTGCTGGGAAAACTGAACAGCCACATGCAAAAGAATGAAAGCAGACCATTATCTTACACCATAAGTGAAAAGTAACTCAAAACGGTTTAAAGTCTTGTATGTAAGACCTGAAACCATGAAACCTATAGGAGAAAACACAGGCAGCAGGCTCTTCGACATCGGTGGTAACAGCATATATTCAAGCACCATTTCTGAAGGGGCAAGGGAAACAATAGAAAAACAAATGGGACTGCAACAAACTAAAAAAGCTTCTGCACAGCAGAGGAAACCATCAACAAAATGAAAAGACAACCAAACGCTTGGGAGAAGATATTAGCAAACCACATATCTGATAAGTGGTTAATATCCATAACATACAAATAATTCATACGTCTCAACAACACAAAAACTAAAAAGCCAATTAAAAGATGGGCAAAAGATCTGAAGATACATTTCTCCAAAGAAGATACACTGATGGCCCCAGGCACATGAAAAGTTGTTCAACATCGTTAACTCTCAGGGAAATGCAAATCAAAACTACAATGAGATATTACCTCACTCCCATCAGAATGCCTATAATTAGCAAGACTGGAAACAAGTGTTGGAGAGGATGTAGAGAGTAGACAGCTGTCATACACCACCGGTGTGAGTGCACACTGGTGCAGCCACTACGTAAAACAGTATGGAGATTCCTCAAAAAATTAAGAACAGAACTACTGTATGACCCTGCTGTTCCAATGCTGGGTATTAATCAAGAACACGAAAACATGAATGCATAAAGATACATGCACCCCCTATGTTCATCGCAGAATTATTCACAATAACCAAGACTTGGAAGCAACCTACGTGCCCATCAAGGGACGAATGGATAAAGAGGATGCAGTGTATGTACACAATGGAATACTACTCTGCCCTCAGAAATGATGAAATCTGGCTACTTGTGACAACATGGATGGACCGTGGGGGTATTATGCTAAGTGAAATAAGCCAGAGGGGAATGTCAAATACAGTATGATCTCACACATAAGTAGAAGACAAAAAAACACCAAACAATCACATAGAGACAGAGGTTGGATTGGTTCTCACCAGAGGGGAAGGGAGGAGGGAGGAGGGAGAAAGGGGTGATTAGTCACGTGTGTGTCTTGATGGATTGTAATTAGTCTTTGGGTGGTGACCATGATGTAATCCACACAGAAATCGAAATATGATGATGTACACCTGAAATTTATATAATGTTGTAAACCAATGTAACCACAATCAACATAAATTAATTGAAATTAGAAGTACTGCATGATCCAGAAATCCTACTTCTGGGTGTATTTCCTATTTAACGAAATTATGATCTCAGAGAGATATCTGCCCTCCTAAGTTCATTGCAGCATTATGCACAATACCCAATATATGAAACAACCTAAATGCCCATCTATGGTTGAATGGATAAAGAAGATGTGGTGGATATGTACAATGGAAAGCTATTCATCCTTCAAAAAGAAAGAAATTCTGCCATACGTGACAACATGAATCAACCTGGAGGACATTATGCCAAGTGCAATAAGCAAGACAAAGACAAATTAAGCATACTTTCACTTACAAGTGTACTCTAAAATAGTCAAACTTATAGAAACAGTAGAATGGTGGTTGCCAGGGGCTGGGAAAAAGGGGGATATGGAGAGATGCAAGTTTCACTTTTGCAGATGAATGAGTTCTGGAGATCTAAAGTACAGCCATGTGACTACAGTTAGCAAGGCTCTATTTTGTCATTGAAATTTGCTTAAAGAGTAGATCTTAATTGTTGTCACCACACATGCAAAATAATGGTAGCTCCATAAGATGACAGATGTGGTATATAGCTTGATTATTTCACAATATATACTCATGTCAAAACATCACATTGTACATCCCGAAAAAAATGATATTTATTTGTCAATTATACCTTGATGAAGTTGAAGAAATTGTTTCATGTAATTACACCAAGGATATTGGAAGTTATTCCGTTTCTAATTTTAAGTATTTATTCTCATTATTAATACATATTTTTGCAATGTTATTTGTGAGCAATTATTTATTACCATCTTCCCTTACAGAAGATAAGGTTCTAACTGCACTTTACCTGAACTCTGAGTACTCATAGATATAAATATATGTGTGTATGTTGTATGTGCACATCTGTGTGTGGGCACGTGTGTGTGCATTGTGTGCGTGTGTGTTTGTATAATTTTTCTTTTTTTGTCATTTTTGCCCTCACTGTTGCATCTCTCTTTCTCCATTTTGGGTTCTTTGTTCTCCTAACTGAATCACACTGCTTAGCATGCCTTTCACTGAGTGGCAAAATAGCAAAATATCTAAGCACTTGAAGATCTGGAAATGCCTTCCTTCACTCTTGTTCTCTTTTTCAAGTTAGTTGGAAACATTTTCGTATTTCAAATAAAGTGTAGGATTCAACTACCAGGAGAGGAAACTCCATCTGATGGCCAAGGACCCATCTCCCCCAAACTCTTCTATTCTCTCAGGAAAACATGGCCCCACGTGGTGGGTTTAACCTGTGAGATTCAGGTCAGAGCCTCCTCCTGTTTAGGGACTTGCCCCTGCTCACCCTTTCTCCTTTGTCCTTTAAAAACAATTTGGCTCCATATACAATTCTCCACAGACTCCTAATTCCTGGAAAGTATTTCTCCCATCTCTTCTGGCGTCTCTTTTTCTATGGGGAAGTCTGGTCCCAAGAGTTTGTCATTCTATGGATGGTTATTTGCATTTTCTCTAGGACATAATTTTAGGACTTTTGGTATTGCCCCGGGCAAGTTCTCTTCGATTTTTTTGAGGTGAAATTCACATAAAATAAAATTGACCATTTAAAAGTGTACAATTCAGTGTAAGATATGTGTTTTTAATTTACCCTTCAATTTCTTCATCTACCATGCAGAGCCAAAACAAAGATGTCATTTTTAATTGTATGCCTCATAGCACAGAGTCTTTCCTCATTTCTGTAAAAAGTTAACTCCTCATCTCATGAGCTCTTGATAGACGCCATTCTCTCTTCTGTCCTCTGACGCTTACAATAGATATGACATTGGCCCTCCGCATTCTACTGCCCAGGAATCTTAAATTCCTTTTGTGGTCTGTCTGCACTGCATTCTGAAAAATTTCCTCATTTTTTGTTCTGGTTTTATAATTGGCCTTCAGATGTCTTGTCTTTCAGGGATGAAATTTTTTCTTGTCTTCATTCTACTGGAGTTTTCATCTCTAAAATTTCTAACTCATTAAAATAGTTGCCTATTCTATAAAAGTATTCCATATCTTTGCATCAGAAAATCCATTTCTCTCTTTATTTTTCAGATATTTAAACACACTTAAAATTACTCTCATATTTTCCTATTGAATCTATTCCTTGCAGGCTGTAATCACCATTAATCAGTAGCTCGTTGACCATAGCATGTTCATCAAGATTGGGATGACCCTCAACTCTCCATTCTTGTCAGAAGGCTCTGCTCCCACACACCTGATCTTCCAGAGAAGGTTTTCCCAGGGCTGTCCTGGGGTTCAAGCTGACAATGGGGGACTGTTGCAGCTGTTCCTGCTTCAAGGTGTTCACTCTTCCAAACGTAGCACCTGCTGAGGGTTGTGCCCTCAGGGATGCTCCAATGGGCACCTCACACTCACATGTTGAGCAGACACCCATGGCTGACAACGCTGGATTCAATCTGTTTCAAGCCACACAGAGGAAGTTGCTTGGTGTTGACCATGGACTTGGGGCAGTTGGGACATATTCCAGTGCCTGCCTACAAACACAGGGGAGGGGAAGCACAGCTTTCAACCTTCACCTGGAGCCCTGATCCTTCCCTTCCTGTGAGGACCTGGAGGTCCTCTCTCCCTAGGACCCCTTGATGGTCCCAGGCACCAGTCGCCACTCACCTTTGTTCTCTGTTCTTTCCTGTGGTTCCCTCTCCATCTTGATAACTTTGTTTATGTTTTTAGAAGATATATGTGGCTAGATGTTTCAGAAACATTTTAAGTTACATTTATCAGTGTTAGGAACAGACAGGAGCTCTGGGGTGGGCACGGCAATCATCCACCTGATTGTGGAGTCCTACCTCACGATTCCTTCATGGCCCAACTCACTCTTGTCTTAACCTGACCTGGGAGTCTTTTATCCCTCCCATGAACCAGTAACATTGACTCAACAACCAATTTGATGAGGGGGTTTCATGACAACATATTGTCAATGAAGAAACCAAGGCTCAGAGATTGGAAATTAACTTCTAGTTCACATGCCCAGTGCATGTTGCATGAATATTTAAATAAAAATCACCTTTGTCCCCCAAATCATAGCACTAACCCACTCTTCGACCCCTGAAGCTAAGGATAGGACCCCAGGATGAGAAGGCGATTTTGATCAAGGGAACAAGGGTTTTGAGGAGGCAAGAATGACTCAGAGGTTTGTTTCCAGCAAGATGAGTGTGGACGTTTTTGGAAGAAACAAAGGAAGACCATGAACTGAGCTGTGATAGAAAGAAAGCCCACACTCTGGGGCCAGAAAAGGAGTGATGTTTCCTCCCCTTATTTCCCTGTATTTTTCCTTTGTGCTCATTGTCCCGATGACCTCGACCTGAACTGTACAGTTACATGTCGAGCGTGTGTCTCTGCTGATCTGAGCTCTGCAGTGCAGCAGGAAAGTGCATCTTCTCTGCAGCATCTCCAGGGCCTGGATGACCACTGTCCATGATGACGACCCACAGGGATGTGCTGATGGACAAGCTGAGGATGAAAGAGAACCCATGGAGGAGGATCTAACAAGGAATGACGTGCCCTAGGTCACCCTTACCTGGAAGGGGCATCTCAGGAAGACACTGGATCTATTTGCTGCAAAGACCTGTCCCTTAGTGAGATGAATCCAGATCAAGGAGAAAATGGGGGTCGGGGGAGACACTATTTCTATTTAAAATGTCTCCAGAGAGCCTGGTACAAACACAGCCCCAGCATTTGGGAGGGGTATTTCCTCTTCTCCTGGGGCTGCTGACATGACAACCCTGTGACTGTCTTTCCTTCCGGGTACCCAGGTCTCCTCCACCAGCACAGCCAGAGGAACCGGCAGAAGACATTATGTCCCCCAAGCTCACATTCCTGCTCTGCCTTGGTGAGATTTGAGGAGGGGGAGGGGAAGCCCTAGTCTGGGAGGGACCCCACCTCACAGCCAGGCCCTGATCTGTCAGCAGACCCCAGGAATCAGGAGACTTATGGGGAGAAGAGGTTTTGCTCAGGATTCAGGGGTAAATCTCTAACAGGAAACTCTCTTCCAGGGCTGAGTGTGGGACTGAGGACCTCAGGGCAGGCAGGTGAGTCTGTTCCCAGGTGTCCCAGATCCCAGCTTCTCACTGGGGACAA
This sequence comes from Equus asinus, assembly GCF_041296235.1. Taxonomy (NCBI): domain Eukaryota; kingdom Metazoa; phylum Chordata; class Mammalia; order Perissodactyla; family Equidae; genus Equus; species Equus asinus. The sequence continues at coordinate 38,470,431 of NC_091815.1, forward strand.
GGGACAACTACCGGGAACTGGGGAAGGAGAACAGCGGTTTGGGGCTGAGAGTTGTGGGGTGGCTGGAAGGGACTTGTGAGAGTCAGGGAACTGATGGTGGGGAATGTGTAGTGACCCAGCTTCTGATTTCCCTCCAGGGACCCTCCCTAAACCCACCATCTGGGCTGAGCCAGGCTCAGTGATCTCTTGGGGGAAGCCTGTGGCCATTTGTGGTCAGGGGACCCTGGAGGCCAAGGAGTATCTAGTGTATGGAGAGGGAAGCTCAGTGCCCTGGGACAGACAACAACCACTGAAGCCCAAGGCCAAGGTCAGGTTCTCCATCCCATACAGGGAGGAAGGACGTGCAGGGAGACATCGCTGTTACTATCTCAGCCCTACTGGCTGGTCAGTGACGCCCTGGAGCTGGTGCTGACAGATGAGAGCACACTCTGGGTCCCAGCCTCAGCTCAGGAAGGGGGTCTGTTCTCATGGGTTTGTTTCCTCTCACAGCCGAGCCCTGGGGGATATGAGGGAGCTGCAAGCCCCATTTAACACGCTGCCTCCTCCTCTCCTAGGAATCTACAGAAAACCCTCCCTCTCAGCCCTGCCGAGCCCTGTGGTGACCTCAGGAGGGTTTGTGACCCTCCAGTGTATCTCATGGCAGGGATTTGACAGGTTCATTCTGACTAAGGAAGGAGAACACAGGCCCTCGTGGACTTTGGACTCACAGCGACGCCACAACGGGCAGTTCCAGGCCCTGTTTCCTGTGGGCCCTGTCACCCCAAGTTACAGGTGGACATTCAGATGCTGTGGCTGTTACAGGTATATCCACCAGCAGTGCTCAGAACCCAGTGATCCCGTGGAGCTCCTGGTTCCTGGTGAGCACGTCCTACCCTTGTCCCATCCATATTTTAAGGTGACAGACAAGGGTCTATACTCCCAGGAGAGCCCCAGACGAGAGGGTGGGGTGAGGGTAGCGGGCGTGTCACCTGGAGCAGAGACACAGAATGTGAGAGACAGTGAGACCTGGGGTCCAGGATGGAAAAGGGGATTTGTGGGAGGAATCAGCCCTTACAATCTACATGAGGTCTTTCTCTCAGGTGTGTCTGGGAAGCCCTCCCTCCTGAGCCAGCAGGGCTCTATCATGACCTTTGGACGGAACTTGACTCTCCAGTGTCTCTCTGACGTCGGCTATGACAGATTCGCTCTGTCCAAGGAGGGAGGACATAACCTCCCCCAGCGCCTCAGTGAACGGCCCCAGACTGGACGTTCTCAAGCTGATTTCCTCCTGGGCCGTGTGAGCTTGTCCCATGGGGGCCGGTACAGATGCTATGGTGGACACAAGTTCTCCTCCAAGTGGTCAACCCCCAGCGACCCCCTGGACATCCTGGTGGCAGGTGAGGAGCCAGTGGCTTCAGTCAGGGACCCAGACTCTGCACAGACCCTGCCAGGGGAACCCCACATGGTGATGCTGGAAAGAGGGATGTGGGTTCCCAGGGAGGGAGGGAGACAGAGAGGTGGGATGGGCAGGGAGAGACTAAGAGCAAAGAGGCAGACAGAGATGAGTTTCCTCAGAGAGAGGCTTGGGGACTCTCAGTTCAGAAGAGGATACAGCCCCTCACCCGCCTTTCCTCTCTCTAGGAGTACTCCCTGACACACCCTCCCTCTCGGTGCAGCCAGGACCCACAGTAGCTGTAGGAGAGAACATGACCCTGCTGTGTCAGACACGGAGCCAGAGGGACATTTTATTTCTGTCCAAGGAGGGGACAATGGTTTCCCCCCTGCGTCTTAGATCAAAGTACCAAGCTCAGCAGTACCAGGCCCAATTCTCCATGAGTCCTGTGACCTCAGCACATGGGGGGACCTACAGGTGTTACAGCTCATTCAGCACCTCCCCTTACGAGTTGTCACACCCCAGTGACGCCCTGGAGCTCGTGGTCTCAGGTGAGAGGCACCGACTCTGTTCTGTCTGAGTCACTCAGCTCATGGCCTTGTCCCCGAGAGAAGTCTGGGGTGGGTTGGGAATGAGGGGGCCCCGAGGCAGGGTCATCCAGAGCGGGATCTGTCCCTCAAAGTATAGGAGGAAAACCGGGCCCTCCCATGCCTGCCCCTTTCCACGACACCATCACCAGAGTCCTCCAGGTGGGTGGAGGGAGAGACTTGGGGACCACAGGGAAGATGAAGAATAATTGTGTGAGCAGAGACAGGGTGTCTGGGGGAAACTCTAGCCCGTCATCTCCTCTTGTCCTTTCTCCCAGGACCCTCTGGGGACCCCACCTCCCCACCCACATGGCCCAACTTAACATCTGGTGAGTCACAGCGGCCTCTGTCCAGAGAGCTCACAGTTTCTCCAGGCCTGTCTGTCGAGACTCAGCTGACCTGACTCCTAGTCCCTCTCTCAGCACAGCTTGTCTCTAGGGGGCTGGGAGTCAGGCAGAGATGGGGGATCCACAGGGCTCCAGGGCTGTGAGGCTGGTGGATGGTGGGTGGGGTGGTCATGGCAGAGGGAGATGTTGGGTCTCAGCCTTGGAGAGGCTCAGCCGTGTGAAATGGAGAGAAGTGCCCCCCTCACCCCCAATCCTGATCCCCAGGAGGCTCAGAGGATCGACTCTCTGCAACAGAGTCAGGCCAGTGGAAGGGTAAGAGATGGTCTCTGTGGGGAGGTGGTGGGTGGGCCCATGGGGGCGAGGGCTGTGTTAAGACATCAGGAGACTCTGACATGGATGTACTTGCCTTTTCTGGGCCTCAGTTTTTCCAAGTGTAAAGGAGAGAAGTGTGACCTAGAGCTTAGACTCCCTGTCAGTTCTGGCTATGGGTCTGACCTCCTTGGAGAGGCAGCCTAACAGGGAAGCCCACCAGCATGTGATTTTATGGGGGCCTGTCCCTTCAGCAGCAGTGATGGTGACATTTTACAGGGGAGGGAGGACCTGGACAAGGGTCCTCGGTGTTCAGGTCCTTTCCCTTCAGCTCAGGGTGCTCAGCTGGAGTGGAAAGAGCAAGGGAGGAAGTCAGCTCCACGGGTTCAGTTTCCAGTTTGGCAGCTCCCGCCCTGGGGCCCTGGGCAGCTCATTTCTGTTCTTTGAGGCTCAGTTCTTCCTGTTTAAAGCTCCCATCCTGCTCACAGGCCTGTGATGACATTAGGCTAAATGAGGGGCCCAGGCATTACAGAGCTCGGGAACGGTAGAGCTCCCATCCCAGCCCAGACCTTCCCAGGGGCTTCACGGCCCTGCACAGTGGGGGACAGATCCCTGGAGAGATGCAAAGTCCACCTCATGCAGCCCACCCTCCCCCAGATCCTTGGCGTGTGGGGGACGGGGAGGTGATGAGGAAGGATGCTCAGCTCCATATGATACATTGGGACAGGCCTTGTCTACAGATGAAGAGCCTGGGAACAAGAAGCTGGTGGCCACCAGGGGGCAGCTGATGAGAACACAGGGAACTCACAGCTTTGGGTTTGAGTCTCAGCTCTGCCACTTCAGGCTGGGTGACCTAGGCACATGATTTGCCTCTCTGTGCCTCAGTTTCCTTCTCTGGGAAATGGGCGGGTGGGGATGGCAGTCATATGTTGTGAGATTGTTGTGAGTGGGAGGAGACGAATGGAGAGACCCCAGCACATGCCTGGCACATATTAGGTGCTCCAATAAATGGCATCAGTGGCTCAATCATGACATCACAGGTGTCCAAGGTCTCAAACCGTACCAGAATGTTCTGATCGGGATCTCTGTGGCCTTCGTCCTGCTGCTCTTCCTCTTCGTTCTCCTCCTCATCCGACATCGACAACAGGGCAAATGCAGGACATCAGGTGAGTAGGGAACAAGGGAACCCGGGTCACAGGAGGAGGTGGGCTTAGGGCTCCAGCCAGAGGGAAACCAAAGATTGGAAGCCCAGCCTAGAAAGACTTTTCCAGAATCTCAAATCAGAAAATCCAAAACAAAACACTTCATTTCAGCACAGGTATACACATTAAGGTATTGTCATCTTTTCAATCTCATGAAATATTGAAACATACACACAAACCTCTGTTAAGTTTTCCTTCTTTTCTCCCAAATCACATGTGGAAGGTGAGTGGTCATAACCTCCCAGGGCTGAGACTCTGTCCGTCTTGAGCCAGCCCAGAGACAGGCTGATCTCCAACTTCCTGCAGGGGCTGCAGACCCACCTCCCAAGGACAGAGGCCTGTACATCCGGTCATTCTCGCCACAAAGACCCCAGACTCCCACCTCGCCCTTGGCCCCATGTCTGTCTCTAACACTCCCGTCTCCTCCCCAAGCTCCAGCCCAGCTGCTGATGCCCAGGAAGAGACCCTCTGTGAGAAGAAGAGGAGGTGCTGCCCTGGGGGTGGGCACAGAGATTTCAGTAGGCCCCGGGGGAATATGCTTGGGGGGGGGGGCGTGGTCCCAAGATGTGGGATGAGTAGGACTGAAATTCCCTCTGAGTGACTCGGGCCATCTCCTCACCCCTGGACCTCAGTAGCCCACCCGGGAGCAGAGTGACCTTCAGCCCTGAGAGACCTCAGGGAATCCTGACAAGAGACACACCCCCTGTTCTGCCCCAGCAGATGCCACCGTGAAGAACACACAGCCTGAGGAGGGGGTAGAGCTGCACCCTCAGGTGAGACCCCTGCCCTGTCCAGGCCACCAGGGACCTTCCTGCTGTCAAACTTCATCCAATGGACACTTGGCTGTCCCCGTATCACCCAGCCCTCAGCAGCGTCCCACACTGACCTCTCCTCTAGGCACCTGGGGCGTCCTTCTGTGACTTCACTCCTCCTGGTTTTTGTGACTTCATGGCCACCCACAAGTGATCCCCTTTCCTGGTTCCTCGTTCTCTGTCTGAATTTCTGGTTGTTGGATTGACCCCCAGGTCTCAAGAGGATGCATGAATAAGTGAACCACCCACAAGTCCCCTAGGCTCCCCTTCATTCATTCACCCAACAGTGTGCACAGGGAACTCACTGTTTACCCAGCTCCATTCAGGTGCTGCAGGTACAGCAGTGAGAAAAACTTTCTCCACACTCCTTAGCTCACCTTGTGGGTGAGAGACAACATGCAAATATGCAGGTAGCATCGTGAAGTGCAAGGTGCTGTTAAGGAAAATAAAGCAAGAAAAGGGGGTAGAGTGCACGTGGGGGAAGAGAAAACATTAGGTGCAAAGGTCCCGAGGTAGCAACATGCTTTTTCAGGAAAATGGGCTGTGTGGCACCAGCCAAGTGAGTGGGAGATAACATGTTGGGATAAGAATCTGAACTCAGAAAGCATTCAGATGTCCAAGGTTAGGATGTCCCTGAAGATTCCATTAAGAAAGTGACTTCACTCTGTTACAGTGTGGACAATTGACTGGAGGAAGTCAGCCCTGAGATCCAGGAGACACTGTTTCTGTCCCTCTACCTCCCCCCATCAGGGCCCTCAGGAAATGAGGAATGCCCAAGTGAGCCACTCATGATCAAGACTCAGACGGGGGTGGCCACCTCTCCTTCCCCCGTGTCAGAGGAAGCACCGGAAGTAAAGGACAGGCAGATGGACAGACAGACGGGTCCCATCCTCTCCTGGACGCCAGGCTGCCCCAACCCCAACCACATACCTATACCCCGATTCTCCCCTGATCCAGGCTGCTGCATCTGATGCCCCCCAGGATGTGATCTATGCCCAACTGAACCACTTGACCCTCGGACGGAAGACAACGCCTCCTTCCTCCCAGTCAGAGGAGCCCCCAGCAGAGCCAAGTGTGTACTCGGCCCTGGCCATCCACTAGCCCAGGAAGGACCCAGACCCACTCTCTGGGGAGGGAGGCTTCAGGGACCCCAGAAGAACCAGGAGCTGCCTGCAGTGAACACCCAGCTAATGACCTCCAGCCAGCCCTAAATCCTAACTTGCACCACCAGGAGCTTCTGAGACTCTGAGAGTCACCTGATTCTGCAGTCTGATAACTGATATCCCCACATTTTGGACATAAAGCAACAGACTTTTCTGTAGTCCATGAGTGAAATGAGAAATCCAAAACAGAAGTGAGAGAATGTTTTAACTGAGATGATAATGTAAATATTGCACATCAAACCTATGAAGTTGGAAAATTAAGAGCAATCGATGATTATATTAGAACAGAAAAGCCTAAAAGTCATTGATCTAAGGTGTTAATATTGAGAGTTTAGAAAAATAACAGGAAATGAATCTAAATGAATGTAGAAGGAGAGAAATGATAATAAGACTAGCTACTAACGAGGAAAAACAAACAAAAAACAATAAGCCAAAATGTTTCATCTTGAAAACATTAGTCAAACTTATAAAACCTAGTCAAAATGACCAAGAAAAAGATACAAGGCACACATTTCTAATATGAGGAATGAAATTTCAGACAGCCCTACAAATCCAATAGACTTTTAAAAAGATAGCAACAAAACATTAAAAGCAATTTGATGCCAGTATTTTGGAAAATGTAGGTAAAATGGACATCTTCAAAGGTAAAATTTACTAAATGGACATAAGAATAAATAAAACATGTGTACAACTTATATATGCATTAAATTCATTGACTCTGTAATTGAAAATTATTCCACAATTGAACTATATGGAATCTAAAAAGGTCAGAGAGAAATAGAGCATAGAATGGTGGTTACCAGGGGTTGGGGGTTAGGGGAAATTGGGAAATATTAGTCAAAGGGCACAAACTTCCAATTACAAGATTAACGAGTCCTGGGGATCTAATGCACAGCATGGTGCTTATAGCTAATCAGACTGTGTCATATTTTTGAATGTTGTTGAGACGGTAGATCTTCAAGGTTCTCACTAACAAAAAAGAACTGGCTACTATGTGAGCAGGTGCAGGTGTAGCTAATGCTGTGGTGGTAATCATTCTCAATGTATTAGTGTAGCAGTTCAGAAGACTTCATCGGTGCTTTCTTCCAAACATTGATCCACCTATGACAAACATGCACACACACCCCAAACTTACACAAAATTTTCCTAAGAACATAAAAAGAACTGGGATTCGCCGGTTGGGATCCCAGGTGTGGACATGGCAACACTTAGCAAAAGCCGTGCTGTGGTAGGCGTCCCACATATAAAGTAGAGGAAGATGGGCATGGATGCTAGCTCAGGGCCAGTCTTCCTCAGCAAAAAGAGGAGGACTGGCATGAGTTAGCTCAGGGCTAATCTTCCTCTAAAACAAAAAAAGTTATTACATTATGACCGCACTGAGGTTTTGTGGGGGGTTTTTTTGGAAAGATAGAGTAGCTTAAAATTTAAAAACTCCTTCAATATAATGCAACACATTAGCCGAATAAGTTTTTTAAAAAAAGGATCATTTGACAGATGCAGGCAAGCTTCTGATAAAATAGACCTGCAAGTCACAATCAAAATAAAAAATCATCAGAAATAAGAGTTTCCTACAAGTTACAAAGGCCTTTTTAAAACTCAGCGCTAGACATCACTTTTAATGGTGAGAACTCGAACTTGTGGGAAAATATACTAACAATATTAAAAACAATTTCATGCCAGTCTTTCCCCCTGTGAATCGGAATGATCCAAGTGTTCCCTATGAGCTCATCTATTCAGATGGCGCTGGAGGAACCAACCAATTAAATAAAACAAATCAAACTGATAACCACTGAAATGGGTAAGAATAATATTATACTGCTCAGAGAATACACAGTTGTGTGCATAGAAAATCCAATCAAAAATAGTATAAAGATGCATTACTCAAAGTAAAAAGAAATTTTCCTATATCACTGGATTCAAGGCCAATATATAGAAGTCAATTGCATTTTCAGATTTCCAGTTCTGGAGCAAGATGAAGTAGATGCATGTCTTCCTATTCCTTGCCTTCATGTCACTGAGCCTGATTTTATACTTCTGACCTCCAGAACGGTATGGTAATAAATCTGTGTTGTTTTAAACCACTCAGAATGTGGTAATTTGTCACAGCAGCAATGAGAAAATAACATAGCCACTTAAATTTTCTTTTGGTTAGTGTTTGTATAGTACATTTATAATCTTTCTGCTTTGTTAACCTGCCAAAATATACACAACATAAAATTTACAATTTTGATGATTATTAAAGTGTACAGTTCAGTAGCATTAAACAATTTCCCATGTTGGACAGAAATCGCCACTATCCATCTCCAGAGCGTTTCCATTATGCCACACTGAAGTTCTGCACCCATTAAACTAGAACTCCCCATGTGCCCTGACCACCAGCCCCTGGTGACCTCTCTTCTACTCACTTCCTGTCTCTAGGGATTTGGTTATTCAAGGCAATTCAAAGACGTGGAATCACACAACATGTGACCTTTGCTGTCTGGTTTATTTCATGTAGCATAATTTCTCAGGGTCACCCACATTGTTTATTCTTTTACCTTTAATCTATTTACTGTATTACATTACAAGTGAACTTTTTCTGGACTGCACATGATAGTGTCTTGTTTGTAGTTGTTTTCCTTAAAACAATCTTACAATCTCTGTCTTTTAATTTCTCCGTTTAGGTCATTTATATGTGATGTAATTACTAACATTGTTAAGTTTACTATTTCTCTTTATTTTTTTATGTTTGTCTACTCTATTGTTTGTTCTTCTATTTTTCCCTTTCATCCCTTTTCTTCGCTTTAAAAAACATTTTTAGTATTTCATTTTAGTTTCTCCTTTAGTGTTTTAAATATATTTCATTGAATGCTGTCTACATGGCTGTGCTAGATATTACCATATACAAAGCTAACTTTATTTTTTTTAATTTTTATTTTTTTCGGATGGTATCATAATTCAAATTCTGTATACATTACATCATGTTCACCACCCGAACACTAGTTATAGTGCATCCTCTCACATGTGATCCTAATCACCCCTTTTGCCCTCCCCTCTCCCCTCTTCCCCAAAGGTAACCACCAGTCCAACCTCCAATGCTATGTGGGGTTTTTTTGGTCATTTTTATCTTCTACTTATGAGTGAGATTGTATGGTATTTGACTTTCTCCCTCTGACTTATTTCACTCAGCATAATACCCTCAAGGTCCATCCATGTTGTCACAAATGGCCGGATTTCGTCATTTCTTATGGCTGACTAGTATTCCATTGTGTATAAATACCACATCTTCTTTATCCATTCGTCCCTTGGTGGGCACCTAGGTTGCTTCCAAGTCTTGGCTATTGTGTATAATGCCGCAATGAACATAGGGGTGCAAGTATCTTTATGCCTTTGTGTTTTCAACTTCTTTGGATAAATACCCAGCAGTGGAATAGCTGGATCATCTGGTAGATCTATCCTTAATTTTCTGAGGATACTCCAAACTGCTTTCCATAGTGGCTGCACCAGTTTTCACTGCCACCAGCAGTGAGCAAGGGTTCCCTTCTCTCCACACCCTCTCCAACATTTGTTGTTTCCTGTCTTGTTAATTATAGCCATTCTGACCGGAGTGAGGTGATACCTCGTTGTAGTTTTGATTTGCATTTCCCTGATAGTTAATGATGTTGATACTTAAGCATATACCTGTAGAAAATGTGTACATATGCAGCAGGATCCTTTCACAAGGACATTGACAGGAGAGTTTTCCCTATTAACCAAAATCATTTTGAAATTACATGCACCAAAAACGAGAAGAGAAAATTTGGTGTTCTATCTAGAAAATCAAATATTAAATGCCAAAGAAAATGCACAAACTAAATATCCAAATGGTCGTGTATATCCGTCTTCAAACATGGTAGTAAATAAATGTAAGAAGATTGTAAAAACTATTTGCTTAAGACAGTCCCATACACCTAAAGTTTAAAAGCAGGCATCATATATTATTTATGAATGTATACCTAAGATAAATCCTACAAAGGAAAGAAAAGAATTCTGTGAAATCCATGATAGTGGTTGCAAATAAGGCAATGTTAGATGGTTTTGTTCAAGATGGAAACCACAGACTCTTCTGGAATACCGGCAATCTTTTCTTGACTTTCATTTGATGACTCATAAGTCTACTTGTCATTACTGATAGATAGTGCTCTTCTATTCTATAAGCTATCTTTATTTGCCATACAATTTAGTTAGTTGGATGACAGCCACATCCTACTAGTGCTAATTCCTAACAAAGTAGCTTTAGATCAGTTATAGCAAACACTTCACAAATTGTCATTGTGTTTTCCTCAAGCATGACTTCCAACAGCCTGGTCACACTCATCTCAGTGCAAGCAGACAATGAGGGGCATTCCAGGTGAGAAGCTGGGCCTCTAAACAAATATTTTGGCCAAAAGCAGAAAATATGCAATTAAGAATTTAAAAAGAATTCTTTTGAGTTTCTGATTCTATCATGAACCAAGATTCTCAATTGGGGTGGAGCCCCCTTATGTAGACTGGGGTGATTTCAGGGATGGGATTCAACCACATCAGACATTGGTTTGGAGTCATACTCATGGGGGTGACCAAGATTGAAGCATAATCAAGATGCCTGGTCTTTTTTTGGACCCTGCTGAGGGGGAAGCAGATAAAGGTAATGGTATAGAAATAGCTCTCCTTTCCTACAGAAAACATCTGTCAGAAGTTGTCATGTGCCGTGTTCTATGAATACATTCTGTATGATTCTGTATGCTTCCCTCATCTTCACTGAACAAGACAAGCTGGGCCGGGGCAGTGCTTGGGTCTTCACATGCTCCCCCTATATTTTCTGGAATGGAAGTGGTGTGGACCTCAGAGAAATCAGCCCAGACCTAATTCTAGGACAACACAGTCCTCATGGCACACAGTAGCCATGATCCCTGTCAAATGGGGATCTTTACCTACCTGCTTTCTTTTTCCCAGAATTCTAAACACTCCCACCCACTTCAGCTAAGACTTTACATCTCTCAGCTCTATCCTCTCACTTCACCTCCTTCGGGTCAACCTTCTATGATGCTCGAATGAGTTATGATACTCTGTTATCTAATCCCCAGTCTCCAAGGATTTATTCCACGTAGCACATGGCATTGTGTATACTTACATAACCTTTATAATTAATTACTTTATGGCCATCACATCCCAAGACTAGTAGGGATCAGAGAACAAGATCCCTGTGAGTTACACACATATTTTAGTTTTCATGCTTGGTACATTGTATGAAATGTAGTTGACTCTTGTAGACATACTTTGACAGAATGGAGGTGTGAATAGATGGTAAATAAAAATACAGGGAGAAAAAGTTTTATTTATTTCACATGCACACAGGCACACTTAGTGCAACCTGTAGTAAAGCAAGCCAGCATCCATCCCTCTGCCTTCCTCTTTCATTTTTGTAAATTTGGTCCCTCTCTCTGTTCTCTAGACCAAGTTTTCCCAGTCTTCCATTCCACTCAGCTGAGACATAATAAGGTAACTACTAAAATGAGCCAATCAAAAGCAAAAACAAAATCATGGACATAGGATGGGATACACAATTTGGGTGCACAGAGCAAAATGAAAACTCAGGGCCTGATGTTCATATTTCAAGATGATGACAGCAGAGCATTAACTCAGCTTGGAGTCCTGTCTGATCACACAGCTCACCACCCATGAAGCCAGCTCTGTATGGAGCAACAGGCAATCCAGTGATTGCACATTGTGGTACTGACTGGAATTTTCTGAGAGTTTCCTGGTTGCTGGAACTTGGGCTGAGTGCTGCACACATCCCATCACTGAGTCTTCACCACTTAACTGTTAGGTAGAGGTCATCTCCTCCTTTGTAAAGATCATCTCAGTCTCATGAAGTAATTTGCCTGTAACACACTAGATTGGGGCAACCACCTATTTACAAAGAGGTCTGGCTCTAAGCTCTTGTCCGTTCTATCTTGAAGCTTCTCAAATGATTCCTACCCAAGCCTTTTCCTGAGTATCTAGCAAGACCCTCACTCCAAGCTTCTTGGTCCTGGTCCCTCTCTTACTCACAGTCTCTGTAATTTCAAGGAAGGCAGCTGTGTGAAGCGGAAGCCAAACTCCGTAATCTTGGTGATCTTGATTCCAGTCATAGATGGAAACTTACTAGAGGTTTGACATTGAAGAACAGACATAGTATCACTATGGCTTGGTGTTGTCATCAAAACTGGAGATGATATTTGAGTGGTGGAGAGGTTATAACAAAAGAAAAGCTCCAAAGGCAGGCCCTGAAATAATTGATACTCCACAAAGAGTAGCTCCTTCCTTTAGATTGTCCTTCTGGAAAAGAGAAAAATGTAGAGCACCTTGAAAAGTGGCTCCCATTTCCTCCAGGGCTCTTCCTTAACCAAGATCCCAAATTTGTGGGCCTTGTTTCCACAGCAGTGAGCATGTGACCATCCATGTCTGGAGAATGGCTATGCTCTGAGTTCTAGGATTTCCAGGCACCATGAGATCCCAGAACAAGACAGCAGTCCCCAGTCACTGCACATGCACAGTGACTGCAGGCATTGCAAATGCTCCCAACAGAAAGTGCCCCTGAAGGTGGTAGTGACAGATCAGGGGCCTCCATAGCTCACTCTCTCACTTTCTGCTTCTCTCTTTAGCTGGACACAGACTTGTGTTCCCACATAGATCCATCTGTACTTGGCCCCATCACAGTACTATAGGGGTCAGACCTGAGTCACAGTCTTGCTGAGTTTCATAAAAATATCTCTATAAGATGATCAATAGCATTCAGACAGCAAGGCAACATGCAGCTTTGTGAAGTTTTCAATGTAAGCAATAATTTGGTCCTTACATAAACCTCATGAGGAAATTACAAATACCATTTACATTTACATGATGAGAAAGTAAAGGTTCTGAGATCCAGCAAGATGTTCAGACTCACAAAGCCAGAGAGTGGAAAATCCAGGAAGGAGGCCAGGATGCCAGATACCACAGCTCAGTCTTGCAAACACTATACATTTCCTCCTTCTGTTAGTTTCTTAGAGCTGTCATAACATTACCACAAACTGGATAGATTAAAATTTATCCTATTACATTTGTGGAGACTAGAAGTCCACAATGAAGGTATCAGCAAGTCCATGCTCACTATGCAGGCTCTAGGGAAAAGTCCTTCCTTGCCTTATACTAGCTTTTGTTGGCTCCAGGCTCTCCTAGACTTATGACAACACAACTCCAACCTCTGCTTCCATCTCCACATAGCCAACATCTCCGCATGTGTCCCCACCTTCATGTGACTTTCACTTTATGTGCCTATTCTCTGCTTTTCATAAGGACAGCTGAAATATTAGAATAGGGACTGTCCTAATTCAGTATGACTTCATCATAACTTTATTAAATGTGCAAAGGCCCTATTTCCAAAAAAAATAACATTCCCAGGTACTGGCACTAAGGACTTCAATATATCACTTTAAGTGCCACCACGAGCATCCTTAAGACCATCCATAAGAAAATATACATAGAAATTAATTTATTAAAGCACAACATTTATACACTGCAGAGTTTTTTTTTCTTTTAACCTGCTGAAGGAAATTTGAAAAGACCTAAATCAGTAGAAAGACATCCCAGGATCATGGCTTGGAAGATTTAACCCTGTAGAGATGACAATACTCTTCTAGGCAATCTACAGAATCAGTGAAACACGTATGAAAATTCCAAAGGCCATCTCTGCAGAAATTAAACAGTTATTTCTCTAATTCAAGATGATTCTAAAAGACCCACAATGGCCAAAAAAAAAATCTTGAAAAAGAAAAAGAAGAGCAAAGTTGGAGAACTCACACTTCCTATTTTGAAAATTACTACAAATCCCCAGTAATCACAGCAGCGTGGTGTTGGCATGAGGACAGACATATAGCTGCATGGAATAAAATTTAAGGACGAGATAAACCCATACATATGAGCAATTGGCTATTGGTGAAGGTACCAAGATCACTCAATGGGGAAAGAATAGTCTTTTCAACAAATTGCATTGAGAAAACTGGATGTCCCCCTGCAAAAGAAGAAAGCTAGACTCTTAGCCAATGCAAAAATTTGCACAAAATGGTTGAAGAGCTAAGATTATAAAACTCTCAGAGAAAAAATAAATCTTCATAAACTTAGACTTGGCAATAATTTTTTAGACATGATACCGAAAGGACATGCAGCAAAAGAAAAACAAATACATGAACTGTTTCATCAATATTTAAAATATACGTGCACTAAAAAATATTATCAAGAGGGTAAAAGATAACCTATAAAATGGAAAAAAGGGGCTGGTCCCATGGCTGAGTGGTTAAGTTAGTGCGTTCCACTTTGGTGGCCCAGGGTTTCGCTGGTTTGGATCCTGGGCACAGACATGGCACCATTTGTGGGCCACGCTGAGGCTGCGTCTCACATGCCACAGCTAGGACTCACAACTAAAATATATACAACTATGTACTGGGGGGATTTGGAGAGATAAAGCAGAAAAAAAAAAAAGAAGATTGGCAACAGTTGTTAGCCCAGGTGCCAACCTTTAAAAACAAACTGGAAAAAAATAATTACAAGTCATATATCTAATAAGGACCTAATATTCACAATATATAAAGAATATCTTTAATTCAACAATAAAAAGACCCAATTAAAAAAACAGCTCAACGGGGGCCAGCACGTTCCACTTCAGCAGCCCGGGGTTGGCTGGTTCGGATTCCAGGTAGGGACATGGCATCACTTGTCAAGCCATGCTGTGGTAGGCGTCCCACATATAAAGTAGAGGAAGATGGGCATAGATGTTAGCTCAGGGCCAGTCTTCCTCAGAGAAAAGAGGAGGATTGGCAGCAGTTAGCTCAGGGCTAATCTTCCTCAAAAAAGAAATAAACAGCCCAACGGCTTGAATAGACATTTCTACAAAGAAGACATATAAATGCAGAGCAAGCATATGAAAGCTGGTCAACTCCCTAGTCATTAGGGAAATGCAAATAAACCACAATGAGATACCAATTCACACGCAGCAGATGAGCCATAATTTGAAAAAAATGACATGTTGATGAGAATGTGGGTGGAGAAGTCTGAACCCACATGCTTTGTTTATGGGAATGTGAAATGGTTTAGCCACTGTGGAAAGCAGTCTGTCAGGTCCTTAAAAAGTTAGACTCAAATTTGCCTTCTGACCTAGAAATTCTCCATCTACATCTCACTTTTAGGAATGCAAGTTTAGTAAGTTCTAGGTATCTGCCCTACAGTTGTGTGACTATATTTAGCAATACCATACTGTGCATGACAGTTTGTAAAGAGGGTAGATCTCAAGCTAAGTGTTTTTACCACAATGAAAAAAAAGGAAATAAAAAAACTTCAGACAAGTATTTGAACAAACACTAATGCAAACGTGCTCGTAGAAGAACTGTTCACAATAGAGAAAAAGTGACAACAGCCTAAATGTCCATCAACTGATGAATGGAAAAACAGCAAAAACAAATGTGTAAATTGTCTCCAACTAGTGCTTTTGCTCAAAGTACAGAGATAGAATTCCCAGTATCAGATGAAGAATTATTGTCTGGGGGACAAGAGGTGGTGAGGGGTCATAAATGACTCAGAGGTTTTCTTGGAAAGTGATGAAGAGAAAGTGCTGCTGCTTATAGAAATAAGGAAGGCAGAAAGAGGAAGCGTTTGGAAGAAACAAAACCACAGACCCAGGACAGGAGGGAGGTGGTGGCTCCCTCTGTGAGTCAGTTGACAGTATTATAAACATCTCCCCAAAGCCTCCTTATCTTTTTGGGGTCATCCATCCTGTGAGAGGCCCAGTGGCTCTTCCTGTGAAGCAAGGCAGAGAGTGGAAGAGTCCTTAATTTTTCACTCTCTTCTACTTCACATACAATGAAAAAATCCACAGTTCTGCTCCCAAGCCCTACTTTCCATGATCCCTATCCACTTCCACAGTCAAGTTCAGTTGACGACTCAAGACGTCTTGCTGGCACCACCCCATTAACCTCCTTCCTGCCTCCTATCTTAGGCCCTCACTATCTGATGAAGTGGTTTATATTCATGTCCCCAAACTTATCTGTCACTGACCCTACCCAGCTTAAAACCATCCACAGCTGTCCTCCTTCCTGCAAGTAAATTCTAACTATCTCCACCTGAGAATCCATGAGGTTGACGATCTGGCTGAGCTAAATTCTGCAGCCTGAGCAAAACTGGGTCCTCTCAACAAACCAAACTCATCCCAGTTGACCAGCTCCCCTCCCCAGACACACACACAACCTGAGTAAATACCATATTTGTCCCTTCTCATCAGTGGCCCCCTGTACCAATTGGAACATAGCCAACTCCATCAAAACTTCCTAGACCATGATAACAACAAAGAAGTCTTCCTGCCTGATCCCACTCACCCTTGAATGTATTTTTTTTGTGGGATTTTGTGGAAGGGTTACATGAGAAATTTTCATAAACCACTTAGAATACTGATCACTCATCATCTAGGGGTTGGATTAACATTGGATTTTTTCACTGTTTATATTAATATAGTCAACTTACACAACAGTATCTATAGAGTGGTGCTCTTCTCAAAACAACAATTTGCTCATATGGTCCTTTACTGAAAATTTTCCTGATGCTTAAAGATATGAGTCAGAAATAGGTGCAAAGTAAACAAGTCCTGTGTGACCAGAGGCCAACACTATCTGATTACTCAAAGTTCTTAGACTATTTCACCCTCTTCCTTGTCGAGTATGCAAGCCCCTCAGTACATTTGTGGTAACTCTTATATTTTCATGGTTTCTCCTTCTTCAGAAGGTCCCCACAGTCCCACATCAATGAAATTGTGATGCCAAAATCCTGGTACATCCAACATAGAGACAAAAAAGGACAAAATCAATTGTGGGAGAAAAAAACAAGTACTTAGAATCTCAATACTATTCTGGTAGGAGTAGAAACTGCTGCATTCAATTTGCAGAGTAGATAATAATTATCTTCAGTCTATTTGGGGAGTAAATAATTATAAGTTAAAAGGAAGAGACACACAGCTGTCCTTTTACCTGATAATGTGTTGTGTGTGTGTGTCTATCCTGGATTGAAATGTGTGCATATAAACAGTGATATATTTATGAGAGGGTTGACAGGGGATTCATTCATTTGAGACACAAGAGATAGGACTAAATCGCACAAATCATGAATATCTGCATTATATATATTCAATGGAATATTACCTAGAAGTAAAAATACACAAACTTCTAGGTTACTGAATTTGTGGGCATATAGTTTTTCATAGTATTCTCTTATAATCCTCTGTATCTCTGCAGTGTCTGTTGTAATTTCTCCTCTTTTATTTCTAATTTTATTTATTTGATTCTTCTCTCTTGTTTCTCGGTGAGTCTGACTAAGAGTTTGTCAATTTTATTTATTTTCTCAAAGAACCAGCTGTTAGTTTCATCAATCCTTTCTACTGTTTTTTTAGTCTCTATTTCATTTATTTCTGCTCTGATTTTTATTATTTCCCTCCTTCTGCTGATTTGGGCATGGTTTATTCTTCTTTTTCTAGTTCTGTTAGGAGCATTCTAAGATTACTTATTTGAGATTTTCCTTGCTTGTTGAGGTGGACCTGTATTGCTATGAATTTCCCTCTTATCACCACTTTTGTTGTGTCACATAAGAATTGGTATGTTGTATTTTCACTTCCCTTTGTCTCCAGGTATTTTTTTAATTTCCCCTTTGATTTCTTCAATGATCTAATGGTTGTTCAATAGCATGTTGTTTAGTCTCCACATATTTCTGACTTTCCCAGTTTTTTCTTGTGGTTGATTTCTAGCTTCATAACATTCTGGTTAGTAAAGATGTTTGGGAATTCTTACACTCATACAATCTCCCAAGGCTGAATAAAGAAGAAATAGAGAACATGAATAGACCAACCACAAGTACAGAGATTGAAGCACTAATTGAAAACCTCCAAAAAAAACAAAAGTATAGGATCAGATGGCTTCTCTGGAGAATTCTATGAAACATGCAAAAAAGATTTAATACCGATCCTTCCCAAACTATTCCAAAAAGTTGAAGAAGGTGGAACACTTCCTAACACATTCCATGAGGCAAACATAACCCTAATACCAAAACCAGACAAAGACAACAAAAAGAAAGAAAAGTATAGGCCAACTTCGCTGGTGAACTTAGATGCAAAAATTCACAACATAATGTTGGCAAACCAAACACAGCAACGCTTCAAAAAGATCATATACCATGATCAAGTGGGATTTATTCCAGGGATGCAGGGATGGTTCAACATCTGCAAATCAATCAATGTGATATACCATATTAACAAAGTGAGGAATAAGAATCAAATGATAATCTCAATGAGGCAGAGAAAGCATTTTACAAGATCCAAAATCTACTTATGACAAAAATTCTCAATAAAATACACATAGAAGGAAAGTACCTCAACATAATAAATGCCATATATGACAAACCCTCAGCCAACATCATACTTAATGGTGAAAAAAAGAAAGCCAGCCCCCTGAGAACAGGAATGAGATAAGGGTGCCACTCTCACCACTCCTATTCAACATAGTACTGGAAGTGTTGTCCAGAGTAATTAGGTAAGAAAAGGAAATAAAAGGAATCCAATTTGAAAAGGAAGAATTGAAACTTTTGCTATTTTCAGATTAAATGATTCTCTATATAGAAAACCCTAAAGAATCCACCAGAAAACTATCATAAATAGTCAACAACTTCAGCAAAGTTTCAGGGTACAAAATTAATTTAAAGAAATCAGTTGCACTCCTATACACTAACAATGAACTAGCAGAAAGAGAAGTCAAGAATATGATCCCATTTACAGTCACAACAACAAGAATAAAATACCCAGGATTAAACTTAACCAAAGAGGTGAAAGGCCTTTACACTGAAAACTATAAGATATTATTGAAAGAAATTGAAGAAGACATAAAGAAATGGAAAGATATTGCATGTTCATGGGTCAGAAGAATAACCATATTTAAAATGTCCATACTACCCAAAGCAATCTACAGATTCAATGCAATCTCAATCAGAATCCCATTGATATTCTCCACAGAAATAGAACAAAGAATCCTAAAATTTATATGGAACAATAAAAGACACCAAATAGACAAAGCAAACCTGAGAAAAAAGAGCAAAGCTGGAGTCATCACAATCCCTGACTTCAAAACATACAACAAAGCTATAGTAATCAAAACAGCATTGTACTGGCACCAACCAGACAAACAGATCATTAGATCCAAACTGAAAGCCTAGAAATAAAACTACACATCTATGGACAGTTAATCTTTGACAAAGGAGCCAAGAACATAAAATGGAGAAAGGTAAGTCTCTTCAATAAAGGGTGTTGGGAAAACTGGACAGCCACATGTAAAAGAATGAAAGTAGACCATTATCTTGCACCATACACAAAAATAACTCTAAATGGATTAAAGATTTGAATGTAAGACCCAAAAGCATAAAACTCCTAGAAGAAAATATAGGCAGTTCACTGTTTGACATTGGGCTTAGCAACATCTTTTCAAATACCATGTCTCCTTGGGCAAGGGAAACAAAAGAAAAAATTAATGATTGAGACTACATCAGATTAAAAATCTTCTGCAAAGCAAAGGAAACCATGAACAAAACGGAAAGACAACCCACCAACTGGGAGAAAATATTTGCAAATCATTTATCAGACAAGGGGTTGACCTCCAAAATATATAATGATGTCACAATGAACTCAAAAACTACAAAAAAACAAACAACCCAATCAAAAAGTGGGTAGAGGAAATGAACAGATATTTTTTCCAAGGAAGATACACAAATGGCAAACAGACACATGAAAAGATGCTCAACATCACTAATTATTAGGGAAATGCAAATCAAAACTACAATGAGATGTCACCTTACACTGGTCAGAATGGCTATAATTACCAAGAAAAAAACAATAAATGTTGGAAAGGATGTGGAGAAAAGGGAATGCTCATACACTGCTTGTGGGAATGCAAAGTGGTGCAGCCGCTATGGACAACAGTAATGAAATTTCTGAAAAAATTAAAAATAGAAATAGCATATGATCCAGCTATCCCACTACTCAGTATTTATCCAGGGAACTTGAAATCAATGATCCAAAGAGATTTATGCACCTCTGTGTTCATTGCAGCATTATTCACAATAGCCATGATGTGGAAACAACCCAGGTGCCCTTCTACAGATGAATTGATAAAGAAGGTGTAATATATATATATATATATATATATATATATATATATATATATATGCCATGGAATACTACTCAGCCATAAAAAAGGACAAAATTATCCCATTTGCAAAAACATGGATGGAACTCGAGGGTGTAATGTTAAGAGAAATAAGCCAGGGAGAGAAAGACAAATACTGCGTGATTTCATTCATATGTGGAAGATAACAAACACATGGATAAAGAGAACGGATTAGGAGTTACCAGAGGGGAAGTGGGTTGGGGGTGGTTGAAAGTGATGAAGGGGCACATATATATGATGATGGATAAAAATTAGACTACTGAGGGTGAGCACAGTGAAGCGTATTCAGGATTGATAAACAATGATGTACACCTGAAATTACACAATGTTATAAACCATTATAATCCCAATAAAATTACTTTAAAAAAAGATATCCTGCATTCGCTTACTTTCATTTTGAATTTCCAGACCGTGTTTGTTTTGATCAAGATTTGTTCGTTTTATACAATAATGTCACCAGTTTGCAGGTTATATATTGTGTTTCTAATTTTAGGTTATTCTCATTGTTAGTATAGATATTTACATTTATAATTTTGAACATTTTTTAAATTCTTCCTCTCCTTTAAATAAGAAAAAGACATTTCACAATAGCTAAACTTTTTTCTTTTTAATATTCAGCTTAAACTCCACCTTCTTTTCTTTTTTTAAAAAAGATTGACACCTGAGCTAACATCTGTTGCCAATTTTTTTTTTCCTTTCTTCTTCTTCTTCTTCCCCAAATCCCCCAGTACATAGTTGCATATTCTAGTTGTGAGTCCCTCTGGTTGTGCTATGTGGGATGCTGCCTCAGCGTGGCCTGATGAGTGGTGCTATGTCCTCACCCTGGACCCGAACTGGTAAAACCCTGGGCTGCCAAAGTGGAGTGCACGGACTTAACCACTCAGCCACGGAGCCAGCTCCTAGCTAAACAATTAGTACTTATTTTCTTGCAGGATCTCTCCCTCTCTGTCTCTCTCTCTCTCTCTCACACACACACCCTACAAATATTTTGTTTCAGCTTCCTTAAATTAAAATGTATATGTGCATGTATATCCAAATATAGTTTTCCAAACGTTTATTTGTTTGGCCATATTTTTTTCTCACTTTTGCATCTCACTTTCTCTATTTCATGTCTCTAGTTCTTTTGGCTTAATTACATACATTAGTTTTGCTTTAGTGAGCATGTAAACAATAAAATGTCTAAAACCTTGTATATCTTTAAATGCCTTATTTTCATTCTTTATTTTTCTAAAGATCCCGGAAAACATTATCTTAAGTAAAGGATATGATCGAACTGTGAGGAGGGAAAAATATATCTGATGGTTAAGGATCATCTATCGCAAACACCCTCCTCATCCCTCATAAAGTTGAAGCCTGACTTGATGGGTTTAACATGTGAGACATGAGTCCAAGCAGCCAGACATGCCCCACGTCTCCTTGTACTTAGGTATTTTTCCCCAGCTGACCCTTTAGCCCCTTAATAGTAATTTGGGTGAGTAGAATTATTCATTTTCAATTAATTCCTTGAATGTATTTTTCCCACATCTTTTGCTATTTTTTGAAATGTCTTCTTCCATTAAAATTCCTTCAATTTGCCATGATATATCAAAACTCAAATGTCATTGATATATTCGTGCACCCCAGCACTTACATGTTCTTTCTGCATCTCTGTAAAATGCCCACCATTTGCCTCTAGGACTGCTGCAGACGTCATTCTCACTGCTTTCCCCTGAAACTCACGGCATACATGGTCCTTCTCTTTCTAGTCCCCATGCATTTTAATTTTATAATTCCAGTTTCTCTGTATTGCATCCTACAAAATTTCCCTCAATATTGTACTCTAGTCTCATAAGCGGATCTTCAGTTGTACTGTCTCCTTGATGGAAAGAATATTTTGAGTGTGATAAATGAAAGTATTAATTTTTACCTCTAAGTATTTGCCAAATTCATTTCTAAAATCTATATTATTCTATAACACACCTTCTGTTGTTTTTCAAGAATTCAATTTCCTACTTTATTTTTTCAGATAATTAAACACAGTTACATAAAATGAGTTTCCTATATTGCAGTATTCTATTTCTTTGGATAAGATAGCCACCATTACTGACTCTGTATATTGTCTTTCATAGCATTATTCGTTATTAGGATTTGTCTTTGATGTCCATTCTTGTTGGATGCTCACCTCTCACACACCTGATTTCCCACAAAGAGTTTCTCCCAGGACTATCCTGACTTTCCTGGCTGAAAGGGGTAGACTGGTGCAGCTACCCTGCCCCGTGGCAGCCTCTCTCCTAAACTTGGCATCTGACTAGGGATGTGCCCAGCAGGGATGGTTCCACCATGAGCCCCACACTCACACATGGTCATATATCCATGTGAAACTATAGTGAATTAAATCTGTTTCACACACATGGGACATACCTCAGTTCTGACCATGGTCCTGGGTCAGTGGTCAGAGATAACACAGCACCTGCCTTCAAATATGTGGGAGTAGCATTCAGCTTCCAACTTTTACCTTGAGCTCTGCTCCCCTTTCTGCCTGTGAGGACCTGAAGCGCTTCTCCTGTCGACACAGAAGTGGAACCTTCACTCTAATGGCCGCTTGCTGGTCTCAGGCACCTGTGGAGCCTCAGCTTTGGCCTCTTTGTTTGTCACAGTCCCCTCTCTATTTTGGAGCAGTCATATCTCTTTTTCTACAGTTCACTGTGGCTACATATTTCAGAAATTATGTGAACAGCGTTTCTCAGTGTTAGGAGCAGATGGAGGCTCTTCATTTGGCATATCAATCATCCACCCTGACTGCGGAGTCCAACACCTTGTTTGTCTCACGTCTCAAACTCCACATGTCTTTTGTTTTTATTGCAGTAACATTGGATTATAACATTACATAGCTTTCAGATGTACATCATAATCTATTTCGAATTCTGTGTATATTACATCATGTTCACCATCCAAAAACTAATTATCGTCCATCACCACACATGTGCCTAATCACCTCTTTTGCCCTGCCCCCTCTCTCCTTCCCCTATGGTAACCACCAATCCAATCGCTGTTGCTATGTGTGTGTTCATCGTTGTTTTTATCTTCTACTTGTGACTGAGATCATATGGTATGTGGTTTTCTCCCTCTGACTTATTTCACTCAGCATAATACCCTCAAGGTCCACCCACGTTGTCACGAATGGCCAGATTTCCTCATTTCTTACTGCTGAGTAGTATTCCATTATGTATATATACCACATCTTCTTTATCCGTTTGTTACTTGATGGGCACCTAGGTTGCTTCCAAGTCTCGTCTATTGTGAATAATGCTGCAGTGATCATAGGGGTGCCTGTATCTTTATGCATTTGTGTTTTCAAGTTTTTTGGATAAATACCCATCAATGGAATAGCTGGATCATATGGTAGATCTATCCCTAATCAAATCACATACATCTTAATCAGGTCCAGAAGTTAACAATGATTAATCCCTCCCATGTCCCAGATCAGTGACCCCACAGCAACTCTGAGGAATGGAATGCATGACTAAATGCTGCAGACAAGGAAACTGAGGGTCAGAGATTGGATGTTAATGATCAAGGTCACATGGGCAATGGATGTTGAAGGAATATTTAAATAAGAATCATCTTGTCCTCCAAATCAGAACACTTTCCACTTATTGAACCCTAAAGCTAAAGACAGAACCCCCAGATGAGGAGAAGACCTCTGCCCAAGGGAGCAAATGGCGCTGAGGAGGCAAGAATGACTCAGAGATTTGTTCCCTGAGAGATGGGGAGGGGGGATGCCTTTGCAATAAAAAAAGAGAAGCCCAAGAAAGGGGTGGGATAGAAAGAAAGCCCACACTCCGGGTCCAGGAGAGGAGTGATGTTTCCTTCCCTATTTCACTTCATTTCTCCTTTGTGCTTAGTGTCACAATGACCTCGACCTGAACTGTACAGTTAGATGTTGAGTGTGTGTCTCTGCTGATTTGAGCTCTGCAGGCAGCAGGAAACTGTGTCTTCCCTGAAGCATCTCCAGGGCCTGCATGACCACTGTCCATGGTGAGGGCCCCACAGGGATGTGTTGATGGATGTGCTGAGGATGAAGGAGACCTCATGGGGGAGGCTCTGAGATAGAAGGGCATACCCTGGGTCACCCTCACCTGGAAGAGGTGTCTTTGCCTCTGTTTGCTGCTCCAAACTGTAAATGAAAGCCAGGCTTCTGGGAAGGGCAGTTCCCCTTCTTGTGGGGCTGCTGACATGACAACCCGGTGCTGGGGAGGACCAGCCTTCTAGTGACCACACCTTGTGCCTCTGTCTGTCTGTGGTCTCCTTGATCTACACAGCTGGGGCCACAGGGAAGAGAGGCCATGACTCCCACCCTCACAGCCCTGCTCTGCCTTGGTGAGATTGAGGAGTGTGAGGGGAAGCCATAGTCTGGGAGGGGCCCCACGCCACAGCAAGGCCATGGTCTGTCAGGAGACCCCAGGACTCAGGAGGCTCATGGGGAGGAGGGTTCTGTTCAGCTTCAGGGGCAAATCTCTTACAGGGAACTCTCTTCCAGGGCTGAGCATGGGCCCAAGGATCCCAGTTCAGGCAGGTGAGTCTGTCCTTAGGTGTCCCACGTCCAAACTCCTCAGTGGGGACAAGGAGCCATCTCAGAGAGCTGGGGATGGAGGACAGCAGTTCTGGGCTGAGGGATGAGGGTGTCTGGGAGGGTCCTGGTCCCGATACCTGTGGAAATTGGGGTGGGGAATGTCTTGAGACACAGCCTCTGATTCCCTTCCAGGGACCCTCCTCAAACCCACCATCTGGGCTGAGCCAGGCTCTGTGGTCCCCTTCGGGATGCCTGTGACCATGTGGTGTCAGGGGACCCTGGAGGCCCTGGAGTACCGTCTGGATAAAGAGGGAAGCCTGGAGCCCTGGGACCGAGTGAGCCCTCTGGGCCCCAGGGACAAGGCCAAGTTCTCCATCTTATACATGACAGATCAATATGCAGGGCGATATTGCTGTTACTATCTCAGCCCCATTGGCTGGTCAGAGCACAGTGACCCCCTGGAGCTGGTGGTGACAGGTGAGAGCACACTCTTGGGTCCCAGCCTCAGGCTCTAGCTTTAGGAAGGGCATCTGCTCTCAGGGGTGTGGCCCCTCTCACAGACTAGCCCTGGAGAATATGAGGGAGATGTGACCCCATTTAACACACTGCCTCCTCCTCTCCTAGGAATCTACAGCAAACCTACCCTCTCAGCCCTGCCAAGCCCTGTGGTGACCTCAGGAGGGAACATGACCCTCCAGTGTGACTCATGGCAGGGATTTGACAGGTTCATTCTGACTAAGGAAGGAGAACACAAGCCCTCCTGGATCCTGGACTCACAGAGACACCCCAATGGGAAGTTCCAGGCCTTGTTCCCTGTGGGTCCCATGATCCCCTTCCACAGGTGGACATTCAGATGCAATGGCTATTACAGGAAATACCCCCAGGTGTGGTCACACCCCAGTGACCCCCTGGAGCTCCTGGTCTCAGGTGAAGCTCCTCATCCCTGCGCCCTCTGTTCCTATGATCTATTTGGGGTCCTATCCTCAAGACGTTGTGGGCTGGGATGGATGTGACGGGTCTCTGAGGGAAGGTCACCCAGAGGGGATCTGCCACTCAGAGGACCTCCAACCCCTGCCCACCCTATTCCCTCTCACCCGGGGTCTAAAAGGTGCCAGGTTGGCAGAAGAGGGCTCTTGGTGTTGGCACAGGACAGATATAGGAGAAGAGTAAGAGTCAGGTAGGGACTCCAGGGTCAGCCTCAGCCCTTCACTCCCTTCCTGTCTCATTCTAGGACACAATGTGGAACCCAGACGCCCACCGACAGGTCCCATCTCCACAACCAGTGAGTCACTGAATCCCCTTTTCTCAGAGGGAGCACAGACCACCCAGGGCAGTTCTGAGAGTCTCTCTGAGGATCTAATGCCCCTCAGATATTCATGGACAGGTTTGTGTCCCAGGGGAGCTGGGACATCTTTTGTACATCTCTTGAATTTTTTCTCTTTAATTCTAACCATGGTGAGATACATGTGAAAGACTTCTTAGTGTCAACATTTGGATATTAACTCCACTGAATCACATCTATTATTAATTCACACTTTCTGACTTGTATAAGCCTATTTAGAAATTTTACATTTGTATGTATAATTAGAATTGATCTATATTTTTTCTTTTTTTATGTTAAAACTGGTTAAAATAGATTTGCAGGGTTACTTATTTTTGTGCTCACTCCATTTTGTAATATCACTGATTTTCATGTTCTCTTAGGCTTTGAAGACCACAAATGTGGACTTTCTTGGTTTTGGACATTTGAAATGGACAGGGTAGAAGTTATATTTTCTTTTTCTTTCATTTAGTGTTTATTGAGTGCCATTAAATATTACATAATTTTAATATCAAAGAAGCTGAGAAATTCACACATTCTTACAACTCACTTACCCAGCATTGTAGCATGAAAAAGTTCAAATATAAAATTGAATGACTAGTCTTCTCTCCTTGAAAAACGTCCAGGTCTGATAAGTTTCCAGAGTTCTTTCAAACAGGGAGAGAAAGAGAGAGAGATGATGGTGGTGGTGGTGGTGATGATGATGGTTATGGAAACTCGCTCATTTCTCCTGTCATTTCCAGCCTGTCTTGAATGTACCAAGCCCCCAAATCTCAGCTTTCCTTTCTCCTTTGGACCCTCCCTATTTCCCACAGACATGACTGTATTCCTTATTGAAGAACAGACTGAGATCTTTCTAGGGACCTGATCTTTCTGCGGCCTGTGATGAACCTAGTCTGGGTCTTCACATGGCTCTTCTCAGGCTCCTTCTATTCAGGAATCAGCTTCAAAGTCATCTCCATGTGTGACCCTCACTGAGATACTGTGTATAAAAGACCTGCGTCCTTATTAAATAATTTACTTCTTGTAATTAACCCAACCTACTCTGTATGGGTTGAATTTTCTCTCTTCTCTCATATGTATATGACCAACCTCTCAACCATGGATCCTGCGTCCTCAGTTGATGAATAAATGGAAGCTCTCATATCTGGAAAAGTTAGCTTACATTGTCCATATCCCAGAATGAACAGAGAGCATACAAGAAGTCCATTATTTCCATATTGGGAGACCACTTTTCTCAACAATCCTGATCAATTTGGACACATTCAAACTCTGTTACAAAGTGCCTCAGAAGCAAAATCTAAATTCAAAACACAAAGGGAGACTGAAAGAATCCAATGAGAACAGAGGGAATCCTTTTACAGCAGAGGAGGGGTTCATTAAGGGACTACTCAACAGTTGTCATGAGAAACAGAGGGAATTATAAGATCTCAGAGCTCATGGGAAAGCCTTGAGTTGCATCAACTCTTCATCCATGCCCACTTTTTTTTTTTTTTGGTTCTCAGAAATGCCTGACACCATCAGCCTATCACAAAACAAGTCAGACTCCAAGAGTGGTGAGTAGGAGAAATTCTCAGTTATGGGGCTGCTGCAGTGGGTAATGTCCTGTCAAGGGGTGGCAGGTGCCTGGGTGGACATCCAGGGATCCTCAGGTGATTTTGGTCTGCCCTGATCTCTGTGGCCTCTCTGCACACAACTCCTAGATTCATATCCCAGAGACTACACAGTGGAGAATCTCATCCGGATGGGCATGGCTGGCTTGATCCTGGTGGTCCTCGGGATTCTGATATTTCAGGCTCAACACAGCCCAAGAAGACCCCAAGACGCAGCCAAGAGATAACCATAAGAGAGAACAATGCGCTGTTTAGAGTGGTAGAGACTTGGAAAGAAATCTTGTATTCCCAGGAGGATCTGGAAGAACATTTGGGGCATATGTTGTGTAAAATGTCTGCAGGCCATTGGTAGGTGGAGGAATTCATGTACAGGGACATGTCTGGTCTCTTCTTCCATTAAACTATGGAACAGTCCTTCCCAACCACTGTTGAGTTATCTTGATGAGTTCATGACTTTCCTCCTTTCTGTGAAATTAGCATATGTTCCACATGGCAGATTTGAGTCCACACTTCCTTACCCTCTCATGCAGTGGTACATTTTCATGTAACACATATTTTTTAAATTTCTAATTGCCACATACCTTGATGTGTATTAAGGAGTCTCCACCTCTTCATTCAGAGTATGCAATATGTTTTGATAAATCAATAAATGTCTTTAACAAGGATTCAGCCTGAAAGAGAGAAATAAAAATTATGTCCTAACATCCACTCTGGATGCCACATGCCCTTCAAATTTCATCAGATTCTACCTGTGTAGTTTCTTCATAAATATCATTGGGAATCAAGACATTACTATCTGAAATGACAGCAGGGTTCTTACTGCTCTTGAAAAAACAGGGTTAAAAACACTAATTCAAGGCTTTCTTCAGTTTCTCTTCTGTATGTAGTCCCTTCGTGGCCAACTTTAGTGTGCCAATGTGAGGTCTCAGATGCAGAGTGATGCACAGAATTGATTTTACAAAACAGTCCAAGCCAGTATGACACCTTGAATTCCACCTTGCTGACCCCAAAGTGCACCTGTGTTTCCTTGCATTTTATGTATAATGATCATTCCTACTTCAATGTTGTGGCACAGTCTCAGAGAAATCACAAGGCCAAAATGTCAGCACATTCAGGAGAGGTACAAAGAGAAAAATGGTAAATATCTGTTGTGGGAGACAATGGTGAGCATATGGTATCCTGATTCTTTACTTGTAGGAGTGCGAAGTAGATCCATCAATTTAGAGAGTAGATGATATTTATCTAGTTAAATTAAGAGACACACACTATGATCTTTAAGTATATACCTTAGAGAAAATGTGTACATATGCACCAGGATCCATTCACAAGGACACTGAAAAGAGAGTTATTCACATCAGTCAAAATCATTTTAAGACTGCATGCACCAGAAAAGAGAGAATTTGGGGTCCTACATAGAAAAATCAAATATCACATGTCAGTGAGAATGAATAAACTAAAATTCAAGTGGTCCTTTGTATCCATCTTCAAACACAATAGTGAATAAATGTAAGAAGATTACAAAAACCACGTCTTTAGGATTATCCCATTTACCTAATGTTAAGAGGGAAACCTCATGTATTAATTAGGGCTGTATACTTAAGGTAAACTCTATGAATAAAGGAGAGAAAAGAATTCCATCAAATCCATGATGGTGGTTACAAATAAAGTGAGATTACATCGTTTTGTTCAAGACTGAAACCATAGAATTTTCTGGAATACTGGCAATGTTCTTTTTGACTTTTGTTTGATGACTGGGAAGTCTACTTGTCATTACTGGTAGACAGTGCGTTTCTTTTTTTCTTTTTTTTTTAAAGATTGGCACCTGGGCTAACAACTGTTGCCAATCTCTTTTTTTTCTGCTTTATCTCCCCCAACCCCCCCGTACACAGTTGTATATCTTACTTGCATGTCCTTCTAGTTGTGGGATACAGCGCGTTTCTATTCTATAAACTCTCTTTACTTTCCATACAATTTATTAAGTTGGGTTGAAATAGGATGGTGAGAGCCGCGTCCTACACTAGTGACTAATTCCTAACAAAGTGGCCGTTGGTTTGTTATAGCACATACTTCCCACGTTAACATTGAGTTTTCCTCAAAACATGACCTCCACCTGTCTGATCACCCTCACCTGAATCTAGTCAGACAATGAGCTGCTTTTCAGGTGAGAAACTGGGTCTCTGAAAAACCAGTCTGGCAACTCCTAGACCATTTACAATTAAGAATTTAAAGAGGGTTCATGAGAATTCCAGAACCCATAATGGCCCAAGTGACTAAACTGGTATGAATATACCCAGTGTGGACTTGGGGGTGATTTCAGAGATGTGGTTTAATCCAGTCAGGTAGTGGTTTTGGATCATATCCCTGGGCTTGGTTCCAGACTGAACTACACTCAGAATGTACGCTTTTTTATTAGACTTCAATGAGGGGGAATCATATAGAGCTCCTGGGAGGGAAGCTCTTCCCATTTCCTACAGAAAACCTATGTCAGAGATTCTCATGTGCTGTGTTCCATGAATCTGTTCTGTGTGATTCTGTCCAGTCCCTTCATCTGCACTGAACCAGACAATATAGACTGGGGCAATGCCTGGGTCCTCACGTGCCCACTCTGTGTTTCCTGGAATGGAAGAGGTGTGAACTGCAGGGAAATCAGCCCATCCCAGATCCTAGGGCAAAATTGTCGCCATGGAGCTCAGTAGCCATGACCCCACTCAAATGGGGACCTGTATCTTCTTTCTTTTTCAAGGAATTTTCAACTTCCCTGGCCAGTTTACCTAAGACTCCTCCACATCTCAGAGCTCTTTCCTCTCATTTCACCTCCTCAAGGTTGACCATCCATGATGCTCAGACTAGTTAGGATCCTCTACTATCCAATATCCAATCTCCAATGATTTATTCCACATAATACGTGTCATACTTCATGGTTACATATATTTTGTAATTAATTACTTGAAGCCCAACACATCCCCAAGAATAGTAGGGATAAGGAACTGGATCCATGTCAGTTAAGCACATATTTTAGTTTTCATGCTTGGTACGTTGTGTGAAGATAGTTGATATTTGTAGATAAACTTTGTCTGATTGGATAGGTGAATGGGTTTACTGAAAATGGAAAAAAATAAGTAAAAGAGTTCATTTCACACACACACTGCAATCTGAAATAATCAAGCCTGCATCCTCCCCTGCTGCCTTCCTCTTTAATTTGTGTAAATTTGGTCCCTCTTTCATCACCCAGACCCAAGGATTCTTCATTTTCCACTCCACTTAGCTGAGAATAAGGAAAAGCTGACAAACCCAAATGAGCCAATCAATACAAAAAGAAAATGATGGAAGTGATAATGGTTACATAACTTGTGGCGCCCAGTGTAAAATGAAGATGCAGGGCCTCATGCACAAATTTCAAGAGGGTGACAGAAAAACGTCAACCCGGTTTCAAGACCTGTCTGATTCACAGCTCACCACCCATGAAAGCTGCCCTGCCTAGAGCAATGGGTAATCCAATTATTGCACACTGTGGTATGGACCAGCATTTTCTGAGTGCTTCCTGGGTGGCAGGACCTGGGCTGGGTACTGCACACGGCCCATAGCTAAGTCTTCACCACACAGCTATTAGGTGGAGTGCAACTCCTCCTTCCTAAAGGTGATTTCAGGATATGAATTAGTTATCCTAAAACACACTGGCTTAGGACTACTGTTGATTTACAAATAGGTTTTCTCCTATCTCCTGTCCATTCCAGCTCACTGCCTTCCAACTCAGTCCTACCCACGCATTGTCCTGAGGACCTGGCTGGACCCTCACTCCCATCTTCCTTGTCCTGGTCTCTGTCTCACACTCAGTCTCTGTAACTTCAAGGAAGTCACTGTGTGCAGGGAGTGCCAAACTCTGGGGTCACAGTGATCTGGATTCCTTTCCCAGATGGAAACTTACTGGAGATTTGACCTTGAAGAACAGACACAATATCCCTTAGCCTTCGTGTTGCTGTCTTTAAAGTGCGGATGATATTTAAGTGTTAGAAAGGATCTCAACAGAAGAAAACCTCCACTGACAGGCCTGAAATAACTGATTCCCCACAAATAGTAGTTCTTTCTCTTACATTTGCCTTCTGGAAAAGACAAAAAATGGGATCCCTTGAAGAGAGGTTCCCATTTCCTCCAGGGCTCTCCCTGCACCAAGATCCCAGATTTTCCAGGCTTGTTTCCACAACAATGAGCATGTGACCATCTATGCCTAGAGAAAAGGGATGCTCTGAGCACCAGGATAACCAGGCACAATGAGATCCCAGAACAAGACAGCAGTCCCCAGTCACTGCATGTGTACAATGACTGCAGGCTTTTTAAAAGCCCCCAACAGATAGTGCCCCTGGAGGTTGTGGTGACAGGTCAGGGGCCTCCGTAGCCTGCCCCTCCAGCCTCTGCTTCTGTCCTCATGCTGTACATGGTTGTGCATCCCCATATGGATCCCATCTCTACCTGGCTCCCTCACAGTACTGTAGGCACAGACATGAATCATGGTGCTGCAGAGTCTCATGGTGTGCCCAGAGAAATATCTCTATAATGATGGTCAGTAGCCTTCAAATAACAAGGTGGCATGTAGTTTTGTGAAGTTTTCAATGTAATAAATAATTTGGTCTTCACATAAACCTCACAAGGAAATTAATAATCTTGTTTACATTTATATGATGAGAAAGTCAAGGTTCAGAGATCCTGCAGCATGTTCAGAGTCACAGAGCCAAAGAGTGGAAGACCCAGGAATATGCCAGGCTGCCAGATACCAGAGCTCGGTTTTGCAAACACTAAGCATTTGCACCTTTTATTAGTTTCCTAGGGCTATCATAACATTACCACAAACGAGTTGGATTAAAACAAATTAACTCTCTTACAATCCTGGGGACTATAATCTCACAATGAAGATATCAGCAAGTCCATGCTCACTATTCAAGCTTTAGGGGAAAATCCTTCCTTGCCTCTTCTCAGCTCTTGTTGATCACAGGCACTCCTAGACTTGTGGTAGCATGACTCCAATCTCTACCTCCATCTTCACATGGCTGCCATCTCCTCATGTGTCCTGTCTTCACATGACTTATTCCTTTTGTGCCTATTCTCTGCTTCTTATGATGACAACAGAAATCCTGGGTTAGGGCCCATCCTAATTCCTTAGGGTCTTATCTTAACTTGATCACATCTGAAAAGGCCCTATTTCCAAAAAGGTCACATTTACACGTATTACCATAAGGGCTTCAATGTATCATTTTAGGTAACACGATTCAATTCATATGAGTATCCAAAATAAAACATACATAGGAATTAATTTATCAAAGGAAGAGCAACACTTATACACTGTAGATTTGTTTTCTTTTGTTTTAATCTGCTGAATGAAATCTGAAAAGACCTAAATCAATGCAAAGACACTCCAGGATCATGGCTTGGAGGATTTAACGTTGTAAAGGGGACAATACTCTCCAAGGCAACCTACCAAATCAATTCAATCCCTTTCAAAATCACAAAGCCCATTTCAGCAGAAATGACAAAGCCGTTGCTCTAATTCAAGGTTGTTCCAAAAGACCCACAATAGCCAAAAAATCTTAAAAAAGAAGAACAAAGTTGGAGAACACACACTTCCTGGTTTCAAACTTAATACAAATCCCCAGTAATCAAAATAGTGTGGTGTTGGCATCAGTACAGACATATAACTGCATGGAATAACATTGAAGGACGGGCTATAAACCTGTACATATGTGCTGTTGACTTTTGAGAAATGTTCCAAGACCAGCTAATGGGGAAAGAATGGTCTTTTCAATAAATTGTGTGGGGAAAACTGGATATACACTGGCAAAAGAAAAAAGCTGGACACATCTCAAATCATCTCAAAATGGATTAATATAAGGATTAAAATTATAAAACTCTTAGAGAAAAACAGAGAGTCAATCTTCATAACCTTGGACTTGACAATAGTTTTTTAGTTATGACAATGAAGGACAAGTAGCAAAGAAAAAATAGACTATACCAACGTCAACAAATTTTAAAATATATATCAAGAGTATAATAGACAACCTAAAAAATTGCAAAAGACATTTTCAAATCATATATATAATAAAGGTCTAGTATGCACAGTATATAAAGAATACCTTTGACACAACAACCCAAAAAATGACTCAATTAAAAAATGGCCCAAAGGCATTGAAAGAATAAACATAGTTAATTTGTCCATACTACCTAAAGCAATCTACAGATTCACTGCAATCCCAATCAGAATCCTAATGATGGTCTTCACAGGAATAGAACAAAGAATCTTAAAATTCATATGGGGCAAGAAAAGACCCTGAATAGCCAAAGCAATCCCGAGAAACAAGAACAAAGCTGGTGACATTGCAATCCCTGACGTCAAAATATATTACAAAGCCATAGTAATCAAAATAGCATGGTACTGGTACAAACACAGGCACAAAGATCAATGGAACAGAACTGAAAGCCCAGAAATAAAACCACACATCTACGGACAACTGATCTTCAGCAAAGGAGCCAAGAACATATGCTGGAGAAAGGAAAGCCCCTTCAATAAATGGTGCTGAGAAAACTGGACAGCCACATGCAAAAGAATGAAAGTAGACCATTATCTTACTCTACACACAAAAAGATACTCAAAATGGACCAAAGACTTGAAGGTAAGGCCTGAGACCATAAAACTTCTGGAAGAAAATACAGGCAGTATACTCTTTGACATCAGACTGAAAAGGATCTTATTGAATACCATGGCTACTCAGACAAGGGAAACAAAAAAATAAATAAACAAGTGGGACTTCATCAGACTAAAGAGCTGCTGGAAGGCAAAGGAAACCAAGATCAAAATGAAAAAACAACCCAACAAGTGGGAGAAAATATTTGCAAATTGTATATTCAGTAAGAGGTTAATCTCCATAATATATAAAGAACTCACACAACAGAACTACAAAAAAAACAAACAACCCAACCAAAAAGTGGGCAGAGAATATGAACAGACATTTTTCTGAAAAATATATACAGATAGCCAATAGAAACTCCCCTTGTAGGTGTAAGTTTCAGTAATGCAAGGTTAATAAGCTCTAGAGATCTGACATACAACTGCTTGTCTATAGTTAACAATACTGTACTGTGCATAAAAATTGTAAGGAAGGTAGAGATCATGTTAAATAGGCACATGAAAAGATGCTCAACATTACTAATCATCAGGGAAATGCAAATCAAAATTACACTTAGATATCACCTTATGTGCATTAGACTGGCTATAATCACCAAGACGAAAAACAACAAATGTTGGAGAGGTTGTGGTGAAAAGGGAACCCTCATCCACTGCTGATGGGAATGCAAACTGGTGCAGCCACTATGGAAAACAGTATGGAGATTTCTCAAAAAATTAAAAATAGAAATACTATATGATCCAGCTATCCCACTACTGAGTATTTATCCAAAGAACTCAAAATCAACAATACAAAGAAATTTATGCACCCCATGTTCATTTCAGCGTTATTCACAATAACCAAGACGTGGAAGCAACCCAAGTGCCCCTCAGTTGATGATTGAATACAGAAGATGTGGTATACATATACAATGGAATATTACTCAGCCATAAAAAAGACAAAACCGTCCCATTCATAACCATATGGATGGATCTTCAGGGTATTATGTTAAGCGAAATAAGCCAGACAAAAAAAGACAAACACCATATGATTCTACTCGTATGTGGAATATAAACAAACTTATGGAGAGAGAGAACATTTTGGTGGTTAGCAGGGGGAAGCAGGGTGGAGGGTGTGCACAAGGGGTGAAGGGGAAAATTTATATGGTGTCTGACAAATATTAACGTACAGCTTAAATTTCACAATGTTATAAACTATTATGACCACAATAAGAAAATAAAAATAAAAAAATGGTCCAGTGGCTTGAATACACATTACTATAGGGAACATGTACAAATGCACAGCAAGCATGTGAAAGATGGTCAACTCATTAGCAATTAGAGTAATGCAAATAAAACCACTATGAGGTGTCACTTCACACCCACTAGATTGAACATAATTTGAAAAAAAATAAATGTTGGTGAGAATGTAGAAAAATCTGAATCCACATACATTGTTGATGGGAATGTGAAATGATTCAGCCACTGTGGAAAGCAGTTTGTGAGTTCCTAAAAAGTTAATCCAGAATTGCCATATGACCCAGAAACTCCCCTTGTAGGTGTAAGTTTCAGTAATGCAAGGTTAATAAGCTCTAGAGATCTGACATACAACTGCTTGTCTATAGTTAACAATACTGTACTGTGCATAAAAATTGTAAGGAAGGTAGAGATCATGTTAAATTCTCTTACAACAATAAAGAAAAGAAAAAAGAATTTCAAACAGGTATTTGAACAAACACTTTTGCAGGTATGTTCATAGAAAAACTATTCACAATAGACAAAAAGTGACAACAGCCCAAATGTCCATCAACAAATGAATGAAAAAACAACCAAAAAAGCCTGTGAATTGCCTCCGACCAGTGCTTTTGCTGAAAGCATGAAAATGGAATTCACAATATCAGATGAAGAGTTATTGTCTGGGGGACAAGAGGTGTGAGCAGGCAGAAATGACTCAGAGGTTCTGATGGAGACTGATGAAGAGAAGGTGCTGCTGTTTACAGAAACAAGGAAGTCAGAGAGAGGAAGTGTTTACAAGACACAAAACCACAGACCCAGACCAGGAAAGAGGCAGTGGTTCCCTCTGTGAGTCAGCTGACAGTATTATAAACATCTCCCTAGGCCTCCTTATCCTCTTGGGGTCATCCATCCTGTGATAACGCCATTGTCTTCTCTAATGAAGCAAGGCAGAAAGTGGAAAAGCCCTCAATTCTTCACTCTATTCCATCTCACATACATTTAACAAATCCACTCACCTTGTTAGAGTGGAAAACATTTGAGATTTTAGAGATTTGTCCACTAATGCCCTCTTATTCCTCATAGACATGCAGCTGGACATGGTGGGTTTAACATGTGAGACACAAGTCCCAAAATGTCCGATATTCCTCCGGTTTCTTTGTGTTTACGGATGGATCTGCTGATGAGAGTTCAGCTTTGCCCAGTAATAACAATTATGCTCAGTATAGAATGCTTTGCTCACAATTAATACCATAAAGGTATTTCTCCAGTATTTTCTGTCGCCTGTTTTTGCTCTTCATAAGTCCAGTCCCAATGAACTTCTCATTCGTTTGAGCGTCACTGGAAATTTCTCCAGTAGTTTTAGGATTATTTTTTAATTTATTCTCAATGTTCTTTAGCAAAGTCAAGATATGATTTCATTTTTGAATTCGTGAACTTTAAACCCATGCTGTTTCTTCATTTCTGTAAAAATTTCAACCATTCTCTCCTCAAGTTTGCTGAACATCATTCTCACTTCTTTCATCCTGAAACTGTGATAGATGTTTATTTACTCTTCTCATTCTTTTTCCTCTGTATATTCAGTATTTTTTTCTGTTTCTCCATTTTTGATCTGACTGTGATGCATTCTAGAAAGTCTAATCAATATTTTTTTCTGGTGACATCAGCAAAATGACAGAATGGGAAGTTGCAGCCCTCCTTCCCCCACAGAAACACTGATAAAACAATGATATTTGGGCCAAAATACCTTTATGTGAACTCCAGAATCCACTTAATAATTTGCAACACCTAAGACAAGCATAAAACCAAGACAAAATGCTTTGAACTGGATCAAAAGAGCAGTTCCACTTTTCCCATGTCCCTCCTCCCCCAAGCCACTGAGAGACCAGGTTAGCCCAGGATTTCTCCCTTGGATAAAAGAGTGGGTGAAGCTACATCTGAGGGTGCTGTCCCAGAGACCGACTGGTGTCTCACATCACTCAGAGTGTGAGGTGGCAGGTGCACCTGGGGCAGCCAAGGACAGAGGAAAGGGGCTCCGAGCACTGACACAGCCCTGGGACTGCTCCCCCAGGATGGAAGGAGAGGAGTGGAGCTTGCACCCAATGTCCTGGCATTTCAGAGCACTGCCCTATAGAAAAGGGGTAGAGAAGTTATGGTGGCCCACATAGTTCTGCGAGAGAAGAACTTCTCTTGGGAGAAGGTGCCCAGCCCTGAGACATCTCCCCCAGGAGGGAGTGAGAGAAGTGGAGCTTGCACATCCACAGAAAACATATGAGAGATTCCCAGAAGCTCCAACTGGGCTGATTGGTGATCTTTCCCTGCCAGAACAAGACCGTAAGGCCTGGAAGAGATGCCTGCTTCTTCCAGTGGGCAGACAAAAAGCAAAGCCATGAGAAACATGATGAGTCAGGGAAATATGATATGATCAAAAGAAAAAAATAAATCTCCATTAACTGACTATTAAAAATAAAGATCGAAGAGTTGCCTGACAAATTTTTAAAAATAATTATCTTAATTACTTTAAGTGAACTAATCTTCAACAAGGATGCCAAGAACACACAATTAGGAAAGCATAGTCTCTTCAATAAATGGGGTTGGGAAAACTAAAAAACCACGTGCAGAGGAATGAAATTGGACCCTAAGCACACAGCATATACAAAAATCAACACAAAATGAATTAAAGATTTAAATCTAAGATCCAAAACCATAAAACTGCTAGAGGAAAACATAGGTGAAAAGGTTCATACGTCAGTTTGGGCAATGAGTTATTTTTGGTTATCACACCAGAAGTGAGGGCAACAAAAGCCAAAATAGACAAGTAGATTGCATCAAACTAAAAAGCTTCTGCACAGCACAGGAAACAATCAAAAGAGTGAAAAGTCAACTTAAAGAGTGGGATAAAATATTTGCAAATCATATATCTGATAAGGAGTTAATTTTCAGAATATATAAGGAACTCATACAAGTCAATACAAAAATAATAATAACCCAATTAAAAACGGCAAAGGACCTGAATAGGTATTTCTCAAAGGAAGACATCCAAATGGCCATTAAGTATATGTGAGGGTGCTCAACCTCACTAATCAGCAGGAAAATGCAAATCAAAACCACAATGAGATACCACCTCACGTCTATTAGAATAGCTACTATAGAAAAAGCAAAATGTAAAGAGTGTAGGTGAAGACGTGGAGAAAAGAGAACCCTTGTGCATTGTTGATGAGAATGTAAATTGGTGCA
Source organism: Equus asinus (assembly GCF_041296235.1). Classification (NCBI taxonomy): domain Eukaryota; kingdom Metazoa; phylum Chordata; class Mammalia; order Perissodactyla; family Equidae; genus Equus; species Equus asinus. The sequence goes on from NC_091815.1 coordinate 38,509,092, forward strand.
GTCATTTTGGAAAACAGGTGGAGGTTCTTCAAAAAAATTAAAAATAGAACTACCATGTGATCCAGAAATTCCACTTCTAGGTATACATGCAGAGGAAACAAAATCAGGATCTCAGACAGATATCTGCATTCCTATGCTCATTTCAGCATCATTCATAGTAGCCAAGATATGGAAACAACTTAAATGTCCATCAACAGATGAATACATAGAGAAAATGTGGTGCATACATATAGAAAGGAATATTATTCATACTTTAAAAATAAAGTAATTCTGCCATTTGTGACAACATGGATGACACTGGAGGACACTATGCTAAGTGAAATAAGCAAGGCAAAGACGAATACAACATAATTTCGCTTACATGTGAAGTGTAAAATAGTAAACTCATAGAAACGGAGTAGAAAGGGGTTTCCAGGAGCTGGAGAGAGAGGGAAGTTGGGAGATGTTGGTCAAGGGATACAAAGATACAGTAATGCAGAAGAAGTTCTGGAGAACTAACATACAGTCATGTGACTATAGTTAAGAAAACTCCATTGTAGATCAAAACAGCAATCAAAAACCTCCCAAAAAATAAAAGTCCAGGACCTGATGGCTTCCCTGGTGAATTCTACCAAACATTCAAAGAAGACTTAATACCTATTCTTCTCAAACTCTTCCAAAAATTGAAGAGGAAGGGAGGCTTCCTAACTCATTCTACGAAGCCAACAATATCCTGATACCAAAACCAGACAAGGACAACACAAAAAAAGAAAATTACAGGCCAATATCACTGATGAACATTGATGCAAAAATCTTCAACAAAATATTAGCAAATCCAATGCAATTATACATTAAAAAGATCGTACATCACGATCAAGCGGGTTTCATTCCAGGGATGCAGGGATAGTTCAACATCCACAAATCTATCAACGTGATACACCACATTAACCAAATGAAGAATAAAAATCACATGATCATCTCAATAGATGCACAGAAAGCATTTGATAAGATAAAGCATCTATTTATAATAAAACCTCTAAATTAAATGAGTATCTAAGGAAAACACCTCAACATAATAAAGGTCATATATGACAAACCCACAGCAAATATCATTCTCAATGGAGAAAAACTGAAAGCTATCCCTCTAAGAACAGGAACCAGACAAGGATGCCCACTGTCACCACTCTTATTTAACATAGTATTGGAAGTGCTAGCCAGAGCAATCAGTCAAGAAAAAGAAATAAAAGGGATCTATATTGGAAAAGAAGAAGTGAAACTGTCACTCTTTGCAAATGGCATGATCATATATATATAGAAAACCATAAAGAATCCACTAAAAAACTTTGAAAAACGATAAATGAATACAGTCAAGTCACGGGATACAAAATCAACATACAAAAATCGGTTGTGATTCTATACACTAACAATGAAGTAGCAGAAAGAGATATTAAAAATACAATCCCATTTACAATGGCAACAAAAAGAATAAAAGACCTATGAATAAACTTAACCAAAGAGGTGAAAGATCTGTACACTGAAAACTATAAAACATTGTTGAAAGAAATAGAAGAAGACACAAAGAAATGGAAAGATATTCTGTGCTCTTGGATTGGAAGAATTAACACCATTAAAATGTCCATACTTCCTAAAGCAATCTATAGATTCAACGCAATCCTTATCAAAGTTCCAACAACATTTTTCCCAGAAATAGAAAAAAAAGAATCTTAAAATCTATATGGAACAACAAAAGACCCCAAATAGCCAAAGGATTCCTGATAAAAAAAAAAAGAACAAAGCTGGAGGTATCACACTCCCTTATCTCAAAATATACTACAAAGCCACAGTAACCAAAACAGCATGGTACTGGCATAAAAACAAACACAGAGATCAATGGAACAGAATCGAGAGCCCAGAAGTAAACCCACACGTTTATGGACAGCTAATACTCTACAAGGGAGCCAAGAGCATACAATGGAGAAAGGAGAGTCTCTTCAATAAATGTTGCTGGGAAAACTGGACAGCCACATGCAAAAGAATGAAAGTAGACCATTACCTAACACCATGCACAAAAATCCACTAAAGATGGATTAATGACTAATGTAAGTCCCTAAACCATGAAACTTCTAAAAGAAAACATAGGCAGTACGCTCTTTAACATTGATCTTAGCAGCATATTTTCAAGTACCATGTCTGACCGGGCAAAGGAAACAAAAGAAAAAATAAACAAATGGGACTACATAAAACTAAACGGCTTCTGTACAGCAAAGGAAACCATCAACAAAATGAAATACAAACTAACATTTGGGAGAAGTTATTTGCAAACCGTATATCAGATAAGGGATTAATATGCAAAATATACAAAGAACTCATATTTTTCAACAACAACAAAACCAACAACCCAATTAAAAAATGGGCAAAAGATCTGAACAGACATTTCTCAAAAGAAGATATATAGATGGCCAACAGGTACATGAAAACATGTTCCACATCATTAACTATCAGGGAAATGCAAATCATAATTACAATGAGATATCATCTCACTCCGATCAGAATGTCTATAATTAACAAGACAGGAAACGAGTGTTGGAGAGGATGTCTAAGGAAGGGAACCTTGAACGCTGCTGGTGGGAGTGCAAGCTGGTGAAGCCACTATGGAAAACAGCATGGAGTTTCTTCAGGAAATTAAGAATAGATTTACTATATGATCTAGCTATTCCACTACAAAGAACTTGAGAACAAAAATTCATAAAGAGACATGCACCCCTATGTTCATTGCAGCATTCCTCACAATAGGCAAGACTTGGAAGAAACCTAGGCGCCCATCAAGTAACAAATGCATAAAGAAGATGTGGTATATATACACAGTGGAATACTACTCAGCCATAAGAAATGATGAAATCTTGCCATTTGTGACAACATGGATGGACCTTGAGGATATTATGATAAGTGAAATAAGTCAGAGGGAGAAAGTCAAATACCGTATGATCTCATTCACAAGTAGAAGATAAAAACAACTACAAACAAACACATAGCCACAGAATTGGACTGGTGGTTACCAGAGGAGAAAGGGGAAGGGAGGAGGGTGAAAGGAGTGATTAGGCACATGTGTGGTGATGGACTGTAATTAGGCTTCGGGGGGGTGAATACGATGTAATCTACACAGAATTCGAAATATATTATGATGTGCACCTGAAAGTTAGATGTTATAATCCAATGTTACTGAAAAAAAGCATAAAAACAATAGTGTATCTCTGTGTAAACCATTTAAATACGTCAGTAGCATTGTTTTGACCAACATTTTTAGTATATAATTACTATTTTTTAATTCAGCACATTTTTATGCTAATATTTTTCTAATTGTTTAATTTTATCTTGGTTTCTATAACATGTTTTGGGTCTGAATAACTATCCCCTTCATTTAATTTTTTCCCTTGGAGATGTACAAGTTTGTAACACCTTGTAAATCTCTTTTTAAATTGATAAAATGAAAAATAAACAAATTAACATTTGTTTAAAAAATTTCTTTTTGATGTCCATTTTTGTTTGATCCTCACTTCCCATGCACCTGATTTTCTGAACACAGATTCTCCCAGGACCATCCTGACCTTCAGGGCTGAAAGGGGTGGACTGTTGCAGCTGCCCTGCCCCTTTGCATTCACTTTTCCAGCATCACATCTCATTAAGGATGTGCCCAGCAGGGATGTCTCCACCATGAGCCTCACACTCACACATGGACAGATGACCTTGCAGGGATGTACTTGATTTAATCTATTTCAGCACCACATGGGAGGTGGCTCATTGCTGACCATGGTTCTGGGTCAGTGGACAGAAATATCCCAGTGACAGTCTTCAAATATGAGGGAGAGGAAACAGGCTTCCATATTTCACTTTGCGCCCTGCTCCCCTCCCTGCCTGTGAGGACCTGGCATCCCTCTCCTGTCCATACAGAGGTGGAAACCTCCACTCTCATGATCCCTTGATTGTTCCAGACACCTGTGGCCACTCAACCTTGTCCTCTTTTGTCTGCTGTGGTTCCCTCTCAGTTTCAGAAATTTTTGTTTCTCTTTTCCTGCAATCGACTGTGGCTACATATTTCAGAAATATTATAACTAGGATTTCTCATTATGGAGCAGATGGGGCCTCTTAAGTGGGTACATCAATCATCCACTCGGGCTGTGGAGTCCGATACCTTGATCATCTCATGTCTCAAACCCCATATGTCTTAATCAGCTCTGGAAATCAACAATAATTGATTTCTTCCATGTCCCTGGCACCACTGACCCCAAAACCACTCTGAGTAGGTTCCTTACAACATGCGGCAGAGGAGGAACACAAGGCTCAGAGATTGGACGTTGATGCTAGAGGTCACATGAGTAGTGGATGATGAGGAATATTTAAATAAGAATAAGTTTTGTCCTGCAAATCAGAGCACTAACCCACTCACTGACCCCTAAAGCTCAAGACAGCTCCAGGATGAGGAGAGCTCCACCTGAGAACAAGAGGCACTGAGGAGGCAGGAAGGACTCAGAAGTTTGTTCCCTGAGAGATGGAGGTAGATGCTCTTGCAAGAAAAAAGAGAAGTTGGTGAAGGGGGCTTATATAAAGAAAGCCCACACTCCAGGGCCAGGAGAGGAGAGGTATTTCTTTCCCTTATTTCACTATATTTCTCCATAGTACTCATTACCACAATAACCTCAACCTAAACTGTACAGTCAGATGTTGAGCTTGTGTCTCTGCTGATCTGAGCTCTGCAGTACAGCAGGAACCTGCATCTTCCCTGACGCATCTCCAGGGCCTGTATGACCACTGTCCATGGTGAGGGCCCTACAAGGATGCTCTGATGGACGGGCTGAGGATGAAGGATGATGGAGGCTCTGTGAGGGAAGGGCATACCCTGAATATCCCACACCTGGAAGGGGCATCTCTAGGTCTCTTTGCTCCTCTATCCTGAGAACAAGAGCCAGGCTCTTGAGAAGAGGCAGTTCCCCTTCCAGTGGGGTTGCTGATGTGACAGTCCCATGATGAGGAGGACCAGTCTCTGAGTGTCTACACTTAGTGCATCTGTCTCTCCTGCTGGGAACTGTGGTTTCCTCCATCTGCACAACTTGGTCCAGAAAGAGGAGATGCCATGACTCCCACCCTCACAGCCCTGCTCTACCTCGGTGAGATTTGAGGAGGGGGAGGGGAAGCCCTAGTCTTGGAGGGACCCCACCCCACAGCCAGGCTCTGGTCTGTCAGGAGACCCCAGACTCAGGAGGCTCATGAGGAGGAGGGGTTCTGTTCAGGCTTCAGGGGCAAATCTCTCACAGGGAACTCTCTTCCAGGGCTGAATATGGGCCTGAGGGCACCAGTGCAGGCAGGCGAGTCTGTCCCCAGGTGTCCCAGTTCCTTCCTTCTCGCTGGGAACAAGGGAACCCTCTCCCCGAGAGAGCTGGGGGTGGGCAACAGCAATTATGGGCTGAGGGATGAGGCATCTAGGAGGGTCCTGGGGCTGAGAGCTGAGGAACTTGGGATGGGGAATGTCTTGTGACTCAGCCTCTGATTTCCTACCAGGGACTCTCTCCAAACCCACCATATGGGCTGATCCAGGTTCTGTGATCCCCAGGGATAGGCCCATGATCATCTAGTGTCAGGGGACCCTGGAGGCCCAGGAGTACCATCTGGATAAAGAGGGAAACCCAAAGCCGTGGAGCAGACACAGCCCACTGAAGCCCGAGGACAAGGCCAAGTTCTCCATCTTACACATGGCAGAGCAATATGCAGGGAGATATCACTGTTACTATCTCAGCCCCACTGGCTGGTCAGAGCACAGCAAGCCCCTAGAGCCGGTGGTGACAGGTGAGAGCACACTCTAGGGTCCAAGCCTCAGGCTCTGCCCTCAGGATGGGGATCGAGTCTCAGGAGGTTCTCCCCTCTCACAGCCCAGACCTGGAGGATATGAGGGAGCTGTGACCCCATTTAACACAGTGCCTCCTCCTCTCCTAGGAATCTACAGCAAACCCTCCTTCTCAGCCCTGCCGAGCCCTGTGGTGACCTCAGGAGGGAATGTGACCCTCCAGTGTGGTTCACAACTGGGATTTGACAGGTTTGTTATAACTAAGGAAGGAGAACACAAGCCGTCCTGGACCCTGGACTCACAGCGACACTCCAATGGGCAGTTCCAGGCCCTGTTCCCTGTGGGTCCTGTGAATCATAGCCACAGATGGACGTTCGGATGCTATAGCTGTTACAGGAACGCCACCCAGCTGTGGTCACACCCCAGTGACACTCTGGAGCTTCTGGTCACAGGTAAGGAATGCCCATCCTGGCCCCATTCCTGTTGTGGGGCACCAGACAAGTTATTGGATTTTTTGCTCCCGGGGAGCCCCTCATGAGAGGGTGGGGTGAGGGGATTAGGGGGATCCTGGGCCAGAGACAGAGGGTGAGAGACAGTGAGCCGTGGGGGCCAAGATGGAGAAGGGGATTTATGGGAGGACTCAGTCCCTGCAATCCACAGGTGGTCTTTTTCCCAGGTATGTCTAGGAAGCCCTCCCTCCTGACCCAATAGGGCCCTGTCCTGGCCTCCAGACAGATCCTGACCCTCCAGTGTCTCTCTGATTTTGGCTACAAAAGATTCCCTCTGCCCAAGGAAGAGGATGTGATCTCATTCAGTGCCTTGGCCAGGAGCCCCAGGCTGGACTTTCTCAGGCCAGCTTCCTCCTGGACCCTGAAAACAGGTCCCACAGAGGCCAGTACAGATGCTGTGGTAGACACAATCTCTCCTCCAAGCTGTCAGCCCACAGTGACCCCCTGGAAATCCTAGTGGCTGCTGAGGAGCCAGTGGGTCAGAAAGGGACCCAGACTCTGCACAGGCCCTGCTGGAGGAGCCTCAGGTAGTAATGCCAAGATGAGGTGTGTGGGGTTCTCAGGGAGGGAGAGAGACAGGGAGACAGGCGATGGGTAGGGAGACCTCAGAAGAAACAGGAGGGACAGAGACGAGGGTCTTCAGAGAGAGGCCTGGGGACTCTCCGTTCAGAAAAAAAGTGGGTGAGCAGCCCCTCACCCACTCTTCCTCTCTCTAGGACAGCTCCCTCACACACCCTACCTCTCGGTGCAACTGGGCCCCAAGTTGACCCCAGCAGAGAAGTTGAGGCTGCTGTGTCAGTCATGGGGCTCAAGAGGCACCTTGCTTCTATCCAAGAAGTGGGCAGGTGATCCCCCTCTGAGTCTTAGATCAAAGTACCAAGCTCAGGAGAAGCAGGCCTAATTCTCCATGAGTTCTGTGAAAGCCCACAGGGGCACCTACTGGTGCTACAGCTCAGACAGGACCACTCCTTACCTGCTGTCACATCCCAGTGACACCCTAGAGCTTGTGGTCTCAGCTAAGGGGCCCCTGACTCTGCCCTTTCTGAATCAGTCAGCTCAGGGCTCTGTCCTCAGGAAATCAGAGAGTGTAATAAATGAAGGGGCACAGGGTGAGGGCCCACAGAGCAGGGTTCATCTCATGAGAGGGTGGAAAAATGACACAGTCCTCCTGCCCCTGGGGCACCCCAACCTTGAAGTCTCAGCAGAAATATAGAGTATGGAGGGCTGAACGAGACATGGGTGAACCCAGGAGGAAGTGACTAGACTGAGGGTGGAAAACAGGCCCCCACCACTCACGTCCTGATGTCTCCATCTCAGAATCTGAGCCTCTGGTGTCCCAGGTCCCCCTGGACACTCTCCTATAGAAAGAAGCTTCTCCGCCCACAGGTACCGCTCTGCATGGCCCTCCTGTTCTCGCCTGGAGGCCTCATGCCACTTAGCGCACACCTGAGACTGAGAAAGGACTGTGCATCGCTCGCTGGGGTCAGTTAGGGGATTAGTGCACAGCACGTCTGTGTGTAGCTCACGTCTACTTTGCATCTTCTGTGCACACTTCTCTATTATGCTCTTTTTCTGAGAACTATTTAAGCCATATTTTGATGTATAAACTTACGTATTTAAATAACGTAATACAGATTTACGATTCAAAAATAAGTAATTCTACTATTGTTATTTGGATTAGATTAAATTCATATATTCATTATGGAGAACAACTTTTTGCTAATATCAAGTCTTCTTATCACACAAATTTTCAAAAGAAGTTTATTAATGAACTTCAGAAGCATTTTCAATTTTATTCACAAAAATTGTACCACTTCATAGCTTATTTTAAGAATAGCTCCACTGCTTTTCTAATTTATAAGTAAGGTGTTTGTTTCCTTTATATTTTCTAAGTAACAGCTAAGTACACATGAAGAAGCCCTTGGTTGGGGTATATGTCCTATTCACTTACTAAAGATTCTTTCCCTTCAATTATTTTTCAATTGATCTCTTCTGATATACCACTAAAAATTTCAGTGTCCACAAGTAAAAGGAAATTTCACTTCTTTATCATACCTATTTTTATTGCTCCAAATCCTCTACGATGACACAGTAAAATGTTCTTGAGCTTCACATCTGGAAAACAGCTTAACTTAGGCCCAAAATTAGTTTAAGGCAAACTCATTAAAAATCTATGTTTTCTGTCTATAGTAGTATGTGCGTGTTCCATCCAATTCATTTTCCTGTTTCACTGGGGTTTTGTTAAAAACGCTTTCTTTTCCAGACAGTTGTACATCTCCTGCACAATTATCTTTTCTCTCAGATTGATCACCATGTGAGACACATTACAAAGGCTTCAAACTTGGTGAGAGATTAACATGTTTTCCTTTTTTTATCCTCAGTCAATGCTATAATTCCACTGGTTTTTCCCTGTTCCTTGAGATTCAAAAACCGGAACTGTGGACTTCTTTGGTTCTAGACTTTTAACAAAGAAAGGTAGAGGTTGTCTTTTCTTTTTAATTAAATTATTTATTTATTTTCGGGTTACATCATATTTTGAATTCTGTGTAGATTACATCATGTTCACCACCCGAAAACTAATTATAGTCCATTCCCTCACATGTGAGCCTAATCACCCCTTTTCCTCCCCCCTCTCCCCTTCCACTAAGTGCCCAGAAGAGGGAAGCTCCATCTTCGTGTCTCTCTTTTTGGACAAACTCTAGATAGTCTGATGAATTATCAAGTAGAATTGGCTAATCAATTGATTTTTATCAGCCTCTAAGAGGTTGTGTCAGTGTTTACACTTTGATTCACTCTCCAAGTAAGGAAAAATAGTGTTTTATAACTCAATGACTAAACATTACCTTTAGAAAATACATACGTGCTTGTTGTGTGTATGTATCTATATATCTACCATTGTAGATATTACTAACTATGAAGAACGAATTAATGAAAGAATAAATGGATGGAAGACTCCAGGTGATGGTTAAAATGCACATCCAGAGGGGAGGGAACTGGACGAGGTGGGGTGAAAGGGCCTCAGCCTCAGATTTTCACTCCTTTGTGCTCCTGACATTCAGGAGTCCCTGACACCAGCCCCTCATCCCTGAAACCTGGAGCCCCAGCTGTTGAATAAGAGGAAACTCTCAGCTGTAGGGAACAAGCTTATGGCATCTTGAGTCCCAGACTGAACACAGAACATACAAGGACTCAACTGTCTCTGTACTGGGACACCATTTTTCTCTCCCAACCTGAACTCTTGGGGCACATCCAACCTCTGTTCCACTGTGACTAACAGGTTCTGAATTCAAAGAAAAAAAGGAGCCCAAGTGAATCCAATGAGGAGACCAGAGAGAATCCTGCTATAGCAGAGAAAAGGTTAATTAGGAAACTATAAATTATGTCATGATTAATGGGGTGACATAAAACACAGTCCCCAGAGGAAAGGCTTCACTTGTATCTCTTCAATCCCTCACCCATCTACTATTTTGTTTTCCTCAGGAGCAGCTGATATCCTCAACCCATCACAAAACAAGTCAGACTCCAACAGTGGTGAGCAGGAGAAAGTCCCAGTTCTGAGGCTGGGCTCAGAGGGTCATGTCTAGCCAAGGGGAAGCAGGTGCCCTGGGTGGACATCTATGGATCCTGGAGTGATTTTTGTCTGTCGTGACCTCTGTGATCTCTTTGCCCAAAATTCCTAGACTCACACCCCCAAGACTACACAGTGGAGAATCTCATCTGGATGGGAATGTCTGGGTTGATGCTGATAGCCCTTGGGGCACTGCTGATTCAGGCTCAACACAGCCAGAGAAGGACCCAAGATGCAGCCAGGAGATAAACACAAGAGGGATCACTACATCTTCGGAGTAGTGGAGCATTAGAACAAATCTGATGATCCCAGAAGGTTGAAAGAAAATCTGGACCATAAGTTTGGGGATCTGTCTGCTGAGAATGTTGAGGAAAGTAAATCTGGTTTAGAGTCAGGAAAATGTCTTGAGTGCTCCCCGTACAGGACTCTCCAGCCATTAAATGTGTATTTTCTCTCTCTACCATTGTCGACTTTCTTTGACTGTTTCTCCCTTTTTCTTACCCCTATGACATGAGGTTACATCCCAAGTGTCTGGTTTGGGTCCATATGTAAATCCTCATGTTCTCACCCACTTTTATGTAATGCAATTTTCTTTACTGGTAAGAACCACATTACCGGATGTACATTGTTGAGTCTCCCTCTCTTCAGTTCACAGGACTTCACCTGGTTTCAATAGCTGAATAAATGGGAAAATATCAGATTATAGTCTGGAAAAGATAAATCCAAATTTATACCTATTACCCTCTCTGGACCCCACAATCCTTTCTCTCTTCATCAGATGTCATCCGTGTCATTTTCCCAGAAATGTCATCACTTGGAATCAACACATTTGCATTTGAAGGGACAGTCTATTGTTGTGCTGCCTCTGTAAAATTTATTTTTTAAATCTCGGATTTGTGCATTTGCCAATTTCTGTGGTGTAAATCCTCTCTTCAAGGCCAACACCAAGGCACAAATGTGACTTCCCTGAATGCGGAGTTGGGAGGAGATGAACCAAGTCATCAACACGAATGTGTAAGAGCCATCTGCAGCACACCTCCCTATCAGCTCCATGCAGACCTGCTTTTCATTATTTTTAGAGATTACTATAATTTCTACTGCTGTGTTGTGGCCCAGTTTCAATGGAATTATGACACCATAATCTTAGCACATCCACATGAGAGGCAAAAGAAAAAAATCCAATGTGGGAGATAATATGGGTCACTTAGAATTCCAATATATTAGCTATGGGAGTAAAGATTACTTCAACCAATTTGGGAAACATATTGGAATTATCTAGTTAAAAGGAACAGACACAGAACAAGGACCATAAAGTATACAGCCTAGAGGGAAATGTGTATGTAAGCACAAGGTACACTCACAAGAACATTGGTAGGAGAGTCTCTTAGTATATAGAAAACAGCCATAAAATACAAAAAAAAAATCCATAAGTTAAAAAACAAAGACGGATGGTATATGTCCACTATCGAACATCATATGGCACTGCAAACGCACAGATTAAATCTACAAAGAGCAATGTATGTCAACCTTCAAACATGATGATGAGTAAATGAAAGATTGTCTTAGGAGGCATGCAGGGCCATTTCATTACATAAAGTTCAGAAAGAGACATCATTTGTCATTTAGGTAAGCATACCTAGACAAATCCAATATATAAGAGAAGAGAAAGAACCTCATGTAATCCATTTAGTGGTTAAAGAGTCGAAAGTTCAAAATGGAAAACACAGGCACTGCTGGAAAGCAGACGATGTTCTTTGTGACCCTCATCTGGTGACTCATAAGACTGGTTGTCATCCTGGTAAACAGTGCATTTCTATTATGTAACGTATCTTTATTTTCCGTACAATGTAGTGAGCTGGAATTGAAATAGGTGAAATCCACAGCCTGAACTATGTATTGAACTTCCAACAAAGTGGCTGTTGATGTATTAGATGGCAAATAGGTCACATCTTGGCATTGCAGTTGCCTCAAAACATGATCACCACCTGGCTGATTATCCTCACAAAGTCCAGTCAAACAATGGGTCCCTGCCTAGGGAGAAACTGGGCCTCAGAGGAGAAAACACCTTGCCCAGGATTGCTTTACATGCAAGAGAAAACATTTAAATTGCTATTAGAATTTCTGATTCCATTTTGTTCAATCAATCTGAATTGGCGTTGAGGACACCAATATGGACTTGGGAGTTATTTCAGAGATGGGAACAACCATGTCATGTCATGGTTTAGGGATCACAGAGAGATTGGTTCCAGATTGAACAATACTCAGGCAGCCTGATCTCTTCTTGAACCCCAGTGAGAAGGGATCAAGGAAAGGCAGCTGGGTGCAGAGGGTGCCAGATTTTTGGGTCAGGCTTGTTTTGATTCCATTCCCAGATGGAGACTCACCGGATGCTTGACCTTGGAAAACAGACACAGTATCACTAAGATTTTGTGTGTCTTACAAATGGTGTTGGACAACCAAATGCAAAAAGAAAGCATGCAGAAGAATGAAGTTGACCCTCACCACACACCACACACTGAAATGACCTCAAAATGGATCAGTATAACAGCTAATATTATAAAACTCAGAAGAAAATATAGGGACAAATCTCCATAACCTACATCAAAAGCACAATAAAACAAAAAAAGAAAAAAAAGAAATAGATACATAGGACTTCATCAAACTTAAAAATGTGTGTGAATCAAAAGACACTATTAATAAAGTGGAAACACAACCTGCAGAATTTGCATTTTATATATCTGATAATGGTCTGGTCCAGAATATATAAAGAAAACATACAACTCAACTACCAAAAAAAAAAAAAAGTCCAATTTAAAAAATTGGTCAAAGGACTTGAGTAGCAATTTCTACAGAAAAGATATTCTGCAAAGAAGACTTATTTCTGGAAATAGACCACGAGCACAGGAAGTTACTCATCATCATTAGTCATTAGAAAAATTCAAAATAAAATAACAATGATGGACATCATCAAGATGGTGTGATAGAAAGACTCGGTACTCATTGCCCACAGAAACAACAATTTAACCACCATCCACAGACATAAATATGTTTATGAAAGCTCTGGAGTGCAGGTGTGAGGTCTCAGCACACCAGTGGAGCTCAATATCTGAGAACCACCACATTGAAAAGGATAGAGAGAAGAGGTTCACTTCCCCTGAATCACCTTCCCATGAGCTGGCTCAGCTCAGCACAGAGAGAGACCCCTCCACCTGCGATTACTCCCAGTGGGAAGAGAGCAATGTGATTGTCTCTTTTGCAGCCTTTCCAGGTGCTGCATGAAAGCTCCCTTCTATCTTGCTGAGGGAATCAGCATGGCTGGATCCTCTAGAGGCAGCAAAGAGCAAAGAAATGTGGAGGAGTTCACAGTAGACAATGCGAGATCTCAAGGAACCCACAGACACTGCCAGCAGCCCACCCATGGACCCTGCAGCTGGTATGGAGATTCCTCAGAAAACTGAAAATATAACTACCACATGATCCAGCAATGCCACTCTGGGGATATAGCCAGAGGAAATCAAATCAGGCTCTTAAAGTGATATCTGCACCCCATGTTCATTGCAGCATTATTCACAGTAGCCAAAATATGAGAGCAACATGAGTGCCCATCAATGGATGTGTGGATTAGAAAACTTGCTGTATATATTTGCAGTGGGATATTATTCAGCCCTGAGGACGTAATGCTAAGTGGAATAAGCCAGACATAGGAAGACACAGATTGCATGATTTCACGTATATATAGAAGAAAAAGAGGGGGAAAAAGCTGAATTCATAGTAACACAGAGTAGAATGGCGGGTACCAGAGGCTTGGGAAAAAGAAGACATATTGATCAAACATTACAAACCATCAGTTATAAGATGAATAAGTTCTGGAGACCTAATGTACAGTGTTGTGACTATAGTTAATAATAATATATTATATACTTGAAATTTGCTAAGAGAATTCAAGTGTTCTCACCACATACACACACACACACACACACACACACATACATGGTAACTGTGTGAGGGGATGGATGTGTTACTTAGCTTGAGCACGATGATCCTTTCAAAATGTACCTATATATCACAACATCAAGATGTACACCTAAAATATATACAATTTCTATTTGTCAGTTGTACCTTAATAAAGCTGGGAGGGTGGAAGAAACAAAGTTTCTAGTTAACTGCTTGTTGTTTTACAGAAGTAAGGAATTTGCAGCTAGTACAAGGCCTAAAAAATATTAGTGGGAGACACATTGACTATTCCATCTGCAGAGTTTTATAACGCTAATATTTATATATCATCTTGAGAAGAGAAGATTCCTTGTTATAAGTTGAATAATAACTATGACTTACAAAATGCAGGAAGGTCTGCTAAAATCTTTACATGATTGTAGATTTTAGGAAAACTAAATGTGTTGTTTAGACACGAGGTTTGTTCAGTGACATGGCTCAGTTCAGACCCTCAGGACCTGTCACCCTTAGGGTGAGAAAATCTGGTCATCTTCCATGTGGACTATACAACCTATGATGTGGGGACACTGCCCACCACATCCTGTGAATTTGTCAGCTTTGCTCAGCTCCTGCCTCCTGTATAACAGAAGCAGCACCATGTTGCCCAAATTATTTAGCTTCCTGGGTGTTGGTGAGTCCTGTAAGGGAAAGGAGAAGAGGGTCATGGTGGAAATCTGGCCTTCTTCATGGCATATGACCAAGTTCCATGGATAGAGCTGCATCAAGCCTGGGATCCATTGGAGATGAATCCTCTCTGGTGTGGTTTCCTTCCAGGATCTGTCTGAGCCAGAGGATCTGGACTCACGTGGGCGAGTCCTCCACATTCCCTCATTACTGTGTGGATCAAAAACAGCAGGTTTTACCCAGACCTGTTGGGGGAGCAGAGGAGTTGATGCTGATGAGGATGACACTGGGGGACCCATGCTGAGACTTCTAGAAATACAAGGAGAGCAGCATGCCCTGTGGATCCTAGGGTCTTATTTTGTCCTGGAAACTCTACCTACTCATGAGAGGATAAATCAGCTCAGTATTCACCTGAAGGAGGGTGTGAATTTCTGAAACTTGGGTCGGGGTAGATGACTGTCATCTCCATAATGAGAGAGGGACAAAATACTGGACCCACAGAGCCCTCCTAGAACCAGGACTCTACACTCCTTTCAACATGTCCTTGAAATTAGGATCTGCAGGGCCTCCCACTAGACCTAGTTTGGGGGAAGGGAGTGGTCAGCAGGCAGGGCCAGCTGGACCTAGAGGCACACTCTAATGTAGGAGAACTTAACAGAATATCAGGGTTCATATTTCACCTCATTTTCATCAAGTAAAACTTGCTCCTTTCTCCCACATATAAGTGTTATTATTTAAGATTGTGTTTTCAGAGAAACTTTGTTCAAGATTTTATTAACACTCTTGCACGAGCAACAAAATCAAGAATACGCCAGTGGAGGATGTCAGCAACATGGAGTCAGCTGCTCCCTTTGCCTCTCCCCCTTTTGAACCACAACTAAATGGACATTCACTGACCAATGGAGGAAGCCCACACTGCACAACAGGATGCCTGAGAGACACACGCATCTATACACCTGAGAGTGGATGGACTGGCTCCCTGGGAAGCTGCAGAGATAGATGAGCATGCCCTGATCTCCCCAGTAACCCTGTGCACACATGAATGCTTTCCAACCTGGTGCAAGCACACAGAAAGTGGGAACACACACAGGAGTGACCTTAGGAGGAGGCAGCAGTAACCCTTCGACCACACTGGTGTTCACTTTCCTGGCATGGAGGGAGGGTCCACCACATCCCTGTGCTGTCAAGAAGAAGTTGTAACTCATCCCAGAGAGGAAGCCCCACTCACCAAGCACAGTGGCCCTGCAGACCACCATCCACTATAAACACAGAGCTCGGCAGATCTATGCACTGAGCCAAATGTTTCCCAGGCAGATGTGCAAGCACTCCCAGAGAAGCTGAGCCTCCAGAGAGGGAACGCATCCCAGAAGGCTGCGAGAATAGGTGCGGTAGATCTGAGCCCACTGATGATCACATTCTGGTGGGGCAGGGGAGCTCAGAGTGCCCCTGAGGTGCCAAAGAGTGGTGCTAGCCCAGTGAGGAAGCCCTGCCTGACAAGGACAGTCCACACAAGTTTCTGTACTGAGACAAGCACACATAATACCCCCAGAGCTTATAGCAGACCGGGTGGGGCCAGAAACGCTGCTCTTGCTTCCCTCTAGTGGTTACAGGGGGAATCTGTGTCCTAAGAATACCACAAATGACCTGACAAAATGTTAGTTCATCAAACACCATGAGAAACTGCAGCAACAATTCAGACCAAAAAGAAAATGACAATTCTCCAGAAACCAACACTGAAGACACAGAAATATGCAACCTAAATGATAGAGAATTCAAAATACCCATCATAAAGGAGCTCAATGACTTACAAGAAAACGTGGAAATAAAATTCAAGGAGCTCAACAATAAAATGATTCTCTTCACCAAAGAGATTGAAACTATAAAAAAAATCAAACAGAAATTCTGGATATGAAAAACACAATTAATGAAATAAAAAGTGATCTAGAATCATTAAGAAATAGAACTGATCTTATGGAGGAAGAAAATAGTCTTCTTGAGGATAAAAATGTAGAAATTTTACAGGTGGAGGAGGAGACAGAACTAAGATTTTTTTTTTAAATGAAAGAATTCTTCAAGAAATACTCTACTCAATTAGGAAAAGCAACATAAGGATTATAGGTATTCCAGAGTGAGAAGAGAGGCAGAAAGGAGCAGAGAGCTTGTTCAAAGAAATAATTTCTGAGAACTTTCCAAAGCTCTCATCCCCAAAAGGGGATGATTTCAGATCTACAGATAAGTGAAACTAATCAAACACCCAGCTTCAGCAATGCTAAAAGACCCTCTCCAAGGTGTATAATAGTAAAAATGGCAGAAGTTTGTGATAAAGAAAAAATATTAGGAGCAGCAAGGCAGAAGAAAGTAATGTACAAAGGAAATCCTATCAGGTTTTCAGTGGATTTCTCAGCAGAAACCCTACAGGCTAGGAGAGAATGGAATGGTATATTCAAAATACTGAAAGACAAAATCTCTCAGCAAAGAATACTCTATCCAGAGAAACTTTCCTTCAGATATGATGAAGAAGTAAAAGCTTTCTCAGATAAACAAAAGCTGAAGGAGTTCATTGCCACTAGACCTCCCCTACAAGAAATAACTAAAGATGACCTCACAGCAGCAACAAAAAGGCAAAGGTCTGCAAAGGTGTGAGCAAGGAGATAAACAGACAGACATGATCAGATACCTGTAGCTCTCTACCAGAACAGCGAGACAAAGACTCAATTACAACTTAAAAGAAAAGGGGAAAGAAAGCATCAAAATTAATGATAAAGCTATTTTGGGAGGTGGGACCAAGATGGCAGAGTGAGTGATCTTCTTTGTCTCTCCCCCATCGAATCTACAACTAATTGGACATCCACCAATTAACAAAGGATATCCAGATAGCATCTCAAGACGCCTAAGAGACTCACGCTGCTATACATCGGAAGGCAGACGGACTTCCCCCTGGGAGGAGGTGGAAATAGGTGAAAACTCTCCTACCCCCGACCCCCAAACCCCGGACAGACTAGTTCCTGCAAGAGGCTCTCTTCCAGCGGACTCCCCCATAGCATCGCCACGCACCAAGAGTGGGAGTGTGCACTCACCAGCGGAGCAACGGTGGAAACAGGTGACAACAGCCCTACCTAAGCCCCCTGCAACTACACCTAAGCCCAGGGGGAGTCACCAGGGTCCCGCACCCACTGGCAGGGAAGGCCTCTGCTTGCCATTAGCAGGGAGGCCCCACCCAGAAACCAGAACAAAGGAAAGCTCCTGGTGGGAGGATTCCCCGGCACGGCAACAGACCACCAGCTGCCGCTGGGCCCACAGTCTCTGACGCACAGGTCGGTGCAGAGGGCACCTGGACTTCCCATGGACATGCTTGTGGACAGGGTTGGAGCTCCAGCGCCCAGTTCTGCGGCCCAGGGGGAAGCTCCAGAGTCCCACACCCCTGCCCCCCTGCAGGGAAAGCCTCTGCTCCCCATTAGCAGGGAGGCCCCACCCAGAAACCAGAACAAAGGGAAGCTCCCAGCAGGCGGATTCCCTGGCATGGCACCAGACCACCAGCTGCTGCTGGGCCCACGGTCTCCGACCCTGCATGGGTCGGTGCAGGGGGTGCCTGGACTTCCCGTGGATGTGCTTGGGGAATGGATGGGGCTCCAGTGCCCAGCTCTGCAGCCCAGGGCGAGGCTCCAGGGTCCTGCACCCCCCCGGCAGGGAGAGCCACTTCTCGCCATTGGCAGGGAGGCTCCACCCAGCATTCGGAACACCAGGAAGCTCCCTAGAGTAGAATTCCCTGCAAGACAGCAGGTTACCAGTCACCGCCAGGCCCACGGACTCTGACCGTGTCCCAGATGAAGCAAGGGGCTCCCAGAGATCCCGTGAGACTGGTGTGGGGCAGAGTGGAGCTCCAGTGAAATGGCTACATGGCCCAGGGGGGAACTCCAGGTTCCTACAGCAGCTTCAGCAAAAGCCTCTGCACAGCACTAGTGGAGAGGTCCCGACTGGCAATCGCAAGGTGGGAAGGCCCTGGGGCAAAAGTAGCACAGCTAGGTGAGCTAACAACAGACTGCAGAAGATACCCATAGCTCTTCTGGGACCTATAGTGGACAAGTGTGATCTTGTGGGCTCTGTCAGTGACAAAGCTGCAATTATAGGTGATCCTGCTCCCAGCTGCTGGGAAAGCCCATAACATCACTGCAGACCACAAGGAGGGAGCGCGTCTAAGTGGGCTGCAACAGTAGGCACCAGCAGCCCGAGGCCCCCTTGAGATTGCCCCCACAACCGACGAGGGACCCCACAGGACCACTGTGACTATGAGGAGGGGTCCAGGTCCAGTCAGTAACAGCAGACAGGGTTCCTGGTTGGTGCAGTCTAAACAGCTGCCCCCCCCCAAAAACATTCACAACAAGTGGAAGCAGCAACTAAACTCTATCTCTATGCGGAGGCACAAATCCATGCCATCAAGCAGTATGAAAAAATATATTAAATCTCCAGAACAGAAGGAAAATGATAAGCACCCAGAAAACAATCCCAAAGACAATGAAATCTATAACCTAAATGATGATGATTTCAAAACTGCCATTATTAAAAAACTCAACGAGTTAAAAGAGAATTCAGATAGACAACTCAATGAGTTCAGGAGCTATGTCACAAAAGAGCTGAACACTATAAAGAAGAACCAATTAGAAATACTGGAGATGAAGAACACAATGGAGGAGATCAAGAAAAATCTGGACTCTCTGAACAGTAGGGTCAATAATATGGAGGACAGAATTAGCAATTTGGAGGATAGGAATAAAGAAATGCTGCAGACAGAGGAGGAGAGAGAACTAAGACTAAAAAGAAATGAAGAAACTCTCCGAGAATTATCCGACTCAATTAGGAGATGCAACATAAGGATTATAGGTATACCAGAGGGAGAAGAGAAGGAGAAGGGGGCAGAAGGCCTGTTCAAAGAAATAATAGCTGAGAACTTTCCAAGCTTTGGAAAAGAGATGGAACTTCATGTGACAGAAGCCAATAGATCTCCAAACTTTACTAATGCAAGAAGACCAACCCCAAGGCATATAGTAGTGAAACTAGCAAAAGTCAACAACAAAGAGAAAATACTAAGGGCAGCCAGGCAGAAGAAAATAACTTACAAAGGAAACCCCATAAGGCTATCAGCAGATTTCTCAGGAGATACCTTACAGGCTAGAAGAGATTGGAATGAAATATTCAAAACTCTGAAGGACAAAAACCTGCAGCCAAGAATACTCTACCCAGCGAAAATATCCTTCCAATACGATGGAGAAATAAAAACTTTCCCAGATAAACAAAAGTTACGGGAGTTCATTGCCACAAAACCTCCTCTTCAAGAAATGCTCAGGAACAACCTCATTCCTGAAAAATCAAAAAAAGGAAAGGGGTTACAAAATCCAGAACAAAGGAGATAAGCAGAAGGACAATAATACAAAGTAACAGCTCTCCATCAGGACAAAATGCAAAAGAACCAGAAAACAAGTGATAAAATGGCAACAATAATCACTCTAAATGTGAATGGATTGAACTCTCCAATCAAAAGGCAGAGTGGCAGGATGGATCAAAGAACAAGATCCAATAATATGCTGCCTCCAGGAAACGCACCTCAGCCCCAAAGACAAACACAGACTCAAAGTGAAGGGATGGATGACAATACTCCAAGCTAATAATGAACAAAAGAAAGCAGGTCTTGCCATACTTATATCAGACAAAGTAGACTTCAAAGCAAAACAGATAAAGAAAGACAAAGAGGGGCAGTATATAATGATAAAAGGGATGCTCCACCAAGATGACATAACACTTATAAATATATACGCACCTAACACAGGAGCACCAAAATTCATAAAGAAACTATTAACAAAACTAAAAGGAGACATCAACAGCAATACAATAATAGTGGGGGACCCCATTAACATCAATGGACAGATCATCCAGACAGAAAATCAACAAGGAAATTATAGAATTAAATGAAAAATTAGATCAGGTGGACCTAATAGATATATATAGGACACTTCATCCAAAAACAGCAGGTTACACATTCTTCTAAAGTGCGCATGAACATTCTCAAGGATAGACCATATCTTGGGAAACAAAGCAAGCATCAATAAGTTCAAGAGGGTTGAAATAATATCAAGCATCTTTTCTGATCATAATGCTATGAAACTAGAAATCAACTACAAGAATAAAGCTGGGAAAAAGCCAAAAATGTGGAGACTAAACAACATGCTACTGAGCAAACAATGGATTATTGAAGAAATTAAAGAAGAAATCAAATATTATCTGGAGACAAATGAAAATGAAATCACACTGTACCAAATTATTTGGGATGCAGCAAAGGCAGTCCTAAGAGGGAAATTCATTGCAATAGAGGCTCACCTCAATAAACAAGAAAAATCTTACATAAACAACCTCAAAGGACACCTAGCGGACTTAGAAAAAGAAGAACAAACAAAGCCCAAAGTCAGTAGAAGAAGGGAAATAATAAAAATTAGAGCAGAAATAAATGATATTGAAACAAAAAAAGACAGTAGAAAGGATCAATGAAACAAAGAGTTGATTCTTTGAAAAAATTAACAAAATCAGCAAACCCTTAGCCAGACTCACTAAAAAAAAAAAAAGAGAGAGGTCTCAAATAAATAAAATTAGAAACGAGGGAGGAGAAATCACAACAGATACCGAAGAAATACAAAGGATCATAAGAGAATACTATGAAAAACTATATGCCAACAAATTGAACAACCTAGAAGAAATGGATAAATTCCTAGACTCATACAACCTCCCCAAACTGAATCAAGAAGAAGTAGAGAATCTGAATAGACCAATCACAAGTAAAGAAATAGAAACAGTAATCAAAAACCTCCCCAAAAATAAGAGTCCAAGACCAGACGGCTTCTCTGGAGAATTCTACCAAACATTCAAAGAAGACTTAATACCCATCCTTCTCAAACTATTCCAGAAAATAGAGGAAGATGGAACACTCCCTAATACATTCTATGAAGCCAACATCACTCTGATCCCCAAACCTGACAAGGACAACACAAAGAAGGAAAACTACAGGCCAATATCACTGATGAACATAGATGCAAAAATCCTCAACAAAATTTTGGCAAACCGAATACAGCAATACATCAAAAAGATTATACACCATGACCAAGTGGGATTTATACCAGAGACACAGGGATGGTTCAACATCCGCAAGTCAATCAACGTGATTCACTACATTAACAAAGTGAGAAACAAAAGCCACATGATCATCTCAATAGATGCAGAGAAAGCATTTGACAAGATGCAACATACATTTATGATAAAAACCCTCAATAAAATAGATACAGAAGGAAAGCACCTCAACATAATAAAGGCCATATATGACAAACCCACAGCCAACATCATACTCAACGGACAAAAACTGAAACCCATCCCTCTCAGAACAGGAACAAGACAAGGGTGCCCACTTTCACCACTCCTATTCAACATAGTACTGGAAGTGTTGGCCAGAGCAATTCGGTAGGAAAAGGAAATAAAAGGAATCCAAATAGGCAAGAAAGAAGTAAAACTCTCGCTGTTTTCAGACAACATG
The DNA here is from genome assembly GCF_041296235.1 of Equus asinus. NCBI lineage: Eukaryota > Metazoa > Chordata > Mammalia > Perissodactyla > Equidae > Equus > Equus asinus. The sequence goes on from NC_091815.1 coordinate 38,531,171, forward strand.
ATCTTATATATAGAAAACCCCAAAGAATCCATAGAAAAACTATTAGAAACAGTCAACAACTACAGCAAAGTTGCAGGGTATAAAATCAACATACATAAATCAGTAGCATTTCTATATGCTAACAATGAACTAACAGAAAAAGAACTCAAGAACTCAATCCCATTCACAATCGCAACAAAAAGAATAAAATACCTTGGGATAAATTTAACCAAGGAAGTGAAAGATCTATACAACGAAAACTACAAGACCTTCTTGAAAGAAATCGACGACGACATAAAGAGATGGAAAGACATTCCATGCACATGGATTGGAAGAATAAACATAATTAAAATGTCCATACTACCTAAAGCAATCTACAGATTCAACACTATCCCAATCAGAATTCCAATGTCATTCTTTACAGAAATTGAACAAAGAATCCTAAAATTTATATGGGACAACAAAAGACCCCAAATTGCTAAAGCAATCCTGAGAAAGAACAAAGCTGGAGGCATCACAATCTCTGAATTCAAAACATACTACAAAGCTACAGTGATCAAAACAGCATGGTACTGGTACAAAAACAGGTGCACAGATCAATGGAACAGAATTGAAAGCCCAGAAATAAAACCACACATCTATGGACAGCTTATCTTTGACAAAGGAGCTGAGGGCCTACAATGGAGGAAAGAAAGTCTCTTCAACAAATGGTTCTGGGAAAACTGGACAGCCACATGTAAAAGAATGAAAATCAACCATTCTTTTTCACCATTTACTAAAATAAACTCAAAATGGATCAAAGACCTAAAGATTAGGCCTGAAACAATAAGTCTTCTAGAAGAGAATATAGGCAGTACACTCTTTGACATCAGCTTCAAAAGAATCTTTTCGGACACCATAACCCCTCACATGAGGGAAACAATAGAAAGAATAAACAAATGGGACTTCATCAGACTAAAGAGCTTTTTCAAGGCAAGGGAAAACAGGATTGAAACAAAAAAAAAAGCCCACTAATTGGGAAAAAATATTTACAAGTTATTTATCCAACAAAGGGTTAATCTCCATAATATACAAAGAACTCACACAACTCAACAATAAAAAATCAAACAACCCAATTACAAAATGGTCAGGGGACCTGAACAGACATTTCTCCAAAGAAGATATACCAATGGCCAATAGACACATGAAAAGATGCTCATCATCACTAATCATCAGGGAAATGCAAATCAAAACTACACTAAGATATCACCTTAGACCTGTTAGAATGGCAAAAATCTCCAAAACCAAGAGTGACAAATGTTGGAGAGGCTGTGGAGAAAAAGGAACCCTCATACACTGTTGGTGGGAATGCAAACTGGTGCAGCCACTGTGGAAAACAGTATAGAGATTCCTCAAAAAGTTAAGAATAGAAATACCCTATGACCCAGCCATCCCACTACTGGGTATCTATCCTAAGAACCTGAAATCAGGTTCCAAATTCCAAAAGTCCCATGCACCCCTATGTTCATCACAGCATTATTCACCATAGCCAAGTCATGGAACCAACCTAAGTGCCCAACAACTGATGACTGGATAAAGAAGATATATACAATGTATATATATATACAATGGAATACTACTCAGCCATAAAAAAGGACAAAGTCGTCCCATTCACAACAACATGGTTAGACCTTGAGGGTATTATGTTGAGTGAAATAAGTCAAACAGAGAAAGATGAACTCTGTATGACGCTACTCATAGGTGGTAGTTAACATATGGACAAAGAGAACTGATCGGTGGTTACCAGGGGAAAAGGGGGTGGGGGGAGGGCACTAGGGGTGAAGTGGTGTACCTACAACATGACTAATAATGATGTACAACTGTAATTTCACAAGGTTGTTAACTATCATAACCTTAATAAAAAAAAATTCTTTCCAAAAAAAAATTAATGATAAATACTCCAACTTAGCCACAAACTCACAAATTTAAAAACAGAACAATTTGTAACAGCAATTACTCAGAAGGAAAAGGAAGGAACTTCCTTAGGTTAATGGAGATAAGAGGCTACAAGAAAATGGACTATTTCTTCTCCAATGTCTTTCATACAATACTCACAGTAACCACTAAAAAAAAATCAAAGCAGAGCCAAAGTTCACAAAAAGAGAGAAAACTGGGAAATCCCCCTCAGAAAACCAACAAAATGAAATGGCAAACAGAAATACAAAGGAAGAGAAACAGTGGATGACTGTCCTTTGCAAGTGAATATGATGCCACTGCAGCACACCTCACTGATGGCCCTGATGTGCACATATGTTTCCTTCTACATTAAAGGTCATGACAATTTCTGCCTCAATGTTATGCTACATTTTCAGTGATATTATTCTGACCAAACCCTAGTGCATCCACAAGAGAGGCAAAAGAGAAAACAATGGCAAAGTGAAATGTGGGAGAAAAATAATGGTTAACACGATAGAAATATGTTTCTTGTAAGAGTACGAATTGCTTCAGCTAATTGAGAAGTAAATAAAAGCTACTAGTTAAAAGGAAAAGACACATAATATTCTCATTGACTTTCCTTGGTTGACACATAAGGTCACTTATTCTTATTGGTAAGTAACACATTTCTAATCATAACCTCTGTTTATTTTTCTTTCAATTTTGTGAGACAGGAATGAAGCAGGATGGAGAAAGCCATAGCCTTCACTAGACTCTGAATGTCCATCAAAATTGCTCTTGATCTGTTACAGTAAATACTTCATATGTTTGCATTGAGGTTTCCTCAAAATAAGATTACCCTCTGTATGTTCGGCCTCAACTGAGTCAACCAAACAATAAGCCATTTCCCAATGAGAAACTGAGTCTCTGAACAAACACTTTGCCCAATATCACAAGATATGTAATGAATAATTTAAAATGGATTCATGTGAGTTTCATGTCCCATGAATGTGAAGCGAGATGGAGGTCATCAATACAGACTTGGGGTTATTTCAGAGTTGGAGTTCACCCATGTGTGTTTTTGTTTGTCAAAATCATTGTTCTGTGGGGGCATGATGGTAGGAACTCTTAGTCTGCCATCCTGCTGAGAGTTCTCTGCATGTCTGCATTTTTTTACTCTGACATTCTCCAATTTTTGATATGATGTAATTTCATCATGCCCTTTTTTTGGTATGTATTTCAAATTTTTATTCCATGTTACTGTACTGGTGGGGTTTTTTCAATTATTTTATTGAGATCATAATGTTTTATAACGTGTAATTTTGGGTGTACACTATTATTTATAAATTTCTGTATAGACTTCATTGTGCTCAACATCAGTAGTCTAATTTTTGTCCATCGCCATACAAATGTGCCCCTTTACCCTTTTTGCCCACCCCCAGCTGCCTTCCCCTCTGGTAACCACTTATCTGTTATCTTTATTCATATGTTTGTTTATCTTCTACATGGGAGAGAAATCATATTTTAAACAAATATTTCATGTTTTATTATTTTACTAATTTCATGAAGTATTGAATGTTTTTATATATTCTCATTGTTTATTGCTAATTAAGTTGCAGCACTCTCAGGGAAGATACTATACAGGCTAGAAATATAAAAATAATTGTAGGGAGTGATGTCAGCATCAAAGCAGAGTGAGTTGTTCCTTCTATCTTTCTCCTGTAAGTTACAACAATCAGACATCCATTTACCTAAGGAGGAGTCCCTACACAGCACAACAGGATGCCTAAGAGATCCATGCATCTATACATCTGGAGGTTGGTGTACTAACCCCTAGGAGGAAATAGAACTAGAGGAACAGCTCTCTCTGCCTCGCCTAGCAGCAGGTATTCAGGGTGCAGATCTCCCATCAGTGTGCATGCTTGGATGCAAACACTATAAAAGCAGAAACAATGGCACAGCTTGGTACCTGTCCATCCCCAAGCAGACTCAGTGCACCCACTATTTGAGACTGTGGGAGCCAAATAGAGACGGTGGGAGCCAAAACCATAGGAGCGGATTCGTCCCTACACCACTCCTCGTGGATCTAGCATGCACAACTGCAAGTGGATGCTGCAGGAGAAAAAAAATTGTTGCAGCTTGGTCCCTGCCCCTCTCCTAGAGGATCCAGAGTGCACACCCTCATCCTCTCTCGCAACAGTGTCTCAGTCTTTCCAAAAATGAGGACAGTTTACAAAATTCATATTTTTCTGGCTGCTGTGGGGCATCCAGATGTGAGTTTTCCAAACACGCCTCCTAGTGCCAGAGACCAGAGTCTGCATGAGTGAGCAGTAGCAGCAACCTCTCCCTGCTTAGCCTCTGCTCCCCCAAAGTAGTAGGAGGTAGAACTCATGACCAGAAGCTTCAGGAACCCAGAATAAGGGAACCCAGACCTCAGGGGCACACTCCCAACACTGACTCCAACAGCTGTGGGGTCTGCATAAAATTCCCTGGATCCCTGGCACCCCAGCAGCAAAATTGAAACCTGTGAACCCAGCCTCCCTGACAGCAATGCAGCCAGCACCCCAGCCAGCCTCAGAACAGCAACAAAGGAGGTGCCTGGGGTAGCAACATCTAAGACCATGGAGAGCCCATGGAGAGCTGGAGGAACATGAGATCCAGGCAACGCTGGAAGCAGCAGAAGTGCTCACAGCCAGGTGACCCTAGTGGTGACACCTGAAACTGGAACAACATCATAAGCACTAAGGTTCAAGCAACCTCAGAGCCACAAGATGCACGAGGAGGGCACTAGTGATGCCTCTAGCAGAGGCAGTGGAGGGTGGAAAGGGTAGGCTCTCACATACAACTAAAAACAGCTCAAAATCAAAGCAACAAAAGCTGTACCCAAATAAGAAATGTGGTTACCACCACAAATGCACCACCAGAGGATGAATTCACCAACCCGTGAAAAAATACGCTAACACATCAGACCAGGAGAATGACACCTCTCCAGAAACCTGAAGTCATAGAAGATTACAATTTAAGTGATAGAGAATTCAGAATAGCTGTCAAAAGAAACTCAATGAGTTGTAAGAAAACTCGGAAAGACAGATTAATGAGCTCAGGAAAATATTTATTAACAGAAGGAGTACTTCATTGAAGAGATTGAAAATCAAAAAAAAAACAACAAGCAGAAATGCTGCAGATGAAGAACACAATTAACGAGATGAAAAATAAAGTAGAAAGCATGTAAAAAGAGAGCAGACATATATAAGAGAGAATTAGTGAGCTCCACAATAGAAATCTACCAATGATTCAGGTGAACAAGGAGAAAGAACTAAGATTTTTGAAAAATAAAGAAATTCTACTTGAAATATATGATTAAAATAGGAAAATTAAAATAAGAATAATAGGTATCCCAGAAGGAGAAGAGAAAAACAAAGAAGGAGAGAGCTTACTCAAAGAAACAATAGGTGATAACCTCCCAAAGCCAGGGAAATAACTGGACATACAAATACATGAAACTAATAGAATTCCTAATTACCACAATGCAAAAAGACCTTCTCCAAGGCATGTAATATTAAAACTATCAAAAGTCAATGACAAAGAAAGAATACTAAGGGCAGCCATAGAGAAGAAAATGACCTATAAAGGAACCCCCAGACTTTCAGCAGATTTCTAAGCAGAAACCCTACAGACTAGGAGAGACTAGAATGATATATTCAAAATACTGCGAGATAAAAACTATCGCCCAAGAACACTCTATCCAGATAAATTATCTTTCCGATATGACAGAGAAAGAAAAGCTTTCCCAGACAAAGAAAAGCTGAGAGGGTTTGTTGCAACTAGATCTGCCTTTAAAAAAATGTTGAAAGAAGACCTCCTGCCTGAAACAAACAGGCAAATGGCTACAAAGCTTTGAGCAAGGGAATAAAAAGACAGACATAATCAGAAAATTGCAGCTCTATATTGAAATAGCTTAGTAAGCACTTAATTATAACATAAAGGATAAAAGGAAAGACTGTATCAAAAATAACTACAACCACTTCAATTTGGTCACAAACTCACAACACAAAAAAGATTAATTTGGGACAAGAAAAATATATAGGGGAAAGAAGAAAATGATGGACCCTGAATAGGCAAACAGAGATAAGAGGCTATCAGAAAAAGGACTATGTCATCTATGAAGCCTTCTATACAAACCTCATCGTACAGTCACAAATCATAAATAACGGAAAATCCATCACAGAAAACCACCAAACTGAAATAGCAGTCAGAAATACAAGGAAAAAGAAACAGTGGAAATATAGAACAGCCAGAAAATGATAGATAAAATGGCAGTATTAAGCCCTCACATATCAATAATCACTCTAAGTGAAAATGGACTGAACTCATCCATCAAAGAAACAGAGTGGCTGGATGGATTAAAAAACGGTATGCAACAACATGCTGCCTCCAGGAAACATATCTCAGCTCTAAAGGAAACATAGGCTCAGAATGAAGGGGTGGAAGATGATGCTCCAAGCAAACAGCAACTGAAATAAAGCAAGTATAGTCCTACTTATACCAGACAAAACAGACTTCAAGATAAAAAAGATAACAAGAGACCAAGATGAACATTAAATAATGATAAAAGGGACATTCCATCAAGAAGACATAACACTTATTAATATATATGCACCTAACACAGAACCACCAAAGTATATAAAATAATGACTAACAGACCTAAAGGGAAAAATTTACAGCACCACAATAATATTACAGACTTCAACACATCACTTTCCCTAATGGATAGATCACCTAGACAAAAAGTCAACAAAGAAACAGTCATTTTAAATGAAACACTAGACCAGATGGATTTAATAGACATATATAGAACATTCCAACCAAAACAGCAGAATACACATTCTTCCCAGGTTTACACGGAACATTCTTAAAGATAAACCATATGTTGGGAAACAAAGCAAGCCTCAATAAATTTGAGAAAATTTAAATCATGTCAAGCATCTTTTCTGACAACAATGATATTAAACTAGAAATCAACTACAAGGAAAAAGCCGGGAAAGTCACAAATTTTTGGAGACTAAAAAACATGCTACTGAATAACTATTGGATCAATAAATAAATCAAAGGAGAAATCAAAAAATACCTGGAAAAAAATGAAAATGAAAACACTACATACTGAAACTTAGAGGATGCTGCAAAAGTGGTACTAAGAGGGAAGTTTATAGCAATGTAGACCTACCTCAAGAAACAAACAAACAAAAACAAATAAACAGGGTCCAGCCAGTGGCCCCAGGTTCACCAGTTCGGATCCCGGGTGCAGACCTAAGCACTGCTTGTTGAGCCATGCTGTGGCAGGCGCGTCCCACATATAAAAAAGTAGAGGAAGGTGGGCACAGATGTTAGTTCAAAGCCAGTCTTCCTCAGCAAAAAGAGGGGGATAGGTGGCAGATGTTAGCTCAGGGTTAATCTTCCTCAAAAAAAAAAAAAAACAATCTTACACTACACCTAAAGGAAATAGAGAAAAGAAGAACAGACAAAGCTCAAATTCAGCAGAAGGAAGTAAAATATGAAAATCAGAGCAGAAATAAATGAAATACAGAATAAAAAAATAGAAAGGATCAATGAAACTAAGACCTGGTTTTTGAAAAGATAAACAAAAGTTTACAAACCCTTAGCCAGACTCACTATGAAAAAAAGAAAGACTCAAATAAATAATATTTTAAATAGGAGAAAAATTACAATGGACTCCAGAGAAATACAAAGGATTATAAGATGATACTATGAAAAGCTATACACCAACAAATTGGATAAGTTAGAGGAAATGGATAATTCTTTGAATCATACAATCTCCAAAACCTGAATCAAGAAGAAATAGAGAATCTAAATAGAACAATCACAATTAAAGGGAATGAAACAATAATCAAAAAACACTGGAACAAACAAAAGTCCAGGACCAGATGGCTTCTCTGGTGAATTCTACCTAACATTCAAAGAAGATTTAATACTTATCCTTCTCAAACTCTTCCAAAAAATTGAAGAGGATGGAACCCTTCCTAACTCATTCTACAAGGCCGACTTTACCCTGATACAAAAACTGGACCAGGACAACACAAAAAAAGAAAAATTATAGGCCAATATCTCTGATGAACATCGATGAGTAAATCCCCAACAAAATATTGGCAAACCAAATACAACAATACATTAAAAGGACCATACACCACGATCGAGTGGGATTTATTCCAGGGAAGCACAGATGGTTCAACACCCACAAATCAAATCAACGTGATACACAACATTAACAAATGAAGAATAAAAACCTCATATTCATCTCAACAGATATAGAGAAAGCATTTGACAAAATCCAACATCCATTTATCATAAAAACCTTGAATAAAATGGGTATAGAAGGAAAGTACCTCAACATAATAAAGGCCATATATGACAAACCCACAGCGAACATCGTAATTAAAGGTGAAAAACTGAAAGTTATTCCTCTGAAAACAGGAACAAGAAAGGATGCCTACTCTTGCCAGCAATTAAGCAAGAAGAAGAAATAAATTATATCTAAACAGGAAAGGAAGAAGTAACTGTCACTATTTGGGGATGACATGATCCCAAATATAGAAAACCCTAAAAATCCACCAAAAAACTACTAGTAATAATCAAAGAATACAGTTAATATGCAGGGTACAAAGTCAACATAGAAAAATGAGCTGCATTTCTACACACTATCAATGAACTAGCAGAAAGAGAAATCAATAACACAATCCCACTTACAACTGCAACAAAAAAGAAGAGAAATTGCTGCTGCTTATGGGGGGAAAGGAAGTCAGAGAGAGGAAGTGTTTGGGAGAAACAAAACCACACACCCAGGCCAGGAGGGAAGTGGCTCTTCTCCCTGTGAGTTAGTTGACAGTATTATAAACATCTCCCCAAACCTACTTTTCCTCTTGGGGTCATCTATCCTGTGATATCCCCATTGGCCCCTCTAGTCAACCAAGGTGGAGAGTGGAAGAGTCCTCAATTTTTCACTCTCTTCCACTTCACATATGATGAACAAATTCACAGTTCTGCCGCTGATCCCTTCTTTCCACAACCCCAGTCCATCACCACAGAGAAGTCCAGTTGAAGACTCAAGACATCTTGATGGTGCCATACCATAACCTCCTTCCTGATCACTACCCCAGATCCTCATTCCTTGATGAAGTGTTTTATTCTCATGGCCCCAAATTTATCTGTCACTGACTCTCCCCTGCACAAAACCCTCCCACAGTTTTACCCTTTCCTTCAAGTAAATTCCAACTACCTCCACATGACAATCCATGACGTTGATGATTCAACTGGGCTAATCTCTCCAGCCCCAGCAAAGCCAGCTCCTCCCTACAAACCACTCATCCCAGTTGACCACCTCCCCTCCCCAGACACACACACAACCTGAGTAATTACCACATTTGTACCTTCTCATGGGAAGCCCCCTGAGCCAATTTGAACATGGCAGACTCCTTTCCAAACCTCCTAGACCACGATAATGACAAAGAACTCTTCCTGCCTCATCCCACACAACAATGAATGTATTTTTGTGGTGGGATTTGTGTAAGGGTTACATGAGGAATCCCCATAAACCACTTAGATTACTGATTAAGTGTGCACCCTGTGTGGCTAGGGTGCAGCATTACCTGCTTACTTACAGTTCTCAGACTAGTTCTCCCTCTTCTGGGTCAAGGATGCCAGACCCTCCCCAGACACACGCTAACTCTACCTTGTCTTGGTCTCTCCTTCTCTAGAAAGCCCCCACACTCCCATCACTAAGGTTGCTAGACATCCACCTTTTATTGAGTCTCTCTGTTCTCTATTTTCCTTTTTCTACAACTTACCCAAACAATAGCCAAATTGTCCATCATCTAATATCTGTATTGTCTGTTGTTACTAATTAAAGTTCCATGAGTCCAGGGAAGGAACTCATCAACTTCACCACTGAATCTCACGTCTGGACAGGGTAACTACTTAATAAACACTAGTTGATGCCTGAATGGTGGAGGAAGGAAAACAGTTTGCATTTACAGGCTCCTAGGTCCTGCCCTGCCTCCTCTACCCTCATGTTCTGAGACAAGTGTCGCTGTCTGGATTTGAGTTTGAGACAAAGTGAAGACAGAGCATGTTGGATCTGGTGAGTTTCAGATCTGGTCCAAAAGATCCCCCAAACCTGCTGCCTTCTCAGCACCATCCTTCAGAGAGAGAAGAGTGAGGCTCTGTGAGGGGTTGTTCCCTTTTTCATGAAGCCACAGATGAGGAACTCGTGACATGTCACCTGGAGCATGGACCTTTTAGTACCCTGTGTGTCTGTCTGTCTTGCCAAGTTCTTTGATTTTATAAATTGACTGTACTTTTTATTCATTTAAAATACTCTAATGATTTCATGTTGGATGAAAGTTTATTGTTAGTATAAATCTGCCTTTTCCTGGGGGATGTGCTTTGAGCTAACACTAGAGTAAATCCATTAATCTTTGAATGTTTGGTAATAAATGAGTATTTTGAAGTATTGCCACCACTTTATTTAAGTGCTGCTTCTTTATGGATTAAGATATGCTATGTTCCCTTACTTACCTTTCAAATTTCCAGACCACCTTTGGTTTGATTAAGAGTTATTTGCTTTGTATAATTATTTCAACCAGTTTTGAGGTTATACATTGCACTTTAATTTTAGGTAGTTGCCCACATTGTTAATATTGGTATTTAAGTTTATAATTTTGAATCATTTTTAGATTCCTCCCTTCCTTTAGATAAGCAAAGAACATTTCAAGTAAGCTGAACTCTCAGTACTTACATTCTTTCAAAAACTTGCTCTTTCTCTCCCTCTCTCTTTGTTTATAACATACACACACAAACACACACTCACACACTCCTAGCATTTTGACTCAGCTTTCTTAAATACAAATATATATGTGCATATCTGTATAAATATGGTTTCCAATATTTGTTTTGCCATTATTTTTCTCACTTTTGAATCTTACTTTCTCTACTTTTTATATATTGTTCTTCTGGTTCAAGTACATATTTTAGTATTACTTTTAGTGGGTGTCTATAAAATAAAATGTCTAAGATCTTGTATATCTTGGAGTATCTTAATTTTACTCTCTATTTTTGTTAAGATACTTGAAAATGTTTTACTATTTCAAATAAAATATACCATCCAACTATGAGGTGGGGAGAGCATATCTAATGATTAGGGATCTACCGTCAAACACCCTCCTCATCCTTCATGAAGATGAAGCCTCATATGGTGGGTTTAACATGTAAGACAGAAATCTAAACAGGTCAGTTGTGCCCCAGGTCTCCTTGCACTTAATGGATTTCTCCCCTGCTGACCTTTCACCTTTGCCCCTTAATAGTAATTTGGTGGAATGTAGAATTCTTCACACATAATTAATTCCTTAGATTTACTTTTCCTGTATTTTTTTTCTGTTTGAAAGTTCTTTCTCATTAATTTCATTCACTTTGCCATGAAATGTCAAGACTTGGATTTCACTGATATATCCATGCACCCAAGCACTTACATGTTCTTTCTACATCTCTGTAAAATGCCCACCATTTGCCTCTAGGACTGCTGCAGACGTCATTCTCTCTTCCTTCCTCCTGAAACTCACAACATACATTGTCCTTCTCTTTCTATTCCTCATGTATCTTAATTTTCTCATTCCAATTTCTCTGCACTGCATTCTACAAAAGATCCTCAATATTGTATTTGATTGTCATAATTGGATATTCAATTTTGTCATCTCCTTGATGAAAAGATCATGCTGACTCCGTTAAATGAAAGCGTTATTTTTGCCTCTAAGATATTTGTCTAATTCATTTTTAAATTCTATGTTCTTCTATAATATAACCCCTGTTGTTCCAAGAATTCAATTTCCTCTTTTATTTTTTTTTGATGTTTAGAAATGCTTAAATTAAAATGAATTTCATATATACTTAGTATTTTATTTCCTCCTATATGAAAATCCCTATTAGTTACTCTATAGATTGTCTTTCATAACAATATTTATCATTTTTAGGGTTGCTCTTTGATGTCCATTCTTGTTGGATGCTCACTTCCTACACCTGATTTTCCATAGAGAGTTTCTCCCAGGGCTGTCCTGACCTTCAGGGCTGAAAGGGGTGGATTGTTGCAGCTTCCCTGCCCCATGGCATCCTCTCTCCAAGCTTAACATTTGACTAGGCATGTGCTTAGCAGGAATGGCTCCACTGTGAGCCTCACACTCACACGTGGGTAGACACCCATGATGGACTATGCTGAATTAAATCTGTTTCTCACACACACAGGACATGCCTCATTGCTGACCTCTGGGCTGGATCTATGGACAGAGATATCACAGTGCCCATCCACAAACATAAGAGAGGGCAAACTCAGCTTCCAACTTTCACCTTGAGCCTTGTTCCCAACCTAGGGTCCCTCTCCTGTCCACACAGAGGTGAAAACCTCCCCTCTAATGACACCTTGCTGGCCCCAGACATCTGTGGCTGCTCAGCCTTGGGAATTTTTTGTTGTGGTTCCCCCTCTATTTTGGAAACTTTCATTTCTCTTTTCCTACAATAGTCGGTGACTGCATATTTCAGAAACATTTAATAAACAACATTTCTCAGAGTTAGGAGCAGATGGGGGCTCTTGAGTGGGCCCACCAATCACCCACTTTGACTGTGGAGTCTGACACCTCGATCCTCTCATGTTTCTAGCCCCACACATTTTAACCAGGTCTGGAAATTAACAATGATTGATGGTTCCCATGAACCCAGCACCACTGATCCCACAATCATTCCAAGTGGGGTTCCAGACAACATTCTGCAGAGGAAGAAACTGAGGCTCGGAGATAGGGCATTAATTCCCAAGGTTACATGAGTAGTGGATGATGGATCCATATTTAGATAAAAATCAGCCTTACCCCTGAAATCAGAGCATTAATCCACTCACTGACCCCCAAATCTCAAGACTGGATGAGGGAGAGACCTCTGCCTAAGGGAACAAGGGGTATGAGGAGGCAGAAATGACTCAGAGGTTTGTTCCAAGAGAGACAGGAGTGGATGCTATTGCAAGAAAAAAGAGAAGTCCATGAAGGGGGCTAAAGCAGAAAAAAAGCCCATACTCAGAGGCCAGGAGAGGAGGGATGTTGTCTTCCCTTATTTCATTGTATTTCTTCTTTTTACTCATCATCACAATAACCTTGACCTGAAATGTACAGCTAGATGTTGAACGTGTGTCTCTGCTGATCTGAGCTCTGCAGTGCAACAAGAGCATGCATCAGCCTTGAATCATCTTCAGGGTCTGAGATGACCACCATCCATGGTGAGGACTTCAGAGGGATGTAATGACGGATGGCCTGAGGATAAAGGAGATTCTAGTTGAAGAGGCTCTGAGAGGGAAGAACATGCCCTGGGTCCCCCTCACCTGTAAGGAGTGTCTCAGGAAAACACCACACCTGTTTGTTGCTCCAACCTGGAAACAAGAACTAGGCTCCTGGAGATGGGTGCTTCTGTTCCTGTGAGACTGCTGACATGGCAACCCCTTGAAGGGACAACCATTCTCCAAGTGGCCACACACTGTGTATCTATCTGTCCCTCCAGGCACTGTGATGTCCTCCATCTGTACAGCCAGGGCAAGTGGGAGGAGACACCACGATCCCCACCCTCACAGTCCTGCTCTGCCTCAGTGAGATTTGAGGAGGCAGACAGGAAGACCTATTCAGGGAGGGACACTGCCCCACAGCCAGACCCTGGTCTGTTAGGAGACCACAGGACTCAGGAGACTCATGGGGAAGATAAGTTCTGCTCAGTATTCATGGGAAAATCTCACAGGGAACTCTCTCCCATCGGTGAGTGTGGGCCTAAGGACACAAGTGCAAGCAAGTGAGTCCATCCTCATGTGTGCTAGGTCCAACCACCTTTTGGGGACAATGGGCCACCCTTGGGCAGTGGGGATGGAAAACAGCATTGTTGGGCCAAGAGGTGGAGGAAGTCTTGGAGGGTCTGGGGGCTGAGAGCTGGGGAACTTGGGGTAGAGAATGTCTCGTGACCCGATGCTTGATTTCATTCCAGGTACCCTCCTCAAATCTACCGTCTATGTTGTGCATGCTCTGTGATCCCCTGAGGGAGGCCCGTGACCATCTGGTGTCAGAGGACCCTGGAGGCACAGAAGTACCATCAGGATAAAGAGGGAAGCACAGAGTTCTGAGATACACAGAACTCACTGGAGCCCAGGTACAAGGCCAAGTACTCCATCTTACACATGACAGATCTATACGCAGGGAGCTATCGCTCTTATTATCTCAGCCACACTGACTGGTCAGAGCACAGTGACCCCCCTGGAGCTGATGGTGACAGGTGAAAGGACAGACTTGGGTCCCAGCCCAAGGCTCTGTCCTCAGGAAGGGGGTCTGCTCTGAGAGGTGTGTCCCCTCTCACATCCCAGCCCTGAGGGATATGATGGAGTTGTGAGCCTCATTCTCCTTCTCTCCTAGGAACCTACAGCAAAGCCACGCTTTCAGCCCTGCTAAGACCTATGGTGACCTCAGGAGGATACCTGACCCTCCAGTGTGGGTCATAGGAGGATCTTACAGGTTCATTCTGACTAAGAAAGTAGAACACAAGCCCTCCTGGATGCTGGACTCACAGCTACATCCCAATGGGTAGTTCCAGGCCCCGTCTCTGTGGGCCCCATATCCCTGAGCCACAGGTGGATGTTCAGATGCTCTGACTGTTACAGAAACAAACCCCAGGTGTGGTCACATCTCAGTGGCCCCTGGAGCTCCTGGTGCCAAGTGAGGAAATCACTTTCTTGGCCATGAATGATTCAGGGCCTGAGACTGGTCCTTAGGGGGATGATGAGGTGACAGGATCGCAAGGACTATGTATGAGTCCAGAGACACACAGAAAGTGAGATGCAGTGAGAGCTTGAGACACAGGAAGAGAGAAAGGTCTTCAGTGGCTCCTCTGAGGCCCCTTCTCCCCTGTCAGGAATCAGCTTAAATGTGACCTCCAAGGGTGATCTTCACTGATGACACTGCTCAGAACAGTCCTGCCTTCTCCTTACCTATTAAATACTCCTTCTCTATATATGTATGTGCACATGCACATATCTACAGTTACCTTACGTATATCTAGAATTTTACTGATATATCATATATTTACATAAAGATGTGTACACATATATTATAAGTATAAACATAAATATATATAATCCTCAGTTTAAGATATTTATCCATCTAACTAATGTATTTCACCTGGTGTGGGTTTATGTGTTTGCTATTGGTCTACTCAACTTCACTCACACTCCAGAAAATCTGAAACACTGTGCTAATGAATCACTGACTTAACATTGCCATTTGGAAAAAATATGCACATATATGAATGTGTTTATATGTATAAATGTATATATGTTTGTATGTGTATATATGTAAAATATATACAAATATAATAAATGCACACTCTCACACACGCATATACCACATTGTAGATATCCCCAACCACTTGAGGAATTATTAACGAGAGATTAAATTGATGATGAAACACCCAGGGAACTGGTTGAGCTAGAGTGAAAAGGGGGGCAGCCCCAGACTTTCACCCCTTTATGCCCCTGACATCAAGAGCCCATGACAACCAACCCCTCATCCTTGGATCCTGGATCTTCAGATTTGAATAAGAGGAGACTCATCTCCAAGGGATTCAGCTTATATGGTCCTGTATCCTAGATTGAACAGAGAACGCACAAGAGCTCCATTAATTCTGAATCGGAGAGAAAATTGTTCTGACCTCTTGGGGCACCACCAAAGTGTGTTCCACTGAGATGTGACTCAGAAAGGAGACCTGAATTCACATAACACAGGGAGCCTGGGGAATCCAATGAGCCCAGAGGAAACCTGGCTTCAGCTGAGAAAGGGTTAATTAAGGAAACACATAAAACTTATGTTGTGATAAGGTCAGAACCAAGAACACATAGAAAGGCTGGACTTGGGACTCCTCACTCAGCCCCTCGTTTTATGAATCTCAGAAGCAGCTGACACCACAAGCCCATCACAAAACAAGTCAGACCCCAAGAGTGGTGAGCAGGAGTAATTCTCAGTTATGGGGTTGGTGCAGAGGGTCATGACCTGTCAAGGGGAGGTAGGTGCCCTGGGTGGACATCCAAGGATCCTGGGGTGATTTTGATCTGCCCTGACCTCCGTGATCTCTTGTCCAAAATTTCTAGCCTCGCGTCCTCAAGACTACATAGTGGAATATCTCATCCAGGTGGGAATGACTTGCTTCATCTTGGTGGTCCTCGGGATTCTGCTATTTCAGGCTCTGCACAGCCAGAGAAGGAACTAAGATGCAGCCAGGAGGTAAACACAAGAGAACAAACCCACAATTCAGTGAGGTAGAAACTTGAAAATTAATCTTATGGACCCAAGATGTTCTGAAAGGAAATCTGCAGCATATATTGGTTGAATTCTCTGCTGAGAATATCGAGGAGGTAAACATGGTTTGGGTGCAGGAAAATGTCTGGGTGTCTCCAGTCAGGATTCTTCCTCTATTAAACCATGGTGCTTTCCCTCCCTACCACTGCTGACTCTCCTCGATTGCCTTCTTTCTTTTCTCACCCCTATAACATGAAGGTACATACCACATGGCAGGTTTGGATCCACGCCTATACACACTTTCTTGCTCTGGACTGCCTTTTATAAACAAAATCTGCTATCTCCATCACGTTGAACTTTTATTCAGCCATAAAAGGAACGAAGTACGGATACACACAACAGTGTGAATGAACATCAAAAATATGAATCTAAGTGAATGAAGCCAGACACAAGAGATCACATTTTGTAGGATTTCATTTATATAAAACAGAGAGAAGAAGAAAACCCATGGAGACAGAAATCAGATTTGTGTCTGTCAGAGCCTGAACTGGAGGAGGGAGTGGAGACAAGCTTCATGTTTCTTTTGGGGTAATGAAAATCTCTTGGAACTAGAGGAAAGTGGTGGTTGCAACATTGCGAATTTACTAAATTTCAGTGAATTATGTGCTTTACTAAGGACAATACTGTGTTATGTGGATTTTACATCAATAAAAAGAAAAGTAAGTAAAAAGGACCTGGTTCCTTATAAATCTCTTGTACTTTAAGAAATTGCCCCATGTTCCTGTGGAGTTTTATCTGTGGTAAAATCCTCACCAACACAGAGATGCTCCAAGTACCATAGAGCTTAGGAATGAATCCACTGGTGAAATTTTCACCTTCACTCTTGATTTGGTAGAGTATAGAATCCAGGATGAGCACCATCATTCTTGCATCCTTTAAGTCTTTGGTTATCTGCAATTCGACCATGGATGTGATGTGGCTTCTCATTTATATTGTTACTTGGCTAGGAGGGCAGATTTGGACACTTCCAAGTATCCCTTCCTACCATAAGTCTCTTACAGCACATGTCTTAATAATGTCATAGAAAAGACATCAGATCGAGACCCTTCCATGTCTCAGACACTACTGACCCTACAACAACCCTGAGAACTGAGGTTGTGATCATTTTTTCCCGCAAAAAGGAAAATAGGAGAGGGCATGTTACTTGCACAAAGTACACTGTCAATAAATGTCCCCTCTTGTCTTAAAATCTGTGAATTGTCTTTAACTAGTACATTTGCCCAAAGCATGGAGACAGAATCCACAGTATCAGATGAAGAGTCAGGGTCTGGGGGACAAGAGGTGGTGAGGAGGCAGAAATGACTCAGAAGTTTGATGGAGAGTGATGCGGAGAAGGAGCTGCTGCTTATGAAAACAAAGAAGTCAGAGAAAGGAAGTGCTTGGGAGAAACAAAACCACAGACCCAGGACAGGAGGGAGGTCATGGTTCCCTCTGTGAGTCAGTTGACAGTATTATAAACATCTTCTCAAGCCTCCCTTCTCCCTTCTCCCCATAGGCTCCACTAGTCTAGCAAGGAAGAGAGTGGAAGAGCCCTCAATTCCTCATTCTCTTCCACTTCGTATACAATGAACAAATTCACAGTTACGCCCCTTCTTTCTGTGACCCTGGTCCATCATGACAGTGAAGTTCAGTTGAAGACTCAAGATGACTAGTTGATGCCAACCCATCATTGTCCTTCCTGCCTCATACCCCAGGCCCTCACTCTCTGATGAAGTATTTTATTCTTATGGCCCCAAATTTATCTGTCACTGACCCAACCCTGCACAAAGCCCTTCCTCATGTATCCACCCTCCTTCATGTGAATTATAACTGTCTCCACCTGACCATCCATAACGTTGATGATCCCACTGGGCTAATCTCTCCAGCCCCAGCAAAGCCAGCTCCTCCCTGAAAACCAAAATCATCCCAGTTGACCACATCCGCTCACCAGACACACACAGAATCTGAGTAATTACCACACTTGTGCCTTCTCGTGGGCAGCTCCCTGAGCTAACTAGAACATAGCAGACTCCTTTTAAACCTCCTAGACCATGATAATGATGAAGACTTCTTTCTGCCTCATCCCACTCAACTGTGAATGTGTTTTTGTTGTAGGATTTGTGTAAGGGTTACATGAGAATTCCTCATAAACCACTTAGATTACTGATTGTCTCATCATCTAGGGGTTGGATTAATGATGGAGTTTTATCAGTGTTTATATCAATACTTCCCTACAGAATAGCCCATACAGAGTGGTTCTCTTCTCAAAACAGCAATAGGTTCTTACATTCTTTTACTGAAAATTTCCCCATTGCCTGAAAGATAAAATCCAAGAATACTCACAGGGTGCACAAGAGCCTCTGTGAAGAGGGTGCAGCATTACCTGATTACTCACAGTTCTTAGACTAGTTTACCCTCTTCCTGATCAAGGATGCTGGCCTCTCACCACACTTGTGCTAACCATACCTTGTCTTGCTCTCTCCTTCTCCAGAAGGTCCCCACACTCCATCACCAAGGTTGCTAGACGTCCACCAGTTACTGAGTCTCTCTGCTATCAGTTTTTCTTTTTCTCTACAACTTACCAAAACTATAGCCAAATTATCCATTATCTAAATATCTGTATTTTCTGTTGTCCCTAATCAGAACTCCATGAGCCCAGGGAGTGAATCTGTCAGCTTCACCAACAAATCTCATGCCTGGGCATGGTAACTGCTCGATAAACCCTGGTTGATGCTGGGATGGTGGAAGGAACCAAGAAAATTTGTAGGATGTAGAGGGAGAGCATGTGGGGCCTGGAGAGCCTCAGACCTGGTCTGGAAGGTTCCCAAAGCCTGTTTTCTCAGCTCCATTTTTCATGGAGAAGAGAGCAAGGACTTGGGAGGGGCTGTTCCCTTTCCTCTGAGGCTGCTGTTGAAGAACCTGTGACGTGTCACATGAAGCCAGGATCTTGTCACTCCCTGTGTGTCTGTCTGTCCTCCTTGGCTCTGTGGACTTTTAAAGTTGTCTGTACAGCTGGGACCATGGGAGGCAAAGCCAGGACACCTACCCTCACTGTCCTTCTCTGCCTTGGTAAGTTTTTTGGAAAAGAAGAGGGATAGGGTTGCCTCTACTCCCAGGACTTGGTCTTGAGACCCCAGGACTCAGGAGGCTCAGTGGAGGAGGCAACTTCTTGGTGGAGGGAGACTCTACTCAGCCACAGATCTGACCCCCAAACTCAAGGGCCTCCACCAGGGTTAGAGCTTCTATGAGTGGGTGAGTGGATACACTCTCACAGGAAAATCTCTTCCAGGGCTGTGTTGGAGCCCATGGAACCAGGTACAGACAGGTGAGTCATCCCCCAAACCCTCTGCTGCAGCCCATTGAACCCCCAGGAAGCTTGAGTGAGGTCAGAGGGTCTAGGCTGAAGTGACCAGTCTGGGAAGGGCCTTGAGTGATGGCTGGGGAAACTGAAGAGAGAAAGGCTCCCCTGACACTTCAGGTCTGATTCCTTTGCAGGAGCACCCCCCAAACCCTCCATTTGGGCTGACCCAGGACCCATGCTCACCAGGGAAAGCCCAGTGACCATCTGGTGTCAGGGATCTCTGCAGGCTGATGTCTACCATCTGTATAAAGGTGGAGTCTCTAAACCCTTGGTTACAGAGACCCCACAGGACTCCAGCAACAAGGCCAGATTCTCCATTGAATCTATGAGCTCACAGACTGCAGGGCTGTATCAGTGTGCATACAACACCAGCAGGAATGGCTGGTCAGAGCACAGTGACCCCCTGCCCCTGGTGGTGACAGGTAAGGGGGAGGAGCTGGGTCCCCTCTCACTGTGGGCCCCCTCTCACAGGCAGAAGGGAACAAAGTGTGGAATCCAGGGACCTCAGCCCTCACAGTTCACACCTGGGGTATGTGGGCTGATGGTCCCCCCTTTAACACAGCTCCCTCCTTCTCCCTCAGGAGTGTACAGTGCACCCTCCCTCTCAGCCCATCCAGGCCCTGTGGTGGCAAAAGGAGGGAACGTGTTCTTAACCTGTAGCTCAGAGTCCACACTGGGCATTTTCCATCTGCTGAAGGAGGGAGAAGCTCACCTGCCACAACACATGGAATCAAGGACTTATCGTGGGAGGTGGCAGGCCCTCTTCCCTGTGGGCCCCGTGAACACCTCCCATGGAGGAACTTACAAATGCTATGGTTCCTCCAAAGCCTACCCCTATGTGTGGTCACTCCCCAGCAATCTTCTACATCTTGAGGTCACAGGTGAGGGCCCCCACAACCTATCTCTTTCCTGGGACTCCAAAATGACTGACCTAAGATGTGTGCCCAGTAAAGCCCTATGGGGGAGGGGGTTCAGTGACATGGCCTTCTGGGACCTGAACCACAGAGCACAATGTTTTGGGGGGTAGACCAGTGAGAAATATCACTGAAGGCCCCAGTAGGCAATGTTGGGTATGTGTCCCCTATGATGCTTCTCTCTAGGTGTGTACAGGGAGCCCTCCCTCTCAGCCCAGCCTGGCTCGCTGGTGCTCTCTGGAGACAACCTGACCCTCCAGTGTCACTCAGAGGCCGGCTTTGATAGTTTCGCTCTGACCAAGGATGAGGGGCTCACACCCCCCCAGCATCTTTGCGGGCAGCACAGCCCCAGCTTCCCCCTGGGCCATGTGAACCACACCCATGGGGGCCAGTACAGATGCTACAGTGGATACAACCTCTCCTATGTGTGGTCAGCCCCCAGTGCACCCCTGGACATCATGATCACAGGTGAGGAGCCCCATGTCCTGATTGTCAGCTCAGGGTGTTGGGCCCAGGGTCTCCCCTGGTGGTGATGGGGTCCAGAGAGAGGGTCCTGGAGCAGGGACTGAGAAAGGGCAGTGTTCTAGGGAGAGTGAGTAAGAAAGGGGGAGTGAGGGGCAAGGAGATAAAAGAGATCCGTCCAGAGGGACTGAGAGGAGCTGAGAGGGAGTCACTGACAGAGTCCCTGGAGAAAGGACAGTGGTCCCTGAGCTCAGGGTCAAGGGTATAAGGGAGACAAGGCTCTCTACACATCACAACTCTCCTCTCCCCAGGAATGTATGAGAAGCCCTCCCTCTCCACCCAGCCGGGGCCCTCAGTGTCCTGGGGAGAGAAGGTGACCCTGCAGTGTCGCTCTGAGATCTGGTTGGATACTTTTCATCTGTCCAAGGAAGGGTCACTTGCTCCTCATCAGCACCTTCGTCTGGAGGACACCAATGAACCCTTTCAGGCCAACTTCACCATCAACCCTGTGACCTCAGACCATGAGGGGACCTACAGGTGCTACAGTTCAGACAGCACCTCCCCCTACCTGTTGTCGCTCCCCAGTGACCCCCTGGAGCTCCTAGTATCAGGTGAGGAGCCCCAGCCTTGTCCCTTCTGTCCCCATGTTCTATTTGGGGCCCTGTCTTGCAGATATTCTGGGCTAGGATGAGAGTGAAGGTCATCTCTGGATCTTCCCCTCAGAGGCCCTCCCAACCCTGCCCACCCCCTTCCTCCTCACCTGTATCTAGAAGGTGCAAGGTGGACAGTGGGACAGTCTTGAGAGGGGAGCATGGGGCAGATGCAAAGGAAGAGTTTGAGTAAGGTGGGGACTTCGGGGTCAGTCCCAGCCCCTTATTCCCTTCCTGTCTTCAATCTCAGGACCTTCTGGGGACCCCAGTCCCCCACGCACAGGACCCATCTCAACAACTGGTGAGTCACTGAAGACCCTTTGCTCAGAGGGAGCACAGATTATGCAGGGCAGTTCTGAGAGTTTCTCAGAGGGTGTGATGCCCCTTCAGATGCTCAATGATAGGCTTGTCTCCCAGGGGAGCTAGGAGGTGGGCAGAAATGCCAGGGGACCACAGGGCTACAGGGGCTGTAAGGCTGACAGATGATGCATGGACAGTCATGGTAGAGGGAGATGCTGGGCATCCACCCTGTGGGAGGGGCAACTGGACTGAAGAGGGAAAGTGGCAGCCCCCCTTCACCTGCCTCCTCTTTGGTTTATGATATATGAGTGAGATCCACTGGGGGAGTCTCAGTGACTCTTCAGATGGTGATTTTGGACAGGTCCCTGGGGCCTGAGCTCCTGGTCTCTGGTGGGGAACCCCTGACCATGTCCACTCTGAGCTCAGAAGCTCTTCTCTGGGCCCTATCCAGAGGAAAGTCTGAGACATGGTGGAAATAATTGAAGCACAGGGGACGTTTCATAGATGAGGGTCCAGCCCATGAGAGGGGGATATAGGTGGGAAGCTGCCACCTCTGGGACACCCCATCCCTGCAGTCTCAGACGTGGCTGAGGAAGGGAGAGGGGTGGAATGAGACTCAGTGAAATGAGGAAGATTTGAAGTTTCTCATTTCTCATTTATTGGAGGAAATGAGATTAGACTGAGGTTTCAAAACAAAGGTCCCCACCCACTGACTTCCTTGTATCATAATCACAGCATCACTAAACACCAGGAGACAGGAGCATGGGGAGAACCCACAGAGGCACCTTTGAGATGGGACTGAGTCTGTGTTGGCTCAGCTCTCCTGGGAGGTTGAACATATGAGAAAGTCTTTCCCCATCTGAGTAAGTGGGGTGGCCTGGCCATGACATCCAGAGGACCCTTCATTTTCAACCTTCTGGAGTATCTGGAAAGTGGCTCATCATAGACTTGCTTCTGGTCCAGCCCTCTCTGTGCCTGTCCTGCTTCTCCCAGTAACTCTGACGTTGTCAGGATTAAAAAGCTGAGGGAGACAGGAATCAAGTTCATGTGATTTTTATCCATCAGGCCTAGAATCTCACCTTAGCGAGAAGACATAGTGTTGTGGAGACTGCAAAGATTTGGAATCCCCATTGATTGAGCATCTCAACCCAGTTTTGACCAGTTTTGGAAAATGTGTGGAGTAGAAGGAGAGGGGAAGGTTTGCAGCATTTGGTGTGCAGGACTGACTTGGAATCCAGGGAAGATGCTGGACTGATGGAGGTGGGCAGGCTGGGGGAGTTGCAGAAGGGATAGAAGGGTACTCCCTTGGCAGCTCCTATTTCTTATTCCTAAGAGACCCTTAGATGAAACTCCTCATCCTCATCTATGAGGGGTCCCTGAGCCCTCTCAGACCAGGAGAGAAGACTTTTCAGGCAAGGTGGGATCTGTTTTGGGTGCCAGTGGAGCCTGCACTAGACACTCTCCTATAGAGGGAAACATGCCCACCTGTGGGTACCAATCTGCATGACCCTCCTGTGCTCACCTGGAGGCCTCCATGCCACTCAGTGCACACCTGAGAGTAAGGAGGGACCATGCATGGCTCACTGCAGTCACTTGGATTACTGTATACCATGTCTGTGTTCAGTTCCTGTCTACTCTGCATTTTCTGTGCACATTCCTCTATTATTGCTCTCTCCTTCTCTGAGAATTTTTACAGCAATGCTTGCCTATATAAATTTACAAATTTAAGTTAAAAATTTTCATGACTTAAAAATAGGCAGTTCTACTACTATTTTCATTGGGTTTAGATTAAATTTATACATTCATTCTGGAGAACAATTTCTTATTAATGCGAAGTTTTCTTATAAAAGATGTTTAAAAGGACTTTTATTAATGACCTCAGATGCATTTTGAAGTTTTATTCATAAAATTGTCTACACTCACAGTGGAAGAATTATTCATAGACTTTATTAAATTATGAAGAAACTCTTTGATTTCTTTATAATTTCTAAATAATAGTTAATACAGATAACAATGTATTGGTTTGGTTACATTAATTTTATATCCTATTAACTTACTACAGTTTATCCGACTTTGAATTATTTTTCAATTGATCTCTGATTTACTGATAATAAGTATATCAACCTCAAGATAATTGAAATTTCACTTCTTTACTTCCACATTGTGTACCAATTTTATTTGCATGAAATGCCATATGATAATGATGACAAAGCAAACTGTTACAATGTACTTGTGTCACTTTAAGAAAACATCGTCATTTTTAGTCAAAATTATTTTAATTCAACCACATCAAAAATCTATTTTTGACCTATCCATGTTCAGTCCATTTTTCTGTTACATTCAAATTTTATTAGAAAAAAATACCCTTATCTTCATAAAAATAAGGAACGTTTTTTCTGGACTTTGGTACATCTCTGGAATTGTTTTCTCTTTAATTTTAACCATGGTGAGATATATTTAAAAGACTTCTTAGGAGAAGTTCGATCAAGGTGGTGGCATAGACGGACTCTGAACTCCCCACCTCCCACAAGCACAACAAATTTACAACTACTCTTGGAACAATTGCCCCTGAGAGAGAACTGAAAATTGGATAAAAAGAACTCCCACAACAAGGGACAGTGCTGACTGAAGTGAAAGAAGCCAAAAATCCTTTCTGGAGAGAAAAAAATCCCACCTTCATGAGCCATGGAGCTTCACAGTCGGCTTGGAGCAATCCTAAGTTACCCAGCCTTCCCTGAAGGAGAGGGGATCTGAGTGGGGGAGTGTTGCAGCTACAGTTAGGAGTAAGCAGCTTTTGGACTCAGCACAACCAAGATGAGCGCCGTAATATCCAGCTTTACTGGCTATTAACTGCAAAGGGGAATATCCCTAGAAATGCCATCAGATATAAGCAGAGGAAAGCAAGCTCTTAAAGGGCCCATGCATAAATTCACCTGTTTCAGAAAGCAACCTAAAATCACCAGAAAGAATGGTGCACAGTCCTTTTGTGAAAAGAGACTCACCTGATAGGCTCTGGGTGCATATCACTGAGAGGTGCGACCTCTCCAGGGACTGAGACATTGGCAGCAACCATATTGAGACCTACTACAGGCGTGCTGACACAGACACTGGCAGACATCATTGGAGTTCTTCTCCTGGCCTGTTAGTCTAGGGTCTGCCCCACCCACTAGAGCACTGATTTAATCTAGCTCAGTCAGGAAAGGCAGCCTGCCCTAGGGACTTGTCCCACCCAAGATCAAACACTTGGGCAACTTTGGGGCCTGCATAGGCAAGGTGCCTGGAACCTCTTCAGCCTCGTTAGTGGGTCTGACTTGTGGGGCAGGGCATGCATGAGGAGTGGGTGGAGTGTCTGGGGGCATTGGTGGTGTGGGAGGTCTTTTCAGTGGAATGACTGGGTCAGCTTCAGTGGGTCAGGGTGCACACATGGAGCAGGACTGTGTTGATGGGGTGTGTGGCCTAGTGTGCAGTGGGGCTTGTCAGCTGCAACAGACTTGTGCTTCTCAAACAACCACATAGGGGATCAGTCCCACCTTCCAAAGCTTGAAAAAACTGGGTACTCCCATGCCTGTGATCAGCTCCACACAGCAGCAATCCTGAGACAGCTGACAATAACCTTGCAGGCTGGAGGCCTACAGCAATTGTAAGACCCTGAGGCTATCAGCCAACCATGCTGGGAGCCTACTCACTTAACAGAAAAACTGAAACAGGAATGTGCTATTAGACCTTGCAGCCAACTGCACTGAGGCTCCCTAAGCTTGATAAAGCGACTGAAGCCTCCATAGCAGCCAAACAGAGTTAAGCATTACAATCCAAAAGACAGGGGGACAGCCTAGCCTCCCTGGGCACCTTCAGCAAGAGCAACCCTGCCACAACAGAAGGACACATGTAGCCCACACAGGTGGTACTCCTGGAACAACTGGAACCAGTGAAGAGAAGGAAGCATACAGCTGGGCCTCATAAGGCATCTCTTACATAAGGCCACCTCTCCAAGATCAGGAGATGTAGCTAACCTACCTAATACATAGATATAAGCACAGAAAAGGGACAAAATGAGGAGAGAAACGCATTCATTCCAAGTAAGGAAACAGGACAAAACTCCAGAAAAAGAACTAAACCAAACAGAAATAAACAATCTACCTGACAAAGAGTTCAAACAAAAGCAATAATGATGCTTACTGATCTTGGGAGAAGAAGGGATGAACTCAATGAGAACATCAACAAAGATCAGAAAATATAAAAAATAACCAGAAGAATACAACAGTGGAAACGAAAAATTCACTAGAGGGACTCAAGAGCAGAGTAAATTATACAGAAGAATGGATCAGTGAGCTGGATGAAAGACTAGAGAAAACCATCCAAGCTGATCAGATTAAAAAAAAATAATTTAAAAGAGTGAGGACAATCTCAGGGACCTCAGGAACAACATCAAGCACGCTAACATCTGCATTATAGGTGTCCCAGAAGGAGAAGAGAGAGGCAAACAGACAGAGAATCTATTTAAAGAAATAATAGCTGAAAACTTTCCTAACCTAAGGAAGGAAACAGACATCCAGGTACACGAAACACAGAGCACAAAACAGAATAAACCCAAAGAGACCCACACCAGGACACATTATAATTAAAATGTCAAGAATTAAAGATAAAGAGAGAAGCCTAAAAGCCACAAGAGAAAGGCCACAAGTTACATACAAAGGAAACCACATCAGTGGACTTCTCAGCAGAAACGTTACAGGCTAGAAGAGAGTGGCATAAGATATTTAAAGTCCTGAAAGGAAAACACGTACATTCAAGAATACTCTACCCAGCAAGGTTATTATTCAGAATAGAAGGAGAGATGAAGAGTTTCCCATATATGCAAAAAGTAAGGGACTTATAACCAAGAAACTGGCCTTACAAGAAATGCTACAGGGACCCATTTAAGTGGGAAAGAGAAGACCACAAATAGGAATAATAAAATTATCCCCAAAAAAGCAACAAGAGGGGCTAGCCCCATGGCTGAGTGGTTGGGTTAGCGGGCTCCACTGCCGGCGGCCCAGTGTTTCGTTGGTTTGATTCCTGGGCGTGGACATGGCACTGCTCATCAGACCACGCTGAGGCAGCGTCCCACATGCCACAACTAGAAGGACCCACAACGAAGAATGTACAGCTGTGTACCGGGGGGCTTTGGGGAGAAAAAGGAAAAAAAATAAAAACAAACAAAAAAAAACAACATTTATAAAAAAAAAAGCAACACGATTACTGGTAAAGGCAAATATACAATAAACGTAGCAGATCCAACACCTATGAAGGTCAAAAGACAAAAGTACTAAAGTTACCTACTTCCCAGGTAAAAGAGTAACTGTTAAAAAACACACCAAAAACAGAAGTTAGATATGATATCAAAAATACAAAATTGGTTGTAGGGGAGCAAAAGAGTAGAG
This sequence comes from Equus asinus, assembly GCF_041296235.1. NCBI lineage: Eukaryota > Metazoa > Chordata > Mammalia > Perissodactyla > Equidae > Equus > Equus asinus. Next base: position 38,558,579 of record NC_091815.1, read on the forward strand.
CTTTCAGCAATGAGTCAAGCTAAAGAGATTGTCAACTTAATATAGATTGCTATATGTGGGTTATAACATATGAACCTCATGGTAATCAGAAACCAGAAACCTATAATAAATACATAAAAAAATAAGAGAAAGAACCCAAACATAATACTAAAGAAAGCCAGCAAACGACAATAGAAGAGAGCAAGAGAAGAAGAAAGGAAGAGAGAAGAACTACTAAAACACCCAGAAAAAAGTAACAAAATGGCAATAAGTACAGATTTATCAATAGCTACTGTAAATGTCGATAGACTAAATGCTCCAATCAAAAAGAAAAAGGTGGCCAACTGGATAAAAAATGAGAAATAGATATATGCTGGATACAAAAGACACACTTCAGACCTAAAGACACTCACAAACAGAAAGTGAAGAGATGGAAACAGATACTCCATGAAAATGACAATGAAAGGAAATCTGGGGTAGCAATACTTATATCACACAAAATAGACTTAAAACAAAAACTGTAACAAGAGACAAAGAAGGGCACTATATAACAAAGGACATGACATGGGAACAATCCAACAAGGGGATATAACACTTGTAAAGACCTATGCACCCAACATAGGAGCACCTAAATATATAAAGCAATTATTAACAGACATAAAAGGAGAAATAGACAGTAATGCAATAATACTAGGGGACTTTAACACTCCACTTACACCAATGGATAGATTATCAAAACAGAAGATCAATAAGGAAACACTGGCCATAAATGACACATTAGACTAGAGGAACTTAGATACATACAGAACATTCCATCCAAAACCCACAGAATACACATTCTTTTCAAGTGCACATGGAACATTCTCCAGGATAGATCAAATATTAGGCCACAAAGAAAGTCTCAATAAATGAAAGAAGATTGAAATAATACCAAGTATCTTTTCTGACCACAACGGTATGAAACTAGAAATCAACTACAGGAAGAAAATCAGAAAAGCCACAAATATGTGGAGATTAAACAAAATGCCACTGGAAAACAATTAGATCAATGAAGAACTCAAAGGAGACATCAAAACATACATGGAGACTAATGAAAATGGGAATATTTATGGGATACAGCAAAAGCAGTTCTAAGAGGGAAGTTTATAGCAATACAGGCCTACCTCAACAAACAAGAAAAATCCCAAACAAATAATCTAACAGTGCACCTAAGGGAAGTGGAAAAAGAAGAACAAACAAAGCGCAAAATCAGTAGAAGGAAGGAAATAACAAAAATCAGAACAGAAATAAACGAAATAGTGACTTTAAAAATTAGAAAAAAATCAATGGAATGAAGAGCTGGTTCTTTAAAACGATAACCCAAATTGACAAACTTTTAGTTAGACTCACCAATAAAAAAGAGAGGAGGTTCAAACAAATAAAATCAGAAATGAAAGAGGAGAAATTACAACAGACATATCAGAAATACAAAAGATTGTAAGAGAATACTACAAAAAACTATACACCGAAAAATGGGAAAATCTAGAAGAAATGGATAAATTCTTAGAATCATACAACCTTCTAAAATTGAATCCAGAAGAAATAGAGAATTTGAATAGAAAAATCACCAGTAAGGAGATTGAAACAATAATCAAACCCCCCCCCCCAAAAAAATAAAAGTCCAGAACCTGATGGCTTCCATGGTGAATTCTACCAAACACTGAAAGAAGACCTAATACCTATCCTTCTCAAACTCTTCTAAAAAATTGAAGAGGAGAGGAAGCTTCCTAACTCATTCTACGAAACCAAGATTATCCTAATACTAAAATGAGATAAGGACAACACAAAAAAAGAAAATTACGGGCCAATATCACTGACGAACATCCATGCAAAGATCCTTTAAAAAGTACTAGCAAATCAAATACAACAACACATTAAAAAGATGATATACTATGATCAAGTGGGATTTATTTCAGGGATGCAGGGATCATTCAACATCTGCAAATCAATCAACGTGATACACCACATTAACAAAATGAAGAATAAAAATCACATGATCATCTCAATAGATGCAGAGAAAGCATTTGACAAGATACAGCATCCATTTGTGATAAAAACTCTGAATAAAATTGGTATAGAAGGAAAGTACCTCAGCATAATAAAGACCATATATGACAAAACCACAGCTAAAAACATTCTGAATGGAGAAAAACTGAAAGCTATCCCTCTAAGAACAGGAATCAGACAAGGATGCCCACTTTCTCCATTCTTACTTATAGTATTGAGAGTCTTAGCCAGAAAAATCAGGCAAGAAAAAGAAATAAAAGGGATCCAAATTGGAAAGGAAGAAGTAAAAGTGTCACTATTTGCAGATGACATGATTTTATATATAGAAAATGGTAAAGAATCCAGCCAGAAACATTTAGAAATAATAAATGAATATGGTCAAGTTGCAGGACACAAAATAAACATATAAAAATCAGTTGTGTTTCTATACACTAACAATGAAGTAGAAGAAAGCGAAATTAAGAATACAATCTCATTTACAATTGCAACAAAAAGAATAATATACCTGAGAATAAACTTTACCAAAGAGGTGAAAGATCTGTACACTGAAAACTATAAAACATTGTTGAGGGGCCAGCCCCATGGCCGAGTGGTTAGGTTCACACTCTCTGCTTTGGCAGCCCAGGGTTTTGACAGTTTGGATCCTGGGCATGGACATGGCACTGCCTATCAGGCCATGCTGAGGCAGCATCCCACATAACACAACCAGAGGCACTTACAACTAGAATATACAACTATGTACTGGAGCACTTTGGGGAGAAGAAGAAGGGAAAAAAAAGATTGGCAACAGTTGTTAGCTCAGGTGCCAATCTTTTAAAAAAAATCGTTGAAAGAAACTGAAGAAGACAAAGAAATGGAAAGATATTCTGTGCTCTTGGATTGGAAGAATTAACATATTAAAATGTCCATACTTCCTAAAGCAGTCTATAGATTCAATGCAGTCCCTATCAAAGTTCCAATACAATTTTTCACGGAAATAGAATAAAGAATCCTAAAATTTATATGGAACAACAAAAGAACCCAAATAGCCAAAGCAATCCTGAGATAAAAGAACAAAGCTGGAGGTATCAAACTCCCTGATTTCAAGATATACTACAAAGATACATCAACCAAAACAGCAAGATACTGGCACAACAAGAGACACACAGATCAATGGAACAGAATTGAGAGCCCAGAAAAAACCCCACTCATCCATGGACAGCTAATTTTCAACAAAGGAGCCAAGAACATACAATGGGGAAAAAAATCTCTTCAATAAATGGTATTGGGAAAACTGGACAGCCACATGAAAAAGAATGAAAGTAGACTATCATCTTACACCATACACAAAAATTAACTCAAAATGGATAAAAAGACTTTAATGCAAGACCTGGAATCATTAAACTTCTAGAAAAAAACATGCGCAGTATGCTGTTTGACATCGGTCTTAGCAGCATATTTTCAAGTACCATGTCTGACCGGGCAAGAGGAAAAATAAGCAAATGGGACTACATCAAACTAAACAGCTTCTGCACAGCAGAAGAAACCATCAACAAAGTGATAAGACAACCTAACAATTGGGATAAGATATTTGCAAACCATAATACCTGATAAGGGGTTAATATCAAAAATATGTAAAGAACATATGCATCTCAACAACAAAAAAACTAGCAACCCAATTTTAAAAATGGGCAAAAGATCTGAACAGACATTTCTCCAAAGAATACATAGAGATGGCCAGCAGGCACATGAAAAGATGTCCAACATCACCAACGATGAGGGAAATACAGATCAAAACTACAATGAGACATCTCCTCACTCCCATCAGAATGGCTACAATTAACAAGACAGGAAATAATGTGTTGTCTCAGAAAAGAGAACTCTCATACACCATGGGTGGAAATGCAAACTGGTGCAGCCACTATGGGAAACAGTAAGGAGATTCCTCAAAATGTTAAGAATAGAACCACCATATAATCCAGCTATTCCACTGCTGCGCATTTAAACAAAGAAGAGGAAAACACAAATGCATAAAGATACAAGCACCCCTGTGTTCATTGCATTATTATTAATAATAGCCAAGACTTGGAAGCAACCTAGGTGCCCAAGAAAGGATGAATGCATAAAGAAGATGTTATATATATACACAATGGAATACTACTTAGCCATAAATAATGCTGAAATCTCGCCATTTGTGTCAACATGGATGGACCTTGAGGATATTATGCTAAGCAGACTAAGTCAGAGGGAGAAAGTCAAATACAGTATGATCTCACTCATAAATAGAAGGCAAAAACGACAACAAACAATCACATAGAGACAGAGATTGGATTGGTGGTTACCAGAGTGGAAGGGGGGAGGAAGGAGGGCAAAAAGAATGATTAGGCACATGGTGATGGATTGTAATTAGTCTCTGGGTGGTGAACATGCTGTAATCTAAAAAGAAATCGAAATATAATGATGTACACCTGAAATTTATACAATGTTATAAACCAATGTTACCTTAATAAAAAATAAAGACTTCTGGGGCCGGCTGGGTGGTGCAGTGGTTAAGTGGTTCAGTTCGCACATTCCACTTCTCTGCGGCCCGGGGTTTGCCGGTTCCGATCTCAGGTGCAGACATGGCACCGCTTGGCACGCCATGCTGTGATAGGTGGCCCACATATAAAGGAGTGGAAGATGGGCATGGGTGTTAGCTCAGGGGCAGTCTTCCTCATCAAAAAAAGAGGAAGATTGGCAGTAGTTAGCTCAGGGCTAATCTTCCTCAAAAAAAATAAATAAAGACTTCTTAGTATCAAAAACTTGGATATTAACCCCACTGAATGACTTTTATTGTTGTTTCATACATTCTGACTTGCATAAGCTTCATTAGAACTTTTGCATGGAGATGTATAATTATAATTGATCTACAATTTGTTTCCTTTTTCTTTTTTTTGTTAAAACTGGTTAAAATAGATTTGCAGAATTACCTAGTTTTTGTGCTCGTCCAATTTTATAATACCACTCATTTTTTCTGTTCCTTTAAGGCTTTGAAAACCCGAACTGTGGACTTCCTTGGTTCTGGATATAGGATATGGAGAGTGTAGATGTTATCTCTTTTATTCATTCATTTACTGTTTATTGAATGCCATTAACCATCGCATGATTTCAATTTCTAAGAAGCTGGGAAATTCACACATTCTTGCAACCCACTGTCTTACTCAGCATTTTATCATGAAATATTTCAAACATAAATTTGAATGATTTGTCTTCTCTCCTTGAAATCTTATAGTGGTTTACAGAATTCTTCCAAAGAGAGAGAGAGAGAACGAGGAGGAGGAGGAGGTAGAGGAGGATGGTGATGATGACGGTGATGGGGCCCCTCTCATCTGTCCTGTCATTTCTGGTCTGTCTTGAGTGCACTAAGACCCTGAATCTCAGCTCTTCTTTCTCTTCTGGACTCTGTCTACATCCCGCAGACATGACTTTATTCCTTATTTAAGAACAGACTGAGATCTTTCTGGGTACCAGCTCTTCCCGCAGCCTGTGGTGTGCCTCCTCTGGGTCTTCACATGACTCCCCTCAGGCTCCTTCTCCTATCCACGCATCAACTTAAATATCATCTCCAAGCATGACCTTCACTGTGATACTGTTCAAAACAGACCTACCTCCCTCTTACCCAATTTATTTCATGTGTTTAACACAACTTATGCTGTATGAATTAAATTACCTCTCTTTCTCACATATATGAATGACCAACCCTTCATCTGTTGATCCTGGGTCCTCAGTCGGTGAATAAATAGAAGCTCTCATACCTAGAAGAGTTAGCTTACATGATCCACATCCCAGAATGAAAAGAGAGCATACAAGAACTCCATTATTTCTGTACTGGGAGATCATTTTTCTCATCAATTCTGAGTTCTTGGGGCACATCAAAACTCTGGTCCAAAGAGACTCAGAAGCAAAGTCTAAATTCAAAAACAAAGGGAGGTTGAAAGAATCCAATGAGAACAGAGGGAATTCTTCCAAAGCAGAGAAAGGGTTATGAAGGGACTGCATAAGTTATGTCATGAGAAACAGAGAGAATTTTAAGACTCCAGATCACAGGGGAAAGGCTTGAGATTCATCAACTCCTCATCCATCCCCACTTTTTTTTTGTTTTTTGTTTTTTGGTTCTCAGAAGGATCTGACACCATCTGCACATCACAAAACAAGTCAGACTCAAAGAATGGTGAGTAGGGGAAATTTTCAGTTATGGAGGTGGCACAGAGGGTCATGTCCTCTCAAGGGAAGGCAGGTGCCCTGGGTGGACAATCAAGGATCTTGGGGCGATTTTGCTCTTCCCTGACCTCTGTGAACTTTCTGTCCACAATTTCTAGCCTCACATCCCCAAGATTACACAGTGGAGAACCTCATCCGGATGGGCATGGCTGGTTTGGTCCTGGTTGTCCTTGGGATTCTTCTATTTCAAGCTTGTCACAGACCACGAAGACCCTAAGATGCAGCCAGGAGAGAACAATGCATTGTTCAGATTGGTAGAGCCTTGGAAATAAATTTTTTGTTCCCAGTAGTTTCTGGAAGGGCATCTGGGGCATATGCTGAGTGAACCGTCTGCAGGTCATTGCGAGGTGGAGGAATCATTGTTCCTGTGCAGGGACAATGTCTAGACTCTTCTTCCATTAAATTGTGGAACTTTTTTTCCTGACCACTGTTGAGTTACCTGTTTTTCCTTTCAGAACATGCAATCTGTTTTAATAAATCAATAAATTGTAATAACAAAGATCCAGCCTGAAAGAGGTCAATCCAAAATGGTGCCCTAACGCCCTCTCTGGACTCCACAAGCACTTCACTTTTGATCAGATGCTACCTGTGTAGTTTCTTTGGAAATATCATGACTTGGAATAAAGACTTGCTGTTTGAAGTGAGAGCACATTTCTTACTGCTCCTGAGAAACCCACCGTGAAAAACACTGATTCAAGGCATTTTCCAGTTTCTAGGGTGCATATACTCCCTTCATGGCCAACTTCAAGGTGGCAATATGAGAAAAACATAGAGTAAATCTTCATAAACTCAGACTTGACAATAGTTTTTAGATATGACACTAAAAGGACAAGATGCAAATGAAAAAATACACGAAAATTTAAAATGTGTGTGCATTAAAAAATATGATTAAGAGTGTAAAAGACAACTCACAAAATTGGAAAAAAATTTGCAAATCATATATCTAATAAGGATCTACTATCCACAATATATAAAGAATACTTTTATCTCAACAACCAAAAACAATCCAATTAAATAATCCAATTAAAAAATAGTCCAATGGCTTGAATAGATATTTCTACAAAAAAGAAATACAAGGGGGCAGCAAACTTATGAAAGATGGTCAACTCATTAGTCATTAGGGATATTCAAATAAAACCACAATGAGATACTACTTCACACCCACTGGTTTGGCCATAATTTGAAAAAAAAAAAAGAAGTGTTGGTGAGTATGTGGAGAAATCTGAATTTGCATACACTGCTGGTGAGTATGTGAAATGGTTCATCTACTCAGAAAAGCAGTTTGGCCGTTCCTCAAAAAATTAGACCCAGAATTAGCATATGGTCTAAAAATTCTCCTTGCAGGTGTAAGTTTCAGTTATGCAAAACTGATAAATTATAGAGATCTGCCATACAACTATGTTCCTATAGTTAACAATTCCATACTGTACACTAAACTTTGTAAAGAGGTAAATCTCATGTTAAATGCTCTTACTACAACAAAGAGAAGGAAAATGATTGCAAACAGATATTCTAATAAACACTTATGCAACTGTGTTCATAGAAGAACTGTTTACAATGGACAAAAAGTGACAACAGCCCAAATGTCCATCAACTGAAGAATAGAAAAACACCATAAACAAACCTGTGAATTGTCTCTGGCTAGTGCATTTCCCAAAAAATGGAAACAGAATCCACAGTATCAGATGAAGAGTTATTTTCTGGAGGACAACAGCTAGGGAGGAGGCAGGAATGACTCAGAGGTTTTGAAGGAGAGTGATGGAGAGAAGGTGCTGCTGCTTATACAAACAAGAAAGTCAGAGAGAAGTGCTTGGGATAAAAAAAAAAACCACAGACCCAGGACAGGAGGGAATTGATAGTTCCCTCTGTAATTCAGTTAACAGTATTGTAAACATCTCCCCAAGCCTACTTCTCCTCTTAGGGTCATCCATCCTGTTAAAGCCCCATTGGCTCCTCCAGTCAAGTAAGACATAGAAGAGCCCTCAATTCTTCACTCTCCCCCACCTCACACACTATGAGTAAATTCAGCAGTTCTGCCCCTGAGCCCTTCTTTCCATGACCCTGGTCCATCACGGCAGTCAAGTTCAGTTAAAGACTCAAGACGCCTTGTTAGTGCCACATCATCAGCCTCCTTCCTGCCCTCTGCCTCTGGCCCTCACTCCCTGATGATGTGTTTCATTCTCATGGCCTCAAGCTTATCTGTCACTGACCCTCCCCTGCACAAAACCCTTCCACAGGTCTCCTCATTCCTTCAAGAAAATTCCATCTATCTCCACCTGACAATTCTTGAGGTTGATGATCCAACTGGGCTAAACTCTCCAGCCCCAGCAAAGCCAGCTCCTCCCTACAAACCAAACTCATCCCAGTTGACCACCTCCCCTCACCAGACACTCACACAACCTGAGTAATTACCACATTTGTGCCTTCTCATGGGCAGCTCCCTGAGCCAATTTGAACACAGAGACTCCTTTCCAAACCTCCTAGACCATGATAATGATGAAAACTTCTTCCTGCCTCATCCCACTCAACTATGAATGTATTTTTCTTGTAGGGTTTGAGTAAGGGTTACATGAGAAATCCTTGTAACACTCTTAGAATACTGATTGACACATCACTAGATTAATGATAAAGTTTTATCACTATTTAGGATCATTACAGTCCTCCTACAGAACAATGCCTACAGAATGATGCTCTTCTGAAAACAGCAAGCAGTTCATATGTTCCTTTACTGAAAATTTTCCTGGTACCAGAAAGAAAAAATCCAAAAATACTTTCGGGGTACAGAAGATCTGTGTGACCCAGATGCAGTGTTACCTGATTACTCACAGTTCTTAGACTAGTTGACCCTCTTCCTGGTCAAGCATGTCAATCCCTCATCTCACTTGCCCTAACTCTATCTTGGCTTCATCTCTCCTTCTCCAGAAGCTCCCCACACTCCCATCACTAAGATTGCTAGACATCTACCTATTGCTGAGTCTCTGCTTTCAGTTTTTCTTTTTCTCTACAACTTACCAAAACTATAGCCAAATTATCCATTGTCTAAATATCTGTATTGCCTCTTGTCACTAACCATAGCTCCATGAGTCCACAGAAGGAATTAGTGAGCTTCACCCACATATCTCATGCATAAACATGGCAACTACTCAGTAAACACTCATTGATGCCTGGATGGTGAAGTGAAGGAAGAAATTTTGCATGTTTGGAATCTCAGGAAAGAGAAGTGATTTACCTCAGGTCACAGAGCTTCTATAAAAGGCAGAGTGAGAAGTTGAACTGAAATTGGCTGGCTCCTAGATCCTGCCTTGCACCCTCTTACCCTCATGTTCTAGGATAAGTGTCACTCTCTGTATTTGGTTTGGCACAAAGTGGAGACAGAGTGTGTGGGTTCTAGTGAAATTAAGATGGTCTGGATGACCCAGAGACTCTGCTGTGTCTTTGGCTCCATCTTTCAGGGAGACCAGATCAAGTTCCTGGGAGGGGCTGTTCCTCTTCCCAGGAAGCCACCGATGAGGAAACCATGACATGTCACACGCAGCCTAGACCTTTTCACTCCCTGTGCATCTGTCTGCCTGCAGGCTCTGTCCTCTTTATAAGTCATATGCAACAGTGGTGACCACTGAAGCCAGTACGGAGATCCCCAGCAGTCATTGCCCTTCTCTGCCTCTGTGAGTTTTTTGGAAAAGCAGGGGATGAGGTCTCCTCCTCTCCCAGATCCTGGTTACTGTCACCCCAGGACTCAGAAGGCTCAGTTGTGGCAGAAATTCTTTGGGGAGGAGAGATGTGCTTAGCCTGAGATCTGACCCCAGCACTAAGGGCCCCAGACCAGACTTGAAGTTTCTATGTGTAGGTGAGTGGATGTACTCTCACAGGAAACTCACTTCCAGGGCTGTGGTGCGGCCCATGGGACCGGGTACAGGCAGTGAGTCCCCAACCTCACCTCCTGCTTTAGACCAATGAAGCCCCTGGGCTCCTGATAGGAGGACAGAGGGTCTGATTTGTTGGTGACCAGTCTGTGAAGGGCCTTTGAGTAACTGCTGGGGAGCTGAGGTTGTGAAGGGCTCCCCTGACACTTCAGGTCTGATTCCTTTCCAGGAGTTCCCCCCACAATCCTCCATCCGGGCTGATCCAGGTCCTATGGTCTCCATGGGGAGCCCTGTGAGCATCTGGAGTGGGAGATCTCTGCAGGCCAATGTCTACCATCCTGTATAAAGACAGGGCCTCTGAACACTGGGACACAGAGGCCCCACAGGACTCCAGCAAAAGGACTGATTTCTTCATTGAATCTATGAACTCCCATGCTGCAGGGCTATTTCGGTGTGCATATCATATCAGCAGGAATGGCCGGTGAAAGCAGAATGACCCTCTGCCCCTGGTGGTGACAGATAAGGGGAAAGCCGGGTCCCCTGCCACTGTGGGCTCCTCCTCACAGGCAGAAGGGAATGTACTGTGGTCTCAAGGGATGTCAGCCCTTGCAGACCACACCTGGGATATGTGGGCTGATGATCCCCCTTTAACAAGATCCCTCCTTCTTTCTCAGGATTGTAGGGCACACTCTCCCACTCAGCCCAGCCAAGTCCTGTGGTGGCATCAAGGGGGAAAGCATGTGGTCAGTATGAGAGGAAATGCATGAAGGAGAAGACCCTCAGCTGAGGTGAGGAGAAAAGAGAATCTTTGTCCATGGTGCTGATTTCTAGAGGTCAATGAGAGTCACCATGGAACCTTTGGTAGAGTAAACATAATCTTTCAGTTTCAGGTAAAGGAGGTTGGAGGATTCACTGGAAGTCATAAGCTGAAGTTGAGTTGGCTCAGCCACTCTTGGTTGAGACGTTGACAAAATTCTATCCATATCTGAAACTTTATTTTATCATCTCTCCAAAGTAGAATCTATCCTGGATTTCAAAAGGCTGAATTAGTGCTGAATTTTTCTGGCAGTGAATTTCTGTGGAAGAATGTGCATAAATCCTTTTCTGGGGACTTATGTCCACTATGAACATGTCCTGTCTCCACTAGGGACCACAGTCACTATGCAGAGGAAAGAAGAAAGAAGGAGTTATTCCCAATTTCCATGAGCACCAGGTTGTCAGCCAGATCAGGTCATCCTCCAAAACATCTCTCATAAGAACTCAAGTTTAGTATTCCCTTCCTTCTCCCAGTGTTACCTGCTATTACTAGGTATTGCTTAGGTCAAATTATCAAAGCCTATTTTATATTTATGTGTCCATGTATCCATCTAAATATTTTCTATCATTTATCTTTTTTGCTTGTTTCTTGTCAACCTTCCTACCTAGCCTATAAACTGAAAGAATAATTAGAAGTTATGTTAAGGATCTCGTGGAGTGCATGGATGAGACACTAACGCTCCAGTTTCCAAACGCCATCACACTTCACAGATGGAGATCCACAAGGAGTTATCTTGCTCAGAGAAGGCCTCCTGGTGAGAACTGCAGAAGCCCACCCAAACCTCTGCACTAAGAGACCACCAAACCCTAGCATGACGTTTAGCAGCTTAAGGCTGTGTCCCTCAGAAGACCCCAGCCCCCCCATCAAAATGTCTCCCTGAAGAGAAGATCCAAGATTGCAGCATGAGTAGTCTTCTTTGTCTCTCCCCCTTCGAATCTATAACTAATTGGACATTCATCGCTTAACAAAGGATATCCATATAGCATCTCAGGACGCCTGAGAGACCCACGCTGCTATACATCAGAAGGCAGACGGACTTCCCTCCGGGAGGAGGTGGAGATAGGTGAAAACTCTTCGACCCCGACCCCCAAACAGCCTAGTACCTGCAGGCGGCTTTCTTCCAGCGACGCCCCCAGAACATCACCACACACCAAGGGCAGGAGGGAGCGCACACCTGAGGAGTGACAGTGGAAACAGGTGACCAGAGCCCTACCTAAGCCCCCTGCAATTACACCTAAGCCCAGAGGGAAGCTCCAGAGTTACACACCGGAGGCGGCGGGGAAAACCCCTACCTGCCATTAGCGGAGAGGCCCCGTCCAGCATCCGCAACACCAGGAGGCTCCTGGAGAGAATCCCAAATGGGGCAGCAGCCCACCAGCCGCTGCCGCTGGCCCCACTGATCAGGCTTTCACCTCAGCAGAGCTCGGAGCTACCAGAGATCTCCTGGGAGAGGACTGGGGCTGGATGGAGCTCCAGCGGCAGGCTCCGTGGCCCAGGGGGAAACTCTGGAGTTCCATCCAGGCAGCAGGCAAAGTCTCTACCTGCCATTAGCAGAGAGGCCCCACCCAGCATCCACAACCCCAGGAGGGTCCCAAAGAGGAGAATCCCAGGTAGGGCAGCAGCCGGCCAGCTGCCACTGAACTCAAGGTCTCCAGCTATCCCCCAGACAGGGCAAGGGGCTCCCTGAGGTCCTAGGGGAGAGGACTGGGGCTGGGTGGAGTTCCAGTGACCTGGCTCCATGGCCCATGGGGAAACTCTACAGTCTCACAGCAGCCTCAGTGATAGCCTCTGCACAGCACTAGTAGAGAGCACCCACCCAGCAACCACAAGGCTGGAAGACCCTGGGACAAAAGAAGCATAGCTAGGTGAGCTAACCACAGACTGCAGAAGATGCCCATAGCTCTGCTGTGACCCATAGTGGACAAGTGAAATTTTGTGGGCACTGACAGTGACAGAGCTGGAAATATAAGTGATCCTGCCCCTGGCTGCTGGGAAAGCCCATAACACAGCTGCAAACCCTAAGGAGGGAGCACGTCTAGGTGGGCTGCAACAGTAGGCACCAGCAGCCTGAAGACCCCTTGTGACGGCCCCCACAGCTGAAGAGGGAACCCACAGGACCACTGTGACTATGAGGAGGGGCCAAGGCCCAGTTAGCAACAGCTGATAGGGTTCCTGGTTGGTGCAGTATAAACAGCTGTCCCCCTACCACACCAGTAGAAACAAGTGGAAGCAGTAACTAAACTCTACCTCTATGTGGAGGCACAAATCTACACCATCAAGCAATATGAAAAAATATACAGAAGGAACAGAAGGAAAATGACAAATACACAGAAAACACTCCCAAAAACAATGAAATATACAACCTAAATGATGATGACTTCAAAACAGCCATCACTAAAAAACTCAATGAGTTAAAAGAGAATTCAGATAGACAACTCAACGAGTTCAGGAGCTATGTCACAAAAGAGTTCTATACTAACCGGGGGGCTTTGGGGAGAAAAAGGAAAAAAATAAAAAATCTTTAAAAAAAAAAAAAAAGAGTTCGATACTATAAAGAAGAACCAAACAGAAATACTGGAAATGAAGAACACAATATAGGAGATTAAGAAGAATCTAGACGCACTGAACAGTAGGGCTGATAATATGGAGGAAAGAATTAGCAATTTGGAAGATAGGAATATAGAAATGCTGCAGGCAGAGGAGGAGAGAGAAGTAAGACTAAAAAGAAATGAAGAAACTCTCCGAGAATTATCTGACGTAATTAGGAGATGCAACATAAGGATTATAGGTATACCAGAGGGAGAAGAGAGGGAGAAGGGGGCAGAAAGCCTGTTCAAAGAAATAATGGCTGAGAACTTCCCAAACCTGGGGAGAGAGATGGAACTTCATGTGACAGAAGCCAATAGATCTCCAAACTTTATCAATGCAAGAAGACCAACCCCAAGGCATATAGTAGTGAAGCTAGCAAAAGTCAACGACTAGGAGAGAATACTAAGGGCAGCCAGGCAGTAGAAATTAACCTACAAAGGAACCCCCATCAGGCTATCAGCAGATTTCTCAGCAGAAACTTTACAGGCTAGAAGAGAGTGGAATGATATATTCAAAAATCTGAAGGACAAAAACCTGCAGCCAAGAATTCTCTACCCAGCGAAAATATCCTTCCAATACGATGGAGAAATAAAAACTTTCCCAGATAAACAAAAATCAAGGGAATTCATTGCCACAAAACCTCCTCTTCAAGAAATGCTCAGGAAAACCCTCATTCCTGAAAAATCAAAAAAAGGAAAGAGGCTACAAAACCAAGAGCAAAGGAGATAAGTAGAAGGACAACAACAGAGAGTAGCAGCTCTCCATCAGAACAGATTAAACCATGGGACGAGAAACAAAGGAAATTGAAGAGAACCGGAAAACAAGAAATAAAATGGCAGCGGTAGGCCCCCACATTTCAATAATCACTCTAAATGTAAATGGATTGAACTCTCCAGTCAAAAGACACAGAGTGGCAGGATGGATCAAAGAACAAGACCCAACAATATGCTGCCTCCAGGAAACACACCTCAGCCCCAAAGACAAACACAGACTCAGAGTGAAGGGATGGAAGACAATACTCCAAGCTAATAACGAACAAAAGAAAGCAGGTGTCGCTATACTAATATCAGACAAAGTAGACTTCAAAGCAAAACAGATAAAGAAAGACAAAGAGGGACAGTATATAAGGATAAAAGGGACTCTCCACCAAGAAGACATAACACTTATAAATATATACGCACCCAACACAGGAGCACCAAAATTTGTAAAGCAACTCTTAACAGAACTAAAAGAAGACATCAACAACAATACAATAATAGTAGGGGACCTGAACACCCCATTAACACCAATGGATAGAACATCCCGACAAAATCAACAAGGAAATTACAGACTTAAATGAAAAGTTAGACCAGATGGACTTAATAGATATATATAGAACACTTCATCCAAAAACAGCAGGTTACACATTCTTCTCAAGTGTGCATGGAACATTCGCAAGGATAGACCATATTTTGGGAAACAAAGCAAGCATCAATAAATACAAGAGAGTTGAAATAATATCAAGCATCTTTTCTGACCACAATGCTATGAAACTATAAATCAACTACAAGAATAAAGCAGAGAAAGGTGCAAAAATGTGGAGACTAAACAACACGCTACTGAAAAACAATGGCTTATTGAAGAAATTAAAGAAGAAATCAAATATTATCTGGAGACAAATGAAAATGAGAACACATCATACCAAATCATTTGGGATGCAGCAAAGGCAATCCTAAGAGGGAAATTCATTGCAATACAGGCTCAGCTCACTAAACAAGAAAAAGCTCACCTAAGCAGTCTCAAACGACACCTAACAGAATTAGAAAAAGAAGAACAAACAAAGCCCAGAGTCAGTAGAGGAGGGAAATAATAAAAATAAGAGCAGAAATAAACGATATTGAAACAAAAAAGACCGTAGAAAGGATCAATGAAACAAAGAGTTGGTTCTTCGAAAAAATTAACAAAATCGACAAACCCTTAGCCAGACTCACCAAAAAACGAAGAGAGAAATCTCAAATAAAATTAGGAATGAGAGAGGAGAAATCACAACAGATACCAAAGAAATACAAGGGATCATAAGAGAATACTATGAAAAACTATATGCCAAAAATTTGAACAGCCTAGAAGAAACGGACAAATTCGTAGACTCTTACAACCTCCCCAAACTGAACCAGGAAGAAATGGAGAATCCAAATAGGCCAATCACAAGTAAAGAAATAGAAACAGTAATCAAAAACCTCCCAAAAAATAAGAGTCCAGGACCAGACGGCTTCTCTGGAGAATTCTACCAAACATTCAAAGAAGATTTAATACCTATCCTTCTCAAACTATTCCAGAAAATTGAGGAAGATGGAGTACTCCCTAACACATTCTATGAAGCCAACATCACTCTGATCCCCAAACCCAACAAGGACAACACAAAGAAGGAAAACTACAGGCCAATATCACTGATGAACATAGATGCAAAAATCCTCAACAAAATTCTGGCAAACCGAATACAGCAATACATCAAAAAGATTATACACCATGATCAAGTGGGATTTATACCAGGGACACAGGGATGGTTCAACATCCGCAAGTCAATCAACGTGATACACTACATTAACAAAATGAGAAACAAAAACCACATGATCATCTCAATAGATGAAGAGAAAGCATTCGACAAGATTCAACACCCACTTATGATAAAAACTCTCAATAAAATGGGTATAGAAGGAAAGTACCTCAACATAATAAAGGCCATATATGACAAACCCACAGCCAACATCATACTCAACGGACAAAAACTGAAAGCCATCCCTCTGAGGACAGGAATAAGACAAGGGTGCCCACTTTCACCACTCCTCTTCAACATAGTACTGGAAGTGTTGGCCAGAGCAATTCGGCAGGAAAAAGAAATAAAAGGAATCCAAATAGGCAATGAAGAAGCAAAACTCTCGCTGTTTGCAGACAACATGATCTTATATATAGAAAACCCCAAAGAATCCTTGGGAAAACTATTAGAAACAATCAACAGCTACAGCAAAGTTGCAGGGTATAAAATCAACATACATAAATCAGTAGCATTTCTATACACTAACAATGAACTAACAGAAAAAGAACTCAAGAACTCAATCCCATTCACAATCGCAACGAAAAGAATAAAATACCTTGGGATAAACTTAACCAAGGAAGTGAAAGATTTATACAATGAAAACTACAAGACTTTCTTGAAAGAAATTGACGACGACATAAAGAGATGGAAACACATTCCATGCACATGGATTGGAAGAATAAACATAGTTAAAATGTCCATACTATCTAAAGCAATCTACAGATTCAACGCTATCCCAATCAGAATCCCAAGGACATTCTTTACAGAAATTGAACAAAAAATACTAAAATTCATATGGGGCAACAAATGACCGCGAATTGCTAAAGCAATCCTGAGTAAGAAAAACAAAGCCAGAGGCATCACAATCCCCAATTTCAAAACATACTACAAAGCTACAGTGATCAAAACAGCATGGTACTGGTACAAAAGCAGGTGCACAGATCAATGGAACAGAATTGAAAGCCCAGAGATAAAACCACACATCTATGGACAGCTAATCTTTGACGAAGGAGCTGAAGGCCTACAATGGAGAAAAGAAAGTCTCTTCAACAAATGGTGGTGGGAAAACTGGACAGCTACATGTAAAAGAATGAAAATTGACCATTCTTTTTCACCATTCACAAGAATAAACTCAAAATGGATCAAAGACCTAAAGATTAGGCCTGAAACAATAAGTCTTCTAGAAGAGAATATAGGCAGTACACTCTTTGACATCAGTTTCAAAAGAATCTTTTTGGACGCTATAACTCCTCAGACGAGGGAAACAATAGAAAGAATAAACAAATGGGACTTCATCAGACTAAAGAGTTTCTTCAAGGCAAGGGAAAACAGGATTGAAACAAAAAAAAACAGCCCACTAATTGGGAAAAAATATTTACAAGCTACTTATCTGACAAAGGATTAATCTCCATAATATACAAAGAACTCACACAGCTTAACAACAAAAAAACAAACAACACGATCAAAAAATGGGCAGAGGACCTGAACAGACATTTCTCCAAAGAAGATATGAGCATGGCCAATAGACACATGAAAAGTTGTTCATCATCACTAATCACCAGGGAATTGCAAATCAAAACTACACTAAGATATCACCTTACACCCATTAGATTGGCAAAAATCTCCAAAACCAAGAGTGACAAATGTTGGAGAGGTTGTGGAGAAAAAGGAACCCTCATACACTGTTGGTTGGAATGCAAACCAGTGCAGCCACTATGGAAATCAGTATAGAGATTTCTCAAAAAGTTAAAAATAGAAATACCCTATGACCCAGCCATCCCACTACTGGTTATCTATCCTAAGAACCTGAAATCAGCAATCCCAAGAGTCCTATTCACCCTTATGTTCATCGCAGCATTATTTACAATAGCCAAGACGTGGAACCAACCTAAATGCCCAGAAACTGATGACTGGATAAAGAAGATATGGTATATATGCACAATGGAATACTACTCAGCCATAAAACAGGACCAAATTGTTCCATTTGCATCAACATGGATGGACCTTGAGGGTATTATGTTAAGCGAAATAAGCCAGACAGAGAAAGACGAACTCTATATGACTCCACTTATAGGTGGAAGTTAACATATAGACAAGGAGAACTGAGCGGTGGTTACCAGGGAAAAGGGGGGGTGGGGGGAGGGCACAAAGGGTGAAGTGGTGTACCCACAACATGACTAACAATAATGTACAACTGAAATCTCACAAGGTTGTAATCTATCATAATCTTAATTTAAAAAAAAGAAGTTATGTTAAGTGTGGTTATCCTTGATTCAAGAAAAATTGTCTGATGTGTTTAGATATTCCATCATTTATTTTCTAAAAGAATATGTTGGTGGATAAAAGTAAAGAAAATGATGTGAAATATGTAATCCTGAGCTAGAGAGACAAAGAGCTGGCTAAAATGGAGGCATTCCTGATTCTCACTTCAAAATGAAGCCCCTAATGTTCGTCTTTGTATCCTAATTAGATGGAAGATGAGACAGTGGGGATGCTCCCTTCAAAAGATTGAGATTGACGTTAGCCAGTTTTTGAGTTTCATTGTAGACAAGAAAAGAAGTAACCTAAGCTTGCCTAAGTCTCCTCACACAGACTCTCTATTTTTGGCTCTCAAGAGTAGCAGATACTCGCAGACCATCACAAAACAAGTCAGACTCCAAAAGGGATGAGTAAGGATAAACTCTCACTATGGGGCTGGGTACAGAGGGCAGGTGCCATGGATGGATGTACAGGGATTCTGGGGTGATTTCAGTCTACCCTGATGACTATTACCTCTTTGTCCTCAATCTCTAGGTTCAAACAACCAAAATTACACAGTGGAGAATCTCATGGGGATGGGAGTGTCTGCCTTGACCATGCTGGTTCTCAGGGTGCTGCTGTTTCAAACCCAGCACAGTCGGACAAGGACCCAAGTTGCAGCCAGGAGATAAACACAAGAGAAAACAAACCCACTATTAATGAGGTAGAACTTCTGAAATAAATATAACGATACTAAGAGGTTCTGAAAGGAAATCTGGGGCACAAAATTGGGGGAACTGTCTGCTTAGAATACTGAGAATGTAAACATGGTTCAGGTGCAGGAAAATGTCTTGGTTGTTCCTGTAGAGGATTTTCTGTAATGAAACTGTGGCAATTTCCCCCCATACCACGATTGTTTGTCCTTTTCTCACCCCTGTGACATGAGGCTACCTCCACAAGGCAAGTTTAGGTCCACACCTGTCTTCACCTTCATGCTCTTGTCCACTTTCATGTAATACATTTTCCTCTTTTTTTATTTACCACATTACCTGATGTTTGCAATTCTTCAGCTCAGAACACAGAATCTGTTTTAAATAACTGAATAAGCAGGTGAAAATTGGTTCCAGATTAGAACAGATAAATCCACAATAATTCTCTAAAACCCGCTCTGGAACCTTTAAACCCCGCTTTCCTCATCTGAAGATACCTGGTATAGTTTCTCCAGAAATACCAACAGTTTGAATGAGCACACTGGTGTTTCAAGTGAAAATCAGGTGGTGTATTGGTAAACCAGCTCTCTGAAAAAATAATTATTAAAAATGGTGGAATACTACAAAGATATCTTGGACCATTTTGTTCAATATGGAAACCACAAGGTCTTGTGGAACACAGACAATGCTCTTCTTGACTTTCTTTTGTTAACTTATAAGCTTATTTGTTGTTATTGGTAAATAACCCAGTTCTGTCCATAACTTATGTTTCTATTCCATACCACTTAGTGAGGTGGGATTGAAGCAGGATAGAGAAAGTCATAGCCTTCACTAGACACTGAATATCAACCAAAGTTGCTCTTTATCTGTTACAGCAAATATTTCATACGATGGCTTTGAGATTCCCTCAAAACGTGATCACCCTTTACCTGTTCAGCCTTGCTTGAGTCTAATCAGGCAATGAGCCTCTTTCCCAGGTGAGAAAATGGATTTCTGAACACTTTGCCCAATATGACAAGAAATGTAATTAGGAATTAATATGAGTTCATATAAGTTTCTGAGCCCATCATGCCCCATGAATGAGAATTGAGGTGGAGGTCATCAATATGAACTTGGGGGTTATTTCAGAGATACGGTTCACCCATCTTTGCTTTTTGTTGTTAAAATCATTGTTCTCTGAGGGAAAGATGGTAGGAGCTCTTATTCTGCCATCCTGTTGATGTCTCTCTGTATGTCTGCTTTTTTCATTCTGACAGTCTCCAAGTTTTAATATGATGTAATTTCACGATTGTTTTCTCACAATATTTTAGATATTTAAACAAATAGTTCATGTTTTCACAGTTTACTAATTTCATGAAGTATTGGATGTTTTAATAATAGCTTCTTATTGTTAATTGCTATTTATATTGCAGCATGCTCAAGGATCAGAATGTATACTCTAGAAACTTGAAAACAATCAGAGATGATTTTTTTTCCTAGTAAGAGCTTAACATTTTGGGTACAATATGATCCTTAAATATGCATATTTCCTCCTTATTGCTGTATGCACAACACCATATTATTTATTTACTTATTTTTGTACGTCTATATATCACAAATTATTTCATGCATATTTATATAACATAAATAAGGCAAAGCTTTCTAATATTTGTACAGATTAGATCAACCATTTAAGTGTGTCATTTACTCTTATAAAACATTTTTTTCACCCACTTGATCTTATAAGTGTTTCTTTGAATCTCCAATTATGTATTTACTTATGCTTTATGTATTTCATGAACAGTGATTAGATGAAGGTTGTTTATGAGTGCTATATCTTGAAGGTGAATGTACTATTTTAAAAGATAAAATATTTGAAAAGATAAAATAATTAGTCTTTGGGTGGTGAATGTGATGTAATCTACACAAGAATTGAAATACAATGACGTACACCTGAAATTTATATAATGTTATAAACCAATGTAACCACAAGAAAAAAAGAGAGAGATGAAGGCACAAAAAAAAGTATAAAAAAGATCTTTTCATAGAAAAAAAGAAGTTAAAATGATAAAATAATTTTTCCTTATAAAACCATTTTTCTCTTACATTCAATTTTGTTGACTATATCTATCAGCTAACTTTATTCAATAATAGTAATACATCTTTTATTGATTTAAAATACTGTTTAATAATTTTGTTTCAGATAAGATTTTATTGTTGCACATATCTGGTTTTTCAGGGGCACATACTTTGATCTAACCCTTGAGTCAGCCAATTAATCTTTTAATATTTGGTAAGAAATGAACAATTTTAAATTATTACCACCATTTTATGTAAGCATGGGTTCATTATGGATTATGATATCCTGCTTTCTGCTGCTTTCATTTCGAATTTCCAGACCATTTTTGGCTGGATCAAGATTTATTTGTTTTATATAATTACATCCAGCCAGTTTGGAGGTTATGCATTGTGTTTCTAATATTAGGTAATTATTCCCATTGTTAATATTAGTATTTACATTTATAATTTTGAGCAGTTTTTTATTCACCCTCTCCTCTAGATGAGAAAAGGACATTACACAATAGCTGAACTCTTAATACTTACATTCTTTCAAAATCTCTCTCTCTCTCTCTCTCACACACACACACACACACACACACACAAACACTCCAAATATTTTGTTTCAGCTTCTGTAAATAAAAATGTACATATGCATGTAAATACAAATATAGTTTTCCAATGTTTATTTGTCTTGCCATCTTTTCCTCACTTTTGCATCTCCTATTCTTTTGGCTTACTTACATACTTTAGGTTTGCTTCAGTGCCCAGGTAAACAGTAAAATATCTAAAACTTTGTATATGTTGAAATGCTTTATTTTCAGTCTTTATTTTTATGAAGATATTTGAAAACATTATCTTATTTCAAATAAAGTATAAGAACTAATTACTAGGAGGGGAAAATGCATCTGATGGTTAAGGATCTACCCCAAAACCCCCATCTCTCACAAAGATGAAGACTGACATGGCGGTTTAACATGAGAGACATGAGTCCAAACAGACCAAATATGCCCCAGGTCTCCTTGCACTTACGAATTTCTCCCCTGCTGATCCTTTCACCTTTGCCCCTTAATAGTAATTTGGGTGAGCATAGAATTTTTCTATACACACAGTTAATTCCATGAATTTACTTTTCCCATATACTTTGCCATGTTTTGAAATGTCTTTTCTCCAACAATTTCCCTCATTTTGCCATGAAATGTCAAAATACAGATTTCATTGATATATCCACACACCCCAGCACTTAGATGTTCCTTCTACATCTCTGTAAAATGCCCACCATTTGCCTCTAGGACTGCCACAGACATCATTCTCACTGATTTCCCCCAGAAACTCACAACATACATTGTCCTTCTCTTTCTATTCTCCATGCATCTTAATTTTATAATTCCAGTCTCTGTGCATTGCACCCTACGAATTTCCCTCAATATTGTATTTCACTTTCATAATTGGATCTTCAGCTGTACCATCTACTTGACGAAAAGAATATTTTGAGTGTGTTAAATGAAAGTATTATTTTTCTGCCTCTATTTGCCAAATTCATTTCTAAAATATTCTTCTATAATATAACCTCTGTTTTTCTTTCAAAAATTCCTTTTCCTTCCTTGTTTTTTCAGATATTTAGATATCTGGTTAAAGAGAGAAATTCATTCACCTGGAGCAGACAGAACACACTGGAGCCTGGGGACAAGGCTGAGTTCTCCAACCCACGCTTGACAGAGAATTATGTAGAGAGATATCACTGTTACTATCTTAGCCACACTGTCTGGAAAGAGCACAGTGACACCTGGAGCTGGTGGTGACAGGTGAGAGGACACTCAGGGGTCCCAGTCTCAGGCTTTACCCTCAGGAAGGGTGTCTGCTCTCAGTTGTGCCTCCCCACTCGCAGCCCAGCCCTGGGGGATATGTGGGAGCTGTGAGCCCCACTTAACACGCTGGCTCCTGCTGTCCCAGGATTGTACAGCAAACCCTCTCTCTCAGCCCTGCCGACACCTGTGGTGACCTCAGGTGGGAACCCTCACAGCTGGGATTTGACAGGTTCATTCTAAGGAAGGAGAACACAAGTACTCCTGGACCCTAGATTCACAGCAACACCCCAATAGACATTTCCAGGCTTGTTGTCTATGCACCCTGTGGCCTCCAGTCACAGGTGGATCTTCAGATGCTGTGGTTGTTACAGGAACAAACCCCAGGTGTGGTCACATCCCAGTAACCCAGTGAAATACCTGGTGCCAGGTGAGAAATTTCCATCCTGCCCCACTCATATTTTGTGGCACCAGACAGCTTACTGGGGTCTTTGCTCCCAGGGGAGCCCCAGATGAGAGTGTAGATTGAGGGGAGCATGGGCTCCTGGGCCAGAGACACAGAGGGTGAGAGAGAGTGATACCTGGGGGGCAGGACTAGAGAAGGGGGTTTATGGGAAGAATCAACCCCTGCAATCCACAGGTGGCCTTTCTCCCACATGAGTCTGGGAAGCCCTCCATCCTGACCCAGCAGGGCTCTGTCATGGCCTCTGGACAGAGCCTGACCCTCCAGTGTCTCTCTGATGTTGGCTATGGCAGATTCGCTCTGTAGAACAAGGGGGCACATGACCTCCCCCAGAGTCTTGGTCCTCAGACTCAGGCTGGACTCTCTCAGGCCAATGTCCCCCTTCTCCCTGTGAAGAGGTACCACTGGGGCCTGTACAGATGCTATGATGGACACAACCACTCTCCCGAGTAGTCAGCCCCCAGCGATCCCTTGGACATCCTGGTGGCAGATGAGGAGCCAGTGGATTCACCCAGAATCTGCACAGGCTCTGTTGGGGAAGCTCCAGGTAGTGCTGCCAGGAAGATAGATGTGGGATCTCCAGGGAGGGAGAGATATTAAGAGAGAGAGAAGATAGGTGGAAAGAGGGAGAGACTCAGAGAAAACAAGACAGACAGAGATGAGGGTCCTCAGAGAGAGATCTGGGGACTCTCAGTTTAGAACAAGGTGGGCAAGCAGCCCCTCACCCACCCTTCCTCTCTCTAGGGCTGCTCCCTGGCACACCCTCCCTCTCAGTGCAGCCGCATCCCACAGTGGCCTCAGGAGAGAATGTGACCCTGCTGTGTCAGACGTGGAGCTCAAGGGATGCTTTCCTTCTGTCCAAGGAGGGGACAGCTGATCCCCTACTGTGTCTTCTATCAAAGTACAGAGCTCAGCAGGACCAGGTCCAATTCCCCATGAGTCCTGTGACCTCAGCCTGCGGGGTTACCTACAGGTGTTGCAGCTCATACAGCACCAGCCCCTACCTGTTATCACACCCCAGGGACACCCTGGAGCTCATGGTCTCAGGTGAGCAGCCCTGACCTTGTCCTTTCTGAGCTCAATCGGCTCAGGGCTCTATCCTCAAGAAATCTGAGACAGTAATAAATGAGGGGCACAGGGTGAGACCCCACAGAGGAGAGTCCAGCTCATGAGAGGGTGGAAAGAGACAGGGTCCTCTCACCCCTGGAGCACCATATCCCTGAAGTCTCAGCAGAGATAAAGAATACGGAGGGTAGAGTAAGACATGAGTGAACCCAGGAGGAATGTGACTGGACTGAGGGTAGAAGACAGGGCCCACCACTCACCTCCTGATGTCTCCATCTCAGAATCTGAACCTCTGGTGTCCCAGGTCCCCCTGGACACTCTCCAATAAAGAGAAGCATCCTTGCCTGTGGGTACCACCCTGCACAGCCCTCAAGTGCTCACCTGGAGGTCTCCAGCCACTCAGTGCACACCTGAGACTGAGGGATGGCGCACAGCTCACCAGGATCACTAAGGAGATTACTGCACAGCACGTCTGTGTGCAGCTCATGTCTACTCTGCACTTTCTGTGCACACTTCTCTATCATTGCTCTTTTTTTGATAACTATTTAAGCAATGGTTTAATGTATAAACTTACAAATTTAATTTATATAATACAGATTTCTGATTCAAAAATAAGTAATTCTACTATTAGGATTAGGTTAAATTCTTACCTTCATTATGGAGAATAACTTTTTGTTAATATCAAGTCTTCTTATTACACAAAATTTCAAATGAGGTTTATTGTCAAACTTCAGAAGCATTTTCAATTTTACTTACAGAAATTGTGTCAATTCATAGCCCATTTTAAGAATTGCTCCACTGCTTTACTAATTTATGAGCAAGATGTTTGATTCCCTTATATTTTCTAAATATGAGTTAAGTATATGAGAAAGCTCTTGGTTCAAGCATATTAATTTTATGTCCTGTTCACTTACTATAGATTCTCTCCCTTTGAGTTGTTTTCAACTGATCTCTTCTGATATATGAATAAAAAATTTAATAGCCACAAGCAAAAGGAAATTTCACTTCTTTATTCTAAATTGCATACCTATTTCCTCACTCCAAATACCATATGATAACGATGTCAGAGTAGAATGTTCCTGAACTTCACCTCAGGAAAACCCCTTAACTCATACACAACATTATTTAAAGGCAAACCCATTAAAAATCTGTATTTTATCTATAGCACTATGCACCTGTCCTTTTCAATTCGTTTTCTTGTTTCATTAGGGTTTTATTAGAAATGCTTTCTTTTCTTGACAGCTGTACATCTCCTGCACAATTATCTCTTCTCTTTGATTTATAACATTACGAAGGCTTCTTGGTTTCCAACATTTGGATATTAACCCAACTGAATAATGTTTATCATTCATTCACATTTTCTGAATTTTGTAAGTTAATATTTATTTAGAATTTTTGCATGGATGTTTACAATTAGGATTGGTCTCTAATGTGTTTCTTTCCTTTCTTTCTTCCCTTCTCTTTTTCTACCATCTTGGTTTTCATACCAAAACTGGGTATATATGTAGTTATATGTATATCAGCTATCATATAAACATATATGTATGTGTTTATGTATATTTATATATATATTTATACATACACATCTATGAATATATACTATATATTCATATATATCTACAGATACTTATCCTTATGACAATACTTTTCATCAGGTATGTTTTCACACATTTGTTATTAGTCTTTCCACTTTGATTCACACTCCAAGCATGGACCATAAGTTTGGGCATCTGTCTGCTGAGAATGTCAAGGGAAGTAAACCTGGCTGGATACAGAAAATGTCTGGAGTACTCCCTGTAAAGGACTCTTCAGCCATTAAATTCATATTTTCTCTCTCTGCCATTGTTGACCTTCTTTGACTCACTCCCTCTTTTTTCTCACCCCTATGACATGAGGGTACATCCCACATGACCAGTTTGGGTCCACATGTAAAACCTTGTGTTCTCATCCACTTTTATGTAATATAATTTTCTTTATTTCTAATATCCACATTACCAGATATACATTGTGGAGTATCCAACTCTTCAGTTCACAGGACTTGACTTGATTTCAATAACTGAATAAATGGGCAAAAATCAAATTGAAGTCTGGAAAATATAAATCAGAAGTGATGCTTACCACCATCTCTGGACCCCACAATCCTTTCTTTCTTCATCATATGCTGCCTGTGTCATTTTCCCAGAAATGTCATCATTCGGAATCAACACACTAGTGTTTGAAGGGAGAGCCCAGTGTTGTGCTGCCTCTGAAAAAAAAAGGCTTTTTAAAAAATCCCTGATTTGTAGCATTTGCCAGTTTTGGTGGAGTAAATCCTTCTCTAAGGCCAACACCAAGGTGCCCATGTGACTTCACTGAATGCAGAGTTGGGAGGAGATGAGCAGAATCATCCTCACAAATGAGTAAGAGCCATCTGCAGCACACTTCCCTATGAGCACCATGTAGACCTGTATTGCATTTTCTTCCAGGGAAAATGATAATTTCTACTGCCATGCTATGGCACAGTTTCAATGAAATTATGACACTACTGTGTTAGCACATCCACATGAGAAGTGAAAGAAAAAAATCTAATATAGTAGACAATAGGGTTCACTTAGAATTCCAATACATTAATGGTGGGACTAAAAATTAGTTCAACCAGTTTGGGGAATATATTGGAATTATCTAGTTAAAAAGAAGAGACACAAAGCTATCACCATAAAGTTTATACCCTATAGGGAAATGTGTATGTAAGCACAAGGTTACATTCACAAGAATGTTGACAGGAGAAGCTCTTATTTAGAAAACATCCATAAAACAAAAAAAAACTACATAAATTAAAAAAAGAAAGATGAGTGGCATATCTCTACCATGAACCTGTGAACCCATGCCACCAAAGTAGAGCATGGGAACCCAATCACTATAACACCACGCTGGCCCCATTTTTAATTTTAATGAAGTCCAATGTATGTATTTAATTTTTTAGTTTATTGTGCTTTCAATGTTCTTTCTAAGAAAATATTGGAAGCCCAAGGTCATGATTTACCCCTATATTTTCTTCTGAGCTTTATAATATTAGTTGTTATACTGATCCATTTTGAGGTCATTTTGGTGTATGGTGTGTGGTAAGTGTCAAACTTTATTCTTTTGTATATTTTCTTTTTGCATTCATTTATCCAACAACATTGTCAAAGTATCCAGTGAGTTTCCATCTGGGAATGGAATGAAAACAAACCTGACCCCAACATCTGGCTCCCTCTGCACACAGCTGCCTTTCCTTGATTCTCCCTCATTGGGGTTCAAGAAGAGACCAGACTACCTGAATATTGTTCAGTCTGGGACCAATCCCTGTGTGATCCCTAAACCATGACATGATGGGTTTGTCCCCATCTCTTAAATAACCCCCAAGTCCATATTGGTGGCCTCTACCTCAATTTGAATTGTTTGAACAAAGAGGAACCAGAAATGTTAATGTCCATTTAAATTTTTCATTTGCATGTCAAATGATACTGGGCAAGGCGTTTTCTCTTCAGAGGCCCAGTTTCTCCCCCAGGCAGGGACCATTGTTTAACTGGACTTTGTGAAGCTAATCAGGCAGGTGGTGGTCATGTTTTGAGGCAACCAGATTGTCAAGATGTGACATATTAGTTATCTAACACATCAACAGCCACTTTGTTGAAAGTTCAATGCCTAGTTCAAGCTGTGGATTTCACCCCTTACTGCAATCCCAGCTTGCTAAATCGTATGAAAAATAAAAGTAGGTTACAAAATAGAAATGCACTGTTTACCAGTATGACAATTGGACCACTGGGAGGCAGAGAAACTAGGGGAGAAGGCCACTGTCCCCAACAGCTGCAATCCAGGGCAGCTACCACCAGATATAAAAGAGTGCACAGCAAGCAGCAAAAACAAACTCTCCCTCCTTAGCCCCTGCTCCCCGCTAGTGGTAAAAGGTGGAATCTGCCACCAGAGGCTTCAGAAACCACAGCAGAACTGGGGACCCAGCTCCTAGTGGAGCATCCCCAACACCAGCACCACCTGCAGCAGGGACTGCATGCAAGTCCCTGGGTCCCTGGGCCCCAGGCAGTGGCAGCAGCACTCATGAACCCAATACTGCTGACAGCAGGGCAAGCAGCACCCCCAAACAACTTAGGAGCAGTAGACACAGGTGGTGCATGGGGCAACAGCATCTGAGCCTATGGAGAGCCAGTGGAGGAACACAAGTTGCTGGTGACCCTGGAAACAGCAGAAGTGCTGGAAGCATGTTGACCCCAGTGGTGACAACTGAGACTGCAGTGACATCATAAGCAGCAAGTCACCAACAACCTCAGAGGCATGGGAAGAGCACTGATGACAACTCCGGCAGAGGCAGTAGAGTGTGGACAGTGCAGGCTCTTAAATGCAATAAGAAGCATCCCAGAACCAAAGTTGTACCCAAATAAGAACAGTGGTTACTACCATAAATGTGCCAGCAGAGGATGAATTCGTCACATGCCATGAAGAACTACAGTAACACAGCAGAACAGAAGGAGAATGACAACTTTCCAGAAACCAAACTTCAAGTCACAGAAGATGACATTCTAACTGAGAAAGAATTCAAAATAGCTGTCCTAAAGAAACTCAATGAACTACAAGAAAACTCAAAAAGACAGTTCAACGTGCTCATGAATAAAATTAATGAATAGAAGGAGTACTTCACCAATGAGATTGAAAATCTAAAAGAAAACAAACAGAAATTCTGGAGATGAAGAACACAATTACTGAGATGAAAAATAATGTAGAAAGCACTTAAAAATAGAGCAGATCATATGGAAGAGAAAATTAGTGAGCTCAAAGATAGAAACGATTCAGGTGGAGGAGGAGGGAGAACTGAGATTTTTTTAAAAGGAAGAAATTCTACAACAAATATCTGACTCAACTAGAAAAAGTAACAAAAGGATTATAGGTATCCCAGAAGAAGAGAGGAAGAAAGGGACAAAGAGTTTATTCAAAGAAATAGTTGATGAGAACTTTCAAAGCCTAGGGAAGGAAGTGGACATGCAAGTACATAAAGTTAAAAGAACTCCCAATTACATCAATGCAAAAAGACCTTCTCCAGGGCATATAATATTAAAACTGCCAAAAGTCAATGACAAAGAAAAAATATACAGAACAAGACAGAAGAAAATAACCTACAAAGGAACCCCCATGAGGCTTTCAGGAGATTTCTCAGCAGAAAACCCACAGGAAAGGAGAGACCAGAATGATATACTCAAAATAGTGTAATACAAAAACGATCAGTCAAGAAGACTCTATCCAGCAAAATTATCCTTCAGCTATGACAAAGAAGTAAAAACTTTCCCGGACAAACAAAACCTGAGGGAGTTCATCACCACTAGACCTGCCTTAGAAGAAACGTTGAAAGGAGCCCTCCTACCTGAAATAAAAAGGCAAAGTTTTACCTTTGAGCAAGGAAATAAATAGATGAATCAAAATATTGCAGCTCTATATCAGAATAGTTAGTAAGCACTTAATCATAACATAAAGAACAAAGGGAAAGAAAGTATCAAAAGATAGCTATAACCAGGGGCTGACTCTGTGGCTGAGTGGTTAAAGTTCCATGCACTCCATTTCAGGAGCCCAGGTTTGTGGGTTCGGATCCTGGGCACAGACCTATACCACTTGTCAAGCCATGCAGTGGCAGTGAATCACATGCAAAATAGAGGAAGACTGGCACAGATGTTAGCTCAGGGCTAACCTTCCTCAAGCAAAAAAAGAGGAGGGTTGGCAAAAGACATTATTAGCTCAGGGCTAATCTTCCTTAAAAAAAATAAATAAATAAAATAACTATAGCCATATCAATCTGATGACAAACTCACAACATAAAGAAGAATAATTTGTGACAACAAAAACAAAGAAAGAGAAGAGGAAACAGATGGAACTTGCTCAAGCTAATGGGGATAAGAGGCTATCAGAAAATGGACTATCTCATCTATGAGATCTTTTATATAACCTTTATGGTAACCACAATACAAAAAATCAGAGCAGAGTTATAAATCATAAATAAAGAGAAAATTGAGGAAACCACCAAACTGAAGTGGCAGCCAGAACTACAGGGAATGAAAATATAGAACAACCAGAAAACAAAGATAAAATGGAAATATTAAGCCCTCATATGTCAGTCATCAATCTAAATGTAAATGGATGGAATACTCCAATCAAAAGACACAGAGTAGCTAGATGGATCAGAAAAAAATGGCCCAACAATATGCTGCCCCCAGGAAACACACATCAGCTCTACAAACAAACATAGGCCCAGAGTGAAGTGAAGGAAGATAATATTACAAGCAAATGGCAAGCAAAATAAAGAAAGTGTAGCCATAATTATATCATACAAAGGAAATTTCAAGATGAAAAAGGTAACGAAAGATAAATATGGTCATTATTTATGAATAAAAGGGACATTACACCAAGAAGGCATAAAACTTATATATACACCTAAGACAAGAACACCAAAGTATATATAGAAACTATCAACAGAACTAAAAAGAGAAAGTAACAACAACACAATAATAGTAGGGGACATCAAAACCCCAATTACATCAACGGATAGATCATCCAGACAGAAAATCAACAAGAAAACAGTGGTCTTAAGTTAAACACTAGACCAGATGGACTTATTGGATATATACAGAATGTTCCACCCAAACAGAGCAAAATATACATTCTTCTCAAGTGCACAGGGAGTATTCTCAAAGATAGACAATATACTGGGAAAGAAAGCAGGCCTCAATAAATTTAAGAAGATTGAAATCATATCAAGCTTCTCTTCTAACCACAAGATATGAAATGAGAAATAAACTACAAGAAAAAGGCTGAAGAAGTAACACATATGTGGAGAGTAAACAACATGCTACTGAACAACCGTTGGATCAATGAAGAAATCAAAGGAGAAATTAAAAAATACCTGGAGACTAGGGGCCAGTCCCATGGCTGAGTGGTGAAGTTCACAGGCTCCACTTTGGCGGCCCAGGGCTTCGCTGGTTCAAATCCTGGGCACAGACATGGCACCACTCATCAAGCCATGCTGAGGCAGCATCCCACATGCTACAACTGGAAGGACACACAACTGGAAAATACACAACTATGTACCAGGGGGCTTTGGGAGAAAAAGGAAAAATAAAATCTTTAAAAAAAAATACCAGGAGACAAATGAAAATGAAAACACAACATACCAAAAATTATGAGATGCAGCAAAAGTGGTACTAAGAAGGAAGTTTATAGCAATGTAGGCCTACCTCAAGAAACAAGAAAAATTTCAAATAAACAAGCTTACACTATACCTACAAGAACAGAAAAAGAAGAACAAAGTGCAAAGTCTGTAGAAGGAAGGAAATGAAAAATAGAGCAGAAATAAACAAAATAGAGACTAAAAAAAATACAATAGAAAGGATCAATGAAAGTAAGAGCTTGTTCTTTGGGAAGATAAACAAAACTGACAAACCCAGCCAGATTCATTAAGAAAAAAAGAGAGAACACTCAAATAAATAAAATCAGAAATGAAACAGGAGAAATTACAATGGACACCACAGAAATCCAAAAGATTATAGGAAAATGCAATGAAAATTTATATGCCAATGAATTAGGTAATATATTAGATAACCTAGAAGAAATGGATACATTCTTAGAATCATTCAGAGTCCCAAAACTTAATCAAGAAGAAATAGAGAATCTGAAAAGACCAGTCACAAGTAAAGAGATGGAAACAGTAATCAAAAACTCTCCAAAAAACCAAGAGTCCAGCACCAGATGGCTTCGCTGGTGAATTCTGCTAAACATTCAAAGAAAATTTAATATCTATCCTTCTAAAACATTTCTGAAAAATTTAAAAGGAGGGGATGCTTCCTAATTCATTCTACAAGGCCAAAATTAGCCTGACACCAAAACCAGACAATGACAAAAAAACAAGGAAAATTACAGGCCAATGTTGTTGATGAACACAGATGCAAAAATCTTCAAAATAATTTTAGCAAATTGAACACAATAATATATTAAAAGGATCATACACTACAATCAAGTGGGATTTATTCCAAGGGTGCAGGGCTGGTTCAAAATCTGCAAATCAATTAATCAATATTTGCAGATGACATGATTCTGTATATAGAAAACCATAAGGAATCCACCAGATAAATATTAGAGACAATCAACAAATACAGTAAAGTTGCAGGGAACAAAATCAACACAAAAAAATCAGTGGAATTTCTATAAATAATGAACTAGCAGAAAGAGAAATCAAGAATACAATCAACTTTACAATCACAACCAAAAGAAGAAAATACTTAGGAATAAATTTAACCAAGGAAGTGAAAACCTACACACTGAAAACTATAAGATATTATTGAAAGAAATTGAAGACATAAAGAAATGAAAATATATTCCATGCTCATGAATTGAAAGAGTAAACTAGTTAAAATGTCCATATTACCTAAAGCAATCTACAGATTCAAGGCAATCACAATCACAATCCCAATGACTTTCCTCATGGAAATAGAACAAGGAATCCTAAAATTTATATGGAACAAGCAAAAAACTGGAATAGGCAAAACAATCCTGAGAAAAAAGAGCAAAGTTGGAAGCATCACAATCCCTGACTTCAAAATATACTATGAAGCTATAGTAATCAAAACAACATGGTACTGGCAGAAAAAACAGGCACATAGATCAATGTAATAGTATTGAAAGCCCAGAAATAAAACCACACTTCTATGGACAGCTAATCTTCAACAAAGGAGCAAAGAGCATCCAATGGAGAAAGGAAAGTTTCTTCAATAAATGGTGTTGGAAAAACTAGACAGCCACATGCAAAAGAATGAAAGTAGACCATTATCTTACACCACGCACAAAAATTAACTCAAAGTGGATTAAAGACTTGAATGTAAGACCTGAAACCATAAAACTCCTAGAAGAAAATCCAAGCAGTGCACTCTTTGACATTAGTCTTACAGTATATTTTCAAATACTGTGTATACTCAAGAAAGGGAAACAAAAGAAAAAATAGACAAAAGAAACTACATCAGACTAAAAAGCTTCTGTATGGCAAAGGCAACCATGAACAAAATGAAAAGGGAACCTCTAAGTGGGGGGTGGGGGAGGGAATCATATATCTGAAAAGGGTTAATTTCCTAAATATACAAAGAGCTCATACTCTTACCAGACAAAACGTGGGTCCTTTCTTGGGAGTTAAATCAAACAGCACCAGAAGTAGTTGTTTCACAAAGTAGAATTTTTGTTTGCAACATGCAGCAAAGAAAAATGGAGATGATAAGGAATAATTTCACAAAGCTATGGCTCCCCACACATCGGGATGTGGCTACCTTTATTTGGTGTAGGAAATGAATGTTCAAAAGGGAAATTTCATCATCTCATGTAGAGATGGGCAAAAGCTTGCACATGCATCATTTGAAATCAGGCTTCTACATACATCACATGACGTAAAAGTGGCTGTTTTGCCCCTCCAAAAGGAGGGGAATTCACAATGTTATTGAGGGCAGGTTATCTTAGTACAACTCTCTGCCTATCTTTGCAGGGGTCAGTCTTTTGGCTGCAGCCTGGGTCAGTCTGGTCCAGTTAATAGTAGCTGGGTCCAGGGTGGTTGTCACTTAGAGCTTCTTCTTGGAACATAGCTGAGAAGTGCATGAGCTCAAGGCCCCAAAGTGTTAGATAAAGGAATACCAGCACCTTTCAAGAAGACAAGAGACTTAGGTCAAACACAAAGGTCAGAGTTTAGGCAGGACTAAAGTGGGTTAGGGTCCATGTCTGGTGACAAAATAATTCAACAACAAAAAACCAAACAACCTGATCAAAAAATGGGCAGAGCCAATCCCAATCAGAATCCGAATGACATTCTTTACAGAAATAGAACAAAGAATCCTAAAATTCATATAGGGCAACAAAAGACCCCGAATTTCTAAAGCAATCCTGAGAAAAAAGAACAAAGCTGGAGGAATCACAATTCCTGACTTCAAAACATACTACAAAGCTACAGTAATTAAAAAAGCATGGTACTGGTACAAAAACAGGTGCACAGATCAATGGAACAGAATTGAAAGCCCAGAAATAAAACCACACATCTATGGACAGCTAATCTTTGACAAAGGAGCTGAGGGCATACAATAGAGAAAAGAAAGTCTTTTCAACAAATGGTGCTGGGAAAACTGGACAGCCACATGTAAAAGAATGAAGATCAACCATCCTTTCTCACCATTCAGCAAAATAAACTCAAAATGGATCAAAGACCTAAAGCTGAGACCTGAAACCATAAGGCTTCTAGAAGAAAATGTAGGCAGTACACTCTTTGACATCAGTATTAAAAGGATCTTTTCAGACACCATGTCTTCTCAGACAAGGGAAACAATAGAAAGAATAAACAAATGGGACTTCATCAGACTAAAGAGCTTCTTCAAGGCAAAGGTAAAGAGGATTGAAACAAAAAAACAACCCACTAACTGGGAAAAAATATTTGCAAGTCATACATCCAATAAAGGCTTAATATCCATAATATATAAAGAACTCACACAACTCAACAACAAAAAATTGAACAACCCGATCAAAAAATGGGCAGGAGACATGAACAGACATTTCTCCAAACAAGATATACGGATGGCCAATAGACACATGAAAAGATGTTCATCATCACTGATCATCAGGGAAATGCAAATCAAAACTACACTAAGATATCACCTTACACCCATTAGAATGACAACAATAACTAAAACAAATAGTAACAAATGTTGGAGAGGTTGTGGAGAAAACGGAACCCTCATACACTGCTGGTGGGAATGCAAACTGGTGCAGCCACTATGGAAAACAATATGGAGATTCCTCAAAAAATTAAAAATAGAACTACCATAAGATCCAGCTATCCCACTACTGGGTATCTATCCAAAAAGCTTGAAGTCAGCAATTCCAAAAGTCCCATGCACCCCAATGTTTACTGCAGCATTATGTACAATAGCCAAGATGTGGAAGCAACCTAAGTGCCCAGCAACTGATGATTGGATAAAGAAGATGTGGTATAAATATACAATGGAATACTACTCAGCTGTAAAAAAGAACAAAATTGTCCCATTTGCAACAACATGGATGGACCTTGAGGGAATTATGTTAAGTGAAACAAGCCAGATAGAGAAGGACAATCTCTGTATGACTCCACTCATATGAGGAATTTAAAAATGCAGACAAAGAGAACAGATTAGTGGCTACCAGGGGAAAGGTGGGGTGGGGGGTGGGCACAAAGGTTGAAGGGGTGCACCTACAACACGACTGACAAACAATAATGTACAGCTGAAATTTCACAAGATTTTAACCTATCATTAACTCAATAAAAATTAAATTAAAAAAATGAGCAGAGCCATTTTCACCACTCTTACTTAACATAGTATTGGAAGTCTTAGCCAGAGCAATAAGGCAAGAAAAAGAAATAAAAGGGATCCAAATTGGAAAGGAAGAAGTGAAATTGTCACTATTTTCAGATGACATAATTTTATATATAGAAAACACTAAAGAATCCACTGAAAACTTAGAAATAATAAATAAATACAGTCAAGTTTCAGGGTACAAAATTAACACACAAAAATCAGTTGTGCTTCTATACACTAACAAGGAAGTAGCAGAAAGAGAAATTAGGAATACAATCTCATTTACAACTGCAACAAAAAGAATAAAATATCTAGGAATAAACTTAACCAAAGAGGTGAGAGGTCTGTACACTGAAAACTATAAAATATTTTTGAAAGAAATTGAAGAAGACGCCAAGAAATAGAAATATATTGATTCTCTTGGATTGGAAGAATTAACATAGTTAAAATGTCCACACTTCCTAAAGCAATCTACAGATTCAATGCAATCCTTATCAAAGTTCCAACAACATTTTTCACAGAAATAGAACAAAGAATCCTAAAATTTATATGGGACAAAAAAAAAACCAAATAGCCAAAGCAATCCTGAGAAAAAAGAACAAAGCTGGAGGTATCACACTCCCTGATTTCAAAATATACTAAAAAGCTATAGTAACCAAAACATCATGGTACTGGCACAAAAACAGACACACAGATCAATGGAACAGAATTGAGAGCCCAGAAATAAACCCACAGGGACAGCTAATTTTCAACAAGAGAGACAAGAACATACAACGGAGAAATGAAAGTCTCCAAGTCTTCAATAAACGGTGTTGGGAAAACTGGGCAGCAACATGCAAAAGAATGAAAGTAGACCACTATCCACTATCTTACACCATACATAAAAATTAACTCAAAATGGATTAAAGACTTGAATGCAAGACCTGGAACTTTTATAAGAAATCATAGGCAGTACTCTCTTCAACGTCTGTCTTAGTAACATATTTTCAAGTACCACGTCTGACAGGGCAAGGGAAACAATAGAAAAAAATAAGCAAATGGGATTACATCAAACTAAAAAGCTTCTGTACAGCAAAGGAAACTATCAACAAAATGAAAAGACAACGTAACAGTTGGGAGATGTTTGTAAACCATATATCAGATAAGGGGTTGATATCCAAGATTTACAAAGAACTCATACATCTCAACAACAACAAAAAAACTAACAACCCAATTAAAAAGTAGGCAAAAGATTGAAACAGAGATTTCTCCAAAGAAGATACACAGATGGCCAAGGTGAACATGAAAACTGCACATGAAAAGATGTTCAATATCACTAATTATTAGGGAAATGCAAATTGAAACTACGAGATATCACCTCACATCCATCAGAATGGCTATAATTAACAAGACAAGAAGTAACATGTATTGGAGAGGGTGTGGAGAAAAGGGAACACTCACGCACAGCTGGTGGGAGTGCAAACTGGTGCAGCCACTATGGAAAAGAGTGTGGAGACTTCTCAAAAAATTAAAAACAGAAATACCATGTAATCCAGCGATCCACTACTGAGGGTTTATCCAAAGAACATGAAATAAATAGTTCAAAAAGTTTTATGCAATCCTATGTTCATCGCACAATATTTACAACAGCCAAGATGTGGAAGCAACCCAAGTTTCCATCAACGGATGAATGGATAAAGAAGATGTGATATATATACACAACGGAATGCTACCCAGCCATAAAAAAAAGACAAAATAGTGCCATTTGTGACAATATGAAGGGACGCTGAGGATATTATGCTAAGCGAAATAAGTCAGACAGAGAAAGACAAATACCATATGATTTCACTCGTATGTGGAAGATAAACAAACAAACACCTAATAAAGAGAACAGATTAGTGGTTACCAGAGGGGGAGGGGGTGGAGAGATGGTGAGAGGAGTAAAGGGGCACATAGGTATGGTGATGGATAAACACTAGGCTATTGGTGGTGAACATGATGCAGTCTACACAGAAACCGAAATATAATAATGCACACTTGAAAATTAACACAATGTTATAAGACAACGTGACCTCAATAAAACAATTTTTTTTTAAAAATCCAGATTACACTTTAAATATACACATTTCCTATTTGTCAATTATACCCTAATAAGACTGAGGGTAAAAGAAACAAAGTTTCCAGTTTACCATCTTTTGAATTTACAACTGTTATGAACCCTAAAAATTATTGGTGGGAAACACATTGGATATTCCTTCTGCAAAGAGTTTAATAATGTTAATATTTATATATTAGGTTGAGAAGGGAATACTGCTCATTAAAACTGAATAATAGCTATGACTTACAAAATCCAGCAAGAGATGCTAAAATCTTTACATGATTGTAAGTTTAGGGGAACTAACTATGATACTTAGACATAGGGCATGCTCAGTGATGTGACTCAATTCAGATCCTCAACACCATCCTTAGGGTGAGAAGAAGCTGGTCACCTTCCTGTGTGACAGGCACCTTGTGGACTGTACAAACTGTGGTGTGGGGACCCTGCCCAACACAACCTGCGAACTTGTCAGCTTTGCTCAGCTCCTGCCTCTTGTCTGACAGAAGCGGCACCATGTCCCCCAAATTCCTCAGTCTCCTGGGTCTTGCTGAGTCCTATAAGGGAAGCGAAGAGAAGCTCATGGTGGAAATCTGGACTTCTCCATGGAATATGACCAGGTTCCATGGATGGTGGTGCATGGAAGCCTGGGATCCACAGGGGATGAGTCATCTCTGATGTGGTTTCCTTCCAGGATTCTGTCTGAGCCAGAGGATCCTGACATACATGGGTGAGTCCTCCCTGTTCTGTCATTACTGTGTGGACCAAACACAATGTGTTTTACCCAGGGCTGTGGGGGAAGCAGAGGAATTGGAACTAATGAGGATGACACTGGGGAACCTGTGGTGAGACTTCTGGAAATACAAGGAAAGCAACATACCCTGTGGATCCTAGGTTCTTATTTTGTCCTGAAGACTCTTCCTAGACACTCTTCCCAGGCTCAGTCCAATTCTCTATCTTGTGAAGGAGGCTGTGAAGTTCTGAAGCTGTGACCTAGGGCAGATGAGCGTCATCTCTATAACGAGAGGGGAAAGGAAATGCTGGACCCTGCAGAACCTTCCTAAGACCAGGTGGCTCATGCTTCCTCCAACCTGCCCTTGACAACAGGATCTACAGGGCCTCCCATTAGACCTACCTCAGGGTAAGGGACTGGTCAGCAGGCAGGCCACCTGGACACCACGGCGCACTCTGATGTAGAAGTTAACAAGAGATCAAGGTTCTTATTTCACCTCATTTTTCAAGTAGAACTCATTCCACTCCCCCATGTATAATTTTGTTGTTATAGAAAATTGTGTTTTAAGGGAATCTTAGTCAACATTTTATCAACACTCTAATAAAAGAATCTTGTCCTGGGATCACCTGTCATGTTCATGTGGGGTAGGCTGTTTTCCTGGCCCTCCACCAGGTCTCCCTGGGCATCAGGAATTCCAGTTTGGAGGCGAAACCTTGGAAGAATGTAATGGAGGAAAAGCCCCCTGAGGGCAGTGAGGGGAGGGGGAGACTCCCCATTTTCCTCTCTAAGGCTGTGCCTCCTTCTCTCCCAGGTGGACAGGACAAGCCCTCCCTGTCAGCCTGGCTGAGCCCTGTGGTTCCCCTAGGAGGGAATGTGACTCTTCAGTGTCATTTCCGTCTTCCATATGTCATATTCAAAATATTCAAAATAGGAGTGACTCATGTCACTGAGCTCCAGGGAGGTTTTTTCAAGAACAACTTCACCATGAGCCCTGTGACCACAGCACATGCTGGGTCCTACTGATGTTCTGGATTTTACAACCACAGACCTGTGTGGTCACACAGCGACCCCCTAAGGATCATAGTCACAGGTAGGAGAAGTGCAGCCCAGCTCAGTGTGCAGAAGGCCCAACTCAGTCATGAGTTGTAGCCCAAGAGTTATCACAGGATCCCTAGTCATGACCTCACCACGGAAGGAGAACCTGCTCTGAGAATGCAAAGACTGGGTGTTTAACATAGGGAATGGGGTGCCCAGGTGAAGAAGGAGGAGCCAATAAGCATGAAAGCCAACCTAGGGATTAGCAAGATCTGAGTGCTTCTACCGCCTTCCAGTAGGGCAGACCCAGGGAGGAGTGATGTCACCTGATCCCAGCATCAGCATCCCACTAGGGAAGTTGTAGCCCTGTCTTGCAGGAGCAGGAGCCTCAGGTAAGACACAGTCCCCTCAGAAAAGGTCTCCAAAGGCAAGGTTAGGCATCGACTGGGAAATATCCCCTTCCATCTCCTCCTCCTTCTCCAATCTGCAAACAGCCATCCCCTTTGTTCTAGGAGTTGTAAAGACTCTGAAAGGGACCTGGTAATGCATCCTGTAGGGTCACCCCCACCCCACCACAACATAGATCGGGGGGAAATAGAGTGAGTGGATCTAAATGTCACAGAGCTTAGAACCAATGCAGAGGAGGTTAGGGACCCTTTGCCAAAAGAGATAGAAGAGCACATGGAGGTGAGACAGTGAGATCCAGGCTATAAGAGTCATGAGCCAGAGGATGGAGAATGAGGCTCAGAGCAAATGCAGTAAGAAAGGCATAGGAAGGAACTGAGACAGGTTTGGGCTTGAGGGAAGTAGAAATGACTCTGAAAATATCAGGAGAAGTGGGAAGAGGCTGCACATGGAAACTCACACTCTTGCTCTTCCCAGGCGTGTTTACAAAGCCCTCCATCTCGGCCCACCCAGGCTCCCTTGTGCATGCAGGAGGGACTGTGACCCTGCACTGTCACTCAGAACTAGCGTATGACACTTTTATCCTTCTCAAGGAGGGGGACACAAAGCATTCTCAGCAATTTGTAGAGGAGCTTCCTGACAGGCACACCCAAGCTCATTTCTCCATGGGCCCTATGACATCTGCCCATACAGGGACCTACAAATGCTATGGCTCTGTCAGTCACTCCCCCAATGAGTGGTCAGTGCCCAGTGATCCTCTGGACATGGCAATTACAAGTGAGTATGCCTGGTACAGCCCGTGTTCTCTTTGTGCCCTGAAGTCTTAGAGGGTGATGTGGGATTGAGTACAATGTACTCAAGGGGAGAAAGACAGACATATAGAGGTACTGACAAACTCAGGAGAGAGAGAAAGAACATAGAAGAGTAAAGAGAAGAATACAGTACTTCTATAAGCTAAGGAAAAAACATAGCCTGTGACAAACGAAAGAGAAAGACTATGAAAGTAGAATGGAGAAGGACGCCCCAGCACAGAGATGAAGGGTGTCTCCAGCTCAAGCACCAAGGGACAGTTCAGAGCTGGTTCCTACTTTAACTCCACAGCCCCTCCCTCTGCCATGAGAATGACACACCAGATAGCCCTGCAGCCAGACGAGTGAAAGATCTGAGCAGATATAAGTACACTGATCAGCAATGTGGTTTAACACGTACTTTTGCACAAAGACAGATAAGAGATCACTTCCAACCATCACCACCCAGTGGTCCCTTCCAACACCTTGGGACACAGGGACACACTGGCCAGTCCCTGCAGTATCAGCCTGTGAGGTTCTTGCAGTTCCTATGGAGATTTGGGCACATTCTGCTGCAAGGAATTTGGAAATAGTGAGACCCACAGTCTCTTAGTTCCTGCCAAGCATCATGTTTTCTGAGCATTTCCAACATGACTACTTATGTCCATGTTGCAGGAGGACCCCACATCTCCTACAGCTTTAAGGACAAGTGCACCATGAAGGCACAGGCAGGAAGTAAGAGGATCGAGGCAATGCAGAGGCCAGAAGGACACACACACACTGACTCACTGGGTCAGAGGCACAAAGACAAAATAGAGAAGCAGAGAGCCGTGGGAAGAGAGGCAGGGGTGATTCACTACGAGGAAAAAAGATCTTCCATTCGTGCCCAAAGATAATTGAGTAAGGTGTATGCTCTAAAGTTAAGGTCACTTTTTCTACCAGGTCTGTACAAGAAACCTTTTCTCTGACTCCCCCTCCCACTCACAGATGCTGTTATTGTGGTACAGACTACAGCCTAAAGCCATATCTGAAAGTAATAGAATATGATGATGGGGGAGGCCAGGGATTCTGGAGAGAGAGACAAAGACTGAGAAGTGATGTCATAAAAAGTGTACGCTGGGGCCAGCCCTGTGGCTGAGTGGTTAAGTTCCCGCGCTGCACTTCAGCAGCCCAGGGTTTCAGCTGTTCAGATCCTGGGCGCAGACA
The DNA here is from genome assembly GCF_041296235.1 of Equus asinus. Classification (NCBI taxonomy): domain Eukaryota; kingdom Metazoa; phylum Chordata; class Mammalia; order Perissodactyla; family Equidae; genus Equus; species Equus asinus. The sequence goes on from NC_091815.1 coordinate 38,600,615, forward strand.
TGGCACCGCTCATCAGGCTATGCTGAGGCAGCATCCCACATGCCACAACTAGAAGGATGCATAACTGAAAATATACAACTGTGTACCAAGGTGTTTTGGGGAGAAGAAGGGAAAGTAAAATCTTTAAAAAAAAAAAAAAAGTGAACACATTGGGGCCAGCCCAGTGGAGTAGTGGTTAAGATGGTGCACTCTGCTTCAGCAGCCCAGGGTTTGCAGGTTAGGATCCTGGGCACTGACCTAGCATCACTCATCAAGCCACACTATGGCACCATCCCACATAAAATAGAGGAAGATTGGCAACAGATGTTAGCTTAGGGCCAATCCTCCTCACACACACAAAAAAAACGAATGCATGTAACACTCTAGGATGCCCTAGCTTCTCTCATGGATGGAGGCAGAGAGGATCCCTATAAAATCCTTCTCCATATCTTGTTTGAGGTCCTCCTTGGGGTCTTATGTATCCAGGCAGATTGAAAAGGGAGTCAGGACAGAACAAGGACAAGGAGAGGCCAGACCTTGCTTGGGGAAATCAGAAGTTACATCAGACTCTCACCATTATCCATTTCCTGGAATCTGCTCATGACCTCACCTGGGTTATTTCCAGGAGGCGAAAAGACAGAGATAGTGTTTCTTGAATATGGAACTCTTTGCTCACCAGACATCTCCTAGTCCCTTCTATGCTTCTCATTTCAGGGAGGGAGTTGTCCCGCAAGGGATGATGGGAAAGGGGTCCCAGGATCCCCATCAGTCCTTAGGAGGATGGCAGTGAGGGGTAGGCAGAGGATCAACCTTACAGAGGAATGGTCCTACTTCCTTGGGCAAGGAAGGACACTGGCTCAACCTTCTCTGTCCTATTCCCTAGGATCTCCTGAAAGTAATTTCCCATTACCCACAGGAAAAAGCACCACCACAAAAGGTGAGCAAGGAGGCCTCAATTTAATCCATTATCCCTGGGGAGAGAGAGGCCTTCTGTGTGAGTGTATGTTCTGCCACCTCTCAGCTCTGACCTTGGGCTAGTCACCCTCCCTCTCTGACCCCCATATTCTCCATCAGTGCTTGAGACTGTGGTCAGCATGGGAATCAGAGGGGACATTTAGCCTCTCATGTTCTGGGACTGAGACCCCTTCCAAAAATGAGGTATGGATCAGAGTGAACCTGACCCCCTGCCCAGGAGTGATGCTTATCCTCCTTCAGTCATGGTCTGTGGGGATGGTGATGACAGGGGATGAGAAGGATGGAAAGATGCACCATAACTATTTATTGTCCACCAGTAAAGTTCTACAAGTTAAATATACAACAGCTAAGAAGGAAGAGACCCCTCTCCTCATGATGATCATTTTTCAGTGTTGGGTGAAGGAATGGGAGATGGTAAAATAAATACCTAACACATAATTAAAATTTTCTTCATAAAACTACAGAAGCATTACTTGATAGAGAATTAAAATAGGCTCACATTATAGAGAAAACTTAAGTAAATAAATTAGAGTGGAGGAGTTCCTAAAATGCAAGGAGCTATGTTAATGACAGAGTTGGTCTTAACAAGATTGGTTGAGAGAGAGTATCAACAACTATATCCATGAGCACTGTGAATCCAACCCAACCAGTGTGGCTGACGTGTGGTGGGGGAGGCGGAGTTGAGAGAGGTGGACAGGATCCAAATTTGTGAATGCTCATAAGCAGTGGAAAGAGCTTGGATTTTATTCTGACTAAGATGCAAATCCACTCACAATTTTTTATCATAAATATGTCATGATCTGGATTCTACTTTAGAAATGACACATTGGCATAATTGAAAAGAATTGATTTAGGGGGAATGAGAGGAAGCCACGGACATGGTGAAAGGCTATGACAGTTCTTCTGGGGAAAACTCATGGAGGTTTAGACATGAAGGAGGTAGAGAAAGAACTGAGAAGGTAGATTCAGGATACACTCAGAGGTAGACTCATTAGGAGGGAAATTTAAGGACCTACTTGTAGTAATTTCCAGCTGTGTGATCTTGAACATACTCATTTCCCTCTGAGCCTCTGTTTCACCAAGTGGAAAGTCATACTTGGGGTATTATAGGTATCTTCCATCCCTATGTCTCCCTTACTCCCTCGCTACAACTTTAGTCCTGGGTAGGCTGCTATCTTTCAGAGAATTGTCATAAAGGAGATTACAGTACAGTCTGTCTGTGTACATGTCACTGGTTTAAGAGCCCTGAGTTGCTGAAGTGATGACCAGGTGTCCTATCCAGGTAACAGTCAACAAAGTGACTGTTTTCCTGACTCCCAGGAAATAGAGGGATCCCACATCATCACCTGACCATATGCTCATAGCTCCTGAGTAACTTGGGATGCTATCCTCAGGTGATACAGGTGAGCTGAGAGCAAGGAACAATGCGAGAGCTCACAACATGATTCCTGAGTTTGAGGAATGATGTACAATCTCTCAGCCTGCTGTGTGGCAATGCAGCCACACTCATGAGAAAATAAATTTCAATGACATCACCTTTTCAAGGCAGACTCAAATTCTGATTATTTAGAACAAGGAAAATAAGCAAGAGGTTTCATGGAGCAAAGCTCAGGAAGAAGAGCTGGGCCGTGACTACTACTGGATCCCAGCTCCTCACCCTTTCTGTGTTTCTAGTTCCAGGCACTCCTGGGAGCACCATCTCTGCAGTTAGCAAGCCAGACTCCAAGACTAGTAAGACAGCAACACCCCCAGGTCATGGGGAGTGGGAACACTTGGTTTAGGAACTCGTAAGGAGGAGCAGGAAACAATACAGCACCTCAGGTTTCCATGGGTGGGATTTTACTTCTCTTCCTATGTGAGACTCCTTCTTTCCATCATTAGTGAGACGGTCCAAATTTCATTCATTTGAAAGTCACAACATAGGGAAAATTCCGGAGCTTTTGGGCTATCCAAACACCTTAACAACTCTGGAGGATGGATTTGCTTTCAGCTCATTTTTGGGGGGTAACAGAGAAAGGAGACCTAAACAGTAACAAGGGGAATGGACTAAGTTTGAGTATCATGGTCCCAATGCATCTCCACGACCCTATAGAGGGACGTGGACTATTGCAGTCCATGTAATGAATGAAAAAGAAGGGTGCCGTGAGCAGGAAATACAAGTGAAAAGTCACATCTCAGACATTCTGAATTTTTCCTCCTCACCTACTTCTAAGGCAACAACAAGTGGGCTCAATCTCCAGGGTGTCAGAAAGGAGCATACACCTGGCTGTGTGGGTGAACTAGGTGTATGGGGAAGGATGAGGGTCCCTGAACATTTTGGCATTTGTAGATATATCAAAGGATGCTTCTTAGCAAAGTATCAGGAAGATTCAAAGATAATTTTCTATGATAACCCAGGAGTAAATGACAAAGTCCCTCAACCGTGGATCTGCTTAAGGTGTGCATGATGATCTAAGGACAATGAAAGAGGATCTGGACAGAAAGAATTTGGGCAAGAAGGGAAGGGAGATGGGCTCTATTTCAGAGCTCCTGGGGAGGGATGGGCCTGGCTCGCGTGTAAGGATCTCTGATTCTCCCCAACCCCTATTCTCCAGGATTATACTGTGGGAAATTCCATCAGGATGGCTGTGGCAGGGCTGGTCTTCCTGGCCCTGTTGGCAACACTGGCCAAGGCCTGGTGAAGTCATGAGGAGCCACAGTTGGAAAGTAAGAACTTGATAGAACCTGGCTGAGTGAATGGAGGGATCTGACAGAATGGACCTTGTGAAAACGGATCAGTGACAAGCTGGTTTCCATTGATGGATGACACACGACATTATTTTCAGTTCCCTAGTGAACCTTGGACTTTTTATCTCCTCCCTTCTTCTAATTATGTGCTACATTTCTCCAAATGTGTATGACTTCTCCTTTTTCTTCCTTCCCTCCTCCTCCTCCTCTACCTCTTCCTCTTATTCTATCTCCTTCTTCTTCTTCCCCTGGCCTTTCTCCTCACATTTTCCATATAGGGCTCTTTGTGGTCTACTTTCTACTTACATGGATCCAAGTGTTCAAAATCATACAAATTTAAATTTTTGCTTCCTGCAACATCAAATCTTTTGAAACCCAGGTCTTTGACGTAAAAGTTCCACAACTGAAATAAATAATTTTGAAACACGCAGATATTAAAATATCACTAATTTTATCAATGAATTGGTGGATAGATTGTTGAATTCTTATATATTTATCATCATAACTTCCTCTTAGGCCATTATTAAAATAGTCACTTTTCTCTTATTTTTAGGCTGCAGCCACCTTTTTATTTTTTTGGTCTGTTACTTCTTAACATCGCCAATCAAATCATGATTTTGGGACTTAAACTTAAGGTAGTTCAACGTTGTCAAAAAACAGAAAGAGAGAACTCTCTTTTGACTCATGAAGGGAATTCAGATAAAATTTCACAACCAGAAATTTCATATATTGGTATTCCTAATCATGGATACACACATAGATAGATACATAGATATAGATGTAGATACCTCATATGATAAGATATTAAAATATTTATGTATGTATAATAAAGTTAAAAGATTTTTGAAGCCTGTGTTCTCCTGATGAGCACTATTTACAAAGTCATTTTTCCAGATGCAATGAATAGTTATCTACACTATTAGATTCCAGAAGATTAGAAAGACTAATTTATGAAATTTCTGGCCTTGGAAATTTTAGCTGAAATTCCTTTGTTAACCAAAAGAGAGCTCTCTGACAAGATTTGGCATGCATTTATGATAAAAACTCTCAATAACATGAGTATGAAGGAAAGTACTTCAAAATAATAAGTGCCATATATGACAAATCCACAGCCATCATCATACTCAATGGTGAAAAAGTGAAAGCTATCCCTTTAAGAACAGGAACAAGACAAGGATGCCCACTCTCACCACTCTTATTCAACATAGTATTGGAAGTCCTAGCCAGAGCAATTAGGCAAGAAAAAGAAATAAAAGATATCTAAATTGAAAATGAAGAAGTAAAACTGTCATTATTTGCAGATGACATGATTTTATATACAGAAAATTCTAAGGAATCCATCAAAAAAGCTATTAGAAATAATTAACAAATACAGTAAAGTTGCACCGTACAAAATCAACATACAAAAATCAGTTGCATTTTTATACACTAACAAAGAACTAGAAGAAAGAGAAATCAAGAATAAAATCTCATTTACAATCACAATAAAAAGAATAAAATACCTAGGAATGCCAGGAGCCGTGGCTATATCATTTGGTCAGCTGTTTGACAGGGTCCAGCCAATTAACGCCGAGGGGTGCAGGGTCACCCCCTGGTGAAGAATAACCGGCCAGCCCCTCACATAGTTCTGAAACCTGTACTGCTTCTAATTGCCCTTCATTCCTTTTCCTTTCTTAACCTCCAGTTTTCACTCCTTTGGATGGCTGCTTGGGAGGCACTATCTCCCGGGAGAATTAAATATAGTAAGAGAATGTGACCACCTGCAGGTAACTTTCAAGATATTTTTCAGTTAATTAATGGAGGAGCACATAGTCCCTTTTGAGGCAAGCAGAAAGGAATCCTGCCCAGATAAAATGTCGAATTAGGTTTATGGCCTCCATCTGGTTAATCTTTCCTTTTTCCTCCAGTTCTTTGTCTAAATATATATGCATCGTCCTTCCAAGTTTGCTGGTTAATTGGATGATCAAGAAGTATCTATATATTATTCTTGACCTTCTGCTTTCTGTTAAAATGTTATAGAGGTTTTCTCCTAAAAGCAATAAATAATAAATAATTGATGAGTAGAAGGGCCGAGGGATGCCTCTCGGTGAAGAATGGCCGGCCGACACTCCTGATATTTTCTGAGTTATATGCATGCTTTCTATCAAGGTTATGTCTATACTTATTTCTGTTTTTTATTCTTGAAGATATATAGTTTAGCTTAGCTTTTCAGCCCTTTACTTTACTAACAAAATGATATCTTCTCCGGGCAGTGTGCTTAAGGGACTGTTAGCTCTGCAACCTAAAAGACAAAGGAATGCTTTCACCCCCTAAAGGACGAGGGAATGTAAAGATGTTTAACTGCCCTCTGAGAATGCAAATAGCCCTGGGGATAAGATACCCTGGAGTCGCCTTTTGTTCCCATTAACCCTCTACACTAATGGTGTAAATGATTGAGGGAGGCAGGGGTGGCTCCCCCAGGATGTAAACAGACGGAATGCTGTCCTGTCCGGAGGCCTGGACCTTCTTTCTTTGATTTAACTTTACCGTGAATTACAACAGATGTCTAGGTACCTATCTCTTTTAGCTTAGAGACAACAAACACTAGTTAATTGTGGAGAAGACTACCATTAACCTTATGCTCTATAGAATAGAATGCTAATAAATATTCTTGTGCTCATTTTTCTACTTCCTTATCTCTCTGAGAATATTTGTAGAGCTATTTCTGTACTAATCCTGAAAAATATAAAAATGACACTTGTGCACAGTAAAGTTGGACTTGCTAACACCAACCCAAGTCTCACGCCCCCTTTATTTTCCCCTCATTGTGCCGACGCCGTCCATCCCTCAGGAAGCTGGACTCAGCCGGGGCGGGACTCTGGCATAGGAACAAACTTAACCAAGGAGGTGAAAGCCTTAAACACTGAAAACTATCAGAAATCGTTGAAAGGAGTCGAAGAACACACAAGGAAATGAAAAGATATTCCATGTCCGTGGCTTGGAAGATTTAACATAGCTAAAATATCCATATTACCTAAAGCAATCTACAGATTCAATGCAATCTCAATCAGAGTCCCCATGACAGTTTTCATGGAAATAGAACAAAGAATCCTAACATTTATATGGAGCAAGAAAAGATCCCCAAATAGCCAAAGCAATCTTGAGAAAAAAGAACAAAGCTGGAGTTTATCATACTCCCTGATTTCAAAATATACTACAAAGCCATAGTAATCAAAACAGCCTGGTACTAGCACAGAAATAGACACACAGATCAATAGAACAGAACTGAGAGCCCAGAAATAAACCTACACATTTATGAATAGTTAATCTTTAACAAAGGAACCAAGAACATATTATGGAGAAAGAAAACTCTCTTCAATAAGAGGAAAACTGGACAGCCACATGCAAAGAATGACAGTAGATCATTATCTTACACCATACACAAAAGTTAACTCAAAATGGATTAAAGAATTGAATGTAAGATCTGAAACCATAAAGCTCCTGGAAAAAAAGCATTGGCAGTACACTCTTTAACATCAGTATCTTTTTGTACACCGTGTCTCTGCAGGCATGGGAAACAGAAGGACAATAAACAAATGAGACTACATCAAATGAAAAAGTTTCTACACTGCCAAGGAAACCATCAACAAAATGAAAAGACAACATATCAATTGAGAGAAGATACTTGCAAATATTATCTCCAATAGGGATTTAATATCCAAAACATATAAGAACTCATACAACTCAACAACAACAAAAAAAACCTGATTAAAAACTGGGAAGAGGATCTGAACAGACATTTTTCCAAAGAAGATATACAGCTGGCCAATGGGCATGAAAAGATGTTCAACATCTTTTATTAGGGACATTAATAAAATTAACACTAATTAATTAATAACACTAATTATTAGGGAAATTCAAATGAAAACTACAATGAGATACCACTCATCAGAATGGCTGTTATCAAAAAGACAAGAAATAACAAGTGTTGGAGATGTGAGGAAAAGGGAATCATTGTACACTGCTAGTGAGAAGATAAATTGGTGCAGCCACTACGGTAAACAGTATGGAGATTTCACAAAAAATTAAAAATGGGAATACCATATGATCCAACTATTCTACTTCAGGGTCTTTATCCAAAGAACATTAAATCAATAATTCAAAAATATATATGCACCCCTATGTTCATTGCAGCATTATTCACAATAGCCAAGACTTGGAAACAACACAGGTGCCCATCAATTGATGAAAGGATAAAGATGTGTATATAAATACAATGGGATGTTACTCAACAGTCCAAAAAGATGAAATCTTGCCATTTTCAACAACATGCATAGACCTTCAGGGTATTATGCTAAGCAAAATAAGCCAAACAGAGAAAGACATATACTATATGAATTTACTCATATGTGGAAGATAGACAAACAAACACATAGATAGGGAGAACAGATTAGTGGTTACCAGAGGGAAAGGAGGGGGGAGAGGGAGAAAGGGGTAAGGGGGCACATATGTATAGTGAGAGATGGAAACTAGACTTCTGGTGGTGAACATGATGTAGTCTATACAGAAGTTGAAATATAATGATGTACACCTAAACTTTATGTAATCTTATAAACCAATGTTACCTCAATAAAAAAAAAGAAATAATAGAAAATAATTTATTAGAGTAATTTTGCATGTTGTAAATGGAGCATACAGCTCATAAAAGGCTGTACAACACATTAAACAGATGGCTTGAGTAAATGAAAATGGTGAATCTGGGGATAGTCCCTCAAGGGAATCATAATCAGGAATCCTACATGGAATCCAACACAAAGTACTTTTAACCTGTGCTTAGAATGCTTTCAGTTTCCATTAAGGATGAATCCATATAATTAATTAAGCTAACTAAAAGCTTAAGTATCATTTTCTTTAATCTATCATGTTTAATTAGTTTAATCAACTAATCCCATGAAGATATCTAGAAGGAGAGCTGAAAGTTATGGAGCAGATACAAAGTGTGTTAAGTCGTTGGAAAAATTAATTTGGACTTTACTCTCACTCCTCAGCCTGAGATTCTGTGAGGCATCTGATGATGTTGACCCTCCAGTCTGTCTGAACTTAGCTCTTTTCCTATTATCTGGGCCATGAGTTTTATACATTTTTGAGCCTGTTTCTCCTTCTTCTTCTAATCCTATCTCAAAATTTCTTCCAAAATTTTGCAATTACCGTTCTTATTTTCCTTCTGCTTATAATCCCCCTTGAAGGTACTGTTACCTCCTGAGTTTCACTACTGAAACATTTATCATAAAAACCTCTGGCATAAAAATTTCCAGTGTGAGTTGAGCACTTTGCCTGACTGATGAACATCACCAACATGACACTGCAAAGAAATTTCAAATTTTCCATCTAGAATTCAGAAATCAGGACAGTTCACTACATGCAAGAAAGGTAGGCTGACCCAGATCTTGTCCAGCCTTTAACCAGAGACTTTCATTTGTATCTAGAATGTTTTCCTTAAGACCAGGAACCAGCACCATCTTCCTACACGACCTCTGACTTTGTCTGGAAATCATAAGAGAGTGTGGTCGAACTCAGCACTGGGTCTTGGACAGTTCCACCAGGGGCACCTAGATATGAATCACATCCAGTGGCCCTAGAATTTCATATAAAAGAGAATATATAGATATATGTGTGTGTGATCATATGATTTATATATGTTCTTGTATAGATTTTATATGTACATATTTTCATAAATTGCTTGCCTGCCACACAACTGCATGTTTAGTGTATAAAGACATCTTGGTTGTTGAACAACAAGAACAAGTTCTTAGGGTGAAAACTGGGTCTTGTTTCAAAATAAATTACGGGAACCTACAGTTCTTTTGAGATCCAAGGAAAGACTCTCTGTGAAGTAGGAAAGAAATCAAGCTGAAGACAAGATTTTCTATCAATGGGCCTTGTCAAGGAGTTGCAATTTCTCTATTTTGATGTTGTTTTGCTGTCTGTTTATTTAACCATGATCCTGTTGGCCTGTGTTTGCTTTAGCTGAGCATTTATGGTTAATCTTGACATTTGAGCACCAAGAGTCACCCTTTCTGTGATTCCAGGCACTTCCTTCTTGACACATTAGATCACAACAATATTACCCGATGAAGATCAGGGCCACTTATCACCTCCTTTCTTTGGCTGCCATCTAACCAGCACGAGGAGATGGAAATGATCAGGAGGCACCCATAGATTCAAGCTCATTGTAACTGTTATTGTTTCCCATGGTTGAAGTGATCCTCCTCCTGAGAAACAGAATATCTGGACCCAGGAAACCTATAGCTGTGGGATATAAAGCACATAATTCCCAAGTGTGTCACTGCAAGTGATGATGAAAGGAGTCACTCTTAGCTAAATCCTAGGTTCCCAGAACAATAGATGTTACACAACATCTGTATACACAACATCATGTAATTGCTACTGGACATAGAAATATCCAAAGCACCTCAACATAAAGGACAGTACTCTACCCACTGAAGGACATCATCTCCATGCTAGCATCTTACCTGTACTACTAAGAGGCCATTATACTTTCTATCAGGCTGGCATTTCTTAGGAAATCCAGTATATAATAAGACTGGTGAATTCCTTGGCAATATAAGCATTTACCCACTTCCTTTGCTGTAGTGTGAGGCCATGAAAACAAGAAACACAAACACATACCTGGATCATGCATCAATCTTGATCAAAATAAATCACTGCCCAATCATGAAATGAGTCTGATAGCATGAATTTTTAACCAGTAGCTGGTTTGTCTCTTTGAGGGCTAGCCTATATCAAGGACTTTGAACCACTCTGCTGTTATTTAATTTGGACATTCAACAGCAGCGAAAGTTAGAGCATCCTTGGTGAGAAGACATTCATGCTGTTTGGTTCCCTGCAGAGACTCATTTTTCATCATGGCTGCTCCACAATGAGCCCCTTGTATGTTTATTAGCTTTTAGCTGAAGACATAATCTAGCTGACATCAACAGATAAATATAAGTTATCAATATTCCTCTGTGCATAATTTACTGTCTCCAAGACCCAAATAAACCTTCTAATACAGCATTCTACCTATTATTTTGTAGTAGATGCAAGGATTAAAATTTTTTCCGTTACCTGGTAGAGGATACTTCCATGAATCAGAGAAGAGCCCCATAAGTTTCACTGACATTGTAGGTTACAAAATATTTATAGTTATGTCAAAATTCTATAATCTGCAGCACATTGTCTCATCACAGGATTCAGAGAACTTGTTACTTCCTGTTCCTCAAGTCCAATTAAAATCATGTTATCGGTAGAGCACACCAGAGTAATGGTCTATAGATACCAAGATGATTATGGTCCCTTCAGACTATACTGTAACAGAAGACTCTGGGTGAGCAAAGCTCTGGGCATGATGGTGCATGCGTACTGTTGTCTTTATCAAGTGAATGTATATATTTCTGATCACTCTTTCTGATGTATTTTTGAAATAACATTCACCAAATCAATGACTAAATAAAAATTGTGTTGTAATAAATAGATCCAACAAATATATCTATTAAATATATCCACCCATAATAATAGCCACATTTGGAAATATGATTAAGTTTTTGGTGGTCCAGCATCACCTGCCACAATCCATCTTGATTTTTTGGATGCTATACAACTGAATTAAATGGAGGTCTGATGGTGCCAACATGATTAGCTGTCGCTATGTAGGACTTAAAATTTCATCCCCTGCTCAGATCCTTTTCTCACATACTAGTAAAAGCCTTAATCCACTGGGGGAGGTTCAGCAAAAACTGTCGACCTCAGATCCCAAGTAATGACCCATTGTGGCTGGAAGAAGGGTAAACTTTTAGGAACCCTCTTCCCCTAGGGGCAGTGTAGGACACATGATTTGCAACTTCTAACTGAGGAATAGGGATTTCCACAAGTTTAGGAAAACACACAAGTTTGAGTCTGGCTGCCATGGGGAAGAGGGACAGAAACACTGAGCGAGCCCCACCCTCAAAGCCCAGGCACATAGATACTGCCTAAAATTGATGCTGGATGAGGACAAGAGAAACCTCTACTTTCCACCATGAGACTGTCCCTGTGGCACTGAATTTTGGATGTAGGACAACTGCCAGGACATGAGTATGATACCAAGATAATGAAGACAAGTGAACTGAGTACAGGTTACCTGCTTGGATGCAGTTCTAGACTACAGTGTAGGAGAATCTCAAACAAGATATAGTGGTCTCCTGTACAGAGGAGATGGAGTTCAGAGCACAGGACAGCTAAAGAATATAGACTTTTATAACCAATAGAACTTGAGGAGGAGCTTCCAGATGTCTGCATAAGGGATCAATTGAGTCTGTTGACCAGTAAAAGCCACACAAGCATAGAGTGAAACTCTACATTTCTGGTAAAAGAATATTTGGGAATTGGAAATATGAAGACTTCTAAGAACTGAAGCTGCTCTGCAGGGTATCTGACTGCATGCCAAAAGGACGTAACATTCTTTAGAAGAAGACACCAAAATCCAGTACTCAACAAATAACATTCATAATGTTCTCATTCCAATCAAAAATTGCTAGACGTTCAAGAAACTGGGAAATGTGTAAATATGCAGGAGAAAGATGATACAATATAAGGAAATCCATAAATTTAAAAAATCACGAAACTGGCAATTTCAATAGAGAAATTTTATTATGGATATTATAAATATGTTTCAGCATTAAAGAGAAAATACAATATAATATTTCAAAATAAACTTTTAAGTATAATAAAGAAGCAATTAGGAAATTCTATGCAAAGGATATCAAAAGTGAAAAAACAAAATAATTCAGTGCATCACATTAATAGCAGATTAGACATTACAGGGTAAACGTTTAGTAAAATTGAAAATATAGCAATAGGAACTTTCCAAAATGAAAGACAAATAGAAAAAAGTATCAGAACAAATGAACAGAGCCGCAGTGACCCATGGGCTATAAGTATGTGGTGTTATATATGTGTAATTGGATTGGTGTTGCATATGTGTACAAAGATGGGAGGAGAAGACAGAAAAATATCTGAAGATATAATGGCCCAAATTTGTTCATATTTGATAACAAATATAAACTAACTTATCCAGTTTTGTGATGACTCTGAAGAAGTAAAAACATAAAGAACACTGCTCAAAATAAATCTCATTCAAATGGTTGAAGAACACAGAAATCTTAAAAGCAGCCAGAGGTGAGGGGAAATCACATTGTATATAAAGTAAGAAATTAAGAATGATAGCATGTTTTTCATTGGAAACTATGAAAGTGGGAAGTCAACGGATCAACATTTTTAAAGTACTGAAAGAAAATATTTCATCCAAGAGTTCTATAACCCAAAAAAGAGTTTTTAGCAATAAAGATGAAATTAAATATTTCTCAGTCAACTAAAGATTAAGAAAATTGTTCCCAGAAACTTCGTTCTACAATAAATATTAAATTAAGTTATTGAGGCAAAAGATTGATCACACTAGTTGGAAACTTGAATTTCAAAAAAAAAAAAAGACTACTAAAAGGAGTATATTTGTGTGGAATTGTGAAATATTTCTTACCAAAACCCAATCATGTGCTGTCTGCATGAAGTCTACTTCAATTAAGACGACATTGATAAGTAGAGTGTAAAAGAATGACATTAGGTAGTGGTATGATGTACAACTCTAAACATAGTACTAATAGTCAGTGAACTGTGTTTGTAAAACAGGTTAATTTTATGATATGTAAAGGATACCTCAAGAAAATTTTTAAAACTAAAATAATGGAAGATTTTATCCACACAAACTCTAAAACTTGGAAAGATGGAGATAGAAAATTAGTGCTTCATAATGATAGAGCAGGTTCAAAAAAGGATGTAACCATTCCAAATGCATATGCACCTAAATTTGGAACCTCAAAATACATTAAAACAAAGACAGAATGGAGAGCAGAATTGATCACATCCAAATTATAGCTAGAGATATCAGCACTCCCCTCTAGGAAGGTGAGAGACCAAGTAGACAGAAAATCAGAAAGGATATAAAAGATGTGAAAAGCAGTTCAACCCTTTTTACCTAAATGATATTTAGAAAACCTTCCACCCTAAAATGTCCTAATCCACAGTCCTGTCTAGTGCCCTTGGAACATTCAGCAAGATCAATTTTAAAATAATGAATCATAGAGAATATGATTTACAGCAACAGCTGAATTAAAATAGAAATATTTGATCAAGAACTAGCTGACAAGTCATCAGATATTTGGAAATTTGTGAACACACATCTAAATTACCAATGGGTCAGAGAAAAACATTGCAAAGGAAAGCATAAAATATTTAATACTTAATGGATAAGGAAGACGCTGTATATATACACAATAGAATATTACTCAGCCATAAGAAAGGATGAAATCCAGCCATTTGTGACAACATACTTGGACCTTGAGGGCATTATGCTAAGTGAAATAAGTCAGGGGAGAAAGTCAGATACCATATGATCTCACTCATAAGTAGAAGACAAAAACAACGACAAACTAACACCTAGAAACAGAGACTGAATTGGTGGTTACCAGAGGGGAGAAGGAAGGAAGGAGGACAAAAGGGGTGATTAGGCACATGTGTGTGGTGATGGATTGTAACTAGTCTTTGGGTGGTGAATATGTTGTAATCTACACATAAATTGCAATATATAATGAAGTACACATGAAATTTACATAACGTTATAAACCAATATTATCACAATAAAAAAAGGAATAAAGAATCAAAAAAGAAAAAGAAAATATGTCATACTTAGTGAAAATGAGCACTTGCCATATCAAATGATGAGTGATCCAGATAAAACAGTGCTGTAAGGGACTTTAAGCTTCAAATGACTGTGTTGAGAAGAAAGGTTTAGATAAAGATCTGAAGCTCACTTTAAGACATTTTTCAAAAGAGTAAATGAATTCAAAAGTAAGTTGAAGCAAAGAAGTGAATGATAATAAACAAAAATACATACATGCATGTACATATGTGTGCATACATACATACATGACAGAGAAAAACATATGAAACCAAAAGATTGTTCCCTGAAAAAAGGAATAAAATTCATAAACATTCTTCCTCTGGTGATTTTTTGCTCATATTGGAAGTATTTTGCACTATCTATTAAAGTTGAACATCAACTTGTTCCAAAACCCAATAATTTCACTTCTAGCTAGATATGCCACTTAATCCTGTATATGCATGCAAGGGATTAAATACAGAAGTAATCAGAAAGACATGAGTCATAACAGGGAAACACTGAAACGACAAAATTGCCTATAAAAAGAAGAATGGATAAGTCTATGTTGATATAGTCATGCAAGGAATAGTATACAGAAATCCAAAAGAATGAAATGGAGCTATAAAAATCAGTATATGTGTCAGCAATATAAATGTGAGAACAAAATAGTAAGATTCAAAGTTTATATTTTTTTCATTTGTAATGACTACGAATGTGGGTGCATAGGTGTGTGCGTGTATAAACACACACATACAACTTATAAAAATTACAAGTTTTACAAGCATGAATGATATAGAACTCTATTTATGATACATAATGGAAACATTTATGCAAATTTCAGAAGCTGTAAGGGTCAAACAAGGAACAGAATGAAGGCAAAAACACATGGGTAAATTTGATTGGTTATTGCAATGGTTTTCAAGTTGGTATATATTATCAAGTTTTTTCTAACATTCATAATTGGCTGTTGGAAAGTTTATTTTCTATAGTACTGTGTTAATGGATATTTATATATTCTTATATAATTTAAAGTTAGAGAAAAAGAGAGAGAGAGAGAGCAATGAGTTTGGATTCTTGGGACATAAGATGAATTCCAGATAAAACTGCAATATCCAAAATTTACATTTTGTTTATTGGAAACAAAGTGGAACTCTGCGATTCCAGATAAGTGCATAAACCTTCGACTGAGAAATTCAATCATTTTTAACTGGCACTGCTTCAATACTAGAAATATCAGTGTGGAAATACATTTTGATTTATGTGTTACAATTGGTATAATATTAATAATATCTATTAGATATGTTAGATATCTAACACACATGAAGAGTTTGAAGTTCACATACAAACGACAAAAATACGTCAGAGGCCTTTAATCGAAGTACGGAATTTGATCATTCAGCCTAGGAGGGACTGGGTCTAAGATTTTATTTCAAGTCTGACCCTATTAAATGCTCTGAAGTGACAGTTCTAGTCTGAACATTTTCCAGGAAGCTCGATTACGCCCTCAACCTGGCCCCCGCCTCTGCCATATGTAGGGTCAGAAGAGCCTGTGTGCGTCATCCTTCCACACTGTGGTCAACTTATAAGTTACATGAGCTTGGCTCTTCTTGCAACATCCTGTGTACTCATCAGCTTTGCTGGGTCGCTGCCTCCTGTTCCGCAGAAGCTACGCCATGTCGCCCATGATCATCAGCCTGGTGTGTCTTGGTGAGTCCTGGAAGGGAACAAAGGGGCTTGAACACTATGGTGGAAATATTGGCCTGGAAGTCTGTGTCTCTCCACAGTAGAGCACCCTGTGCATGTGGGGAGAGGTGGGCATTTTTGGCTGAGTTTATCTTCTGCCGAGCACGGGCCTCACTGGTGGGGCTCCTAGGCCAGGCAAGGGCAGGAGTGGGAGGCCAGGTCTTGTGTGGAGATGGACCGTCCAATATGAGTCTTTCTTTCCAGAGTTCTTCTTGGTCCAGAGGATCTGGGCACAAATGGGTGAGTCCTCTCTCCAAATCTTGGGTTGCCACCCATCCCAAATATTTCCTGTAACAGGAGGGCAGGAGGCATAGGACATTGGGTGATGGGTTGACTTCTGTAAGCCTTGTGGGTAAATCTCTTGTGAACCAGAAAATGGGTTCCCTTGGAAACCTGGCCCCAATTCTTGTCTATAAACTCTCCCCAGACTCTTCCTCTTAGTTGAACCAGGCTCTACGGGCTCCTGGAGGAGACTGTGGTGCTCAGGGCTGGCGTGTCTGGAGATAAAATGGTGTCGTCTGTAGAGTAAGGGAAGGAAGCAGTGCCAGGAATGACAGACCCTCTGAGGACAAGATGATAACTCAAGTTCTCCAGCATTTCCATGAGGGAAATGCAGGGCTGCAGAGTGGTGCTGCCATCCTTCTATCAGAAGAGGTGGGAGAACTGTATGCCATGACCCCCTGAAATTCCAGAATGTTCTGTTGCAGGATCAATGGTTTAATGTGCTTCATGTGTTAGCTGATGTGACTTCATTCACATAGGTTTTCTTCTATTCACTGTCTATTTTGTCTTCTTTTACATTAACATTTTTTCATCATCAACATCTAGTAAGAGTCTTTTATTCAGTACTTGCTCAAAATTCTCAGTCAATACATATTGTAGGAAGCTGCCATGTCTATGTGGTGCTGGGGAGTCTTCACGTAGCTCTGAGTACCCCCAGGTTTGGAAAGGAGCCTTAGAACTATGGGGAAGGAGGAGGAACTTCTGAGCACATGGAGGGGAGGAGGTCCCCATTTTCTCCTCTAAGGCTGTGCCTCTTTCTACCCTAGGTGGTCAGGACAAGCCCTCCCTATCTGCCTGGCCAAGCCCTGTGGTTCCTCAAGGACAGCATGTGAATCTTCAGTGTCACTCTCTTCTTGGGTTTGACACATTCAGACTGGACAAGGATGATGGAGCCCACATCCCTGAGCTCCAGGGCAAAACATTCCGGAACAACTTCCTCATGGGCCCTGTGACCCCAGAATATGCAGGAATCTACAGATGTCATGGTTCTTACAGGCACTCCCCCTCTGTGTGGTCAGCACCCAGTGACCCCCTGGTGATTGTGGTCACAGGTCAGAGAGCTCTTATCCAGAGTGGCTATTCACTGTCCCAATATTCCTAACCCCAGAATTTCCTCATGGGGGTGTCAGTCAGGGTCCAGTTAGAACTACAAGAACCACTCAAAGTATTTTAGATAAAACAGGATTTAATACACGGACTGGGGTGCTGTGGTGGGTAGAATAATGACCCCTCAATGATGTCTACATCTTAATACTGCAAATCTACCAATATGTTATGCTGCAATCCAAGGAAAATTAACATTGAAAATGGAATTAAGGTTGTTAATCAGGTGACCTTGAGATGGGAAGATCATCCTGGATTATCTGGGTGGGCTCAAGGTCATCATAAGTGTCCGTATAAGAGAATGAAGGAAGCAGGACAGTCTTGCAGCATGAGAAAGACTCCACCAGCAATCGCTGGATTTGAGGATGGAGGAAGGGAACAAGGCATTCAGGTTGCTTCTTTAAACCCAAAAAGGCACAGAAACCGGTTCACCCCTTGATCTTCATAATGAACACAGCCCTATCAACACCTTAATTTTAGCCCAGTGAGACCCGTGTTGGGCTTCTGACATCAAGAACTATAAGATAATATATTTGTGTCCTTTTCAGACACCACATTTGTGGAAATTTGTTACAGCAGCAATAGGTAAGCAATACAGATACCCAGGTGAAGGATGAATTAGAAGCCCAAAAGCAGAAGTGAGCCTACCTAACGATAGGTAAGGACAGTCTAGTGATGCCACCACGAGACTGCAGTATCATAGGGAGGAGTCAGTGTTCATGGAGCCAGACTCAGGGAGCACTCCATGGAAGCTGGGACCATGGAGAAGGCACAGACATGGCAGATGTGTCCCTTTCCCTCAGGCACAAGGTGGGTGGACACTGGGAGGTCCCTGCCTTACTGCTTAATTCTTATCTCCTATCAGGAATTCCAACTTATCAAAAAAAGCATGGCCGAGCTGATAAGAGAGACCGGAAATGCAACCCATGGTAGTCACTCTCCCATCCCCACCACAGAAAGCAGGAAAGAGGTCTCTAGGAAACAGATAAAAACAGCAAAAGCGCCAAAGACTTTGCAGTGGGAATTGAGTCTGATGTTGCTAGAGACAGAGAAATAGAGAAAAGGAGAGAAAGAGACAGAAGGGGGCATTCAGATAGAAAAGGACATAAAGAGGAAAGAGAAAGACAGATATGAGGAGAAATTCTCACTCATTCCAAGTTCCATGGGATGAGGCAAGAAAGGATGGCTTCCTCTAAACTCACAACATCTACATTTGTAGGAATCTACAGAAAACCTTCCCTCTTGGCCCAGCCGAGTCCCCTGGTGCAATCAGGACAAAATGTGACCCTGAAGTGTTGCTCAGAGATCGTGTTTGACAGCTTCATTCTTCACAGAGAGGGGGTAATGGAGAGCCCCTTACACCTTGTTGGGCAGTTCCATGATGGGGGCTCCCAAGCCACCTTCTTCTTGGGTCCTGTGACGATAGCCCATGCGGGGACCTACAGATGCTTTGGTTCTATCAATTACTCCTCCTATGAGTGGTCGACACCCAGTGACCCACTGAACATCAAGATCACAGGTGAGAGTTTCCAGACCTGCCCCCTGTCCTCTTTTGGATGCAGGTGGGATGTTCCAGGACTTAAAAGCTCCAGGTGGTGATGAAGGGGATGAAAATTGGCTTCTTATGAAGAGAGACAGACTTGGTGACAACTACACCAAGAGAGACAGTGAAAGAGGAGAAACAATATAGAGCATTTGTTACAATATAAAGGAAAGATATAGGGACAAAGACAGGGGAGTCATAAATAGAGATAGAGTAAAGGAAGAGATACAGACAGATATGCACATATCAAAGGGAGGGTGCCCTTCCTCTCTGAGTTTGTTCAGAGACCTGGGAACGTTTAGAAGTTCCATTTTAACTCCATATTCTCTTCACTACCAGGAGAACCCAAAGGCACACCACATACCTGACTCACATTTCAGGGCCCAGCTGACCTGTCTCAGACTGATTCCCCATGAGTCCTGTGTCCTCTTCCCATGTAGCACCCATAGATGCTCTTTTTACTCCGACATGACTTAATTCCATGTGGTTAAGCCACAATGTGCCCCAGAATACCATAGTCCTGGGTGAAGGAGCCACCAGCCACTATATATTGTGTGTTTTATGAGTTCTTGAAGTTTCTCAGGCACATGTTCCAAGGTCACTTCGATGTTGCAGGATTACTGATGTCAAAAGCCCACAGAGAGATGCAGTCAGAGAGAAAGCAGAGTCAGTGAAAAGCAGAGACATAGAAACACATGTGTACATGTGCACAGACATACACACACAGAATGGGCCAGAGGGATGGAAGAAACAGAGAGACAGACACTAACTCAGAGACACATAAAAAAAGAGGTGGAGAAAAAGAAAAGGGGATGGGAAGGGGGAGATAAAAACCCTAAAAAGCAGAGACCTGAGTAGGAGACACAAAGATAGAGAAAAATGGTGATGTAGGGGTGGATGATAGATTCCAAAAGCGAATTAGAGAGACAAAGAAGCAGGGCTGGTCATGGAGATGAAGATAGATAGGTAGATAGATAGATAGATAGATAGATAGATAGATAGATAGATAGATAGATAGATAGATGAGAGATAGATAGATAGATAGATAGATAGATAGATAGATAGATAGATAGATAGATAGATAGATAAAGATACCTAGATACATAGGTAGATGCAAAAAGATAGGGTCAAGACAGAAACAGAGACTCAGAATGCAAGAAAAAGATACAGATCAAACAAACAAATCCAAGGAGAGACAGAGAGAGTAAAAAAAAATACAAAAAGGAAACCAAATAGGAGAGAGGCAAGGTCAGAGACATAGAGAGAGAGCAATAAACAGAGAAAGTAGAAGGATAGAGATAGACATGAGAGGGAAAGGGAGAGAAAGAGAAGTCATGAGAACAGGGAGAGTGAATTCTCAGTTCAGGTCCTTCATGTGTTAAGGAAGAAGAGCCTCTCTAACTAAACTGTCTCTTTTTCTCCCAGGCCTCTACAAGAAACCTTCTCTCTTAGCCCAGCTGAGCCCCGTGGTGAGGTTAGGAGAGAATGTGACCTTGTTCTGCAGCTCTGAGAGCTCATTTGATGTGTACCATTTATCCAGGGATGAGGAGGCCCATGAATTCTGGCTTGCTGGAGGGCAGAGCCACAATGGTGCATTCCAGGCCATCTTCCCTCTGGGCCCTGTGACCCCAGCCCACAACGGGACCTATAGATGCTACGGCTCTTTCAATAACTCTCCCTCTGTGTGGTCAGACCCAAGTGACCTGCTGTACCTTTCTGTCATAGGTGAGGAAGCTCCAAATTTGCCCTGTGTCTTGTGACTCAGACTAAATTTTAAAGCCATATCTGAGGGGTGTCCTGCTGATAATTAGGGGATGCTTAGTAATTCTGAGAGAAAGAAGCATAGATAAATAAAGAGGAAGGAAAAAAGAAACTGAGAATGCACCTCCAAGGTCCTCCCTCATATCTTGCATGCATGCCCACATTGGGAAGGTCTATGCATCCAGGCAGATGGAGAAAGGGGTCAGGGCAGAGTTAGGAAGAGGAGCAACCAGGTCGTTTTGGGAGATCAGAGGTTGCATCATCCTCTCCCTATTATCCATTTCTCAGAAGCCCCTCCTGGTTTCTCACTCACAGAGTGATTTCCCAGGTGGCACAGAAGCCTTTACTGCGAGGTAAGAGACTCATTTTGAGTACAGGTACCTGTCATCATCAACTTCTGCTCCCTCTCTGCAACTTGAAGGGAGGGAGTCAAGTCCCTATGGATACAGGAAGGTGATCCCAGGACTCCCAGGAGCTCAGCGTTAGAAGACAAAGGAGCTTCGGTAGGGTAGAGGACGGGAAGCTTCATTTCCTCATCTCTCTCC
Organism: Equus asinus; assembly: GCF_041296235.1. NCBI lineage: Eukaryota > Metazoa > Chordata > Mammalia > Perissodactyla > Equidae > Equus > Equus asinus. Next base: position 38,622,006 of record NC_091815.1, read on the forward strand.
TGTCCTGTTTTCTAGGAAACTCTTCAAGTAGTTGGCTTCTACCCACTGAACAAAGCTCCAATACTGGTGAGTAAAGGATCCTTCTTATCTTTGTGGAAACCTGGGAGAGAGAAGCTTTGAGTTGGAGTGTTGACTCAGCCACCTTCCAGCTCTGTGATCTTGGCCTTGACACCTTCCCTCTCTGATCCCTAGACTATACAACAGCAGAAGGGGCTTGGGTCAATGTAGAGATAAATAGATAAATCTCTAATTTTCTGCCACTAAGATAAGGATAAACTTAAGGTCACACTTATTCTGTCCTCATTCCTAACTGGAGATGAGAATCATGAGGACTTGAGGGAGGGAACGGAAGGGAGAAGCTGGTGGTTTTGTCAGTTCTAACAGAAGTGAGTTCTTGTCTGTTAGGATGCAACCTTGATGTACTCAGTAGAGCAAGAGCCTTGCAGCAAGAGAACTGAGTTCACCTACATATATTACTCCTTCATTAATTTATTCAGTCAAGTACCGTTCCATGTGCTGGATATGCAATGCGTATTTACTTCCTATTGCTGCTATAACAAATTTCCACAAGCTTGGTGGATTAAAACACCATCATTTTTTAAATTGTCTTACAGTTCTGGAGGTCAGGAGTCTGAAATTGGTCTCACTTGGCTAAAATCAAGATGGTAGCTGGTCTGAAGTCCTTCTGCAGGATCTAGGGGAGAATCCATTATCTTGTCTTTCCCACTTTCTAGAGGCTGCTCACATTCCTTGACTTGTGGTCATCTTCCTTCATCTTCAAAACTAACAATGATTGATCAAGTTTACCTCACATCAAATCATTCTGACCCTCCTTCCTTCATCACATCTCTTTCTCTGATGCTCTTCTTCTGTCTCTTTCCTTCTCTTTTAAGGACCCTTGTGCTTACTTTGGGCCCATTCAAATAATCCAGGATCATCTCCCTATTTTAAAGTCAACTGATTATCAAACAATTCGATTTGCAACTTTACCTCCTCCTTGTCATGTAATATAACATAATCACAGGTTATGGGGATTGGGACATGGACATTTTGGGAAGGGTGTCAGTGTCGCAATCCAATGTACACATCAGGATACATGCGGAGAGGGCTGATGGTCACTCTGAGTTTATTATAACCAGCATTTCAATATATACATAGCTTACATCTGTTAAACATACACAGGTGTTCTGGATGAAATAATTAGCGAATGCCAAGAATTCTTAGTGATTTCTCAAGGAGCCCTCCCTCGGCCTCTGTTTTGATATTACTATGTTTTTGCTGTGCTCGTATATTTTTATCTCAGAGCAGGCAAGGCATCCTAGGCAACAGCCCCTCCTGCTCCCAATATCGATATTGTGTCTCCATCTGTGCCCCGAGGTGACCACGCCTGGCTTAGGTTGCCTCTCCCTGGAGATCTTACCCATCATTGGCTGACAGGCCTTCTCACCTCTGGGTCACAGTTTATTGGCAAGCCCTTTCCAGTGATTATTAACCCTTCCTGCATCAGGGGCGGCTACAAAGGGGGATGCATTTTTCTGCCTAAGACAAATAGCAGACAAGATGAATTTGCCCTCTGCTCTTGGAAAGGTGATATTGCAGTATAGTTAAGTGGGAGGGCAGAAAAATGAATGCACGAATGGATGAATGAATGATAAATTGTGAAACATCTATGCAGGAAATTTAAAATAAAGTGATATATAATGTTTAGTGGACAATTTAGCATGAGTGGCAGAGAATCTCTCACTCATCAGGCAATATTTATTTTGTGACCTTAATGACAAGAAGTATTTAACTCTTTGAAGATTGATGGAAGAATATTCCAAGAGTCTTGCAGTTACCAAAGAGAGAACAATGTTATGTCCAAGGAAAAGTCTATACCTGAAATTCTGTGAGTGAGTCGGAGAGAATTACAAGATGAATGTAGAAAGATAGAGAGGATACAGATTATATAAGAGAACTAAGTATAAACAAAGAGATTGTGTTGTATGTTCACTGCCATTGGAAGTCATATCATGGTTTACTAGGAAACCATATATGGTTAATACTGACTTATATGAAAAGAATGAATTGTAAGCTGCATAGCTTTGAGCCAGGGGACTATGTAAGAGACAATTGCCACCTCCTAGCACAATATGGTGCTAACTTGGACACGAACTGAATGAAGTTGATGGATATAAGATCTGTTGTTTAGGTAGAATCATTTGGAGAAAGGTTCTACTGGGTCTGATTTTTCCTAGTTGCTTGGTCTAAGGTTCATTCATTACTTTCTGACAATTATTTTCAAAACATGTAAATTCATAATTGGCAGAAGAGAAAGAAAGTATGCAGGGAGGTGCAAATGAAGGCACCTAGTATAATCAGATACCAGGAAGATAAAGACACTTGGCTTCAAATCATTGTTCTACTTCGGTATGATTACCTCTTTGATCCACTATTTTATCCACAATAAAATTAGGCTAAATCTCTTCTTTTTTGGGCTTTCTGTGAGAATGAGGTCAGGCCAAAAATGTGAAAGCATAACCCCACACACACACACAACACAGGTCCTGGAACAGAGAAAGTGATCTATACATGGCATAAATTTTGCCCCATTCCAGTCCTCTCACCAAAAAACCTCTACCTCACCCTCACTTCCAATCATATGTGGAGATATAGATAGATTCCTTGGAGGTGAATACCAATATTCTTTTCAGTTACTTCAGATCTTAGAGATAGGAGGCAGAACTTCCTGCTGGTCAACTTTCCTCCTAGTTCCCAAAAGGACTGGTTTTCTTGGGGCAAAAAATGGACAACAACAAAATATGTTGAGCAATAGCTAGTAGAAAGGATTGTCTTTTCCCTCTGCTTCATCAGCAGAGCATCAACCTAATATAAGCCTCATGAGCCCACAAAGAGTAAACACATTGCATTCTGAAGCCCTAGGCTCACACCTCTTGGCATTATTTTCTGGCTAAGACATAAAGCAACTCAACTTACTTTGACCTTGATTTCACTTTTTCCTTTTATTGGAGAATTTAAATTGTTTGATTCAAGGGTGTGGTGGAGGTAGAGATGTTTATGCATTTACCTAACAGTCAATAAATGGGAGACACTTAATGAAAGACAGTTGTTATGATTTGCTTATTATTGGATTCACATCTTCCTCCAGGTAACTCCAAACATCTGCCTGTTCTGACTGGGTCTTTGGTGGCCATCATCTTCCTTGCTATCCTTCTTTTCTTCCTCATTCATCACTGGTGCCCTGCTAAAAAGAGTAAGTCTTGGGAATAACAGGCCAGTGCTAGCTGGGCAAAGTGGGGAGCTGGGATGAGAGTGAGAAAGTGTGTGTTCCACACTTGCAGGCTGATGCTTGCTTCAAGGCAGGACCTACAGAGCTAGTGCTTTCTAGAGAGAACATTGGTGCTCTGCACCTCCTCTCTGTCTGCATACCATTACCTAATTCTCCTGTGTATCCTCACATCCAGTGCAGCCACTGATATCCAGGAGAAGAATCTATATAAGACAGAAATGAGGAGAGAGAATCAACAGGATAGAAATTGGGATCCTTTATTAGGATGGGTCTTTGAACTTTAGAGAGGTGGAATTTCTGACTCTGCTTTTGGGCAGATGAGTAATCTTAGGCATCCACTGCTTCTGTCTGCATCTTGGTGTCTGTATATGAAATGAAGATCCATAAGTGCTATACCAGGTGTTTATACAACTTCTATCCCCTACAGATGCTGCTATAATGGACAGAGAGCCTGAGGTGGACAAAATGGTGAATAGGGAGGTAGGTCCTCATCAGCCCATCCTCTTCAATGCAGTCCCATTTATTCCTAGTCCCCACGAATATGTACACATCCTCACTCATCATCTCCCTTTTATGCAGGACCGTGAAACAGAAGACCCACAGGAGGTGACATACACACAGTTGGATCATTGGATTTTCACACAGAAAAAAGTCACCCCCACTTCCCAGAGGCCCAAGAAATCCTTAACTGATACCAGTGTGTACATGGAATTTACAACACATTAAGGCCAGATCAAGGATTGAATTCTATCCCCTGAGCACACATAGAAAGACCTTGAGGAGGTCATCTATTGATGCCATAGCTTTTTCTCAAACCCAGCTTGACAGCTCAATTGTAATAAAGCTGGAATCTTGAGACATGTCTCCATCTCTAGTGTCACCCCTCTTCATCAGAGGGTCATATCTAAAATCTCAGGGCCCCTAAGAAAACTGCCCAGACATTCTAGTATGCTATTATGATGATCCAAGCCATTTCCAATATTGTCAACAAAATCACCTAAGTGTTATAGAAATCCAACCATAATTGGCCCACTTTCTCTGACATTCTACTGATAAGACTCTAGAAATCATGATACATTTAGCCAATGAATCAATTCCTCCAAGTTTCTATAGAGACACAGTATATTGTAGGTCTTTAAGCAAATATTAGTGAAGAAAATTCACACTCTTGTGGATCTTGGTCTAATGGGAGATGCCAACGGGTGAAACTATTGAATACTATCTATAAGAGAGAGGGAAGTGTAGAGTCCCATCCTTTTGTTATCTTTGGCCACTTTTGCTTATGACAATCTGTCCAAGAAATTTCTGAACAACACAAATCTGAGCATGGCTCTCTTTTGCTTACAAATTTCTATGGTCTCCCTTGTCTACTCTACAGAAACCAAACTCCAATGCTTAGCTCTAAGTTCTCTATTTCACTTGACCCCTGCCAACCTCAACATCATAATCGCCTGTACTTTCCACTCCTATTTGAAGTTACAGCCATGCTGAGTAACACATAGACGCATAAATATAAGCTAATTCTTTTTTCTTTCAAATATAGCTTGAAGTCCTTGGTGCAGATAAATTTATTCAAGTATGAGTTCATTTCCCAACTTAAATAAATGTCCCCAGAAATAAGTAATTTTTTAATTTCCTGATAATCAAATATTCTTAAACGTCTTTAAGATAATATGATGTTAGTGGATAAACAAACCAGTTCATTCATGCACTCCTCAGTGAGTAACTGTGTCATTTGTTTGGATTTTTGTCAAGACTTTATTTTTAACAATCTTAGGTTTACAATAAAATACCATATAATTCCTGCCCCCACATATGCATAGCCTCTTCCAATATCAACATCACTCACTAAATGGTATAATTTTTGCCAAGGATAAACCTACACTGACTCATCATAATTGCTCAAAGTCTATAGCTTACTTTATGGTTCATTCTCTCTTGGTGTTGTACATGCTGTGGGTTTGGACAAATGTGTAATGTTATTTACCCATCATTATAGTGTCATACAGAGTATTTTCACTGCCCTACAAATCCTCTGTGCTCTGCCTATTCATCTCCCCTCACCCTACCCCTGGCAACCACTGATCTTTTCATTGTCTTCATAGTTTTGCGTTTTCCAGAATGTCACATAGTTGGAATAATACAATATGTAGCCTTTTCAGATCAGCTTCTTTCACTTAGTAATATGCAATTAAGGTTCCCCCATGTATTTTCATGGCTTTATAGCTCCTTTCTTTTTAGGACTCATTTATAGTCTATTAATAGTCTGACGTACCACAGTTTATTTACACATTCACCTACTGAAGGGCATCTTTGTTGCTTCCAAGGTTTAGTCATTGGTAATCAACTGGCTATAAACATCCATGTGTAGGTTTTTGTGTAGACACAAGTTTTCAAATTCTTTGGATAAAGACCAAAGAGTGTGATTGCTGGATCATATAATGAGTATGTTTAGTTTGTAAGAATGTAAAGAGATCTAGTAGAATGGGTAGATCTATGTGGATGATTCTGGAAGGACAAAAGAGTACAAGAAATTAAGACATCAGAGTTTGGACACTCACCTAAACTATAGGTGCCATGATATTTTGGATGTAGAGTTAGCGTTAAATTTAGAATTGTTGGTGAATAACAATGAAAATGATATGTTCATGTGCAGAAATGACAAGAATTTATGGCTTTGAGCACCCACTTTATGAAGTATGTTTTACATACATTTCCTTGTCAAAACTTAATGTAAAACTTATCAGAGCTCTTTATCTCCACTTTGCAAAGTATGGAAAGGTGTGGGAACCAGGTAAGAACTTGGGTTTGGCTCAAAAAATTTCCAGGAAGTCAGATTTCTTTGTTTAGCACACATCTGGGAAAACCAGAGCAATGCATGGGAAAAGAAAAAGTTGTGCAGCTTCCTCTGCTGTCATTAGTTTGAGGAGGAACCTGAACAGTGATGATGGGACCCAACAGACCACATGAAGCACATGGGTCAGTTCTATGGGGCCCCTGCTTTCTGTATAACAGAAGTGTGCAATAGCCAAGAAAAGAAAGTAAGGTATTAGGAGTTAGTGAGATCTGGAAGGGGAGGCATGATGGAGTTACCTGGAACTGCAGATCAGAATTCCCCAGATATTGGGCATGTACACATGGGTATCAGCATGGGCAACTGAGATTTTCCACAACCCCAGATGTGGCTTTTTGAACACAGGGTTTCAGTTTGGATGCTAGAACCAAGGCAAGAGTTTTGGAGGAAGATTAAATTTCCATGTGGCTTCTCTTACAGTGTTAAAAATAAGGATGAAAAGGTGAGTTCTTTCCCCAAACCACAATGTCCTCCTTCTTGGTAGAGTATCAAGAGGCTTCTTCAGGGAACTTGGGAGGAAAAACGGGGTTTTAGGGATGGATTTGATTCTGGGAGGGACTTGGTTGTTGAGACCCCGGGAAACAGCAGATTAAAGGAACACTTCTGGGATTTGTGCCTGGAAATATGTTTCAGAAACCTTCCAATGGGGCTAATCTATGTTTGCTGACCCTAAGAGGGGTCTACATACTGTAGAGCATGTACACCTCAAGGAAGGGATGTGGGATGCTATGAGATGCACACAGCTCAGTGATGTCTTAGAATAATGTCTGGTTCTTCAGCCTGTACATGTCAACAGATAACACCGGATGGTGGCTCTCATCTGTGGCAATTTTGCCCACCAGGAGCCATTTGGCAATGTCTGAAGACATTTTTGGTTGTCACATCTGTGAGAGAGTCTGCTACTGGCATCTAGTGGGTGGAGGCCAAGAATTCTGTTCAACATCCTATAATGCACAGGACAGCCCTCACCACAGAGAATCATTATCCAGCCCCCAAATATTGATAGTACAAAGGTTGAGAAACCCTTGTCTAGGATATAATGTTTGTCACCACCTCAATAGAACCAGCTGGTTGATGTGTCATGAACACCTGGAACATGTGGCATATCCTGAGACAGGCTCATTTTTTACAATGACAGAGCCATGTTTTCTTAGAGGGCTATATATGTATGTATATTCATGTATGTAAAAGGAATACACACATGCAAATATATATACATACATATACATATACAAGATTATTATATATAAGATGCATACATATACATATACAAGATATAGATGTGTATATATATACATAAATATATATATATGTCTTAAGCCACACTTCCATTTATTCTTTGATACAAAATATAAAATGTTTCACACATCAGAATAGCATCTTTTGACATTAACAAAGAAAAGCATCTTTTAGCATTTCTCAAGACTCTAAGGCTCAACATCATTTTCAGGAAGATGTGCCATGCTTACTCCAAGGTGGAGTGTACTCTTCAGCATACCACCAGCTGCCTATGTATATTCTAATTTGGGATAAGTTGGTTTTAAAAATGCAAGAGACAAAAGACCCTAACTGATCACTCTCCTTCTGTATCTCTGAGGTCGGTGGGTAGAGGAGCAGTCCCCCTCCCTCCTCCTCAAAGCAAAGGCCTCCTTCTTGCTTAGGCAATTAGAATAAGTCTTCCACACAGGTATAGCTGAGCACCATGGTAGCCCAAATAGGGCTGTGGATCTCCACTGCCACTCACAGCTTGGGTTCAATATAGTTGCACCATACAAGGAGAACGGAAGCTACTAATCACCAGTTAATAACCAGTTAGGCAGTTTTAAGGCAAATTTTCCATTAGCTCTGAGACGATAGAATATTCAGGCACCAATAGATATGTTTATTCTTACCACCTGCCTCTATATAGACTCCGGAATCAATGTGATTCCTAGAGCTCCATGGCTTTTAATTCCTTGGGTCATAGAATGGCTATTATAAGCCCTGTCTTAAGTGGATTCCTGGCCAGTAGAGGTGGGAACATGAAGGTTATATTAGTCAAGGTTTTACAGGGAAACAGAACCAATAGGATGGATATAGATGTTTAATTAGAGAGAGATAGAGAGGTTATGAGGAATTGGCTCACGTGATTACAGTGGCTGAAAAGTCCAAGATCTGCAGTCAGCAAGCTGGAGACCCAGGAGAACTGACGTGTAGCTCCCGTCTGAGCCCAAAGACCTGAGAACCAGGAGAGTCAGTGGTATAAGTTCCAGTCTGAAAGCCAGCAGGCTCAAGACCCAAGGAGAGCTGATGTTTCAGTTCGAGTCTGAGGACCATAAAAGACTGATGTCCCAGCTCAAAGCAGTCAGGCAGAAGGAGTTTCCCTCTTATTCATGGGATGATCAGTCTTTTTATTCTGTTCAGGTCAAACAGATTAGTATGAGGCTCACCCACATTAGGGAGGGCAATCTGCTTTACTCCAATGGTAATCTCACCCATAAACACCCTCACAGACACACCCAGAATAATGTTTAACCAAATATCTGGGCACCCCATGGCCTAGTCAAGTTGACACACAAAAATAACCATCACACAGATTGTAATAAGTCTTCGGGGTGAACATGATGCAATCTACAGAAACCGAAATATAACGATGTACACCTAAAATTTATATAATGTTATAAACCAATGTTACCACAATAAAAAAAGAAGGAAAGAAAGAAAATTATGCTTCAATAAACTTGACTTTAAAAACTTAAAAAGGGGCCAGCCCAGTGGCACAGCAGTTAAGTTCACACATTCCACTTTGGCGGCCCAGGATCTGCTGGTTTGGACCCGGGTGCAGACATGGCACCACTCATCAAGCCATGCTGTGGCAGGCATCCCACATATAAAGTAGAGGAGGATGGGTACGGATGTTAGCTCAGGGTCAGTCTTCCTCAGCAAAAAGAGGAGGATTGGCAGCAGACGTTATCTCAGGGCCGATCTTCAAAAAATAAATAAATAACTTAAAAAAATAACCATCACAGAAGCATATTGCCAGCAGAGGCAAAAATTCAAAATCAGATAGATAAAGAGCGAGAGGTAACTTGATGCTGAGAGAAAGATAAAGGGAGACATATGCAGAGGGAATCAAGCAGTGAAAAAAAGATAGTAATAGACAAAAAATATACACAAAAGATTGGAGAGTGAGAATAGGAGCTCTGTTCAGATACCAAAGGACAGGACAAGGAATGGATGACGCCATTAATGCATGAGCTTCTCTTTCTCAGGATTGAACACAAAACTCTTACTCTCCACCTAGGCATGCAATATGGTACCCCAAGAAGAAGACATTTCATTGGAATGTAACCCAAAAATGTGTTTGTCATGTTCATTTTGTCCCAGGATAGAGTAATCCTAGCACCTTCCCTGGAGGGTCTAAGACGTACTCTAGAGATGGACACTTTTTGAATGTTTAGCAATTAGATTTTGTTTTGTTCTTTCTTAGCTGCAGGACCTTAGGCAAAGCCATTTCTCTTAAAGACTCATTTTCATTATTTTTAAAATCAAGTTGTGGCTAATGCTGGCAGAAGAGAGAAGCATGCCAAGTAGGAGTATGGGTGGTGACCTTGGTCCTAAATGGGGGTTCTGCATCTGCCAGGAGGCAGAGTGGCACAATAGAGGGTCAAAGTCATTGGAGTCATAATTTCTGCCTCCCTTTAAGTCATGATATCTCGCTAAGTCCCAGCTGCATCTCCTTAATTTGGTGCCATTACCATCTCCCCCACAGGGTGGCTTTGTCAGAGTCTAATGGGATCATAAAAACTGAAAAGCCCCAGAAACAAAACCTGGCACTTATTTGCTCTTCATGAAATGGTCAACTTCACAATCCTTCTTCTTCTGACTCCTAAAATATCTTTTCTCAATCTGCCTTCCACCCCAACACACAGACATCCTGGGGTCCCATCAGATCCCTGGTAAGGAGCTGATCTTAGCTGAAGGGGTGAGGATAATATAAAGTCTTCCCAGTGCAAATGCAGTCATTTCTCAGAAGTCTCCATCAAAGTGATCCAAGAATCTATATAGAGACAGACATAAGAATGAAGGCATCTCCAACATGGGTGGACCTTGAGGGCATTATGCTAAGTGAAACAAGTCAGAGGGAGAAAGTCAAATACTCTATGATCTCACTCATAAGTAGAAGACGAAAACAACGACAAACAAACACATAGTAACAGAGATTGGATTGATGGTTACCAGAGAGGAAGGGGAGAGGGAGGAGGGTGAAAGGGGTGATTAGGCTCATGTGTGTGGTGATGGATTGTAATTAGTCTTTGGGTGGCAAATATGATGTAATCTACACGGAATTCAAAATATATAATGATGTACACCTGAAATCCGTATACTGTTATAAACCATTGTTACTGCAGTAAAAAAAAAAAATCCAAAAAATAAACAAATTAAAAATTAAAAATAAGAATCAAGTCATCTCAACTTAAATAAAAAATAATTCATCCTATAAGTATTCTGAGAGAAGAAACAAATCATCAACATTAGAAAAAAAAGATAAAATAGCATCAACAGTAACAGATGCAAACTAATACAGAAGCAATGTCAATAATACGTATGGGAGAAAATACTATTTCATATATTGGCAGTGGTAGATTTATTTAACCAAAGATTCTTTCACTAGGAAGACATTCTAAGAGGTTTAGAAGTTTTTCAAAAACACTTAGGAAAACTTCCTAAAATGATATGGTTCATACATAAGGAAATTGCAAGGGAGAGCCACCTGCCCAAAACCACTTAGTCATTTTTTTCCCTTTATTGTACTGAGAAATGTCAGAACTCGCGAAAGGGTTGTTGATGGTATAAATATGACCCTAAAAGTCAGTCAACATGTGTACCTGATGCTTACAAAGACTACAGTCACTTCTTTCCATGAGGCTGCGTAGGGACCGGTGTTCATTCAAAGACCACAGCAGAGACCAGCTGTTATTATTAACAGAGCCCCTAACCTCCTGATAATAAGTCCAATAATATAATAAGTCCAATAAATAAGTCCAATAAAATATAATAAATATTTATTTATTTATATTAGTATATATTATATATAATATAATATATAGTATATAATATAAATATTTATTTATTTATTATATAATAAGTCCAATAGAAAATAAGTCCAGTAAGTTGGCTTTAGAGCATGGAGTCTGCAATCTACATCCTACAGGTCAAATATGACCCCCTACATATTTTTGGAAATAAAGTTTTATTGGAACATGGTCGTGCTCATTTGTGTACTTACGACCAATGGCCACTTTCACACTGCAACAGCAAAGTTGATTAGTTGTGAGAGAAACTGGATGGCCTGCAAAGCCTATGATATTTATTCTCTGGCCTTTTACAGAAAAAATTTGCTGACTCTTGGGCTATAGCTTGGGGTTGAGCTTAGAAAGCCATCCATAAGTCTGGGCCTATACTTTGGGTCTCATCTTTATTCATTTAGACTCAAGGCAGAACAGAATCTAATGCAATTGAAATTAATGGGCCAAAATAGATTTGAAAGAAAGAGCAAAGAAGCTGTGGGAAAGATTCTAAAACACTTTAACATTCCTCTTCCACAAGAAGAAATAATGCAAGTAAAACCTCACCCCAAATGTTGTGGTGAGTTAACACAATGCGTTCCTGCTCGTTAATAAATGTGGCTCAGGTCTTTTCCTGCAAGTCAACCAATTAACCTTCCCTCCCCCCTAGAAAGCCACTTAGTTTTTAAGCAATAACAATAGTGTTTTCAATCAGGTCATTCTGCCTCTATGATCCATGAATTTTCCCATTACTCCTCTACTTATTTTAAATACCCAACTAAGAACACAACCATCATTCTTCCCTCCACTCAAGCTTCATTCAAATGGGAAAAAAGAAAGAAGGCCTAAACCACAGGAAATAATATTAGAATGTGGGCAATTTTATGCAGTCTATATCAATGAATTTCCAGAGGACTGAAAGTATGTATATGGAAATTTATGAAAAAAAGACACAACTTAAATTTGCACAAAGTGAAATAGTGAATGCAGGAGCTGATTTGCCTTCCAAAGGATGGAAGAGGCTCAGGACTTCAAAATACTTGGAAGACAAGGTTACTAGGGGCTGGGGAATGGGGGAAATGGGGAGCTGTTGGTCAAAGGGCACAAACTTCCAGTTATAAGATGGGTAAATTCTGGGGATCTAATGTACAACACAGTGAGTATAATTAACATATACTTAAAAGTTAAGAGAGTAGAGCTTCCATGTTCTCACCACAAGAAATAAATGCTTGGGGTTGGCCCCGTGGCCTAGTGGTTAAGTTCGTGCGCTCTGCTGCAGGTGGCCCAGTGTTTCATTGGTTTGAATCCTGGGCGCCAACATGGTACTACTCATCAAACCATGCTGAGGCAGCTTCCCACATGCCACAACTAGAAGGACCCACAACAAAGAATATACAACTATGTACCAAGGGGCTTTGGGGAGAAAAAGGAAAAAAAAAATTTAAATCTTTAAAAAAAAAAAGAAAGAAATGAGAGGTGGGCAGAGCAAAATGGCAGGGTGAGCTGACCCGGGATTCTCTCCCCTCCAAAATACAACAAAAGATTGGAAGAACTGAATTTCAGAGAATAAACATAATGCCAGCTCGTTAGAGACCTACAATACCAAGAAGGCGGAGATCATAACCTTGCTTACACCCTCGTAGGCGCTGGAACGGTAGGAGAGAACATCGCTCCCTCCCCTAGAGTCTGCGATGGCTGCTGCGCGAGTCGGGAAGGAGCGGGGGCGGGGCCGCGCGACCGGGGGATCATCCAGGACTCCTGCCGCTGGTTCAGTGGAGACCCGCTGATGGGGGGAAAGCTTCCGTCCGCGGGGACCCCATAAATCAAGGGCCTTGGGAGACCAGAGAACAGAACTGATCTGAACCCAGACCTGCACGTGTGAGTAACAGCCCCTCCCCCCCAGCAAAGCCAGTGGGCGCCGCCATCTTGCCCCAAGGCGGAGAGCTAACATGCTGCTCTCGACCCCCATCTAGTGGCGACAGGCTGTAACTGCAACTGAATTCTACCACCATGAGAAAAAACCGCTCCTCTACCATCCAGCAATTTATAAAAGCCCCAGACCAGAAGGAAAACAATAAAAACACAGAATTAAGTCCTGAGGACTTGGAATTAGGTAAACTAAGTGATAATTAATTCAGAGCAGCTATAATCAAAAAACTCAATGAGGTAGAGAGAAAGATAGAGAAACAAGCCGAGTTCTAGAGTTACTTCACAAAAGAGATTGAAATCATAAAGAAGAATCAAACAGAATTACTTGAGATGAAAAACACAATGGACCAGATAAAACAGAATACGGATTCCCTGAATGCCTGTGTAGACAACCTAGAGGAGCAAATCAGCATAATCAAGGAGAGACAGGCTGAATGGCGCCAGACAGAGGAAGAAAGAGAACTAAGAATTAAAAAAAATGAGGAAAATCTCTGAGAGATAATGGATTCAATGAGGAGTAAGAACATAAGGATCATAGGAATTCCCGAGAATATGGAAAAGGAAAATGGAGCAGAAGTGTGCTTAACGAAATTATTGAAGAGAACTTCCCAAATCTAGGGATCGACGGAGAAATGTGTGTAGAGGAGGGTTTTAGATCTCCTAGATTTGTCAATGTAAAAAGAGCTACCCCACGGCACATAGTAGTAAAGTTGGCAAAAAGGAATGATAAGGAAAGAATACTCAGGGAAGTAAGAAAAAAAAAGAGAATAACCTATAAAGGAGCCCCTATCAGACTCTCAGCGGATTTCTCTACAGAAACCCTACAAGCTAGGAGAGAATGGAGTGATATATTCAAAGCTTTAAAGGATAAAAACCTTCAGCCAAGAATACTCTATCCAGCAAGAATTTCCTTCAGATATGAGGGAGAAATTAAATCTTTTCCAGACAAACAAAAGTTAAGGGAATTTGTAACTAAAAGCCCTCCATTACAAGACATCCTCAAGAAGGCTCTCATACTTGAAAAAAGAAAAAAGGGAGAAAGGGGACACAATCCACAGACTAGGGAGACCAATGGATAGAACCAGAACAGGACAGCAAATATTCAACTATAGCATTAGGGTAAAAATAAGGAAACTACCAAAACAAGGACGATCTTAGCACTCTAACTACAAATTAATAAGACGAGTTGGAATAAAAAATGAAAATAATGATTTAGGAGGAGAAGAGCAAAGGGTCTAAATCAGTATTGGTCGAGTAAGTAAGAGACCACCAGAGAATAGACTATATTATACACTAGATTCTAAATACAAACTTCAAGGTAGGCACTAAAATAAAGTACAGAACAGAGTCACAAATTGTAGATAAGGGAAAATCTAAGAAACCCAGCATAAGAAATTGCAGTATTAAATGGGTAGTCTAAAGCACACAGGAAAAGAAACACAGAAAAACAAGATAATGAGCGACAGATTGACAGCATGAAGTCCACATGCATCAATAATCACTCTCAATGTAAACGGATTGAACTCTCCAATAAAAAGACACAGAGTGGCAAAATGGATTAAAGAACAAGATCCAACAATTTGTTGCCTCCAGGAAACACACCTCAGCCCCAAGGACAAACACAGACTCAGGGTGAAGGGGTGGAGGACAATACTTCAAGCAAATAGCAAGGAAAAAAAGGCAGGTGTTGCAATTCTCATATCAGACCAAGTGGATTTCAAAATAAGACAGGTAAAGAGAGACACAGAGGGACAATATATAATGATCAAAGGGACACTTCATCAAGAAGAAATAACGCTTATAAATATCTATGCACCCAACACAGGAGCACCAAGATTCATAAAGCGACTATTAACAGACCTAAAGGAAGATGTTAAAAACAACACAATAATAGTAGGGGACCTCAACACCCCACTCACATCAATGGACAGATCATCCAGACAGAAAATCAACAAGGAAATAGTGGAGCTGAATGAAAAACTAAAACAATTGGACTTAATAGACATATATAGATCACTCCACCCTGAAGGAGCTGAATACACATTCTTCTCAAGTGCACATGGAACATTCTCTAGGATAGACCATATTTTGGGAAACAAGGCAAGCCTCAACAAATTTTACAAAAATGAAATAATAACAAGCATCTTCTCAGATCATAGTGCTATAAGGCTAGAAATTAATTACAAGAAAAAAGCTGAGAAAGGCACAAAGATGTGGAGACTAAACAACACACTACTGAACAAGCAATGGATCATTGAAGAAATTAAAGAAGAAATAAAAAAATACCTGGAAACAAATGAAAATGATAGCATGCCATACCAACTCATATGGGATACAGCAAAAGCTGTATTAAGAGGAAAATTCATCGCAATACATGCACATCTTAACAAACAAGAAAAATCCCAAATAAGCAACCTTAAAGCACACCTAACTGAACTAGAGCAAAAAGAACAAATGAAGCCCAAAGTCAGCAGAAGGAGAGAAATAATAAAAATCAGAGCAGAAATAAATACTATTGAAATGAAAAAGGCAGTAGAAAGGATCAATGAGACAAAGAGCTGGTTTTTTGAGAAGATAAATAAAATTGACAAACCACTAGCCAGCCTTACAAAGAAAAACAGGGAGAAAGCTCAAATAAACAAAATCAGAAATGAGCGAGGAGAAATAACAACAGACTCTGCAGAAATACAACAGATTATAAGAGAATACTACAAAAAACTATATGCCAACAGAATGGATAACCTAGAGGAAATGGATAAATTCCTGGACTCCTACAATCTCCCAAAGCTCACTCAAGAAGAGGCAGACAATTTGAACAGACCAATCACAAGGAAAGAGATTGAAACAGCAATCAAAAACATCCCAAAGAATAAAACCCCAGGACCAGAGGGCTTTCCTGGGGAATTCTACCAAACTTTCAGAGAGGATTTAATACCGATCCTTTTCAAGCTATTCCAAAAAATTAGGGAAGATGGAACACTTCCTAACACATTCTATGAGGCCAACATCACGCTGATACCAAAACCTGACAAGGACACCACGAAAAAAGAGAACTACAGGCCAATATCACTGATGAACATAGATGCAAAAATTCTAACCAAAATTTTGGCAACCAGAATTCAGCAATTCATCAAAAGAATCATACATCAGGATCAGGTGGGATTCATACCAGGGACACAGGGATGGTTCAACATCCGCAAATCAATCAACGTGATACACCACATCAACAAACTGAGGAATAAAAACCACATGATCATCTCAATAGATGCAGAGAAGGCATTTGACAAGATCCAACAGCCGTTTATGATAAAAACTCTGAACAAAATGGGCATAGAAGGAAACTACCTCAACATAATAAAGACCATATACGACAAACCCATAGCCAACATCATACTCAATGGGCAAAAACTGAACCCCATCCCCCTGAAAACAGGAATGAGACAAGGATGCCCTCTATCACCACTCTTATTTAACATAGTACTGGAGGTCCTGGCCAGAGCAATCAGGCAAGAAAAAGGAATAAAAGGAATCCAAATAGGGAAGGAAGAAGTGAAACTCTCGCTGTTTGCAGACGACATGATCTTATATATAGAAAACCCCAAAGAATCCATTGGAAAACTGTTAGAAGTAATCAACAACTACAGCAAAGTTGCAGGATATAAAATCAATTTGCATAAATCAGTAGCATTTCTATACTCCAGTAATGAACCAACAGAAAAAGAACTCAAGAATACAATACCATTCACAATCGCAACAAAAAGAATAAAATACCTTGGGGTAAATTTAACTAAGGAAGTGAAGGACTTATATAATGAAAATTACAAGGCCTTTCTGAGAGAATTGGATGACGACATAAGGAGATGGAAAGACATTCCATGTACATAGATTGGAAGAATAAACATAGTTAAAATGTCCATTCTACCTAAAGCAATCTACAGATTCAACGCCATCCCAATCAGAATCCCAATGACATTCTTTACAGAATTAGAACAAAGAATCCTAAAATTCATATGGGGCAACAAAAGACCCCGAATTGCTAAAGCAATCCTGAGAAAAAAGAACAAAACGGGAGGCATCACAATCCCTGACTTCAAAACATACTACAAAGCTACAGTAATCAAAACAGCATGGTACTGGTACGAAAACAGGTGCACAGATCAATGGAACAAAATTGAAAGCCCAGAAATAAAACCACACATCTATGGACAGCTTATCTTTGACAAAGGAGCTGAGGGCATACAATGGAGAAAAGAAAGTCTTTTTCAACAAGTGGTGCTGGGAAAACTGGAAAGCCACATGTAAAAGAATGAAAATTGACCATTCTTTTTCACCATTCACCAAAATAAACTCAAAATGGATTAAAGACCTAAAGGTGAGACCTGAAACCATAAGCCTTCTGGAAGAAAACGTAGGCAGTCCACTCTTTGACATCAGTATTAAAAGGATCTTTTCGGACACCATGCCTTCTCAGAGAAGGGAAACAATAGAAAGAATAAACAAATGGGACTTCATCAGACTAAAGAGCTTTTTCAAGGCAAATGAAAACAGGATTGAAACAAAAAAAAACCCACTAACTGGGAAAAAATATTTGCAAGTCATATATCTGACAAAGGCCTAATATCCTTAATATATAAAGAACTCTCGCAACTCAATCACAAAACGTCAAACAACCCAATCAAAAAATGGGCTGGAGACATGAACAGACATTTCCCCAAAGAAGATATACTGATGGCCAATAGGCACATGAAAAGATGCTCATCATCGCTGATCATCAGGGAAATGCAAATCAAAACTACACTAAGATATCACCTTACACCCGTTAGAATGACAAAAATATCTAAAACTAATAGCAACAAATGTTGGAGAGGTTGTGGAGAAAAAGGAACCCTCATACACTGCTGGTGGGAATGCAAACTGGTGCAGCCACTATGGAAAACAGTATGGAGATTCCTCAAAAAACTAAAAATAGAACTACCATACGATCCAGCCATCCCACTACTGGGTATTTATCCAAAGAGCCTGAAGTCAGCAATCCCAAAAGTCCTGTGCACCCCAATGTTTATTGCAGCACTGTTTACAATAGCCAAGACGTGGAAGCAACCTAAGTGCCCATCAACAGACGAATGGATAAAGAAGATGTGGTACATATATACAATGGAATACTACTCAGCTGCAAAACAGAACAAAATCATTCCATTTGCAATAACATGGATGGACCTTGAGAGAATTATGTTAAGTGAAATAAGCCAGCGAGAGAAAGATAATCTGTGTATGACTCCACTCATATGAGGAATTTAAAACTATGGACCAAGAACAGTTTAGTGGATACCAGGGGAAAGGTGGGGTGGGGGATGGGCACAAAGTGTGAAGTGGTGCACCTACAACATGACTGACAAACATGAATGTACAATTGAAATTTCACAAGATTGTAACCTATCAATAACTCAATAAAAAAAAAAAGAAAGAAATGGTAATTATGTGAGGTGATGGAGGTGTTAGCCAAGGCTATAGTGGAAATCATTTTGCAATATATAAATGTATCAAATCAAGATGTTGTACACTTTAAACGTATGCAATGTTACACACCAATTATATCTCAATAAAGCTGGAAAAAAGAGTGATGTTTTACAATTAAAATAAGACAATCAATAGAAAGTGTGATTTGAAATATCTGACTTCCCATACTTGAAGAAATAGTAACATTCAGGAGACTATAACCAAATTATCTATCTATCTATCTATCTATCCTATACTCTCTATCCACCCATGAATTACTGATATAGATAAATATAGATATAGGAGGTTCTTTCCTTAGAGATGATGAAACCTCCTGAGAAAATTCCTCTATGTGCTGGCATTGAGATAATCCCAGTAGAAGACTACACTGCCTGCTTGATCGGGCACAAGTGTTTGTGAAGGAGTTAGGGTACATGAATTCCAGAGAGGACGTGTGGTCCATAACAGGCAAGACCACATGGCTTTTGACTGATGGTCCAGTGAAGAAAAATCTCTGTCTATATAGCACTCATCTTATATTCTATCCCAGGCCCTTCCATTCAGATGTGGGGTCTGGTCCAATGAAGGATTTAAGCCCCATCAGACATTGGTTGAAGAAAACACTCACTTCTAATATGAAACATAAACAGGAAGAAGGTTGGTCTCCTCTTGGATCCAATCCAAGAGCTACCCGGAACTAAGTTCTTTGAGAAGAAATCATTTCTTGTGGAGCAATAGATGTAGAAATTCTCTGACTAGGGTCTCTGACCTCATATTTCCTGTAGATCTTACTGTCTTATGAGAATCTGCCATCCTGCTAACGTGCGCCAACAAGAGGCTAACTGGGCTGAGGCTGTATCAGAATCATGACCCCCAGAGATATTACCCTCATCTGTCTTGGTGAGTCCTAATACGCAAGCAGGTTAGAGGGGAAGATGAGGGAATCCCAGAATAGTCAGGGTCCCTCTTAACGCAAGGACTTGGTGATTTTAGTGGTTGCCAAGGAGATTCCAATCTCCTTAATGGAGAGATGGTCTTTGGCTAGATGTCTGTAACTGCCTCTAACCAAGGCCAAGCCAAACTGTGGGGCTCAGTGGTCAAGTTGTCAAGTTGACCTTGTGGGGCTCATCCAACCCATGCCACATTGTCTGGGGGTGTAGGATGGCTCCAGAGTTCCTGTAGATGAGAGCCTTAGGGGTTAGAATCTAGAAGATAAAACTAAAAGATGAGCCTCAAAGCTATCTTCACTGTGGAAGAAAAAATGACACCCTGTCTGCTATTACTTAGGGTGATTTCTAGTAGAGATTGGTAACTGGAGGATTGCTTTTTCTTTAATCTCTGTCTGAGCCAGAAGATTCAGGTGGAGGAAGGTAATTGTTCCCCTAAATCTCCCAAGCTCTCCTGTACCCTCTTGGCAGCTTGGCAGTAGAAGGGATGAAGGGATAGTCTAAAGCCAAGATGAATTCCAATTATATCCCCCATTCTGATTGTTTCTGCTATGTTCTCCTTGCATAATTTCTATTTCACTTTGATATCTCCAACCCCTTAAAATTCATCATGCTCAGACATAGATGGACTCTTTGCCTCTGTTAGGCTGTCTGTCCACCAAAGACGTGTGTTTTACTGGATGTTGACAACTGCAGGGATGAGGAAGTCGGGAGCCCTCTGTGATTGCCCAAATCCTCCCATATGTCACGTCTACTTGCTTTCACAACTAATTCTCCTCAGTCTATCCACTTTGCTTCATTTAAAGGAACGCTGCCTTAGTCCAATGCTACTGTAGAATCTGTGTATTCTCCCATACTAACTACAGTACAAAGCACTAAGCAATACTAAATTACTTCTGTATATTCTGTCACTCCAACTACTGCCTTGGCCTTCTAATGGGTGTAACCCTATAGCCATTCATCTAAAAACTGTAGCCTGGATTATTTTTGTCTTTAAAATACAAACTTGTTCATCTGCCTCTTGAAACTCCTCAGGAGTCTATCTTCAGATAAACCTAGCTGCTTCTCCAGGTCTCCCAAGTCCTGCCCACAGTGGTTTGTGTCTACTCCTCCAGCACGTCTTCCACTCTCCCTCTGAGTGTCTGCTCTGCACCCACACTGACCTTAATTTAGTTTTTCCTTCATTCATTCCATTTTGTTATCTCAGGGCCTTTTCTCACTTCCTGTCTATCTGCAATGCTCCAAACCCACCTATCCACATCACCTAGGCAATTCCTACTCATCCTCATATATCAGCTGAACCCTTATGTCTGTTATCAGGTCTCTGAGTTCTGTCTTTATACCACAGGCCATATATCATGATCTACAATTACATACTTACGTATTTTTTAATTAGTATGTGACATCTCCCATATCATCATTCCCTTAAAGGTATTAACAAAGTCTGTTCAGGTCAGATTTCTTGAGCTCAGTACTACTGACGTTTGAGACCAGATAATCCTCTGTTTTGGGGGCAGTCCTGTTTATTCTAAGATGTTTAGCAGCATTCCTGGCCTCTACCCACTACTTACGAATAGTACCTCCCACCCCGGTTGTGACAAACAAAAATGTCTCCAGACATTGCTAAATTGTCCCCTGGGAGGCCAAATTGCCCACTGTTGAGAACCACTGGTTTAGGTCATGATAGTAGATAAACAATGCACCTGGGTTAATGGAGGCATCTCTTCACATATCTTGGAAGAACAAATGTGTGGGTGTATTGGTGAGTGAATGATACTCAATACAGGGAAATTCTTCAGGGTTTTGTCTTGCTTGACAATAATCCTTGTTGGTATGGCAAACTCCCTTCTTATCCTCATTCACAGAGCTGCTGTTGAGCTCATCACTATCAGGTCTATAATAATAATACACATGACAAGAGGAACCAGGTTTTGAGAGTCCCTTCCCCCGGTATGCTATAATAGAGATTGGCAATTGGAGAATTGCTTTTTCATGGCTCTCTCTCTTACAGTGCTCTGCCTAGGCATGAAAATTCAGGCACAAGAAGGTAAGTGTCTCCCTAAATCTTCCCAGCTCCCCTATACACTATATCTGGGTTAAAACTGAAAGAAGTCTTCAAAATGCAACATTACTTGCTCAAAGCCACTGAGCATGAATGGATTGGTGCCAAGAAGCTAACCAGCACCTTCCTATATCCCAAAACTTTCCCAAATCCCTTTCTGTCCTACATCCCACTCCTAGAGCTATTTAGTTTCTAAGCCCCAGCCTTCTGGCTCTCTCTCACAGAATTAATCATCATATTCATCAGACACTTGTGTTAGTTGTCCCTCACACTGCACTCTCTAACTGCTTCAGGATAGAGAGCTCTCCTCAACTGCAGAGGAAAAAGCACCGAATCTAAGTGAGATATTCCTAGTTTCCAAATCAGGTCTGACCACTCTTCAGTTTGTCGTCTTGAGCAATTGGCGTGGTTTCTCCAAGCTTCAGCACCCTCGCTTTAGAGTGAAAAACAGGATTGCATAGTGATAAGGATTACCATGGCAACAGAACACCACGCAAGACTAGAGATTGCCAGGGGCTGCGGGAAGGGTAAAATAGGGAGTGACTGCTTGATGCATATGGGGTCTCCTTCGGGGGTATGAAAATGGAACTAGATAGAGACGGTGGTTGCACAACATTGTGAATGTACTAAATGCCACTAAACCATACACTTTAAAAATAGTTAATTTTACGTTATGTGAATTTCACCTCAATAAAAAAAAAATATATAAAAAGGAAGGAATTCAGTTCCTCAAAGAGTCCTTTGGTTCCTCAAAAGCTAAACATGATCCAGCAATTTCACTCCCACCTATGTAACCAAAGGAATTGAAAGCAGAGACTCAAACACATATTTGTACACCAATTTTCATAGAAACATTATTCACAAAAGTCAAAAGGTGGCAACAACCCAAATATCCATTGACATGAATGGATAAACAAAATGTGGTCTACACATACAATGTAATATTATTTGGCCATAAAAAGGAAGGGCATTCTGACGCATGCTACAACATGTATGAATTTTGAGGACATCATGCTAAGTGAAATATGCCAGACAGAGAAAGACAAATATTGTATTATTCCACTGATATGAGGTACCTAGAATAGGCAAATTCATAGAGACAGAAAGTAGATTAGAGGTTACCAGGGACTGAGGAAAAAGAGAATAGGCAGTTATTGCTTAATGGTTAAAGAGTTTTTGTTTGGAGTCATGAAAAATTCTGAAAATAGCTGGTGGTGATAATTGCACAATATGGCAAATGTAATTAATGCCACTGAGCTGTACCCTTGAAAAATTATTAAAATGGTAAATTTTATGTTTGTATAACACATTTTATTTTACCACCATTAGGAAATACCAAAAAAGCTGTTTAAAAAAGAAAGGAATTATAGGTTCTTCGCAATTTAATTTATTTGCGTTCTCCCTCACAGTGAAGGAAAGAAGTAGTTTCCCCATGGCAGGCCTTCTGAGTCTGGGCTCTATTTTCTTCCAGAGGATTTTCCCATTCCTATCATATCTGCCGTACCCAGTTCTGTGATTCCCTTGAATGAGTCTGTGAAGATCCTGTGCCAGGGAACTCCTCAGTCTTTCCTGTACCAACTGGAGATCCTGGGAAACTCCACAAACAAGATGGTGGAGGAAAAATATGGATTTCAGAAGGAGGCTGAATTCATCATTAACCACATGGATACAAAGACTGCAGGGCGCTATCAGTGCCGATACAGGAAAGCATACAGATGGTCAAAGTATAGTGAAGCCCTGCAGCTGGTGGTGACAGGTGAGGGGGCCTTCAGGGTCTTTTTCTTTCTTGTTTTTTTCATTGATAACATTTTTAGAGCGGTTTCAGATTTACAGGGAAATTGAGAAGATATGACAGAGAGGTCCCATATACCCGGCACCCAGTTTTCTCTATCATTAACATCTTCTACTAGTAGGGTACATTCCTTACCATTAATGAACCAATATTGATACAGTATTATGAGCCAAAGTCCATAGTTTGTTTACATGTCCTTAGTTTTTATCTAATGTCTTTCATCTATTCCAGGATCCTATCCCACATTGCATTTAGTTGTCATGCCTCTTTAGTCTACTCTTGGCCATGGAAGTTTCTCAGACTTTCCTTGTCTTTGACAAGCCTGGCAGTTTTAAGGGGCACTGGTCAGGTGTTTTGTAGAATGTCCCACTGTTGGAAGTTTCCTGATGTTTTACTCATGATAAGACAGGGGTTATGGATTATCGTGAGGAAGAACATAGAGGCAGAGTGCCATTTTTGTGGCCTCATATCAAGGGTACATACTCTACAAAAGAATATGGCTGTTGATGTTGACCCTGAGGCCCTGGCTGAGATAGTGTGTGTCAGGTTTCTCCACTGTAAAGTTACTCTTCCTCCTACCTACCGTTTCTTTGTGAAAGGAAATCACTATATGCAGCCTGTACCTAAGGAGTGAGGAGTTGTGCTTCTGCTGCATGAATCCAGCCCTCGGCTTTAAGCTCTGTCCTCAGGGTGACCCACACTCTGTGTTTCTAAAAAGGGGCACCCCAGATTTCCAGGTTCTTCTACCTACTGACATTCTTCTTATACATTGTCACCTCCTTCAGCCCCTGACATAGCTCCTCAAACTTCTGGATACTATCCCATCTTTTCTCCAACATATGGCTTCTGATATTGTGATTTATAATAAGAAACACATATTTGGTCTTTGTCCCTGTTTCTGGCACAGAGCTCCTAAAACCCTTGGCATTTCCTAAGTGATAAGAGCAATAAAGGTGCCTTGATATTCATAACAAACCTCTTTCAACCACACCTGAGTTTAGATTAATGAGGTGATTTTGGGGAAGCACCTAAAGGTGGGGTCTGGTTGCCACCGGAGGCAATCATGTGATTAGAGGGTTGGAATTTTCAGCCCCAACCCCTGACCTCCCGGGGAGAGAGGCAGGGCTGGAGATTGAGTTCAATCACCAGTGGCCAATGATTTAATCCATCCTGCCTGTGTAATGAGGCCTCTTTAAATACCCAAAAGGATGAGCTTCAGAGAGTGTGTGGGTTGGTGAACACATGGAGGTGCTGGGAGAGTAGGTGACCTGGAAGGAGCACAGAAGCTCCGCACATTCCCCATAACTCACCCTATGCATCTCTTCCATCTGGCTGTACTTAAGTTATATCCTTGTATAATAAACTGATAATCTAATAAGTAAAATGTTTCCCTGAGTTTGGAAAGCCACTCTAGCAAATTAATTGAACCCAAGGAGGGGGTCATGGGAACCTCTGATTTATAGCTGATCAATCAGAAGCACAGGTGACGTCCTGGACTTGCAATTGGAGTTCTCAAGTGGGGTGGGGGTAAGTTGTGGGACTGAGCCCCTAATCTGTGGGATGTTATACTATCTCAGGGTAGATAGTGTGAGAACAGAGTTGAATTGTGGGACACCCGTCTGGTGTTGCAGAATTGCTTGGTGGTGTGGGAAAAACAATAAAACCCATGCATTGTAATTGGGAACAGCATGGTAGGGATCTTCTGGCTTTAGAGACCAGATCTATCTCTTGAAGATGGCATCTAATCTAAGCCCCATGGGCTGCTTGTTTGCTCAACTCTGTCTGCAATAGCTTGGGACAGAGTATGTGTCCTGTGGTAGGGAAATGGGATATTCCCAGCTGCCATTCTTTTACAGCAGGGAACATCAGCATCTTCCCTTCTCTTAGCACAGAGAAGGGGGAAAAGGGAATAACTGCGAATAGCTTGCTAACAGCTCAATCTCTTCTGTTTTAGGCTTGTACGACAAACCCTTCCTCTCTACTGACCAGGACTCTAAAGTGATTCCAGGAGAGAATATTTCCCTCCAGTGTGGTTCACCACACACCCCATTTGATAGATTTTCGCTGACCACGGAGGGAGGAGCCACCTTGCCACAACACCAAGATGAGGGACACCAAGGAAACTTCACTCTGGGTCCTGTGACCCCTGGCTTCTCAGGGAACTACAGGTGCTATGGTTGGTATAGTGACAACCCTTACGTGTGGTCAGCCCCCAGTGACACCCTGAAGCTTGTGGTCAAAGGTATGTGTATCTCAACCCAGCCAATGACCTTCTCTTTGGGGCTCCAGTTGGCTGTCCAAGGCCTGGGCATCAGGCAGGAGTCTGAAGAGGTGTTCTAAGAAAGAACGATGGGGCAGTAGAGAGTCGCTACTCAGAGGACTGTGAAGAGAGAAGCACTTCTCAATCACACCACACTCGACTTTAACATCCTCTCCTAGAGTTCTCTAGACAGGACCCTTTGAAAACACGTGGTCTTTTGAGAAAGGAAAAATAAGTGCTCAGAATCATGTTAAGGGGCATTGTTGAGACAATAGGTATCTGATACATCCTTAGACTGACTCACTTCTCTTTTTCACATGCTTACTTGCAGCTGGGCATCCTTACACTAACCTGCAATACTGGGATCCACTCTGAGTGACTGGCTAGGAACTTATGGTTCATGGGAGAACTCTTAAAAACTCTATCATAAGCCCCATTTTTATGTTGTTTGCTTACATCACTCTGCTCAGAGGTAGAAGAGTTATAGACAAGAAAAGCAGTGGTGAGGAACTGTGATACCCAGCAACCCTGCCAATCGCTAAGCAGGGTGACCACATTCATCTCTCAGATCCGCCTTGTCTAGTCATTCTACAAGCTAAGCAAATATGACAGTCACAGCTAGAATGGTCTTTTCAAATAATGGTGCATGGACAATCGGGCATCTATGGAGGAGGAGTGAACTTATCAGTCGTTTCCTTTAGAGTAGATAGTCACTGTGTCTTGTTTTAGAAACCGTCTGCTCTTCCAGTGCCAAGACGATTATCTCTTGTGTTATCTTCAGAAACTCAAAATATTTTGCATTTTGCAATTAGGAATTGCAAGCTCATTTGGAGTTGATTTCCGTATTTTAACAGGAAAGAGTTACTAGGAATTCTAAACATTGTAATTTCACAGTACTTTATTACACCTTGAGAGGAACATAGGCCCATGCAGTCCACATAAAAAATTAAGAAATCAAGAAATTTTTTAAAGTTTCAGACAACAGCAACATAGAGTGAAGAGTCACACAATAATGGAGATAATTTTTACCTAAGTTTATCTGAAAATTTCCTCCCACCTACTTCCCAGATACCTACAGTGCTGTACCCTTTGTCATGTATGAGAGAGGAACACAAATTGTTACGTGGAGTGAAGAAGGTGTAGAGGAGATAATTTAGAGTTCTGGATATATGGGGGGTTTGCTGGTATATGTTTAGACATTCAGTAAGAACGCCGTATGAGGAGGAAATTAAAAGCAAACAGAACATCCATACAACCACCTCCTTCCCCATTTATAAGGCCTTCTGGGAACCACAGTTCCTCACCATTAGACCTAGGCTTGCAGACTAAGTGTGGCACTCACAAATGCATGAGCTCATCAAGGAGGGGGTCCAAGTGGGACCACAACTAGAGAAATGAGATCCCTTTTCAGGCCTCTGGGGTTGAAGTTTGAATAGAACATGACCAATGGTTGTTCATCTCCTTTGAATTATGTCTCTAGATACCATGAACCAAGACCACAAGTTGGAGAATTTGATCCGAGTGGGTGTGGCAGGGCTGGTCCTTGTGGCTCTCTTGGCCATACTGGCTGAAAATTGGCACAGCTATAAGGTTCCTCACAAGGAAGACAGGCAAGACTTGCCTGAATGGAGCTATGATAAACAGAAAATGTAAGACAGACCCTCTGGACCAACCAAAAACAGCCTCTGCACCAACCCCCAACAGCCAGCAGGTAGACACCTGGTGCTAAAGGCAGATGAGTAGGATTTTGTGGTGTCTGGCAAAGCTACTTGGAGAACAGAAGGAAGAAAGTGGCACTAACAAGCTTGGATCCATTCTCAAGCCAATCAAATGGCATTTTCTTATACGGATCTGGGATATTTGCACCCCACCTTCCTGGACACTGATAATAAAATTCTCACTATTATCTTGGATTAACTGACTTCCTGTGATAAAAATAATTCAAAGCATTGTCAATTCTCCTTGCTGACTGTTTTTCACCCATCCTCTGTAGAAGTCCTGACCCATAATTTCATTTTGTCCGGAATTCATCAGCAAAGCAGAATACCTTTACGTCTTCCTATGTAGCACCTTAACACTTAGAATTCCATTAATTATTAATACTGTCCACTCAGCATATCACATATTCCATACATATGTTATTCTAGTTTTCCCTACACTAAAATTCTTGCATTAATGCATGCTTTCCCCATTTTTAAGAATATTCTCCTGTTCTTATGAAACTGTAACACATTTCAAACTGTCTCATGCCTCAAGCACAGTAGATAGACTTGTGAAAATAGCCAGAACAAGAGTCTCCTTTGGGTTATCTCAGCACTTTGAGCAACTTAGTCTATTGATTCGTCTTTTTGTAGTATTCATCATGAGGTCTAGACAATGTAAAATATTGGAAATATTTTTTGAAATTATGAATAAATAAGTTGGCGAAGGAAATGTTCCTGATTGGGCCTCATAAAACAATGAAGAGCCATGATTTCAGAGGAGGGCTAACAAGAGACCTTACATCAGATCCAGGATTTGGACCAGAGATGCAATGGGGTTTGACTCCAGGAGAGGGAAAAGATCAGCCTCACGTTATGTGGTTTAGATGATGGCAGGGCCTTGTTTGGAAAAAGGCTTCTGAGAATAAAAACATGCTGCACTCCTAGCAAAAGATGTTATTGTCCTGTAGCCCCGTGACAAGGAGCCACCCAACCAGTTTTTAACTCACCATCAATGACCGCTCACCCCAGTGAAAATGCCTTGGAGATTCAACCAATCAGACTGCTTCTTTGTTCTAAATGTCAGCCAAACAAAAACGAGTTCACTCCACTAAACACACCTGTGAGTGATAACCAATCAAAATAGTCTCCCTTTGGGGCTGGCGTGGTGGCATAGCGGTTAAGTTTGTGTGCTCCAGTTGGGCAGCCCTGGGTTAGCAGCATCCGATCCCACTGGACCTAGCGCAGCTCGTCAAGCCATGCTGTGGCCACATCCCACATAAAGTAGAGGAAGATTGGCAAAAGATGTTAGCTCAGGGCTAATCTTCCTCACAAAAAAAAAATAGTCTCCTTCAAATAAATATACTTTTGCAGATGATATCAAACCACAGGAGCCCCTGAAAATCCACATTTCCAAAAAAAAAAAGAAAGAAAGAAAGAAAAAACCGCATAGGATGTAGAATCATCAGTAGGCTCTGCTCAGAGACACCATGTCTGGCCAGCAGAGCTGTCCTTTACCACAGTAAAAATAAATTTGACTTTGCCTTTTAATTTCAGGCATTGAATAGTGAGTGCATTAGCCTTTGATAGTTCATGTATTGGATTGATTTAGGTTAAGTACAAGGTTTGGCTTAGGAGCAAAGAGTATGGGGGCTTATATTCCATGACCTTCTGTTCTATGTTAGGTTTTATGCTGGCAATTTGTTTACAGGAGCATACTGTAACCCTGTGAATTTTATTTTAATCAAGCTGCATGTCATGTGAGCCAACAGAGGCTCAGAAGTGGCATGATTTGGATAATGATTCAAATATATGGGTACAGAGTTTCAGTTTGGGATGATGAAAACGTTCTGGACTCAGATGGTGGTGATGGTTGCACAAGAATGTGAATGTGCTTAATGCTGCTGAACTGCACAGTTTAAAATGGCTTGAATGAACCTCTATATCCGGTAAATGACAACTCCTCTTTTGGGGTACTGAGTTTCAGTTTTGCAAGATGAAAAACATTCTAGAGATCCACTTCGAAACAATATGAATGTACTTTACATTACTGAATTGTGCACTTTCAAATGTGAAGATGGTAAATTTCATGTTACATTTTTTTTTACCAAAAATAACATTTAAAAATGGTTAAAATGGTAAATTTTATACCATGTCTATTTTTCCACCATTTTTAGAAAGTTCTTTATTGTCTATAGACTGAAAGTATATGAGTGGTTGCCTAGGGCTGGAAGAGTAAGGGGGTAATGAGCAGTGACAGCTAGTGGGTATTGGGTTTATTTTAAGGGTGCTGAAAAAGTTCTAAAATTAGATTGCAGTGATGGTTAGGCAACTCTGTGAATATACTTAAAACCATTGAATTACACACTTCAAATGGGTAAATTGTATATCAATTATATCTCCATAAAGTTGAGGTTTTTTCAAGTACCAAAAACTGAAAAATTATTAGCAACATCCTCAGTGTCACTTACTCTTTAATTGGTTAAGTCATGACTTGAAGTCCATCATCTCCAACATGGCTTTCTGTCTGTCTATGAGGATAGTTCTAGGAGTACAGGTGTGAGCTTAAGGTGGAAACTTGGCTGAACTACATAGATACAGAAGGCTCTGTAAGAAACCAAAGACAAACAGTGAGATGAATGGTATGGTTGATGTTAGTGTTTGGTGTCCAGGGAAGACACTCAGGTTCAGAGGCATAGCCCCCTAAAGTGATCACACAACACCTCTAATTAGCTGGATAAAACATAGAATTTATTTAACATGCTTGTGCTTCAGTTTCTCACCTGCAAACTGATGGAATAAATAGTACCAATTTCATCAGCTTATCATGAAGATTCAATAAATTAACGATTGCAAACTGCCCAGGATAGTGCTTCATACACAGGAAACATTTTTCAAGTCTGGTTAACACAAGCCACACCTCTAAAGATGATTCTATCTTCAGGTCTTTACACACTGTTGGAGTAAAGTGTTCCACTCTGAGTGGCCTCATGCACCCAAGGTCTACATATGTGAGTTCTGAAGCAGAAAAGAGAGGACTAAAGAATCATTAATATTACGCGGTGAGAGATCATTGCTCTCCCACATTTCCATACCAACTTCAGAAATTACTATAAAGCTACAATAATCAAGATAGTGTGGTATTGGCAAAAGAATAGACAGATTAATGGAACTGAATAGAAAGCCTAGAAATAAACCCACATAAATGTCAACTGATTTTTTACAAAGAAGCAAAGGCAATACAATGGAGCAAAGATAGTCTCTTCAACAAATGGTGTGGAACAACTGGACATCCACATGCAAAAATAAACAAACAAATCTAGACACAGACTTTACACCCTTCACAAGAATTAACTCAAAATTGGTCTCAAACTGAAATGTAAAATGAAAACTATAAAACTCCTAGAAGATAACATGTGAGAAAACATAAATGACCTTGAGTATGGTGATGCCTTTTTAGACACAAGACCAAAGATGTGATTCATGAAAGAAATAATTGATAACCTGGACTTCAGTAAAATTAAAAACTTCTGCTCTCTAAAAGACAACACTAAAAGAATTATAAGACAAGCCACAGACTGGGAGAAAATATTTG
The DNA here is from genome assembly GCF_041296235.1 of Equus asinus. Taxonomy (NCBI): domain Eukaryota; kingdom Metazoa; phylum Chordata; class Mammalia; order Perissodactyla; family Equidae; genus Equus; species Equus asinus. The sequence goes on from NC_091815.1 coordinate 38,652,978, forward strand.
CAAAAGATTTAAATTGGACCTTTATTTTACATCATACACAAAAATTAACATGAAATGGATTACCAACTTAAATGTAAGACCTGAATCTCCAAAACTCCTAGTAGAAAATAAATGCTCTTAGACATTGATCTTGTCAAAGATTTCTTTGGATCTGACTCCAAAATCTCAGGCAACAAAAGCAAAATTAAACAAGTGGGATGATATCAAACTAAAAAGATTGTGTACAGCAAAGGAAACAATCAACAAACAAAAAGGCAACCTACAGAATGGGAGATAATATTCACAAACCATATATCTAATAAGGGATTAATATCCAAAATGTATAAGGAACTCATATAACTCAATAGCAAATAACAATAATAATAGCACAATAAAAAATGGGCAAAGGATCTGAACAGATGTTTTTCCAAAGAAAATAAACAAATGGCTACCAGGCACATGAAAAGGTACATGACATCACTAACCATCAGGAAAGTGCAAATCAAAACCACAATAAGATGTCACCTCACACCTTTTCAGGTGACTAGTATTTGAAAGGTAGAGATAATAAGTGTTGGCGAGGGTGTGAAGGAAAAGGGAACTTTGTGCATTGTTGCTGAGAATGTAAGTTGGTACAGCCATTATAGAAAATAGGATAGTGGTTCCTCAAAAAATTAAAAATAGAACTACCATACGATCCAGCAATCTCAGTTCTAGGTATACATCCAAAGGAAATAAAATCAATATCTCGAAGAGATATCTGCAGCTCTGTGTTCATTGCAGCATTATTCACAACAACCAAGATACGGAAAACACCCGGTGTCCATTGATGTATGAATGGATAAAGAAAATTTGTTATATTATATATATGGTGGAATATTATTCAGCCCAAAAAGGGAAATCTTGCTATTTGCAACATCACAGATGAACCTGGATGAACTTCATTATGCTAAGTGAAATAAGCCAGACACATAAATAAAAATACTGCATGATCTCATTGATATGTGGAATCTAAAAAAATTGAACTCATAGAACCAGAGCGCAGATCAGTGATTATGGGGGGTGGGGGCAATGAGGAGATGTTGGTCAAAGGGTACAAACTTCGGTTTCTGAGCTGAAAAAGTTCTGGGGATCTGATGTACAACATGGTGATGGTAGTTGATACTGTATCACATACTTGAAATTTGCTAAGGGAAGAGATCTTAAGTGTTCTTGCCACAAAAAAAAAAAAAATTCTGTTTAGGGAAAGTAATGGATGTGTTAATTAACTTCATTATATTAATCGTTTTACAATGTATATATACCACATTGTGATGATATATAAATATATCCCTCAATAAAACTGGGAAAAAATTTTAAATGAGGAAATAAAAAGGCAAATTACCCACTCCCAGAAATGGAAACTTAAAACCATTTTGATTAACTTTCTTGAGACAAAAGTCTTGGCTACTAGACAGATACTGGACAGGATATTATCTCTAAAGACTTAAGGATGTGGTTTCAATACCTTCCAGAGAAAATAGCTGTGCTCTTAAGCCCTCATGATGCAAGTGTTTTAACTAAGAGGTAGTATTGCAGAGAAAAAAACACTGGAGTAATGCCAAGTCTTTGGAAGGATTTCCTTCTTAGAAAAAGCAGCTCTAGAATTGCTCCAATCGCCAGCTCAGAAAATGACAAGAAAACTTGCCTATGTCTGCAAGTCTGGAAGAAGACTTATGAAAAATCAAAAACACAGACATCTTTCACGAAAGTATGAGATTGAATTTCGTTCCTGAGACATGTGGGACCAAACCCATAAGTTAATGTAAAATTGGTTACAATCTGCTGAAACACCTGGGAACTCTAGAAGAATCAAATGGAAGACAACACTATAGTCATCCCTTGCTTAACGACGGAGATATGTTCTGAGAAATGCATTGTCAGGTGATTTCATTGTTGTGCAAATATCATAGAATGTACTTACAAAAGCCTAGATGTATAGCCTACTACACACCTAGGCTACATGGTACTAATCTTTTGGGACCACCATCATATATGCAGTTCATCATTGACCAAAACGTCATTATGTGGCACATGACTGTTTTGCTACAAGCACACATAACAATATATTTTGGAATCCCATAGACAGGAAAATTCAATGTAAATTATCATCAATAAAAATTACAAACCTCATGAGGAAACAAAGAACCCCAAAGTATAATGGAAGAATTAGCACCTCCAAAGAGTTGAGATATAGAACAATCGTATGCATATATACATTATTAAAATAGTAAGAAGAAAGAAAATCCATAAGGAAACCAAGGCTTCACCTATTCTCTAAAATCCAGACCCAAACCCAATGAGGGCCATACCATGGAGAGCTTAGCCTCATCCTCGGTGGTACCTGGGGGTTGACTCAAATTCCAGGGCCGTTCCTCCCAACTTTTTAAATATTTTCCCAGGAACACGTTATCAGGCAACCAGTCACTGACATAGAACTTCAGCCTCACTGAGGAGAGAAGTAGCAGAACTTTATCACCATTCCAGGGGAACTATTTCTCTGCCCTGATCACTTTATCCCCAAAGCACAACTAGCCCTCTCCTGACCCAAAGACCCATTCACTAGTAACCTTACCTTCATGTTGTGGGTTGAGTTTAGACTGACAAATATGAGTAAATTAAGATATGTTGTGTGGGAGGAGTGAGACAAGATTCCCTCTTGGTCCAGAGACATCTTTCTCAACTACAGTTGAGCTAGCCCCATCGTCTCCTCCGAAGGAGCTGCTCCGGCCTCCCTCCCAAGTGTTTTGGCATGTAAATGTTTCCACAGACCAAGTGTGACCCAAAACCATACCACATAGCCAGGTTTCTCACTTGCATGGGCTGTGTCCCCTCTCTCTATATGTGGTCGACATGGAAACTCTGACGGGTGGGGACCTCATCCTCACCTGGGATCTCACTCGCTATTTTCTCTGCACCCATCTTTCCTGTAAGTCTACAGAAGCTAAGGTCTCCAAACCATGCAAAACAGGAAGTTAGCTAGAAGAAGCACTGAAACCTATCCTTTGTGAGTCCTATATGGGAGACACCCAGTAGGGGAGGACAAGACAAGCAATCCAATGGATGGTCCTTTTCACAGGGGGAGCACAGTTTCTGATTTTAGGTTAGAATCTGCCTAGGAGTTTGATGTCCAAGCTATCATCTCAGTCAAGAGTGAACATCTCTCTTTAGTTTTCCTCTCCAAGAAAGCTTCTGAGCAAGATGTTACAGACGCATGGGAATGATGCCTTCCCTCAAAATGTTATAAGGACATTTTGGTAGAGACTATCTAGACAGGTAGAGTGGATGGATATTGGCTGGCTGGAGAAGGGGAATTCCGGAATTTGAAGCTGAAGATTGAAGGCAACAGAAAAGAATGGAATGGAAATCCTATCATTTGTGACAACATGGATGAGCTCACAGGACATTATGCTAAGTGAAATAAGACAGACACTCAAGGACAAATACTACTGACACCACTTACATGAGAATGAAACTGTTCTATGTTTTGATTGAGGTGTTGGTTACATGACTATGTGCATTTATCAAAACTCATGGAACTGAACACCAAATGAGTAAATTTTACCATACACAAATTAAAAACTGAATGGAAAATATTCAACAACATCAAGAAATAAGAACAAAAGGTGATAGATTAGAGAAGGAGATTTTCTCATAAAATACGAGGCATAATATAAATCGGCATAACATTTCATTTTCAAAAATTGTTTAGGCCCTTTGAAAAAAGAATAATGGACGCATTTTTTAGTTAAAAATATATCAAAATAGTCAAGATTTTGATATTTAATATCTGCTTTATAACAGACTAAATGAATGTACTTATGTAAGAAATAGAACATTTTTTGCATGAAGAATAGAATTTTATTAAAACATTGTAACAAATCTTTAAAGAAGATAGTGTTATCATTCTATTCTGATGAGGTCAATTAATTTATTCAAGCATATACATGCTGTACACAGGGGAGGCAGGGTTAAACACTTTTTTTTTAATGATTCTAAGGTTTTTTCTCTGTACACTGCCCCATGCCTTTTCTGGACATAATGTCCACATTTCAAAATTTGGAAGTTGACTCATAAATGAGTTTCATGTGAGGCAGGCAATGGTCAGAGGATCTGGTTAGACCGCAGATATGACCAGATGTGTCGTGAGTACCATGTTCTTTCCTTACGCCCCATGGTCAGAGGTGGAGGGAGAGCTGTGAACATTCTTGTAAAAAGATCGATGTGAAAGCCCCATGGTGATTCGTGCTGGGCTTCACCCACCACATCCTGTGCATCTTCCTGGCCTACTGGCCTCAGTCTCTGCTCAGCTGCTCCACACTAGCCTGGCAGAATCTGTGCTATGCCTTCTATACTCACTGTCCTGCTCTGCCTCGGTGAGTTCTCGCATGGAAGGGAGGTGAAATCCAGGAGTATGGGTATGGGTGGCACAACATGTTTTATTAATCCTATCTTCCAGAGCTGTATCTGAGCCAGAGGGTCAACGCCCAGAAGCGTGAGTCCTTCCTTCAAAGCCCCAGAGTCACTCTGCGGGGTTCAGAATAAGTATCTCCCTGAAAACAACTAGGGGAGAAAGCAGGGGCTCTGACTTGCTAGGAGGGCTTGAGGCTAGCAGCTGGGTGGGAAGTAGGGTGGGCAGGAGCTTTATCTAGAATTCCAGCCTCTGATTCACCTCCAGGTACTCCCTCTAAACCTGTCATCTGGGCCAAGCCTGATGTCATGATTCCAAAGGGAATGCCAGTGGTCATCTGGTGTCAGGGCACTCACAAGACGGTTGAGTATCAGCTGCATTTCGAAGGACAACTTTCTGCTTCAGAGAGACCAAAAACGCCTGGAATGATGAACAAAGTCAAGTTCCCCATCCCGGCTATGACCTCAAGCACTGCAGGGCAATACAGGTGCTTCTATCGAAGTGGGGAGCTGTGGTCAGCGCCTAGTGACCCTCTGGATCTGGTGGTAACAGGTAACCATCCCATTCTCTAGCTGTATAGTCATCTCCTCAGCCTGAATCCTCAGGAAGGCAATCATGTATTCATCACATTTAGTCTCTTCCAAGCTCATTCAGATGCTGTTCATCTTGGGGGTGGGGTCTGATCACTTCCTACAGGAGTTATCTATAGAGAGCTGTCTCTATGACCTAGGAGTGGATTTGTGTTGGGTCAAGTTCTCCAGGTAAGAGAGCCTGAGGTGGATGTGTGTGTGCAGGGGGGATTACTGGGAAATATCCTCAAACACAACACAGGCTGGGAAACAGGCCGGGTAGAAGGTTAAGCTGGCCTGTGATGTAGTCTCAGAAGAGACCTCAGCCAAGCAAATGTGGGATACTGGACCTGGGATGGACCTTCAGGATTGTCTTGAAATGAGGCTAGGAGCTCTATACCACCCGGTGTCAACCAGTTATCGAATGAGAACCACAGTTAGTGAGGTTCCAGACAAATATTCTTGCTTTTGTGGCACTTGTATTCTAACGGAAGACAGACCATGAGTCAAAGTCAGGATAAATAAATCAATTATATAGTACATGAGGAAGAAATGGTGGTATGGAAAAAGACAAAGCAGAACAGGGTTAAAGTTATTAGGAGGGAGGATAATCTTGGGTCGAACAGTTCCTTCAGCTGAGGGATGTGCTTCTCAAAGTTAAGCAAGGATCAGAATCACCTGGAGGACTTGTGAAAACACCGGTGGCTTTAGTACACTTGTGTTCATAGTAGCACTGTTCACAATAGACAAAAAGTAGAAACAACCCAAGTGTCTATATATGGCTGAAGGGATAAACACAATGTGGTATATACATACAATGGAATATTATTCAGCCCTAAAACATGAGGAGATTCTGACACCTGCTACAACGTGGATGAACCTTGGAGACATTACGCTACGAGAAATAAGCTAGTCACAGGATGATACTACATGGGATACTTAGAATAGTCAAACTCAGAGACAGAAAGTAGAATGGTGGTTGCTGGAGGCTGGGGGAAGATGGAATGGGGAGTTATTGTTTCATGGGTACAGAGTTTCACTTTTGCAAGATGAAAAGCATTCTTGAGATAGACGTTGATGATAGTTGTTCAACAATCTGACTGTACTTAACACCACTGAATTGTCCACTTTAAAAAAATGGTTAAGATGGCAAATTTTATGTTGCATGTATTTTCCAACAATCAAAAATAATAATTTTTTAGCCTAGATGGCTGCCCTACTCCTGAGTTTCTGATGCAGTGGACCTCGGTGGAGCCTGGGAATTTGCATTTTTAACAAGGTTTCAGGAGATGCTGATGTTGTTGGTACCAAGGACCAGACTTTGATAACCGCTGAGTAGGGCAGTCCCCAGAGAAAGATTCATGTTAATACTCATGGGAGCTAGGGGAGTGAGTGTCTCATCCTTGAAGGGAGAGATCAGGGAGGGTGTGTCCATGATCAGGGCAAATTTAGGAAATAGAAGGGACTGAGATTCTGGGAAGTGATACCTGGTTTTAAGGTCCAGGGGGATGGGAGATATATAAAGATGCTCTTTACCTACCAGTCACCTTCTCTCACAGGAATGTATGACATACCCACCCTCTCAGTTCATCCCGGGCCTGAGGTGATTTCAGGAGAGAATGTGACCTTCTGTTGCCATCTAGAGACTGCAACAACCACGTTCTTTCTGCTCAAGGAGGGAAGATCCAGCCGGCCATGGCGCAGATATGGGAAGGTCCAGGCGAAGTTCCCCATGGGCCCTGTGACCACAGCTCACAGAGGGACATACAGATGTTTTGGTTCTTATAACAACCATGTATGGTCTTTCCCTAGTGAGCCCGTGAAACTCCTGGTCACAGGTGAGGAAATCCCCAATTTTCTCCCATGTCCCCTCGGGAACCCCAGGTAAACCTCAACCAGAGAAGAGGAAGGCAGCAAAAGGACAGGTGGGAAGATGCAGAGAGGGTGTCTCCTACCAGTGCCCTCATCCACATCCACTTCCTGGAGGCCCAGCTGATTGTTCATGAGGAAGAACGCCAGAGGGATGGGGGGAGGGTATAGAGAATAGCTGGGAAGAGCAGAGGAAACCCCAAACCCTTACTTGTTTCCTTGCCTCCATTGTCAGCAGATGTCGGGGACCCCAGCCTTGTACCCACAGAGCACATCTCTTCTCCTGGTGAGTAACAGGTACTTGGGAGAGAAATCAAATCCTCCTAATGATGCTAAAAATGTGATATCTATTCAAAATATCCATTGAGTGCATAGTATATGATATGACCTACAGCTCTCTAAGCCAATCAGACAAATATCCTTGTTTTTGTAGTACTTGTATTGTAGCAGAAAACACTGTGAGTCAAAGTAAGGATAAATAGATCAATTATATAGCACATGAGGAGGAAATTATGGTATGGAAAGAGACAAAGCAGGACAAATGCGGTCAAGGTGATTGGGAGTGCAGGTAGCAATATTAAACACAGTTGTCTGAGTTGGCCTCACAGAGAAGGAAGCATCTGAGCAGACACTTGAAGAATTGAGGGCATTAGTCCTGTGGCTATCTGGAGAAAGAAGGTTCCAGAGAGAGGGAATGGCCATTGCATATGCCCTAAGGCAGGGAGATGGCCAGCGTGATAAAAGAACAGCAAGGAGACCAGTGGGACTGGAAATGATGTTAGTAAGGGGATGGTGGGGAAGGGCTGGTACTGGGGCAACTCTTTTAGGACCTTGAAGAAAATGGTAAGACTCTGAATTTTAGTATGTATGAGGAAGAAGAAATGATATTGATTGACTGAATGAGGAAACTGAGGCTCATGTAGAATGGCATGAAGACACACATTTATTAGTCCTAGAGCTGAATTCTTCCTCAGATTCCTCTGTCTTTTGACTCTTCCACTCTACCTGCCAGATGAAGCCACTAGAACCTGGAGTGTAGGATGGGGACTTCAAAAAGCAATAGAATGTAATGGGGTATATCCAAGGGAAGGAGAGCCTGGATGGAAGAGGCCAACACCATCCCCTTTCCTCACTTCTTCACTTTCCTTGTAATCTTCAGATTCATGGGACCCTTACTTGTTAACCACAGAGATGCAATTCCAGGAAGGTAAGCAAGCATCTGGGACTTTAGTCTCTAAAGGAAGTAAGATCTGGAAAGGAGAGAGGGAGAGGGATGGAGTGAGGTGGCGTGCATATGTTCCTGTCAGCGATCACCCTGTTCTTCTGACCCCAGATCCTGCCCTCAGGAACTATGCTATCCAGAATCTCCTTCGGATTGGTCTGGCTTTCCTGGTCCTGGTGGCCCTCGTGTGGCTCCTAGCTGAAGACTGGCTTCACAGAAAGAGGACTCAAGAGGGAACAAGCAGGGCTTCAAGTTTGGAATGCAGGAGAAGGTTCAGAACACAAAGATCCCTGGACAAATGATCAAGGGATGCAGTGGCCGTAGGTAGAGCTGAAAGCTGATCTTGACCTTGGGCTTGAGAGCTCTGTGTTGTCCCCATGGAGGAGGGAGTCATTGCAAGAAACTAAGGGACAACTGCATGGAGTTTGGCAAAGCATCCTGGAGGAGGAAAAAGGGGGGATGAAGATGCTAAATTTCTTCTGTGGACAGATCCCATTTTCTCCTCTAGGTTCTAAGTATCTTTGCGCCCTCTTACTGCAAACTAAACTTTTAGCCACTCCAGTTTTTCCTGAAAACATCTTTAACAGCACGGCCATGGAATATTTCCTTCCTAACCTGGTCTTTATCCTTATTTCCTCTTTGCTTTCTCTACAGATGTCATTCAAAATATTTAATAACCAATACAGAACAGGCATTTGTCAAATGCAACAGGAGCCAGAAAGGCAACAACCAGTCACTGGAGATGCAGGCTATAAACAAACAGTGCAGCTATATGAGTGTGTCCTGGCTGATCTCACCCACCTCAGCCTCAACTTCCTCTATCCCATCCACCACATGATCCCGGCTTCACTCCTTTATCCATACCTCATCTTGTTCTTCTGGTCTCTTAGTAGATATCATCTCCTCCAAGAAAGTTTCCCAAGTCCTCCAGCTTGACTTAAGATGACACTTTTATACTCCCAAAACACCTGTTATTTCTCTATAACAGCACTTGAACCCTAATGCTGCATATATACCCATTTTCCAGTCTATACTGTGAACTCACGTGAATTAAATCTATGTCAGATTTCATGGCCATGTTCACAGTACCCAGTACTAAGAGAGTTCTCAGAAGATATATGTTGGATAAATGGACATACAAATGCGACCAGAGTACAGTTTGAAACTTGAGCCTCCTGTTTATGGTCTTTGAAATGCTATCTAAGCACCACAAGCTCTTTTCTCCTTGAGAATTTCTACTTTACCAATTCATTAATACACTTATTATATGGATTCCCACCCCCTCTCAATATCCTGACACCTCACATAGGTTAAATTCATTCTCTAAATCTGAGTTCTCTGTTAAATACCAGAGAATAATAATTCCAACCTCAAAGGGATAACATAAAGATTTAGTGATGTAAAGATTTAAGAAACCCCAGAAGTTCTGACATATGTAAGTTACTCAATGCATAGTAACCGTTATTATTCCCAATACCACAGGGAAATGAAAATTTCACCAATTATTACCTCATTACCAGTGGCCCTAATACTGAATTTTCTACTTTCTGTTCTTCACCTAAAAGTGTCCTGAGGTCTAAGAATTTCTAAATTAATATAAAATTATAGTCTTTTTCACAAGATGAGATGAGGGTGTTTAAAGTATGTTTATGAACTTCTAAATATTCCATATTCTAGCTTATAGCAAGAAACGTAAAATCTCAAGGAAAAAATGTGTAAGGAGAAGTATTTTAGGTCTCAAGATATAGACGCAGGGGCTTGACCTGGCAATGAAGCCTGCTCAGAGGAATGGAGGGGTCTTTACCACCCATGGCCCTACTGGTCTCATCAGTCCAAGTCAAAAATCTTCCAAACCTTGTCAACAGGGCAAGACCAGATATTTAACTATTGCACTACTCTTCTTGAAATATTGAACATGGCTTGTATTGCAGACATCAAAATGAAGGACGAAGAGGAAGGAAGGGAAGGAGAGAGGGGGAACGGGGAGGGAGGAAAGCACTGGCAAATGTTTGTTACAAAGATTTCTTGGAAGCACACAACACTTACATTTATTTCCCGATGGTCAAAACCCAGTAGCTTGCCCCACCTAGATGCAAAGAAGGTTGAGATGTGTAGCCTTTATTTCAGGTGGCTCTGTGCCAAGCTAGAAGTTGGTATTTCTGGTACCAGTGAAGGGAGGAGTAATGTAATAGAGTTGTAATAGGTAACTCCAATCTCTGTTACAAGAGCTTACTATGTGCCAGGCACTGTAAAAGTATAACACACCAAGGCAAATATTATCCCTGCCATAGTAGGATTGATTGTTCAGGAGGACAGGTCTTAAATAAGTGAGTAAATAACAAGGGCTAAGTCTTGTGATAGAGGAAATCCAGGATGCCATGGGAGCCTCTTCCTGTGCCGGATTCCATTAACTAGACATTGAGGAGGATGTAGAGGTGGGGAAAGGGATGATGGTGGTAGGTGTCTGTACCAATTCATGAAAATGCTCAGATGTAAGATGGAGGGTGAAAAACATTCATTAAAGCTTTGATTGTGAGAGAAAGAGTGGCACTGAGTGATGCTGGGAAAATGCAGGAGACAGATGAAGCATGGCCATGGAAGCCACAGTAATAAATGCATGTTTTATCCTTAAGGTGAAGGGAGCTCATTAAGCATTTTGATCATGGATGTGATATGATGAGTTGTGCACTGTATAAAGATCCTTCTGATTGCAGTGAGAAAAATGAAATCTGCAGAAGAAAACAAAAACATGGGAAAAAAGAGAGAAGAGTTGAGAATGGCTCATCTTTTTCTAGAGTTGGCAATCAGGAAGATAACGATACCACAACTAATATTGGTAACCCAGAGGGAGGTCCAGGGTACATGGTCTCAAGATTTGATGACATATATTCTCCAACTTTTCCCCTATTTTTCAAGATTGCCTTGATTATTCTAGGTTCTTTAGATTCCATTGTTAACTTTAGGATGTCAGTTTTCACAAAATACCTGCCTGGGTTGCACATGAGATTGTATTGAAGCCACAGATGAATTTAAAGAGAATTATTATCTCTTCAGCTTTTTCAATCTGGACATTTCCAGCCATAATTGTGGTATATTTCACCATTTAATTACGTTTGCTAATTTCTCTAAATAATATCTTGTAGTCTTCTATGCAGAAAATGCACATGTCTTTTGTTAGATGTCTGCCAGACATATCATCAGGTACATCACCTCCAGGTAGATCCCTAGTTACATGACTTTTATTTTGTAAGTGGTATCATTCTTTAAATAATTCTATTGCCATTGTTTGTTGCTGGTATTACAAAAATAAAATTGACTTTTGTATATTGAATGAGTATTCAGTGGTCTTGCAGAGTTCACTTCTTAATTCTAATAGTTTTAGATTATCTCAGATTGCTTTTAGATTCAAAGATTTTTAGAATTTTTTTCAAAAATTAATTTTTTTACTGTCATTACCTAATTAGAACCTCCAGTACATTAATGAATAGGAGTAATAATAGCAGGTATTCACTTCCTAGTACCAGTATTATGGGTAATATTTTTAGTATCTTACCATTGAGTAAGCTAATTGCTATAATTTTTTTGTAGATACTCATTGTCCCAGTTAGAAAATTTCTTTATTTTCTTCTTTTGCTAAGCTTATTTCCATTTGAAATGAGAAAGAGCATATTCAGGGAGACCAGTTATCAGGCTCCTACATTATTCTAGACGAAAGTTGGTAACTACTCAGAAAGGTGGGCACCTTTGACATATTTTAGGCACAGAAACAATATTTCATTTGATTGTTTAGAAATGATGGCTGTGCAGGTGGCAGGATCAACAAGGACTCTGAAATGTGTAGATTGGGCACCTGAGTGGATGAAGGGGACGTTCTCCCCCACCAATCCCACCCATTTGGTGTTGATATTGTAGATGAACCATGAGAGTTCCGGTAAGAAGAGGATACATTTGGGGCAGAGCTGGAGACACAAATTAGTGATCTATCGTCCCAAACTGAAAAGTGTTATTATTTTTTACTGATATATAATTGACATACAACATTGTATAAGTTTAAGGTGTAAATGTTAACTTGATACATTTATATATTGCAATATGATTACCACCATAGCATTAGCTAACACCTCCTTCACATCACATAATTATTTCTTATCTATGGTGGGAATAATTAAGATCTAGTCTCTTAGTAATAAGACAATATTGTTGTTTATAATACAACATTGTTGTCTATACTCACTATACTGTGCACTAGATCTCCAGGACTAGCCTGGTTTAGCCTGTCTCCCTTTTCAAGATGCTCACATGCTGGGCAGTCTGTGTCTGCAGGTTGATGCTACAGTATCCTGGTCTCATGAATGATAGGAAAGGTGAGGCCGGAAGGCTGGGTTGACCTCTCCTTTCCCTACCTCAGTCCAGCCTCTCTTCCTTCTGCATTGACCTCTGTTTCTTCCATATTCCCAATTACAACAAGGCAGAATCTCCAGACTGCCTTCCCTGTCTGTTTCTTTCATCCCATTTTGTACAACAAATGCATTGCAGAATCACAAGGTAGGGAGAAAGGACCAAATTCAATATCTGTTAAAATATGTGTTCCTGAGGCAAGATATGTCTCCTCTATTTCCACCTTCCATTTGCCAGAAGGAGGGAACAGTAGCTCCTTCTTAGCAGTGTTACAAGGTGGTGATGTCATCCTAGGGATTTATCAATGCTCCACCACTGCCACTGAGACCAAAGTTTGCAACTCTGAGTTAGGAACAGGAGCTAAGCTTCAGAACACGGAGATAGTTATGTGGAGCAATGTCCATCTCGTTCAACTCTGTCTGGTCCCTGGATCTGAAGACCAATTTCCGTGAGACATGACCCACACAGGTAGCCTTTGCTCTGCCCCTTCATGCTCACTAGTCAACCACTGGGAACCGGTTTCTCACCTCACACTTCCTCTGAAGCTGGTTTTGTAACAAATGCTGATGAGGTTCCTGGAACTCGCAGTGGACACTTTCAACCCTTCTCTTATCTTTCTTCCTCTGTCACTTTTATATGACCACTTCCTCCTTGAAACTATCACTTCATCTGCTCTCTCTGACACTTGTCTCTACTTATTTTCTGACAGTTCTTGCACCATCCAGTTTGCAGGCTCTCCAATACCAGAGCTGGAGGGTCCTGTGGCAGACCCACCTTTCCCAGGATACAAATATCGATTGATCTCATTTAATCAATGGTTTTAATTTCTCTAATATGGATGCCCAAATCTGTTTCTGTGAAAACTAACTTTTTTCCTGGAATTTCAGGTCATTTTATGAGCTTTTTCCAACCAACCTGGACTTATCATCTTCCTGCCACCAAAGTTGTTCCTCTAACTCGGGAAAATCCCAACCATGTCCGTGGTTACTTTGCTTTCTTCTCAATACTTATACTTGTGCTTCTGGCCACTGTTGTAAAAAGTGTGTCACACAAATCAGCAGGTAATAATGCCATTTACCATTTATGTATTTATGGGTAGACATATTTTTTTATTGTTTCTCCTAACGAATGACCTTATGTCAACTTGTCTTTTGAAATTCTGATCAGGTAAAGGTCTCATACATAAACATTTTTAAAGAACTGTTTGTCTTATAATTTTAGGAGTATGTTATACATATAATTTCTTTAGTTGTATTTATGGCACTGTGTTTCTCTGATATATGGTATCAATTGCAACTCACAACACTTTGATTTATGTATAGTCATTAGTAAATACTTTTGACTTCTGTGTTCCTACATTCCATTTAAAAGGCCTCACAAACCCCAAAACGCAATGTCCTCATCTTTCCTATTAAACTTCTTTTGCTTTAGATTAACTATTTCATTATATACATACATACATACCACACATACACATCATATATGTTTTTATGGTAGAAGCTGGTTGTTTAATTTAACAATTTAATGTAATTGTTATGTAAATTGTTATGTAATGTAACCATTAATGTAAAAAACCAGGAAGAATCAGTCACCCCACCTATAAATCAGTCTCCCACAGACATCTCTACTTGTGTATGCACATCTGAGACTTTTCAAACTCAACATGTTAGCAGGGTTTCTCAATCTCAGCACTGCTGTCATTTGGGGCCAGGTGATCCTGTATTGGGGGAGACTGTCTTAGTCTGCTTTGGCTGCCATAACAAAACACTATAGATGAGATGGCTTAAACAATAGACATTTATTTCTCACAGTTCTGAGACTAGAAGTCCAAGATCAAGGTGCTGGTCTATTTGGCTCCCAGTAAGAGCTCTATTCCTGACTTCCAGACAGCCTTTCTTCAGTGTATGAACATATTGACTTACAACATTGTGTAAATTTCAGGTGTACATCACTATCTTCTTATAAAGCCACAAATCCTATTGGATTAGGATCCCACCCTGATGAACTCCTTTAACTTTCGTTGTCCCCTAAAAGCCCTATCTCCAAATACAGTCATATTGGGGGTTAAGGTTCCAACATATATACTGGGGGTGATGGGGGGTGCACAATTCAGTCCATAGTAGTGACTGTCCTGAGCATTGTATGATGTTGAGCAGCATCCCTGGCCTCTATCCACAAGATGCCAGCAGCACCCACTAACTGACAACCAAAAATATCTCTAGATGATGCCAGATGTCCCCTTATGAACAAAATCACAAAATCAAGGATATAAACAGAGTGAAGGGAGGTGCCTGTGGTGGGAGAAGGGCCTCCATGATATTTGGGGGTTAGGGAGCAGCTGGGTGAGGAGGTGGTGACTTTGCTGAGAAGAGGCAGCCATGTGAAACACTGCAGCATCCCAGGAACACGCACGCACCAGGCTCAGAGAGCGACAAGTGCAGAGCCCGAGGTAAGGAAATAGCAGGACACCCAGCACAGCAAGAGCAGAGTGAGCTCAGGGGAAACTCAGCTGAAAGGTGAATGAAGAGGTCAGCAGGGCCAGATAGAGGACTTTTTGTTTAAAGTTTTTCTTCATAAAATATCTCAGTCTATACATCTTTTCCAGCTTCGCTTGATCTCTTTTTACTGACATGGAACCTAATGCCAGCTCTCTAAAAAATAGGGAGTCTTACCCTAAGCTAAGTTTGGAGAATTGCCCTGGACTAGCAACCCTGCCTTTCCCCCGAATTGAGTGATCAAAGGTGGCGATTATTTTCTGGCAGAGAATCATCTAAGCCAGGGTTTCTCAACCTCCACACTTGACATTTAAGGCCGGATAATTCTTTGTTGTACTGGGGTAGAGGGCGTGCTGTACTGTGCACGTTGAAGGATGTTTAACAGCATTTCTAGACTCTACCTCCAGACACAAGTAGCACCCCCTGTCCCAGTTGTGACAACAAAAAAATGTCTCTAGACATGGTGGGGGGGATCACCCCCAGTTGAGAACCACTGGGCTAGAGAGAGATCCGGGATCCTAGCCTGGGTCACAGAGATGAATCTAAGAAAGCTCTGAGTGAGACCTAAATGCACTCAGATTTAGGATGGGATGTTGGGCAGTGGGTCTTCTGGAGATAACAGATCCCAGCCCTGCCCTGACCAAGACGTCCCTGTGAGTTCCGCTCACCCATCACCATCTGCTTCAAGGGATCACTGAGCTCTGTCCAGGGTCCTCCACCTCGATAGGAAGAACGGTACTTCTCTGTCTGTCTGGATCCATCTCTGAGAGATGCATTGTACCTGTGGTCTGGACACTGAAGGTTTCTCTCTACACTGAGTGTGAAGCCACCTACCCTTAGTCTATCATGTTTGTTCCAATTCTGGAGGACCCAGACACTTAGTGGTCACAGACCTCTTGTTTGAAATCATGGAATCAGGATGAGCTGAAAGAGAGAGTCTGGCAAGTATTACTGGGAAGAGGGATCGAACCCTGAATCTCCCTTGATTCAGCTCTCAATGCCATCCTCCCTCTTAAGACTTTTATAAAAGTAAGCTTATAATCTGTCTTCCACAACCACCTTGTGCTAAACAAGAATAAAGTTAAGTAACTATGAGGTTGGGGGAAGGACTCACCTTCCCATGCCTGGATCCTCCGGCTCATACACACAGCCCTGAAAGAGAAGTCCTGATAAGATCAGCCCAAAGTTTAAGAGTTGCCTTCCTTTCTGGGCATGGTATGGACCTCTACCTTCTTCCTGGGACTCACCAAGGTTCAGCAGGGTAGTGAGAGTAGGAAACCTAATTCTGCAACTGTGCAGGCCCTCTGTGCCCTGCAGAGTTGAGCTATGAAGGGACTGACGCTGGGAGGTCAGGTAGAGGTACAAGATGTGAGGAGCAGGGCCCACCTGACACCATGAGGCTGAGGTTTTAACACCTGTCTTCTTGAAGAAAGAGAGAATTTTAAAAAACTACTACTACTAGGTCTTTATCTAAGCAATGTGGGGAATGAGGGAGGGTGCAATATCCTGAAGAAATTATGCCAGACAAGAAGCCTTGCCGGTTCTCCCTCTGCAGCAGGATTTTCAACCTCAGAACAATGGAACGACTCTGTTGTGGGGACTGTCATGTGCATTGTAGGATGCTTGGCAGCATCTAACCCATTAGAAGCTAGTAGCACAACTAGTTGTGGCCAAAAACATCCAGAATAGTAAAATCCATAGAGACAGAAAGCAGACTGGTGGTTTCCAGGAGATGAAGGGGAAATGCAGAATGATTGATTAATGGGTATGGGATCTCCTTTTGGGGTGATGAAAAAGTTCTGGAACTAGATAGTGGTTATGGCTGTACAGTGAATATACTAAATACCAAATATCCCTGAATTGTACATTTTAAGATGATTAAAATGGTAAATTCTGTGTGTTATGCCGCAATAAAAAAAGTCTCCAGGTATTGCCAGATTGGGGGCAAAATTGTGCTCAGTTGAGGGCCACTGTCTTATTTGAAATTAATGAATGGCTAGACCGTAGACTGCAGGGTTTGTCAACTTCAGCACTATTGAAGTTTTGGGCCAGATCATTCCTTTTTTTCCTATTGAGGTAACATTGGTTTATAACATTATATAGGTTTCAGTGGTCCGTTATGATTCGACTTTTGTATGCACTACAGTGTGCTCACTACCAGAAGTCTAGTTTCTATCCATCACATACAATTGACCTCTTTTACCCTACTCTCCTTTCCCTGTTACCACCAATCTGTTCTCTGCATCTATGTGTTTTTGTTTGTTCTTTTCTTTATACTCCACATACGAGTGAGATCATACAGTGCAGTCACGAGCCTCATAACGATGTTTCAGTCAACAATGGACCATATATACAATGGTGGTCCCATATGATTACCATGTAGCCCAGGTGTGTAGTAGGCTGTACCACCTAAGCTTTGTGTAAGTACACTCTATGACCACACAATGATGAAATTCCCTAACAATGCATTTCTTAGGATGTATCCCCATCATTAAGGGATGCATGACTGTATTTGTCTTTCTCCATCTGACTTATTTCACTTCACATAATACCCTCAAGGTCCATCCCTATTGTCACAAATGGCAAGATTTAATCTTTTTTATGCCTGAATAGTATTCCATTGCTATGTATACCATATCTTCTTTATCCATTCGTTCATTGATGGGCATCTAGGTTGCTTCCAAGCCTTGGATATTATGAATAATGCTGCAGTAAATGTACGGGTGCATACATCTCTTTTTATTTAAAAATTCAGAAAAAGTATTTTCTTTCAATTATTTTATTGGGGTCATATTGGCTTACAAGATCATGTAAATTTCAGGTGTACATCACTATATTTCCATTTCTGCATGAGACTGTATCATGTTCACCACCAACAGTCCAGTTTTTACCCATTGCCATACCTATGTGTCCTTTTACCCCTTTCACCTTCCCCACCTCCTTCTCATATATCTTTTCAAATTAGTGTTTTCTTGTTCTTTGGATAAATACCCAGAAGTGAAATAGTTGGATCATATGGTAGTTCTATTCTTAATTTTTTGAAAATCTGCATAGTGTTTTCCATAGTGGCTGTGATATCTTTTCAGATATATCTCCTCAGGCAAGGAAAACAAAAGAAAAAATAAATAAATGGGACTACATCAAACTAAAAAGCTTCTGCAGAGCCAAGGAGATCATCAACAAAATGAAAAGATGATCTACTGAATAGAAGATATCCATACATATCATATATCCAATGATGCAAATCATGCATACAATAAGGGGTTAATATATAAAATATATTTTTTTAAAACTCATACAACTCAACGAAAAAATGAACAACCTGATTAAAAAATGGGTAAAGGATATGAACAGACATTTCCCAAAAGAAGATATACAGATGGCCAACAGACACATGAAAAGATGTTCAATATCACTAATTATTAGGGAAATGCAAATGAAAATCACAATGAGATATCATCTCAAGCCTGTCAGAATGGCTATTATTAAAAAGACAAGACATAACAAGTGTTGGAGAGGATGTGGAGAAAAGGGAACCCTGGTACACTGCTGGTGGGAGTGGAAAGTGGTGCAGCCACTATGAAAACAGTATGGGCCAGATCATTCTTTATTGCAGGAGACTGTCCTATGCACTATAAGACGTTTAGCGGTATCCCTCATCTCTACCCATTAGATGCCAGGAGCACCCCCGGTTGTGACAATAAAAATATCTCCAAGTATTTCCCAATGTCCGGTGGGCGGCAAGATCATTCACGCTGAGAACCACCGATCTAGAGTCCTAAACTCTATGCTGTTGTACCCCAAATTCCATAAGACTTTTTTAAAATTTCTTCACAAAGTGAACTATAAGACAAGCCACAGGCTTTATAATCTGAAAATCGTTGGTTTTAAGTCTCAATTGGCTTCTTAGAGGCTGTGCCATATCAGGGCATTGAGTTCTCTCACTGCATTTCCTTATTTATGAATATATAAAATAATATGATTTTTTTTCTGGGAAAAAACTGATGCAAAGTTTCAATACAATGCATTTAAAATATCCAGCAGAGGGTGTGAACCAGATGTTCTCAATCACAACCTCCCTCCACTATGTTTGTATCTTTTTTTAAAAATAAATCTCACTCATGAGCTTTGTACCTAAATAGAACCCTGGATTTTTACTCAGCCTCACCTCTAATAACTTGATAGCCTCTCGTGATCCATCCTCGATTCCTCCACCATATATTCCCTTGAAATGCTTGTCTCACCGCATCCCACTAAACACTGTTATCCAAAAGCCTTACTTAAGTTAGGATCATATGAGTGTAACCCCAAATACTGCAGCAACCTTGAGAATTTGAGCAAATTTATCTTAATAAGGGCCTCCAAGGGATGGCAATGCCAAATAGTAAGAGAAATTGGTTCCTTCCTGGTATCATTGAGTGACTATGTTAAGCCATACTACCTCCATATTTAGTTAATAAAGAATTGTGTCAATTTGTGGCCTTTATCTTCTACTTGACTAATTCTTTCAACTAACTAATGTGATGTTTAACCCATAAAATGTAGCACAGAAGGAAAAATGTGAAAGAGATTGAGATATGGAAGATAAAATGAGGAAACAATATAGAAAATAGAAAAGAGACAATAAATCAAGAGATGAAGGCTGAATTTTTTTCCAGAATTCTGAATCTCTAGCAGCATAAAAAGAAATAAAATTAAAAATAGGAAACAAGAGACAAGACTATCTCAACAACGGCCAGAATGAAAGGATGATTGGCTACAAAGAAACAGCAATTAGATTGGGAGCAGATAACCCAACAGCAATGAAGGCCAAGACATTATTTAAGCTTTCAACCTAAACTGCTAACCATAGGCCATTGTTTTTGTAACTGGGACCTTGATAACATCTGCATCTCAATATTCTCATTCTAAAAGTAGTCACATCACCTACCTGTCCAGTTTGGTGGAAAAATTGAGAATATATAGATCACTCACTTTTGTCAGTGCCTAGGAATTAGTGCTAAACAGTGATTTTGAATTAATTTTTAAAAGAAAGTTCAAGTGATTTTGCCACCTTTTCTATGAATTACCAGCAATAAGTTGTGAATAACTCAGGAAAAGGCTGTGTTTTCCATGGCAATGGATTACACACACACAGAATCATTGCAAGTTTAAAGAGAATAGTGATGTGGTCATATTTATGCCTCATCAATAACAGGATATATTAGAACGAGGATTGGCAAGCTATGGTCCATGGGCCAAATCTGGTCCATTGCTTGCTTTTGTAAATAAAGTTTTATTGGAACACAATCATGGCCCTTCATTTATGTATTGTCTATGGCTGTTTTCATACTACAATGGCAAAGTTGAGTGGTTGTGACAGAGACCACATAGCCTACAAAACCTAGAATATTAGCTATCTGGCCCTTTACAGAAAGGAAATTATCAACTCGTGTTAGAATATCATAAAATGGATTAAGGAAGCTACAAACCATAATGATCAAGTTGACTCATCAGGCAACTACTATGTCAGGCCAAGAAATACCTGAGCTATGGCAGAAAGAAAGAAGAAATCAACATAACCATCTATGAACTTTAACATTCTTTCCTAGGCTAAGTATGTCAAGCATATAGTTTACTTTGAGTTGGCTCTTGGGCGTATTAATAAGCGCAGCTTCAAACAAAGTGCTTTACCTTTTATTATCCTTATATCCTTGTGAAAGATAAAACATAACAAAGTGGCTGTGTGACTTGTACAGAATTTACTAGAAACCAAAGAGTGAAAGCCAGTGCTAAATTCTACATTTTGACCCAGGAATTAACACTTGGCCCTCTGTTCTTCATAAATGAGACATCTTAGAGAAATCAGATCGCCCCCTTTGTGAGATGTAATTACTAGAGAATCATGTCAGGGCGCTCAGGAGAAGAAGTCAGAACATGAGGATCTGGTTGTTCTGGCATTATTACATTCAATCATCAATTTTGGATTGCTGTCCTTCACATCTTTCAACAGCTTCTGTACTTCCACACTAGATTCATCAACCTTCAACCTGAGTGTCTTTAAGGAGCCATCACTCTGTTTCAAAGCCTCAAAGAGCATCATTATTCCATTCTTCCCCAAGACATTCTGGCCCAGGTCCAGTGTTTCCAGCCTCTGATTGCTGATGAGAGCAGATGCAAGGCCCTGACAACAGGAAGGAGTGATGGAACAGCCCCAGAGCCTGTTGAGAAAGAGGACAGAATCCCACTCATTCACTGAGCCACTTCTTATTTAGACCCTATTGTTTTGCCAGGCACGTTCTTACTTGCTGAGGACCTAGTAGTGAAGAAACGGGAGAAAAAGTTATTTTCTTCATAGAGCTTATTTTAGTGACATGAGACATCAGGACATATTCTATTAAAGACAGTGGATAATAGTATTATAATAAAATGAACAGGATTATGGTAAATTGGCCATAAAATGATTAGGTAGGTTTATGGTGGTCAGTGAATTCCTCATTGGAAAGGTGATAAAAAATAAAGGAAGTTACAAAGTGCGACATTATGGTAATTGGGGAAGGAAGCCAGTGTAGCTGAAATACTGAGCTAAGGGGAGGTAGAAAGAGTGGCTCATAACTAATAAGAGGACCCCATAGGATCTTGTAGGCTATTGTGAAAACCTTCAGATTTTATCTGCAGTGATAAGAGGAGCTTTTGAAACAAGGGTGTCATGGTCTGGCTTGCAACCTGAAAGGTACCTCAGGGTGATGGTCTGAGAACAAACTTCAGGAAATCAAGAACCAAAACCAGTAGTCCAGTTCAGAGACTATCCAACAATCCATGTGAGAGTTGGTGAGTGTTAGCAATGGAGAGTGTTAGCAGTAGAGGGCGCTAGGTAGTCATCTTCTAGGTATCTGGAAGGAGGTGCCTCAAAAGGGTTTGAGTGTAAGGTGTGAGATGGTAGAAGTAAAAGATCAGAAGCCTTGCGGTCAGTGAATAGAAGGATTGGACTGTTTTCTTTTCGACTCTACAGCAAGTTGAGCTAATGACACTCAGTAATGCATGATATGTTATCATCACCTCCATTCCTCACCTGCTTTTCCAAGAGCTCCTTCTAAAAGATGCCTTTGTCCATGGAGGACGGAGGGAGGCACCAATGAGAGTAGATCCAGCTCATGCCAGCTTATGTATAGTCTACTGAGCTGACTCAAGTCAGTGACCCCTCAACCATGTGCCCTTGAGCACACAGCATCTGCCCATCTTCATGATTTGTCTCTAACCATCCTTCTGCTGCCCCTGGCACTATGATAAGCACTGGAGGTACAGAAAATAGATTCAATTTCTCTCTAAAAATTTACAATGGGTCAATGGATTAACAAATTGTGCTATGCCCACACAAAGGGATATTATTTAGCCATATGAGGAATGAAGTACTTACATGTGCTTCAATGTGGATCAACGTTGAAAATATTATAGTAACTGAAAGAAGCTCAACAAAAAATATTGTATGACTCCATTTATATGAAATATACAGAACAGGTAAATCCATAGAGACAGAAATCAGATTTGTGGTTTCCAGGGGTTGAGAGGATAAAGAGTGACAGTCCATAGGTCTAGAGTTTCCATTTGGATGATGAAAAAGTTCTAGAAGTAGATAGTGGTGGTGGTTGAACAACATTGTACATATATTAAATGCCATAGAATTGTATACTTGAAAACGGTTCATTTTAATTAAAAATAGGAATACCACATGAGCCAGCTTTCCCACTACTGAGTATCTATCCAAAGAACATGAAATCAATAATTCAAGAAGAGTTATGCACCTCTATGTTCATTGCAGCATTATTCACAATAGCCAAGTCACAGAAGCAACCCAAGTGCCCATCAATGGAAGAATGGATAAAGAAGATGTGGTATATATATACACGCATACATATACATACATACAATGGAATACTTCTCAGCCATAAAAAAGATAAAATCATGCCATTTGTGACAACTTGGATGGACATTGAGGGTGTTATGCTAAGCAAAATAAGTCAGACAAAGAAAAACACCATATTATTTCACTCATGGGGAAGATAAAAGAAACACATAGACATGGAGAACAGATTAGTGGTTAACAGAAAATAAAGGGATGGGGGAGGGCAAAAGGGGTAAAGGGGCACGTATGCATGGTGATGGATAACTAGACTATTGGTGGTAAACATTATGCAGTCTGTAGAGAAACTGAAATATGATAGTGTACATGTGAAAGTTGCACAGTGTTATAAGCCAATATGACCTCAATAAAATAATTTTTTAAATGACATTTTATGCTATGTGAATTTCACCTCAAACTTTTAAAAAGTTACAGTTCCAGTGACTGGGCAGGACAATACTACAATTTATTGAGAGTAGAGAATATTGCAATAGGATAGTTAAAGAAACTGTGACCTATCAAAACTAGTTTGTTCTTCCACATAATAACCAAGGCAAGAAGCAAAATACTAGATAACCTGCAAACTACAGGGTCTAAGTGCTCTCATCAGGGAAAAAACAGTAAGAACAGAGACCTTGCCGTGGAGAAGAATTGTGTGTGTTCTAAGAACTGAGAAAGAAGCCAGTTGAGGGATGTACACCAAGGTAGGAAGAAAAGTGTGAGATGAGGTTAGAGAGACAGGAAGGGGGTCAGTCATAGCAAACACTCTAGACTTGTTAACAAATATGGATTTATATGCTTATTACATAAAAGTTTTTATAAACGAGGTTTACAAGATCACAAAGTAACTCAGTAAATGCATTAACTGTGCTGTTAAGAGGATGAGTCCTATAGAGGAATTGTCTGTTCCATGAGGTAAAAACAGAATACCAGAAGTCACAGCTAATAAATATCAGATGATACACCAACCATAGTCTAATGTCAATGCCCCTATTCAATGCCTTTGCTATGGTGCTGGATCCTTGTTCAGCGATCTAGAAAGATGAATCCCAATCTGTAGATACCATGGATTTGCTTTCCAGCATGTTCTCCAACTTCTAATTCAGGGGAGCTCAAACTTGACTGAATATTGGAATCATGTGGAATATCTTTAGAAATTCTGATGCCTGGATCCACTTCCCCTAGATTTAATCAGTCCAGGGGAAACCCAACCATCAAGAATTTTAAGTGTCCCAGATACAGACAAGATATAAGACAAAACTATCGTATATATGTTCCAGTGTTCTTTCTGGTCTCTGCAAGGCTAAGGAAGTATTTACCTGACCCAGATTCTCTTTCCATTAGGTTTGTAGTTGCAAAGTAGGTGGCATCAATGAGATGCATTTGACTGAGACTTGGAAGAGGGAAGTGATGCAGAGCTCACCATCCTGGTGGAGCCATTGCATTTCCTGGGGGTAGTATCCATCTACAGTTTGCTGGGTATTGAGCTGGGGCAGGCCCCCTGTATCCCCTTCAATCACTGGATCCCAGAAGAAGCAGTGTATTCCTGAAATCCACTTCACTGGAGGCCATATCCACCTATATCCTGCTCCTCCAGGCCCTCTGAACGACTCCGTAAGCACCCAGTTACCTGTATTCAATTGCTAAAGGGGCTTTCTCCTAAACTTGGACCAGGAGTGACACCATTGCAGCCTACCTTCCAAAATATCTCAGAGATTACATATTTCCAAAACATTTTAAAAATGAATAAAAAGTACCTACCCCAGGTATTTTAGGTTACAATTTGGCTTCTTCAAAGCCTCACAAAGAAACCATAATCCAGTGGCTATGGGATTGAGACCCAGGTCCAGGTTTGTTAGGCTGGAGTCTCCTTGGAGAAGCTTTGAGATAAGTTTGCAGCCACGTCTGGTGATGTTGCAATGCCACAACCTATGAGGATGATCATGAGAAGAGAAGTCTATTATTCCTCTGTGACTTATGCCCTGTGAAGTGGTTGCTACTTCCAACACCATCTTCTACTTCAAGCCATATACTTTCAGGCAAGCTTGTACATAAAAAAACATACAAATGGAATGATAATTACATCATTTCCACCCTGCCTATGTGGTAGAGAATTAAACTGGCCTTTGTCTGCCACCTTTTATCATGGAGAAACAGATATACATCTCAAAAGATACAGATTTTCCTAGAACAGCAGCATACCATATAGATCAAGAACTCAGACTCTAGGTTCAGATAGACCCAAGACTGAATAAGCCCTGCTTATTTTCTGCATGGTTAGATCGCTGGGATTTCACTCTCCCTGTATTTTTATGTTTTATTTCAAGTCTTGGATTTAATCGTCCCAGCAGAATTGTGGTACACCAAAAGTCCAATATTTCTGATATCTTAGTGGCTATGTTTCTAATTTAAATGCTATAGATTTTCCTACAAGCTTAGGCTTCTACTAGTCCTCCTGGTTTGGAGGCCAGACCACAGAAGGATGGCCACGTGGTACAGATAGGCAGGTGGATCTGCAATCAACGCTAACAGCCCTGTGCCCTAAGCACAACATAACAGCAACAGAGGCTGCAGAACCTGAAGCAACATGACAAAGAAGACAGATAACTGGACCAAAAGATGTCATGCTTTGTCTTACGTGAAACCCCAAAATCATATGGAAACCTGGAGGGTTTGGGGACGGGGCCTAAAACAAAGTCTAACATTAAGTTTACAGTCTACAAAATGAAGGCTTGGTCCAACATTGACCTTATATAGAAAGTAATGATAGTTGACAACTCAGTTGATAGAGGGGGCTTCATACCTACTACACAGTAATGACCATGCATGCTAAGTGGTTAAGCTTTGGCTTTCTAATTAGTAAAACTGAAATAAAGGTAACTATCACATATAGTTGTAAGGATTAAAAAAATGATTCTTGTAAATTTAGTAGAGTCTATGATACACAGTAAGTGGTTAACAAGCATTGGGCATTTTTCTTTTTTGTTCTTTAGATGCCTAAATCAATTCTAACTTTAAAATAGGGCTGTCGACATAGCAATATCATTTAGGAAATTTTACATTCTTCTAATGAATGCTGTGTGGGTAGAGCTATGATCTTTTCCTTTTCTCTATCTGCCACTATAAACTAAATACCTGTTTCTCCTTTTCAGCCTTAAACAATTGTGGCCTGTCTGGATTAGGTATATCCTAGGTTAAGGCAGATTTTCTAGAACCAGCTAGAAGCCACAGGACAAACTGACAGATGGTAGTTTTAAAGGAGAGCAAGAACCCCAGAGAAATAAAAACCAGATAAAACTTCTGAACAGAAATCGGTCTCCAACTCTACACAATTTCTTGAATGTTACCCTAACTATGATTCCAACATGGACAGGTAGTTCATGCTGAGCTTGTTCCCATGTAACAAGGGTCAACAAACTACAGCCCATGGGTCAAATCCAGCACACTACCTGTTTATAAATAAAGTTTTATTGGAACACAGCCACACTCCTTCCTTTACATGTTCACACTGGCAATGGCAGAGTTGAATAATTGCGAGAGACACCATACGGCCCACAAAGTGGAAAATCGTGACCATCTGGCCCTTTGCAGAATAAAGAGAAATGTATTGAACCCTACCGTATAACTTGATCCATTCCCAAGTGCAGGAAGAAGTATGTCATGTAAACTTTAAGAACACACACAAAATATCAGAGCTGAGAACCAATCGCCTATCCCAAATTCTCAGAACAGGAAGAGGATGAAAGTAAAACCTGTTCTGAAAGACATGCAAATATTTACATCTGTTTCTACCTGTTCTTTCCCCAGCTCATACTAGGGTCTTGCCAGTTTCATTCAAGTAGAATTATTAAGTGCTGTCATTTCTGTCCTACTTGAATCCAGGTATGTGTGTCCATGTACACACACACACACACACACAGCCAGCAGGGACTTACACCAGGGTCTGTAGTTGACATTCAGGGTAACTCAAGCCCTCACATAGAAGTTTCACCCCACCATCCCCAAGGTTGTTGTTGGCCAAGCACAGGTATGTCAGCCTCTGGTTGACAATCAAAGTAGAAGACAGCTCCTTACAACAGGCTTCAGTAAGATGACAGTTTTCCAACCTGCAAAAGCACAACACAAGTGGTAAGACAGTGAGAATACTTCCAAAATCCAACCTTCTGGGCTGACAGCCCTTCTTGTTAATTCTCTTTCTCTGTCTTGCACCAGTGACCAAAGCCTGAAGGACCAGGAATGAGAGAAGAGCAAGCAAAATGCATAAATCATCTGCCTGGGACCATAAGTGGGAACCAGGTGTTGACATCAGTAGGAGGTCCCACATGAGTTGCCCCATAAGTCCAGAATTAACATCATTCTTCTCTATGTGGCCCCAGGCTTAAAATGGAGATGGTCCATGGGAGCAGATGAGGGACTTACGACAACTTCTGCAGGAAACACTTTGGGTGTCTCAGAGTCGTACACAGCAATTTGACACCCTCATCTAGGAGCTCACTGGCTGTGAGGTCCAGGCATCTCAGGGACTGGTTGATTCCGAGGGCCAAG
Source organism: Equus asinus (assembly GCF_041296235.1). Lineage (NCBI taxonomy): Eukaryota > Metazoa > Chordata > Mammalia > Perissodactyla > Equidae > Equus > Equus asinus. The sequence goes on from NC_091815.1 coordinate 38,680,384, forward strand.
GAGAAATCCCACTTCTGAGCTGCATCACAACAAGATCCCAACCTGAGGGATAAATGGGGGCAAGTCATTCTTCTGGGGTGACACAGAGACTGTATCAGATTTTGCTTCCCTGAAAATTACATACTTCTTTTCCATCTCATTCTACTCCAATATGTGTTCAACACTGGCCTGAACTATTGGAGAGAGTTGATCTCCTTTGCTTCTTCAAATATCCCCATGGCCATTTGATCAACACCCAGCCTCATCTTTAAGAGGAAAAAATCTGTACTAGAATCTGTATGAAGTTGCACCAACATGCCTGCTATTTCTCAAAGTCCGCTTTTTATCTGATCACTTTCTCCCACCTGAGTCTGTCCTAATCCCACTTAGAATTAAATATGTGCTTCCATAGGGGGAAAAAAATGCCTGATACTCAAAATTCAACTTCATAAATTATTAGGGAATATGCAAATTAAAACAAGGGGACAATTTGACACTTGGCAGCCAGGTCCAAAATTTGTTGAGTTTAAGTGTTGCAAGGATAGTGACAACTGGGGGCTCCTGTTGATGGGAATATGAATGTGGTGCTGTTTTGGAGAACATTGAGGCAAGTAGTCCCTTACATTTGTCTCTGAAACCCAGCTGCTCTTATAAACACAGGTCAGAGTGGACAACCCTAGGACAAGCTTGTTTGACTCATGGCTCTGTTTCTCAATATCTTCAAAGTCTTTGCAAGTTTCTTAACCTTTGTAATATTCTTTTCTCCTCCAATCTGTACTTTGAGGAGAAACAATCCCTTTATGTCAAGCAAATGAAGGAGATAATCAATCCATATACTGTGCGTATTAGAAAGTACTTATAAGTAAAATTGGAGTTCTTAAAATTAGTATCTTTCTTACCTTGGAGCTTAACCTATAACAAGAACCTTATAAGTTTACTTAAGTAATTGGAATACAGGTGAAACATGAAGGATCTCAAATCAAGTGGCCATAAATAGGCGATTCTGTATCAGCCATTTGTCATTTTGGAGCCTCAGTGTATCCAACTCAGAAACAGCATTAGTCAGAACTTTAGAGCAACAGACATTTTTCTAATTAAATGAAAAATAGCACCATCAGAATTCATCAATAATGGTAAGAGCTACCATTAGTGTCTGGTGCCTGTGCAATGCAGTTCACATCCCATGTTCCATTCATTCAATTCTCAAAATCCAATTTTATGGATGAAGAAACAGCTCAAGATCATATAGGTCATAAATATCAGAGTGAGGATTTGATCTCATTCCCAAATCCAAAAACCTGTACCACTAGCAAGTACCTCAGATTGCTACTCAACTAAGTAGAGAAGGAAACAAAAATGGTACCCTAAAGATGGTGATGATAATCAGAGCACTCGTCGGGATCACTCACAGCGGAATCTCTTAAACCAATGAGCTACCAGGAACCAGGACACTTGATGCTTCTACAGTGTTAGTGAGTGGCCAGGTAAGGTTGATGGCTGCACTGAATCACAACAGGTAGGCAACATGCAGTCAGAAATACCAAGTCCCTAAGCTAAAGGATGACTCAAAATTCTGGGTGTTTCTTTGCACTCAGTATTTGGTATTCAATGCATTAAGACAAGCTGGCTGGGGGAAGAATAGAGGTTGAAACCCCATCCAGGTTCTATTTGAGAATATGTTCCCCTCTTTAGCATGGCATCCATTCAGAGTGGCTACCATTTTCTTTCTAGTTCACCCAGCAGCACAGCATAGCTCACAGCATCCTCTCGATGCTGAGAGCAGCAATGACTGTGACATCTACCTCAGATACTGTAGGTTACATCTTGAGTGTTTCAGCATCTCACACAACAGCAGCAGCAGCATCTTATCAGTGTGGACATCACCTTCCAGGATCAGGTGTGTCAGAGTCTTCTTACCAATGAAAGCCAGACACAAGTCTCGATAAGCATCAGAAGGGGAGATGTTTTTAATCCTAGAAAAATGAGAAGGGATTCCATTTTGAGAGTGCTATAGATGGTAGATGCTGTGAACAGATAGTGAGATCAGATGCCACAGGCCAGGATGGAGAGGAGGAGATGGTCTGGTCAAGCTTACCAAGTCAATGGAGTCATAGCTGTAAGGAAAAAAAGGAGTGACTACCAGTGGAAATAGTATATGGTGATGGGAGGGGCGATGGAATTGGATAGTGAAGGGCTTGTCTTTGCTCATGCTGCTCTTCAGATTGAATGTCCCTATCTTTATATTTGTGTTATATCCTTTATTTCCTTCAACACTCAGCTCCCATATTTCTCCCCTCCCCCTCAGTACCTGCTGACTTTTTGTACTAAGAGAAATCACTTCATACTACACCCCCATGTAGCCATCTGCATTTTCACAAAGCAGTTTGTTTGGGCTACAATAAGTTATGATACATAAGTTAACAAATAAATTAGACTCCTTGAAGGTATGGACCATTGAGTTGTTCTTTGTTTTCTATTTCCCCATCTAACATGATTGTGGGATTTTAAATGGGATTAAAAGAAATCTTAAGTAGAATATAACATGGATTTTCTGTAATCAAACTCTAGGCCTCAAGAAACAATTCAGCACAAAAAAAAATAAGATTTTCCCAGCACCTGACTGCACCACCTTCTTCAGAAGAAGAATCAACCAACCTCGTGTTATGCAATAATGAACCAGCTCGTAAGTTTTCCTGCAGGCATGGTAGGAAATAACTGTGGAAAGGACTTTGTAAGGGCTTCTTTTAACCCACCTTAATTTGAGATACAATCAACACCTGAATTACTGCCTCTCCTACTACCCTCTTTCAGACCCTCACTTTCACTAGTATTTTTTTTGTTACAGCTTTTTAACCTGTTTTTATCTAGTACCTCCAAACCAGGCAATCCATCCCCCCATTGCGAAATCCTCTTCTCCCTAAACTCACAATTGGTCTTACAAGACTTGAGCCTTCATTTTTAGATAGTAAATGTTCTTGTGGCTCAAAAGAAGCTTCAAAATTAAATTTCAGCAGAGAGAGATCCAGGATAAGGGGAGTGCCAGCTGTTCAGAATCTCTGCTTAAGTTGTTCTTAAGTCTTGGAATAAATTAGAAGTGTGTTCTCATTTCTCTTTTCTCATGCAACACCTCACAGAACTAGAGCAATGTAAAGTTTTCAAAGTCATGCAGAAGAAATTTCCACCTTTCCTGGCAACAGCCTATTGTTAGATTGTGTTGCTTTGTACAGACAAGTTCCGTGGCATTCTGAGATAAGTGAGCTACTTGTCACCTGACATAAGCAGGTACAGTCAATTGATGTTTGGCACAGCTATTTGTTCCCAGTAAATAACACTACATTTTCAGTGGCTTGATTAAGCCTTCTAAGGCATCTACAACCATTTATAGTTAAGCCTTAATTAAGCCTTCTAAGCATACCGGTCTGGGGGAAAGTTTCAGCAATGTATCTGTATGTAATTTTGAACAGAACTGAAAGTTTATCCCTTGAATATGTATTGGTTTAAAAGGATGTCCTAATAGTCACCTGCCCAGGTGGCTCACATCATGATTATCATCTGCCACAATCTACCTTACCCAGACTCACTTCTTGATCCCCTTCCACACACTAGTTAAAAGTTCACCATTCCTCACCAACACTGTTATTCAAGTATTTTAAACTTTGCTCTCTGGAATATTTCCCCAATTCTCATTCATGTCTCCTTCTGACATGCATGTGCCTGTATTTCCTACAAGCTGAGTTTTAAATACATCTCATAGCAGCTATATAACTGGCCAAATTTCATGACAATGCCTCAATATAACAAACGATTCCACCATTAAGCATACTTAAGGATAGGAATCATTTCATTTCTGAGCACCTGGCTTGTTGGAGCCAGAGGAGGCATTCAACTACTGCTCCCACCTTAAAAACATCTGGGGATCACCATTGGAGGATTAGCTTCTACTTACACCACTTTCTGGAGGTGACAGGTGACACGGGTTATCTGCTCACAAAGAATCCTCACTGAGGAATGACTCAGGAAGCTCTGACTCACATCCAGAAAGCTCAGGTTCTTGTTTGAACTGAACACAGAGCAGAGATCTGTCCAGAGAGGGAGAGAGCGATGGTCGCACTGTGACCTACGAGGAAGTGATAGAGAACATATTCAGAGCACATATGGGAAAGTAACAGGAGTCCTTAGGCTGTACTGCAGAGGAAACCACCAACAAAATGAAAAGGGAATCAACGCAATGGGAGGAAATATTTGCAAACCATGTATCTGATCAGGGGTTAATATCCAAAATATATAGAGAACTCATATTACTCAATAGAAAAAAATCTGATTAGCAAATGGGCAGAGGAACTGATTAAACATTTTTCCAAAGATGACATACAAATGGCCAACAGGTACATGAAAACGTGTTCAGCATCACCAATCAGGGAAATGCAAATCAAAACCAGAATGAGATACCACTTCATATCTGTGAGAATGGCTATTATCAAAAAGACAAGAGATAAATGTTGGAGAGGATGTAGAGAAAAGGGAACCCTTGTGTACTGTTGGTGGGAATGTAAATTGGTGCAGCCACTATGGAAAACGGTATGGAGGTTTCTCAAAAAGTTTACAGTAGAACTACCTTATGATCCAGCAATTCCACTTCTGGGTATCTATCCAAAGAAAAAGAACTCACTAAATTGAAAAGTTATCTGCACCCCCATGTTCATTGAAGCATTATTTACAATAGCCAAAACATGGAAACAAGCTAAGTGTCCACCAATGGATGAATGGATAAAGAAGGTGTGAGATATATATATATATACACAAAAAAACACACAATGGAATATTATTCAGCCTTAAGGAAGGAAATCCTGTCATTTGGGGCAACATGGATGGATTTTGAGGCTGTTATGCTAAGTGAGAAAACTCAGAGAAAGACAAATACCATATGTCTTCTCTCATATGTGGAATCTAAAAAAACACAGGAGAACTCATAGAAACAGAATAGATTGGTGGTTGCCAGAGGCAGAGGGTGGGCAAAAGGGTGAAGGTGTTCAAAAGGTGCAAACTTCTAGTTATAAGATAAATAAATCCCAGGGATGTAAGATACAACATGGTGACTATAGTCAAAAGAAATTGGTAGGGAGGGAAAATATGTAAAATGTTAAGAGTGTCTAGGGATATTCTAAACCCATTCCCCATATGAACACTACAACATTAAAACAAAATAAGGCTCCAAGCCCCCATTCCTAATCTGAACATCATGTTCCCATTCTAAATGGTGAGCTGGTGGGAAGAAATTCCAGCAAGAAGCAAGTTATGACCCTAAACCACAGGGCACAGGAAACTGTCCTCTTCCTAATGGAGCATGAGATGAGGCTCAAGATGGCAGAGCTGGGAGAGTAAGAAATAAGAGTTCTTACCTCTCAACCTGAGCATCCAATTCTGATTCAGTATCATTCTCCAGGAATATCCCCTTTTCTACCTGCAGTGAAATTTTCTGTAAGTTTTCACAATGTTTAAGGCAGAAAGAAGACTGCATCATTTCAAATGTATTTGTCAAGTGAATAGAGATTTCTTTGACATAGCTCATTGCATTCTTCACAAGCTGCTCCTCCTGAGATTCATAAAGACAGTACAAAACCTCCTTCATGTCTGTCACTGAGGACAAGCGTTTATTTTTATTGGACTTTACCCTGAATTCCAGTAATTCTTGTTTGACCTTCCTCGACACTTGACAGCCAAAAGTTGTCTCGAGCTCCCCGGCTCTCTTTTCGTTCAAGAGGCCAAATAAGAAATACCCCACATGGGTCAGGCTGGGGTTCTTGAGTCTTTCTTCCTCGGAGAGCAGCTTCTGCACACCCCCAATGTCCCACCTGCAGCTATCCCCATCTTCCTCCTCCTCTCTCTCCAGAACATAGAACAAGGCAGCAAGAAACTGCTGGATGCTGAGGTGGATGAAGGAGTAGCAGCCCTCGCAGTCTTTGCCCTTCTGGAGGATATTCTTGTCCAGGAAAGGATGGAAGTCAGACTCCTTTACCCCAAGTCTCTCGAGGTCTTCTCCATCAAACATAGATGTCTGTGTCCATATGCCCTCAGCAGCCAGGAGACACAGAGCTGTCACTGGACCTTGGAGGAATGGACTGGGGCAGCTGCCAGGAGGTGATGTGAACTGGCTGCAGAGGAAATGCAGGAACAGTGATGTGATGGTTTGGCAAGTTGGGGCGGGGTCTTCTCCCTTCTCCATCTGCAGTTTCATACAGGTGCAGACGATCCAGCACACAGCAGGAGCTGAGCCCAGGTGGAATAAAGCTGCATTGCTCTTCATCAAGTCAAAAGCTCTCAGTGCTTGGGCCTCCTCTTCAAAGTGTTTCAGGAAATACGCTTTCCTATCCAGCTCTAAGAACCCCTCTATTTCTATGAAGAACGGCTGTTCAACCAAGAGCCCAAGCTCTCTCAGAGCCCCAGGTCGAGTGGTGATCAGCAAAGTGGCCTTGGGTAACATTTTTCTCTTCAGCAAACTCCCCAGGAGGACAGGCACTGGCTTCTGCTTCTGCCAGTCACAACACATGTCATGGATGAGTGCCCCCGAGGGGACTCTCAGCTCATCGAAACCATCGATGATGAACAGGATTTTCTGAGCTTGGGTGAGGATCTCTGGAACGGCATCCTGCAAATCTGGCCAGTTCTTAGATAGCAGGTCTGCAAAAGAGCACTCCCCCTTGTGGTTGAGTTCCTTGCAGCTGAGATAGAAGGTGGAATTGAATATCTTTGCGTGGTTGTCCTGTGTCCAATCCACCATCCACTTTTTGGCCAGTGTTGTTTTCCCAACACCTGCAGGACCATGCAGCACGACTGTAAGTGGCATTAGCTGTGTGGATATTTGGGGATTCAAGAATGTTATGAACTTTTGGCTTCTCTGAGTGATACTGTAGTGAAAGTCATCACCACCTCCTGGCTAAAATGTGTTCTCCCAGATAGAAAATTTCTCCATCGTGCTTCTCTCTCTCTCTCGTCTTCACCTGTAGTAATACGTAAGGGAGAAAGTTGGGGTGCCAATTATACTCAACTGGAAAATACACTTTGTAAAGGACCAGAAATAAGGAATACCAAGAAGAGGCAAATCATCTTACACTCTACCAGACACCAAATATATGACTGTAATACAGTATTCATCTACCTGACTTTTCCTACTTCCAAGTCCCCGTCTGCCTTTCCTGACTTTGGGTTATCTATTCTTTGCACTTGTGTGCACTTTGTAAAATACCTATGGGTGAAAGTTTGACCATAGGATTATTTGTACTTCCTAGATGAAACATTATTGTAGATAAAGCAAACTTTAAATATTCAAGTCTTTTATGTATATTCTACTATAATAAAAATAAAAGTTTTAACTATTTTAAAGCATACAATTCAGTGGTATTGAAAACCTTCAGTGTCATGCAACCATCACCACTATCTAGGTCCGAGACTTTCATCATCCCAGATGGACCCCCCAAACCGATTAAGCTCTCACTCCCCATTTCCCCCTTCCCCAGCCTCTGGCAACCACTAATCTGCATTGTGTCTCTGGATAAATTCTGGATTTGGGACATTTCACATAAACAAAATCAAACTCTGTGGCTTTTTGTGTCTTGCTTCCTTCATTTAGCATAATGTTTGAGCTTCATAGAGAGTCTACCATTAAGTCTATATTGCCTTCTTGGTTCACCCAGTTTGACTGAGCAGACTGTGATGTGAGAGAAGCCGAAGGAGTAGACACGCTATTAGAGGTGATTGAATCTGTCAAGTCCATGTGCTATGGAAAAGATTATATACAAATACACCAAATACCTAAGAATAAGTCTATAATTGTGGGTCAGGTCTCTCCCCTGAGAATTACAAGTTTGTAAACGGCATTGAAGTGATCGTCAATAAATGGAGAAATAACATTCATAGAGTTGGACGACCCTATTATAATATCTGTTCTTTCCAAGTTGTTCTACAGTTTCCATGGATTCCCATTCAAGATACCAGCAGGTTTGGGTATTTGATGAGCTAAATTTAAAGTTCATATGGAAATGCAAAGATGTAAAATAATCCAAACCACTTGCATAAGAACAGTAATGGAAAGATTTACACTGAAAGATGAAGATGAGGGTCTGGATGAGGATGTGATAAAAGGAGCTCAGGGCACAAAATTTAAGATGATACTGACTTGCTCTAACCTCATCCTGACCCTGAATTACACTACCATGTAATAGATCAAAAGATAGGAAACTGGTGTAATGTAAACAATGGACCAACAAACAGAATAGTGAGCTCATAACAGACTCACATCACACAGTCAGCATCTTATAGTTGTGACCCTACAGTGCACAGCCATGGGGAAAGAACAGTCTTTTCAATAAGTGGTACTGTGTCAATCATATATCCACATAAATGAAAGTCTTATCCCTATGTCACAGCATACACAAAAACTAATCTGAGATTGACTATAATCCCCACTGTGAAAGGCAAAGCAATAAAGCTTATGAAAAGAAAAAGACTACCCCCACTGCTTTGAGGTTGTCAAGATAACGTACTAGCTAAACAATGTCAGGGGCCAAATCTGGCTCACCACTTCTTTATTTTTAGTTATTTCACTGAAGTCACGTTGGTTTATAACATTATATAAATTTCAGGTGTACACCATTATATTTTGGTTTCTGTATGGACTGCATTGTATTCACCACCGAAAGTCTAGTTTCCATCCATCACTGTACACATGTGGTCCTTTGCCCCTTTCCCCCTCTCCCCACCTGTTTCCTATCCTAGATGAGTATGTCCGGGTTGGAGCTCAGGCAAGTATGTCTTTAAAAAGCTTTACAAGTTGGGGCTGGCCCCATGGCATAATGGTTAAGTTTGGTGCTCTCCACTTTGGCAGCCCTGGTTCACAGCTTCAGATCCTGGGTATGGACCTACACCACTCAGTCATGCTGTGGTGGCATCCCACATATAAAGTGGAGGAAGTTTGGCACAGATGTTAGCTCAGGTCTGATCTTCCTCAGGAGAAAAAAAAAAACCCTCTACGAGTGAAAAGGAACAAGGCAATGGTATCTGATACACCGTGAATGAACCTCAAAAACACAATGCTGAGTGAAAGAAGCCAGTCAGAAAAGGTCACATATTGAATGATTTAGTTTATATGAAATGTCCAGAACAGGCAAATCCATAGAGACAGAAAGCAGATGAGTGGCTGCCAGGGGCTGGGGGAGAAGGAATGGGGAATGATTGCTAACGGGCAGAGAGTTTCCTCTTGAGATGAGGAAAATGTTTTGAAACTAGAAAGAGGTGATGGCTGCACAACACTGTGAATGTACTAAATGCCACTGGATCACATACACTTTAAAACAGTTAAAATGGTTAATGGTATGTTATGTGTATTTTACTGCAATAAAAATTTTTAAATCTCATAAAAAAGATAAACTAGGCATACAGGTAAAGACTGATAAACCAAATTTGATTTTAAGTTGGGATCTTAGGCTCATTCAAAAAAATAGTATAAAAGCAAAGAGAGGCTGCTAACTGGGAGCATATACGCTCAAAATATGAGTATTTTGAGTTATATATTTCTCTAAGGAATTGCAAGTGTGTATTAAAACAAGATAAGTCAATGAAAATGAATCACAAGATTGGAAAAGGCCCTTCAAAAAAGAGAGTGCCCAATAGGTCAATAAGCCTATTGAAAGGCTCTCAACCCCTTTAGACCTCAGAGAAATGCAAATTAAGAACCTAATGATAATGCTGCAAAGAACATAGGGGTGCAACCTGAGTGCCCATCGATGAATGAGTGCATAAAGATATGGCAAATCTAGAGTAATCAAAACAGCATGGTACTGGCAGAAAAACAGACACACAGATCAATGGAACAAAATTGAGAGCCCAGAAAGAAACCTATATATCTATGGATAGCCAGTTTTTGACAAAGGAGCCAAGACCATACAATGAAGAAAGTAAAGTCTCCTCAATAAACAGTGTGGGGAAAACAGGACAGTCACATGCAAAAGAATGAAAGTAGACCATTATCTTACACCACACACAAAAATTAACTCAAAGTGGATTAAAGACTTTAATGTAAGAACCGAAACATAAAACTCCTGGAAGAAAATATAGGCACTACACTCTTTGACATCGGTCTTAGCAGCATCTTTTCAAATACCATGTCTACTCAGGCAAGGGAAACAAAAGAAAAAAGAAATTGGACTACATCAGACTAAAAACTTCTGCAAGACAAAGGAAATCATGAACAAAAAGACAACCCACCAACTGGGAGAAAATATTTGCAAATCATATATCCAACAAGAGGTCCATTTCCAAAATATATAGAGAACTCATACAACTCAACAACAACAAAATGAACAAGCTGATCAAAAAATGGGCAGAAGATATGAATGGACATTTTCCCAAAGAAGATATACAGATCACCAACAGGCTCATGAAAAGATTTTCATTTCCCTAATAATTAGTGATGTTGAACATGAGATATCATCTCACACCCATCAGAATAGCTATAATTAACAAGACAAGAAATAACAAGTGTTGGAGGGGATGTGGAGGAAAGGGAACCCTCATACACTGCTGGTGGGAATGAAAACTGGTGCAGCCACTATGGAAAACAGTATGAAGATTTCTTAAAAATTAGAAATAGAAATACTCTATATTCTAGTTATTCCACTACTAGGTATTTACCCAAAGAACATGAAATCAATTCAAAAAAACATATATACCCCTATATTCATTGCAGCACTATTCACAATAGCCAAGAGATGGAAGCAACCTAAGTGCCCATCAGCTGATGGATGGATAAAGATGTAGCATATATACACATACAATGGAATCCTACTCAGCCATAAAAAAGAAGAAATTGTGCCATTTGTGACAACATGAATGGGCCCCGAGGATATTATGTTAAGAGAAATAAGTCAGACAGTGATTTCACTCATATGTGGAAGGTAAACAAACACATAGATAAGGAGAACAGATTGGTGGTTACTAGGGAGGAAATGGAGTAGGGGAAGAGAGATGGGGTAAAGGGGAAGATATGTGTGGTGATAGATGGAAACTAGACTTTTGGTGGTGAACACGATGCAGTCAATACAGAAGCCAAAATTTAATGATGTACACCTGAAATTTACACAGTGTTATAAGCCAATGTGACCTCAATAAAATTAATTTTTAAGAAGGAATCTAATGATAGAAAAGCTGCCCCATCAAAGTGGTTAAAATTAATGAGACATCAAGCCCCGTTGCATATAATGAAGGAGAAGCCCAACTCTCTTATATCACCTACAGGAGATAAACTGAAAGAAAACCCTGCATTGCCAAACTTGTGGATGGTTTTTACTACAGCAAACCACATACATGTGCTCTATGACACAGCATTTTACTCCTGGTCATATACCCCAAATAAGTTAGGGCCAAAGTCTACAAAAGATTATGCACATCTTTTCACAGAACCTTTATTCATCCTTTATTCGCCAAACTGTAGTAGTTAAAGAAACTATGCAAAAAGAACCCTACAACTGAATTGACTCAATCCATACAAAGTTCATAACAAGCAAAACTAATCGATGGTGGCAGTGGTCAGATTAGTGGTGTTTTGACTGAGAAAGACAAGAATAGACATCTGAAAAAGTTGTCTGTTGACTTCATTAACGATCACATGAGTGTGACTATATACACAAAGGTACACCCATGCAATCGCTAACCAGATTAACATCAACTATTAAGAGTTAATATCAATAATTATCAATAATCATGATAATTAATATCTATAACCAGCTAGAGGTTATATTTACATGTACACATATACAAATGCACACACAAATGTTCATATGTTTTTAAAAATTAAGAGAAAGTGTAGCTTTTTGACTTAGAAGTGACAGAATTAAGTTAAAGGATGAAATATAACTACATGAAATGTTCACTTTATAAATGTAACACCTGTATCTGGATAATTTGTTACATTTTTCTGTAACCTCTTTTTAAGGAGCTATTATAACAACTAACATCTGAGTATTTTCTATGTGCTGGGAACAATGGAAGAACTTATCATAGATCACATTTAATCCTTGTAACACTCTCATCAGGTAAACTCTATTGTCTACACTTCAAAGGATGAATCTGGGGCCTAAGCCTCAGTGGTTCTCTAAGTGTGGCCCCCAGACCAGCAGCATCACCTGGGAACTTGTGTAAAATGCAGATTCTTAGCCTCTACCCCAGACCTTTCTAATCAGAAACTCTGGAGATGGGCCCAGAAAGCTGTTTTAACAGAACTTCCAGGTGATTATGATGAATGCTGGTTTCAGGACCACTGATGTAGGGAAATAAGACAGAGGCCCAAGTTCACGCAGCTGCTTGAGTAGAAGCCAAGATTATCATCAAGGGAGTTTAACTGAAGCTCCCGTGCTCTCAGTGACTGGTACACCACCTCAACCCAACAAATAAAAACCTTCACATCCTGAGGCGTTCATTGGGCAACACCAGGGATGATTCACAAGATGAAATACAACTGTTTAGTCAGAACACAGGGAAAGCACATGCAATCAGAAGACTGATTATGCAAAATGTTTCAGAATACATTGGATAATAAGGGCCCTTGGTTGTTATGAAATATTTACTGTAAAAATGCTCATACTAAAAAATGCTAAGTCAGAAGAGAATAACCCCAAAAAAGTCAAGTTACACATGTAGTGTCCAATTGAAGCAAGACTACCACCACCTCAGAGAGAAGTGCTGGAAGCATATAGACCCCCACCACCCAATGGCTGTGCTTGAATGTCAATACCTATGGATGATTTTATCCTATTATTGTTTTCTTCCAACGCTGCCTTTGATCAGCATGCATTGGTTTTGTGAGGAAAAAAACTTAAGAGGCAAAACAGGTCACCCAGGTCATAGAGAGTCATCAAAGGGCGAATGTGCTGCATCTGTTATGCTTTTCAGTTAAGACCAAAGGAAGCAATTTCAGGAAGGTGTTGGGGTTAGGAGGATAGCAGCCATTGAGTGGTCCGGACACAGTGGAGTGGTGAGGACTTGGAAACATCTGCAACCTATTCATAGACACCTGATGGGAGAGTGAGACCCTAGGATCCAGCTTTAAGAGCCCCCAACGTGAAGGGATGGGTGAAGATCCTTGATAAGCAAACCAACATGAGGGAACATGAAGTCTGATGGAACTTTAGATATAGACAAGGAAAGGGGAAAGGGTTTGCACCTAAAGGTGGAACACACAGAAGAGCTCAGCATGAAGTAGGCATTAAGATGGGCAGAAAGTCCTTATCTGGATCTACCCAGAGTGCTTACAGACCAACAATTCAGTTCTCACATGACTGAGAGACAACCAGCTAGGGCTGCAGTCAGAACTGCTCACTTACTAAACAAGGTAGCCCTGTACAGAAAACCACAGAGCTGCCTGGAAAAACGAGAAGGTGAATGCCCAAGCCTGAAGGGTGCACAGGGGCTGTCAGCTCTCCAGGCCACCCAGGGGGTGGTGCATAACACCCTGTCGGAGATGCTGAGTGCAAACCCAAAGGAAGTCAGAGAAGGAAGAAAAAAGAAGAATTTCTGGTTTTGCACAAATGTGCAAGCATGACCATGCACATTCAAGAACCCCCAGAGAAGGGATTATTGTAAACCTTCTGCTCCCCGCCCCCCCCCCCCCGACCCCGCAGAAGTAACTGGAAAGTACGTCATTTAATTCTGGTTCCCATTGATCCACCTGGTCAGCCAACTGCTGCACGTGCAACCATGCGATGCTGGGAGTATGGAGGCTCCTTCCCTGAGCGATGTGCCTTATGAGGGGAGCAGCAGAGGCACTCTCGTCATGCTCTCTGCTCTGATCATTGCAAAAGAGGGTTGTTACCACCCAGAATGAATAGGTGAGGAAAAAAGGAAGTCAGCAACTTGGGTATATTCATAGGCAGATAAAAGCAGGCCTTGAGAGGTAGCCTTAGAACATGAATAACAGAAAGGGTGAGTTGGTGTTGGAGCCAAGTCCCAGTGGGACTCCAGGGGAATGGCTCTACCCTTGGAGGGGTGAGAAAGCAGTTCTTGATTTTAAGTAGGAGTGAGTGATGTAAGGATGAACAGCAGTGCTAATAAACTTAGGAGCTGAGCCAGAATGACCCTGAGAGGCTCTGTCCTCAAGGCAAAATAAAATCAGAAGCACCTGCTGAAAGGAAGTCATACAATAAAGCCTCAAACTGCAGAATTATCAAAGACTCCACATGCATAATTAGCTCCAGCCCCTGCTTTTTCAGTTTTCCTTAATACTCTGTCACCACAGGTATTTGAGGGGGGAAATGCAAACCCGTAAAAATTCCATGACCACATCACTCTCTTTCAGCCTGCATGACTATGACACTTGCATCCGTCTTTTGGGATCTAGGAGTTATAGATGAAAAACCGAGGCTTAGAGACAGTAGTGCCCTGTTTGAGGTTACAGTGGGAAAGCAAGGACATCACAGATGAGAATGAGAGATCTCTTTGGGGTGACGGGAATGTTCTGAAATTGGCTTGTGCTGATGGTTGTACAACTCTATAAGTCTACCAAAAATCGTACGTTTAAAACGAGTGGATTTTATGGGATGGAAATTATACCTCAATGAAATACTTAAAAATAAAAATAACATTAGAAAATACTACATATGGAACCATTGGCAGCTATCCCCTCCAAATCTGTTTTCTCTTCCTTATAGAGTTCAGCTTGAGGACTTCAAAAAGCCTCACACCAACCACTAAAGCTTGCAACATTCTGCTAGAGACTCAACCAATAATTACCATTTACTTCAAAAATAAGACAGAGAAATATGTACAGAGCTGGTACTCACCTCCCTTAGTATAGGGCTTACTTGCAGCCAGTGGGTATCCCATGCAAACAAAATCTCCAATAAGAGGAATTTGTCTGCTGACCCAAGCTCCATGATTGGCCAGTGGGACCCTGGGGAGAAGAGGGGCAGGTCTTCCTCACCAAAGGTGGAATGGCCTCACATGATTAACAACAGGTGGTTCTCAACCTTTAACAAGAGGCTCACATTGAAATTACCTGGCAATCCTAAGTGAATTGGTCTGGAGTGGGCTTTAGGGAACCAGGAGTCTTCAGAAGGTCCCCGGGTGATTCTAATATTCAGTCTCTCTCCTAAACCATCTGGTTCAGGATTTTCGATCTCTACACTATTGACATTTTGAGATGAATGGTTCTTTGTTGTGGAGGGCTGTCTTGTGCACTGCAGGATGTTTATCAGCATCCTTGACCTCTACCTACTAGTTGGCAGTAGCGTCTCCAATTATGACAACCGAAAATTTCTCCAAACACTGTCAAATATCCCCCCCGGGGGTGGGGGGAAAAATAGCCCCTGATGGAGAACCACTGACGTACTTACAATTAGCTGCCTCTCTCCATCATACCAACTATATTGAAATGCATCTATATTCTGTGTTAAATAAAATTTACACATCAAAATGGCCAAGCTTGTTAGTTCTACAATTGATGGCATTAATTTATGTTGACATTCATTTGACTTATTTTGTATTAATTTTGTATCGATTCTCATGGATATTAATTTTAACTCATTTTGCCTATTTGAGAGGCAATTTTTTTCCAGGAAAGAATTGAGGACTCTCTAGGCTCTATGACTGAAAAGCAGCCTCTGGCTGTATAAGAGGGATGAAAGAATTCAATAAATTGTGGGATTTTTTCAGGAGGATTGTTTGTTTGGGTTTTTTCTTTCAGCTTATAATTTTCTCTCTAAGACACTTGCTTATCTCCACGATTATGGGTCTCAGGAAAGAGAGAGAGAGAGAATTTTAGACTTATCTAACTTTGACGCTTAGGAAAAGTGGAAAGAAGGGGTAGAGAAATAAAGCACCGAGGTAAAAATGGTCATGTCAATAGTAATAACAGTAGTAATAGTAATTATTATAAAAACATAAAATTTAGCGATGATTATGTGTCATGTACTTTCTAAGCCCATGGCATAAATTAACTCATTCAACCCCAAAACAATAGGTATTACTAATGTCATAACTGTTTTGCAGATGATAAGCCTGAGGCATGGAGAGTGTGAAAGACAAATTCCAGAGGACATACTCTTAACCAGAGGCCAGATAGTAAGTATTTTCAGTTTGGCAGGCCAGACAGTCTCTGTTGCAGCTATTCAATTTTCCATTGCAGCAAGAAAGCAGCCACAGACAATACATAGTGAATGGGTTGACTGTGTTTCAATAAAACTTTATTGAAAAAAACTAGTGGTGGGCCAGATTCAGCCACTGCTCATAGTTTGCTGGCCTTCCTCTTACTGTTATTCTATACTTTCTACTTTAAATTGGAGAAATAGAAGAAAGTAGGGGGAGGGAGGAAGAAAGTAGATAAAGGAATAAAGAAGAAATGAGAATTAAATTATTTCACGAGCATTCTCTGCATCACAGTGGGTTCTCAACACAATCAAATGTGAAGTCTCCACCACACATCTGTGAAGAGGACAATATTTCAAATGTACAATTTGGAAAGTAAAGATCAAAGATATTGCAGAGCTTGACAAAAGTCTCAACTATCAGGGCAGGAAAAACCCAGATCAGAGAGATATTAAAGCTTCTTTCCAATAAAATTCTTCTCTAAAGGTAGAAGGAGGTCTCATCCTCCCAACCCTGACCACCAGGAGTCCTCAGACATTCGGGGGTCTTGCAGCCTTTGCTGATAAGTGAATGAAGGATACAACTGTGTGATTGCAATCCAATGTTTATTGTTATTCTCAGTGAAGCATCTGGTCTGATATAAGCTGTGATAGCTAAAAGCAGAAGTTCCTTCTTGAGGGGGATTTTAAACTACTGATTTTATTTCTTTGGTTTCTCTAGGAATATTTAGATTTTGCTTTCTTTCATGAGTCAGGGTTTATTTTTCCAGCTTTATTGACATTATAATTGAAATAAAATTGTGTATAGTTAAGGTGTACAACGTGATGCTTTGGTGTATGTATACATTATGAAATGGTTACCATAATTAAGCTAATTAACACAACCATCACCTCAATAGTTACCCTTTTTTGGAGGGGAGTGAGAACACTTAAGATCTACTCTCTTAGCGATTTTCAAATATACAACACAGTACTGTTAACTAGTCACCACGCTGTGCATTGGATCCCCAGAATTTATTCATCTTATAACTGAAAATTTGTACCCTTTGACCAACATGAGTCAGTTTTGATAAGTTTTTTGTATAGAAATGCGTTGTCCAATTTGAGGGTATTATGCTAAGTGAAATAAGTCAGAGGGAGAAAGTCAAATACCATATGATCTCACTCATAAGTAGAAGATAAAAACAACAACAAACAAACATAGCAACAGAGATTGGATTGGTGGTTACCATAGGGGAAGGAGGAGGGACAAGGGTGAAATGAATGATTAGGGACACGTGTGGTGATGGATTATATTTAGTCTTTGGGTGGTGAATGTGATGTAATCTACACAGAATTCAAAATATATTATGATGTACACCTGAAAAAAAAAGAAAATGAAAAAATAAAAAGAAGTAAAATAAATAAACTGGCTTTGAAGGCATTGAGTCCAGGAGGAAACAGCACAGCTTCTGCATCTCAGAGATCTAGAGCTTGAGGGTTCTAGGAGACAGGACCTGGATAGTGCGGCGATTGGCCAACAGAGCAACAGCAAAGCTTAGGTAGACGTGGTGAAGCTGAGTGTCCAGGACAGAGGCTCAGTCAGGAGCTCTGGCCACTCAACAGACTGAGGTTTGTTCACAAGCACGTGTAAGACACCCGCAAGAACCTCCAGAAATACAGGGGTGAATTTTTCAAAGGGCTGAGGTGTGAAGAGTTCTACTAAGGAAAGAGGACATCGTCGATTTTGAAACACATCAGAAATGATTATGCATTAATGGAGTACTTTGGATATATTATAAATTGTGTTGCATAAGAATATTGATTGACATGAGAAATTTTCACATTTTACAGTAATATAGAATGTTCACTGTATTTGTTAATCACTTAAAAAATAAAGTAGAATGGGGGCTGGCCCCGTGGCCGAGTGGTTAAGTTCGTGCACTCTGCTGCAGGCGGCCCAGTGTTTCGTTGGTTCGAATCCTGGGTGTGGACATAGCACTGCTCATCAAACCACGCTGAGGCAGCGTCCCACATGCCACAACTAGAAGGACCCGCAAAGAAGAATCTACAACTATGTACTTCGGGGTTTTGGGGAGAAAAAGGAAAAAAATAAAATCTTTTAAAAAAATAAAATAAATAAAGTAGAATGTTTGATAAAGATCAATGGGAATAAAGTAGAATGTTCACTATAAGGTGAATAAAGTAGAATGTTCACTATAAAGTAGAATGTTCATTATAATTGTTAAAGTAGAATGTTTACTAAATAGACATAAATAAAGCAAAAAAAAAACAAATGTGTTGTCCAAGATTTCAAATTATTTGGCCAACATGGTTCATAATATAATATTATCACATATTCTCTGCTCTATGTATGGCTTGTGTCCAGTTTTTCACTGCTACTATTTACATGTCTTTCGTCTTTTTTATCAATCTTTGTAAAGTTTATCATTTTTATTAGTCTTTTCCATGAACCAACTTGTTCCTTTGTTCTTCTCTTTAGCACTTCCGCATTTTATTTCATGGATCACTGCTCTTACCATTATTGAAAACTTCCTTCTATATTTTGATGTTATTCTCTTTCCGCCTCCTTAAGTTGGACACAATTCAATAATTGGAAGCTATTATTTTGTATTCTAATACAAATATTTACATGGATACATTTCCATCAGTGAAACACACAAATGTCAATAATAATTTCACTCTCACTCAGTTCTAATTATTTTTTTAATTCCCTTTTTGTTTCTTCTTTGACCTATGAATTACACAGGGGATTTTTTCAAATATACAAATACATGACCTGTTTAGGGCACAGAACACAATCACAATTTGTGTTGGATGCAGGATTCTACGTACACATATATTGATGTAGTTATCGATCCTGTCATTTGGGTTGTTCAGACGTTCAATAGATATTGTTCTTGTTTGATCAATCTATAATTGAGATATCTGTCTTGTCACCTCCAAAAAAGATAGTAATTTTGTCAACTTAATCTTGTTTTTCTATTAATTTTTGCTTTATACATTTTGAGGTTCCTTTATTATTTGCATACATGTTTAGAGTTGCTATAACTACATGGTGACTAACTCATGTTTCACTATAAAAATGAGCCACTTTATTCATAATAATGACTTTTTCCTGAAAATATATTTTTCCAAAATAGATATAGATATGGCTGGTTTATTGGTAAATGCTTGGCTAACATAAATTTTCAAGCCTTCTTTTACCTTAAAAATCCTTATTCAAATGCTTGAAATGTGCCTCCTATAATCATCATATAGCTGGAATTTCAGGCTGAATATGACTTTTTCGTTTAACTATAAAATTTAATCCATCTCCACCCATTTCCTATGCATTATCTGTTTTTTTCTTCACAGCAATTGCTGCCTGAAATTATCTTTTTTTAATGTGAATTTTTAAATATTTATCTCCAGAATAATATGGTATCGATGAGGGATTGGGGATTACCTGTCTTCTTCATTTCTGTATCTCCAGCACCTGCTCCAAATACACAGTCTGAGTTGAAATAATCAACAATAAAATGGATAGTGTGTTGGAAACTCATGTATATTATCTTGTCTATTTCTCAATTGTGTCTTGTCTTTTCACCAAGGTGTCTTTTTTCCCCAGATTTATTGAGGTATAATTGACAAATATAAATTATATACATGTAAGGTGTACAACATGATTATGTGATATAAATATACATTGTGAAATGATTGTCACAATCAAGCTAATTAGCATACACTCCATCTCACATAACTACCACTTTATTTGTGGTGAGGAAAATTAAGATCTCTCTTAGCATCACTTAAGTAGAAAATACAGTATTATTAACAATAGTAACCATTCTGTACATTAGATCCCCAGAACATATTCGTCTTATAACTGAAAGTTTGCACCGTTTGGCCAATGTCTCCCCTTTCCTCTCCCTGTTCAACCTCTGACCACCACCATTTGACTCTCTGCCTCCGTGAGTTTGACTTTTTTAGATTCCACATATAAGTGCAACCATGCGGTATTTGTCTTTCTGTGTCTAGCTTACTTCACTTAGCATAATGTCCCCCAGGTTCATTCATGTTCTCACAAAAGGTAAGATTTCTTTCTTTTTGTGGCTGAATAATATTCCATTGTATGTATATACCACATTTTCTTTACCCATTAATCTGTTGGTTCACACTTAGGTTGCTTCCATGTCTTGGCTACTGTGAATAATGCTGCAGTGAACATAAGGATGCAGATATCTCTTTGAGATATTGATTTCAGTTCCCTTGGATATGTACCCAGAATTGCTTCTAAACTTAAAGGAAGAAGAGGTAAATTAGCACTTTCAAACACAAAAAGTCATGATTGCCACCAGCTATTTTGTAGGCTTTAAGTGGATAAAATAGGATAAATATGGAAAAATCCACAGCTCAGCGTGTCTGTGTCTGTGTGTATGTGTAGGTATGTAAGAAGTGTTTTCTATTTTGCCCTGATCTGCTGGATTTTGCAGTTGGAAGATCTTTGGCCAGAGAAGTTCTGGATATCATTACTCAAAATACAGGAGAAAAACCTTGGTTACTGTTGTCAGCTTATCTTTCTGTCTCCCTGAAAAATAAACTGTACTGTGGAATGTTATGTTTGCTATATCTACCAATTAGCCTAAGCAAATGGGAATTTAATTGAAGCCACATCTTGCCATGTCTCAACTCACTGTTTATAAAAAGAACTTGTCATTCTGTTGCTTCTATACACACATACAACACACACACCCCAAACATATTTCTCCTTCACTCTGTAAAAAATCACATCTCTCATCCTCTTTTCAAAACTCACACTTATAATTCAGAAATATTGAAATAGAAATCCAGTAAACGTATTGATGAATCTCATCAATAAACAGCTATCAAAAAGTGAAAATAGCATTTATTGGAAACCCATCTGACAAAGAATGGAAAGATTTTCATACTCTCCTAGGAGAGCTTAGGCTTCTGCAAATCAAGCAAATGCCCAAAAATAAGCATTGCTGGAACAGGTTATGTTAGCCCACCCCATGGAATCCAATACTACACAGCATTTTAACATGATGACTTAACACCCTGTGTAATTAAAAGAAGGTATCGATGATTAATGATCGATTTTAAAATGAAAAATGAATGTTAATAATAATAAAATTACTGAGCAAACTATTGCTCAGAACTATTTTAACAGGCTTCTGTGTGATTACATCCTTTAATACTTATAAAATTTATGAAATAAATACTATTAACATTTCAATTTTACTGATGTTAAAATCTAGTATTCAGTGAGTTATAGGATTGTAATTGACTGATCTAGGATTCAAATCAAGATAGGATGGCATGACAGTCAGTGCTTTGAACTAGCTAGTTAGCACACTAAATAAATAAGCAAATGCGTAAATTAAAAGTGTGCTGTTGTTGGGGCTGGTCCCAGGGCCGAGTGATTAAGTTCACGCGCTCTGCTGCTGGTGGCCCAGTGTTTCATTGGTTCGAATCCTGGGCGCGGACAAGGCACTGCTCCTCAAACCACGCTAAGGCAGCGTCCCACATGCCACAACTAGAAGGACCCACAACGAAGAATATACAACTATGTACTGGGAGGTTTTGGGAAGAAAAAGGAAAAAAATAAAATCTTTTTTTAAAAAGTCTACTGTTGTTTATTCACATGCACTCACATACACATTTGGGGTTTATAAAATCAGCTGGAAGGAAATATAAACATATATTTCTCCATGGAATCAAATGTTTCATAAGCCATTCATTACATTATTTCTTTTAATCATCCTGCACCCTATGAGGTATGTGTGCTCTTAACACCCTGAATTACGAGTGAAGAAATTGAAACCGAAATGTTAAGTAACATCCCCAAGTTCACATAACTCATGGTGGCAGGGGAGAAGGATGGATTTAAACAGACTTCTACTGGAGCAAGTGAGTTTTGCTGGGGTAGACAAAGGCTGAGAAGGTGATTGGACATGTAAAAGAGGAATTATGTGGCCAGAAAAGAGCACTGGATGAACTGATAAGAAGCCACAATCAAAAATAGTTCAACAGAATGCCCAGTGCTGTTAAAACCTCTGTAAGCCAGGCCACGGGGCTCTGCAAGTGAGTGGATGAATCTCCTGGACAAGGCAAGACTGTCACCCTGGGAGGGAGAAATAAAACCACCCTCTAAACTGCCTGCTTCTAAATAGGCTTTCCAAATGCTACCATGTGTGACAACATGGACGAACCTGGAGGGCGTTATGCCAAGTGAAACAAGCCAGACAGAGAAAGACAAACACTACATGGTATCACTTATATGTGGAATCCAAAAAAGTCAAACTCATAGAAACAGAGAGTAGAATGGTGGTTGCCAAGGGCTAAGGGGTGGGGGAAATGAGAAGCTGTTGGTCAAAGGATACAATCTTCCAGTTATAGGATGAATACATTGTGGGAATCTAATGTACAGCATAGTGACTATAGTTAAAAATATGGCATTATGCACTCAAAAGTTACTAAGACAGTAGATATTAAATGTTCTCACCACAAAGAAAAAATCATAATTATGTGAGTTGATGGAAGTGCTGGCCAACACTATGGTCGTAATCATATTGCAATGTACAAATGTATCAAATCAACAGGTTGTACACCTTAAACTTACACAATGCAATATGTCATCTATATCTCAATCAATCAATAAAAATAAATAAGAAAGAATGAGGTACTGATACGTGCCACAACGTGGATGAACACTGCAAACATTAAGCCAAGTGAAAGGAAGCCAGATGCAAAAGACCACCTATCATGATTCCAAGAAATCTGAAATATGAAATTTCCAAGAAGCTCAACCCTATAGAGACACCAAGTAGATTGCCTGAGCCTGGAGGTAGCAATGGGATAAACTATAAAGTGAAATTTGAGATTTCATTGGGGCCATAGAATGTTCTAAAACCAGATTGCAGTGATGGTTACATAAATTGGTAAATTTACTAAAAATCATTGAATTATGCATGTGCATAACTTTTTCCAGAAAGTTTTCTCTGAATGCCTTCTCAGACTCTACTAGCTGCCTCTGTCATGTTCTAAACAGCAATCAGCTAACTTTTTCTATAAAAGCCAAATACTAAATTGCAAGATATTTCGTCTCTGTGAAACTTCTCAATTCTCTTGTTTTAGCAAAAAGCAATTGTAGATGACACAAAAATGAGTGGGAATGGCTGTGTTCCAATAAAATTTTGTATAGGAAGACTAAATTTTGAATTTCAGACCATTTTCTCGGGTCACAAAATTTTGATTTTCTTTTGATTTTTTCAATGATTTAAAAATGTACAAAACACATTCTTAGTCCTCAGAGCGTATAAAAATGGACGGGGGGGCTTAAGAAGCAAATCATCCAGTCTTATATTCTGTTCCCCAAGAAGCTGGGGCCAAAACAGTGTGACAGGAAATAAATGCTAAGGCGTGTGCCTACAGCTGGTTCTCCCAAGAAATAGTGACTTCTGTGTTCAAGGGCACCCTTTGTGGCTCTAGAGGATGGAGACAGATAGAAGATGATAGATACAGAGATATGGAGATACATACATACATACATAGATACATACATGGATGGATGGATGGACAGATGGATGGATGGACGGACAGATAGAAAAATAGATAGACAGATCATAGATAGATAGATAGATAGACACATAGATAGATATGGATATGGATATTTTCCCTAGTATCAGAGAGAGAAAAGCCCTGTCAAACAACTTTTATCCTGTTTGCCTTTTCCTCTGAGTTGGAACCTTTATTATCTTCTCAGTCCTGGGGAAATTCCTTCTCTTCAGCCACAGACATCTCAAACTACAACCTCTACACCACGTTTCTCTATGCCCAGGCCATGACCCCAGGACATAAACACAGGGGCTCTGACTTGTCTGGGCCTAACTGGCCAGGCCATGATGATGAGAATGTTAAGCTTAGAGGGATGCTACTGATACACGACTACCAAAGGGAAATCCTAGTGCGAGTAAGAGCTATTTCTGAACTTGAAGGACTACGTACGATTCTACCATTGTCTACAAAGGCCATAGAAGCAAATAAATTAAGAGCCGTGGATATAGGGAATGTGGACCCCTACCAGGGTCTTTGGCAAGAGGTGGCCAGTGTCAAAGAGAGTATAAGACTTTGCCGTATGAAATTGAGTAAACATGGAGGTATTTCAAATAGGAAAAGGCAGTCCCTAAATAATTACTAAAACAAGTTTGGCAGCCATCATATGAAGCAGCCAGTCCTCCAGGACCCACCTCTGTCCTGCAGGCATAGAATATTAGAGGTAATACAGTGAGTGAAGATGTTTCATTGGTACAACACACACACACACACATACACACACACACACATATGCAAACATGCAGGCTCATTTCCTCCTTCAATATAGCACCAGCCTTCAGTGAGCAACTCAGATAAAAAAACCAGGAGCCACCCATCCTTACTTCTTCCCTTTCCTATCAGCCCCAGAACCAACCTCTCATTAAATCTCATAGTTTTTAGATGATATCAGTGAAATCTTGCACTCTTCATTCATTTAAAATGAGTATTAGATAACGGTGTGAAAGGTCAAAACCATTTAGAGTGCTGGCGAACGAGTCTTCAGGCTCAGCTTGCAGCCTGAATCCCCCACAGACCAGGTTTGATGTGGTCCCTGCTGTTTCTACAACAGACCTCAATGTGCTTCACCTTGCACTGATGCAACCCCAACACCAGGAACCTCATTTCATTGCAATTACTCACCCGCAACAGTACCAGCTCTCAGCTAGCATCGGCACCCTGCAGGCAGAGAGAGGCCGTGGATGCTCCAGGTCAAAGCCAGCTTATATATCCATGTCCAGAATATGGATCTCATGGAATGGAGGCTGGGGAGAGGACTGCCTAGCATTTACTGCTTCAGAAGGGGAAGAAGTCATGGCCATGTCGCAGTAACAATACTAAAGTGGGCCCTGGGCCAAGAAGAAATGGGTATTAGATGCTACTAAGTTTAAATAAATCAGAGACGGTCAAGATTGCCATGAAGGTGCATGTGCCTTCCATGTATCACTTGCATTGCCCCCACCTGTGTCCATCTCTATGACCACCATCCTTTCTTACTCTTAAAAAAATGAGACTTCACCATAATTTCCCAATTGATTCTGAAGTCAAGGCTTAGATGTTAATGTTACATCTCAGTGATTTACCAAACAGATTATCAAAATAAGAGCATGATTCGACTAGGAAAGGACTGAATAGTATCCCATGATAGATAAAAGGGCTTTGTAATATCTTCCTGGGAGGTGATGGGCATGTGTCTAGCTGCATAAAGAGCACTTGCATCATGTCCAGTGAAACCATGGTTTTGCTATTGCTGTATCTGAAAGTGAAGAATGGTTAAAAGATGTGTGTATGGAATCCAAGTTGATGAGGAGCAGCTATGGTGGCTCTGCACCATGTCAATTTAGCTAAGCTTGAACTCTGTCTCCTAGAATTTTCTTCCCTCTCTGGTTCTGGATGACCACAACAGAAATTGGCACAAGATGTAGAAGGTGGAAGTGAACCCACACGCATGTTTATCCCTAGGCGGTGAGTGTGTGAAGTGTAGGGTTAGTGTGTTGCAGCCCATACATGTTATACGGGACCCTTTGTCTCACCCATTGGGGTGAGCCCACAGCCAAAACCACCGTTCCTCCAGCTCCCTCAGCTCCTTCAACTAGGCTGGAACCTGCATTAGCGTTTTTCAAGATCTGTGGTGAAGAGCATCATACACCATTGAGGTTGGAGATGGAGAAAGAGAGGCTGTCCCCCAAATTCCCTTGAGGGCTCCAGTGTGCCCCTGACCTGCCCCGCCTCATATACAGCTTTTCCTCTCAACACCCAGGCTGGCTGACTTAGTGACATCAGAATGAACACCAGATGCAATGGCACTGGCTTTCTCCAGACTTCTTTATCTACAACCACAATCGCCTAAACTCTAATCTCTGTAATAAAGCCTGTCTTCCATGGCACTCACAGTAGTCCCGAGGCTCCCATGGAATCCTACCTGCAAAAGGTTTAGATTTACAACATGATTACACAGGTGACTAAATAATTAATTGACTTGAAAATAGTAATAAGTTTTGTAAAGATTAAATGCATACTCCCTCCATGTAATCTACACGTCCGGAATAAAATGAAAACTCATAAAAGATTGGCTATAAATTGTTTTAGGTTTTTGATGATGACAGTATCATGAAGGTATGATAGGGGATAATTTTAAATGAGCACTACCTGTTCATCCAGGAGAACAGATGGCATGGCTGTGCAATCAGGTTCAGGCAGTGTGAAAGGTTTAAGAACAAAGGTGGGACTCAACCTAATGTAAGTATCTCTTTTAGGTTCAAAATTGACAACCATGAAGAATCAGCACTGACATTACATTGGGAATAAAGACAGAAGTGGGGAGGGAGGAGGAATAATAATTATGCAACTGAATCTCCAGCAAACGCTATTTTGGAGAATTTACACACTATGTGATTAGAGCTCTTCAGGAGCTCATTACCATTCCTCCATTTTGTATATAGCAAATGGAATGCAGAATTAAGAAAGGAGGGCCATGAGTTCACATGATATTTCAGAGCAGTCCTGTGATTGGAAATGGTTTCTTTCCTCTTCTATATCCTGTGCCTCTCTTACCCCTTGCATCATATTGAAAGATTAAAATGCTTATGTGGCACTGGGCACAGAAAACAGGGATCGAGTTGGACTAATTGTAGTTTGAAGTTCAGATGATGATCCTACTCATGTGTCACGTATTCCTGCAAGCCCCACCCAGGAGGAAGTAGGAGGAGAGAGGATGTGGATTGCCTTAGCTCTCCAGGTGAAAGTGGGGCCACACCCACACTTCCTGGAGGTCTTTGTCAATACAGAGAAATCTGTTCCTCATATGAGCAGCACCTCTGGGGCCAGCAGGCTGGCATAGAATCAGGACCATGTCCATGGTTCTTCCCTCCATGCTCTGTCTTGGTGAGTCTGGGAGAGAAGGGCCCAGCTATAAATACAAGGCTACAGGGGACAGGTCCATCGGTTCTAGGAGGCTGGGCTGTCTCACCCGTTGTTTCCTTCCAGGGTTGTGTCTAGGCCAGAGCACTCAGGCGCAGAAGGGTGAGTATTCCTCCTAATACTCGTAAGATCCTACTCCTGGTTTCGGCCAGATATCAGCTCTCTTGACAGCTGGGAAGATGGGACTCCACATTTGGGCCAGTGGCTGTAAGAGGGGAAGAAGTGGATGGAGGGCATAAGAAACAGACACATCTGTAGGTCCATACCTGTTTCTTTTCTTCTAGGAACTCTCCCACCACCTCTTCTCACAGCTGTACCAGGAACTATGGTTCCACGTGGGACTCCTGTAATGATCCTGTGCCGAGGGCCTGCAGAAGCTGAAGCATACGTGCTGTCTAGAGTGAGAAGCCCTGAGCCCTTGGATAGTGAGAAACAACTGCTGTCTAAGAAGACAAACACTTGGAGTATCACAGGGATGACGCCATACTGGGCAGGATTGTACCACTGTTCCTATCAGAGTGGAGGCAGCTGGTCCCAGTTCAGTGACCCCCTGCAGCTGGTGATGACTAGTGAGTGGGACACAGGGGCAGCAGAGCCAGGACTGACCCCTTTGCAGAGGGAAGAACCAGATGTTGCAGATATGAAGCACAGAGGACAAAAACATCTATCTTTGGAAAGGGGTAGAGAGGATGCAGACACAGCTTCCTCACAGCAGGACAAGGAGGGGATAGAAACCAGAGCCATGTCTGCTCCTGGGGAACAAAAAGGGACAATGCATGTATGTTACCCAGTCCTTTATCAATAAACTTCCTTCTTTCTCAGGAGCTTATGACAAACCCTCCCTCTCAAGCATGACTGGTATCATGGCACTCTCAGGGGAGAATGTGAAGTTGCGGTGTTTCTCAACACTCAAGTTTGATGCATTTATTCTTATGAAGAAAGATGGAGTTCACATCATCCAGAACCAAATATCCACCCTTGAGGGTGGTGGACACCAGGCTGTGTTCCTTTTGAATCAAGTCTCCTCCACACAAACTGGGACCTACAGATGCTATGGTGTCTTCAGTCGTCACCCCTATGTGTGGTCTCACCCCAGCGACCGATTACAGCTTTGGGTCACAGGTGAGGAAGCCCCAGCCCATCAATCCTCATGTCCCATCCTGGAGATGGATAGTGTCCAGGTAGAGCAGGGACTGAGAAAAGGAGGACAGCATGGTGGGAAGACCATGTCACCACCATCGTCTTAGACAAGAAGCTCTTAGGAACTCACTCCGCCTCACTCCCAAAGCAGCCCTCCTACCACATGCCCAGGGGCCAGGGAAAGACAGTGTATATCATTGGGAATCTGGGTGGAAGAGTCTGAGCAGAGAGAAAGGAAATCTCTCCCATTTCAACCCCATTTTCAGAAGCTTCTGACGATCCCGGTCCCACGAACCCCGGACCTTCGCCTGGTGAGTAACTGCTGATATTTGTAGAAGGAGCAGGGCAGGCAGAAGGAAGAGCAGGTGCAAAAGGCATGAGGTAGAGAGAAGCTTCACGTGCCCAGGGTATGTCAGGGAGTCAGTCCTTGTTTGCTGAAATAGGGAAATAGCAAGGAAAGAGTAGACAGGGCTCCAACAGGGCAACTGGAGGCAGCTTGTTCCTCACTCCTGTCTTCCTTGACCCCAGAATTCCCTGATGAGATCACCACACTGCCCACTATGACAGGAGGAATGAAAGGTAAGTAAGTGCTTATCCTGTGGGTGCTGCTTGGGGGGGCTACATGCCAGATCCAGTAGACTGGAGAAATGGGCTCGGGTTTGGGGTACGTTAGCAGAATGGGCCTTGATGCCTCTTCTGTACCCTTCTCTCCTTTTTCTCTCAGAGCATACTGCTTGGCATCTTTCTGCAGAGAATCAAGTCCGGCTGAGTATGGCTGGCCTGATTCTCTTCGTCCTGGTGGTGCTCTTGGCTGAGGCCTGGTACAGCCAGAAGATGCCCTTCAATGGACACAGACAAGCCCCTACCTGAGTGTAATGACAGCACTGATGTCCCTCTTTTGGCATCTGAGGATTGTGTGGACCCTGGGGGAGCAGCTAGAGGAGATAGGGCCCTGGCTATGTAATCTACTGAGACTATCAAAATTCGTTTCCTATTGAATCTGTAATACCCTAACCACAGACACAGTGGATTAAAACAGTACGTATTTATTCTGTTTTGGTTCTGGAGAGCAGAAGTCTAAAATGTGTCTGCAGGCCTGCATTCCTCTTTTAGGTTCTGATCTGTGTTCCTGCCCTTCTGGTTTCTGGACTCTGTGTGCATTCCTTGCCTTCTGTATCCCTCCTCCATCTCCAAATCCACCAGTGCAGCATCCTTTCTCCTCTCTGACCTCTGCTTCCTTCCTTCCTTCTTCTCCCTCTTGCTACCACCCTCCTGCTTCCCTCTAATAACGACCCTTGTGATGACATAGGGCCCAAGAAGATAATCCAGGATAATATCCCAGTCTCCAGATTCTTAACGCCCTTGCATCAGCACATGTCCCTTTGCCACAGCAGGTCCCACTCACAGGTTCTGGTGATTAGACGAGCACAACTTGAGGGAGACTACTCAGCCGACCTCCAGGATCTCAGTACATCTGACCATTGATCTGGCTGGACTCGCACTTCTGCACTACCTCCTGGGGGAGATGTGAGGATGAGACACTTAACACTCTTTAGAATTTAGGACCAGACATGATTTGAATAGAGAGACATGCTTAACAAACCTTGCTTCAGTTTGGGTAAAGTATAAATTCCTAAGAGTGCTTGTACTTGGAGGGAGAAAAATGAGTCCAGAGATGGAAATGCTGATTTTTTTTTTCCAATAGTATCCCTTTTTTTCTTTAAAGATTCTAGAAAGCAAATGGAAAAGTATGAACATTTATTTTAGTTGGTTTGTTTCAGGATTGAAGTCACATGGCTATTTGTGATGTTAGCCATTGTTCCTGTTTGGGGTTTATTTTTGTTTTTTCTGAAAAGGAACATCTTTAGAAGCATAGGAGTAAAACAACAGACTCAGAGAATGGTTAACTCTGACTCCCGTTACAGTTGCATTGATGAAATCATTCTGGAACTTCTTAGGTCCAATCTACTGAAGTAACTAATAAATATCCTCAGACTTAACCAGAAGGACACTGTGTTCTGTAGAGACAGGTAGATTCTAAGTTACATCACTTGCTCTTTGTTCTCATCTCTGCCCCATGATTAGACTCTCTATGAGCTCTCTGCTACTGGCTGCCATTCCCTCACCCTCCTGGCTAATTCCTACATTTTTTATAAGTGTCAGCAAATACATAACTTTTTCTTGGATGTTTTCTCTGAACTCCTTCTCAGACCCTGCTAGTTGTCACTTTCATGTGCTAAATGACAACTTTTCTGTAAGGCCAACTAGTAAATATTTTGGGCTTTGTCATCATCTGATCTTCTTTGCAACCACTCAATTCTGCTCTTGTGGCAAAAAAGCAACTGTAGGTGACATATAACCACAAGGACATGGCTGTGTTCCCATAAAATTTTGTTTACAAACACTAAATCGTGGATTTTGAGTCGTATTCACAGGTCACAAAACATTAATTTTCTTTTGGTTCTTTCAATCATTTAAAAATCTAAAAATCATTCTTAACTCTGGGGCTGTACAAAACAGACAGCAAGTGTTAAAACTCAACAATTCTGTCTTATGAATTGTCCTTCAAAAAGTTGAGTCCAGGGGCCAGCCCAGTGGTGTAGTGGTTAAGCTTGTGTTCTCTGCTTTGCTGCCCAAGGTTTGCATGTTTGCATCCTGGGTAGGGACCTATTCACCACTCATCAAGCTATGCTGTGGCAGCATCCCATATACAAAATACAGGAAGAATGGCACAGATGTTCACTCAGGGTTTATCTTCCTCAGCAAAAATTAAAAGGTGAGACCAGGAGTGACATCAGCATCATGGCAGTTTGTCATTCCCTTGTCTCTCTCCTGTATGTTATAACAAGTTAGACATCCAGTGACCAACAAAGGACTCCCTGCACAGCACATCAGAATGCCTGAGTGGCCCATGCATCTACACAGCTGCAGGTGGGTGGACTGGACCTCCTGGGTGTATTGGGGCTAGGAAGCAGCCCCCTCCCACACCCCTGATGGCAGAGATCCAAAATGCATATCCTCACACCAGAGTGCATGCCAGTGACACAAGCTGAAAGGGCTAACATGGCACTTGTGTCTTGGCCCCTATCACCCCCCAGTGGTGGCGAGTGAGACAGATGTCCTGAGACTTAATAACACAGAATGGAACCGGCAACCTGGCCCCATCCTCATCCCAGCAGTGGCACTAGTGTCTCCAGCAGGGGGGACAGCAACCAGAGCTCGCATTCCACCTGCAGGAGCAGGGTGCCCTGACCTGAGGTCTCTAAAGCACAGTGGTGGGCACCAGTGACCAGAGACTGCAGGGCAGCAACAACACTTACAGCTTAGCCCCTACTCCTCCTCCAGAAGTGGCAGGTGGCACCTATGACATGAGGCCTCAGCAACTAGAGCAGAAACTGAGACCCAGCCCCAAGTAGGGGCACTCCAACACTGGCTCTACCAACAGCAGGGGCTTCAAACAATAACCTGGGCCCCAAACTGCAACAGCAACACCTGTGCACCCAGTGCCCCTGAAAGCAGTGCTGCCAGCACCCCAGGTAACCCAGGAGCAGTGGTGCAGGTGGTGCATGGAGCAGAAGCACCCAAGCCCATGGAAAGCCTACAGAGATCAAGTAGGGGAACATGAGACCCAGGCAACCCCAGAAGCAGCAGAAGTGCTCATAACCTGGTGACCCCAGTGGCAACACCTGAGATGGCAATGACATTGAAAGCAGCAAGGTACCACCAACCTCAGAGGAACAAGAAGGACAAGGAAGGCACTGATGATGCCTCTAGCAGAGGTAATGGAGGGTGGAAATTTCAGGCTCTCAAATAAAAGCAGAAGCAGCTCAGGAACAAAGTAACCAAAGCTGTACCCAAATAAGAAAGGTGGTTATTACCACAGATGTGCTGGCAGAGGTCAAGTCATCAAACACCATGAAGAATTACAGTAACATGGCAGAACAAGAGGAGAATAACAGCTCTCCTGAAACCAGATTTGAAGTCATAGAAGAATACAAGACGACTGACAGAGAATTCAAAATAGCTGCCATAAAGAAACTCAAGTTACAAGAAAATTCAGAAAGACAGTTCAATGACCTCAGAAACAAAATTAACAAACAGAAGGCATACTTCACCAAAAATATTGAAGCTCTAAAAAAGAACGAAACAGAAGTTCAAGATATGAAGAATTAAATTAATGAGATGGAAAAAAGGCACACAGCATAAAAAATACGTCAGATATTATGAAGGAGAGAATCAGTGAGCTTGAAGATAGAAACCCAGAAATGGTCCAGGAAGAAGAGAAGAAAGAACTAAGAATTTTTTTAAATGAAAAAATTCTTTGACAGAATACCAACTCAATTAGGAAGAGTAATATAAAGATTATAAATATCCCAGAGGGAAAAAGGAGCAGAGAGCTTAGTCAAAGAAATAATAGCTGAGATCTTCCCAAATCTGAGGAAGGAACTGGACACACAAATATGTGAAGCGAATAAAACTCCTAATTACCCCAATGCAAAAAGACCTTCTCCGAGGCATAAAGTATTAACACTGACATAAGTCCATGACAAAGAAAGAATATTAAGAGCAGCCGAAGAAAAGAAAATAACTGACAAAGGAACCCCATCAGGCTTTCAGCAAAAGTGGTACTAAGAGGGAAACTTACAGCAATACTGGCCTACCTCACAAAGCAAGAAAAATATTAAATAAACAAGCTTACCCTATACCTAAAAAGATGAGAAAAAGAACAATAAACAAAGTCAAAAGTCAGAGGAAGGAAGCAAATATTAAAATCAGAGCAGACATAAATGAAACAGAGAGAAAAAAAATAATAGAAAGGATAAATGAAACTAAGGGCTGATTCTTTGAGAAGATAAACAAAAGGGATAAACTCTTAGCCAGACTCAATAGGGAAAAAAGAGAGAAGACTCAAATAAATAAAATCAGAAATGAAAGACAAGAAATTACAACAGACAACACAAAGGATTATAAAAGAATACTATTAAAAGCTATACACCAACAAACTGGATAATGTAGAAGAAATGGATACATTCTTAGATTCAGACAACCTCCCAAAACTGAATCAAGAAGAAATAGAGAATCGGAATAGACTAATCACCAGCAAAGAGTTTGAAACAGTAACAAAAAACCTCCAAAGAAACAAAGCCCAGACTAGATAGCTTCTCTGGTGAATTGTGACAAACATTCAAAGAAGATTTAAAACCCATCCTTATCAAACTATTCCAAAAAACTGAGGAGGGCAGGACACTTCCTAACTCATTTTGCAAGGCCAACATTACCCTGATACCAAATCAGGACAACCCAAAATGGAAAATTACAGGCCAATATCGTTGATGAACATAGATACAAAAATCCTTAACAAAGTATTAACAAGTGGAATGCTATAATACATTAAAAGGATCATACACCATGTGGGATTTATTCCAGAGAGGTTGGGATGATTCAACATCCACAAACCAATCCATTTGGAAATCTCATGGACAAAGTGAAGAACAAAAATCATGAGATCATCTCAATAGATGCAGTGAAAGCATTTAACAAGATCCAACATTCATTTATGATAAAAACACTAAATAAAATGGATATAGAAGGAGAGTACCTCAACATAACAAAGGCCATATATGACAAACGACAGCCAACATCATATTCAGTGGGAAAAAAGTGAAAGCAATTCCTCTGAGAACAGAAACAAGACCAGGGTGCCCACTCTTGCAACTCCTATTCAACGTAGTACTGGAGAAAATATAGGCAGTGCACTCTTTGACATTGATCTTAGCAGTATATTTTCAACTACCGTATCTATTCAGGCAAGGGAAAAAAAGAAAAAATAAACAAATGAGACTACATCACAGTAAAAAGCTTCTGCAAGGCAAGGGAAATCATAAACAAAATGAAAAGACAACCCACCAACTGGGAGAGAATATTTGCAAATCGTATATCTGACAAGGGGTTAATTTCCAAAATATTTAAAGAACTCATACAACTCAACAAAAAAGAAACAAACAACCCAATAAACAAGTAGGCAGAGGATGTGAACAGACGTTTTTCCAAAGAAGATACACAGATGGCCAACAGGCATGTGAAAAAACACATTCAACATCATTAATCATTAGGGAAATGCAAATCAAAACTACAATGAGATATTACCTCACTCCTGTCAGAATGACCATAATTGACAAGACAGGAAGCAATAGTTTGGGGGAGGATGTGGAGAGAAAGGAACATTCATACACTGCTGTTGGGAATGCAAACTGAGGCAGCCACTATGGAAAACATTATGGAGATTTCTCAAAAAATTAAAACCAGAAATACCATATGATCAAGCTCTTCCACTACTGGGTATTTAGCCAAAGTATATGACAGCAACAATTCAAAAAGATTCACACACCCCTCTGTTCATTGCAGCATTATTCACAATAGCCAAGATATGGAAGCAATCCAATGGAAGCAACCCAAATACCCACCAATGGATGAATGGGTGAAGAAGATGTGGTACATATATATGCACAGACAATGGAATATAAATTTATATTAACTCAGCCAAATCAAAAAGACAAAATCGTGCCATTTCCAACAACATAATGGACTTTGAAGGTATTATGCTAAGGAAAATAAGTCAGAAAGAGAAAGACAAATATTATAACATTCCACCGATATCTCAAAGGTAAACAAACAAACACATAGATAAGGAAACTGATTAGTGGTTACCAGAGGAAGGAGGGGAGTGTGGGAGGGCGAAAAGGGCAAAGGGACACGTGTGTATGCTGGCAGGTAAAAACTATACTATTGGTGCTGAAATAAATAAATAAAAGTTGAGTCCAAATAGCTTGTAGGCAAAGAAACACTAATTAACGTGTCTGAGAATAGTTATACTAGAAAATAGTTACTGCTGTGTTCAAGGACTCCCTTTTGATTCCTTAGCAGTTGGAAATAGATGATAGATAGATAGATTAGATAGATAGATAGATATAGATAGATAGATAGATAGATAGATAGATAGATAGATAGATAGATAGATAGACAGATAGATATACAAATAAGACAGAAAGATGATATTCAAATAGATGATACATAGATATTGATAGATGAATACAAGATAGGTAAATGATAGGTAATAGATGACAGACGATGATGATGAGCTTTATAAATAGACATAGGTAAGTGATAGCTATAGATAGATGAGAAATATACACGATAGAAATCTAGGTAGATAATGGATAAATAGAGAAAGGCAGAGCGATGATATAGATGACAGATGCTATGAATAGACTAGATATATGATAGATAGACAGATAGATAGATAGATAGATGATAGATAGATAGATAGATAGATAGATAGATAGACAGACAGACAGACAGACAGATAGATGGATAGATAGATAGATAGATAGATAGATAGATAGATAGATAGGTAGAAAGACAAAGAGAGCTAAAGAGACAGAAGGTTAGATGTGAATATTTTCCCCCAGATATTTTCAGAGTAAGGAAAGCCCTGTGTTACCACTATTGACCTGTCAGCCTATTCCTCTGAGTTGGAACCTTCAGTTATCTTCTCAGTCTTGGGGAAACTCCTTCTCAGCCACAGACATCTCGAATTATATCCTCCACATCACCTTTCTCTATGCCCAGGCCATGACCCAAGGATACAAGCACAGGGACCTGATGTTTGAGCCAAAATGGCCAGGCCATGAAGATGATAGTGATACACAACAACCAAAGGGAAATTCTACAAGAAGTAGAAGGTATTTCTGAATTTGCAGAACTATCTATGATTATACCAGTGGCTCCGAAGTCCTTAGAGTCTGATGAATTAAAAGCTGACAAAACAATTTAGAGCAATAGTCCAACCTACCACCGTTTTAGTGGAGATTGTATGTCACCTTCCCCCATGTAACCCTCAAAAAATGAAAACTCAGTAAGGGTTACTATTAAATTTTTTCAGATTTGTGGAGAAGAGTGCCCAATGTGGGTGGATTCAGGGGAAGATTTTAAATCAAAATTATACACTGATCCAGAAGAATGGACGGCATAGCTACTCAGGAAGGTTCAGTCAGTGTGATAGTTTAAGAACAAAGGTGTGACAAAACCCAATGAAAATACCATATTAAGTGCATCATTTTACCCTTGGACAGAATCAGTGCCAAAAATGTGTTGGGGCTATCGAAGAGGAAGAACTGTTAATTATGCTACTGTCTCTCTAGCAGAGCCTGTTCTGGACAATGTGCTCACACTGTGAGTACCACTTTTCATAAACTCATTATCATTGCCCCATTTTGTACATAAAGGGATATAATCTCAGCATTAAGAAACAAGGGTCATAAGTTTCCTTGGTATTTCAGAGCAGACCTCAGACTGGAATTATTTCTCTCCTGCTCTTTGCCTTGTAATCTCTCACACTCACTCTATATAGAAAGTTTAAAATGTGGATGTGGAATTAGGAACAGAAAACAGGGATGAAGTCAGACTGATTGTAGTCTAAAGTTCAGATGATGAACAGCTTCAAGATGTCAGACACTTGTGCAAGCCCCAACCAGGAGGAGAAAAGTGGATGTGAATTCCCTTCACACTTGGGCTGAGAATTGGGACGGCCCACACTTCCGAGAGGTCTGTGTCACATACAGAAAAGTCTGTTCCTCATAAGTGCACATTGCTGGGGCCAGCGGGCCAGTGTGGATGCAGGACCATGTCCCTGGTCCTTCCCACCTTGCTCTGTCTTGGTGAGTCTGGGAGAGAAGGGACCAGCTACAAATACAGGGCTAATGAGAGCAGGTCTAGTGGTTCTATAAGCTGAGCTGTTTCACCCACTGTTTCCTTCCAGGGCTGTGTCTACGCCAGAGCACTCAGGAACAGAAGGGTGAGTATTTCTCTTAATACTCCCAAGTCCCTGCTCCTGGTTTAGCCCAGATATCAGCTCTCTTCACAGCTGGGAAGAGGAGACTCAGCATTCTGATTCATGGCTTGTAAGAGGGGATAGAGTGGAAGGATGGCATGAGAAACCGACACACCTGTAAGTCCATACCTGTTTTCTGTCTTCTAGGATCTCTCCCCCCACCTCATATCACAGCTCTGCCTGGATCCATGGTTGGATCTAAGAATCCTGTGACCATCCTGTGCCGAGGGCCTGCAGAAGCTGAAGTGTACATGATAACTAAAGTGGGAATCCCTGAGCCCTCGGACAGAGAGAAACAGCTGATGTCTAAGATGACCAACAGCTTTAGTATCACAGACATGACACCAGACAGGGCAGGGCTGTACCACTGTTCCTATCAGAGTGGAGGCAGCTGGTCCCAGTTCAGTGACCCCCTGCCGCTGGTGATGACCGGTGAGTGGGAAACAGAGGCAGCAGAGTAGGATTGAACCCTTTGCACAGGGAAGAACAAGGCTTTGCAGATGCGAAGCACACAGGACAAAAACCTCTGTCCTTAGAAAGGGTTAGGGAGGATGCAGACACAGATTCCTCATGGTGGGACGAAGAGGGGATAGAAACCAGAGCCACATCTGTTCCCAGGAAACAAAAAGGGACAATGCATGTATGATGCCCAGCCCTCTATCTACAAACTTCCTTTTTTCTCAGGAGCTTATGACAAACCCTCTCTCTCAAGCATGACTGGTTCTGTGGTGGCTTCAGGGGAGAATGTGAAGTTGCAATGTTTCTCAACACTCAAGTTTGATGCATTTATTCTTATCAAAGAAGATGGATATCGAACCATCCAGAACCAAATCTCCACCCACCAGGGGTATAAACACGAGGCTTTCTTCTTCTTGTATCAAGTCTCCTTCACACAAACTGGGACCTACAGATGCTACGGACTCTTTGAACGTGAGCCCTATGTGTGGTCTCACCCCAGTGACCCATTGCATCTTCAGGTCAGAGGTGAGGAAGCCCCAGCCCATCCATCCTCATGTCCCGTCCCGGAGACAGTGTCTAGGTAGAGCAGGGACTGGGAAAAGGAGGACAGAACCATGGGAAGACCATGTCACCACAAAGCTCACAAAGCTCAGAGGAACTCATTCCCCCTCACCCACAATGCAGCTCTCCCACCACATGCCCAGGGGATGGAGAAGTGCCGTATAGTCATTAGGGTGTCTAGGTAGAAGAACGTCTGAACAGAGAGAAGGAAAATCTCTCCCATTTCAGCCCCATTAGCAGAAGCTTCTGACGATCCTGATCCCACAAACCCTGAACCTTCACCTGGTGAGTAACTGCTGATCTTTGTAGAAGGAGCAGGGCAGGCAGAGGGAACAGCAGGTACAAAACGCATGAGGTAGAGAGAAGATTCACATGCCCACGAGTGTCAAGGGGGCCAGTCCCCGTTTGCTGAGTCCATGGCTTATCATAGGGAAAAAGAAAGAAAAGAGTGGGCAGGGCTCCAATGGGACAGACTGGAGGCACTCTGCTCCTCACTCCTGTCTTTCTTGACCCCAAAATTCCCTGACGGGATCCCCACCATGGCAGCAAGGACAGGAGAAATGAAAGGTAAGTAAGTGCTTCTCCCGTGGGAGGTGGATTAGGTGGCTTCATGCCAGATCAAGTAGACTGGAGAAATGGTCTTGGGTTTTGGGAGCACGTTAGCAGAATGGGCCTTGGTGTCTCTTCTGTAACCTTCTGTCCTTTTTCTCTCAGAGCCTGCTGCTTGGTATCCTTCTGCAGAGAATCAAGTCCGGCTGAGCATGGCTGGCCTCATTCTCTTGGTCCTGGGGATGCTCTTGGCTGAGGCCTGGTACAGCCGGAACATGCCCTTCAATGGAGACAGACAACCTCCAGGAGCTCAGTACATCTGACCATAGAGCAGGGCTGTTCTTGCACTTGTGTGCTAACTCCTGGGGGAGACGTGGGGATGAGATACTTAACACTCTTTAGAATTTAGGACAGGACATGATTTAAACAGAGAGACATGCCTATAAAGCTTATTTACGTATAAGGTAAAGTATAAATTCCTAAGATCGCTGGTATTTGGAGGGGGAAAAATTAGTCTAAGGATAGAAATACTGAATTTTTTTTCAATATCCTTTTTCTTGATTTAATGTTTATCGAAAGCTAATGTAAAATTATGAGCATTTATGCTGCTTTGTTTGTTTCAGGATTGAAGGTACACAGATGTGTGTGATGTTAGCCATTGTTCCTATATTGGGTTTGTTTTGGGGTTTTTTCTGAAAAGGAAACATCTTTTAAAATATGAGACTAAACAACAGACTCAGAGTAGTTTACTCTGACTCCAGTTACATTGGAGTTGATGAAGTCATTCTGGAACTTCTAGCTCCAGTCTACTGAAGTAAATAATCAATGTCCTCAGACTTCAACCAGGTGGATACCGTGCTCTACAGACACATGGAGATACAAAGTTCCATCACTTGCCCTTTGGTCTCACCTCTGCCCCATGATTACACTCGCTAAGAGCTCTCTGCTACTGGCTGCTGTTCCCTTACTAAATTTCCCTTGTTGGGGAGTCATCTCATCTTCTTTGCAACCACTCTATTTTGCTGTTGTGGCACGAAAACTACTGTAGATGACACATGGGCCTGGCTGTGTTCCAATAAAATTTGTTTACAAACACTAAACTGTGAATTTCAAATCATCTTCACGGATCACAAAATACTAATTTTCTTTTGATTTTTTCAATCATTTAAAAATGTAAAAATTGTCCTTAGTCCTGGGGCTGTCAAAATCAGATAGTAGGCTTTCCTTAGTAATATGTTTGATTTCTTTTCTCTTACTAATTTGTTTACTTATTATCAGTTTCTGGTTTGTGATTACCATCAGGTTCCTATATAATATTCTACATATATAGCAATCTATATTGAGTCGATAGTCTGTTTAGTTTGACCTCTTTCTAAAAGCTCTACTCTTTTACACTCTTCCCCCCACATTTTATGTTTTTGCAATCATATCTAATCTCTTATTTTGTGTGTGTCTGTCCATTACCCTCTTATCATTGAAATCCGTAATTTTAGTACTTTTGTCTTTTAACCTTCATATTATTTTCATAGGTGGTTGATCTGCTACCTTTACTGTATTTTTGCCTTTACCAGTGATTTTATTGCCTGTTTTGGGTTTTTTTATATATTTTCTTATCCCTATTTGTGGTCTTCTCTTTCCCACTTAAATAAGTCCCTTCAGCATTTCTTGCAGAACTGGTTTCTTGGTGATAAACTCCTTTAATTTTTGCTTGTCTGGGAAACTCTATCTCTCCTTCCATTCTGAATGACAACCTTGCTGGATAGAGTATTCTTGGTTGTAGGTTTTTTCCTTTCAGCACTTTAAATAAGTCATTCCTGTCCCTTCTAGCCTGTAGGGTTTCAGCTGAGAAGTTCCCCGATAGCCTTATTGGCTTTCCTTTGTATGTCACTTGTTGCCTTTCTCTTGCCACTTTTAGGATTCTCTCTTTATCTTTAATTTTGGGCATTTCGATTATAATGTGTCTTGGTGTGGGCATCTTTGGGTTTATCTTGTTTGGTGCTGTCTGTGCTTCCTGTACCTGAATGACTGTTTCCTTTCTTACGTTAGGAATGTTTTCAGCTATTATTTCTTCAAATAGATTCTCTGTCCCATTGTCTTTCTCTTCTCCTTCTGGGACACCTATAAAACGAATGTTAGTGTGCTTGGTATTGTCCCAGAGTTGCTTTAGATTGTTCTCCTTCTTTTTAATTCTTTTTCCTTTTGCCTGTTCAGCTTGGGTGATTTCCTCTAGTCTTTCCATTCTTCTGTATCATCTACTCTGCTATTGAGTCCCTCTAGTGAATTTTTCATTTCCAGTATTGTATTCTTCATTTCTGATTAGTTCTTTTTTATATTTTCCAATTCTTTGTTGACATTCTCACTGTGTTCATCCAGTCTTCTCCAAATATCAGTGAGCATCCTTATGAGTTTTTGTTTGAACTCTTTGTCAGGTAGATTGCTTATTTTTGTTTCAGTTAGTTCTTTTTCTGGGGTTTTGTCCTGTTCCCTTGCTTGGAAAGTATTCCTTTGCCTCCTAATTTTACTTCTTTCTCTGTGCTTATATCTCTGTATTAGGTGAGTCAGCTATGTCCCCTGTTCTTGGAAAAGTGGCCTTATGTAAGAGACTCTTTTTGAGGCCCAGCAGTGTGCTTCCCTCTCATCACCAGTCCAAATGATCCAGGAGTGACCCCTTTGTAGGCTACTTGTGTCCTTCTGCTGTGGCAGGGTTGCTTTCACTGCAGGTACCCAGAGAGTCTAGTCTTTCCTTCCCTGGCTGGCTGTCAGTAAATCCAGTTTGCGGAGCCCCAGCACCATTGACTACAAGGTCTAATAGCACACTCCTGTTGTGGTTTTCCTCTTAATTGGGTTGGTACCCAGTGTAGCTGGTTGCTAGGCTCAGGGGCTTAGAGTTGCTGTAGGTCTCAGGCCTGCAAGGCTGTTGTCAGCTCTCTTAGGATTGCAACTGAGTGGGGCTGACCCAGAAAGGGGAACACAATTGTTTCAGGCTTCAGAAGACAGGGCTGATCCTCTTTGTAGATATTTGTGAAGCACAGGTCTTCTGCCACTGATAAGCCCCACCTCCCACAGGTCCACACACACTGTCAACACAGCACTGGTCCGTGCACACTTCCCAACTCCCTGGAGCATAGCCAGTCACCCCACTGCAGAGGCCCCCACTTCTCCACCAAAGCACCCCACAGTTCACCTGGTCCTCACACAAGCCCTGCCCCACAGAGGCAGACACACTCACCTGCCTGTAGAGGAGCAAGGCACTCAGTATATGCAGGCTGACAAGTAGCATGAGGTCTTGCTGTTAGGTGGGGCCAGTCCCTAGGGTGGGCTGCCTGCCCTGGCTGAAGTAGGTTAAATCTACACTCTAGTGGGTGTGGCAGACCCAAGGGCTATCAGACCAGTGGAAGAACTTCAATGGTGACTGTCAGCGTCTGTGTCAGCACACATGTACTAGGTCACAACAGTGACCACCACCAATGTCTCAGTCTCCTGAGAGGTCTCACCTCTCACCAAGATGCACCCAGAGCCTACCAGGTGAGTCTCTTTTACCAAAGGACTGTGAAGCTTTCTTTATGATGATTTTAGGTTGCTCTCTGAGGTGGATGAATTTGTGCATGGGCCATTTAAGAGCCAGGTTGTTTCGGCTTTCTTCCGATAGCTTGTCTGGGGGTATTCCCCATTGCAGTTAACAGTCAGGGAAGACAGA
The DNA here is from genome assembly GCF_041296235.1 of Equus asinus. NCBI lineage: Eukaryota > Metazoa > Chordata > Mammalia > Perissodactyla > Equidae > Equus > Equus asinus. Next base: position 38,722,805 of record NC_091815.1, read on the forward strand.
CAGTAGGACACTCATCTCAGTTGTGCTGAGTCTGAAGGATGCTTACAGTGGTGACATGCCCCCACTCAGATCCCCCACTACTCCAGGGAGGGCTGTGTACCTTAGGGTGGCTCCCACTCAGCTGCTGTGAAGCTCTGCAGCTCATGAAGGTGGCTTCTTTTTCTCTCCAGAAGGAATTTCTGCCTAGTCCACCTCAGTCAGGACTATCCCTGGTTGTGCAGGTTCTTTTTATCCAGTTTTCAGTTCTCTCTCCCAAGTGATTTTTCCAAGAATAGTTGTAACCTGGTTGTGTTCATCAGAGGAGGTGAGTTCAGAGTCCACCTATACCACAATCTTGATGAGATCCATATATCAGATTCCACATACGAGTGTGACCATGCAATATTTGCCTGTCTGTGTCTGGCTTACCTCACTTAGTGTAATGTCCTCCAGTTCATCCATGTTCTCACAAATGGTAAGATTTCTTTCTTTTTATGGCTGAATAATATTCCATTGTATGTATATACCACATTTTCTTTATCCATTCATCTGTTGGTGGACATTTAGGTTGCTTCCATGTCTTGGCTACTGTGAATAATGCTGCAGTGAACACAAGTGTGCAGATATCTCTTTGAGATATTGATTTCACTTCCCTTGGATATGTACCCAGAGTTGCTTCTAAACTTAGAGAAAGAAGAGGTAAATTAGCACTTTCAAACACAAAAAGTCATGATTCCCACCAGCTATTTTGCAGGCTTTGAATGGATAAAATAGGGTAAATATGGAAAAAGCCACAGCTCAGTGTGTCTGTGTGTGTGTGTACATGTGGGTATGTAAGAAGTGTTTTCTATTTTTCCATGATCTGCTGGATTATACAACTGGAAGACCTTTGGCCAGAGAATTTCTGGATATGATTACTCAAAATATAGGTGAAAAGCCTTGATTACTGCTGTCAGCTTATCTTTCTGTCTCCCTGAAAAATAAACTGTACTGTGGAATGTTATGTTGGCTAGATCTACTAATTAGCCTAAGCAAATGGGAATTTAATTGAAGCCACATCTTGCCATGTCTCAACTCACTGATTATAAAAAGTGCCCATCACTTTGCTGCTTCTATACACACATACAACAAACACACCCCAAACATATTTCTCCTTCACTCTGTAAAAATCACATCTCTCATCTTCTTTTCAAAACTCACACTTACAACTCAGAAATACTGAAATACAAATCCATTAAGTGTCTTGATGATTAACCTCATCAATAAACAGCTATCAAAAATTAAGAATGCCTGACAAATAATGGAAAGATTTTCATACATTTGTAAGTGAGCTTAGGCTTCTGCAAAACAAGCAAATGCCCAAAAGTAAGCATTGCAGAACAGGTTATGTTAGCCCACGCCTCAGAATCCAATACTACACAGTATTTTAACATGATGACTTAACCTGTGTAATTAAAATGAAGTATTGATTACTAGTGATCAATTTTAAAATGAAAAGTCAATGTTAATAATAATAAAATTACTCAGCAAACTATTGCTTAAAACTATTCTAATAGCCTTCTGTGTGGTTACATCTTTTAATCTTCATAAAATTTATGAAATAGGAAATATTATCATTTCAGTTTTACTGATGTTAAAAGCTAATTCTCAGCGAGTTATAGGATTGCAATTGATTGATCTAGCATTCAAATCAAGAAAGGATGGCATGACAGTCAGTGCCTTGAACTATTAGCTAAGCACAATAACTAGCTAGTTAGCTCACTAAATAACAAAAAACGTAAATTAAAGGTGTACTCATTTGTTCACATGCACTCACATACACATTTTAGTGTTTAGGAAATCAGCTAGAAGTAAATATAATCGCATATTTCTCCATGGAATCATATGTACCATAAGCCAGTGTTAAATTATTTCTTTTAATCATCCTACACCCTAGGGGGTATGTGCACTCTTAACATCCTCATTTAAGAGTGAATAAGTTGAAACTGAAAAGTTAAGCAATACCCCCAAGTTCATGTAACTCATGGTGGCAGGGGAAAGGGGTAGAATTAAAAGACTTCTGTTGGAACAATGAGTTTTCTGGGGTAGACAAAGACTGAGAAGGTGATTGGACATGTAAAAGAGGAATTATGTGGCCAGAACAGAGCACTGGATGAACTGATAAGAGCCACAATCAAAAATAGTTCACCAGAATGTCCAGTGCTATTAAAATCTATGTAAGCCAGGCCATGGGGCTCTGCAAGTGAGCAGATGAATCTCCTGGACAAGGCAAGACTGTCACCCGGGGAGGGAGAAATAAAACCACCCTCTAAACCGCCTGTTTCTAAACAGGCTTTCCAAATGCTACCATGTGTGACAACGTGCATAAACCTCGAGGGCATTATGCCAAGTGAAACAAGCCAGACAGAGAAAGACAAACACTACATGGTATCACTTATATGTGGAATCCAAAAAAGTCAAACTCATAGAAACAGAGAGTAGAATGGTGGTTGTCAGGGCCTGAGGGGTGGGGGAAATGAGAAGCTGTTGGTCAAAGGATACAATCTTCCAGTTATAGGATGAATACATTGTGGGAATCTAATGTACGGCATAGTGACTATAGTTAAAAATATGGCATTATGCACTCAAAAGTTACTAAGACAGTAGATATTAAATGTTCTCACCACAAAGAAAAAATTATAATTATGTGAGTTGATGGAAGTGCTGGCCAACACTATGGTCGTAATCATATTGCAATGTACAAATGTATCAAATCAACAGGTTGTACACCTTAAACTTACACAATGCAATATGTCATCTATATCTCAATCAATCAATAAAAATAAATAAGAAAGAATGAGGTACTGATACATGCCACAACGTGGATGAACCCTGCAAACATTAAGCCAAGTGAAAGGAAGCCAGATGCAAAAGACCACCTATCATGATTCCAAGAAATCTGAAATATGAAATTTCCAAGAAGCTCAACCCTATAGAGACACCAAGTAGATTGCCTGAGCCTGGAGGTAGCAATGGGATAAACTATAAAGTGAAATTTGAGATTTCATTGGGGCCATAGAATGTTCTAAAACCAGATTGCAGTGATGGTTACATAAATTGGTAAATTTACTAAAAATCATTGAAATATGCATGTGCATAGCTTTTTCCTGAAAGTATCCTCTGAATGCCTTCTCAGACTCTACTAGCTGCCTCTGTCATGTTCTAAACAGCAATCAGCTAACTTTTTCTATAAAGGCCAAATACTAAATTGCAAGATCTTTGGTCTCCGTCAAACTACTCAGTTCTCTTGTTTTAGCAAAAAACAACTGTAGATGACACATAAATGAGTGGGAATGGCTGTGTTCCAATAAAATTTTGTATAGGAACACCAAATTTTGAATTTCAGACCATTTTCACGGGTCACAAAATACTTATTTTCTTTTGATTTTTTCAACCATTTAAAAATGTACAAATCATTCTTAGTCCTCAGAGCATATAAAAACCGACAGGGGGCTTAATAACCCAATAATCCAGTCTTATATTCTGTTCCCCAAGAAGCTGAGGCCAAAACAGTGTGAGAGGAAAGAAATGATAAGGAATGTGCCTAGAGATGGTTCTCCTAAGAAATAGTGATTGCTGTGGTCAAGGGTGCTCTTTGTGGCTCTAGAGGATGGAGACAGATAGAAGATGATAGAAAAAGAAATAGATAGATAGATAGATAGATAATGGTTGGATAGATAGATGATGGATGGATGAATAGATAAGAGATGATGATGAAGTTTGATAGATGTATATGAATGAAAAATAGATATAGATGAGAGATATACATCATACAGAAAGCTAGGAAAATAATAGATAAATATACACATGTGTGTAACATATATATAGAAATAGAGAGAGAAAGATAGGTGAGAGATATAAATAATAAATAGGTAGAAAGATGATAGAGAAAGAAAGACATAGGTTAGAAACATGGATGGATAGATAGATAGATAGACAGATAGATAGATAGATAGATAGATAGATAGATAGATAGATAGATAGATAGATAGATAGATAGATATGGATATGGATATTTTTCCCTAGTGTCAGAGAAAGGAAAGCCCTCTCTAACCACTTTTGACCTGTTTGTCTTTTCCTCTGAGTTGGAATCTTCAATGATCTTCTCAGTCCTGGGGAATCCCCTTCTCTTCTCCCACAGACATCTCAAATTACAGCCTCTACACCATGTTTCTCTATGCCCAGGCCATGACTCCAGGACGTAAACACAGGGGCTCTGACTTGTCTGGGCCTAACTGGCCAGGCCATGATGATGAGAATGTTAAGCTTAGAGGGATGCTACTGATACACAACTACCAAAGGGAAATCCTAGTGGAAGTAAGAGCTATTTCTGAACTTGAAGGACTACGTACGATTCTACCATTGTCTACAAAGGCCATAGAAGTAAATAAATTAAGAGCCGTGGATATAGGGAATGTGGACCCCTACCAGGGTCTCTGGCAAGAGGTGGCCAGTGTCAAAGAGACTTTGCCTTGTGAAATTGACTAAACATGGAGGTATTTTAAACAGGGAAAGACAGTCCTTAAATAAACAGTAACACAAGTTTGGCAGCCATTATATGAAGCAGCCAGTCCTCCAGGACCCACCTCTGTCCTGAAGGCATAGAACGTATGAAGTAATACAGTGAGTGAAGATATTTCATCGATACACCACACACACACATGCAAAAATGCAGGCTCATTCAATCCTTCATTATGGCACCAGCCTTCAGTCGGTAACTCAAATAAAAACCTAGGGCCATCCATACTTACTTCTTCCCTTTCCTATCAGCCCCAGAACCAACCACTCATTAAATCTCACAGCTTTTAGATGATATCAGTGGAAGCTTGCACTCCTGATTCACTTAAAATGAGTATTAGATAATACTGTGAAGCATCAAAACCACTGGAGGGCTGGTGAACAGGCCTCCAGCATCAGCTTCCAGTAGCAGTGCCCCAAATCCCTCATAGACCAGGTTTGATGTGGGCCCTGCTGTTTCTACAGACCTGAATGTTATATGACACATGTTATACACAATGCTATACAGACACATGTTATATGGGACCTGCTGGCTGACCCATTGGTGTGAGCCCACAGCCAAACCCACTGTTCCTCCAGCTCCCTCAGCTCCTTCAACTAGGCTGGCACCTGCATTAGCCTTTTTGAAGATCTGTGGTGAAGAGCATCATACACCATTGAGGTTGGAGATGGAGAAAGAGAGATTGGCCCCCAAATTCCCTTGAGGGCTCCAGTGTGCCCTTTAGCTGTCTCACCTCATATCCAGCTTTTCCTCTCAACACTCAAGCTGGCTGACTCTTAGTGACATCAGAATGAACACCAGATGCAATGGCAGTGGCCTTCTACAGACTTCTTTGTCTGGACCACAATCGCCTAAGCTCTAATCTCTGTAATAAAGCCTGTCTTCCATGGCACTCACAGTAGTCCCGAGGCTCCCATGGAATCCTACCTGCAAAAGGTTTAGATTTACAACATGATTACATGCATGACTAAATAACTATTCACTTAAAATACTAATAAGTTTTCTGAAGATTAAATGCAAACCCCCTCTCTGTAATCTACCTATCTAGAAGAAATGAACACTCATAAAAGATTGGCTATAAATTGTTTTAGGTTTTGGGTGATGATAGAATTATGAAGGTATGATAAGGTAAGATTTTAAATCAGCACTACCTGTTCATCCAGGAGAACAGTGGCATGGCTGTGCAGTCAGGCTCAGCCAGTGTGAAAAGTTGAAGAACAAAGGTGAGACTTAAACTAGTATAAGTATCTCTTTTAGGTTCAAAATTAACACCCATGGGGAATCAGTACTGGCTTTATGTTGGGAATAGAGACAGAAGCGGGGCAGGAGGGGAAATAATAATTATGTGACTGCCTCTCCAGCAAACTCTATTTTGGAGAATTTACATACTATGTGATTAGAGCTCTTCAGGAGCTCATTGCCATTCCTCCATTTTGTATATAGCAAATGGAATGCAGAATTAAGAAGGGAGGGCCATGAGTTCACATGATATTTAAGAGCAGTCTTATGATTGGAAATGGTTTCTTTCCTCTTCTATATCCTGTATCTCTCTTATCCCTTGCATCATATTGAAAGATTAAAATGCTTATGTGGTGCTGGGCACAGAAAACAGGGATCAAGTTGGACTAATTGTAGCTTGAAGTTCAGATGATGAACCTCTTCGTGTATCAGATATTTCTGCAAGCCCCACAAAGGAGGAAGTAGGAGGAGAGAGGATGTGCATTGCCTTTGCTCTCCTTGTGAAAGTGGGGCCACACCCACACTTCCTGGAGGTCTTTGTCAATCCAGAGAAGTCTGTTCCTCATAAAAACAGCATCTCTGGGGCCAGCAGGCCAGCTTGGATTCAGGACCATGTCCCTGGTGCTTCCCTCCATGCTCTGTCTTGGAGAGTCTGAGAGAGAAGGGCCCAGCTACAAATACAGGCTCCAGGTGGCAGGTCCATCGGTTCTAGGAGGCTGGGGTGTCTCACCCACTGTTTCCTTCCAGGGATGTGTCTAGGCCAGAGCACTCAGGCGCAGAAGGGTGAGTATTCCTCTTAATACTCCCAAGACCCTACTCCTGGTTTAGGCCAGATATCAGCTCTCTTGACAGCTGCGAAGAGGAGACTCCACATTCCAACCAGTGGCTATGACAGGGGATGAAATGGATGGAGGTCATAAGAAACAAACACACCTGTAAGTCCATACCTGTTTTCTTTCTTCTAGGAAATCTCCCACGACCTCTTCTCATGGCTCTACCAGGATCTACGGTTCCACCTGGGAATCCAGTGATGATCCTGTGCAGAGGGCCTCAGAAGCTGAAGCATATGCGCTATCTAGAGTGAGAAGCCCTGAGCCCTCAGATAGAGAGAAGCAACTGCTGTCTAAGACGTCCAACACTTAGAGTATCTCAGAGATGACGCCATACTGGGCAGGGTTGTACCACTGTTCCTATCAAAGTGTAGGCAGCTGGTCCCAGTTCAGTGACCCCCTGCAACCAGTGATGACTAGTGAGTAGGACACAAGGGCAGCACAACCAGGACTGACCTCTTTGCAGAGGGAAGAACCAGACGTTGCAGATATGAAGCACAGAGGACCAAAACCTCTATCCTTAGAAAGGGTTAGGGATGATGCAGACACAGATTCCTCACAGCAGGACAAGGAGGGGATAGAAACCAGAGCCATGTCTACTCTGGGGGAACAAAAAGGGACAATGCATACATGTGGCCCAGCCCTTTATCTACAAGCTTCCTTCTTTCTCAGGAGCTTATGAGAAACCCTTCCTCTCAAGCATGACTGGTATCATGGTGCCTTCAGGGAAGAATGAGAAGTTGCGGTGTTTCTCAACACTCAAGTTTGATGCATCTATTCTTATGAAGAAAGATGGAGTTCACACCATCCAGAACCAAATCTCCACCTCTGAGGGTGGTGGACACCAGGCTGTGTTCCTCTTGAATCATGTCTCCTCCACACAAACTGGGACCTACAGATGCTATGGTGTCTTCGGTCATTACCCTTATGTGTGGTCTCACCCCAGTGACCGATTGCAGCTTTGGGTCACAGGTGAGGAAGCCCCAGCCCATCAATCCTCATGTCCCATCCTGGAGATGGGTAGTGTCCAGGTAGAGCAGGGACTGGAAAAAGGAGGACAGCATGGTGGGAAGACCATGTCACCACCGTCTTCTTAGACAAGAAGCTCTAAAGAACTCACTCCCCTCACTCCCAAAGCAGCCCTCCTACCACATGCCCAGCACCAGGGAAGGGCAGTATAGTCATTGGGAATCTGGGGAGAACAGAGTCTGAACAGAGAGAAAGAAAATCTCTCCTGTTTCAGCCCCATATGCAGAAGCTTCTGACCATCCTGTTCCCACAAGCCCCAGACCTTCACCTGGTGAGTAACTGATGATCTTTGTAGAAGGAGCAGGGCAGGTAGAGGGAACAGCAGATGCAAAAATCATGAGGTGGAGAGAAGCTTCACATGCCCAAAGAGTGTCAAGGGGCACAGTCCCTGTTTGCTGAGTCCATGGCTTATCACAGGGAAATAGCAAGGAAAGAGCAGGCAGGGCTCCAATGGGGCAACTGGAGGCACCCTGTTCCCCACTGCTGTCTTTCTTGACCCCAGATTCCCTGATGGGATCACCACTGTGGCCACAATCAAAGGAGGAATGAAAGGTAAGTAAGTGCTTGTCCAGTTCGGGGTTTGCTGGGCAGGCTACATGCCAAGCCAGTAGACTGGAGAAATGGGCTCGGGTTTGGGGGTATGTTAGCAGAATGGGCCTTGGTGCCTCTTCTGTAACCTTCTCTCCTTTTTCTCGCAGAACCTGCTGCCTGGCATCTTTCTGCAGAGAATCAAGTCCGGCTGAGCATGGCTGGCCTGATTCTCTTGGTCCTGGGGGTGCTCTTGGCTGAGGCCTGGTACAGCCGGAAGATGCCCTTAAATGGACACAGACAAGCCCCCACCTGAGTGTAATGACAGCACCGATGTCCTTCTATTGGCATCTAATGACTGTGTGGACCCTGGGGGAGCAGCCAGAGGAGATAGTGCCCTGGCCATGTCACCTACTGAGATATCGGAGAAGACTTGTTTCTTGTTGAATCTGTAACAACCTACCCCAGACACTTCGGTTTAAAGCAACACCAATTCATTCTCTTTTCATTCTAGGGAGCAGGAGTCTAAAAAGTGTCTGCAGGCCTGCATTCCTCTTTTAGCGTCTGGTCTGTGTTCCTGCCTTTTCTGTTTCTGGGCTCCGCCTGCATTCCTTGCCTTCTGGATCCCTCCTCCATCTCCAAACCCACCAGTGTAGCATCTTCTCTCCTCTCTGACCTCTGCTTCCTTCCCGCCTTCTTCTCTCTCTTGCTCCCACCCTCCTGCTTCCCTCTTATAAGGACCCTTGTGGTGACATTGGGCCTAAGAAGATAATCCAGGATAATCTCTCAGTTTCCAGAGTCTCGTCTTCCTCACATCACAATGTCCCTTAGCCGTGTCAGGTCCCACTCACAGTTCTGGGAATTAGACGAGCACAACTTGAGGGGGACCATTCAGCCGACCTCCAGTAGCTCAGTACATCTGACCATAGCGCAGGGCTGTGCTTGCACTTGTGCACTAACTCCTGGGGGAGACGTGGGGATTGAATATTTAATACTCTTTAGAATTTAAAACAGGACATGATCTAAATAGAGAGGGAGAGATGCTTAACGAATCCTGCTTCTGTATGTCACAATGTGTAAGTTCCTGACTTATTGTACTTGAGGGGAGAAAACTTGGTCTAGGAATAGAAATGCTGATTTTTTCAATAGCGTCCTTTACTTTTACTTTAAAGGATATACAAAGCAAATGTAAAAGTATGAACGTTTATGTTGGTGTGTTTGTTTCACGATTTAAGTAACACCGATGTTTGTGATGTTAGCCATTGTTCCAGTTTGGGGTTTATTTTTGTTTTTTCTGAAAAGGAACATCTTTTTTTTTTCTGTTTTTTTGAGGAAGATTAGCCCTGAGCTAACTACTGCCAGTCCTCCTCTTTTTGCTGAGGAAGCCTTGCCCTGAGCTAACATCCGTGCCCATCTTCCTCTACTTTATATGTGGGAAGCCTGCCACAGCATGGCGTGCCAAGCTGTGCCATGTCCGCACCCTGGATCCAAACCAGCGAACTCTGGGCCGCCGAGAAGAGGAACGTGCGTACTTAACCACTGCACCACCGGGCCAGCCCCTGAAAAGGAACGTCCTTAAAAGCATGACACTAAAACAACAGACTCAACAGAATGGTTAAATCTGACTCCTGTTATAGTTGAGTGGATGAAATCATTCTGGAACTTCTTAGCTCCAATCTACTGAAGTAAAGAATAAATATCCTCACACTTAAACCAGGTGGACACTGTGCTCTGTAGAGACATGGAGATACTAAGTTCCATCACTTGCCCTTTGGTCTCATCTCTGCCCTGTGATTAGATTCTCGGAGAGCTCTCTGCTACCGGCTGCTGTTCCCTTACTAAATTTCTCTTCTTTGGGAGTCATCTCATCTTCTTTGCAACCACTCAGTTCTGCTGTTGTCACACAAAACTACTTCAGGTGACACATAGCCACAAAGGCATGGCTGTGTTCCAATAAAATTTGTTTACACACACTGAACTTGAATTTCAGATCATCTCCATGGGCCAAAAAATATTAATTTTTTTTATTTTTTCAAGCATTTAAAAATGTAAAAATTGTTCTTACTCTTGGGGCTGTAAAAAACAGACATCAAGTTTTAGAACACAACAATCTAGTCCTATGAATTGTCCTTCAAAAATTGACAGAAAAGAAACACTTAGCTTGAGAGAAAAGAAACAGTAATTACTGTGTCTGGAAATGGTTCTCCTAGGAAATAGCAACTGGTGTGTTCAAGGGCTCCCTATTTCAGAGGATGAAGATAGATAGATAGATAGATAGATAGATAGATAGATAGATTATAGACAGATGATATATAGATATTGATTGATAAATACAAGACAGATAAATAATAGATGATGGATAGATGAGAGACGATGATGGTAAAGTTTAATAAATAGACATAGGTAAGTGATAGATATAGATAAATGAGAGATAAATATGATACAAATATCTAGGTAGATGACGGATAAATAGACAGAAAGACACAGAAAGAGGATAGGTACATAGGTAGATAGATAGATAGATAGATTGATAGACAGATAGATAGACAGATAGATAGACAGACAGATAGAGATAAGGTACACGAAAGATAAAGAGACATAGATAAATAGATATGGATACTTCCCCTGGTGTCAAAGAAAGGGAAGCCCTGTGTAACCACTTCTGACCTGTCAGAAATCAAATATTTCCGATTTTGAAGAACTATATATGAGTCTACCAATGGATCCAAAGTCCAGAGAACCTGATGAATTAAGAGCTGACTATTGGGCCGGCCCGGTGGCGCAGCCATTAAGTTTGCACGTTCCGCTTCAGCAGCCTGGGGTTCCCCAGTTCGGATCTCAGGTGCAGACAAGGCACCACTTGGCAAGCCATGCTGTGGTAGGCGTCCCACGTATAAAGTAGAGGAAGATGGGCACAGATGTGAGCTCAGGGCCAGTCTTCCTCAGCGAAAAGAGGAGGATTGGCAGCAATTAGGTGAGGGTTAATCTTCCTCAAAAAAAAAAAGAGCTGACTAAATAACTTGACGCAATAATCCAAACTACCACTGTTATGGTGAAGATTATAAGTAACTTTCCACCGTATAATGTTCATAAATAAAGACTCAGGAAGGGTTACTATTAAATTATTTCACATTCGTGAAAAAAAGTGCCTCACATAGGTAGAACGAGGGGAAGATTTTAAACCTAAATTACACATTGATCCAGAAGAATGGATGCCATAGCTACTCAGGAAGGTTCAGCCACTGTGATAGTTTGAGAACAAAGCTGTGACAAACCCATGAAAGTACCGTGTTTAGGTGCTTCATCTCGGACAAGATAAGTGCCAACATGGGGCTGGCCCCGTGGCCGAGTGGTTAAGTTCGCGCGCTCCGCTGCAGGCGGCCCAGTGTTTCGTTGGTTCGAATCCTGGGCGCGGACATGGCACTGCTCATCAAACCACGCTGAGGCAGCGTCCCACATGCCACAACTAGAAGGACCCACAACCAAGAATATACAACTATGTACCGGGGGGCTTTGAGGAGAAAAAGGAAAAAATTAAAAAAAAAAAAAAAAAGATAAGTGCCAACAATTGTTGGGACTGTAACAGAGGAAGAGTAAGAACTAATAATTACGCTACCATCTCTCTGGCAGAGCCTCTTCCGGCCACTGGGCACACACTGTGAGTACCGCTTTTCAGAAGCTCATTATCATGGCCCCATGTTGTAAACAAAGAGACGGAAGCTCAGCCTTAAGAAACAAGAGCCATGAGCTCACGTGTCTTTCAGTTCAGTCCTGGCAGTTATTTCGGTCCTGCCATTTGCCTGTGATCTCTCTTACCACTGGCTTTATATAGAAAGTTTAAAAGGCTCATGTGGCATTGGAGACAGAAAGTAGGCATCAGGTTAGACTAATTGTAGATTGAAATTCAGGCGATTAACATCTTCAGCATGTCAGGCATTTCTGCAAGCCCCGCCCAAGAAGGGGAAAGAGGATGTGGATTGTCTTCACCCTAAGGGGAAGAACTAGGCCGTCCCACACTTCCGGGAGGTCTGTGTCGCTTGCAGAGAAGTCTGTTCCTCAGAAGAGCGGGCCGAGTTGGGCACAGGACCATGTCCCTGGTTCTTCCCTCCCTGCTCTGTCTTGGTGAGTCTGGGAGAGAAGGGCCTGGCTACAAATACAGGCTACAGGGGGCAGGTCCAGCGGTTCTAGGAGGCTAAACTGTCTCACCCACTGTTTTCTTCCAGGGTTGTGTCTAGGCCAGAGCACTCAGGCACAGAAGGGTGAGTATTCCTCTAAATACTCTCAAGTCCCTACTCCTGGTTTAGGCCAGATATCAGTTCTCTTGACAGCTGGGAAGATGGGACTCCGCATTTGGGCCAGTGGCTGGAAGAGGAGAGGAGTGGAAGGACGGCATGAGAAACCCACACACCTGTAAGTCCATGCCTGTTCCCTTCCTTCTAGGAAATCTCTCCCCACCTCGTATCACAGCTCTGCCTGGATCCACGGTTGGACCTAAGAGTCCTGTGACCATCCTGTGCCAAGGGCCTGCAGACGCTGAAGAATATGTGATATCTAAAGTGGGAAGCCCTGAGCCCTCAGACAGAGAGAAACAACTGCTGTCTAAGACGATCAACAGCTTCAGTATCGCAGAGATGACACCAGACGGGACAGGGCTGTACCACTGTTCCTATCAGAGTGGAGGCAGCTGGTCCCCGTTCAGTGACCCCCTGCAGCTGGTGATGACCGGTGAGTGGGACACAGAGGCAGCAGAGCCAGGACTGACCTCTTTGCAGAGCGAAGTACTAGACATTGCAGATATCAAGCACAGAGGACCAAAACCTCTATCCCTAGGAAGGAATCAGAGGTGAGGCAGAGACAGACTCCTCAGGGCAGCACAATGAGGTGATAGAAACCAGAGCCACATCTGCTCCCAGGAAACAAGAAGGGACAATGCATGTATGATGCCCAGCCCTCTATCTACAAACTTCCTTTTTTCTCAGGAGCTTATGACAAACCCTCTCTCTCAAGCATGACTGGAACTGTAGTGGCTTCTGGGGAGAATGTGAAGTTACAATGTTTCTCCACACTCAAGTTTGAAGCATTTATTCTTAGCAAAGAAGATGGAGATCGCATCATCCAGAACCAACTTGTCAGCCACCAGGGTGGTAATCACGAGGCTGTCTTCCTTTTGAATCAAGTCTCCTCCACACAAACTGGGACCTACAGATGCTACGGACTCTTTGAACGTGAGCCCTATGTGTGGTCTCACCCCAGTGACCCATTGCATCTTCAGGTCAGAGGTGAGGAAGCCCCAGCCCATCCATCCTCAGGTCCCCTCCTGCAGACTGACAGTGTCCAGGTAGAGCGGGGACTGGGAAAAGGGAGGACAGTGGGGTGGGAAGGCCGTGTGAGAGCCATCTGTTTATACAAAAGCTCGGAGGAACTCACTCCCCCTCACCCCCAATGCTGCTCTCCTACCACATGCCCAAGGGCTGGGAACGGCAGTGTACTCATTGGGAATCTGGCTGGAAGAGACCCTGAGCAAAGAGAAAGAAAACCACTCACGTTTCATCTCCATTCGCAGAAGCTCCTGACTATCCAGACCCCATGAACCCCCAACATTCAACTGGTGAGTAACTGAGTTTAGGTTGAAACTCTAAAATACATCAAGTAGCAGAGACCCTGAGCAGAGAGAAAGAAAACCACCCACATTTCATCTCCATTTGCAGAAGCTCCTGACCATCGAGACCCCATGAACCCCCAACCCAGTTTAGGTGGATAACTGAAAGGAGGAGTTTCCATTTTCTCTTCTCTCAGACTTGGAGTAGAAGGCTTATTTACCAGAAATACAGCCAGATTTTCAAGAGGAGTTCTGATGGCTGGAGGCAGAAAGAGCAAACAGATATAGGGACTGCTCTCCACAAGGATGAGCAGAAGGTTAGAGAGTGTATCGATTGCAAATAAAATCAGTACTATCCATAGATGTCATTCGTCATTGATCCACATTTCCAATATTCCTGAGAGTGTCTAGGATGCTACGGTGTCTTCAGCAATGCCCTCTATGGGTGGCCTCACCCCAGTGACCGATTGCAGCTTCCAGACAGAGGTGAGGAAGCCTCAGCCCCTCCATCCTCATGTCCCCTCCTGGAGACTGGCAGTGTCCAGCTAAAGCATTGATTGGGAAAAGGAGGACAGCACGGTGAGAAGGCCATGTCGCCACCATCTGTTTATACATAAAGCTCAGAGGAACTCACCCCCAAGCACCCACAATGCTGCTATCCTACCACAAGCCCAGGGGCCAGGGAAGGGCCGTGCAGTCTTTATGAGTCCGGTTAGAAGAGAGCCTGAGCAGAGAGAAAGAAAACCACTCCTATTTCAGCCCCGTTTGCAGAATCTTCTGACGATCCCGATCCCACGAACGCCAGACGTTCACCTGATAACTGCTGATCTTTGTAGAAGGAGCAGGGCAGGCACAGGGAAGAGCAGGTGCAAAAGGCATGAGGTAGAGAGAAGCTTCACGTGCCCACAGAGTGTCAAGGGGGACAGTCCCTGTTTGCTGAGTCCATGGCTTATCACAGGGAAATAGCAAGGAAAGAGCAGGCAGGGCTCCAACGGGGCAACTAGACACACCCTGTTCCCAACTCCTGTCTTTCTTGATCACAGAATTCCCTGTCAGGATCACCACCACAGTCTCAATGACAGGAGGAACGAAAGGTAAGAAATGGCTTATCCAGTGAGGGGTTTGCTGGGCAGGCTACATGCCAGAGCCAGTAGACTGGAGAAATGGGCTCGGGTTTTGGAGTATGTTAGCAGAATGGGCCTTGATGCCTCTTCTGTACCCTTCTGTCCTTTTTCTCGCAGAGCCTGCTGCTTGGCATCTTTCTGCAGAGAATCAAGTCCGGCTGAGCATGGCTGGCCTGATTCTCTTGGTCCTGGGGGTGCTCTTGGCTGAGGCCTGGTACAGCCGGAAGATGCCCTTAAATGGACACAGACAAGCCCCCACCTGAGTGTAATGACAGCACCGATGTCCTTCTATTGGCATCTAAGTACTGTGTCAACCCTGGGGGAGCAGCCAGAGGAGATAGTGCCCTGGCCATGTCATCTACTGAGATAATGGAGAAGATTCGTTTCCTGTTGAAGCTGTAACAACCTACCCCAGACACTTCAGTTTAAAACAACACCAATTCATTTTCTTTTCGTTCTAGAGAGCAGGAGTCTAAAAAGTGTCTGCAGGCCTGCGTTCCTCTTTTAGGTTGTGGTCTGTGTTCCTGCCTTTTCCAGTTTCTGGGCTCCGCCTGCATTCCTTGCCTTCTGGATCCCTCCTCCATCTCCAAACCCACCAGTGTAGCATCTTCTCTCCTCTCTGACCTCTGCTTCCTTCCCGCCTTCTTCTCTCTCTTGCTCCCACCCTCCTGCTTCCCTCTTATAAGGACTCTTATGATGACATTGGGCCTAAGAAGATAATCCAGGATAATCTCTCAGTTTCCAGATTCTCATCTTCCTCACCTCACAATGTCCCTTTGCTGTGGCAGGTCCCACTCACAGTTCTGGGAATTAGACGAGCACAACTTGAGGGGGACCATTCAGCCGACGTCCAGCAGCTCAGTACATCTGACCATAGCGCAGGGCTGTGCTTGCACTTGTGCACTAACTCCTGGGGGAGACGTGGGGATTGAATATTTAATATTCTTTAGAATTTGAGACAGGACATGATCTAAATAGAGAGAGAGAGATGCTTAACGAATCCTGGTTCTGTATGTCTGAATGTGTAAGTTCCGGAGTTATTGCACTTGAGGGGAGAAAACTTGGTCTAGGAATAGAAATGCTGATTTTTTTCAATAGCGTCCTTTACTTTTACTTTAAAGGATATACAAAGCAAATGTAAAAGTATGAACGTTTATGTTGGTGTGTTTGTTTCACGATTCAAGTAACACCGATGTTTGTGATGTTAGCCGTTGTTCCAGTTTGGGGTTTATTTTTGTTTTTTCTGAAAAGGAACACCTTTAAGAGAATGGCACTAAAACAACAGACTCACAGAATGGTCAGATCAGACTCCTGTTACAGCTGAGTTGATGAAATCAATCTGGAACTTCTTAGCTCCAACCTACTGAAGTAAATCACAAATATCCTCAGAGTTTAACAAGAAGGATACTCCGTTCTGTAGACACAGGTAGATTCTAAGGTCCACCACTTGTTCTTTGTTCTCCTCTCTGTCCCATGATGACACTCTCTAAGAGCTCTCTAACACTGGCTGCTGTCACCTCACCAAATTTCCCTTCTTCTGGCTAATTCCTACACTTTTTCTCAGTGTTAGCACATGCATAACTTTTTCTTGGATGTTTTATCTGAACGCCTGCTCAGACTCTTCCTGCCATCACTGTCATGTTCTAAATGACAGCTTTTTCTACGAGACAAATAGTAAATATATTGGGCTTTGTCAGTCTTCTGATCTTCTTCACGACCACTCAATTCTGCTGTTGTCGCACAAAAGCTACTGTAGGTGACACAGAGCCACACGAACCTGGCTGGGTTCCAATAAAATTTGTTTACAAACACTAAATTGTGAATTTCAAATCATCTTCATTGAATCACAAAATATTAAATTTTTTTTATTTTTTTCCATCCTTTAAAAATGTAAAAATTGTTCTTAGTCCTCAGACTGTAAAAAATAGACAGCAGGTTTTAGAACACAACAATCCAGTCCTATGAGATATCCTTTAAAAATGAGTCCAAATAGGGGCTGGCCCCGTGGCCGAGTGGTTAAGTTCGCGCGCTCCGCTGCAGGCGGCCCAGTGTTTCCTTGGTTCGAATCCTGGGCGCGGACATGGCACTGCTCATCAGACCACGCTGAGGCAGCGTCCCACATGCCACAGCTAGAAAGACCCACAATGAAATATACAACTATGTACCGGGGGGCTTTGGGGAGAAAAAGGAGAAAAATAAAAAATCTTTAAAAAAAAAAAATGAGTCCAAATAGTTTGAGAGCAAAGAAACAGTAATTAATGTGACTGGAAATGGTTCTCCTGGGAAATAGTGACTGCTATGTTCTTGACTCTTTTAATGGTTCAGTGGCAGAGACAGATAGACCATAGGCAGATAGATCATAGATAGATAGATCATAGACAGATGAGACATAGGTATTGATAGGGCAATAAAAGACACATAAATGATAGATGATGTATGGATGAGAGACGATGATGGTAAAGTTTAATAGATAGATGTAGGTAATGATAAATAAATAGGGATAAATGAGAGATATACATGATGGAAATATGTAGGGGGATGATGGATAAATAGAAAGACAGAGAGAAATGAGAGAGAGAGAGAGAGATGAGAGAGATGATAGATAGAGAGTCAGATAGACAGATATGGATACTTCCCCTGGTGTCAAAGAGAGGAAAGCCCTGTGTAACCACTTTTGACCTGTCGGCCTCTTCCTCTGAGTTGGAACCTTCCATTATCTTCTCAGTCCTGGAGAAACCCCTTCTCCTCAGCCACCAACACCTCCAATCACAAACTCCACATCACGTTTCTCTATGACCAGGCCGTGACCCAAGGCTACAGACATAGGGATCTGATTTGTCTGAGCCTAATTGACTGGGCTGTGAAGACGCTGGTAATGCCCAACAACCAAACAGAAATTTGAGCAGAAGCAGGAGATATTTGTGATTTTGCAGAACTATATATGATTCTACAAATGGACCTAAGGTCCAAGAATCTGATGAATTAAGCGGTGACTAAATAACTTGGTGGAATAATCCAACCCACCACCATTTTGTTGAAGATTATAAGTAACCTTCCCCCATGTGATCTTCGTAAATGAAAACTCAGTGAGGGTTACTATTAAATTATTTCAGATTTATGGAGAAGAATGCCTCATGTCAACAGAATGAGGGGAAGATTTTTTTTTTCTTTTTTGTGGAAGATTAGCCCTGAGCTAACATCTGCTAACAATCCCGTCTTTTTGCTGAGGAAGACTGGTCCTGGGCTCACATCCGTGCCCATCTTCCTCTACTTTATATGTGGGATGCCTGCCACAGCATGGCTTGACAATTGGCACCATGTCCACACCCGGGATCCGAACCGGTGAACCCCGGGCCGCAAAAGAGGAACATGCCCACTTAACAACTGTGCCACCGGGCTGCCCCCGAGGGGAAGATTTTAAATCTAAATTACATATGGATCCAGAAGAATGGACAGAATAGCTGCTCAGTAAGGTTCAGCCAATGTGATTGCTTGAGAACAAAGCTGTGACAAAATGCAATGAAAGTAACTTCTCTAGGTTCACCATTTTCCCCATGGACAGGATCGATGCCAACAACGTGTTGGGACTATCGACGGACGAAGAGGAAGAACTAATAATTACGCTACTGCCTCTCTAGCAGAGCCTGTTCTGGACAACGTGCTCACGCTGTGAGGACAGCTTTTCAGAAGTTCGTTATCGTTGCCCCTGCTGTACACAAAGAGATATAATCTCAGTGTTACAGAGCGAGAGCTATGAGCTCACGCGGTCTTTCAGAGCAGTCCTGGCAGTTATTTCGGTCCTGCTCCTTGCCTGTGATTTCTCTTACCTCTGGCTTTATATACAAACTTTAAAAGGCTCATGCGGCATTGGGACAGGAAGTAGGGATCAGGTTGGACTGATTGTAGATGGAAGTTCAGGTGATGAACGTCTTCATGATGTCAGGCACTTCGGCAAGCCCCACCCAGGAGGAGGAAAGAGGATGTGGATTGCCTTCACTCTAAGGTTGAGAACTACGCCATCCCACACTTCCTGGAGGTCTGTGTCACTTGCAGAGAAGCCTGTTCCTGATCAGAGCAGCACTGCTGGGGCCAGCAGGCCGACTTGGGCACAGGACCATGTCCGTGGTGCTTCCCTCCCTGCTCTGTCTTGGTGAGTCTGAGAGAGAAGGGCCCAGCTACAAATACAGGCTACAGGGGGGCAGGTCCAGCGGTTCTAGGAGGCTAAACTGTCTCACCCGCTGTTTTCTTCCAGGGTTGTGTCTAGGCCAGAGCACTCAGGCACAGAAGGGTGAGTATTCCTCTAAATACTCTCAAGTCCCTACTCCTGGTTTAGGCCAGATATCAGTTCTCTTGACAGCTGGGAAGATGGGACTCCGCATTTGGGCCAGTGGCTGGAAGAGGAGAGGAGTGGAAGGACGGCATGAGAAACCCACACACCTGTAAGTCCATGCCTGTTCCCTTCCTTCTAGGAAATCTCTCCCCACCTCGTATCACAGCTCTGCCTGGATCCACGGTTGGACCTAAGAATCCTGTGAACATCCTGTGCCAAGGGCCTGCAGATGCTGAAGAATATGTGATATCTAAAGTGGGAAGCCCTGAGCCCTTGGACAGAGAGAAACAACTGCTGTCTAAGATGATCAACATCTTCAGTATCGCAGAGATGACACCAGACGGGACAGGGCTGTACCACTGTTCCTATCAGAGTGGAGGCAGCTGGTCCCCGTTCAGTGACCCCCTGCAGCTGGTGATGACCGGTGAGTGGGACACAGAGGCAGCAGAGCCAGGACTGACCTCTTTGCAGAGCGAAGTACTAGACATTGCAGATATCAAGCACAGAGGACCAAAACCTCTATCCCTAGGAAGGAATCAGAGGTGAGGCAGAGACAGACTCCTCAGGGCAGCACAATGAGGTGATAGAAACCAGAGCCATGTCTGCTCCCGGGAAACAAAAAGTGACAATGCAGGTGTCCCTCCCTCTGTCACCAAACTTCCTTCTTCCTCAGGTGCTTATGACAAACCGTCCCTATCAAGCATGACGAGAAATGTGGTGGCTTCTGGGGAGAATGTGAAGTTGCAATGTTTCTCCACACTCAAGTTTGAAGCATTTATTCTTAGCAAAGAAGATGGAGATCGCATCATCCAGAACCAACTCGTCAGCCACCAGGGTGGTAATCATGAGGCTGTCTTCCTTTTGAATCAAGTCTCCTCCACACAAACTGGGACCTACAGATGCTACGGACTCTTTGAACGTGAGCCCTATGTGTGGTCTCACCCCAGTGACCCATTGCATCTTCAGGTCAGAGGTGAGGAAGCCCCAGCCCATCCATCCTCAGGTCCCCTCCTGCAGACTGACAGTGTCCAGGTAGAGCGGGGACTGGGAAAGGGGAGGACAGTGGGGTGGGAAGGCCGTGTGAGAGCCATCTGTTTATACCAAAGCTCGGAGGAACTCACTCCCCCTCACCCCCAATGCTGCTCTCCTACCACATGCCCATGGGCTGGGAACGGCAGTGTACTCATTGGGAATCTGGCTGGAAGAGACCCTGAGCAGAGAGAAAGAAAACCACTCACATTTCATCTCCATTCGCAGAAGCTCCTGACTATCCAGACCCCATGAATCCCCAACATTCAGCTGGTGAGTAACTGAGTTTAGGTTGAAACTTTAAAAAACATTCAAGTGGAGGAGAGCCTGAGCAGAGAGAAAGAAAACCACTCACATTTCATCTCCATTCGCAGAAGCTCCTGACTATCCAAACCCCGTGAATCCCCAACATTCAGCTGGTGAGTAACTGAGTTTAGCTTGAAACTTTAAAAAACATTCAAGTGGAGGAGAGCCTGAGCAGAGAGAAAGAAAACCACTCACATTTCATCCCCATTTACAGAAGCTCCTGGCCTTCGAGGCCCCATGAATCCCCGACATTCAAAAGGTGAGTGACCAAGTTTAGGTGGAAAACTGTAAAATACATTCAAGTAGAAGAGAGCCTGAGCAGAGAGAAAGAAAACCACTCACGTTTCATCTCCATATGCAGAAGCTCCTGACCGTGGAGACCCCATGAACACCCGAAATTCAACTGGTGAGTAACTGAGTTTAGGTTGAAAACTTTAAAAAACATCCAAATAGAAGAGAGCCTGAGCAAAGAGAAAGAAAACCACCCACATTTCATCTCTATTTGCAGGATCTCCTGACCGTGGAGACCCCACGAACCCCCAAAATTCAACTGGGGAGTAACTGAGTTTAGGCAGAAAACTGAAAGGAAGAGTTTCCATTTTCTCTTCTCTCAGACTTGGAGTAGAAGGCTATTCACCAGAAATACAGCCAGCTTTTCAAGAGGAGTTCTGATGGCTGGAGGCAGAGACAGCAAACAGATATAGGGGCTGCACTCCACAAGGATGAGCAGAAGGTTAGAGAGTGTATGGATTGCAAATAAAATCAGTACTATCCATAGATGTCATTCGTCATTGATCCACATTTCCAATATTCCTGAGAGCGTCCAGGATTCACAGCCCCTTACCTATTTGCCCTACTCCCAGAAGGGCAAATACTCATAGTATCAGCTCAGGATAATTGCTCTAGTGGGCTCTAGACTCAACTGGGTTCTCTGGAGGCTTCATCCCTATACGGGGCTGATGACACTAAAATTATGAAACTGTTTCTACAACTAATTCACTGTGTCCCCCTCAGTAAGTCTTTTCCCTCTGCTGAGCATCATTTTCCCCACAGATATAGAAGCAAATTCTGTACATGACTAAGGACTGTTGAGACAAGACTTTTTGTGGTGCGGCCGCTCTCACTCCCTGCCTATATGCTCAGAAGAATTTAATATGAACTTACTTCCAATCCCAAGTCACTTCTCTATCGGTGTCTGTGATGTGGGTGCATTGGGGGACCATTCACAGAGAAATAGACACATGAGGAGTTTCCAAGATCAAGGGCAAGAGGAGAAGTTTCAACTTGGATTTGTTGCTTTAGAGTTGGCCGTGCTTCATTCTGGGGGAAATGTGCAATGGGAAGTTAGCTTTATAAATCTTGAGCCAGAAGGATGAAGGACTGGAGACACAAGTGTGGAATTGCTGAGCATGAAGATCACAAAGCAAGTAGATAAAATAATCCAGGCACTGTGGGTAGTGGGAGAAGAGAATCCTAAAGGAAAAGACAAATACGCTCGCAAACAAAATCTATTGGGGTCAAAATACCTAAGAGATTGACAGAACAGAGATTGGTAGACTATGGTCTGAGGGCTAAATCCAGCTCGGTGCTCGTTTGGTTAAAAAAAAGAAAAAGCTTTATTGGAATCTAGCCAACACATAAAGAATTCTTTATGTCTTGTCTGTGGCTGCTTTTTCAAAGTGCAAATGCATACTTTTTCCATACAAATTTCGATATAACTGCTGAATTCTTAATTCTTGAAATGAGCTCTCCCCTCAGCTTTGCTATCATCACACTCTGTATTTCTCTGCTGGCTCTTTCCTGAGCTGTTCTTCCTCTACTTCAGGGGTGGGCAAATATTTTCCATAATCGGCCACATAGTAGATGTTTTGGGCTTTGTGGGCATCTGGTCTCCCCAGCTACTCAACTCTGACTTTGTAGCACCAAAGCCACCACAGATAATATACAAAAGCCAGGGAGCAAGGTCATGTTCCCACGAAACGGTACGAACGGTCACTGAAGTTTGGATTTCAGATAGCTTTCACGTGTTGCAAAATATTGTTCCTCTTTCGATTTGTGTCAACAGTTTAAAAATGTAAAATCTATTCTGAGCTCATGGGCCACACAGTAACAGCGATGTGCCAGGTTTGATCTGCGTCACGTGCTGATCTCTATATTGACACAAATTTCCGTTTCCAAGTGCTTCCTCATCTATGACTGTGAGGTGGTCAAAGCTCATTCCTCTTTTCCAAGAAATGGGGTCAACAGTTCTGTGCTTTGAGACTGTGATGGGATCTGAGACGGCACCCAGAAACTGTGCCTTGTGTGAAGGTACCTTATAAAGGGCAGCTGCTCCAAAGCTATTGTCTCTTTTGTAGCCTCACCTGACAACCAAAACTCCTGGGAGAAATACCAGAACATTCTGATTGGAGTCCCAGTGGCCATTACTCTCCTGCTCCTTCTCCTCCTCCTCCTATTCATCTTCCACCGTTGCAAGGCCAAAAACAGTATGTTCTTGAAAGGGGGAGGGGAGCCCACACAGAGATCCTGGTGGTGCAAATTGTACAGAAGAAATGGGGAGGGGAGTTTGCTGGGGGCAGGGGAGGCGGTTGAAGGAGTCCAGAGGCAAGGAGGTGTGGGCTGTTTTGTTGCCTCCTGCTGTGATTACCATCACTTCTAGCAACCCGGCTCCCATCTGGGAAACCAGAACAGAGAGCTGGGGGAATCCACTACAGCCCTCTCTGAAAACATGACCACCTCCATCTTAGTGCATTCTGGCAGCTATAATAGAATACCGTAGACTGGGAGGCTCAAACAACATTCATTTCTCACAGTTCTGGAGGCTGGGAGGTCCAAGATGAAGGTGCTGACAATTCGGTTCCTGGTGAGAGTTCGATTGCAGATGGCCACCGTCTTGCTGTGTCTTCACACAGTGGAGAGACAGGCATCTAGACCTCTGGCCTCTTCTTAGAAGGACTCGAATCCCAGCATGAGAATTTCACCCTCATGATGTCATCCAAACTGAATTAACTCCCAAAGGCACCACCTCCAAATACCATCACATTGGGAGTCAGGGTTTCAGCAGATGAATTTTGAGGGGACACAAATATGCAGTCCGTGACAATCTCCTCTTCCCTCTAGATGCTGCTAGGAAAGAGAGACAGCTCAAGGATGGACCAATGGATGGACAAGTAAGAGTTTCTTCCTCTACGCTGCCCCCAGAAATCCCCCATGTCACACCCGCTTTTCATATTCTCCCTTTCTTCCTCAGGCCTCTGAAGCTGTAGACCCTCAGGAGGTCACCTATTCCCAGGTGACCTGCAGTGTCCCCACACAGGGGACAGCTGCCACACCCTCGTTGCCCAAACAGACCCAGACTAGCGAGTATGCAATACTTGCCCTAAAATAAGCCACACACTGGTGCCAGCATTTCATGGGCAATAGGACTTACAGCTGCCCATTGGAAGGTCCCTCCTCTGGAATCGCTGATGCTAAATCTGAGGCCATCAGCCCGGTTGAGGGGACCCCTCTCACTCAGAAGTCCTGCCACCCCCTCTGAATCTAGAGACCTCAAGATTATCACCCAATCAGTTCCAGAATCTCTACTATCATTGCCCAGCAATTCCTCAACCCTCCAAAGTTATCAAAAGAATGACGCAGTAACTTTTCATAAGTTTTCATTATTCATCGATTAAACACATATACTTAAATCCTCTTGAGTGTGAGGTTTTGTGTTACAACCTAGACGCATGGAAAAGATCCTAAAACCATCCCACTTGCCAAAGAGTTTCTTGTGTAGTGTAGAGGTCAACAAATTATGGCCCAAGGGCCAAATCTAGCAAGTGACCTGTTTTGGTACAGCCCATATATTTTACATTTTTATATTTTTTCCCTTTTTTTGCTTCATTTTAATGGTAAAGTGTACATAACATAAAATTTACCATCTTAATCATTTCTCAGTGTAAAGTTCAGTGGAATAAAGTACGCTCACACTGTTGTACAGCCATCACTACATTTTATATGGTTGAAAAAATCAAAAGAAGAATACTATTTTAACAGTTTTATTGAGGTTGATTGATACACAAAGAACTGCACATATTTAATGTGTGCAATTTGATGAGTTTGGACACATGCAAACACCTGTGGTACCATCACCACAATCAAGCTAATAGGCATAGCCATATTCATGAAGACCAAAGGACCCCAAATAGGATGGAAGTATATGAAAAAAGAATAATATTTTCCAACTTGTAAAAATTATACAAAAACTTAAATTTCAGTGTCTATAAGTAAAGGTTTATTGGCACAGAGTCATGCACTTTCATTTGCACATTACATATTACCTGTGGTTGCTTTCACACTGTAATGGCAGAGTTAAAGAGATGCAACAGAGAACAGGTGACTCTCAAAGCCTAAGATATTTACTATTCCACACTTGACAGAAAACATTTGCCTACACCTGGTCTAGTGTAATGGTTCCCAAACTTTAGTTTGGATGAGAATTGTTGGGGAAGGAGATAGAGAAGGAGAGTTGAAGATTGATTCTATGGCTCGGGAAAAGTATAAAATCCCACTGTTTCAAATTCAGACAATTAAGAGACAACAACTTAAGAGATATGGCTCGAGTACTGTGATTTTCAATCTTGGTTGCATATTTAAATCAACTAAAGAATCTTTAAATCCTGGAAACAAAGATTTCCACCTTCCACCATTTTGATTAGATAAGAATCTCTTGCAGGCAGTAAAATTTCTTAAGGTTTCCCAGGTTATTCTAACGTGCAGCCAAGGTTGAGAACCAGTGATATAGTGCAGAAGTCAGCAAACTTCATATGTAAATGAATGGTTGGAGCGACTATGTTCCAGTAAAACTCTATTTACAGAAACAAGACACTGACCCTCAGCCTGCAGTTTTGGTGAACTTTACACCAGACCAGAGATTGGCAAACCACCCTTCATGGGCCAAATTTGGCCCATCACCTGTCTTTGTAAATAAACCTTTATTAGAACACTGCCACGCTCATTTACATATTGCCCGTGGCTACTTTTGCACTACCATGGCAAAGCTGAGTCTCTGAGATAGGAATTAGCGTTCACAAAGCCTGAAATATTTACTATCTGGCCCTTTACAGAAAACATTGCCAACGCCTGGTCTAGCAGGTGAAGAAAGTTAGGTAGAATATTCTGTAACAATGCAGTTGGTCAAGTTATCTGGAGGTGATAACCAATGGGGTGTTAACCAGTGGGAGTTAACAGGATGGGGAGAAATCAACCACAGAGGCGATAGCAAAGGACCCAGATAGCAAAGGACCCACGTCTATAAGATGCAATTCCAGAGTTCAAAACAGTATTATTAACTATAGTCGTCATCATGTACACCTTAAACATACACAATTTTTATTTAAAAAATAAAATTAAAAAGCCTACCATCACTTTTGATAAAGAGACGCTGTAAATAAGTATTACCTCATGTGTTAGGAACCACGAACCTTTAGCTTGGATTGAGCACCAAGTGGAGGAAAAATGTGAAAAGAGATAAGACAGTTGGGAATCAGCTGAGGCCAGATTTAAACAAGTCTTGAAAATCACATTAAGTCTGGATTTTATGGAAAAGGGATTGAGAATCAAGGAGGAGTTTTGAATGGAGCAGGGACAGGATCAAAACTATGTTTGAGAAAGATCTTCCTGGAGGCCACCGTGGAGATTGGACTACAAGGGAGGAGACTGAAGACAAGAGTCCATCATAAGACTGGCAAAAGAATCTACATTACAGAAGGTCAGGTCTGAGCCTAATAAGGTCATTGGTGTGGAAAGCAGGAGCAGATTTTAGAGCTGCACAGAAGGTAGCAACGCAGAGTCTGCGGTGCCTGACTCGCTTCTGTGGTTGAGTCAGAGGAAGAAGTTGGCGGAAGCGTCAGTTGGTGCAGAATTTCTAGAGGGCAGTTTGCAACATGTCTCAAAATATCAGATGTGGGTTACGTTTGACTCAACAAACCCATTCCAGAAACTTGACATCAAGAGATGGTTACACAATGCGGAACTCCTTTTCTCAGGAATTCTCAGTTCAGTGTTCTTTAAATAGCCGCACAAACACACACACACACAAACACAGGCACACACATGTGCACATAAACACACAAACACAAAAAATATATAAAAGTAAACTGTGAGAATGATAAAGACAATTATGTACATGACCAAATGGAAAACTATTCAGTCATTTATATCAGGCATATTTATGTATTTATATATTTATATAATATTTAATAAACTATATATTATACATGTTAAATATATTAACATTGTAATATGTAATATAATTATGCAGATATATTTATATGTGCATATTTATATATTTATATATGTATAACATATTAGACGTAATATATATACTGTTATCTATTATACTATATGCGTGATTTAAATGACTGAATGGTTTTCTACTTGGTCATGTACATAATTATATATATATAATTCATGTTCATTTACATTAGAGACAGAGAGAAAGGAGTGAAAATGTTCAAGATATAATTTTAAGGGGAAACAACAGGATGCAGATGAGCATGTTCAATGATTACTTCTGGATGGCAGGAAAGGACATGTTTACTTTGTTCTTAATACTAACCTCTGTCTTTTGAATCAGGAGGATGTAATATTTCTATAAAAATAAATCTACTTTAAAATATTCATTGCCTCATTTTTGCATGTCTATGAAAATTTACATAAGAACCCGAAAAACATTTTTTTGAAGGATGGCTAATTCTCAGTCTATAAGAGCTAAAATATTTAGTCATTAAAATGATTACTATGTATAACATTACTAATATGGCTTCCCTGGCACCTGTGTGGAACGGCCTCTGCTCTCAGTGTTTCAGAGTGTGCACAGGAAGAAGATCACATATTTCCTCTTCTAGATTTAAGGTAAAGGGAATGCCCACTTCACAAAAGTATGTTTCGGACATAGAACATTTGGGGTTCTATGTAAAGAAAGCTCTTCTTCCAGGAAAATTAAAGTTTGCCAACCCAAACCCAGTTATAATATCTTTCAGTGGGTTGCCACTCTGGTTTCATGTGAGGGATATAAGCTTTGAACACTGGACGAGCCATCTCAATTTCCCTTGTAAACCACACACTCCTAGGGTAAGGAGCATCTTTACTCTCAAGAGCAAATATTGTCATGTGTGATCCATGTACCGATTTCTTTTAACAGAAAGCATTTTCCCAAGACTCCCAGTGTGGACGAATGTTGCTTCCCAGTCCTTGGGTATAAGGCAGTCAACCAGATGACCCCAACATACCTACTGCATAGATGATGTGTTGTGTCATTACCAACATGAAAACATAAATAAAAATGTCTTTGAAGTTGAAGATTCCTGAGTTTATGAAACACTGACCTGAAAGCAGAGCCTTTGAACATTTCCTCTCAAATTCATTCTTTGTTCCCCTTGTTCTGTTGAGGATACCCCAGTCATCCCAGGCCAATATATCTTTCTCCTAACATCCCTGAGTAAATAAGAGTAAACTTGTCTGCTTTCCTTCTCTTTAGTTTACTTACTTTTCTTTCAGCAGGATGTTTGCCAACATCTCATCTCCTCTGAGGCATGTGGCAAAATGTTTATCTTCAAACGGAAATTGATAACAGTTCCTTTCTTCCACATACTGTTTAAATCCATTACAAGTGGTAAGTCATTGAAAATAGTCTAGTCCTGTGAGGCAGGTGCTATTCTCATTCCCATCTTACAAATAAAGAAACTGAGGCACAGAGGTTAGGAACTTGACCAAGTTTGCACAGCCTAGAAAGGTTTGGAGGGATGACCAACCTTCTCTGAGTACCGTGACCTGAACAGCAGCTCTTGGTGGGTTGATTCTCAGGTCTGAGGGCTCATGGCTCATCTCCCTCTTACTGGGGGACTCCATATCAAGAGTCTCAAAGAAACAGCCCCATGCCAGGAGACCAGCCCTTTGCATCCCTTGACTCTCCTCCCTTTTAAAGCCAAAGAGCACTTTCCTGTCCTTGGGTCTAGACTTAACCCATATGGTAGCCCCGAGCGACATCTGGCTATCAAATACCAGAAATTTGGCTAATCTAAATGAAATGTGAAATACAGACCAGATTTTTGTAAGTGTGAAGTACAGACCAGATTTTGAGCCTTAGTACGAAACGTTGAATGTAAAATATCTGAATTATTTTTATATTGACTACATGTTGAAATATCTTAGATATATTGGATTCAATATATTGTAAAAATTAATTTTACTTTGTTCTTTTTACTTGTTTAATGTACCTATGAGAAAATTTAGAATTACATATGTGACTTATAGTACATGCTTATTGTATTATTTTACTGTATTCAATTTATTGTATAGTATACTGTGTTGGTCTAAAGACTCTTCAAGTTTGAGCATCCGAAGAGGAGGGAAAGAGATGTGGACATAGATATATTGGTTCTAAAACAGGGAAACTTCAAAATCCAAAATTTTGAAGTGTTACTTATATATCTACAAAAGTTAATATTGTCAGTGTAAAACTGATGAACGTGGCTCCAGATGTACCTCTTGTATTTAATGCATCACTTGTATTTAACATGAAATGTGGATGGATTTTAACGTACCTGGTATGACATGAGGCAGTAGCTAATCACAGCTGAAGGTTCTAAGCAGTGGTTCCCAAGCTTGGCTGCAATTACAATCATCTGGGAATCTTTAAAGAACCCCAGCGCCTGGGCAGCCCCAATCTGACCTATAAATCAGAATCTCTGAGCATTGATACTTTGGAATGATGCCAGAGGTAGATGAGCCAAGGTTGAGAACAGCTAGTCTAGGAAGAACACGACACTCAGGTTGAGGAAACGGTCTCCACCTGTTAGTCATCATGGTGGATGCAGGAATTTCTCAGCAATGGGATTGGGTCCCAAGGGCCAATCACAGAGCTTGGGAAGAAGGGGAAACTCTTTTATAGGAGGCTTTCTATACCTATGGCACACACCGTCAGGGAGCAGGTCCTGGTGCTGGAGAGGTGAGTAACATCCCTGCTTCTTTACTTCATTTATCTATTTCTTCATTCAATTGTTAAATCTCTGGAATGAGAATTCCTTCTCTCTTTCTTGGAATGTTT
Organism: Equus asinus; assembly: GCF_041296235.1. Lineage (NCBI taxonomy): Eukaryota > Metazoa > Chordata > Mammalia > Perissodactyla > Equidae > Equus > Equus asinus. The sequence goes on from NC_091815.1 coordinate 38,752,447, forward strand.
GGGTGTCATGCCTTCAAAGGGTTACCGAGGTTTCAAGTTAACCTCCCCTCTGTGCAAATGTGGAAACAATCTTGGAAGGGAGCCTCCGCAGATGACTCCTTCCCTAACTTTGAACAGCTTTTTTTTCTCTCGCTGAACCTCAGCTTCCTAAGGTCACTGAAACATGAACGTAAATTGGATTAACTTTGCCCAAATAGAACAACATAGAATAACATGTTTTGTGTGTAAACATCTCACGCTATCAAGGGTGAAGGGACCCTTGCTAGTCAATGGGTTAATGTGTTGCCGTGTGTGGCTGGTATCCAGTCTCTCATTTTTCCTGAAGCTGGTGTCTCATCTCCTGTTTCTCTTTTTAGCCAAGTTCCTAGAAGTAGCATTCTAGGCCCATGCCTCCAACTCAAGACATCTCAGGCATGTTTCTATCCTCTGCAATCTAGCTTCTAAATACAAAGGATATTTTTTGGTCTTTCTCTGACAGTTCTCCATAATGTAGCTGAATCATTGTTCTATTAAATATGTCCTCATACAAATAAAATATATGCTAATTAAAGACAGAAAGCTCAAGACTAGTAATAAGAATCTTCCACTGCATTGCAATGTAAATGCAATCACAGAACTTTTGGATGTTTATATACTATTTCCATGTAAGATTCTTTTCATTGACGCAATTGGAATCATGTTACATGTATAATTTTTCTATTTTCCACTGTAATCATACAATGTGTATCGGATAATGATTACCGGCCTTGAAAACTCATTAGGTTTTGACAAGTTTTACTTAATTTGCCTTCTAGTTTAGCAGAATACTTTATTCTGTGTTTAATCAGTTGAATTTTCTCTTCTGAATTGTCCTTATTTTTCCATATGATTACTGGGGATGTTGGGATGGTATCTATTTGAATCAATTAGCAGAGGAATTGAGATCACAGGTCCTGGAATAAGACTGCTTTGATTACAATATTGGCTCAAAACAACATATGGATAAAAATTGGCAATCACTTAACCTCTCTAAATTTCCCTTCTCCATGTTTTAGAGGATCATCTTTACACAATGACCTCATTCGACCCTTTCAACAAGGGCTAAATTGTACACTGAACACCTGATTGGTGTATAAATGGCACTGGGGAAGGAGTAGTCACCATCATTTCTTTTAAAAAGGGAAGAAATATGAAATCTGCTGGTAAATGTGACCTGAAGACAAATTTGAGGAGATCATAGGACCAAAAGAGACTCTGCAAACTAGAAAAAAATGAGGGTATTGAGGATCCTGCACAGAGGTTCTTTGCCTTTTGAGGGAGGAAGGGAGAAGCACAGCTGCCTCTGTTAATATGAGAAGACACACTTGTGAGGAAATGTCCTTTCTCTTAAGCCTGCATAAAACTTTAGGCGGCTCATGAATACCTTCGAACGTTCGGTTTTTCCTCTTACATTTAAGTCTTTGGTCCATTTTGAGTTAGCTTTCGTATATAATGTGAGACTCCATTTATGCGAAACTTCCAGAATAGGGAACTCCATAGAGACGGGAAGCAGACTGGTGGTTGTCAGGTGCTGGGAGAGGGGAGGAGGGGGAGTGACTGCTTAATAGGTATGAGATTTCCTTTTGGGGTGCTGAAAATGTCTGGAACTAGACAGAGGTGACAGTTGCACAACATTGTGAGTGCACTAAATGCCACTGAACTTAAAATGGTTAATGGTTAATTTCGTTATGTGAATTTTAGGAAAAATGAAAACAATGTATATGCTTACATGTTGGGTGGTCCACAGGATTTGTTTCAAAGCCCAGTGCAAACAGAATTATGAGGTATGCAGTCCAGCAGGCTTGGGGAGTGTGGAAGTTGGGATGAGCCTCCTGTTCTTAGGGTAGGATGTTCACACCTGAGGTTTCAGATATAAGGAAGCTTCAGCTGACTTTATCCCTCAATCCATGTCTGGAGTATACTCTGGTGCAGCAGCCTAACCCCCACAGGGTCCAGCGTCCCTCTTGCAGCTCTGCTGCCCTGAGCAGGGCCTTTTACCTTTAAGATTGCAAGTATCATCTCTGCTTACCAGGCAGGGTGAAAGGTCAAAGGGTACACAGCTGTTTCTGCCCCTTTTTATCAAGACAGCAACAACATTGTCAAAACCCCCACCAAAAAGACTTTGGCTAACTTCATTGGGCAGCAATGTCCCATGCCCACCCTTGGCTGAAACATGGTTTTGTGATGGAGCTGGTGACAAAAATCAAGTAGAGTGGGCGTGCACCTCAGACACACAGCAGAGGGGACTGTTCTTGACCCTAACCCTAAACCCAACCCCTTCCTCACTGTGAAGGGTATGTGGGAAGCAGCCAGAGGAGTAAGGAACCGGGCTCAAATGGAGGCTTATTGCGTTCTCACTCCCTCCATGTCCAATCAATCACAAATTATTGATTTCTCTCTGAAGATGTAACCTGAATTAGTTCTCCATGACTATGCCCGAGATCAAACAGCCATGATAGCACAGTGATCAGCTGAAACATGGACTCTGGAGCTATTTATTTTACCTGCTTCAGAGCCCAGTTCTGCCACTTTGTGGCCACATAAACTTAGATGATCTGTCTAACTTCTCTGGTACCTCAGGATCAATATCTGATCCTGGAGAGTATAGCACCTGGAATACTGTAAGGATGAAATAAGGCAAGCCTAAAGGGCTGATTGCAGGGCATGGCACCTCACAGAGACTATCAAGGTGTCCCTGAGCCCACTCTCACCTGGAAGAATTCAGATCCTAAGTAGGTACTGACAAAGACTCTCCTTGACCAAACTTGAACCAGTGCTCTGAGTCCTCTTTTCACTAGACCTCATCCTTGGGCTCTCTCCTTGGCCCACATAGTCCAGTTTGAGCAAGAGTCCTGTTGAGTCAGTTTAGCACAAATCCTCTACCATTGGTATCAGATCATGATCAATATCGGATCAAATTCCTCATCCCCCAGGGTGATAGCTGATCACCTGGCCTGCCCTCAGCAAGAATCCTGTTGAGTCGATTTGGCAAGAATCCCCCTAGCCTTGATGTTTCCTCTTAGTAGTTTTCCATCCACTGACCCTAACCCTGCTCCTTGGCTATCAATCTCCACTTGTTCTTATTGTATTCGTGGTTGAGTTCCATCCCTCTACCCTACTTCAAACCCCCTGTTGTAGTAGTTCCTCTCGAATAACATCTTCTTTACCTTCTTCAATGAGTGTCCTGAGAAATTTTTCTTTACCAGCTCCTTGGTGTGAGTCTCCATTCTCCCGAAGCAGCATGAGAAAGTGCTTCTGATATGGATCAGATCGTGTGGTATCCCTGCTGGAAACCTTAGAGCTGCACTTAGAGTCAAATCAAAAATCCTAATTTTACCTGCAACTGCCACCTTGATAGGATGGCTGATCCTTGGGTGTGAATAGCATTTTGTGTCCATCTGCTCCAGCCAATACACACCTTATGTTCTTTGCCTCAAACACACTGAACTCATTTCAGCCCCAGGCCTTGATATTGGTTGTCCACTCTGCTCAGAATTTTTATCCCCCATGAATGCCCACAACTGGTGGCTCCCACTCTTCATGTTTTCAGTTGAAATGATATTTCCTCTGAGAAAATGTCCATGGCCACATGAGGTAAAATAACCCTCATCCTACTTCCCTATATCATTATCTTCATATTTTTATGTCACCTGCTTCTGTTTGCATTCATTTATGAAATGTTTCCTCTCCTCCCACCCCATATGTGTAGTCAAATTGAGTAAAAACCCCAACTGGGCAGGGTTCTGACCCATCTTTACAGCTATCACTTTAGTTCTAAAATTGTTCCTGGCATCCAATGGGACCTTTTATTTGAATAAAGGAATGCCCACACCCACCTAATGAGGTGAGTGATGGCATACTTGTTTTTACAACTGGAAATTCAGGCTTAGGACCCTTGGCTCAAATACTCAACTGTTAAGTGAATAGGATTTCAGATCTACGTCTGTTGAGGTCAGGAAATGACTCTTTTTAAGCAACAGTGAATTGGGAAAGTGTACTACTCAACCGTATAGTGAGTATCTGTTCAGATATTTTCAACTCAAGATCCTTGTCTAGTACTCAAGCTCCATAAACATCCTGAGATAGCTACACATCAAGTCATTCCTGAGAGCTAAAGTCATGGTTGTCATTAGCTCATTTGTCCATCAAATTTACTGAAAACTAACAGATGATCTGCTAGGTCCGGGAGATCCATCAGCACGGGCTTCCTACCTACCCTCAGAGATTTTCATATTCTCAAAAAGGCCCTAGACTCTCAAAATGGGAACTGCTATGTCGAGCCAAGAAGTAAGAGAGTTCTGTGTGAGTTTTACCTCTGTTGGAGAGTTTGTTCTTAAAGTAGCAAGTTAGGCAGTGAGAATAGCCCAGTTACTGGCACAGAGGCAGCCAACATTTGAGATAGGAGTAGGGATTCACTGTCTCTTTCCATTTCTTCCTTAATTCTTCTTTAATGTTGAAAGCTCAGATCCCACGTATAGGACAAGATGGTAACTTCTGGACAGCTGGATTTCAACTTGCAGCCTCTTCTGGAACGGCTAGACCAGGATGAGTTGAGCCAGTTCAAGTCCTTGTTGAGGACCCTTTCCCTGCAAGATGAGTTACAGCACATCCCCCAGACAGAGGTAGAAGAGGCCAGTGGGAAGCAACTGGCAGAAATTCTCACCAACCGATGTCCCAGAAACTGGGTAGAGATGGTGACCATCCAGGTCTTTGACAAAATGAACCGAACAGACCTGTCTGAGAGAGCAAAGGATGAACTCAAGGGTAAGCAGAAACAAGTCCACACTGTGTCCTGGGAGGAAAGCTCTCCATGGTTTTAGAAACACAGAAATACATTGAGCCTTGGAGAAGCCACCTGTCCTGAACACAAATGCTAGATCCTCATAAAGTCCAGTGGTGTCTTTCCTGGTTCTTATATTCTAGCTACTTCTGCTCCTTCCAAGTGTTGTATATCTACCCTGTCCTCCTCACCATGCATCCCTTCTCCTGTTCAGGACAGTTTCTTTTTTTTTTTTTTTTTTTTTTCAAAGATTGTATTTTTTTCCTTTTTCTCCCCAAAGCTCCCCGGTACATAGTTGTATATTCTTCGTTGTGGGTCCTTCTAGTTGTGGCATGTGGGACGCTGCCTCAGCGTGGTTTGATGAGCAATGCCATGTCCGCGCCCAGGATTCAAACCAAGGAAACACTGGGCCGCCTGCAGCAGAGTGCGCGAACTTAACCACTCGGCCACAGGGCCAGCCCCCAGGACAGTTTCTGAAATGTATTCACGATCCCATTCTTTCGTATGTCCTCCAAGATGTTAAATTATTATAGACCCTCTGTTTTGTTTTCAATTCCCACTTATCAAGTTTCCTTTCCCCATATACTATGTCTGTAAACATCTCCCTCTCTCCCTTTCTCTCTCTCTCTCTCTCTCACACACACACACACACACACACACATACACATTCAAACTCCTTCCTTCCTTTAGTTCAGCAGCACTAATAACACTTGGGGCTGGATGATCCTTATTTGGTAGGGAAGGGGCATCCTGTGCACTGCAGGATATTTAGCAGCATCCCAGCACCTCTACCCATTAGATGCTAGCAGCACACTCCCTCCACTGTGACAACCAAAAATGTCTGTAGACATGACCAAATGTCCCCTTGGGAGCAAAATCACCAAGTGGAGAAGCATGTTTTAGGCCAGTGGTTCTCAACTTTGCTGTTCTTGGGAATCTCCTGGGCAGCTTTAAAGGCACTGACATCCAGGACCTCTCACTGGAGATACTGATTTAGCTAACTGATCTGTATGCCGCCTGGCCATGGGATTCTTAAAGGCTTCCCAAATGATGCCAATGTGCTTCCAAGGTTTTAGAATGTCGTCTAGGGCTCTGCTGCCAATACACTAGCTGCATGTGGCTATGAGCTTTTGAAACGTGGCTTGTTTGAATTCAGGTGTGCCATAAGACTAAAATAGGCACTAGCTTTTAACTGCATTGTTGTATTACTATCTCATCAATAACTCTTGTATTGATTACACATTGGAGTGATAACATTTGAGATAGTTACTGAAAACTTATGAAAAATAGTTTCACCTTTTTTTTTACCTTTATAATGTGCTTACTAGAAAATTTTTAATGACATAGGCAGCTTACTTTTGCAGCAGGCATTATATTTGTCTTGGAGAGCACTGCTCTACAGAGTTCTTTTTCTCTGTCTTTTGCTCCTCAACAAGGATATTTAAAACATCTCTACTTCCTATCCTATGATTTTTTTAATTGCCAGTTTTATTCCAGCCAGGGGTCAGTTTTTAGCTTTCTTTTCCCTGTCTTCCATGGACAGGTGAGGGTTTTAGCCCCTAGCTGGCCTCTGGAGATTACAAATTTGAAAATAGCATGAAGAAACTCAGAGTTGTACACCTACAAAGGTCTTGGCTCTGAAAAGTGAAAATTTCTTCCACTTTCTCCTTTTTCAGAAGCAGCTTTGAAGTCACTTCAGGAAAATAAGCCTCCATCATTAGGTAAGTTACTTCATTTACAGCCTTTTTTTTCATATGAGACTTTGGAATCCAAGGACTGGTTTTAATTACACAAGATATGGTGCTGAGCACTAGGAATGCAAAGAAATTTAAGTCCCTATCTCTGCTGTCATCCAGGTGGGCAGTAGTAAGATAAATAAAGCTAAAATGAGGCAGTATTTATACTAGACATCAGTAAATACATGCAAATGTGGGAAAGAAAATGAGCTTTCCCTTGGAATCTGGATAAGCTGGATTTTAATCTAAGTCAAGTGTTAGCAAACCGTGGCTCCCAAACCAAATGTAGCCTGCCACGTGTGTTTGTAACCCCACAAGCTAAAAATGGTTTTCACATTTTTTAAATGGTTGGGAAAAAACAAAAGAATATTTTATGCCTATGAAAATCATACAAAATTCAAATTTCAGTAAACACAAAGTTTTATTTGCACACAGCATACTTACTTGCTTTTATAATACCTATGACTGCTTTCGCCCTACAAGGCAGAGATTAGTAGTTACAACAGACAGTATGGCCACAAAGCAAAAAATATTTACTATCTAGCCCTCTGCAGGGGAAAAACAAGTTTGTTAATCCTGGTCAAAAAGATTTTTGAGTTAGTGATTTTCCAACATTCTCTTCTCTTGACATCACCAATATCCTTAAAAATATGACTCGGGCTCAAGGCAGTAGTAGACTGGGGGGTGGTTTGAAAAGTGAAGCCACCACCATTCACCTAAACCCCAGAGGATCTGACTACATCTGTCAATATGTAAATACACAAATACCCTACAATGACATCCTACAATGATGTCCTACAATACATAAATGTCCTACAATGATGACCTAAATGTCAAACATAAATTGGTGGTCTAGTAGATGTGACATTTGACAAAGCTTTAAGGAATAGCACCTGCCACGAGGCTGATATTCAATCAAATGTTCTGAGTGAACTAGCACTGGAGAGTTCTTTGTTTAAAACCTTACTCTTGGCAACATGACATTGCTTCTTGTATTCTGTTACTTGCCTATGATCATTTTTCCTCAATTCTTTCAGAGCCCCTCTTCTCTCACCTAATCTTCAAAATGGATGACTGGTTGGCCATTTTTTTTCACTCAGCACACTGCTCCTGGTTGATATCACTTGGAGTCTTACCGGCTATTTATATCCTGAAGACTTTCCAAAAGATATCTTCAGACCGGCATTTTCCCTGAACTTCAGGTGCTCATATCCAGTTGCCTCCTGGATATCTTTTCAGAAGTTCCACAGACTCACCTCTTCATTATCCAATGTTGAGCTTGAAATATTTCTTCTCCCATTACGACTCCACTCTGTTCCTCTATTCCTTCCCAAGACAATGTAACTTCATCTACCTCATCAGAAACCAGGGAATTGATCCATGAAATCTTTCTGATGCCCTTAGGAAAGAGTGATTGTGTTTATGCATCCATTTCTCTCACCATGTGTTCTGAACTTCATAGGAATTCACTTGCCAGAAAAGGCATGTGAGCCTGGGATCATGGCCTGACACACTTTAATTTTATCTGCAGTACCTCGTTAACATCCTATTTGTGTAATCTGGGCTTAAATATTGAGACCCAATTGTTGAACTTGAACTGTCTTGATGTCCTACTCTCTCCTAAACAGAAGGTTCAATACTAGCACAGTGACAAACCCATAATGTCCTCTTTTCTTCAGGGATCACATGGACTCAGGAATCAAAACGTGAAAACCTGGAAGAAATACAACAGCATTTAAAAGAAAAGGAGGAGCCAGGTTGGTCTTAGAACATCCACTGTTGGAGAAAGCTAAGTGGAGCATACTCTTCCTTGCTGTGCTCTCCCACTCCTTTTGGGAATTCCATCTCTCTAAAACCTCATTTTCTCCACTACTTAATAATCACCAATTGTCTCATAGAGAATGCCTTCCTCCTTTATGTAAGAATAAAGGGGGAAAATGAACATTGGAGAGAATTCAGTTCATAGAACTTCATATGAAACTAGTTCTTAAAAATTAGGAGTACATTGTATAGAGTTTCTCTTAGATTTTTCAATTTCAGATACTCAGACGACTTTAACAATATCAACTCACAGATGAGAAAATTGAGACCTGTTGTAGGTAGGTGACTCGCCTTGACTGATGTTATGGTTAGTTTAACATTAGTCTTTCTCTCAAGTCTTCCTGGTAGTATTTTTTAAATGGTTTTGTTGAAGTACAATTTATGTATTATAAACTTCACTCATTTTAAGTGTACTGTTAATAACTTTTAGTAAATTTACAGAGTTTTGTAACTATCACCACTATCAATTTTACAACACTTCCCAAAAGATCCCTCACGTTCATATGTAGTCACTCCCTGATCTCTGTCCCCCACTTCCAGGAAATCATTAATCTACTTTGTCCTCTAGATTTGCCTTTTCTGGACATACGTGGTCTTTGTGTCTGTCTTCTTTCACTTAGCGTATTGTTTTTGAGGTTCATCCATGTTGTTGCATGTATCATGAATTCATTCCTTTTTAATACTGAATAATATTTCATTGTATGGATATACCGCATTTGGGTTGCCCATTCATCAATGGATAGACACTGAATTGTTTCTACTTTTTGACTGTCTTGAATGATGCTGCCATGAGCGTTCATGTGCAAGTCTTTGTGTAGACATATTTTTATTTATCTTGGGTAGATACTTAGAGTTGTCTGGTATTCCAGACAGTTGGCACTCCACTACTTGTTTACTCAAACACTTGGGTGACTGTAATGTGTTGAGACTATTATGGTGAAGATCTATGCCCTGACCTCCTGGTGCTTGTTCTAGTCCAGTGGAAAAGATAGACAAGTAGTTTCGATAAATCATTTGAGTTTAGATAGAGCAAGTACTTCTTGTGATGACTCTATAGGATAGAGACATGTAACTTGATTTCAGGAGTCATTTGCTCTGTTCATCTCTATAAACCCAGCCATTGCACTTCCCAGCACATATTGTGGTCAAAGAACTCAGATTAGATTCTTGGACACCTCAGAGCCTGCTTTCACATCATATTTCTGATAAAAGAAGTACACCTATTTTTGCGTCAAGCTCACTTTAATTTGTATTATGCAGAGCTTACACCAGTACAGAAAGAGGACATCACAAACTCAGGAGAAGCAAAAGAAGGGTTGGAAGGAGAAAATCCAGGTCTGTATCATATCTTCCTGGAGTGAGTTTGCTGTCAGCTGATTCTTCATAAACCTCACTTCTTTTTTTCCTTTCCTACTTAAAGTATTTTTTTCCTATTGAATAACCGACTCTATCCTGTCTATTTCCTACCTCATATCACTGAAGGTAAACAAGATAAATATAGAAGTATAATGAAGAAGAAGTTCTGTCAAATTTGGGAGAAGAACTTTTGGCCTGGAGCCAGTGAAAACGTCCATATTGTCACCCAGAGATATGAGACTCTGATCCCATTCTGTAATCCTAAAATGCTTACAGGGCCATTTCCACACACGGTGGTGCTACATGGTCCTGCAGGCATTGGGAAAACCACACTGGCAAAGAAGTTGATGCTGG